>NC_142440.1:129535000-130785000 GCF_059453495.1 Arachis ipaensis
GCTTAATGACGGACCGGTGGTTCTGTGGTGACAGTGTAGCAGGATGCAACGGCGGCCTCCCTCCACCGGTGGCTACGGGACGCGAACGGCGACTGCGACGAGGCTGGCTCCATAGCGCTGCAGCTTAGGTACGGTGACTGCCCTTGGTGGCGGTGGGCTCGCAACAGTGACACGACGACTTCCTTCTCCCACCCGTGAGCTCTCTCTTCCCTCTTCGCGAACGGCGGCGGCAACAACGTCTGGAGGTGGCGGCGTACTTCTCTGCTCCCTCAACTCCACACTCTCTCTCTCCCTCGGATCTCCCTCCTAACAGCACAGCGGCGGCGACGGTAGCAGTGATGCCCACCGACGCCGTCTCCCTCTCTTCCCCCTTCTGCTCTCCCTCTTTTTCTTTCCCGTTTTCTCCCTTTTCTTTCTGCCGTTTCTTTTTCTTTCTTTCTCTCTGCCTGCTGCATATGTGTTTGGGGAAAGGGGGGAATAGGGTGAGTGCTGAGTGGCGGTGAGTGTGGGTAAGGATTAGGGTAAAATTAAGGTTAGGGTTTGTGTATGAAATTGGGGATTTTGGGATTAATTTAGATTTGGTTACTTTTAATCAAATTAGGGTATAGAATGTTAATTTAAAATCTAATTTAATCCTCAAAATTATTTTAAAATATTATTTGTTGTATTAAAATACCAATTGATTTGAAATCAAATTCTTTAATTGAATTTATAAGATAATAAGATTTATTTTCTTTATTCCTAAAACTTAAAGTATTAAATCATAGAAATATCAATTATTTGAATTAGATCACATAAAAATTCTTGTCATTCCATAATTACTAATTTTGTAATTTAAATATAGAAAATAATTCAATAATTATAAAATTAGGTAAAATTCTAATTAATTATCAAAACCTGATTTAATTTTTGATTTAATTAGCTTTAATAAAATAATTTCTGAAAATAGAATTTCTAATGAATAAATGAATTGAAATTAATTTATAATAAGATTTATTTAAAAATTTTGGGTCTTACACGGCCGCGTCGCTGCTTCTTCGCTCCTAGCACGCGATCGCGTGGATGCCAGTTTCTTCAAAACTCCGTTTCGCACTTTCCTTCCATTTTTGTACGTTTCCTTTTCCATCCTTTAAGTCATTCTGTCTTAGAAAATCTGAAACTACTCAACACACTAATCACAACATCGAATGGAAATAAAGGTAATTAAAATAATTAATTTTAAAGCTTAGAAAACATATTTTTCACGTATATCACATAATAAGGAAGGAAAAGCAAAACCATGCAATTAATATGAATAAGTGGGTGAAGGATTGAATAAATCACTCAAACTAAGCACAAAATAACTCATGAAATATGGGTTTATCAACCTCCCCGCACTTAAACAATAGCATGTCCTCATGCTAAATCCAAGGTAAAGAATAAGGTAAGGTTAAAGTGGTGGAATGTTATGCAATGCAACCTATTCCAAATGCATCTACCTAAATGAGTCATGCAATTCCAATTTATCCACTCATATATAAAGCTTACACATAGTCAAATTAATTCACATTCTCAAGGAGTCATATATATATATATATATATATATATATATATATATATATATATATATATATATATAGCCAACCCTTAAATAATAAAGCACTTCTGCAAATGAGATGGGAAAGAAAAATATTGTACAAACTTGCAAAACAATTAGTAATTTAAGCACAGATATATGTTGATGAGCTATTGAACCCTCACTGGAATTTGTGTTTACCCTCTAGTCACTCAGTGTTTATTGGGTTTATTCACTCTACTTTTCTTTTTATTCTTACTTTCTATAACTTTGTTCTTCATCTAACTAATCAACAATTATAGAGTACAGTCATACCAAAAGTCATGAGGTCTTTAATTAAGGTTGTAATGGGGCCAAGGTAAAGGTAAGGATATATGTATAAGGCTAAGTGAGCTAATAAGTGAAATCCTTAATTAGACTAAGATCTCACCTAACATACATATTTAGTAGAACAAAACTTCTTTACCAATTTTCCCATATTATCCCATTTGTTGTTACATGCTCATGTTTCAATTTTATTTTTATCCCATGTGCATTGCTTTTATTTTGCATTGAGGAATTCTTTTGTATCCTCCTTTATTAATTGCTGAAAAATAACCTTTTTTTTAATGCACATGGTAATTGAATCACTTTGATTTCTCATGAGCATGCTTCCCAAATTTTCAGAGTTATTTTATTTCTTTCAACTTTTCTACCTTTTGTTTCTATCATCCATGTTCCCAATAGGTTTCCCACATTTTAATCTATTCATAATTTTCTATCTTAAGCTAACCAAGGATTCAACTTGGGATTTTATTTTGTTTTTCTGCTTAAGGCTAGTAGTGTGGCTAAATAGAATAAAAGGGATTTTAAAGGCTCAAGGGGGCTAACAAGGGTGATGTGAAAGGTAGGTTATTTTGGGGTAAGTGAGCTAAAATCAAATAATGGCCTCAATCATTCTTTTGGTATGTATCTATATTCTATATTCTATATTCTATAATTGGACATATAGATTAAAGCAAAATAAAGAAATCAGAATAAAAAGAAGCGAAATACACAGGAATGAAATTATGGTTTGAATGCAACCATACAATTAAGCTCAAGACTCACAAGCTGTGTGTTCTCTAACTCAAGCATCATATATCATTCATATATGTTATGCAGATTTAGTTAAAAATTCCCATTATTCTCATAAAAAAAATTATTTAGGGTAGCCTTTAAAGTTTTAATGTTCCTCCTTGATGAAATGTTGTCAACTTAACTATATGATGTAATGCTATATATACAAGGTTTATGGATTTAAATCTGTTATGTTCAATTTCCTAGCTTACTTCCTTTTTATATTTTTTAATTTAAATTATGCTATCTTATGCTAAAAAGGGTAAACTATACTAATTAATCCACTAATAAGTCAGAATTGCAAACTAAACTAAATAACTAAAAATATGAACAAAAAATGCAAAATGCGGAAATAGAGTAAAAATACATAAAAGTAGCAATATATAAGTACGCAGAAAATAACAGTAAAAAGAAAAATACAGAAAAATATCCAAAATAAAATAAAAAAGAGATGTAGTGGTTCACCAAAATAAAATGCCAGAGATGGCGACCTCCCCACACTTAAAATGAAGCATCGTCCCTGATGCTCAGTCAAGCCGCGTGTGAAGGGGTGTCATCACTGGTAGGGATGGTAGCTGGAGGCTCTGTGGTGGTGGTGGGCTGAGGGTCTGGCTGCTGTAGAGGCGGTGCTGACTGAATCGGGATCTCCGGATCTTCAGCCTCGATCTGATGCATAACCTCCTGATGTGGTGCAGCCTGCTCTGTGCCTGCTTGCGGATGGGTCTCCTCCTGGGGCTCATCCTCCTCCTCCTCCTCTGATGGCTCTGATGGTGTGTCGGGCTCGGAGGGGATGTCACCACCCTGTCGAATCATCAGCTTCAGGTGCGAATAGCGTCGCAGCCTACCGGCGCCGGTTACGGCGTTCCATCTGATCAAGCTGTCGGAATAGGTGGTGCACGAGGCGGTATACGGGCTCAGAGGCAGGTGGGGGTGCAGTGGTGGCAGCAGGGGCAGCAGGGGCAGCCGTGGATGAAGAGGGTCCAGCAAACGGTGGGGCTGTCTCATCAGTAGCAGTGAAGGGTGGTGGTCTGTAGCCCAAAGCTAGGAAGTTCCTGCTGTGAGGAATGATCTTCCTGTAGTCCGCCGCTGGTGGTCTCTCATCGGCATCCTCCCATGGCACGTCAGCTCAACGGCCTAGCTGTGTAACCAGATACGGAAAAGGGAGGGTGCCTCGGACGTGGACCCTGGCCATATAATGCCGGATAAAACATGGCAGATAAAGGTCCTTACCCTCCATCACACACCATAGGAGGGTGATCATAGCAGCTAGAATCTCCGTCTCATGAGTACTCGGCATCACATAGTTGCTCAAGATCTGGTGCCATAACTGATAAACCCCATTTGTAGGGTTTATCTTGTATTGATTTTTGGGGATTTTATCAACTTTTACCCACATTTATTCAATGAAATAGCATGGTTTTATAACTTCTCCCTTAATTGTGCTTGAATGTGAAAACATGCTTTTTAGGACTCAAAATAGCTAAATTTAATTCACCTTGATTCTATTAGATGCCTTGATATGTTTGTTAAGTGATTTAAGGTTTAGGAGGCAAAGATTGGATCAAGGGAATGAAGGAAGAAAGCATGAAAAGTTGGAGAACTCATGAAGAAATGAAAGAACCGGAAAGCTGTCAAGCCGACCTCTTTGCACTTAAACGACCATAACTTGAGCTACAGAGGTCCAATTGATGCGGTTCTAGTTGGGTTGGAAAGCTAACATCCGGGGCTTCAAAACGATATAAGATTTGCCATAGTTGCATCGCGCATAGGGGCGCGCACGCGCACGGTACGCGGACGCGCCGATGGTGGCACATGACCCACTTAATGCAAACGTGGCCAGCGATTTTAGAAGCCTTGTGGGCCAAATCCAACTCATTTCTGATGCTATTTAAGCCAAGGATTGAAGGGGAATCAACATACTTTGGATACTTTCACACATTAGTTTAGTTTAGAGTAGTTTTAGAGAGAGAAGCTCTCACTCCTCTCTAGAATTAGGATTAGGATTAGGTTTAGTTCTTAGATCTAGATTTAGATTCATGCTTTCCTCTACTTCTATCTTCTCAATTCCTTGTTGTTACATTCATCTTCCTCTATTCTTTTGTTGTAATCTCTTCTATTTTGTTTCCATGCTTTGTTGTAGATCTACTTTTGTTCCTTCTCTTTTCTTTCAATTCAATTAGAGGTAATTCATAATAATTGTGTTCCTTTTGATTGTTGTTATTGATTTCTTACAATAATTGTTGTTAGATTTTATTGTTGTTATCCATTTACTATGCTTTTCTTTAGTGCCTTCCAAGTGTTTGATGAAATGCTTGGTTGGATTTTAGTGTAGATTTTGTTCCTCTTGGCCTAGGTGGAGTAATTAGTAATGCTTGAGTATCTAATTTCTTTGTTGATTGATAATTAGAAGTTGCTAATTGATTTGGATACCACTAACGCTAGTCTTTCCCTTTGGGAGTTGGCTAGGACTTGTGGAATCAAGATTGATTCATCCACTTGACTTTCCTCCACTATAGAGGTTAACTAAGTGGTAGCAATGAATAATTTGAGATCACAATTGAGGAAGATAACTAGGATGGGACTTCTAGTTCTCATATCTAGCCAAGAGCTTTGTTAGTTGTTAGTTTATTTTCTTTGCCATTTATATTTCTTGTCTAAAATCTCAAAACCCCAAACATACTCCATAACCAATAACAAGAACACTTTGTTGCAATTCCTAGGGAGGACGACCCGAGGTTCAATACTTCGGTTTATAGATTTAGGGGTTTGTACTAGTGACAAACAAATTTTTGTATGAAAGGACTATTGTTGGTTTAGAAACTATACTTGCAACGAGAATTTATTTGTGAAACTCTAAACCGTCAAAAGTCCGTTCATTAATAACCGAGCCTCATCATTTAAGTACGCCCTCTTGATCCCTTTAGGCATGGTGGTGTCCTGACCCATCTCCCAAGGAACCATCGGGTCGAGAGCTATCCGTGCCTTCACAGCATCCCAATCAAACTGCATCAGGCGCATGTCCTCCTCAGCCTTTTTATAACCATCAGGCTGATCGAACTTAGCTGGGAGCCGGAGAATGTCCTCTATGGCCTCCTCAATGACCAGAATCTGCTTTCCTCTCAGGTTCACTGCATCGAGGGTGGTGATGTAGTAGTTGCAGTAGAATTCCCTGACCCAAGATGCATTGACCTCTGTCAGTGCTCTCTCCAGAAAGAACCAGCCTCTTTGCTTGATTTGCTCAGTGGTGTACTGCTGGAGTGCTTCTGGAATCCTCAGAGTTCTCTCCAGGTATAGATTCCTGGAGTTTGCAAATGCCGGATACTTCAGCTCACAGTATCGGTTTGCAAATTTTATTGAATCATGTGCAGGGAGCAGCTGGTCAGCTTTTTCCTGCTATGTAAAGTTCTTCTCCCGCCATGAGGAATCATGCATTAGGTCTATGATGGACTGGGAGGAATCTCCTCTTTTGCGCTTGCCAGTAGCTTTGCCCTTTCCTTTCCTCTGTGAGGCAGACATCCTGAAAAATGGAAAACCAGGATATATAAAAATAGGAAAGCAAGTAGGCATATAGGCAAAGAAAACACAAAGTGGCATGGGAGAATTTGAATGAGGTAAATAAGTTAAGTAAATGTGCATTAAGGATTGTATAGTAGTTTAAAAGTGTGAAAGGAAGAAGTTACAATCCAAAATGTATCAGAATTCAAGTTAAATAGAAAAATTGTCATTATGCCATGGTTAGAAAGTTAGAGGAAAGTGAAAAATCAGAAAATATATTTTAAAAGGTTAGTATGGTGAGAATTTGAAAAAGAAGTCAGTAAATTAAAATTGGTGAGTCAGTAAAAAGTGGGTTAAAGTAAGTGGCATAAAGAAAATATTCCATGTAACAAAGATTCACAGGTGGGAACTATAGTGACTCATAACCAAACAAGAAAAACAAGTAGATGCTGATTCAAATAGATATAAAGAAAGCAAAAATTGGAATCAAAACATCACAAATGCAGTTTATAAATTAGGAAATCAAAAAGGATAAGAAAGCATGCCCTGGCAATTATGAAATGGTTTGGTTAAAGCAGTGGAAAACAGAGTTCAAATTGCCAAACCGAAATATGAATGAAAACATTTTTATAGAAATTTGGGCAGCATTCCGGCTAAAATTGGATTATCCCGGAAAATAAATAGCAATCAAAGCAGTTCATACGAATTAAAAAGTCAAGCTGCAGGTACATATATATAATATAAACATGAAAATTCAATGTAAAGAGCAGCAATATACAAGAAATACAGCATATGAACAAGATTACAGCAACAGCAGATTTGCAAATATGATAAAACAGAAGCAAGAACAGTGCAAATAAACAGACCTAGAGCCACTAACCACAGCCTAGGCTACCTAACAACCTAAAATCCACTACAACATGCAAGACTATCTATCCTAATTATGAACAGAAACGGAAAAAAAATAAGAAGAACTACGAATGGATAAAAGGGATTGCGTGTTGCGGAACCTGGAAGGCGGAATAAGGAGAGTAGGCAGGAAGGTGGTTGGGTGGTGGTGATGGTGGCGTCCGGTGGTTGGCACGGTGGCTGGCGATGGTGGGCACGGTGGCGCGGCTGTTCGGCAGGGGGAAGGAGAGAGTGATGGGGGTAGGAAAAGGGAGGGGGAAAAGGGGTGGTGTTGCAGTTGAAGGGGGGTTGTGGTTGGACGGTGGCGGTGGCGTGTGGTGGCGCGGAGGGGGGGCAGTGGTGGGAGAGGAGGGAGGAAGAAGAAATAGGAAGAAGGAAGAGGGGGTTGGTTGCAGCTGGGGGCGGACGGCGGCGGTGGGTGGTCGGCGGTTCCCGGCGGTGGTTGGTGCAGCGGTAATGGTGGCTGGGTGGTGGTGGTTGAGGGTTGGGGAAAGAGAGAGAGAGTGGGTTGAGAGTGAAGGGGTGGGGCGCGAGGATAGGGTTTCGCGTGACCTGGGGGGTTTATATTTTGAAATCCACGCGGCCGCATGGGGCACGCGGTCGCGTGGGGCACGCGGTCGCGTGGTGGAGGTGAAAATGGGGGTGACGCGATTGCGTAGGTCGCACGATCGCGTGAGAGGTGTAGGAGAGGGGATGACGCGATCGGGTGGGTCGCGCGATCGCGTCGCTGGAATTTATGCTAGACGCACGCTTCCATCATCGTTTTAGCGCAACTCTCTGTCTCCTTCGAGGGTGTTGTGCAATCCATGCGACGCGATCGCGTCGCTCACGCGGTCGCGTGAGATTGGTTTTGTGCAGTGGTGGAGCTTAGTTCAGACAAGAGGGGGCCATGGCCCCCCCAAACTTTTTATAAAAAATTTAGTAATACTTTTTCAAAAGATAAAAAATAGTTTAATTGACTTAAATATTTTACTATAACTTAAAGTATCTAATAAGTTCAATAAACAACACTCTCTCTATCTTTAAGTTCAAATATAAAAAATTAGATATTTTTTATTTATTTAATTTAATATTATTTTATATTTTACTATTTATTTAATTTAATTTTTTATATGATAAAAAATAATAGAATATTCAATAAGTATTAATATTATTGTATTTGTATAAATTGATAAAAAAAATCAATAAATATTATAAATTTTAATATTTGTCGTTCTAACTTATTCTTTACATATTTTACAAGATATATATTTAAATTTTTATATAAAATAATAATGAAAAATCAAAGAATTGATACATTTTTTAAGAGGAAGGCAAATATTAAGAAAGAGAACATATAATTTTTACAATATCAATACCTGTAGATAGTTCTTCTACTTTAATGAATCACGAAGAAAGTGAGATATAACCTTCAAAAGTTCAAAAAGTTACATCTGATGACTTTAACCTTAACTTGTTGGAACGAGATCTTGAAAAACGACTTTAAATTTGGCAATATCACCTAAACCAGAGAGATGAAATTAGACGAACTTATCTTAAATGGGGTCCATATTAAAAACATTTTGACAATTATTTTTTATCTGCCCCCCCCCCCCCAAAATTTTGTTTCAAGCTCCGCCACTGGTTTTGTGCAAGTGACGCGATCGCATGGGGCATGCGATCGCATAGGCCAATTTGTGCAAAACGCACAAGGGCCGCACGATTCCAGCCTAACTTTCTGGACGTTGGATCTTGACGCCAATCTCCAGGGCACGCGGCCGCGTGGGTGACGCGGTCGCGTGGATAGTGTTTTCGCAATATGACGCGATCGCATGGGGCATGCGGTCGCGTCGTGCATCCCCTTTTTTTTTATATGTAAGATAAATGCAGAATGCAATGATTAATATGAATGCTATGCATGATTCCAGGTTCAATAAAGTAAAATGAAAAGAAAATAAAAATGAAAGCAATTAACAAGAATTAAATTGAAAAAGAAGCGACCATACCATGGTGGGTTGTCTCCCACCTAGCACTTTTAGTTAAAGTCCTTAAGTTGGACATTGAAGGAGCTTCCTGCTATGGCGGCTTATGTTTAAATTTGTCCAAAAAAACTCGAGTTGCTCCCTGAAATCCGAGAACAAGCCCAGATACGAGAAGCAGCGTTGAAGCAAAGGATAACGATCAAATACAACAAAAAGGTCATTCGAAGAAGCTTCGCCTTAGATGACTTGGTCCTGATCAAAAATGACATCATCATAAACAAGTTGGGTGACGGGAAGCTCGCGGCAAACTAGAAGGGACCCTACAAGATAATTGAAGTCTTAGGAAAAGGGTACTATAAGGTGTCCGACCTAGGAGGAACAGAGCTTCCCAAATCGTGGCACGCTTGTAATATGAAGAGATATTATAGCTAGAAGTGAACCTCGCTCCCTGATGTGCTCTTTTTCCTGACTCCATGGTTTTTTCCCAGGAAAGGGTTTTCCTGGAGGGGGTTTTAACGAGGCACCACAGCGAGGGCTAAGGGGTAGAAATTCCAAACCCTTAGTAGCAAAAGCATCCTTGAAATCCTTGAAAATTCATATCACATTCAGTAATAATATCTTTCTTTATATTATTCTCTTATCTTTCTGACGTTGAGATTTTTTGCCAGTAAAGAATTTTATAAAAACAGTTGCGTTGTAGATATAGTCTCTAAACCAACAAAAATCCCTTCGTACAAACGTTTGGTTGTCACAAGTAACAAACCCCTTAAAAATTGTTAACCGAGTTTCAAACCTCGGGTCGTCTTCTCAAGGAACTGCAAGGAAGTATGTTCTTATTATTGGCTATAAAAGTTGTAATCGGGGTTTAGAAGGTGAGAAGCAAGTGATTTGAATGACAAGTAAAGTAAATGGCAATTAAAATAAATAAATACTGTAAAGCAAACTTTTGGCAAGGTAAGAGAAATTGGAAGTCCAACTTAGTTATCTCTCTCAACAATAATGAAAGTTGAATCTAAATTCCACTTAGTTAACCCTTACTAAAGCAAAGGAAAGTCAAAGGACTAATTAGTTTGACCTTCGAATCCTATTTATTTCCTAAGAAAAAGTTGGGATTATTGAAGTTAAGTTTAATTAGCAAGATAACGATTATCAATTATGCTGGGGTTGATAACTGTTGAGTTACTGATTTCTTAACCAGGACCAAAAGGGGAAAAAGTAAATTGCTGGAATAAAATATCTTCAGATCGGAAACAATGATAACATAAATTAAAAAGAGCAATCATAAACTGAAAATACCTCAATTATCATTAATTCAAATAATAATCTGTAACATGGAATAATTCATAAATTCAATTATAAAAGTATATAATCAACTCAAGTGCTGGAATAAATAAAAGTGAAAGGGAAGCTAAAACAAAGAAACGTAAAACCTGGATCGAGAGTCACTCTTACAAACTAAGAGAAGTCCTAAATCCTAAGAGAGAGAGAGGAGAGAACCTCTCTCAAGACTAAATCTAAATCATGGGAAGTAAAAATTGGCGAGCTCTCTTTTGAATGGATGCATTCTCCCACTTTATAGCCTCTAGTCTGTGTGTTCTGTACTTGGATCAGGGCCAAAAGGGCTTCAGAAATCGCTGGGGCGTATTCTGTAAATTCTGATACGTGGCCTCTGTCACGCGTCCGCGTGGGTCACGCAGTCGCGTCATCTGGAGTTTTCCTTGTGGCGCGGTCGCGTCGGTCACGCGTCCGCATCGAATGCGCTATGCTCAAGTCGCGCGGCCGCGTCAGTCATGCGGCCGCGTCGCTGCTTCTTCGCTCCTGGCACGCGATCGCGTCGTCCATGCGATCGCGTGGATGCCAGTTTCTTCAAAACTCCGTTTCGCACTTTCTTTCCATTTTTGTACGTTTCCTTTTCCATCCTTTAAGTCATTCTGTCTTAGAAAATCTGAAACTACTCAACACACTAATCACGGTATCGAATGGAAATAAAGATAATTAAAATAATAAATTTTAAAGCTTAGGAAACATATTTTTCACGTACATCACATAATAAGGAAGGAAAAGCAAAACCATGCAATTAATATGAATAAGTGGGTGAAGGATTGAATAAATCACTGAAACTAAGCACAAAATAACTCATGAAATATGGGTTTATCACTTTCTCTTTAGAATTTTTATTTATCATTACTACGATACACACTGACTTAAACTCGAAAAAATGCAAAAATCCATTGACCGACCTACATAGCCGGCAAGATAAAGCGACGAGGTACAAGTTAGTGTAAAGAGGTTGTAGAAGTTGATCGTAACAAGCTCAGGCATATTATGGCAAAACGAATTACAAGTCGGAAAGCCCGAGCAGATTAAAATGTATCGTAAGAATAACCTAAGTTGTATAAACGATTCAATAGGAAAAGCAAAATTGAACGGACAAGGTCAAAACAATGGAAAACAAAAAGAGGCAAGAATTCCTCAGGGAATCAATGATTAGAATCCTTCACATAGTTGAAACTCCTAGTCTAAAGAATCAAAACTAAAAGTTTTCACAAAACCTTGCAGAAAACTTTTGCCAAAATAAGTCTTCCTAAAAGAAACTTCACAGAGCGGTAAAAAGCGTTTTACCCTTAGAAAAACGTTCAACCTCTCTCAAAAAGTTTTTCAAAGAAACGACATGCAACAAACATGCATGATAAAAATAAACTACTTTGTCAAAAGGCCTTGTCCGAAAAAGGCCAGAAACAGAAAATTGTTGTTAAGACCCTATGGAAAAGGATCAAATGTCAGGAGCTATCAACACAAATATAAAAAGAGTTCATAAAAAGGACCCACAAGTCGGGCCTTGGTAGCTTCAATCACTTCGGATCAAGGAGTGGGTTTGAATCATCACTAGTCGAGGAGGTCGGAGCTTCGGCCGTGGAAGTCGGAAGGGTTGAAGGGATCTCTTCGGAAGTAGGAGCGGGAATCACCTCGGGAGCAGCAGAAGAAGATGGCATACCAACCTCATGAGGAGAAGATTCAACAATGTGTTGTCCCGCCGTCTTCAAGTCGGAATCCGTAGCAGGGCGTGGAGGAGAGACTATGGCACCATCAACAACAACTTTGTCAGGGTATAAAGGCGACAGATCCAAGTCGGGAGCCAAAACCCTAACTTGTTGCTTTAACACCTCAAATAACACTTTAGTCCCCTCAGCCATAGACTCCTCCAGGTCCTGGTACCCCTCCCTAAGTTTGTCCAGCTCCTCCGTCAATTCAATTTTATCTGTAAAAAGGCGAACGTAATTCTGTTCGGCCTTCTCCTTCAAACCCTCCGCCATGGACACTGGCCCAACAGCTTCTTCTCCTTCTCCCAGACCTGGTCAAGCTCTTCCTTCAACTTATTATTCTCCTCATGCACCCTCCTCTCTTCCTCCTGATACATGGCAATCCTCCTTTGGAGATCCTCCAAATATTTTTGGGTAGTGCTCAAAGGAGTTTTGTCAAATATATCAAGAGGAGAGGTGCAGACTCCAGTAGTTCGGATTCCCCCTCGAATTAAAATTTTGAGATGATTTCGAATAGCGGCATCATCCATAGCAATTTGGCTATGGGAAAGGATGTGCTTCCTAGCAAATCTGGGACCATCAAATCCGGCCTCACCAACATTAGAGACGCCGGCTTCCGAAGTCTTACATTTTTTAGAAACAGGTTCCAAGGTGGGAGGAACTGGAGGGGTAGGCACAAAAGGAGGAGGAGTAGAGAGATTTACCGACTTGAGGAGAGGAGAGGAGGTAGTCGACGTCCCACCTTCTTGCGACTGAGCAGCTCGGGCCCGAGCGTTTCTCTTCGCCTCTTGAACCTTCTAGTAAGCTGCCGCCCCACTTTTCTTCATTTTTTCTGGAAATAATAAAGTAAAAAGGGTTATCACATAAGTCGGGAGCACCGGCTAGCTACTCATAAAGACAAAATAAAAGCTAGAAGTAAGAGCTACCTAGCTTGCTCCGAACAAAACTCAGATATCCGAGAAGAATTTTTTTAGTGTAAAGATTGGGAGCTCGTCCCCAAGCCTCACGAAAGAACCCCACCACTGCCCAGTACAACTGAAAGCGGGGTTCATGGCTCTCATTAAGAAAAAAGGGATGATGGCCCTCTACGGTGAAAACTTTGAAGAAGAAATTTTTAAAGTCATGAAACGACTCGTCAAAAATAGAAAACACCTTCCGACCCTGAATAGCTCGAAAGGAGACCCATTGTTGTTTGTTCTGGGCGCTAAAGGGCTTTGTCAAGTGAAAAAGATAGAAAAAGACCTTTAAGAAAATCGGAAAGTCAAGCTCTTGGCTGATAAGTTGATAAGTTTTTAGAAAACCCCAGAAATTAGGGTGGAGTTGGGTAGGAGCTACTCGGCAATGGGACAAAACTTCCATCTCAAAACCAGAAAAAGGGAATGCAACCCCCAAATGGATGAAAAGGCAATCGTACATAAAAAAGAAATGAGGGTCAGTATCGGTAAGCCTCCCACAGCAAACTCTATCCTCGGGGTCTGGGGCTGCTAACTCATATTTGGGTTCATTGGCTTCAAGGGCACAAACCCTATGATGCTTTCTAAGTTCAGTTATAAAAACATCATCTACTAAGGGACGTTCAGATAAAACGGAAGAATCTACCCATCTCAACAAGGCTTCAGAAACTCGGAAAGACATTTCTTAGAAAAGGAAAATATATAGGGAGATATACCTACAGTACACAAAGAAAAAAGAAACCATCAAAAATAAGTTTTGAACCAAGATAGTTCCTTTCCAAAGGAGAAACAGTTAAAGGAAACCGTTTTCACAAAAAGAAAAAAAAACACAAAAAAGATTCCAACCACAAACAGTAAAGGGACCACAGAGTTTACTCAGAAAAAACTTCTCCTCAAGAAAAACACTTAATAAAAACAGCGAAGACGCTACAAAAGCCAGTAAGGAATGAAGATAATGAGAAACTAACCCTTCCTGGAGAGAAGAACTGATAGTAAGAATAGAAGAAGCGCCGCAAATACTGAAAAATCCAGGAAAAAAGAAAGCAAGCACCAGAAGCGCGAAGGTCTCATGAGAATAAAAAGAAAGCACGAAGAAAAAATTCAAAGAGGAGACAAGAGAAAAAGAAAAGAAAGAAGGAGGGAAAGGTTTTATAACATACTAGGGGCATAACGGTAAAACGACGCGATCATTAAAAGAGAGCGCCGTTACCAATGTAACTGCCCCCCACGTGTAAAAGCAAAACCCAAACGGATGCGACGTTTGATTAGATGCGACGGTTGAGATAATTCAAAATCACGTCGGTTTTCCGACTTGAAAGGAAATACCGACTTAAACATCTCCGAGTTCAATTAATACTCGAATCCAACTCATAAATAAGAGATTAGACTCGAGTAGGGACATTGATCCTACCCTGACCCAATAGAATAGCCAGGCCCAATCAAGTTAAAAAGGCCCAATCCAAAGGGTTGTCCTTTACTGATCACCCGACTTCCCCAAAAGAAGTCGGATTCGACATGAGCTGGTAGATGACACTTATTCAAATAAGTAACTGCCTCCTAAAATCTCTCATCCACTTCTAGAAAAGATATTTCAACAACCCTAAGATAAAGGGACAGTTATCCACTATCAGAAGTGGAACTACTCCAACAGTGGTTATTGGCTCACCATCTATAAATACACTGAAGCACTCAGGTAAAACTAAGTTCCAATACTCTAACCTGCTTACCCCTTTGCTAACTTAGGCATCGGAGTGTCTTTGCAAGTACCAACCCCCATCTCTTGGAACACACAACTCGAACGGAGGCTCCCAGACATAAAACAAGTCAGAATCCACCCTCCTCTAGTGCTTGGGCCTTACAAACAAGCCTAACTACCATCCGGTTCTAGGTAAGCTCCGGAACAATATATAATTTTTTTTGTGGCTAAAATATATATATATAATTTGAATTTAAAAATTAATATTCAAGAGAGTACATAAAAAATTTAAAAATTTTGTTAGTTAGAAACAATAGTATTATTAATAGTTGGTAGTTAGAAAAAAGGTAAAAACGTAAAAACGTACTTATTTTCAATAGACAGTCTATCTTCCATATAATTTAAAATGGACAGTTTATCTTCCCTATTATTTAAAATCGACCATCTTCTTTATTACTTGAAACGTTCCATTTTTAAGAATTTTATCCAATTTAAATCATTAATTTTTTTATTATTTTCAAAAATTATATTTAATTATTTGTAAATACATATATCTCGTTTACAGTGTAAACGAGATAAGAGAGTGATATTTATTTCGGTAAATATTTTTTAAATTATTTATTTCAATAATTATTATAATTAATTTATTTATTAAAATAAAAAATCCTGTAATTCAAGACGGGTTAAAACTTTGAGATTGTTATAATAAAAAAGTTTCTTTAACTCGCATTACCTAATTTATGAATTTTGACGGATTTTAGCGAGGCGGACTTTTTGTCTTTCTGATAATAATTGAATTTAAATGTTACTATTGTACTTGTATTTAGAATGTTTGTTCATTTTACTTTATGTTATAATTTAAATTATGTTTGATTGATTAAAGATTTGGACAATATTTAGTTATATATTTTGAAATGTGAAAATTCAGGTATAGTCAACTTTATATGAAGTTGATAGTTGAGAACCCTAAAATGATTTGACTAAATTTTCATTTAATAATTCTCAATTATCAACTTCACGTAAAGTTGACTGCACTTCAGTTTTTATCATTTTAGAAATGTTTATTTTGTTTTGGACAATGTTAGTTTTATTATTTTATTTTAAAAAATTTGGTTAATGATTATGTTTATTAGATATTTAAAATTATAAAGACTTTAATATTTATGAATTTATAAATTATAATTTTTTTATGTTTTTAAAAATTATAATTTTATTAAAATATTTGTGAAATTATATTTTTTTAATATTTAATAGTTTAATAATTTTTTTTAAAAAATACTAATTTACCATTAGACGAGGCAAAGTAAAAATTTAAGACCGTCTCAATAGATGAAGGTAGAACGAACTTTTGGTAGGAAGGAATGAGACAGAATGAGCATGCCTGTTTACCACCCCTAATAAATTATGAGTGCACATTGACTAAGATGGTGAGTTTAATTAGATTTGAAAATATTTTATTGTGTTTATATATGGGAAAACATTGATAAGCACTATACGCGATCTAAAAAAGATTTTAGGCTCTATCATAACACATAAGGATTGCGTTATTTTAAAGATTCAAATTTATGGAAAAATGTTAGGCCATTAAAATTTATTATTTTTTGCCATCACTTAATTATTAATTTAATTTTTTTAATTTGATAATTCAATAACATATTTTATTCCATAATTTTATACATTTATGAATAACTGATGATAAAAAAATAAATTATTATAACCCTCTAATATTTCTTTTTATCAAGTTTAACAAATTTAATATAAACTGGTTAAATCGGTCAATGGATATAACAAACTAATAAAATTTTATTTTTAAAAATTGTATTTAATAAATGTTAATTGATATTAGAATAAATGATAAATAGGTTTTTGACTTTTTATCTCAAAAATAAATATGTCTTCGACTAATTAAAAATAAAAATGTCTCTCATTTTCTAAAATGCGAGACATCTAAGTCTTTCTGAATGACTGATTTTGCCTTTATATATTTTGGATGGAGGAACTTAAATATCTCGTATTTTAAAAGGTTAGAGACGTTTTTGTATTTTTTATTAGTCAAAAATGTATGTGTCTTTGAATTAAAAGTTAGAGACCTATTTATCTTTTTCTCTAGATATTATATATCAACTTCACTAGATAATCAACAAGGGATGTAGCTAACTTCAACCAACTCCTATTTGAACTACACCCCAAGGCCCATAAAAAAAGGGTTGTGAATTTTTTTTAGTAAGTAAATGTTTCATTCTATAAAGTTTGGATTTTTTTTTATTTGTCAGGATTTTATTTTGTAAATATTGAATATTTTTTATTTGTTAATATTTGTGAGTTGAAAATTTATTCTCAAGGGACTATGGATGTTTCTTTTTTTATAATTGGTTTTTTTTTTTTGTAAAATAAACATTTGCATTCTAAATTTCAATACATTTTTTATTAAGGGACGAAAAAATCCACAATATACTAAAAAACATCCAAATTATATCGAAATAACATCTAAATTACATTAAAAAATCCAAATTAAATAAAAAAAATTCAAATCACATAACTTCAACTGCATCCTAAACTCCAATATATTTTCTATTAAAGGAAAAAACAAATATCCACAATATAATAAAAAAAATATCTAAATTATATCAAAAAACACATCCACTTTATATGAAAAAATGTCCAAATCACATCGAAAAAATTTAAATCACATTAAATTTATTCTTAAGGGATTGTAAATTTTTCTTTTGTAATTTAGATGTTTCTTTCTTTTTAAAAGAAAATTCGCATTCTAAATTCTAATACATTTTTTACTAAGGGACGAAAAAACATCCATAATATAAAAGGTTGTGGATGTTTTTTTGTAATTGGATATTTTTTTATAAGTGAGAGGCAGATAAATGAGTATGACATGATGGCGGCGTACAACGCGATAGACAAAAGGAGGACTGAAAGAGAGAGGATAAGAGCACCTATAGTAAGTGATTCATGGCTTAAGTTTAACGGCGCATATATGTAAAAAATGCAAAATCTAATTTTTTGAATTTCAAAATTAGATTTAGATAAAAATTGGTTGAGTTGGCTTATAAAAAAGTTGGTTTCTTATATTTTTTATTATATAATATTTATATTAAAATAAATTATTTTAAAATAAAAACAAAATAATATAATAAAAAATATTAATTAAACCGTGAAACAATAATCTTTTTCGTGAACTATGACCCGAATTCAACTCAAAAAAGTGTTAGAATTTGGTTGAATTAGTCCCACATTGCTCAGGATAGCAAATGGAGTGGGTGGCCTAGGCTATAAATATGAGGCTAAGTTCTCCATTTGTTTTTGCACCAGTCAGAAACACTTTAAGCTTGTATCTGATTTTTCTTTTCCTCTGTACTCTTTATTAGAGAGTGTTGTGAGGTGTAGTTAGATATTTGCTTTGAGAGAGTGTGGGTGTACTGGGGTGCCGGTGAGAGAAAGAAGTCTATGTGTTGTAACAATTTTCACATAGTGATATTCTCTGGTTGTCATTTGACAACGGCCGTGGTTTTTTCTCCGGTAATTGGAGTTTCCACGTTAAATTCTTGTGTTGTGATTGTGTCTATTTTATTTCTCTGTCAAAGGTGTTTTCTCAAGGGGGAATGGTGTATTATTCCCAACAAGTGGTATCAGAGCTTCGGTTCGGTGGGATTTATTCTTAGTATGCTCTGTGGTTGCAGCCTAGTCTGACCTTCCACATCAGAAAAGAATTTTGTCCTGTGGCTTGAGGTTGATCTTTGGTTGCTGTTGTTGTTGCTGGAAGGCAGTGTGACACTGTGAGAGTGCTGTTTGGAAAGGTTCTGGCTAAGGAAAGACTTGGTATTTAAGTGTGTCCATTGTGACCCACCTCTCTTTCCTGGGGACCCTTCCTAGTGCACGGTTGAGTTATACTATTCCAGTATACGGTTGCAACAATGTCAGGATATTCAAGTGCTGTGAAGCTTGAAATAGAGAAATTTGATGGAAGAATCAATTTTGGCTTGTGGCAAATACAAGTCAAGGATGTGTTGATACAATCAGGTTTGCACAAGGCGTTGAAGGAGAAGATCTCTGGTTGCTCTCTCTATGAGAGAAGATGATGTTCTCTAGAAGACAAGAAGTATCCTCATGGTATTACCGCACTGCCATGGATAAGGATAAGTTGTGGCAATCGGGTCCACAATTGCACACGGGCATTGGTTGGCATTGAGATGCAAGGTGTGTGGCGGAGTTAGGTCGATGGCTGAAGAACTTCCAGGAAAAGCCAATTTGGAAGTTGCACCATGAATTTTCAGCAAGGTTTCGATCTGTACCAAGGCAAAATGCTTGGAGTGGCCTAATTCCAAGTGAGTATACTTTCATGGTGGAGTATGATAGTTCTCTGAACTATGATTGTCGGTATAGACAATGGCAGCAAAGAATTGTCGGTGTTGACAATGGAAGCTGAAGATGTGTGACTATTTCAATCAAGGTGGAGATTGTTAGGATTTGGTTGAATTAGTCCCACATTGCTCAGGATAGCAAATGGAGTGGGTGGCCTAGGCTATAAATATGAGGCTAAGTTCTCCATTTGCTTTTGCACCAGTCAGAAACACTTTAAGCTTGTATCTGATTTTTCTTTTCCTCTGTACTCTTTATTAGAGAGTGTTGTGAGGTGTAGTTAGATATTTGCTTTGAGAGAGTGTGGGTGTACTGGGGTGCCGGTGAGAGAAAGAAGTCTATGTGTTGTAACAATTTTCACATAGTGATATTCTCTGGTTGTCATTTGACAACGGCCGTGGTTTTTTCTCCGGTAATTGGAGTTTCCACGTTAAATTCTTGTGTTGTGATTGTGTCTATTTTATTTCTCTGTCAAAGGTGTTTTCTCAAGGGGGAATGGTGTATTATTCCCAACAAAAAGTATATCAAGTAAAAATATATATCGAACAAAAAAAAATTATTTGAGTTGAAGTCAGGTTTTAGGGCAGGTTAGATTTTAAACATTCCTAGTTTAAATTAAGCAGCACTAAAAGTTAAACTAGTTTCCTTTTTGTTTTACACTGTGTCCAGGAGCAACCTGAACAAGAGATATTTATTTGGATAGAATCCTAAAAAAACTTTTGGATCGGTATAACAACAATTTTGTTAACTAACAGGGCAGTACATGTAATAGAATTTAATACTCAACTTAGAAAAGTCTTGAAAGTAATATATTGGTAACACATGTTGTTCCGTGCGTATGAGGCCAAGGTATGATAACTCTTTTTGCTGTTGACTGAGTTCGGGCGGAAGAGCTATACGTCGGCCCGGCTGGAACACCGCGGCGGGAGCACCTGCAAAAAGCACTCCGACGCTCAAGTAAGAATATGATTTAATAGAAGTGATAATAATAAATCAGAAATGAGTTATCTGACATCTCTTCCAAGCTTATTTACTTGCTTATATAGGCGTGTAGTTTGTTCAGTTGGAGCTTGTTTCGGGATTCTCCACGCTTACTGAAGTCAGTTTTGATGATAACGTTTGACTTGGTTTGAGAAGGTTCCAGCTTTGTTAAGCTCGTCCGGATTTTGTAGTAACGGTTTTGGAGATAGTTGTTGACTTGTTGAGAGCTGTTATCAGATTACGTAGCCGAGCTCTAACTTGATTTTTCCGGGTTATTAACCGAGTTTAATTTTGGGTTGTTAGCCGAGGTATAGGGTACGTATCATAGCCCCCAAGCTTGCCTTGTGTTCCAGAGAAAACATAGGCGAGCTTCTAGTTTCTTCGTATACCTCGGCTATTGTAGGCATGATGCCCCCGAGCTTGCATTTGTCCCTGTTCAGTAATCTAAGCCAAGGTATAACTCCTTCTTCCATGTGTATGGAGTTTTCTGTCCTAAGAGCACAGACGTCGAGCTATACTTCAGCTATCGAGGAACACCGGAGGAGGTTGGGACCTGCAAAGAGACTCCAACGCTCAAGTCAGAAAGAATGTTTTAGCTTTCTTTGAAAGAGAAAATAAAAGGGAGAGTTCTCTGTGTACTTATCCTGCTATGTTTACTTGGTTCTGTTTATATAAGATTTGTATATGACTTAATTGTGGTATATATGTTCTCCTCATTCCGAGATATGAGACATGAATACCGTCCGAGAATCTCACAGAGAATCATTTGGTGGCTTCTTTGAAAAGGTCTTTTTAGGGTTATC
Organism: Arachis ipaensis; assembly: GCF_059453495.1. Lineage (NCBI taxonomy): Eukaryota > Viridiplantae > Streptophyta > Magnoliopsida > Fabales > Fabaceae > Arachis > Arachis ipaensis. The sequence goes on from NC_142440.1 coordinate 129,555,867, forward strand.
AGCAATTAACCGTTCTCTTTTTGAATTTGCTGCACGTGGCTGAGTTATAGCACATGCGGCCGACTTATACGGATGGATCACGAACTACTTTATTTTGAATTTGCAAGTGGCCGAGCTATAGCTTACGTGACTGACTTATAAGGACAGATCAGACCTAATCTCCGAATTATAGTTTGTATCCGCCGAGTTATAATGACTAGATCACAGCCCCCAAGCTTGACCTGTTTATTTTTAAGAAAAGCAGGTTGAGCTTTTATGAAAATTGAGTTATAACTCGGCAGGATGTAGAAGAGATGCAGTTGTGTAATAAATCGAAGATATAAGAATTAGCCCCCAAGATCAACATGATAATCTTGAAAATAAAATTGGACAAGTTTGTCACTGAAAAATGGGTTGCTTATTTTAATATATTTTTGAACGAGCTTATAGGTGATTGTTTGTTGGAATGCTGCCGACTTATAGGTGATTGTTTGTTGGACTGACGCCGACTTATAGGTGTCGGTTTGTTGGACTGAGGCCGACTTATAGGTGTCGGTTTGCTTTGATTGATTCAAACTTATAATTATCAGTTTGTTTGAAGTGATTCCGACTTATAGGTGTTGGTTTGTTGAATTGATTCCGACTTATGGTTGTCGGTTTGTTAGATTGGTTCCGACTTATAACTGTCGGTTTGTTTTTGTATGCCGACTTTAATATTAGTTTGCCATAATATGTGTAGAACGTAAACAATAGCTGAACTAAAGGTATGGATAAAAATAAAGAATGATGAAGTTAAAAATAATATACTCTTTATTGAGGATTACTCTCTTAATATAGAAGGTATAGGATGAAAGTACCTCATTAAAACCTCTCCAAGCAAAATTCGGTGTAGAAAAAAGTCGTGTGAGTAGAAAAAATAGTACATCTTCGAGCCATAGTTCTTTGCGTAGTAGTGCTTGAAGGGTATAAGTCCCCTGCCGATCAATTTGTTGATTCAAAAAGATCCTCCTGGTCATCTTCTTTTGATTGAGTTAGTTTATTGATCCGTCGAGCTTCTCTAAACTCTTCTATTTCCATCTGTCCAACTGCTTTTTCTCGAAATTCTGCTAAAGTCTTTGGCTTGGTCATGGCTATAGTCTCTTGAAATTTTCCAGGACGGAGGCCACTTTTAAGTGCGTGCAGGTGGACCTCGGGACTGAGGTTGGGATCTCTATAGTTACCTTGGCGAATCGGGTCATATAGTCCTTCAGGCTCGCGTGTTGTCCTTGTTTGATAGTGCTGAGGTAGTTTGATCCGTGTACGTATATCCTTGATGCGGCGAAGTAATCAATGAAAGACCTCGCCAGCTCTTCAAAGAAAGAAATTGTACCTGCAGATAATTTAGAGAACCACAGTAAAGCAGCACCATCGAGATAAGTGGGAAAAGCTCGACAGAGTATGGGCTCATTATTAGCGCCGTTAAAAAACATCATGGACTGGAATTTTTTAATGTGAGCACGGGGGTCACCAATCCACTTGTATGGCTCCAGGGAGGTGGGCGGCACAAAGTTCTTTGGCATTTGGAAATTGGTAATCTCTTCAGAGAAAGGGTTGTCTAACGTCAACTTCTCCTTTGGCGGGGTGATGCTTAGAGGGTCTGTGTTGCCCAAGGCCGAGCTTTTGGAGTTTCCTTCCTCGTTCTTTCTGCCATTATTATGGGCAGAAAGCTCGGCTATCCTTCGAACTTCTGCCTGGAGTTCAGCAATCTGAGCTAGAAGCTCGGCCTGTGTGGGCTGATGAACCCCGTTATCGGCCATGTTGGAAGATCGGAAATCCTGCAAAAAAAAAAAAGAGTAAAGAGCTGGGTAGAGAAAATAGTGGGGTTAGATGAATTCCGGTCCCACGGTGGGCGCCAAAATGTTCTGTGCGTATGAGGCCGAGGTATGGTAACTCTTTCTGCTGTCGACCGAGTTCGGGCGGAAGAACTATACGTCGGCGCGGCTAGAACACCGTGGCGGGAGCACTTGCAAAAAGCACTCCGACGCTCAAGTAAAAATATGATTTAATAGAAGTGATAATAATAAATCAGAAATGAGTTATCTGACCTCTCTTCCAAGCTTATTTACTTGCTTATATAGGCGTGTAGTTTGTTCAGTTGGAGCTTGTGTCGGAATTCTCCACGCTTACTGAAGTCAGTTTTGATGATAACGTTTGACTTGGTTTGAGAAGGTTCCAGCTTTGTTAAGCTCGTCCGGATTTTGTGGTAACGGTTTTGGAGATAGTTTTTGACTTGTTGGGAGCTGTTATCAGATTACGTAGCCAAGCTCTAACTTGATTTTTCCGGGTTATTAGCCGAGTTTAGTTTTGGGTTGTTAGCCGAGGTATAGGGTACGTATCACATGTATATATGGAGGAAAAAATTCTTGCTTTGAGGAGCTAATGGCTCAACTATTTATATCATGTTGCTTGCAAAAATTTAATAACTAATTGCTGTGAGTGAAAAATTGTCAAGATAATTGATTATTGTATTTTTGAATTATACAATTAATTCTTTCAACAAATACATATTTTTGAACTTTTTAATTTGTATACAATTAGATACTATGTATTTCATGAAATATTAGTCTCAAATAAAAAATTATTTTTCATGCAATTGTTTTTATTGAATAACTATTACCGCTCAATTATTTTTTAACAAGTATCGACATAATGATTCGATTAAACTTAGAATCTCACCATATTATCATTATTTATGTTATCTTTCCACCGATTTATAAATTCATTTTATTTTATAAGCTTAGTCTGGATCATATGATATCCAGAATAAAACTTATGGCTATGATCTATTACTCAATATGAATTATAACTCGAGTTTAATTGCTCATGATGAATTATTTATTCTTAGCTTGTAAGTGACAATTTTATTAGTCATTATTGACTACTATTAACCCTCACTGCCCAAGATGTTCAATGGAACCAGAATCGGCACTTCACTCAGTGGTTTTTTGTTCGAAATCCATGACAGTCTGAAACATGACTCAATTTGCTAGCTTGATTCCAAGAGATGCTAACCTTCAAGCATGGCAGTGGTGGTGTCAAATGGTAGAGAAGCTCAAACACCAACCAGAATTCAAGAGAAGGAAGGGCGAGCTTGCTTACCTCCTTTGAAAGTTATGGCTGTCACGAAACTTCTTCATCTTTGACCAGAAATGAAGGGAGTCTGGGGAAGTTCTATCCCATGCAATGAAAATGGGCGACACAGTTCCGAATTCATTGCATTCTACGACAACCACACCCTTAATTTGGTTTTTTAATTGCTTTAGTTTCTGTTTCATTTTCTTTGAGTATTGTCATCTCTTTTTATTTGGGAAACTTCCAATTGGTAAAATATAATGTATATTGTATTTGACCATCTTTAGTTTTATCTTTGGAAAAAAAAATGACTAAACGGTCATAACATTAGTATTCTCCATCAACCGATTATTCATATAAAATACTATCTATCCATCAACAAGGAAAGATCTATGAACTTTTACACACTAATCTCATATTTTATGTTTAGGTACTCATATGATTAGTTTATAATATCTAGTTATCTATATGTCTATAAACTCTTTGCTAACATTCTATATTCATATAATTCTTAGGCCTCTTAAACACTTGTTGATTTAAACATCAAAATGTCTTTTGCAAGTATCCACCTTTCGTGTTATTTGAGGTTCGAGTTATACTCACTCCATAAAAATAAAACGTATTACAATATCACAAAAAACAAGCTATATATCAAAAGTTTATCCATACAAATTAATTTTGTGTTTTGATGGCTGATTTAATTAACAGCTAAATCTTTAATGAACAAAAATGGTTATATACTCTAAGAATAACTAAAGCTGAGAATTGTAGTCAGCGCTCGAATGATACGCGTAGTATGGAGTGGGAATGGGACTTGGGAATTGAAGTCTAGGGAATAAATTTATGATTTTAATCTTATAGATCTGTTTTAACCATTCTAAATGTACCCGTCCTCACCGACACTAACTCCTTCATACCCATGCCGATCTCTTATCCACCTACAGAAGTTACCATGCACCTACCAGGATGAAGAAAATTTATTACCAAAGTAGGTATGATAGTACGGAGTAAAGACAAGAGCAAAGAGCATATTACTGTTTCCATTCTGATTGCGATACAACTTCAGCCTTAAACCTGATTTCTGCTTTCAACATTGATTTTGCAGCTATGAACTGTGTTTGCGTATCAAAATCTTCCTAACAAAGCTTTAAGGGTAAAAAACATTGGCTTTACCACAGCAGTCAACATATATTATTAAAAAATTAATAAACTATATATATACATAGAATATTATAATTACAATATCAGAGATGGAAGTAACAAGATGGACCGTGTATTACTATTAATAACGGATTAACGGGCTCAGTGTTACTTCAGTCAGCTATACTATTACTATTATTCCGCAAGGTGCATAATACTGCAACCCTAACGAAAAGGCTTGAAACACCAAACTCTACAGGGTCTCACGAGGCTGTTTCTGGTTCTGGCTTTAAAAAGTTATGGTATTCAAGCTGGGTCATCTCTCCACCATGCCCTGGATCAAACTGACATCGATAGAAGCTGCATAGAACAATCAAAAAAAGATCACTAAAATCCAATATGTGGAAGGGCAATGGATGCTTGAAGATCATCTTATATCCTTAAGGTTACAAAAGTATAACAGTAGTGGCAAACACTATTCTCAATTTCATGCATAGCATTTCAAATTAGCATATGAAGACAGGGCCTAAAGCCTCTTGGATAAAAATAAAAGCTATAAACAACAGCTTGAGAAAAAATGCGTTTCCTCATTTGCTTAGATCTTACCTTCCATCCATACCAAGAATTACCACTGTATTCTTTTGGAGACCAAATGCAACAGTGTAATGAGAGCCCTCATTTAAGTGAAACTTAGCAACTGACCACTCTGAACTGAAATACTTAGGCAAAACTCCTGGAAAGACAACGTAGCACAGGATTAGGAAAGAAATTTCATAACTAATTCTCTTTGGAATTGAAGGAAGATCATTTAATGCAAAAATAAATAAATAAACAGATATAACGATAAAGCACTCCCAATATATTCAACCACTAGTCTAGCTCAAATCAAAATTGACGGGGAAAAGGAGAAACTTAACCAGATTGGTGAATACAACCACTTCACTTATAAAGGCACCTACCAGAACTAACTTCAAAACAAGGACAAACCGAATTTTTTGAAAAAAGCACCTTACCTTTAAATTTAATGAATGACCGAGAGGAACTAGATGGGCTAGATGGGATAATAGCAGCATCTGAACTGGAAGAACGATGTGAATTTTCATGATCAGGGACATTGGAATTAACCTTAAGGCTGAAAACGTGGACAGTACCCTTGTCACTTGAGACTGCTAGCCACTGAGCAGTGGAAGAGAAGGCCAAACTAAAGATCTCAGCCACATTTGCACCCCTTCTTACCTGAATTAGACAACCAATAAAATCTATACATGAAAAAACCAAAATTTTCTACATGCCCAAACATTAAATTCAAGCTTGAAAACAGGGAACAAATAAGGCACAGAGAAAGACACTAGCTCATAATTGATTCTACAAAATACAAAGTTACTTCCTAAATAAGGACTTTCACTTGTATCCCGAAATAATAATTGGTCTCTCCTATAAATGGTAGACCAATAGTAGTTATGAAGCAGTCATTCATGTTCATAATTTTCACCATCCAGCCAATCATCTATGTCAGTCCAAGGCTGCACTATACAACATCTAACAGGTAAACACCAGAAACAAATTACCCACCTAAATGATTCTTCTAAATTCCAATTAGTCAATTATCTTCATTATCTTATAATTTTCATGCCAAACTAAGTCCCATTCAGACTATGAAGTCATGAGTTATAATCACAGCATACTGAAGCTCAAACAGTACCATCCAATACCATATACACCATAAACAAATCATACTAAATTAGTGACGAAACAAAACCTATAATCTCAGATCAAACACCAAAAGAAAACCACACACACACACACACACACACACACACACACACACACACACACACACACAGCATAGAACATACTTCCTGAAGGAGCGTGCCACTATCTGTGTCAAAAATCCGAATCAGAGTTCCCTTGCAGCTGGCAGTGGCGATCAACTGCCCATCAAGCGTGAGATCGAAGCAAGCAATCCTCGAGTCATGCGCCGAAATGAACTTAGTCTTCTTCTGCGCGTAGTGCTCCACGCGAATCTGGCCCTTCATCAGCCCCGGGCACGCCAGCACCAGATAATCCGACGAATGCGAAATCGCGCAGAGACCCTTAGGGTTCGCCACGGTCTCGATCTGATGCAGCAGCTTCAGGTCCGCGAAGTTGTACACAAATATCTTCTGTTCTACCACCACCACTATCCTGTCTCGGCGGAGCCGGACGCCTCGGACGGGAGCGCGGAACGAGAGCTCGCCGATGCACCTCCCCTGGTGATCGTCCCAGATCATGACCTTGTTCGGAGGGTACTGAGGGTGGGACCCGCCGCCGACGAGGGCAAGGATGTTGCACCGGAAGAGCATCTCCACGTGACCGATCCCGCCGCCGTCGAACTCGCGTCGGAAGAGCTCACGAAAGGGGTCACAATTGTAGATGCGGAAGCCATTCTCAGTAGCGGCAGCGAAGCAGGCGTGGTCCTGGTTGAAAGATACATGGAGGAGAGACGGCAGTTCCGCCGGAGCCGCGTTGGGAGAAGAAGATCCCGGCGAAGCAACGGTGGGAGCGTGATGAGGCGGTGATTGAGATTGAGAGGCCATTAGGGAATCGAAGTCGAGGGTTTGAGATTGATCTGGGAGACAATTGGGGCCGGGATTTGAATTGGGGTTAGGGTTAGGGTTTAGCCAAGGTGGTGAAGCACAAGCAGAAAGCGTGGCCATTAAGATTTAGGTGATTGCTGTTTAGGCGATTCTCAGCTTCTGTGTGCCGCTATAAGCACAGTGCACCCTCCTTTTTACATGCATATAAAGATGAAGGTTGTTTCCTCTTTTACTTTTGTTGGGTGTATAGTGTATTTTTCAGTTGGATTAGCTTACTTGGAAAGTAGTTAGTTAAATCCTGTAACCAAATCAAGTCTGCGATCTTTTTTGCGATTAATTAGTTACAATGTTTTTTTTGGGAAGAATTATTTTAAATTTTTAATACACTAAGTGCTTGTTTGAATATCATTAAATCAAAAAAAAATTTAATAAAAAATATTTTTTTATTTTTTAGTGTGTTTAACAAATTTTTAATGTAAAAATAAAAATATTTTTTTTGAAAAATTATAATATGCATCTTTTTAAAAAAATTTTTCTAAAAAAAATATATTTTTCACATAATAAATGAATAAAAAAATACTTTATCTTATTTTATTTAAATATAATTAATAGATAAAAAAAAATTTTACATGAAATATTTAAACATAAAATCACTTTTACTTTTATAAAAGATCTTTTAAAAAAATATCATTTAAAAACAAATCTTTTTCGAGAATAGCGTCAAAATAATTCATTTATATCTTTTTTAAAAGATATTTTTTCTTTTAAAAAAGATATTTTTTACATAATAAATTAATAAAAATATTTTTATCTTATTTTATCTAAATATAATTAATAAATAAAAAAAATTTTACATGAGATATCTAAATATAAAATCACTTTTACTTTTTTTTAAAGATCTTTTAAAAAAAATCATTAAAAAATTTTATTCTAAAAATAACGTCCAATCAAGTTAACATATCATATTATAAGTTAACATATCATATCATAATTATCTTAATAATTTTAATTTTTAAAATTTTAAAAATAAAAAATTAGACTTTTTATTTTTTTTTTAATTTTCTCAACTATAAATGTTGAGTTTTTTATTTTCATTGTTTCTCACTTTCTCTCCATGCTCTTTCTCTTCACTTATTTTAAAAAGCAAAATTTATTTGTTTAAATCAATTAAAGTTCACACTTCTCTATTTTACTTTTTTATCGGTAACATATTACAATTTCTCATTAATTTTCAAGAATTTTATATTAACAAGTAAAGAAAGTACTCAGTTTTAATTATTTAACAAATAAGATATTAAGATTATAGTTTTGTTCTTCTATTTAAGATTATATATACAGTACTTTTCTTTAAAAATAATATTATTTACGTTCTTCTATTTAAGATTAGGTGAATACTATGGTGTCGAAAAGATTGTGCCTATTTACTAAAAAGAGTTAAAATTTATTATTTAATTTAAAAGATATAAGAATAAATAATTTTTAAAAAATTAAAACTTACTACAAAAAGTAAGTTAGGCAAAATTTAGGCAAAAACTCATAGACACCATAGAATTGGTCTTAAGATTATACAAATATTTAATTAGAACATTTTTTTGTTAAAGCATACAATGCTATTGATCCGTTAGTTATATCTCGAAACAAATCACCTAATAAATCGGCTATGTCAAAGATTTTTCGAACAAAACACAAAGCACATCAGATAAAAACCAACTTAAAAATAATGAAAAAAAAGGCCACGAGAATAGGTAAGTCAGTTAGCTGTATTATACCACGTTTGAACTCAAACAGTCTATAATAAAAGAAAATTCCATACAGAAAAAGGTATGCTATTCACTTTGAATAACATTATACTCATCTCATACTCTTTCTTACTTGAACGTCAGACTGCCTTTGCAGGTGCCCGCCGCCGCCGTTTCTCTTGAAGCCCACGTATATCTCATCCAACCTAAGTGAAGTCGAGCTCAACCTTGGATCGGACAAGTTATACACCTCTCAAGGCTTACTACGCAGGAACATTTGGCGCCCATCGTGGGGACAAGTTTAGCTAACCCCACCATCATCTTTTTCACCTGACTTTTCACCCTCTTTTGCAGATCATAATCAATGGCGAAAAAATAAAACAATCCATCCCTCCTCCTCCCATTGAGGCCAAATTGTTGGTCATTAATGAGTCACTACGAGCAGAAGTCCAATGAGTGACCAAATTACTAAACCAGAAATAGAATGGCCGAAACTATAAAGAGGAACAGAAAAATCCTGGCAATGGCAACGATAATGACAATCATACCTTGGAAACCAAGACCCCATGGTAGTCACTCCAAATTCATCAGTAAAAGGAACCAATTCTTTTTCAAAAGAAATTATGAACTTCCAAATGTCCTAAAACTTCATTCTGCCAACAACGCTGAAACCCTATGAAGGAATCGGCGACCCCAATATCCATCTCACCAAATTGTACTTGATGATGTTCATGAATGGTGCATCTCATCCAATACTTTGTCGTACATTTTTCATTTTTTTTAGATGGTACTTTCTTGATTTGGTTTTATGGCTTACCTGCAGGTTCTATATCTAGCTTTGATGAATTTGCATACCTATTCGTCAACAATTTTGTAGCTTCGAAGATCTATGTGCATGACTCAGACTATTTCAACACCATAAAGTGAGGATAACATGAGAGCCTTAAAGACTACATGACAAGGTTTGCCAAGGTGGCCATGGAGATACCAAACCTCAACCCAGACATCCACTTGCATGCACTGAAGAGTGGACTTCACCCTGGGAAATTTTAGAAAACTATAAGGATGACAAAGCCAAAAACACTAACCGAATTCTGAGAAAATGCAACAAATCAAATAGAAATAAAAGAACTCCAACAAATTTGGACACCATAGAAACCAAACCCTATCCAAAAATAAGACAAAGGAAACAAATATCAAAACAATAAGGATGAAAAGAAGTCATTCAAATTAACTCTTAAATTCGACATATACAAACCCTTCAACACAAAAAGGAAAGATATCCTGCACTCCAAATTAATCAAACCCTCAAACAAAGGTAGAACCTACTAGTGATACATGGACAAGTCCAAATATTGTACCTTTCATCAGAAATACGAACACACCACAAATGATTGTGTTATAGCAAAGGACCTCCTTGAAAAGCTAGCTCGCCAAGACCTATTAGACAAATACATTGACGGTCAAGGACATAGGCGAAATACAACAGACCTCAGCTAGCAATAAAAAATGAATGACAGTTATAAGGATAAAAGGAAAAAGGTAAATGAAAACCCTAATCAGCCTCGTGGTATTATTAATTACATTTCTGGTGGTTTTGTAGGTGGAGAAAGTAGTAACTCTACCAGAAAGAGGTCGTATAGGGTCACGATGACAGTAACCGGATCCGAGCCAATCTCAACTACCAAAATGAATGTCCTAGAAATAGCATTCAAACCTTCATGATTCAAAACAATGGATAAGAACATGGACGACCCTATAATCATATTACTCCAAGTAGGAGAGCTATTGCTGAAAAAGGTCCTTTTAGACCTTGGTAGCAGTACAAATGTGCTATTCTACTCCACATACCAGAAAATAAAGTGATAAAGTTCTATAACCATCAACAGGTGAATTGGTAGGTTTCTTAGGTGAGCTCGTTCCAATACATAGTCACGTATGGTTATAAATGACAATAAATGTGAATATCTAAATTATAAAATCCTAGATATACAATACTTAATTATTGGCTGTCAAAGCTCATATAACATTATTCTAGGAAGACCTTCTTTAAATATATTTGGTGCTATCATTTTTACTATACACTTATGTGTTAAGTTTTGTATGCAAGATAATAAAGTTATAACAGACTATAATGAACAGAAGAAAGCCAATGCTATAACGTGAGTCTCAGAGTAAATCCCCTAAAGCAACTTGAGTAACTATACATCCATGCAGTCTATAACTTGGAGAGCTTACCTCCCTTAGCATAGCTCGATCCCAGATCAGACATACAAGATCGACCTATGCCAATAGATACCTTGACCAAAGTGATATTGGAAGTAGACAAAAATAAGTTCACCTACATAGGAGATCCACTAAACGAAGCAGAAAAAAGAACAGCTCATCAACCTGCTGCCATAAAACGTTGATCTGTTTGCCTAGACCCCAACAAATATGCTGGGATTGACCCAAATGTTACCTGGCACTCAACCTTTCAATCCGACCTATAGAATGGAAGAAGAGACACCTCGACACGGACAAAAAGAAAGTGTCCCTAGAGGAAACTTAGAAGCTCCTCAATACTAGATTTATAAAAGATATCAGATTCACTTCTTCAACAAAGTCTATCTGAAAGACGCATATCTTTTACCCTATATTGATAAACTAGTTGATAGTTCTTCTGGATTTCAATCTTTATGTTTTTTGGATGCTTATTCTGGTTATATCTAGATACTTATGCTTTTGACTGACCAGGATAAGACTACTTTTATTACTGACTATGGTAATTTCTATTATAAGGTTATGCCCTTTGGGTTCAAAAATGCAGGTGCTACATATCAAAAGCTCATGGATAAGATCTTCGCCAACTAGATCGGACAAAATATAGAAGTATACATAGACGATATGGTGGCGAAGACCAAGTCTAGGAGTAGTCACACCAAGGACCTCAGAAAATTTTCAGCAACTCCGGCTATACAATATGAAGTTAAACCCTGAAAATGTGCTTTTAGAGTCCATGGTAGAAATTCATAGGTTTCATGTTAACTTGCTGAGGTATAGAAGTCAACCCAGAGTTAGCAACCCTTTCACAGTTTATACCTCGAACAACCCATGGTCACATAATTTTTTAAAGGCTTTAAGAAAACAAAAGGAGTTCATATGGACTGAAGCTTGAAAACATGTGTTCATCGAACTTAAAGCCATACTATCCTCACCACCAATACTACATAAACCAGAACATAGTAAACATTTATATTTATACTTGTCTGTTATTGATTATGCTATTAGCTCTGTCTTGGTCACAAAAATAGGTAAACAACAACAACGAGTATATTTCATTAGCAAATCTTTCCAAGATACCAAACTACGATACCCCAAATTAGAGAAGTTAGTATTAGCTTTGGTTACTACTACCAGACATCTAAGGCACTACTTCAATAGTTACACCATCATAGCATGAACAGAACAACCATTAAGCCAAATCCTAACAAAATCTGAGCTCATTAGAAGACTAATAAAGTGGTCAATCAAACTCTCAAAATATGACATATAATATCAAGCATGAGGAGCTATCAATTCTCAAGCATTGACTACCTTCATAGCTGAACTGACAACACATGACCTAACCCCCTAATAATGAAACCTGGACATTATATGTCGATTGAGCATCCAACATACAGGGTTCAGGAGCCAGGATATTACTCAAAGATAACCAAGGAGCAATCAAGAATAGTCTTTGCAATTCACCTTCAAGGCCAACAACAATAAAGCAGAATATGAAGCACTCATTGTTAGTCTCAAATTAGCTCAGAATTTTGGCATAAGTCATAACTGTAAAGTATGATTCACTCCTTGTTGTACAAAAGGTAAAAGGAAATTTTCAAGTAAGGGATAATCAGTTAGAAAAATATCTATCTATTGTTAAAAAACTTATCTCTTATTTTTTGAAATTTGAAATGTTCCATAAATCTTGGGAAGAAAATTGCCGAGCTGATATTTTGTCAAAGCTAGCAACTACTAAGAGTCAAACTCATATGCCGAGCTTATCGCAATTAACATTAGACAAGCCCAGTTTTACACTAACGTCCATTTTGAGTATTACACAAGAATCAGATTGGCAAGAGCCATTCATCTAATACCTACAAATTGGAATAATACAAAAGGACATCAAGGATAATAGGAAATTCAAAAAACAATACAGCTTTTTTACTATGATTGGAGCTGGCATATATAGAAGAGGTTTTATGCAATCCTTGTTAAAATGCCTAAGTAAGGCTAGTGCTAAGCTCACCGTGGACGATGTCCACGAGGGAGTTTGTAGCACACACATAGGAAGCAGAAGTCTAGCGTAAAAAATTCTTAGAGCAGGATATTACTGGCCTACATTGTAGTAGGATTGTATAAGCAAAGTTAAGCTCTGTGATCATTGCCATTGTCATGCTCCAATCATTCACAACCTTGCCGAGTAGTTGTATACATTGGAGGTAAGCTGGCTCTTTAGTAAGTGGAGGGGCTAGATATCCTTGGACCTTTTCCACAGACACCAAGTCAAGTAAAATTTCTAATCGTTGCTATAGACTATTTTACTAAATGGATAGAGGTTATGCTTCAAGCAAAGATCACGTCTAAAAAGATGATCTCTTTTGTTTGGAAAAATATAATATGTAAATTTGGTATACCACAATTCATTATAACCAATCATGGTAGACAACTCATTAATAGGGATTACTAGTTTTTGACAAAACTTTGAAATTGTTCATCAATTTTCATCCGTAGAACATCCTCAAACTAATGGTTATTGAGGCTACCAATAAGGACATGTTGTAGGCATTATGAAAAAAGTTAGACGATTTTAAAGGACAGTGGACTAAGCTTATTCTAAAAATTTTATGGGACTATAACACCACCCAACATTCATCAACAAAGAAAATTTCATTCAGATTGGTATATGGTTGAGATGCCATAATCCTTATTGAGTTTCATATCATTCATGCCGAATAGATAACTTAAATGACGAAGTCAATGTCGAGCTAAGGAACAACGAGTTAGACACCATTGAAGAAGGACATGAACAAACATTCATTCAACAACGAGCCACACAACTAAATATAGCTTGAAAGTACAACAAAAAGATCAAACCAAGGTCATTCAACTAGGGAGATCTTGTCCTCATAAAAATCAAGGAAGCAAGAAAATCTCAAGGCCATGGAAAACTTACAGCAAATTAGGAAGGATCATTCAGAGTAGCAAAGGTTATTAGACGAAGAGCATATGTTTTATAAACTTTAGAAGGCAATGATTTACCAAGCATATGGAATGTATCTTCTCTTAAACTCTACTATAGTTAACCTTGTAAGTCAAGACAAGGTGATGTACTATTTTTCTTACTACCTGAATTTTATCCCATATTACGTTTTGCCAAAAAAAATTTTAGCGAGGCACACTTCCTGCACCTTTAGCCATGAAGATTTCCTATCAAATACAATATCATTTTTACTTTTCTATTAAACCAAGCATATTTTCTAACCGACTTATATATTGGATAATAACAATCAAACAAATAACAAATGACGTAGCTAAGCCTATCAAAAGTCAAACCAAGCATTAAGCCGTGTACTACCAACGGTAAAATCGATCTATTAGTAACCCACTACTGTTATTCTATCATAATCAAATTCATAATTTGAAAACTCAAATCTATTAACCATCTTATAATTCGAAATTGATCATCAAATATTTTCAAATCTAAAACATTGACAAATATCAAGCAAACTTTGTCATTATCACAAAACATGTAATCAACACAAATCCAAATACCTACCAAACATATAAGTTGGATTCATAAAAACATTACATAATTTAACACTATTTTCAAACAAAATAGAACTATAACTTACTGCCTACAAATGCAGAAATCATAATAATTAACTAAAATGTTCATGGATAGCCATGTTATTGTCTTCATCTTCTTGATCAACATCATTATTCACAAGTTCACCATTCAATACAACTTTGAATGGTTCCATCATAGCAGAATTAACTACAGGTGCAATAAACTTGGCCTGATCTAAAGCTCTTTCAAACCTTGCACTAAACATTTCAAGATCATGACTACTTTTATTCTCTTTCACATTCTTCCTTTCCAAGCTAAGTTCAACAATCTTAGCCTCCAGTTCAATTTCTTCTCTCTTTTTTTCCAAAAGTCTAACTTTATCCTTCATTTTCTTTAACTCTTCATTCTTAGAATTAAGCTTCTCAAGAGCATCATGCAACTCTTTCTCTTTAAGCCTTCTCCTAGATGAGTTTGTTCAATTTCTTTATATCCACTAAGACACTCATATGCTTCAACTCAAGATTCTATCTTATACATATAAGTTGAGCCCCTATCATCTATATCACAACAAAAGACATATTAATAGATATACTTTTTTTATGAATATATAATCAAATTAACAAATAGCTGCAAATACTTATCAGAACAACATCACCAATATCATTCACGAGCTTAGCATCAGAGGGAGATTGAGCATGCTCGTCTAACAGCAAAACAAATGGTATGTTCACTCCAGAGAGAGGTCATATCCTTTGTCCCTTTGAAGCTATGCAGCTCTTTCTAATTTAAAGTAAGCCTCAACTTCTTCCAAATAGAGCTCTTTCACAACTTGCCTACCACCTGTAAGATCTATCACATTCCCTTTGCCAACCTCGACCTCGGCTTTTCTCTTCTTGATACTGATCACCCTTTTTCGAGGTTGATCAATCTTAGCCCCACCCTCAATCTTAACATTACTAGTCATTAGCACCTTAAGAGCTTTTTCACCTGCATAAGACAACAACCAAGTCATGTTAATACAACCTCACAACATATTCAATAGAAATTCACTCATACAGTTTACTTATATACTCAGCAATAACATCTTTATTTGCCTCTCATTCAACCAGCTAAAAAACAACCAACAATATAGGAGAAAAAAATATTATTTACCAAAAATTCTATTATTATTTCATATTTATACGTCATCCTATCCATGCCTAAAATTTTTCTAGGTCGACGATACCAATATAATAAAAATTTTCCCATAATAAACTCATCAAGATAGATTGGATACTCATCCTCAACCTACCTTACCTTTACAGGTAACTCTTTAAAACTCTTAAAAGATGACTTATACAGGCTAAACATAGCTTGGTTAGAGGTACTATTAAGATTAACCCACATCCCTCTATTCACCCTTTTCGCTTGAAAAAGAGCAAAAATACCTTTACGGATGACTCCAACTCTAAATACTCCATCAAAACTTTGAAACCTCTCACAAACTCTCATGCAATTCAGATGTTACTGTGTGGGTGCACACCTCAATTATGTTAACACACCTCAATCAAAACTAGTAAATGAAAGCTTCATTTTTAATTCAACAAAAATACACGAATACATAAAGAAATATTTGAACCTTTTCCTTTTATGACAAATCCTATCCAACACATATAAGGTAAAAATTCAATCTTCAAATTTTCTCCTTCCCACTCTCACTTACCCAAGAGTAAGGGTCCATCTCATCTACAACAAATTCTTTCTCTTCTTCTAACTCCTCTTTTATGTCTTTACCTTTTTTCTTACCCATGACCAATAATTGATAAGGACTAAAGTAGAAGAAAAGAAGAATACAATAGAAAATGTTAAGATTATTAACCTCTTATACTCATTCTCCATTTTCTCTCTTGGAAACTTGATATAAAACTTCAAAGAGACAAACAAAGATAAGAATGCTTTTGCATAATTTTTACAATGCAATTATAAGTAATAGTTACCAAAAAGAACGCTCCTTATTGAAGACCTTTCATACAAACTTATTCACACAATTGAACTAAGTATCCCACTACACATGTTTTGAAAAATTGCCATTATGACTGCTTTGATAACTGTAAAAATAACAACTACATTTGTTAGCATCTCTCTCCCTTAAATCAATTATCTCAAAAAAAAACTTATTTCTTATTCTTTATTCTATATTTTTATTTTTCCTTTAGCAAAATTATACTACTAACGTAACAAGTTTTGTGACATTTTCAATCAAGTCAGATTGAGCTTGGGGCTACCTCTCCTTATGACATTGCCGATTTTTAGGTTGGAAAATAATTTAAAGCTCAACCTGTCTTACCAAAAAAATACCACAGGGCAAGCTTGGAGGCTATGATTCGTTCGTTATACTTCGAAACAAACCACCATATAAATTAGTCACATCAAAGATTTTTCGAACAAAACACAAAGCACATCGGATAAAAAACAACTCAAAATAACATTGAGAGAAAAAGCCAGGAGAATAGGTCAATCGATTAACCGCATTTTACCACGTTTGAACTCAAACACTCTATAAGAAAAGAAAATCTTACATAGGAAAAGGTATGTTACTCACTTTGAATAACATTATACTTATCTCATACTCTTTCTTACTTGAGTATCAGAGTGCCTTTGCAGGTACCCACCGTCGCTGTTTCTCTTGAAGCCAACGTATATCTCCTCCAATCCAAGCAAAGACAAGCTCAATCTTGGACCGAATGAGTTATATATCTCTCCAGGCTTATTACGCAGGAACAACTATATTTTTCTATTGTAAAATTTTCGAGTATAATTTGTTAATTAGATTAACTGAAAAATTTGATATAATGCTATAATTTGTATAAGTAGAACTTGCCTTGAAATTTTGTTATTTTATTCCCTCTCAATTTAGTGCTAATTGAAGCTATTAATGTAGCTAGGTACCAAAAAAATGTTTGCCGATAATATTGTGAGTAATTGTGAAGAAAATAGTAAAAGTAGAGTTGAAATAGATATTCATGTGGATCATCATAAAATTAGAATGACATTAAATAAAGAACTAGAGTTTTATGAAGGCATGGAGTTCACATCAATGGATGATGCAAAGAATTATTACACCAAATATGCTAAGAAAAACGGATTAGTTTTTGCATAGATCGTGTGACTAAATTGAGAACAGATAGTGCAATAATTGGTCAGAAAATTCTTTGTTCAAAAAGAGGAGCTTTTATTTAAAAAAAAAATGCTAAAAGGGAAAATAGAATCAATGAAGTACCTGATGAAACAAGGATAGGTTGTAAAGTAATTTGTTATATGTTAAAAAATGGGAGGATAAATGGTTTATTTTTAGATTTATAAAAGACCATAATCACAATCTTTTACTCCTAAAAGTGCATAATTTCTCCAAGTACATAGAAAGAAGACCAAAATACAAAATGTCTTATTAATGTACTTGATGAATCTGGTTTGGCTCCTAACAAAATAGTATCTGTCTTAGCTACGAAGAGAGATAGAGTTAAAAATTAGTTTCAATTCCCTGTCTTCTCTTCTTTCTTTCCATTTTTTTTTGTCCACTCTCTTTCTCTGATGCATGTGTGTATGACAGTGGGAGTAAGGGTGAGAGGTGAGGGTGAGTGGAGTATATGGATGAGTTAGGGTTAGATAAAATTAGAGCTTTGTTTTAGGAATTCTAGGGTTTGGTAGAGTATAAATTTTAATAAAAATTAAAGGGTAAAATAATAATATAAAACTAATTTAACTCAATATAATTAGCTTTGAAAATACTAATTATTATTCAATTTACAATTTATTTTCAATTAAGTATTCTAATTCAAGAATTAGAGATAATTAAATAATTTTTTTTAATCATAAAATAAGGTTCAAAAGCTTAATATTCAAATTAAAGCATATAAAATTCTTATTATTTTTCAATTACTGAAGTTTTAAATTATAAATAAGAAATTGGCTAATTTATATATAAAAATCTTTGAAAATATAATATTAAATAAATATAATAAATTATTATTTAATTTTAAAAATTTTGAAATCTTACAATAATTATTATTATTATTATTATTATTATTATTATTATTATTATTATTATTATTATTATTATAGTTTATTGTAAATGCTTAATATATAATTATAAAATTTTTAATATAAAAACATATACAAATAAAATTTTAAGCCATAAACAAAGTTTACTTAACCAATTTTTTCCAGTTTATGAACTTAGCATATTTATAGATTCTTTAAATGACTCTAACAGCTTTGTCTACTTTAAATATTTACAATTAAATTATACAATAACTTATTATGATTGATAAAATACACTTTCAACTACAATTTTAAACAATGCAAAAATAATATATTTCTTTTAGCATATTATAACCAATTGTCCTATCTTTTTTGGAGGTTTTTATTCAATTCAAAGTAACATCACCAAAATTCTATATATGTCTCTTGGAAATGAAATGGATTTAGACTAATCTATCTTTCAAGGTGTTATTAACCCTAAACCAACTTTCTTCTTGCAACACTTAAAAAATATCACACTGTTTAATTAGACTAAAATTTAAAGTTACATGTTTTTGCCTTTCTAGGATCTCCCAACTCCACTTAAACTTATCTAGTGACGAAAAATAATGTTCAACAATATTGTATTTGCATAAATAAACTTAATAACTTTGCTTCTATAACAATGCAGCCAACATAATAAAATATTACGATTACTTCACAAAATACAAAGAATGTTTAATCAACTAAAATTAAAACATGTACCCATCTTAGCTATACAATGTTTAATAAAACTCCTCCCGGCCTTCCGTTGATATAGCAGATGTTTACACAAAAATTGTTTCAATATATTTCTAACCATTGTGTACAAATTTTATACAGCATTAGGTCAATTGAAAACTATATTGCCATAATTTTCATAAAGAGAAACTCTTAGGGACTAGCATTAATTTAGTCAGTATTTAATCATTAATAAAAGAAATATGTAATTTCACATCTTTAAAAATATTAATAAATGACTAATTGATAGTTACAAATCATAAAATATACTGACCTCTTAATACTCCTGTTTCACAAATACAAAATCAAATTTTTATAATAAAAATGATATTATATCATCAGATATGTTAAAAATACCAGTATCTCACTGACGTTAGAACTTTTGCGTGGTCTAGAAAATTGCGGATAAATTCTCGTTGCAAGTATAGTTTCTAAACCTTCAAAAATCCTCTCGTACAAACGTTTTTGGGTGTCACAAGTAACAAACCCCTTAAAAATTGTTAACCGAGTATTCAAACCTCGGGTCGTCTTCTCAAGGAACTGCGAGGAAGTATGTTCTTATTATTGGTTATGAAGGTTGTAATCGGGGTTTAGAAGGTGAGAAGCAAGTAATTTAAATGACGAGTGAATCAAATGGCAATTAAAAATAAATAATAACCGTAAAGCAACTTTTAGCAAGGTAGAGAAATTAGAGGTCCAACTTAGTTATCTCTCTCAACAATAATGAAAGTTGAATCTAAACTCCACTTGGTCAACCTTTACCAGGGCAAAGGAAAGTCAAGGGACTAATTAAATTGACTTTTGAATCCTAATTATTTCCTAAGAAAAGGTTGGGATTATTTAAGTTCAGCTCAATTAGCAAGATAACGATTATCAATTATGTTGAGTCTAATAACTGTTGAGTTACTAAATTCTTAACCAGAACCAAAAGGGAAAAAAGAATAAAATTGCTGGAATAATAAAAAGGTCCTTAGATGGGAAGCAATGGTAACTTAAATCAAAGAAAACAATCATAAACTGAAAATACCTCAATTATCATTAATTCAAATAACTGTCTGCAACATGGAATGCTTCATAAATCAAATTATAATAATCAATTCAAATGTTGGAATAAATAAATAAAAGTAAAACTAAAATAAAAGAACATTAAACCTGGGATCCAGAGTTACTCTTAAAACAAGAAGAAATCCTAAATCCTAAAAGAGAGAGAAGATCTCTCTCTTAACTAAATCTAAATCATTGAAAAGTAAAAATATGCGAGCTCTCTTTGAATGGATGCATTCCCACACTTTATAACCTCTGGTCTATGCTGTCTGTACTTGGATCTGGGCCAAAAAGGGCTTCAGAATTCGCTGGGGGCGTATTCTGTAATTTCTGGTGCGTGGCCTCTGTCACGCGTCCGCGTGGGTCAGGCGGTCGCGTCATTTGGAGCTTTTCCTTGCCACGCGGTTGCGTCAGTTATGCGACCGCGTCATATGCGTTCTGCTTAAGGCGCGCGGTCGCGTCAGTCATGCGGCCGCGTCACTGCTGATTCATGCTTGGCGCGCGATCGCGTCATCCATGCGATCGCGTGGATACCAGTTTCCTTAAAGCTCTGTTTTGTTTTCTCCTTCCATTTTAGTATGTTTTCTTTTTCATCCTTTAAGTCATTCTGCCTTAGAAAATCTGAAACTACTCAACACACTGATCACGGCATCGAATGGAAATAAAGGTAATTAAAATAATTAGTTTTAAAACTTAGAAAACATGTTTTTTCATTTACATCACATAATAAGGAAGGGAAAGTAAAACCATGCAATTAATGTGAATAAGTAGGTGAAGGATTGTATAAATTACTCAAATTAAGCACAAAAGAACTCATGAAATATGGGTTTATCACTCACCCGTACATATACGTGGACTTTTTTTTAGTAATAATTTAATAAAGGTTGTGACTAAAACTAAAAAATCCAACATGCGGCAACATAAAATAAATATGTGAACCTTTTTTGGATTACAATATTTCATACCATGATTTAGCAGATAAAATTAAAAAAGTCAATGCGAAATAGCATGAAATTAAATATCACGATTTGACGTATTAAATACCAGGATATACTAGAATTTAATTTTTCTTGACCAAGCAAAGAATTAAAATAGTACATCTTAAGATGCTCAAACTCGATTGTGTAAAAATAATACAAATTTCAACTCTGATAAAAATCCAACTCTCATGTTTCGATTCAAATTAGACCAGAATAAAAATTGGTGCAATTTTTCAAACTGTTTTACTTGTTACCATAACAAGTTGCATAAATTGGGAACAACAGGTATGCTCTGTAATTCATCATACTCTATCTTAAATGAAATTCGAAAGCTATTAGAGTTGTCTTCAAAAGTCCCATTCTAGCTTATTGTATGTTTTGTTTATGTCAATTTTAATGGCTAGGTTATTGGGCCATTTCTTTCCTTTTTTCCCAAAGCTATGAAAGATTTTCTGAAAAGTTATAATATTATACTGCATTATCCTCCCTCTTACAAAGTTCTGAATGGGGAAGACTATTCTATCTAGTAATTTTTTAAGCTTGATCACCAAAATTCTAAAAATAATTTTAAATGTAATTATCTTATAAGTTGCAGGTAGTTTGGATTCTCTTGCTATTTCACTTTAGGAATGAGAACTAGATGTTAGTAGTAGTAATCTGCATTGTAATAGAATAGTCTAGCAAGTAAAGGAGAATTGACTAAGCTTATTTACAATATAAGAGCACTAGTATATATATGGCATATTGTAGCAAATGGCCTTGAGTTTTGCCATATGTTGAATCAGGTTCTCACTTTTCTTTCACTTCTCTTGTATATTCTTTGAAGTGCATCTTCTCTTCCTACTCCTATCACACCTTCAACATGGTGCGGTGAGCATAGATGAAGAGAGTGGCGCATGATTAGACAAGAATTAGGAAGAAGAAACCCTGATCTCTATGACTTTGATTACTCATAAGAAAGCACAGTATTTGAATCTTGCACATCAACAATATTTGAATCATTAATGATAGAACTGCACAGTAAAATCTCAAATTCACCACCATCAAACCTAGATCTGCACACGATTACGAAAATCTTGAATCAAATTGCATCAATCCAAGCGCAATTGACAGCATAATCAACGCGGCTGGAGATCATACAAGCCCGTATTATCTCCATCCTTCTGAAAGCCCTGGTATTCCCTTTACTAATGTCACTTTAGATGGAAAGAACTATGGATCTTGGAGTCGAGCTATGCTTTTAGCGCTAGAATCTAAGAATAAACTGAAATTCATAGATGGTAGTATGCCAAAATTGAATAGTAGTTATAATTTGTTTGAGGCTTGGAAAAGATGCAACACTTATGTGATTGCTTGGACCATTCTTTCACTTAGTGCGAATATTTCTCAATCGACCAGTTGGAACCATATAGTTAGTGACCTGTTGGCAGATTTAAAGCATAGGTACTACTAAGGAGACAAGTTTAGAGTAGCTGAATTGTATGAGGAACTGTATGCACTTAGGTAGGGGACATGGATGTTACGAGCTATTTTACAAAGTTGAGATTGATTTGGGAGAAAATTGATGACTTTTGATCGATACCTACATGTGCTTGGAAAGTTGAATGTTCATGTGGCTTAAGCACAGTTAGAAAGTACAAATTTAAAGACCAAGTCACAAGATTTCTTAGAGGATTAAATGACCAATACGCAGGAGTAAGATTGCAAATTATAATGATGAAGCCACTTCCTAAAATCAACATAGTGTTTTCATTGCTCACGCAGTAAGAAAGACAAATTCACAGCTTGGAGTCTATCTCAGACACCAATCTGCTTGCATACTCTGCAGCTCCTTTGAACACTTTAGACCCCATTCACGGGTAGAAGGAGAAGGAGAGGTAGGGGAGGTACACACCAAGCTAGAGGACGAGGAAGAGTCAAGCCACAATACAAACACTGCGGCAAATTGGGACACATGGTCGATACGTGCTACAAGAAGCACGACCTTCCACCACATTTGAGGCAAAAATGTAGTAGAGAAACTGCTGTAAACATCATGGCCGCAATAGACCCTGAGGAAGCAAGTGAAGAGCTCATGACATAGTTGGGAGAGGTTGAAAATGTTGGTTCTGGATTTACTGCAAGTCAAAAAGAAGCCTTATTAGCACTTTTAAACAAACACGAGGTAAAAAATATTCATAGCACAAACCAGATTATGACACAGCAGAGATCATTGACTCATCAAGGTAATATGGTACACATTTTGCATTTCAAAACCAGTATTAAGACCTTAGCTATTTTAAAAAAATAAGTGCACGTCATGGGGTGATTGATACAGGTGCCACAGACCATGTATTATACTCTCTTGAAGATTTTCATAATTATCAAATCATAGATCCAATTATAGTCAAATTGCCAAATGGTTCATACACCACAAGCAACATAATGGGAACTATCATGTTTTTCTGAAAAATTGCATCTTGTCAATGTATTGTAACTTCAAGCTAATTTTAGTGTCCAAACTCATAGCCTTTTTGCATTGCATCATGAGTTTTTTTGAAAAATCATGTGAGATACAGGACTGTAGCTCTAAGAAGATGATTGGCACAATCGATGTTGTTGAGGGACTCTATACACTAAATATTAACTCCTTGCACAACACAAATTCATGCATTATGTCTTTCCAGAGCATTCAAGATGAAGATATATGGCATTATAGATTAGGTTATTTACCTTTACATAGTCTTAGGTTCATGCAGAAAAATTACCACTTCATTTCATACAATAACTCGAATTTTCCATGTAATGCTTGTCATTTGGCTAAGTAACAAAAGTTGCCATTTGCTACTAGCAATAAAGTCTTAGAATCATGTTTAGAAATAATTCATGTAGATATATGGGGTCCTCTATCAGTTCCATCCACAAGTGGTCACAAGTATTTTTTAACCATTGTGGATGGTAAATCTAGATATACTTAGACTCGGTTTATAAAAGCAAAATCCAAAACTTCATATCTCTTGAAATCTTTTGTCAATTTTGCATAAACACAATTTGGACAATCAATTAAAATAATAAGGAGTGACAATGGTCCTGAATTTATCATGAATGAATTTTATGCATGCACTGGGATCATACATCAGAGGACATGTGTGGAGACCCCTCAACAAAATAAAATTGATGAGAGAAAACACCAACATATCCTAGCAGTAACAAGGGCCTTAATATTTCAATCAAACTTGCCCAAATGTTATTGGAATTATGCCGCTTCTCATGTAGTTGTCCTGATAAATAGGATCTCTTCACCTCTCTTACATGATATATATGTCCCCTTATCAACTTTTATATAATTCTTTGCCATCCATCTTTGATTTGAAAATTTTTTGTTGTTTAGCTTATGCAAATACAATCACAGTAGGGAGGAAGAAATTAGATCTACGAGCAAGAAAATGTATCTTTCCTGTTTTCAAGGAAGGTGACAAAGGATTTATTTTACTTAATATGAAATCAAAAGAGATATTTCTATCAAGAGATGTTAAGTTTTATGAAAATATTTTCCCTTTCTTACTTTTGAAAAACAACAGCAAAACATTCTTTCTATGAGACATTTGACACAAATAGATCCTTTAGCATATGATTTGCATCATCAACAAACTGTATTAATTACACCAGAGTCACACACTTCATCTAATGTCAGTCCTACATCACAAATATTTCATGATAGTCCAACATTAAAATCTAATATACTCCATACATCTGAGGAGCACTTAGCACCCTCATCCATACCACGTACATCCCAAGACACTCTAAACAATGTTGTACAACTCCATCAGCCTAGTACACTAAGAAGGTCCATTAGAGAAAGAAGAAGACCAAGTCATCTTAGGGACTTTTAGTGTATGAATCTCTCAATGTCACCATCTAATGCATATGCAATCTCACAATATATTTCTTATAGTGCACTGTCTGAATCACACAAGAATTTTTTCCTAGCAGTCTCCACAGACAAAGAACCTAGATGCTATGATGAAGCAATAACTCATGAGAGTTGGCGAGTGCTATTAAAGTAGAAGTTGATGCCTTAGAGCATCTTCAGACATGGTAAATTACTTCCCTTCCACCTGGCAAAAAGGCCATCAGGTATAAATGGATTTTCAAACTCAAACATAACCCAGATGGTAACATAGAGAGGTACAAGGCGAGATTAGTCGCCAAAGGTTTCACCCAAGTCCCTGGGGTGGATTATTTGAACACATTTAGTCCAATTCTTGAGTTTAGTACATTGAGGATTATGTTAGCCATTGTTACTGCCAAAGACTGGTTCTTAAAGTAAATTGATGTGAACACAGCCTTCTTGCATGGCAAATTGGAGGAAGAAATCTATATGAAAGTGTTCCAAGATTTAGAAGCTCCCCTTAACACGGTCTCAAACTGAAAAAGTCATTATATGGCCTCAAACGAGTGAGTTGACAATGGAATAACAAGTTGAAATCGGTCTTGCTTGAGAATGGTTACCATCAGTCCAAGTAAGATCATAGTCTCTTTACAAAATCACAAGCCAACGATTTTACAACTCTCTTAATCTATGTAGATGATGTGGTTCTAGCTGGAAATGATCTAGCTGAGAATAATTCCATCAAAGCATTGTTGAATACTCGTTTCAAAATCAAGGATATTGGTGACTTGAATTTTTTTTGGGGATGGAAGTTGCTCGAAGCAAATAAGAAGTTGCATTGTACCAAAGGAAGTATACTTTGGACTTGCTAAGAGAAGCCAATTTTGAGGACTACAAACCTATCTCCACTCCCATGGATTACAATGCCAAATTGACAAAAGATTGGGGGAGTTCCTTACTTGATAATGGTGAATATAGAAAACTTATTGGCAAACTATTATAGTTGGCAAACACCAGACTCGACATTAGCTTTGCAATCGGGAAATTGAGTCAATTTTTGGACAAACCTACTGATTTGCATCTCAGGACTGCTCATCAGATCTTGACGTACATTAAATCCGCACCAGCAAAGGGCTCATTCTTTTCCTCTCGGTCTAATTTGCGTGTTACAGATTTTAGCGACTCAGACTGCGCTGCTTGTCGGACTCGAGGAGGTCCATCACTACATATTGCTTTTACATTGTAAGTTCGATTGTTTCTTGGAAGAGTAAGAAGTAAACAACAATAGCATCATCATCAGCAGAGGTAGAGTACAGAGCTCTTGCATTAGCAACTTGTGAAACAATATAGATAAAAAAGATATTCAGGGACATGGGATTGGACTACACTGAGCCTATTAATCTTTATTGCGATAGCCAAGCCGCAATTCACATAGCGACCAACCCTGTGTTCCATGAGAGAACCAAATACATAGAGGTAGATTGTTATGTGGTTAGAGACAAACTACTAGAAAAGTTAATTCACCTAATGCCTATATCAACACATGAACATATTGCAGATTTGCTAACGAAACCTTTAGCCCTAGGAACCTTTTCTACGCTTGTTGGCAAGTTAGGACTCTAAGATATTTGCTGTCCTAACTTGAGGGAAGGTGTTAATAGTAGTGATCTGCATTATAATAGAGTAATCTAGCAAGTAAAGGAGAATTGACTAAGCTTATTTACAGTATAAAAGTACTAGTATATATATGGCATATTGCAGCAAATGGCCTTGAGTTTTGCCATTATGTTGAATCAGGTTTCGCTTTTCTTTTACTTTTCTTGTACACTTTTTAAAGTGCATCTTCTCTTCCTACTCCTATCGCACCTTCAACATTAGAATAGTCTCACTTTAGATAAAAAAATGTTTATTTTATCTTTTTAAACTCTTGGATGAAAATTTTTTTCGGTTGAATTCAAAGATAATACTTTTAGATATAAATGAATTTCTAAACAAAGTTTTTGATGGTGTTTTATATATTAACGACGCGTTTACAAGTTAATGTGTTTAGTTTATTAATTTTTTTTTCGGTCGTAAGTTTACAGACTGAGATAGATATGAGTCTCAAATCAAACAAAGTTCCAAACACATAAAATAAAAAATATAAGTGGGTTCAAGTTTTACTCTTAATAATAGTTTTTTGATGAGTAAATAGTTAAATTAGTCTTGAAAGATCACTCATTCTCTAAATTGATTCTCGAAAGTTTTTTAATCAAATTTGTTTTTCAAAGATTTTAAATTAGCCATGTTAATCCTTCTGCGACTTCTATTACTAATAGCATTGTTGATATGGTACGTTAAGTAATATCACAACACACACCTAATAGTCCTAATTGACTGTTAACATGATTAGTTTATAAAATTAGATCAAACCAACCCTAAATTGAGGGATTCCAATGCCTCAAGTTCTCCCCTTAATTAGGTTTTGATTTGATCTAATTTTATAAACTTATTATGTTAATAGTCAATTAAGACTCCTAGGTGTATTGTGGTGTCACTTAACGTGCCACATTAGCCCATTTTGACACTATCAACAAAGAAAGTGATGCAAGAACTAATATGACTAATTCAAAATCTTTAAAGGACGAATTCGATTAAAAAATTTTCGAGGACTAATTTGGAAAACGAGTGATTTTTCAATGACTACTTGGACCATTTACTCATTTTTTGATCCACAACGAAATAGTCTTTGTGTTAGTTTAGATTGGCTTTTTAAAGTAAAAAAAAAGTTCTTTTTTGTTAAAATAAAGTAGTCTTATTCAATTTAAATGCTAGTTTGAATTAGTTTTTTTAGTAGAAAAAGAATTTCTTTTAATAAAGTACTTTTACTCAATTTAAAATTTATTTGAATACGTCTTTTAAAAAAATAATTTTATTAAAAAAAATTATTTATTTATTTTTTCTAAAAGCTAGCAATATCTTGTTTTTAAAAAAAGTAAAAGCAAAGACATTTTTAATACTTAAAAATTCTTTTTAAAAAGTTTATCTAAATGTAAAATAATTTTTGGGTTTGTTTGGGTGTCTTCTTGAAAAGATCTTTTACAAAAGTAAAAGTTATTTTATATTTGGATATTTCATGTAAAAATATATTTTTATTATCAATTATGTTTGGGTAAAATAAGATAACAGTACTTTTTTGTTCATTTATTATATGAAAAAGATCTTTTTTTAAGAAAAAAATCTTTAAAAAAAGATGTAAATTGTAACTTTTCGAAAAAGATGTTTTATTAATTTTTTTAGTACTTATTTTTTACTATTAAAAATTTACCAAACACAATAAAAAATAAAAAAAGATCATTTTTATTGAAAAAAGATATTTTTTTATCAATTGAATGGCGCTTGAACAAGTCTTTTATCGGTTGAAAAAGATATTTTTAAAAAGATAAAAAAATAAATATTTTTTCAAAAACTAATCCAAATTGACTCTAAAATCTATTAGATATTTCTTTTAAAAAACTATTTTTATTAAAAATAAATTATTATTTATTTTTTCTAAAAGTTAATAATATCTTATTTTTAAAAACAGCAGAAACAAAAAGATATTTTTAATACTTAATTTTTTTTTTAAAAATTTATATAAATATAAAATAATTTTTATTTGTTACCACGTACCGGGCGCTCGGGACTTGGGAGCCACGGCTTCTTTCACCTTCTACTTTACCTCACTCTGATCTTTCGTGGCACCGCCCTCCTTGTTGCGTTTTGTTACCACTTACCACTAAGTAATAACAAATAGGAATCCTGATAAATATTTTTATTGAATTTAGTTTTTTACTCACATCAATATATTTTTGAAAAGAAAAACACTATATAAGTAATAAGGATTATAATAATTCTTTTCACTCGTCCGTCATTCATCACTTCATCAGCTCGTTCTTGCTGAAATCTTTTTGCTCTTAAAACACAAGAAAGAAAAGAACACTCCACCAGATCGTGTTCTTGCTGCTCCATCGGGTTAGGGTTTGTATTCTTATCTTCGATTTCTCCATGAAAATTTCATGGCTTATCCTTTTCTTGCTTGTTTTCAATTCGATCATCACTCTCTCTCTCTCTCTCTCTCTCTCTCTCTGTTTTTATATATGGGGTTTATTTATATGCTATCTGCGTATGATGATTTGAAACTCTTGTATTATGTCGAGCAGTGTTCCGAAACCCTGTTTGATTCCTCTGTGCTAGGGTTTAGTGTTGGTTTGTAGCTTTGTGCATTGGTTAATGAAATTCATGCGATCAAGGGTTTGTTTAGCTTTATATGGTTATCCTTGTAATCCGCATTCGTTTTACATGAATGTGCTGATGTGGCATCTCGTGCAGTAGCTTTTATTCTGGTAGTTTCTATTTTGATTATGGTGTTGTTTCTGCAGCCATCATGGAGCGGAAGACTATTGATTTGGAACAAGGTTGGGACTATATGCAGAAGGGGATTACTAAGTTGAAGAAAATTCTTGAAGGATTGCCAGAACCTCCTTTCAGCTCAGAGGAATACATGATGCTTTACACGTATTCTATTTCACACCTTCTCTTTTTTCTTCTTGGCTTCTTGGATTGAGTTGTTATTGTTGCTGACATTGGTCTTGTAGTTTATTGTATTATCACCTATGAATGCTTGGTTTTGGATGTTGATATGTTTTTCTTTACCTAAACCTTTGCAGGACTATTTATAATATGTGTACTCAGAAGCCACCGAATGATTTTTCACAACAGCTTTATGATAAATACAAGGAGGCTTTTGATGACTACATAGAGTCTACGGTAGTCCACTGTTGATGTTTCTCCACTTTATTCCTGCAGCCTCTTCTTTATATGCCTTTATAGTGTATAACATACCGAGTATGGAAGTTAACATGTTTGGTTTTTAGGTTTTGCCATCTCTAAGGGAGAAGCATGATGAATTTATGCTGAGGGAGCTTGTCCAAAGGTGGATAAATCACAAGGTCATGGTGAGGTGGCTTTCACGCTTCTTTCATTATCTTGATCGGTACTTCATTGCTCGACGCTCCCTGCCACCACTCAATGCTGTTGGCCTTACCTGCTTCCGTGATCTGGTCAGTTGTCATTCTTCTCTAACTTTCTTGTAATCTTGTTGATGACTTTCTTTTCAAACATTACTCTAATAATATCTTATATATAGCTGAATTTATTCTGTATAAATCCGGTTGTGTTTATTACAGGTTTATATGGAGGTACGAGCTAATGCAAGGAAAGCTGTGATCGCTCTTGTAAGTTTATCATTGCACGTTGTGATGATATATTTTCTTTTCAGCGATGGCTGCTAGAGTAACCATGGCTTCTGTTGCAGATTGACAAAGAGCGTGAGGGCGAACAGATTGATAGATCATTGCTGAAAAATGTTCTTGATATATTTGTTGAGATTGGTATGGGTGAAATGGATCAATATGAGCAGGATTTTGAAGTTCAGATGCTTGAGGATACTGCTGATTACTACAAAAGTAAGGCTACAAACTGGATTGAGGTTGACTCTTGTCCAGATTATATGCTAAAGGCAAGTATGTCTGCATCACCTCGATGGTTGAAATTGCTGTGTTATATCAATTGATAGAGCTAATTTCTCTTGTCATTTTATAGGCTGAGGACTGCTTGAGAAGGGAGAGAGAAAGAGTGACTCATTACTTGCACTCCAGCACTGAGCAGAAATTGGTAGAGGTTGGGATAAATCTTTAATATTTTTATTTTCTTAAAATTATTGGATGATTAGAAATGCTTAAATCCCTGCCAAATTCTTTGGAATATACATTTATGATTGCCATTGGTCAATTGTGGTGGACAGTGATAAATATTATTGTCTAATGGCAGATATACACCTTATTGATAAGTGGACATCTTTTTTTCCTTTTTTTTGTTTGTTTGTTTTTTTTTTTTTGGGGGGGGGGGGGTGTTTTCAATTACACATTGTATTCGATTCGAGAAAGATTAAAATAATGAATGGGTTGATCAAGAAACAGACGTTTTCTTACTGAACGCTTTTCCTTTATAGTGTTCTGTTAAAATTATTTCCTATTAAGAATGTGTTTTGTATTTAAGCAATTGTTACTTTTCTTTATTATAGAAAGTACAACATGAGTTGTTGGTGACCCATGCTAATCAATTACTTGAGAAGGAGCACTCTGGTGTCCGGGCCTTGCTTAGAGATGATAAGGTACTTGACTTTGTTGTATTACTTTAAATTTGTTTTTCTTTGATGATCTAAATATAGTCCATGTGCCTGGTTCAATTTTTTCACAACTTGAAACCCGTTCAACCTCTACCCCGTTCCTTAAATACTACACCACCGTGTGTGGTTTGCAAAGTGTTCTTGAAATCAGCAGGCTATATTTTTTAATTTCATTCTTGTGGTTGCTATCTGGAAAAAAGAGATTTAATGAGTGGAACCTTGCAGTTTTTTGAAAATGTCTCCATAATTGTAATTCAAATTTATGTTACATTAACAATGGCTAAACAAAATTGAAAATCCAAATTATAGAACAAATGATTTAATAATCTCACCAAGACAGTGCCAAATCAAGTTACCCATGCATGTATTTATTAACACTTTTCTTGATTTGTTTATATGTCTAGGTGGAAGATCTCTCTCGGATGTATAGACTTTACCAAAAAATACCTAAAGGCTTGGATCCTGTTGCGAATGTATTCAAGCAGGTTGGTTTCCTTGGTTTGTGAATTGTGTTGTGATTAAATTGAGCCCACTTTTGTCGTCTTTTAGCAACGTTATACTATTGATGATTGTCTGATTGCAGCATATTACAGCCGAGGGTACAGCATTGGTCCAGCAGGCTGAAGAAGCTTCTAGCAGTCAGGTATAATATATGTTGGAATCATTCGATTGCATTCACATTTTATTTCTTACTTCTTATCACTTTCAACTCGGTCCTTAGTGGTTCAATGGGTATATGTTGTTTGTTCTTTGATTCTGTATTTATACCAGGGGTAGTTTCAGGATAGAACCTTTGCAAATGCATTAAAGTTTACTTATAGTGATGGGGTTATAGGTTAAGTACAACATGCATAGTTTGCACTCATCTGCTTCGTGCAAAGTTTCAGCTGAGCTGCTCAAATAGTTTTGCTGGAGGTTTCAAAACTGTTTGTTCCATACCAGGTTTATGGGATAGAATTACATGTCTGGCATCTATCTGGTGTAAAGTTGATGGTCTAAACTTTCTGTCTGGAACACGTAGAGAGATTGAAAAGCTATGGTTTTCAGATGAATCATGTTTTTTTTCCTTTCTGTTTTTGCTTTTGTATAGAGGCACTCTTATCCTCTGTCTTCATGCTGTTATCATTTGATATCTTTGGCATATTTTTATCATGCTTTTCACCTGGCTTGCAATTTCAGTTTGTTGGACTCTTTACAGTGTGATTATATTTGTCATGTAATGTCCATATTGTATTATCTATACATACATACCAGCATCTTAATGTGTTAGGTAGTAATTTGTTTCTAGCTTCTGACATTTTTGTTTTCCTCCAGACCACAAGTGGGCCTGGTCTTCAGGAACAAGTAGGTCCTCTTTCTTTTATTTTTTCCTGATTTTTCATTGTAATAACAGATGAAAGTTCTGAATATTTAATCATGTGATATTGCAGGTCCTTGTCAGAAAATTCATAGAGCTCCATGACAAGTACATGACATATGTTAATGACTGCTTTATAAATCACACACTGTTCCACAAGGTCTGTTGAGTCAATTGGTAATGCTGTAGTTTCTGTCTAATATATGCTAAGATATAAAAATGAGTAATGACATACAATTACTAAATAAAAAATTGATTTTTATTATTCTTATAGGCTTTAAAGGAGGCATTTGAGGTTTTCTGCAATAAAAATGTTGCTGGTAGTTCCAGTGCAGAACTATTAGCTACATTCTGCGACAATATCCTTAAAAAGGGTGGAAGTGAGAAGCTGAGCGATGAAGCAATTGAAGAAACTCTTGAGAAGGTACTATTTTAGTTTTTTATCATCGTATTTTCGATCACCATGATTTATGTTGCTAACATTGTTTTATTTCTGCAGGTAGTCAAGCTGCTTGCATATATCAGTGATAAGGATCTCTATGCAGAATTTTACAGGTAAAACTTTTCTTTAATATTTTTCATTTATATTGTTCTTACTTATGCTCTGTATTTTGTTGTGAATTGTGAAATCCTTATTTTGCAGGAAAAAACTAGCCCGCAGATTACTTTTTGATAGGAGTGCCAATGAGGATCATGAAAAGTGTATTTTGACAAAGCTAAAGCAGCAGTGTGGTGGCCAGTTCACATCTAAGATGGAGGGAATGGTCAGTTGACCTTTGTTGTCACTTGTCAGGCTACCTAAGTTGCTTTCTTCTTTAACTAGATGATTTAAGGCTTTACCTGAAAAACATATCTTTCAGGTTATGGACTTGACTTTGGCGCGTGATAACCAGATGAAATTTGAGGAATATCTTCGAGACAACACACATGTTAATCCTGGAATTGATCTGACTGTTACTGTTCTTACCACAGGATTCTGGCCAAGTTACAAGTCTTTTGATCTCAACCTCCCGGTGGAGATGGTAAGAACGCGCTAGCTATTCAACTTTCAAATTGTGTTCTTTTTATTAGAATAAAATAAGATAGGTCTTTATTTATTAAATATATGATTTATTTAGGTCAAGTGTGTGGAAGTTTTTAAAGAGTTTTATGAAACAAAGACAAAACACAGAAAACTTACATGGATTTACTCACTTGGAACTTGCCACATCATTGGCAAGTTTGAACCGAAGACTATTGAACTAGTTGTGTCAACCTATCAGGTAATGTCCTCCTCGTGATCCTTCCTCTTTTATTCTGTTGTAAATTGTGGCATTATGGTATCTATGAATTCATGGTTCTGGTCTGAATACAGGCTGCTGCCTTGCTGCTATTCAACAGTGCTGATAAGTTGAGCTATTCAGAGATTATGATGCAGCTGAACTTAACCCATGAAGATGTTGTTAGATTACTCCATTCCCTGTCATGTGCAAAATATAAGATTCTTAGCAAGGAGCCTAACACCAGAACTATATCGCCAAATGATAGTTTTGAGTTCAACTACAAATTCACTGACAAAATGAGAAGGATCAAGGTATTTTTTTAGTTTATTAATCTTTTTGATTTGGAACCGTTGTTAAGAAAGATTGTTCTTATATTTAACTTGTTAAGGTAATATATGTAACTCATTGGTTATAGATCCCACTACCACCGGTTGATGAAAGGAAGAAGGTGATTGAAGATGTTGACAAGGACCGACGATACGCCATAGATGCTGCAATTGTGCGCATCATGAAGAGCAGGAAAGTTTTAGGCCATCAACAACTGGTTTTGGAGTGCGTTGAACAACTGGGCCGCATGTTCAAGGTAAACAACCCTTGCAATTAATTTCATTACTGTCAATGTGAATGAGTTCATTATTGGGGTTAGCTGAATGATTTTCTGTATCTTTGTTTTGTTGGGTTTGTATTTGTAGCCTGACATCAAAGCAATTAAGAAGCGGATTGAAGATCTCATAACTCGTGACTATCTGGAAAGAGACAAAGAAAACCCGAATACTTTCAAGTATCTGGCTTAATGGAAGCTACTAGAGTATGAAAGTGGCCATTTTTAGTTCTTCAATGAGCACTCGGATTGCCTGAATCAGATTCTTCGGAAGATACTTTCTTACATAATGCTGTAAATGATAGTAGTTAGTTAATTCAGCTATTGGAGAAACTTGTTTACTAGGGCGAATCCTTTTTATATTTTTTTGGGGGTCATACTTGAGTAGTTTAGATGTCATTTTATTTTTGTCGATATATATAATATTACATAAATGAGCGTAGCAAGTTAAAATTACAGATTATGCTGATGATATATTCCAATTATAATGACATGGTCCAGTCATTCATTGGATTTCTTACTTTGCGGGCATTTCTATTTCAGAATGACTGCTGAGTTTTTGTTTTCATTCATAGATTTAATCTTTTACGGAATCAAATAATTTTCTTTATATTTTATTCTATTATGGTGGAGATTCAGGCAAAGACCAAATGTATTTAAATAAAGATATTTGATTTCGTTCGTTAAATAGATTGTTGTTCATATCTTGGCTCATTATAAGAGTCAGACTCAAAATGACTAAAGATTAATTTCCATTACAATACTAATATTTAAATTTATGTTACGATTAATCCAATCCTAGGGAGGTCAGAAACGGCAACATGGATTTTGTCCTACTCATTTAAATAAGTAACAAACATTTATAATATCTTTTATTGATCTAGAATGAATATCTTAACCACCTCTCTGATAAAAAGAAACAATTACCCACCTTTAGTAGTTATTAATCTACCATCTACAGCTATAAATACCTTAACACTCTTGGGTATTTTTTTAACTCTAATTTACTAAAAATCTGTCTAAATTTTTGCTAACTTAAGTATTGGAGTCTCTTGCAAGTATCTTTCACAACTTTTCTAAGGAGCTTGGATAGCAACCCTTTAGTGAGAAGACAAAGAAGCATCTCACCTCAAAAGGAATCTGGATCTCACGTTCAGACCCAAATCCATCCGTTTCAGGTAACTATTGGAACATTTGCACTATTGTCGGAGACCTGAAAGTCTACAGTCTATTATGGTGGACAACCATCTAAAAGACGGACAGATTGCATCAGAATCAGAACCTGACCAACACCATGACGACGGAGCAATCGTCATACCCTCCACCATGAGAGAATGGAAGGTCTCAATGAAGAGAGGAATCCACCAAACTCGGAAGTCCACTAGGCCGGAGAGATAGGGGATCAAAACCTTATAGAATTCATGGGATTGGTACATGAACATCAAGGCCGACTTGAACAACTCGAGATCGAGTTGGAATGACAGCGTGAATTTGAACACGTCCTACGAAGGAAAGTTTGATAGTGTAGAGAGTTGGAAGAAAAGTTGGAAAGACTGGAAGCCGACCTCAAGGGAAGAAGATCCCGAGCTGATTGAGATTCTACACTTTTGGGGAATGAAGACCTTTTTATAGAAGAAATCATGAGAGCTAAGTCCCAAGGAACCTCAAAAGTCCAGACATGGACCTCTACGATGGGATGACTGACCGCCGACACCATTTAAGCAACTTTAAAAAACGAATATATTTGGCTGATGTCTCTGATGCAACTCGGGGCAAAGCTTTTCTAACTACCCTCACTAAGGCAGCCATGAAATGGTTTGTAGCTTGCCTCCAAAGTCGGTCACCTGCTTTAATGACTCGACTAGAAACTTCCTCACAAGATTCTCAATACAAAAGAATAAACCAAGCATGCACCGAGTATCTTGGGAGTCAAACAAGAGGTCGGAGAATCTTTGAGAACCTACATAGAAAGACTCAACAAGGCATGCTTGGATATCCAAAATCTACCTATGGAAGCAACAATCATGGGGCTAGTTAACGACCTCAAAGAAGGTCCCTTCTCACAACCCATCAAAAAGAAACACCCAACCTCCCTGTATGAGGTTCAGGAGCGAGCTAAAAAATATATCAACATAGAAGAAACCGAACAGTTAAGAAGAGCTACTTCTGGACAAAGCTGTTCGTTAGATCGTTGTGTAAGTTGATGATGAGATGTTGAGGTAAGGATCAGGACCTGAACACGCATTCTGAAGGGAGGAGCAGCGGCAGCAGGTTGTCGGTTGGTTGGCGGGTTAAGTCACTTGCAAGGACACTCCGTTGTTTAAGTTAGTGTCCGTACGATGAGTCGGCTAGGTTAGGGAAATGATGACGTACATGAAGAGAGGGGTTGATCCCTCTCCTTTATCCTTATTCGTCTGGGTGGGCCCTTCTTTTACTAGGGCCCAGTCCTTCAAAAACTTCCACTAGCTGTCAAGATCTCCTTAGAGGAGATCGGGGCACGTGATGGGTGTCTCGTCGTACGGACGGGGCGTGGTTTCGCCTGATGGACTTCTAGCTCTTGTTGGGTTGGGCCAGAACAGTGCCCTCAATACATCAAGACGTGAGGCTCACGATTGGCGCATTCGCTTGCCGTATTCTCATGAGAGGTGGTTTTTTCCCAACACGTCTTCGTCGGCGAGAGCTCATGCTTCTAGTGCTTTCCTCGCACGTGGGGTTGCCCCAACCCCTTCTTGAAGGCGTCGCTTCGATTATTGCGCTAGGGGCATTAAATGCACTTTAAGTGCGATTTGAAAGCACACGGAAAGGTCAATTTGCCCTTGACCTTTCACGCTTCTTCTATGGTTACAGTTACTACTTTTGCTTTTCATTACCATTTCTATTCTTCCCTTCCTTTTTCATACTTGCTACCGCCACTCACTCTATTCCTCCTCTGCGCTTGCTCGCCATTGCCTGCTTCCAGTGCCCTCCTATATCGCAGATACTGGTAAGTGATCATCTTTTGTTCCATTTTGTTTATTCTCTGCCATTGTTGCTCTGCTTTTTTTATTGCTATTGTTTCTTAATCTGGCATTTGTTAGGTAGTTCTTAGGGAGTGCCATACATGTCCTTTTTGTAGATTATGCTAGGGTGGTTTAGTGTAGGATAACTTAGTTTTGGATTAGGATATGCCTTCAACCTTGCGATTAACTTAAATGGTGCCCCTACTATAGGTATGGCGATGCGACCTCACGAAATGGCTCCCCCTCCTCTTATGCTTGTGAACCGTTACGTCTGGTGTACATCCGATGTAACGAGCACTTCCTCTAGGGAGACCACAGAGGAACTATAAGAGCTCTGTGAGACGAGGGCAATATGTGAGGCGGTCCCAAGGAAGGGAACTACGAGCTTTTGGTTCCAGGCCCCCAGGAACGCATCTGTCAACTTAATTTTGATGCCTCCCGCATTCCTGACTGAATGTGGGTGTACAAGCCCATGTTTGGGCATTCGATTTCCCTTTTCTCCTTTTATTCTAGCTCTCTTAAATCAGTGTGATGTTGCTCCTTTTCAATTTCATCCGAACATCTGGGCTGCTATCCGGTGCTTCGAGATGGTCTGCGAGTATCTAGAGCTCCTAGCTACTGTAAAGGTCTTTTCTTCCTTTTTCCTACTTACAAATTCCTCCCGGGAGGGTAAACATAAAAAGGGGTATCTTTCCTTTTGAGTTGTGCAAAACCGAAGGATCTTTGGCCTCTTCGAGGACTCTTTCCACGATTTCAAAGCGACTTTTTTCAAGGTGAGACCAACTCAAGGTCGTCATCCCTTTTGGCTTACCCTTGAGGTGGAAAGGCGTATCCCGATTTACTGGAGCTTTGGCGCTGGCTCCAGTTATTTGATCAAAGTGACCTATAGGGCATAGGTCGGGAGAACCAGCAGAAAGTCGACGTTCTGCTGGTTGTGTTTGGCTCCAACCCCCCTTAATCTTCATCTTTTGATGAGTAACTGGGATGGCGGCCGAGATTGTGTTGGTAAGCCTAGGATGTTTGATTCTACTATCGCTTTCCCGTTTTTGTTTGCTTCTATTTTATTGACGACTTAGTGACTTAATTTAATTTTTCCTTGCAATTGAGATGGCAACTAGGAACACAACTCTTAGTCGCCTGATGACCCATTTCTTCCCTGACAGAGACGACGCCGCCTCTGACTCTCTCGACCCTTAGGTAGAGATCCCCCAGCTTGAAGGGCCGGAGGTCCAACCTCACCCTCAACCTGATCCCCAACCTGGGCATAGTGCTACCGATGATGTTGACCAGAGAAAGGGTGCTGCGGTTGAGCACTCTTTGGGTGCTCGGGTGGAGGAGGATGATGTACTCGTGATTCCCAATCCAAAGAAAAAAAAGGTTAGGTCCAATCCAGGTCAACTTCTCTCCGTGATGGAAAACCACTTTGACGCAGGCACTTTTATTGACTCCTAACTATTGCCGGGTACCAAAAGTTTGATGAAGACCTGGCGATACAGGCCAAGTGGACATATTGGAGCTTTCTCCAAGATGTTGCCATCGCGAGGAAGGTGGAGCTGGTTTTGGTCTAATGCTAGATGCTGGAGGGGAAGTATAGGATAGCTCAGCATGGAATTTCTAAGTTGAAGGCTGAGGGAAAAACTATGGGGACCAAGATAGCAGGTGCCGAGAAGCAGCTGAAGGAGGCCGAAGAGGAGATCCAACGCCTGTCTGACCGAGATATCAAGGCCGTTCAAAGTCGGCAGAGAATCGAGTGAAAGATCTTAAGAAAGAACTGTTCAAAGCCCTGAAGTCAATGGATTCTACTCATCTTGAGGCCACCAATATGCGGAAGAAGAACAACGAGATCATAAAGGATGCCCGAGATGCCATTTCCGCTACCGAGGAGGCGATGAAAACGCAAGTGCTTCTGCTTGCTCCCAGTTTCGACACTTATGCTATTGGAGCTTTCAAAATTATCCAAGATGGCAAGATTGTGGATATGCTGAGGAAGTAGCTGCCTCTGCTCCCGTAGTCAACTATTTCTCTTTGCTATAATTGAACTCTGTAGTTGCTTTTGTGTTGTTGGGCCGACTTATTTCCCTTTTAGTAGACCTTTGAACTTGTGATTTGTAAACTTTGAACTTATACTCATTTTGCATGTTTTAAACTAGTTTGGCTGTTTAGTTGTGTGATGTTTATGCTAATTTGGCCGTTTA
The DNA here is from genome assembly GCF_059453495.1 of Arachis ipaensis. Lineage (NCBI taxonomy): Eukaryota > Viridiplantae > Streptophyta > Magnoliopsida > Fabales > Fabaceae > Arachis > Arachis ipaensis. The sequence continues at coordinate 129,595,523 of NC_142440.1, forward strand.
CTCGTATTTCGATATCTGTTTTTCTCGCATAGGGGCCTCCCGGGTCGATCAGTCCCTGGAACAGTCCTTGGGAAGCCATAGTCATAACTTAAAAAATAATATCCTCAAAAGAAAAAATGAATTTTAAAAAATGGGCCTCGTTAAACCTCTTGTCACTGTTTTGTACTAACGGAAAGGGAAAAGAGTATCCCTTCTTTTTATAAACTACAATAGTACAAGATTGTGTGATAAAAGTAAAGATAAAACAAGGCATAGGCAAATCAAAAGTAAAAAAAATGAGGATGAAAAAATAAGGATGAAAAATAACAAGGTATAGGTATAACCAAATCATGCTCGGGAGATTGTTGAGGCGTGAGAAGCATTGCTCCTTACAAGTAGAATGTCCTTGGGTTCGTTGCATTCTAGGTTCTTGGGAGCTCCTTCCCATCTAGCCGCTCTAGTTTGTATGCACCTTTCCCTTGTACTGCTTTCACCCTATAGGGGCTTTCCTAATTGGGAGATAAGTTTTCTTCCCTTAGCGTCGGTGGCCTGATGCTGTTGTACCGTAAGACTAGGTCTCCTTATTCAAATCTTCTATTACCCCCTTCAGTGCCGCTTCCCACAAGTGGGCCATTGCCCTTTTTCCGTCTACTAAGTCCTTTTCGATCGCCTTGTCACCTCCCTCTAAAAGGAGACTCGGACTGGGTTCCCCCATCTCGACCGGAATAATGACATCGACCCCATAGGTAAGTCAGAAGGGCATTTCTTCAGCGGTGGACTGTGGTGTCGTTCTATAGGACCATAGGACTGACGCTAGCTCGTCTGCCCACAAACCTTTCTTCTACTCCAGGCACTTTTTTAACCCTTTTAGGATGACCTTGTTCACCGCCTCCACTTGCCCGTTACTCTGGAGGTGTTCTACAGAGGAGAATCGTTGCTTGATACCAAGACCTGCTAGGAACTCTCCAAATTTATTAACGGAGAACTGCGTCCCATTGTCCGATATCGCGGCTTCAGGGATTCCAAACCTGGCGATCACCTGCCTCCACAAAAATTTGCGGCAATTTACCGATGAAATACTTGCTAGTGGCTCTGCCTCCACCCACTTCGTATAATAGTCGATGGCCACAATTAGGTACTTGACTTGCCCAAGTGCCATCAGAAACGGTCCTAATAAATCAATTTTCCATTGGGAGAAAGGTCGGAAGGCCATGATGGAGCTCACCTCTTCTGCCAGTGCCTTGTGAAAGTTCGCGTTGTCTTTGTACTTGGTACATTTTTCCACATACTCGCTAGCATCAGTCATGATTGTGGGCCAACAGTATCCAACTCTAACGAGCTTCTGAGCTAAGGATTTTCTGCCGATGTGATGCCCGCAGCATCCTTCGTGTACCTCCTTCAAGACGTATTCCGTCTGCCCAGGTCGTAAACATTTCAGCAGAGGCTGATTAAGCCCTCTCCTGTATAGTTGGCCTTGCACTACCGTATACTTGGTGGCCTCTCTTCTCACGAGCTTGGCTTCTTCCGTGTTCTCGGGTAGGCTTCCCTTTTCAAGGAACCATTGGATTAGGTCAATCCAAGAGAGGAGCTCCTGGTGATTGTCCTGGGTGAAGCATAAAGCTATCGATGACTCTTTTACCATGCCTTGAATGAAAGAATGATTTCTTGTGCCAGTTTTATGCTGGCCAGTTTTGGCAGCAGGTCCGCTCTAGCATTCCTTTTCCTGGGAAAGTGTTTCACAACCACCTCGTTGAAACTCCTATACAACTGTTTGGTCTTTTCTAGGTACTTCTGCAACAGTAGGTTGCGAGCTTAGTACGTTTCGTTCACTTGTGCCATTATGACCTGGGAGTCACTACTGATCTTGAGTCTTGTCATGCCGACTTCTTTTGCTAGCGTTAAGCCCCCGATCATGGTTTCATACTCTTGTTGGTTATTCGAGACCGGGAACCCGAACTTGATAGATTGCTCGTAGGTCACTCCCTCCGAGTTCTCTAATATTATTCCTGCTCCACTGAACGCTTGGTTGGATGCACCATCAATGCGGAGCTTCCACCGTGTGTTCGGGACCTTGGGAGGGTGATGTAAGGTTACCGCCGGTTTAGAATTTTTCACAAAATAATTCCGTTGAAGTATAGATCCAAACCGACAAACAACCCTCAATCAAAATTTAATTTTGGTTGTCACAAGTTTAACCCAATAAAAATATCGAGAGTTTTGCTCCCGGGTCGTTCTCCTTAAAAATTACAATCGAGTGCTCAATTATTAGTTAAGATCAAGTGGGTTGATGATTGAAAGGGGCAAGAAATTAAATGACAATAAAGTAAAGGAAACAACTAAAGATAACAAATACTAAAGAGACGCATTCATGGAAAGGATTGATAATTGAGGTTTTCTATCCTAGTCATTAATCATGACACAATAATTATCAAGAGCTAATCCTATTTTGTTATCTCCAATATCGGGAGAAAGTTAAATAAGCCTAATTGATCCCAATCCATAAGTAATGTTAATGAAAACAAGATTAACTAATCACTCTAGATCACCAATCTAAAGTGGGTATCAATGACTCAAGATTGCCTAACTTCTCTTTTCAAGCCAAGAATGTACAAAATCTACTCTACACCTAAGCCAAGCATTTTAACAAACACTTGGTGTGCATAAAAGGAAAAACATATTAAATTGCAAGAATAATAAAATCTACTACTACCAAATACAAGAAGATAACAATAATAACTCAAGCAAGCAAGAAAGAACATAAAACATCAAATTGCATTAAATGAAATTAAAAGTGACAAGAGTGTTCAAAACTAAAGAGTAGCTCAAAAGAGAAATTAACAAGAGAAAACAAGAGAATTAAACTACTAGAACATGAAAATGTAAAGAGAACTACACTAAAACAAGAAATAAAATCTGAAATTAAAGAGAAAATTAACTTAAGAACCCTAATTCTAGAGGGAAGAGGGAGCTTCTTTCTTTAGAAAATTACCCTAAGACATGGTTCTACACTACACTAATTGCTCCCCCCTTCACCCTTCTTGATTTTGGCCTCTAATAGTTTTAGAAATGAGTTGGATTTGGGCTTGATGCAGCTCAGAAATCGCCAGTCACATTTACTTTAACGAAGTCACGTGCTGCTTGTCACACGTACGCGTCACCTTATGTACGCGTCGCCATGAATTCACCAAATCTTCATTTCTTCATGAATTCTCTATCTTGCATGCTTTTTCTTCACTTCTTTGATCCAATCCTTGCCTCTTAAACCTGAAATCACTAACAAATATATCAAGGCATCGAGTGGAATCAAAGTGGATTGAATTTAACTAATTAAAAGCCTAAAAAGCATGCATGTTTTCAACCATAAAGCACAATTAGGAGAAATTCACAAAATCATGCTATTTCATTGAATAAATGTGAGAAAAGTTGATAAAATCCACTAAATTCAACACAAGATAAACCACAAAATTGGGGTTTATCAACCTCTCAACACTTAAACCAAGTATGTCCTCATGCTAAACCAAGAAAGATGCAAGAAAGGGGTATCAACATTTATTCAATGCAAGTACTATCTACATGCAAACTATCTATATGCATATAACTATTCTAATTACTATCTCTTTATATATATATAAGCATATATATAGTCAAAGTAGATCAAATTTTCAAGAAAGCATGTTTGCACAATCAAGGCCTAAAATAATCATAACAAAATCAAATTCACAATTGAATTGAGTTATTTAAGAGAATTTACAAACTTACAAGATAAGCAATGATAAAAAATGGAAATATGGAATTGAGTAATTGAACCCTCACCGAATGTGTAGATACACTCTAGTCGCTCAAGTGTTTAGGGTTAATTCACTTAATTCTCCTTTAATCATGCTTTCTAAAGTTTGTTCTTCATCTAACCAATCAACAAATATTTAATGTACATATGCAATTATCATAAGGACTTTTCAAGGTTGTAATGGGGATAAGGTAAAGGCGAGGATATATGTATGGCCAAGTGAGCTTGAATTTGAATCTTTGATTAACCTAAGTTCTCATCGAATATCAAACTTAGCTACCCAAAATCTCACTTTTACATATACACACACTCATGCATTTTAATTCAATTCATCACATATGCATTGATTCTTATTGAATTTCTCATAGGGGTAATTTTGTCCTCTTATTATTATTAATATTTTTTTAAGAAACATAATATATACAAAAGACATCAATGCATAGGGTATCTATAGTATTACATGAACATGTACCCTAAATTCTCAATATTTCTCAATAAGCATAAAACACATTTTCATCAACTCAAGTTTCCAAATTTTTCCACACTTAGTTGACACACACACTCACTATCTTAAACTAATCAAAGATTCAAATAGGACAATTAATTGTCTTCCGCTTAAGGTTAGTGATGTGGTAATATAAAGAACAAAGGGGGGGGGGTTACAAGGCTCAAAGTGGTAAACAAAGGTAAATGAAATAGTAGGCTATTTGGGTTAAGTGAGCTATAATGAAGTGATGGCCTCAATCATATAAATGCATAAATATACACTAAATAATGGACATATAGAATTAAACAAACCAAATATTGCAATCGTAGAGAAGAGACACACAAAAATCAAAATTATGGTTAATTGATGTAACCATACAATGTAGGCTCAAAAACTCACAGGTTGTGTGTTCTTTAGCTCAAAAATCATATTCCAAACTATATACATCATGCAAGTTTCAGTGAAAAATTTCAACCCAATTCAATTTGAATCTTAATGCCCTTTTAAGAAAAAGAATTCCTTGAAAATTTCATCAAAATGACTAACATTTATTCTTTATATATAATATGATATGATGTGATTGAGAAAATAAAAAATCCTTAGTTTATTTCCTTCTTTCAACCAAATCAATTTCTCATATGTCTATCAGAATAAACTAAGTTCAATTATGCGCATTTTCCAATCACAACTAATCAGCTACACTAAACTATATGTATCTATATACTACCAACATAAAAAGATGAAAACTAATTAAAAATCTAAAATATATACAAGCAAAAGTGTAAAGTGCAATAAACTAAAGAGTGTTTAAACCAACCAATATGTACACAAATCCAAAAGCATACTAAAATAAAGGTGCAAGTACGAAAAATAAAATAAAATAAAAGTGTCTGGAATGGAATGGTTCATCCAAAATAAATCTGCCGATGAAGGCGGCCTCCTCACACTTAAATGTTAGTATCGTCCTCAATACTCCTCAATCAAGCCGGGTGAGAAGGGTCATCGCCATCCTGTCCACCGTCTGCTGCGGGTGGCTGTGGCTCCGCCGGCTGCTCATGCTGATCCTCCTCCTCCTCCTCAGATTGGTCAGATAGAGTGTCGGGGTCAGAGAAAATGTCAGTGTCGCCAGAAGTCACAATCCACTTCAAGTGTGCATAACATCGCTTGTTGCGACGTTTCATCTAATCCATGCGCTTAAAGAGAAGCTGCACTAGATGGTAGATCGGCTGAGATATGGATGATGGTGCTGGTCTAGAAGGTGTTGATGGTGCTGCTGAAGGTCCTGCTGAAGGTCCTGCTATAGCTGAAGAAGTAGCCGGCTCAGTAGCTGCGGCAAGTGCAGCTCGGTCTCGGCGTCGGGCTACTGGATGATCACCGAACCAGTTCCCTCAAGGAATGACTTTCTCCTTCTTGCTGTGAACTGTCGGTGTCTCATCTCCTTACTCCCAGGGTACCTCAGCCTGGTGAGCTAACTGTGTGATCAAACAGGGGAATGACAGGTTGCCTCTGATGTGGGCCCGGGCCATGTATCTCCTGATGAGTCTTGGAAGGTAGAGTTCCTTCCCCTCCAAGACACACCATATCAGAACAACCATATCGGCCGGGACTTCGGTAGTGTGAGTGCTAGGCATGACATAAATACTCAGGATCTGCTGCCACACCTTAGCCTCCTGCATCAGATAATAAAACTTGATACCTTTGGGAGTTGGTTTAGAATGACCATACTCCCAAGGGACATCAGGACGAATAGCAATAACCTGGCGCACTGCGTCCCAATCAAAGTCCATACAATAAATCACCTCCTCGGCCTTATGGAAGTCATCTTTATCACTGATCTTCGGCCGGAAATGAAGGATCTTCTCAATAGCCTCCTCTGTGATCAAAATCTGTCTGTCTCTGAGATTAACTGCATCAAGTGTCACTCGGTAAAAATTACAGTAAAACTCTCGGACCCAAGATTCGTTCACTCGCACTAACTCTCTGTCCAAGAATACCCAACCGCGCTCCTCAATCCGACGCTCAGTAAACTGCGTCATATCGAAGGGTACAACTAATTTTCTCTCCAGACTGAGGTTCCGCTGTAGAAACTGCGGAAATCTAAGCTCACCGTACAGATTGGCGAACTTAATTGGGTTGGAGGAAGGCATATCTTGGTCAGCCTTCTCCTTCTCAGTAAGGTGCCTCGCAGATAAAGCTACATTCGCCAACTCAGCGGATGGCTGTGACCTTTTCCTCTTACTGGAGGTGGCCTTAGCTTTGCCTTTTCCTCTATCAGCCATCCTGAAAACGGAATTCACAGGATATAGAATATCAAATAAAAGCAGAAGAATGGAAAGCAAACAGTATACAATCAAACAGACAGAAAATAGAAAATAGAAAAGTTAGAAATAAAACATGAAGTGAGTGTATAAAATGTAATTTCTTGGAATGGACGAAAGACAGAATTCAAAATCAATAAGAAATTGCATTCCAAGAAATTAAACACAATAAGATTTAGAATGCTTGTCCGTTAAGAAATAAAAATTGTTATGCCTTAAAAGAATTTAAAAAGAGTTGATAGGAAAAGGCAAAATTAAAAAGAAAAGTTAGAAAGTTAGTTAAACTAAAAGTTAGAAAAGAAAGTTAGAAGTTAGAGAACAATTAATGATCTTAACTAAGATAATTTCAAAAATTTTGAGAGACAAGCATACTCACATTCATGAAATGCAATGCAAGTCATTGATGATGAAAGTGTAATGCAACATAAGCACGAAGATAAAATGAAAGTCATCATTAATGCGTTTGATCACTTAAGTGTAAAAATTGGTGTGGAAGAATTAAACATGTACTCATGTAACCGAAAGTAAACTGAAAAATAAGAGTCTATTGAAAACGGTTACAAAAGGAAAAAAATGTACCAATAATTGCAACTTGAAAGAACCTCAGTAAAAAAAAAAAAAAGATTAGGCCAATTTTGAAAATTTAGGAAAACAACATCAATGGTTAAGGAAAAATTAAAAGTGAAATAGAACCATGAAAAAGAAAAAGTACTGACCTAACTTGAAAAATGAAAAACATAAAAGAGGTTCAAAATCAAATGGCTGACAATGACCTATTTGACACAGAAATCCGTCAAATAGCTCCTTGATGCCGTCAATCATTAATTCAAATAAAAGGGAACCAAAAGAGCGGAAATGCCAACCGACCAATTCATGAATTGAGTTTGGTAATAACCAAATGAAACCAAAGTCAAAATGTACCAAATTCAATTCACAAATTGGAGATTAATAGCACAAAAATTTTAGAAAAATTCGGCAGCATTCCGGCAGTAAATTAAGCGTTCCTGAAATACAATTAAGCAGCAAACTCAGCCCATATGAATTCAAAACAATTCCAACTTAAGCAGCAGCATATGAATTCATATAAACTAAAGTAAATAATCAAACATGAGCAGCGACAAAAGCATCAACACAATATATATATTGAAAAAGGAAATCACCAACATCATCACATACATGAAACAATTAAGCACAAACAGCCATTTAGACAACAAAAATAACAAAATTCAAACCTAAATCCACTACAGATTCAGATTCGCTAACCACCTAAGAAAAACTAAACATGCAATTCTAAACTAACTAATTCAATAGAAATGAAACTAAATACTAAAATTAAAACTGAATTTAATTGACAGAAATGAAAGACAGAATTGAAAAACAGCAAGAAGCTAGAACCTGAAGGAAGACAGAAATGGAAATGGAAAAGGTCAGGGAAACTGGAGGAGGGAAGGGCTGCCGCTCTAGAGGCGGCAAAAATGGCAGTCCGCAGTGGTGGTTGAACGGGAAGTGAGGAACTTAAAAACAGGGGAACAGTGAGCCCTGTTAATGTTGCAAAGATAGAGGAAGGGGAAATGTGGAAGAAGAAAATAGGGGATATGGAAGAAAGAAGTCGGTCGCTGGATTGAGGGGACGCCGGCGGCGAAGGCGTGGCCGCGGTGGTGCTGCTGGGTGCGGTGACAGGGAAGAGAGGGGAAAAGGGAGAAGAGAAAGAAAGAAGAGGAGAGAAAGAGGGAAGAGGAAAGAAAGAGAAGAGAACGGCAGGAAGGACTGGGTGGCAGTGGTTGGTCGAAGGTGCTTCAATGGAGGATGGGAGCAAAAAAAGGGAGACGTTGCAGGGAGACAAATGGTTCACGGCTTCACGCAAATGAGCTAGGGCTCCTCGCGTTAGGGTTTAGTGAATTCAAACCCACGCGTACGGGTGGGTTATGCGTACGCGTGGTAGGGGAAATAGGCATCAACGTGTACGCGTCTCGCATGCGTAGGCGTGGCAAGGGAAAAGAGAAGGAAATGCGTACGCAGGATCCAACACGCGACGCAGCCAAACCTCTCTGTCTTGAGGTTTCGCGTACGCGTGATAATAGCTGCGTGCGCAACTAGGCAAAATAAAGGGGGTCACGCGTACGCGTGGCTCTAGCATACGTGTGACGTGCCTCTTTTTTTTTTTCTTTTTTTTTCAAAGAAGCATATAACAGAAATTAAACTCTCCCAACACTATATATAACTCTAAACCAACCAAAATTCAAATTTAATAAAATCTTTAAGTTTTTGAATATATATATTTTTTTCAAAAATTATACTAGGCAATTCAAGCAAAACTTGCAATTCAAACAAGATGCAATTTAAAACACTAACCTAATTTAGTACATAAATCTAACAAATAATCTAGCAACAAAGCAATATATACAAGAGTATAGGAAGAAGAAAAGTACTTAACAATGGTAATTCAATTCATTCATTGTTTATATATACAAGAGAATGGAAAGAATTTACCATGGTGGGGTGTCTCCCACCTAGCACTTTAATTTATTGTCCTTAAGTTGGACAATTGATGGGGCTCTTGTTAAGGTGGCTTGTGCTTGAATACTTCTTTGAATTCCCACCAATGCTTCCATATCCAATATCCATCAGGATCCCAAACTAGACGCACTAAGCTCTCAAGCAAATTTAAACGAGTGACAAGGCCCCAAGAGTGTTGATTGTTGAAGTGAATTTCGAGGTCCCAAACCTTGTTTTTACACTCCTCTTCTTAATCTTTATGCTTCCATTCAGGTGACAAGGTTGAAGAATTCTCATTCAAGCACCAAAGCTTTCCTCTAAATCCTTTCAATTGAGTACCACACCAATATTTACACTTAAACTTTGATGACTTAACCATAATGAACCTTGACTTGTAGTGCCAACCACTAACCATCTCTTTCTTACTTCCCACTCCACAAAGAGTTCTAAGTTGACCATCCGTTTCAAGCAAACCGTATTCAAGTAGGACAATAAAGCTTAAGGACAAGAATTTTACCCACTTAAATGATGTAATGGATGATGGTAACTTAGGAGGAGATGCTTCCAACGGTCTTGATAGGGCAATTTCCACTCCTATCCATCCTCTTTGAAGGGTCTCCACCACTTGACAAGATGCTTCAAGTCCTACCCCTTGCCAAGCTTCCTCAAATTCACATTCTCTCTCACCAATTTCTTCTAGATCTTCTCCACCACTCAAATCATATCTTGGAGGTTGTGTAAGATCTACATCAACACCCATTTCAATTTCAACTAGGGAAGGCTCAACAAGATCATCAAGGGGATTGGTAAGTATGGACAAAAAATCATTAATGATGAAATCCACTTCTTGATCAATTCCCCTCAATTCTCCAACCACTTCTTCAATGCCCATGATTTCAACTTTCTCCTCTTATTGCAACTCTTGCTTCAACTCTTTTTCTTCACCATGAAGCTGTAAATTCACTTCCTCACTATGCTATTTAGTTGATCCTCCACATTTGTCAATGGGAGTACTTTGACCGCATGAATGTAGGGAGACTAAGTGGTGAATGGCTTCGGTTATGGTGGCCATCATGACTTCCAACCCTTTTAGCTTCTTTTGATCCTCTTCTTATTGCTTTTGAAGACGAGAATAGATATCTTTTTCCTCTTGCATTAAGGGTTAGAGAACTTCATTTAATGAAGGAGATGGTGGAGAGAATGGCTCATTGCTTAGGAGAAAGTTTCATAATTGGAAGGTGGTTCATATTGGTGAAAGTATGAAGGTGGTGTACATGGAGAAGGTGGTTCTTGGGAGCATTGATGTTGGAATGGTGGTGGCTCTAGATATGGTTCATATAGTTGTTGGTATGGTGGGTATAGGCTAAGATCATATAGAGGTGAATGGTGATATGGGGCTTGTGAATAAGGTTGTTGAAAGCTATATTGAGGGAAGTGGTCATATGCATATGGTGGTTGTGGTTGACAACCACAATGAGGTTCACCACATCCATTAGATTGGTTGGCATTAGGAGTTGGATTATACCCATAAGAAACCAAAGGAGGTTGTTGCCAAGAAGGTTGTCTATATGCTTGAGACTCCTCCCACCTTTGATTGTTCCATTCTTGATGCATATCCTCATTGAAGCTTCTATTCCCTACAACATAGTTTGAACTAAACTCATAGCCAAAAGGGTGAGAATTCATAGTGAAAAGAGAAAATAAAAAAAAAAACTAACAAAAAACAAGAAAAACAAGATGCTACAACTAGCAAAAACTAGCGAGCAAACAAACTAAAAATCAAGCTATTTACAATATTAACATATATACAATAACCAACAACAAGCACACATTGCAATTCTCCGGCAACGGCGCCAAAAACTTGATGCAAGGTTACCATCAGTTTAGAATTTTTCACAAAATAATTCCATTGAAGTATAGATCCAAATTGACAAACAACCTCAATCAAAATTTAATTTTGGTTGTCACAAGTTCAACCCAATAAAAATAACAGAGAGTATTGCTCCCGGGTCGTTCTCCCTAGAAATTACAATCGAGTACTCAATTATTGGTTATGAGGTCAAGTGGGTTGATGATTGAAAGGCGGAAGAAATTAAATGACAAGAAATTTAAATGACAATAAAGTAAAGAAAACAACTAAAGATAACAAATACTAAAGAGAGGCACTCATGGCAAGGATTGAGAATTGAGGTTTTCTATCCTAGTCATTAATCATGACATAATAATTATCAAGAGCTAATCCTATTTCGTTATCTCCAACATCGGGAGAAAGTCAAATAAGCCTAGTTGATCCCAATCCATAAGTAATGTTAATGGAAACAAGATTAACTAATCACTCTAGATCACCAATCTAAATTTGGTATCAATGACTCAATATTGCCTAACTTCTCTTTCCAAGCCGAGAATGCACAAAATCTACTCTAAACCTAAGCCAAGTATTTTATCAAATACTTGGTGTGCATAAAAGGGAAAACATATTAAATTGCAAGAATAATAAAATCTACTACTACCAAATGCAAGAAGATAACAATAATAACTCAAGCAAGCAAGAAAGAACATAAAACATCAAATTGTATTAAATGAAATTAAAAGTGACAAGAGCATTCAAAACTAAAGAGTAGCTCAAAAGAGAAATTAACAAGAGAAAACAAGAGAATTAAACTACTAGAGCATGAAAATATAAAGATAACTACACTAAAACAAGAAATAAAATATGAAATTAAAGAGAAAATTAACCTAAGAACCCTAATTCTAGAGAGAAGAGGGAGCTTCTCTCTCTAGAAAACTATCCTAAGACATGGTTCTACACTACACTAATTGCTCCCCTTTCATCCTTCTTGATTTTGGCCTCTAATAGCTTCAGAAATGAGTTGGATTTGGGCCTGATGCAGCTCAGAAATCGCTAGTCACGTTTTCTATAATGAAGTCACGTGCTGTTTGTCACGCGTACGCGTGGGTCACGCGTACGTGTCACCGTACGAAAACCTCTCTCACGTGTATGCGTGGGTCACGTGTACGTATTGCCAATTCACCAAATCTTCATATTTTCATGAATTCTCCATTTTGCATGCTTTTTCTTCACTTCTTTGATCCAATCCTTGCCTCTTAAACCTGAAATCACTAACAAACATATCAAGGCATCGAGTGGAATCAAAGTGGATTAAATTTAACTAATTAAAAGCCTAAAAAGCATGTTTTCAACCATAAAGCACAATTAGGAGAAATTCACAAAACCATGCTATTTCATTGAATAAATGTGAGAAAAGTTGATAAAATCTACTAAATTCAATACGAGATAAACCACAAAATTGGGGTTTATCAGAGGACCCCCGACTACTTCTGCTCCTAGTCGACCATTGCTTGGGCTTTAATGGCGTGATGAGGCTCGTACTAATGTCGTACTGGGATAGCTTTATTTCCCAGGTCATCATCCGCCCTGCCAGATCGAGCTTCTGCAGGATCTGCTTGATGGCATAGTCGGTTCTTACCGCGATCAGATGCGCCTGAAAATATTACCTTAGCTTCCTGGAAGAAATTAGTAGGCGAAAAGCCACTTTTTCTAGCATTGTATACCTTAGTTTCGTCCTTTGGAGCACCTTGCTTAAGAAGTACATAGGCTGCTATTGTTTACCCTCCTCACGCACCAAAGTGGCGGCTAAGGCCTCTTTCGTTACCGTGAGGTACAGGTATAAGGGCTCGCCTTCCTTCGGCTTTCTGAGTATCGGAGGCTCCGACAATATTTTTTTGATGTGGTTAAAAGCCTCTTTGCAAATCGGGCCCCACTCGAAGGCTATCCCCTTCTTCATCAGGTTAAAGAAGACTAGCGCCTTGGCTATTGAGGCGCCAAGAAAATAGGAAAAAGTCGTCAACCTTCCTGTTAACCTTTGTATGTCCTTCACACACTTGGGGCTCGCCATGCAAAGCACGGCTTCACATTTGTTTAGGTTGGCTTCTACCCGCTTTTGGGTGATCATAAACCCTAGGAACTTCCCCACTTCCATGCCAAAAGCGCATTTCAGGGGGTTTAGCCTCATATTGTGTCTTCGGAGGGAGTCAAAGATAACCTGCAAGTTGGACACTAGAGACTCCGGCTCTGCCATCTTGACAAGCATGTCATCAACATAAACCTCCACCGACTTCCCTTTGTGATCCTTGAAGACCTTGTTCATTAGTTTTTGGTAGGTCGCCCCCGTATTTTTTAAGGCAAATGGCATGACTCTGTAACAATATGTCCCCCGTGGTGTTATGAACATTGTCTTCTCCTCATCAGGTTGGTGCATTAGGATCTGGTTGTATCCCGAGTAGGCGTCCATGAAAGTCAGGAACTTGTATCCTGTCGCCGCGTCCACCAGCACGTCTATATTGGGGACGGAAAACGAGTCTATTGGGCAGGCCTTGTTAAGGTCCGAGTAATCCACGCACATCTTCCATTTTCCATTTGGCTTCTTCATGAGAACAACATTTGACAGCCATGTGTAGTAGTCTAGTTCTCTGATAAAATCGACTTCCAACAAGCTGACCGTCTGCTTGGCTACCTCGTTTGCTCTTTCTGTTGACACACATATTCTGCTTAACAGCCAAGTGGTAGGACATAAACTCTGGGTCTATACCCGACATATCGACAGGGGTCAAGGCGAAGAGGTCTCTATTAGCTCGGACGAACTCAACCAAGGGTCCTTTTAGTCATAAGGTAGATTATAGATCACAAATGTGAACTTGTCCTCTGCCCACCTACTTGGAATTTTTCCAATTTGCCTTGGGGTTCCGGCTTAGGATGCTCGTTAATCCTTGTGTCCAAATCTGCCAAGAAGATGCTGGCTGCATCCTTGAACCTTCTTTGTAAGGATAGACTAGCGTTATCACAAGCGATGGCCGTTTCCAGGTCTCCCCGAATCGTCCCAATCGACCCGTCATCCATCACAAACTTCATTATTAGGAATTTGGTGTAAATGACCACCAGCAGTTCATTGATGATTCTTCGCCCGTCATTTGTGTTTAATGCAGTTCGGAACATAATACTCGAGTCAGCCCCTGTGTCCACTAGCATTCGCTTGACCAGGCCCATCCCGACTCTTGCAATTACCACCATTGGAGGGACCTCGGGTAGGTCGTCACACCACCAGTCCCTAGGAATGAATGATATTTCGGGAAGTTCTCTGGGGGAAGGTCTCCCCCCAGTCATAACGGCAAGCACCTTAGCGTTCTTCTTCGATGCAAACTTCAATTTTGGTAGGGCACTTCTTCCAACCACAACATTCACTACTACCGTGGGACTTGTGTCTGGGTTCTCCGGACGCTTTGTTTGGGCTTGATAACCCGACCTTGATCTTTTTTAGACCACTCCCTTTCTTTTCTCCTTGGTTCTCGGATGAACTGAGAGAACTCACTCAACTTGCCTTCCTGGAAGGCCTGCTCCAACGCGTCTTTTAGGTCAAAGCAGTCTTGCATCTTGTGCCCGAAGCCCTTGTGGTAATCGCAATAGAGGCTCCTATTTCCCCTGTCCTATCTTTCAACTACCTCGGTTTAGGCAAAATGTCTATATCTGCGATCTGATGGAAAACCTCGACTATTGGGGGTGGTTAGGGGGTGTGTAGTTCATGAACTTCCCTATCTGGGGGACGGGTTTGAACGTTCTTCCAGTTGTCATCTCCTTTAGGACATCCTGTGCTTTATCTGGGTTGGCGGCCTGGCAGGAAGGCTAGGCAGCTAGCTACCGTTTATTGGTGGCCACTACCTGGCTGACTTCCTCCTCATTTATGTATTCTCTCGCCACACATTGTATCTCCTGCATTGTCCAAATGGGATTGGTGGTTAGGTGCTTCCAGAAGTCCTCTTTCACCAGGTCGTTCGTCAGGTACAAGCTGGTCACAGAGTCTATGAGACCATCGATTTCCAGGCATTTGTCGTTGAAACAGTCCAAGTACTTCCTCGTAGGCTTATCGACGTGTTGTGTTATCCCTAAGAGATTGATCAGATGTTTTGTCTTGGCGTTCTAAGTGGTGAATTGAGCTAGGAACTTCTGAGAGATATCTGAAAAAGTAGTTATGGAGCCTTGTGGGAGGGAGTTGAACCAACGGATTGCTAGCCCAGCCAAGGTTACGGGGAACACCCGGCATTTAACCACGTCCCCCATGCCCTCTAGATTCATCCTGGCCTCGAAGGCCGTAATGTGCTCATGTAGGTCTTTGATACCATTATATCTCATGTCCGTCAGCTTATCGAAGTTCTTGGGCAACCGGACTCTAAGGGTAGAAGAGTGGAAAGGGGTGGCGCCGATCATGACGGGGTCTCGACGCTTCTTCTTCCTCTCCTCCCTTCTTTCCCAGCTTCTCGACTTATCTCGGGAGTGATGGAACTGGGTGCGACCTTCAGTCTAGTCGCGCCCGTCGTCCTTCTCCCCCGTACCCTGCCGCTCTTCCGACCTTCATTGCGAGGATTGGGTACGCAAATAGCTCGTCATGCCTCTGCACGCGAACGAGCATCTTGGCTAGCCTCGGGGTTATAGTGGTCCCTGCCGCCAACTTTCTCTCGAGATTTTGGACCATGTGTCTAAGCTCTTGCATGATCCAAGAATTGTCACTGCCTGTTCCCCCGAAGGGACGCCTTCCTGGGGATTGGTCATGGGAGTGATCCTGGTAAGAGGGGGGTGGGCTGCTATCTTTGAGAGGTCCCTGTGCTCAGCCTACTCATGAGACAACCCCCTGTCGTTCGCTGCTCGTGCCCTCTCCTAGCTCATCCTTTGGGTGAAGAAAAGCCTCCATTCTCTGTGCGTCAGATTCTCATAAATGGCACCATTTTTCGTTAGTTCATTGTGTCAGTTGGTGATGAGATGTTGAGGTAAGGATCAGGACCTGAGCACGCATTTGGAGGAAGGAGCACCGCTAGCAGGTCGTTAGTTGGTTGACGGGTGGAGCCACCTGCAAGGACACTCCGATGCTTAAGTTAGGGTAATGATGACTGACGAATGGATTTTTGACGGTTTAGAATTTCACTAATGAAATCTCGTTGTAAAGTATAGTTTCTAAACCAATCACTAATCCTTTCATACAAAAAGTTGTTTGTCACAAGTACAAACCCCTAAAATTTATAAACCGAAGTATTTAAACCTCGGGTCGTTCTCCCTAGGACTTACAATGAAGTGTCTTGTTATCGGTTATGAGTTATTTTGGGGTTTCGGATAAGAAGCATGAAAAGTAAATGGCAATGAAAATAAACTAACAACTATAAAAGGCTCTTGGCAAGGTATGAAAATTAGAAGTCCTATCCTAGTTATCCTTTTCAATTGTGATGAGACTTGTTCATTGCTACCACTTAGTTAACCCTCACTAATTGAAGGAAAGTCAAGTGGATGAATTGATTTGATTTCTCAAGTCCTAATCAACTCCTAAAGGAATGACTAGCTTTAGAGGTTTTCAAATCAATTAGCAATCTATCCAATTATCAATCAACAAGGGAATTAGATAACTCAAGTGTCACTAATTACTCTACCTAAGCCAAGAGGAACAAAATCTATACTAAAATCTAACCAAGCATTTCATCAAACACTTGGAAGGCACAAAAGAAAAACATAGTAAATCAACAACAAGAATGAAATCTAACAACAATTATTGAAAGGAATTAACAACAACAATCAAGGAAATCACAATTATCATGAATTACCTCAAATTGCATTATTGAAAGAAAACCAAGGAACAACAATATATCCAAAACAAAATGAAGAATTACAATTATTAAAGCACACATCTAGAAAGAAGAAGAGGAGAAGATTAAGAATTGGTAAATGAAAAGTGAATCAAAGCATGAGTTAAACCTAGATCTAAGAAGGGAGATTAACCTAAACCTAATCCTAATCCTAGAGAGAAGAGAGAGCTTCTCTCTCTAGAAACTAATTACAAAGATAAAACTAAACTAATTGGTAACTAACACCTAAAGTATGAAAAGTATGAAAGTGATGAAAAATGATGATGCCTTCTCCTTAATCCTTCATCCTTTTATTCCTTTCCCTTAGCAATTTGGCGCCAAAAATGGGTTCAGAAACCCTCTCAAATCGCCAGGCACGTGTTGCATTAATGAGGTCATGTGCTAGCATCGGCGCGTGCGCGCATGGTACGCGTGCGCGTCCCTGGTCGATTCTGCAATGTGCGCGCGAGCGCCTTGTGCGCGTGCGCGTGCATGGCTGACTTTGCTTCTTTGACTTTTTATGCTTCTCTCCACTTGTATGCTTCCTTCCTTGCTTCCTTTGATCCATGCCTAGCCTATTTCAACCCTGGAATTACTAGCAAACACATCAAGGCATCTTATGGAATCAAACAGAAACTAGAATTCGCCAAAATAAGGCTTAAAAAGTATGTTTTTACACTTAAGCACAGTCATGGAAGAGATAACAAAACCATGCTAATTCTTAGGCTAAATGTGACAAAAGGTTATCAAAATGTTCTAAATTCAAGGCAAAACAAACCGTCAAATTGGGGTTTGTCAACCTCCCCACACTTAAGCCTTAGCATGTCCTCATGCTAAAATAAGAAGGAGCTAAGGGGTATGGCATTTATTGAACGCAACTAAACTATATGAGTCCTATCTAAATGCAACTATCTAAAGCAATTGGAAATGCTTAGTTCAAACAAATCAATTCCCAAGAGAGCATGTGTAAGTACAAGAGCTAAGTAATAAGGACCAAGTCCAAACCACAACTGTATTGAATTGTTAAAAAGAGTTCAAACTTGCAAGAATATAGATAATGTGGGTGAACACATGTGATTGAACTTTTGAACCCTCACCGGATGTGTATCCGCTCTATTCACTCAAGTGTTTAAGGGTTAATTCACTCAATTCTCTTCTAATCATGTTTTCCAAAATTTGATTTTCTTCTAACAATCAACACCTATTCAATGCATGCATACATTCATCATGAGGTCTTTCATTTAGGTTGTAATGGGGTTAGGGTCAAGGTAGGATCATTTATGGTCAATTGGGCTAGAATTTGAATCTTTGATTAGCATAGACTTTCCCACCCAACCTAATTAATGACCTATACAAATAAGTTCTAATCTAACTACCCATTTTTCACTTTTTCTTACATACTCATGCATTTTCTTTTCATTTCTCAATACTTATGCATTGATTCTTAGTGAGCTTCACTTTGGGGCATTTTGTCCCCTTTATTGCTTTTCTCTCTCTTTTTTTTTTTTTTCAAACTAAATACGAGAACATCAATGCATAAGGTCTCTATATTTAATCAATACATGAACGTATGCCCAATTCCTAATCATAAAAGTGTGTTGCCCCTTTTTATCCCATCCAATGTTCCCAAGCCTCACCAACTTTGAATAATAAAACACTCTCATTAGCCTAAGCCAATCAAGGATCTAAACAAGGACTTTTCATTGGTTTTCCGCCTTGGGCTTGTAATGAGCTGAAATAAGGATGAGTTGGTTAAGCATAGGCTCAAAATTGGCTAACAATGGAGAGTAAAAGGTTGGCTATTTGGGTAAGTGGCAAATGAAATAATGGCCTCAATCATATAAATGCACAAACACAAGAAATAAACGGATATATAGAATCAAGCAAATTAAGGATCACAATCATGGAAAGAGAACAATTTCACACAAGAATGGAAAATAAGTGGTTATAAAATGTAACCACATCAATAGGCTCAAGTCTCACAAGCTTGTGTTCTCAATTCAATACATGCTTCACAAGGTATGAATTTCAAGCAAGTTTCAAAAATTTTCTTTCAATCAATTGGGTTAATGCCCTATATTTAAACTTTCTTGAAAAACCTCAATGTTTGACTAAGCATTGTTGCGATTGAAAAATTCAAAAATTTTTCTTAGTTTACCCTTTTCTTTTTCACTCAAAACCAATTTCTTATGCAAAAAGGGTGACTAAGTTTTACTTAAAACATGATTTCTAATCACAACCACAAACTAAAAGGAGAATATACAAAAGGAGATATGCAAAAATGTATAAAGAAAAATCAAACTAAAATATGGAATCTATCATCCAAAATATCTAAAAATATCCAGAAGCATCAAAATATCTAAAATCCAAAATAAGCAATAAAAGTATTCAAAGCAAACTAGAAATGCATCAAAATATATACAAAAATGTGCAAAATGAGATAACTAGGCCGAAAAAAATTCACCGGTTCCCAAATAATGCTACCGGTGCCCTCCCCACACTTAAAATGAAGCATCGTCCTCGATGCTAAACCGGAGGATCAGTGGGAGGTACAACGATAGGCTCTGGCTCTGTCTGTGGCTGTGGGACCGGCTGAGTCTCCTGTGTCTGAGGTGGTGCCTCCATGTGTGCTGGCTCTGTAGTGTCAGGGGCACCCTGCTGAACTGGTGCCTCCGCGTCCTCCTCCTGATGATCCTGCTCATCAGAGGCCGGAGAATCGGGAAGCGGAGGTAGCTCGGCACCCAGAGAGATAAGGGCCTGGTCCATCCGATCCAAACGGCGTCTGACATGGTGTCGCTCGCGCTCTAAGAACCGGAAGAGACGCTGGACCAGGAGATAGGTAGGCTCAGGTGCTGCTGGAGGGTCTGTAGATGGCGGAGGAGCTGCGGCTGTAGAAGATGATGGGCCAGCTACAGGGGCTGGTGGTGAAGGTGTCCCTATGACAGCCCTAGCCCGAGAGCGGCGGCTAGCAGGTGGCTTCTCGTGCACCCAAACACCCCAGGGGATAGTAATCTCCCTGTCATCTGCATCAGCTGGTAGTGGTCGCACATCATCATCTGACCACGGGACATCAGCCAAGGCTGCCATACTCGTGACCAAGGTAGGAAACGGAAGTAGGCCACGAATATGCGCCCGCCACATGCACTGTCGGATAAGTCTAGGGAAGGAGACATCCTTCCCTTCCATAACACACCCGATCAACAGAAGCATCTCCATGGGGACCTCAGAAAAGTGGGTGGTAGGCAGGACGTAGTGGGCGAAGATCATCTGCCAAGTCTTGGCCTCCCTAGTCAAATGAGTGAACAACATCCCCTTTGGCTTGGTGTTGCCCGCATCCATAACCCATGAAGCCTCCGGTATCCCAATCACGCGCCGAAGTGCCTCATAATCAAAAGTCATGGTATGGATGGCTATCTCAG
Source organism: Arachis ipaensis (assembly GCF_059453495.1). Lineage (NCBI taxonomy): Eukaryota > Viridiplantae > Streptophyta > Magnoliopsida > Fabales > Fabaceae > Arachis > Arachis ipaensis. The sequence goes on from NC_142440.1 coordinate 129,615,689, forward strand.
CCTGATGATGGGCACACTGGTCATGTGGAATGTGCCGGCAATGTAGTGCCTCCCCAATGGCGGCCTCGGTGAGCATAATCTCTCTACCCCTCACCTGAACTGAATCCAAGGTCGGACGGAAGAAGTTGCAGTAGAATTCCTTCACCCAAGATATATTGATGTCACCCAAGTCCCGGTCAACAAAATCAATACCTAACTCAAGGATCCGACCATTAATGCGCCGTCTCACATCATTAGGTAGGAGCAACTTCTTCTCAATATTCAGCTTCGTGGTTCGATATCTAGAGAACCGAAGCTCACAGTAGAGATTGGGGAATTTGCCAGGATTGGTAGAAGGTAACTGCTGATTCTCTTTATCCTCGTCCTGCAAAGGATTCCTAGCATAGTTCTTGTAGATGGAAGGAATGGAGGGGGTAGAGTGTTTTCTCTTCTTGGAGGCGGTGGCTATGGCTTTGCCTTTATCCGACATCCTGAAAAGAATGTGAGAGAATATATAAAACATTTAGCATGTAACAAAGAAGACATGTTCAGGATATCAGTATCAAAGAGCAATCATGATGTTGCACTGAATATGTAAAAGTGAACAAGTAAGCATAAGTGACTGAACCAAAACCGTAATCCTCATTAAAGGTAACACCTCATATGCAAAAGGCACTAATATTGTCATATTCATAAAAGAATTGTTAAAGAGGGTTAAAAGTGAGTGTAAGTAAAATGGTGAAAGAAATTAGTGAGTTAGAAAAATGGATTAGCGATATGATGATATATAGGCTCAATTGAACGAAAAACGGCGGTTCATGTTCACGATGATTGTGCAAATCCGGGAAGTCAAAAAGGAAACGGAAATTTGCCCAAAACTGAAATAAAGATCAAAATGAAACTAATTTCCTTGAAAATTGGGCAGCATTCCGGCTTAAAATTGGACGTTCCCGGATAGCAGAGTGGTACAAATAGTAAGAAAGCAGCATCAATTAAGCACAGCAGCAGTGGTATAGCATTCAGGCAACAAGAAGTGCATAAAAAAAACAGTCCAAAATCAGCATACAACATTCAAACAGACAAACAGCAAGTAAGCACATACGGAGCACTTATCAGGCCTAGAATCCTCTATCCAGTCCTAGCTACCTAACCGCAAGTATTTCTAACTAATCCTAACATACAACATTCCAATGCTAACTAACATGCAATTCTAGGAATTAACATAAATGAACAAATAAAAAGGGAAAATAGAAACAGAGATAGCAGAAATGGAGCAGGAACCTGGGAGCCGGGAAAAACTGAAAATGAAAAAAAAGGGGAAATGACGATAAGGCAGGGGGCAGCGGAGACAGACTGGCACCGCCGTGAATGGTGGCGCGGTGGTTCGGCTGAAGGGATGAGAAACTGAGGGGAGGGGGAAGGGTGATGGTGAGAGGGGAGAAGGAAAGGAGGATGTGCAGGGGGGCAGAGAGGGGGAAGCGCGCCGCCGGCAGTGAAGACGGGGTGGCGGCGGAGAGATTGGTCATGGCGTGGTTGAGAGGAGTGAGAGGGAGAGAGAGAGAACGGGTAGTGGTGAGAAGGGAAGAGGGGTTGAGGGTGAGTAGCCGGCGGTGATGATGCCGCGGCGGCGGCCGGCGCTGCTGCTGCGAGGGCAGATGGGGGAGAGGAGAAGAAGAAGATGAGGTTGGGGGTTGGGGTGCGCGACTGCGCAGTGTGCCTCGCGAGCTAGGGTTATCCCGATTTTTGAATTGGCGCGTGCGCGCACCTTGCGCGTCCGCGCCCATTGATAGAATGTTGTCCCGACGCGTGCGCGTACAACGCGCTTAAGCGGGGATGAGCAGAAAGAGGAAGGGACGCGTGCGCGTACCGTGCGCGCACGCGGGCATGGAGTTGGGCCAGGGGCTTAGAGTTGGCCCAGATCAGGCCTAACTCTCTGGAAAATGGCCTGAAGGCTGCGCTACTAGACCTGCGCGCACGCGGCATGTGCGCATCCGCGTGTATTGACAGTTTATCGTAGGACGCGCAAGCACGATGCGTGCGCTTGCGTCTTTTCCTGCTTTTGGCATATATGCGCGCACGCGGCCTGTGCGCGTCCGCGCGAGGTGAGTTGAGCTGGGGGCTTAAAGTTGGCCCAGATTTAGCGCAACTCTCTGGATATTGGCCCAGAAGTTGCATCAGCGAATCGACGCGGATGCGGCAAGTGCGCGTACGCGTGTAGTTTCCCATAGCTGTATGTGCGCGTACGCACGTAGCGCGCGTCAGCGTGGAATGAGTTGGGCTGGAGGCACAACGCTGGCCCAGGAGAGGCCCAACTCTCTGGAATGTGGCTTGTGGTGCATGCGCGTCAGGACGCGTACGCGCACGTTGCGCGCGCGCGTCCATGCCCATTTCTTCATCTCTCTCTCTTTTTTTTTTTTTTTTGGAAGAAAAACTTGCTGGGTGCTCCCCTTAGTGTTCACAACTCTTATTCACTCAACCATCATACAATTCACAAAAATGCACTTTTTTATATTATTCATCTACTACTAAACACAACATGCATGTGACTAAGCTAACAATTAAATTGTACAAACAAATTATGTGAAACATCTACCTACAATGGTAACTCAAATCACTTATTAGGCAAATTTAAAAGGGAATGGAAAGAGTTTACCATGGTGGGGTGTCTCCCACCGAGCACTTTTAGTTTAAGTCCTTAAGTTGGACATTTTGAGATGCTTATTGTCATGGTGGCTTATGTTTGTACTCATCCTTGAATCTCCAAGAATCTTTGCTCCTCAATTGGTCGACAGAATTTCCAACCATATTCATCAAACTTGGGCAAAGTTCTACCCAAGATATGAGTCCCCACAGTTGGTCTTCACATAGCGAACCGGGATCCCATATCTTGTCTTCACACCCATCCGTTAATTGAGTTTCATGGTTTTGTCGGATGAGCGGTTGACATAAAGGTGATTGGCACATAGAATTCTCTATACTCCACCAATGCTTCCTCCTAGATCCATATAAAGTAATTCTTGTCCCAACATCATCCCTATACCTTGAAGCTTTGGTCTTGATAAGCTTAACACATACTTTCCAACCACTACCCAACTCGTTTTTACGTTTAATACCACAAAGAGTTCTAAGTTGACCATCATTTTCAAGCAAACCATATTCAAGTGAGAGGTTAAAGCTTAGAGATAGAGATTTCCCCCACTTAAATGTTGTATTGGATGGTAGCTTGGGAAGGGAGACTTCCCCACACTTAGACAATGCAAGGTCTACTTCCTTGTGCTCTTCTTTGTGTATGTCCACCTCTTTGCGAGCTTCCTTGATTCCAACCTTTCCCCTTTTATCACATAGCTTGGTGTTGTCTTCAAGAACTTTGATTTCTTGCCTAATGGGAGGTGGTTCAATTTTGGATAGGAATTCATTGATGAATAAATCCATTTCTTGGTCAACCTCTTCATATTCTTCAATTTCGATATACACCATGCTAACATTTTCCTCTTGGTAGCTCTCTTTCTCATAGCTCACTAAGGGTATGGGAGGTTGTGCACACTCTTTTATACTTTCAACTCTATATCCAATGGGAGGGGATCCCATTGTAGAGAGAAATTCATCCATGATTGAATCCATTTCTTGATAAACCGCTTCCAAGTTTCCAACGATGATATGTCTTGGAGATTGCGCGCCCTCCTCAACATCAATATCAAGCTTCTTGGAAGAGTTCTCCATGATGCTACATTCCCATGGACTTTCAACATCTCCGAGATCTTCAACCACTTCTCTCCTTTCTTCAATGATTATAGGCTTCTCCAATTGTTCCAACACAAAATTGGACTCCTCCTTTTCCACCGAATTTTCCAATTTCTCCTTCATGCAAACCCCTAAAAATTATCCCCGGCAACGGCGCCATTTTGACGAATGGATTTTTGACGGTTTAGAATTTCACTAATGAAATCTCGTTGTAAAGTATAGTTTCTAAACCAATCACTAATCCTTTCATACAAAAAGTTGTTTGTCACAAGTACAAACCCCTAAAATTTATAAACCGAAGTATTTAAACCTTGGGTCGTTCTCCCTAGGACTTACAATGAAGTGTCTTGTTATCGGTTATGAGTTATTTTGGGGTTTCGGATAAGAAGCATGAAAAGTAAATGGCAATGAAAATAAACTAACAACTATAAAAGGCTCTTGGCAAGGTATGAAAATTAGAAGTCCTATCCTAGTTATCCTTTTCAATTGTGATGAGACTTGTTCATTGCTACCACTTAGTTAACCCTCACTAATTAAAGGAAAGTCAAGTGGATGAATCGATTTGATTTCTCAAGTCCTAATCAACTCCTAAAGGAATGACTAGCTTTAGAGGTTTTCAAATCAATTAGCAATCTATCCAATTATCAATCAACAAGGGAATTAGATAACTCAAGTGTCACTAATTACTCTACCTAAGCCAAGAGGAACAAAATCTATACTAAAATCCAACCAAGCATTTCATCAAACACTTGGAAGGCACAAAAGAAAAATATAGTAAATCAACAACAAGAATGAAATCTAACAACAATTATTGAAAGGAATTAACAACAACAATCAAGGAAATCACAATTATCATGAATTACCTCAAATTGCATTATTGAAAGAAAACCAAGGAACAACAATATATCCAAAACAAAATGAAGAATTACAATTATTAAAGCACACATCTAGAAAGAGGAAGAGGAGAAGATTAAGAATTGGTAAATGAAAAGTGAATCAAAGCATGAGTTAAACCTAGATCTAAGAAGGGAGATTAACCTAAACCTAATCCTAATCCTAGAGAGAAGAGAGAGCTTCTCTCTCTAGAAACTAATTACAAAGATAAAACTAAACTAATTGGTAACTAACACCTAAAGTATGAAAAGTATGAAAGTGATGAAAAATGATGATGCCTTCTCCTTAATCCTTCATCCTTTTATTCCTTTCCCTTAGCAATTTGGCGCCAAAAATGGGTTCAGAAACCCTCTCAAATCGCCAGGCACGTGTTGCATTAATGAGGTCATGTGCCAGCATCGGCGCGTGCGCGCATGGTACGCGTGCGCGTCCCTGGTCGATTCTGCAATGTGCGCGCGAGCGCCTTGTGCGCGTGCGCGTGCATGGCTGACTTTGCTTCTTTGACTTTTTATGCTTCTCTCCACTTGTATGCTTCCTTCCTTGCTTCCTTTGATCCATGCCTAGCCTATTTCAACCCTGGAATTACTAGCAAACACATCAAGGCATCTTATGGAATCAAACAGAAACTAGAATTCGCCAAAATAAGGCTTAAAAAGTATGTTTTTACACTTAAGCACAGTCATGGAAGAGATAACAAAACCATGCTAATTCTTAGGCTAAATGTGACAAAAGGTTATCAAAATGTTCTAAATTCAAGGCAAAACAAACCGTCAAATTGGGGTTTGTCAATGACGTATCTGGGGAGAGGGATAAGTCTCTTTTCTTTATCGCTATTTGTTTGGGTGGGCCTTCCTTCTGCTAGGGCCTAGTCCTTCAGAAGATTCCACCAGCTGTCAAGATCTCCTTAGAGGAGATCGGGGCACCTGATGGGCGTCTCATCGTACGGACGGGACGCGATTTTGCTTGATGGATCTCTGGCTCTTATTGGGTTGGACCAGAATAAAATCCAATACCAGCCTCGGGAGAAAGAGAAGGAGACCAAGAAAAAAAGAAGGGTATAAGTCAAACAAGCCTAGAAGATATCACACTTACACTCCTTTGCGAGTCTAACAAGTTGATGTCTACAGAGAGATCTCCCACTCTGAATAGATAGCACCTCCCATGCCCATTAAAAGTAAGAAAGGGAGAAATCCATCAGACTGCGAATACCACAAAATCTACGGCCTCTCTACCAACGATTGTTACGTCATCAAAACTGTGATTGAAAAGTTAGCTAAAGATGGTCGATTGGATAAATATCTGGTGAGAAGGTTGGACAACAGTAGCAGAAGAAAGAGAGATGAAGACCGACCACAACGAACTCTTGAGAGGCATATCCATATGATTGTTGGAGGATTTATAGGAGAAAAAATTACAAAATTCTCTCATAAAAGACATCTAAAAGAGATTTATCAGATAGGGGAGGAAACTGAAATACTCGACTTGCATGCAATAACTTTTACTAGGGAGGATGCTAAGGGTGTTATGCCCGAACACAACGATCCAGTAGTAAACACGATGATCCGGTAGTAAAATTAGAGTACTTCACTAAGTTTAAACACAGAGAAAATTCCATTTTTATAATGTATATTTTCGCCTTATAGAAATTAAATAACATATACTTTAGTCGATATATATGTATTATGAATATAATAATTTTAATTTATTTTTAATATTTTAACTTGTCACAAAATTTAATTTTTTTAAATTTTTTACATGTTTTATGATTTAAGGATAAAATATCAAAAATTAAATAAAACTTATTAATTTAATAATAAATATATTTGTTACTATAATCTTTACACAATAAAAAATTTTTTAACATTTTATTGAAGTATTCGAAATGCTTTATTTTTATGTCAATAATATATTTTTTAGGTATTCAAATATTTTTTAAATATTTAAATACTCTTAATAGTAGTAGTAGAACTGGTCTAAGTAATAGAAGAAATCGTTATATGCATTTAACATATGTGCTTTTGAAATTTATCACTTTAATTTTTATTATTTAGTGTTTGTAGACTTTTGAATATGGATAGTACAGTTGTTGATTTAATTTTGAGTTTTAAATTTGTATTTTTGGACATTGAAATAATCGAATTTAATTAGGAGGAACTCAATAAAATAAGAAAAATTAATATAAAAAGCCAAAGAATTCAACAAACAAAATAACATATAATAAGAATAGTGAATAAAAAATTGTGGGTGTATTCTATAGATAGTGGAATTGTGTCGTCTGAAATATTTTGAACATCATGTTGAAATTTGTAGTAACATAAAGGGATGTCCGATAACTATTTGTTTTGGGCCCAATTGGTTTTGTTGATTTTCTATGAGAGTTACTATGGAGGTCTTCTAAAAAAGGTGGCTTAATATTTGTATTGGGCTGGTGACTTATGTAGACATGATCATGTTGATGCTAATTTTGAAAATAACATATGTGAACACACTATTTTTAAATTAATCTTTATAATTAAGATAAAAAAAATCTTAATTTAAATTAACTTATCCACATTTATTACTCTAAAAACCTTTGTTGGTACTTTCTCATATGCTCATTATTCATGTACCAAAGAGTATTACAAACCCAGTACTTAACTATAAGTCAAATAAAGAAAACAATATCACAGTCAGCAAGCCCATAAAACATTATAAATATACGTATATTATTATTAGATCATAATCACAACTTTGAATGGGCCACACCTTATTCCATGAAAAGATCTAGAACTTGAATTTTATATCACCAATTTACATGGTATTACATCTTTGAAGGACACTTATACCAGCCCCACTGTTCATCAGAAATATACTTTGTGACTTGCTTCACACTCAGGAAATTATCAAGTCCCCTAACAAAAAAAAAAAAAAAAAGAAAGTATAAAAAATGAAAACAGAAAATCAGATCCATATTCTCAAATGATAAAACGGTCAAAATAGATGAATGCCGCATGTGTCTAGCATTGACTACGTTTGTGTGCTGAATCAAATCAAATTTTCAATAAAATCCAAATACTTCTGAAGTACCGCATCTGTACTTAAATAATTATTAGTCACTAAAAATGCTTAGGTCCGATTAGAGCAAGGCAAGCCTCTTACTTTGATATATATTAAAAAGGACATTCAAATTTACTTATGCAGTAGTTGAACTGAAGCGTATTTGTAAGTTGAGATTTTAAATAGAAAATAAAGGAATATAGAGAATGACTTCATGTATAAAGTAGAGTCCATTTTATTCTTTAAAACTTTTCTTTTCGTCTTCTTAACTCCGGCAATACCTCAAACGCCTAAGACACTCATAAAAATTACAATAATGTTTGGAAAATAATAAAAAAAGAGCCCAAATATTCCAAAATTATCTTATTTAGTGTTCATTCATTATCACTAGAATAATTGTGTTATTTTAGAACAAATATATAATTATAGATGTTATATATTATTGATGTTAAATTAAAAAAATAACTTTAATTTTTGCCTCCCTAGCATTACTGAAAAAATTAAGAGCATACCATTCTCCTAATTCGCGACCAAACCCACTACGTTTAATGCCACCCCATGGGGCTTGAATGAAAGTTGGTTGAGAACAGTTGATCCATACAATTCCAGCCTGAACAGCCTGCAGAAAAAGAAAAAATTGTTTAAAAAATAAAAACATAAAGTTGTATACTATTTTCAACTATTGGAATCGGATTATTTTGTTTTGTAAATATTATATTATGGTAATCTAAGAACATTCTTACCTTGGATATCCGCTCACATCTTTCTGGATCATTTGACATCACAGCTGACCCTAAGCCATAGCTGTCAAAGAACAAAGTAATTCAATTTGCCCCTAAGTGATTTTCAGCAAATTAAAAATCACCCTCACCCAAACACAATCTTAACAAATCATTATAAGATTGCAGAAAATTAAATAATGGTCATGAACTCACTGGGTATCATTTGCTAGTTCAATGGCTTCTTCCTCACTGCTAAATGTTTTGGCACAGAGCACAGGTCCAAAAACTTCCTCTCTCCAAATTTGCATTGAGGTACTCACATCAGTTATAATGGTTGGTTCAACAAAGTAACCCTTCTTTAAATTCTGCAAATGCCATCAATAATTCAGAGACAGGAAATTCTTCAAAGACATTCCCAATTGCAAGCATCGGAAGGTAATATCATACCTCAGGGCGAGACCCTCCGGTCAAAATTGTTGCACCCTCACTCTTAGCAGTTGAAATAAACTTGAGAACTTTTTGATACTGAATCAATCATACATTTCAAAATTTAGAGGATCCAAATTCCTAATAAATGCTTAAATTATTTAAATTGTTTTCAGGTTACAAGTCTAGAAAGAAATCTGAACCATAGGAACTACACAAACAATTGTCAAAGATAAATATCTGAAAAATATAGTCAACCAGGCAATAATTCCTTTCTCCTATATATTAAAACTTAATTCATTTTCAGTTTTTTCTCCTCCCTTAATTTTTCTAAATGCTACTTCAAACTCAATCACAACAACAACAACAAAGCCTTACCCCGCTAAATGGGGTCGGCTATATGGATCAAACAACGCTATCGAGCACTATCATGTATCATATCTGTAGTGAGAATTTGAAAGTTTTGTTTCTCGAAGTTGTTTAAACACTGATGTTAGACAATAGAATTCATAAGAAATTTAACAAGCCAAGTAAGAGCCAAACATAAGCAGTGTAACAGAACCAAAGAGGAACCATCACCTAAAAACAAATGTAAATGGAGAATATGACAATAAATATTTTCCTTATTTATTAAAATAAGAAGAACAGGAGGAGCCTAACATAACATACCTGAGCTTCGCTAACAATGGCGCCTAATTTGCAACCATCTTCCAAGGGATCTGAAACTTTGATGTTTTTAGCCCATTCCACAAGCCTATTCAAAAACTTTGTTGCTATATTTTCCTGAAACAATCAAAGTGTCTGTTTTAAGAAATTCAAAAAAAGAAAAAGAAAAAGGTAAACACAATTCCTACAAAGTTAGAAGACAAAATTCTACAAGAATCTACGTAAGTATCAACATTCCCATCCTCCCATTTATGAAGCAAAACCAAAACTACAACTGCTTCATGAAAATGGAGTAAAATTTATCGATTAAGCTTTTCGTAAAACCATTTATTCTACAAGTTTAAACTGTTGGGTAAAAAAACATGAATAGTTTTATATTTAACAAAACTTACATGGACAATAAGCCGAGATGTTGCACTACATATCTGACCATTGGTAAAGAAACAGCCCAGCATGGTCCATTCAGCAACTATTTAAATTAAATCATGGACAATATAAGTGATTCATAAATTAAATATCAAATTGTATATGATAGTATGTTTTAATCATGTAAGATTTTCTCATGACTCTACAATGACAAAAGATGTTCATAATAATTACGTTCTCCTTTTTAATAAACCATGACTTTCATTTTTTTGGTACACTAAAATATCAATGTATTTAAATGCAGGGAGTAACAAATCAACTATACTTGAGAAGTCACTTACCCTTATCAATGTCAACATCGTCAAAAACAATAATTGGACTTTTTCCACCAAGCTCTAGTGAAACAGGCTGCCAAGAAATCATAAATCTATATCACATGAACTTGGAAAAATAAATTTGAAAAAAAACATGTTTCCAATCTCTTCTGGGGTGTGCATTTTGCATTCTTCTTTATATATCTGAATAGGTAGAACTATTGCTTCTTAGAAATAAATACCTTGACTTGCAGAGCTGCAGCTTGCATAATTTTGCTTCCAGTTGCAGAACTTCCAGTAAAGGATATCTGTTGCAACAAATAAAAAATATCATTTACAACATAGTACCTTTACAAACTCAGCTAAATTTGCATGATATAGAAGGGGTCTACATGGGCAGGGTCGGGCTAGACCTGCACCAATCTAAATCTCATTTTTATTGGGTTATTTATAAAGATCTGAACAACAACAACAACAACAACAAAACTATCCCACTAGCTAGTGCAATGACATTATTGTACTCTATCATGTATCATGTTTATAATGAGATTGTTTACATTATATCTTTTTTGACCACCTCGTATATGATCTTGGATTTTGCTCTACATTTCGCCACCTATCTATCTTCCATCTGATCCGCCTTTCAAACTAGATGCTTTGCCAATCTTCTCCCCACATATCCAAACTACCTGAAATGAGATTCTACAATCTTTACAACAATAAGAACTACTCCAACTTCCCTCTTATATCCTTGTTCCTTATTCTGTGAGTGTTTGACAGCTCATTCATCTAAGTATCCTTGTGTCTGCCACACTAAACTCATTTTTAAGCTCACCTTTTGTTTGCCCAACACTTTGTTCCATATAACATAGCTGGTCTAATAGCAGTATGATTGTGTACTAAAAATATAAACCTTTTTTGTACATAATTAATTTTTATAATGACCTACAAACATGATCAAAAAAGAGTTAAGTTCCTCCTAAAGGTATTGGGTTAAAAGGATGGAACCCAAAAGAACACCTTGAGGAGTTGAATTTCTCTTTAGTGGGAACTATATTGATGGAAGTGGATTGGTTGGATTTGGAGTGTAAAGGTGTCATCTAGTTGAAAGAAAACCAAACTAGATGTCCCTTCACTAATGTCACATGTCAGGAGCTTTAGTTTAACGTGTGGGAATCAACTTCCTACCTTTTCAGTTAACAAGACTTGAGGTGACAGGAGTACCTAAAGATATTTTGGAAAGAGCAGTAAACCAAATATCATACTAAAACTATTGGCCAAGGGGTGTCCTCTTCATCATGGTTTTACACTATAAAAAGGACCCCAAGCCACCTCTGTAAGCAACCCTTTCATCCTCTTCTGAGAGTTTCTTTTCTGAAATCTTTTACTTCATCCTTCATCCTTCATCCTTCATCCTTCATCCTTCACTCTCACTCTTCACTTTCACCTTGATCATCTTCTTCTTCACAGATCTTGAAACCCTTTTCATCCTTTACTTCACTTTTCACCTTCACCTTCAACCAGACTTCACCTTTCACCTTCACTTTCAACCAGACTTCACTTTTCATCATTCATCCTTCACTCTCACTTTTCACTTTCACCTTGATCATCTTCTTCACAGACCTTGAAACCCTTTTCACCCTTTACTTTCGCCTTCACCTTCACTTTCACTTTTTCACCTTCACCTTCATCCTCTTCTGAGAGCTTCTCTTCTCTGTAAACCATTCATGTCCACTTTAAACAAAACTCATTCATCCTCTTGTGACATTAGTGGAGGTTTCAACACTTGTTCTCCACCTCTCTTTCTCACTATTAGTTTTTGTATTGTTTATTCGCCATTAACAGAAGTGTCTTCCTCACAAGTTTCATTACCCCTAATCTCTCACCTTAACTATTATTTTTCACTTAATCTATTTCTCACGAAATCCATCCGAATCATCTGGCGACTCCACTGGGGAGGAACACTTCGACGTGATGGCTAGAGATCAAACGAGGTATAGAACCCCCTCACCACCTCTGTTCGCGAATCTGAAGAATATGGAGGAAGACGAGAACACCCCAGTTACTTGTAGGGAGTTGACGCGTATTCTAAAAGTCAAAGGATCGTGAAGCTGAGTTGCAAGAGTTGGAAGGAAAAAGAGAAGTTGTGGGAAGCAAGATGAGAGAATATCACCGGAGACTGGCATTAACTTATGACAAGCACATTCAGTCCAGGGTGTTCCTAGAAGGAGATCTGGTACTAAAATCAGTAGACGCAGTAATGAGGAAGATGCCTTTACCAAAATGGGCTCCCAAATGGGAGGGTCCTTACATCGTTTCTGAAGTACACCCCAACGGACACTGCATCCTGCTGGACCTGGATCATGAAACAACCACCGGCCCCATCAATTTCAAGTACGTTAAGAGGTACCATGCCTAATTTCAATTTTAGGAGTTAGGATTTTAATTCCAAAAGGCTTCTTTATCAAGAGCCAATATTTATGTTATATTATTCTGCAAGCATCCTGCAATACATGAGAAAACTGCTTTAGCAATCATACACTCAAAATGTGAGTGATGCATCTTAAGAAATTTGCAGTACAAAATAGTTCCAAAAAAGTGAAGCGTCCCACCCTCCAAGCTCCTAAAAAGAGTTAAGCATAAATAGGGCAAGAAAGTTATGGGTACCTTCCTTTTTTTTTGGAACTGTTTCAAAAAAGTGAAGTGTCCCACCCTCCAAGCTCCTAAAAAGAGTCGAGTATAAATAGGGCAAGAAAGTTATGGGTACCTTCCTTTTTTTTTTGGCCTAGAAAAAAATGGCTACTGCTTTTCTTAAAATCATACACTCTCCCTGCAAAAAAAAATTAATTAAAATAAATTATTTTTATTTTTAAATATATATTTATGGTTACAAATGAACATTGCTCATAATTTTAATTCAATTTCTTTTTTATTTGTGACTTCGTTGGAAACGTATACAAATGAGGATATAACATCCAAAGTTGTAAGAAGAAAGATCTTTATCAAAGAATCCCTATAGCTAACTCCAAAATTAGCAACCCAATATACATGGAGCTGAGACGGGTTAAGACAAAAACAAGAAAAGAAGAAAAAGGGTCTTACCAAATAAAAAGAACAGAGCGAAGTTGAATGTGGGAGTGTCCTTTACCCTAAGAAAAACTCCCAATAGTTGAAGAAGATAGAGGATTTGGATGGTGGTGGTGATAGCAGTGATGATACTGCGCTGTGTAAAAAATGCCCTAGCAGATATGATGAGGAACACCTCTCCCCTACTCTTCCAGGTGTTCTCTCTCCTTATGTGTCTCTCCAAATTCAGGTACTCAAATTTAAAACGCGTCCAATTAAAAGGGTAAGAGTTTCTCCCCTTCTTATTTCCTTATATATTAAATTATTATATTAAATCAAATCATCCCTCTTTTTTCATACAAATAAATTATGAATATATTTATTTACTAATCTTATTTATTTATTTATTTTATTAATATTTAAAATATTTGCACAATAATATTCTTTTATTCATTTTTTTATGAGTACATAATTATATTCATATTACACAGAAATATTTATATTTAAATATTATAATATTTACAAATACATATTTCATTATGACAAAAAATCAATAAAAGAGGGGAGATTTGATTCCTTAGAGTTATGATATATTAATAAAAAAAACTTATTCTTGTTCTGTGAGTACAAAAAAGTTTAATGCAGCTTGAGGGAATACTTTGTACCCTCAAAGACTGCATGGGGGCATATGATTGTGTACTAAAAATATAAACCTTTTTTGTACATAATTAATTTTTATAATGACCTACAAACATGGTCAAAAAAGAGTTAAGTTCCTCTTAAAGGTATTGGGCTTAAAGGATGGAACCCAAAAGAACACATTGAGGAGTTGAATTTCTCTTTAGTGGGAACTATATTGATGGAAGTGGATTGGTTGAATTTGGAGTGTAAAGGTGTCATCTAGTTGAAAGAAAACCAAACTAGATGTCCCTTCACTAATGTCACATGTCAGGAGCTTTAGTTTAACGTGTGGGAATCAACTTCCTACCTTTTCAGTTGACAAGACTTTAGTGACAGGAGTACCTAAAGATATTTTGGAAAGAGCAGTAAACCAAATATCATACTAAAACTATTGGCCAAGGGGTGTCCTCTTCATCATGGTTTTACACTATAAAAAGGATCCCAAGCCACCTCTGTAAGCAACCCTTTCATCCTCTTCTGAGAGCTTCTTTTCTGAAATCTTTTACTTCATCCTTCATCCTTCATCCTTCATCCTTCACTCTCACTCTTCACTTTCACCTTGATCATCTTCTTCTTCACAAATCTTGAAACCTTTTTCATCCTTTACTTCACTTTTCACCTTCACCTTCAACCAGACTTCACCTTTCACCTTCACTTACAACCAGACTTCACTTTTCATCATTCATCCTTCACTCTCACTTTTCACTTTTCACTTTCACCTTGATCATCTTCTTCACAGACCTTGAAACCCTTTTCACCCTTTACTTTCGCCTTCACCTTCACTTTCACTTTTTCACCTTCACCTTCATCCTCTTCTGAGAGCTTCTCTTCTCTGTAAACCATTCCTGTCCACTTTAAACAAAACTCATTCATCCTCTTGTGACATTAGTGGAGGTCTCAACACTTGTTCTCCACCTCTCTTCCTCACTATTAGTTCTTGTATTGTTTATTCGCCATTAACAGAAGTGTCTTCCTCACAAGTTTACTTACCCCTAATCTCTCACCTTAACTATTATTTTTTACTTAATCTATTTCTCACGAAACCCACCCGAATCACAGTATGACAAAATTTACTCTTAAGTAATAAATGTACTTTTTTGTCACATAAAAAACTAGAAACAATCCGCTACTTTAACCAGTTTACTTGAATCCCATGTTTTACACCATTCTTGATTTCTCCACCATCCATTATAATACACCAAAGATACTTAAATCTCTTTACTTGTGGTAGGATGTTTTCTCCAATTTTTGCTTTTGTGTTAGTGTTTCCCCTCCTCCTGCGACCTTTCATTCCATATTATGTCTTAATACAGTTTTTGTGCAAACCATACACTTCTAAAGCTTCTCCCCACAAATCTAGTTTCTAAATAAAATCTTCTCTTGATTCTCCCAAAATGATGATGTCATCAGCAAAAAGCATGCACTATGGTACAAGTTCTTGGATATGCTAGGTGAACACTTCCAAACCAATTTGAATTGGACCATATTAGTTTGATATTAAATCAATATATATATAAGTTTAGACATTTTAAAATCAGATATAAAATTAAAACTAAAATATGTTATACAATACTAATACCAAAAATTATTTATTAAATAGAATATACTTTTGAAAGAAATATATAATTTTGGACTAAGACAAGCCTATCCAAATTGTGACCCATATCAGACCCAAATATTGTGCGGGATTAATAATACAAACTTAAACTTGACTTTATAGCTACATATAAATTTTTGGGCTAGACCGGATCTTGAACACACATAAAATTGCATTAGCTGCTAATGTAAGCTAATAAGTAATAACTGAAACTCAATCTCACCTTGTCTACATCAGGATGTGAAGCCAAAGGAGCCCCGGCTTCAGTGCCTAATCCAGTGATCACGTTTAACACCCCTGCTGGAAGACCTACTTCTTTGCATATTTCGGCCAACTCCAAACATGTCCTAAAATCGTAAATAATAATACAACATGAGAAGAAAGCCCAATAAAGAATCAAGTTAGTGATAGTTGAGATTTGTGAGAATTGAATTGAGATCATACACAGATGCCAGTTCAGATGGCTTCAATACTGCAGTACAACCAGCAGCCAGAGCAGCACCAACTTTCCATGCCGCCATTAGCAATGGATAGTTCCTATTACAAAAGATTTAACTCATCATTTCATTTTTCATTCAAGACATCAATTACCAGTGAATAAATGCTCAATTTAATCTTTATATTTCAGCATAAGTCATTGAAGTGTCACGTGGCACACTGGCGATGATGCGTGGCATGCGACGTCACTAACACACAAACGATTTTAAGATGGAAAAGAGCTTAAGGGACTAATTTTAACTAAGTTTTGAAGACTAAAATGACAAAAATTATTGACTAAAGTGACTACTAAGCTGAAAATTAAATATTTTCTATTTATTAGGATTCAGTTGTTAGAAAAATAAACTACAAGAGAACTGAAAGTGAAACTGTGATTATATTTACAATATATTTATTGTAAAGGAGGTAGAGTAGCTTGTTCAGCAAGCTACTATAGCAATTTCAAGTACTAGTTTCCATGTTACAACTGCCACTAACTGAATTACAACCATCACAGTCCAAGTGTATTTTAATCTTAGTGTACTCTGGCATCTCATATCTACACAATTATAAATGATATGGATGTCAAGTGACTAACTGACTAACTGAGGCTGTAAATGAAATGATTACCTATGTAATAAACCGTAACAAGGATCAAATTTCTGATTAATTTTACAGCACTAGGTGCTCAATTGAATATTTTTTTTACCATATTCAATTAAACTGAAAATGATTTTGGAAAGTCCAAAACCATTTCACAACTAAATTGGCAGGGGTATCCAATTTTCCACGTGTTTCATGAGCCAAAGTCAAAAACTAATATTCACAAAATTTATATTGGAGAAACAACAAAAATCGTATATAACTTTATGTAGCAATTTTTTGAAAAAATATAATAGGAAATTAAAATGAAGGAGCAAGAGATACCATGGAGTAATCAACGCAACAACACCAATTGGCTCCTTGATCACATAACTCTTGAAGTTCTCCATAGGAAGAGACACATGTGCCTTTTGCTTTGCATCCAACCCTTCAGCAAGTTCAGCATAGTAGCTAAAACAACCAATAACATCATCCTACAACACAAAAATAAAAAGTAAAATTCCCGACAACAAAATGAAATAAATGAGTGAAGTACCAAATTTAAGTAGAAATGTGAGTCGCAAAATTACCCATATTTTAGATAAATTTGACAAATGAATAAAATTTTGTGGGTATGTTATAGCATTTCTTGGAACATTGGTTGAGTTGTCTTCTTATGATTTCAAGATTGTGGATTCAAGCCATGGAGTCAGACACTAATGTAATTATTGCATTATCACGAGATGCTTGTGCACTGGACTTCCCTATAGCATTTTTATTATAGCATGTGAATTTTTGTCCTTTAATTTCATGGGTATAGTGATTTTATTACTTCTCTCTGTAGTTGAAAACACATCAATCATTGTTTGTTTGCCAGTTTGTCAAATATTACCATGTCGGCTGCTGCTTCATCAAGCGGTTTCCCATTATCAGTAGCTTCAAGCTTTGCAAGCTCATCCTTTTTCTCCGTTATCTGTCACAAACAAAAGTGAGTTCTCATGAAATCCATAGATTACAAGTTACAACATGGGTCAATCACACTATTAACAAGAATTAATTCTCTTATTCTCACACATCAAATCTTACCCTTCACCATCACCCCACGCTCTGCTTATTGTATCAATTAGCTAAGCAATTAATAAGAAATTATTACTTTGTTAGATTGTCTCATAAAAAGAATGTGATAATAAGTAATTTAATATTAACACAATAAAGTAATTCGCTTATTGCTGTCTTGAGTCTTCCACTTTAACTATGTTTTTAATCCAACAACTTAAGTAGTTCTAGCAATAAAAATGTTAAAAATGAGCACGTTTTCCTTGCTTCCAAAAAGCCAAAGATTGACTCATCCTTGGCATGGTTGGTAAGATCTAACCCTGAGACAATAAAAAAAGTAGACACGATTTTGAGAAAATGTTTAGGTGATATTTAAAATTCTAGGCGTGAATTAATTTAGTTCCTAAAATTTAGAAAATAACATCATTTATTTTTGAAATCTTATGGACTAAATTGATTCATATTAAATTTCAGAAGACTTTATTGGTTCATACCCCAAAATTTTTCAATAACAAAAATAGTGAAAACAAAAAACATTGCAAGATGCAACCTTTGCAGCAATGGCTCTAAGATATGTAGCACGAAGAGAGCCAGAAGCCGTTGACCAATCTTTTCCCTTGTTCCGAGACAGTGCTCTTCTTGCAGCATCCACCGCAAGTTCCACATCTTCCTTAGTAGCTGCTGGGATATCCCCTGAAATAACAATTTAATTTGCATTATTTGCCACAAAAGTTATACAAATGATTATTACGATGATGCTATCTTACATTATGCCTATATGCCTATATGTGATTATTGATATAATATATAATAAACAAAAAATGAGTAAAGTGATAAAATAAAAAATTAATTACTTTTGACTTTATAATTTTTTATTGTTTGTGAGTTTTATCGTCTTAATTTAAGAATGATTGGCTATTTATTTTTTTATTTTACTCATTTTCATTTAGAATTTGATCCAAAAAGTGATATTTTTTTAATTTTTCACAATACAAAAGATTAATCCGTCATGGATTGGAGCTGTATTTATTTGTTATTAATTAATGATACTTTAGTAAAAAAATTGTAATTTATTCTTGATCTTAAAATTCCTTAAATATTTCGTAAATAACCAAAGTACTGATATGTGAACCATATGCTGCAATGCAATGGTAACAGTAAAAGAAAAAAAAAAGGAGGAAAGAGTGTATGGAATAGGGAAACAAACCTATGATGAGTTCAGTGGAAGGGTTGATGATTGGAATTCGGTTGTTGAGGAGAGGGGCTTTCCACTCTCCATCTATGAAGAGCTCTCTTCTTGGTGTTGAGATCGCCATTTTCTTCCTTGCTTTCTTTCCCCCACTCTTATCTGTCTCTGTTTCTAATAACTAGCTTCTTGGAAACGGATCAATAATAATGATTGTTGACGATATTAATATATTATATTTAATAAGGAGATTGAAGATACGTCATGTAATGTGATCATGTTCATGGTGGTGGACACCTTAGCTTGTATCTTTTTCTTTTCTTTTCTTTGTTTTTTAGTGGTCCTCTTCTTTGTACTCTTTTAGTTTCTTTTCAAATATTTTCTTTGTTGAGTTTGGAATAGAAATTAAAATGGATAAAACTTCTTTAACGCGGAAAAATTAATAAAGTAATATTTTAATTATTTTTAAATTAAGATAATAAAAATTATAAATTTAAAGATAATTAAAATATTATTATATTATTTTATCAAATTTTTTATTTTAATTTTTTTTAATTAAAATAACTATGATGATAAATATAATTATTTTTTGAAACGGATAATTCTGTTAAGATGAAGAACACATTACATCAAAAAGTCCCAAATTAGTTATATTATTGGAGCCTCTTCCTAACCATGTTAAATTTGGTTGGGTTAGAACTAATTTGGCCAAACACTAAAGCATGTGCTCCTTGATTCCCATCCCTCTTTACATGTGATGATAATTAAAATTGTTTAAATTTTCTCAACAGATTTTTACAATTGGACACTATCAATCCAAAATAATTGCTGTAACAACACTCCAGGACCAACTTCAGCCCCAAATAAGATAGTTGGGACCTCTCATATCTCCCCCTCATAACTCCTAATATAGTTGAGTTTATTTTGTTATTTGATGTGTGTGTCAACTTATCCATGTACCAAAAGTGAAAGCAAAAATACCATTCCAAAATTTTATAAAAATAATGTTAGGGAGGTTATTTAAAATTATCTCATATATATAATATAACATATATAATTTTATACACATAACATTTGTAATTACATCTAAAATTATATAATTATTCTAACAATAATTAATAAATATTAAATAAGATAATTTTAAATTATTTGGACTAATCTTTTATTGTGTCTTAAACATTATTAATTTTATAAATACCTTTCCAACATTTCCTGGACCTAAACTAGCCAATCCAACAATCTGTCAGGGAAAACACATAGCCTATGATCAAGAGGATCAATCTTAAAAAGCTTTTCATGATTTAAAACGGTTACTTCTTCGCCAAAGTCTCCTAAAGACTTGGGAAAATGATGGGGATGAGCTCATAAAGAGAAGTAATCAGCTTACCAAGTTATGATCTAATATTCTACACTCAAATTTTCAAAGCCTTTATTTGATTCTAAAATCTTTTAATTTAGGCATCAAAACCCCTTCAGATTCCTTTGATTCCGTAGGATTCAATTCACCGTCTAGGTACATCTTGAACATTGACATGGCAGGAGCTTCAGAGAACCATCCAAATTCAGATCTCCATTCCAACCAATCCCTCCAAACATTGTTCAGATGTAAGTGACGTTAGGTCATGCTTACAACAATTTCTAGACCACCCAAGGTCAGAAAGCAACTGACCTCTTAATACCTCTTAGATGATGACTAACTTGATCATCAGAGTCTCGAAGATTTACCCGGATAGTTATTGCTAAACAGATTGCATATTTTTATTAGCTACTATAAAGGATTATCTTTCTACGAACTTCTCATTTGGCTGTGTTGTTGGTGTTGCTGAGGAGCTACGAAACAAATCAGAGGAAGAAAGAGCCACAGTCATTGTACTACTACTTGTACAATGTTGTGGTCACTTGTCAATGCTTGAGTCGTCTTGTTGTTGCCATTATCCCTCTGTGTCTGGCCTGAGCTGCTATTGCCTTGCTGCCGTGGAAGAAGAGGAATTTCTTAATGCCGTTAATAAATCTTTTGCTTGTTAAAATATTCTTTTTGTTTGATATAGTTTTCTGATTTATAGCTCATTAAATAACAATGGTATTCATCGTACTTATGCTAAAGATTCTTTTAAAATTGGTTTTTAAAAGATCAAATTCATCTTTAAAAAATTTTAAACTAGTCACGTTCGTTCGTTAAGTGATAATATCTAACAATACCCATTTGATACTTGACTTTCTAAAAATTCATTCCTAACTACATAAGTTCTATTTCCAAGAAATACAATACTGTTAGGTGTGTATTATTTTGTCACTTAATGAGTTAGGCCAACAATTATTAACCACATCAGTTCTAGAAGTGCGAAAAAAAAATTAAATGGATTAATTTAAAATTTTTAAAAAATAAATTTATTTGATAAATCTTGTAAGAATCAATTTAGGGAATAAATTCTCTTTTACGGACTCATAATGGAAAAGATTATCTGATTATGTGAAAAAGGAAAAATTATAAAGGCTATAGCATGAAAAAAATTGATTTAATTTTATATATTTTTTATTTATTTCATTAATTAATAAGAGAGAAGAATTTAGGATGACTATTTTGATGGTTTTTATATCATTGAACTCTCCTCAAAATTAAAGGATTCTAAACTCTATTAGTTAGGAGTTTTTTTCTATCAGTTGTAATAAGTAAGATTTGAATCCAAAATAAGTAGGAAGGAGGGCTCGTTGGCAAATAGGTTATGTTTTAGTTTGTTAGAGGATAATTATTGTGTAGTCTATTTTTTGGACGTTGATGAGGCTAGACAAAGCCAGCCCAACCGAAACACACAGCAGCTAAAACATTAAGGAGAATGCACCAACGAGCAACAAGCCAACAACTGAACTAGCCACCACTCCCTACTTTAAGGGGCTGGGAAAAAAAATAGACTTTTATAGACAGCGCACCAGTAGATTCTTTTTGTGGGTTTTGTTTTTGATAAAGAATTATTCTTCACATACAAGTTATTTATACATATAAGTTCATACAAATCATTTATATTGTATTGTTTAAAAATTTTTGGTGTATGTATATTGATAAATTTTGTATAATTCAAATTCTTCCTTTTCTTTCTTGCATTATAAAAGTAAATTTTATTAAGTTAAGATTAACTTGTATAAATTTGTATGCCAAAAAACTTGTATGTATAATAGGTCTCTTTGATAAACAATCCACCAGTAGATTCTCTTTTTGGTAATATGCATCAGTAGATTCTATTGCATGCTATTGCCTAAAAAAAATTCTATTGCATGCAAGTTCTCGTTCATATAGGCAGGGGAAAAACATTGATTCTATTTTGATATGGATAAAAGATATTATTTTCCTTAAAGTTATTCAAAAATTTTAAAACTATTCATAAATTTTATTTTATTTTAATTTTATTTTAAAAATTTTTAATTTGTATCAAATATATTTTTAGTATTTAAATTTTTAAGAAGTTTAGGATCAATTTAACAATAATATCTGATAACTAAGAACTAGTTGTTTGTGTTAAAGGTTAAAGTTTTTGTTAAATTGATTCTAAGATTCTTGAACAATTAGGCTGCGTTTGTTTCTGTCGACAGAACACAGAGACATGAACAATACATATGTAAAACGTGTTTAGACAGAAAGACATGGACACTGCACACAATGTCTCTCAGACACTTTTTTTTTGTATCCGCTTCTAAACGAAGGACACGGATGGACACGGGAATAGAAAAGTGGATATAGAATTTTTAATGAAAATTTTTTCTTTTTTTGTCCATAGTTATTTTTCATTATTCTCCTATTATCCCTTTTTATTATCTTGTGAAAAATCTTATCCATTTTATTAGATAGTCTATTTTAGTAATTTTACATTATATTTTAGTCTTGTTTATATTTATCCAAATATAATACTAGACATTATATTAGTGTCTTATCCATTATATCCAAACACAATACATAAAAAATAATTTTTAGTGTTTCTGTCTCAATGTTATATCCTGTCCTGTTTACAAAAACAAATGCAACTTTAGTTAATAAAAGTACTTTTAATGCCAAAAAAAAAAAATTTGGAACAAAATTAAAACAAAATAAAATATAAAGATATTTTTTAAATTTTTGACATTTTAATGCAAAAATATATTTTTTTAAGAAATTTGAAATTAAGAAACTTTGTTTTCTTTTTTTGTTCCAAAATAAATAATGTTGGTTGGGGATTCTTTATTGCGACAACATTTTGTATGAAAATTTGTCGAACTATTAGATACTTTGAGGGTCATCTTTATGTTATATTAAAAAGTTTAACTTAAATTTTGTATCCTCAATTTGAATTTTAAATTTTGAATTTTTAGATGATAGTTGAGTTAGTGTACAAATTATATGAATTTATGAAGACCAATGGCATTTTTTGTTAGACTGTTGTTGTGGTAATGGTTTAAAACTATGGAGTTGGTGTAATTATTTGAAGTTTTTATCTTACAACTATTACTGAGGATCATTTTTTTACTATGAGATTTTAGTGAAAATTTTATAGGAATGGCAAAATTGGAATCAAACGTTAAGAATAAAATTAAAATAAAATTTAAAATAGAGAGGGATAAAAATAAAATATATTATTTAATAATTTTTTTTGTTAAAAAATATTATCTTTAAAATATATTTCTTTTATTAATATTCATTTTAATATAATAATATTTTTTATTAAGAATAAAATTATGATAAGTATTACATATTCTTCTTAAAAATAACTTAGATACCTTTAAAAATATCTTTTGTAATACCTTTAATAGTTTACTAACAAATATGTGATTAGGGCAAATAATTGTTATATATTCTTATTAGTAAATCATATAAAAATAATTTCAAGGTATTTAAGTAATTTTTATATAATAAAAGTGATATAATTTTTGAAATATTTTTATATATTTTCTAAGAAGAATATGTAGTATCTATAATAATTTTTGTTTTTAATAAAAGATGTTATTATATTAAAGTGAGTCTCAATAAAGTGATATATTTTAAGAGTATGATGATCAATATGATTTTTATTTAAAAAAAAAACTACAATTTCTACCTATGAAAATTGAAAACGCTGACGAATCTACGCATAGAAAAAAAAATTATCAAATGTACCCATCAATAATGACATACGTGGGACAAAACTAACCAATCGTTACTTCGGCGTTGGCTCCGTTAGTGACGCTCCCTACATGGCACACTACGGCGTTACATAGCCTGAGGGTCTTCATACGTGGCCTCATGAGCTGTTTGACCATTATAATGAACCCTAAATCTCAAAATTTTTCAAATTCAAAACTTTTCTTATCCCAAACACGAACCCTAACCGTAGGTTAACAAAATTCTTCGAAAATATTTCAATGTCAAGGCGGAGACTCTTTACCCCACCTTTGAATGGAAATTGTGGTAGTGTATCTGGAAGCTCAATTTTAAAGCGGGTGCATGATAGAAAATTCAATGGGAGATGCTTCTGTGGGTTGGATGTGACCTTGTTGTAGTCGAATCCTAGGAGGTGGTTCGTCTGTTGTCCCAAATGGAAGGTATACCCTTTGTACACTTTGTTCTATTCAAAGTGAATATGTCTCTGATCTAATTTTTCTTTGCCATTGATAAACTTCAGACTGCAACTACTTTGTATGGGTAGACGAAATCGAAGGTTAATGGAAGGACTTGAGGAGAGCATTTTCAGAAAGAAAGATGCACGAAGATCTTCTTGAGGCAGAGGCTGAAGTGAAGATGCTCATGAAGTTAGGAAAGATTGAAGCTGAAGTTAATAGACTTAGGTTGTGGCTTGTGACTATGTCAATTATTGTGGTGTTTAACTTTGTGTGTAATGTGTATCTGATTTTGAACAGGTTTTGAATCTGAATAATTGTTCGTGTATGATTATGCAATGCCATGGCTAGTAGTTTTGTGTCTATTTGATGTTATTGTGGTTGATGTTCTTGATTGTGTTGTCTTTGTCATGACAAAAATACCCATACTCGATTGAGAGATGGACATTTGTACATATGACAAATTAAAAAAATGTTAAATGTAGTCTTACAAAATATATAACTTGCAAAATATATCCCTTGATAATTAGTATTTTTTAATTTTTATGGTATACCAAAATGACATGAAACATAAGCAAAACAACCTGCCATGTAAGTAGTAACTGAGTTATTGAGACATGCAAAATAAGTTTGATTATCAATCATGATGATCAATTCAAATAAAAAACCAAAACATAATTAAAATAGAGTAAAGTATGTGACATATCTAACAAAATAACATAAACTACATATCCAACAAAATAACATAATTTAAACATGTTTGCTTCGTGAATTTGGAGTAGAATTGCTGCTTCTGTTTGATCCTCCATTCAATTGTGCAGTGGTTGACCCTTTTCTTAGCTTGCTGGTGGATGAAAGCTTGGCTGTGGCCACCTAGTTGAACTTGATCCTCTAATTGTAGGAGTTGGCATAAAGTCCATGAACCTTGAAGTAGTTTTCTGAGAGGCATCTTGCATGGTTTGAGGTGTCATAGTGGGGGCACATGAGTAGTTGGAGGTGATGGCTTTACTGATAGTTACACATTTGGTGTTGGTGGCCTCACAAGTGATTGAGCACATGGTGGTAGATGAGTAGTTAGTGGGGTCTTTTCAGATTCTTCTTCTTCTTAGGGGGTCTTTTTGCACTTGGTGGCCTAACTGAATGAGGCATAACTGAATCAAGAACAGGTTGTGAAATTGTTGGAGATTTCTGCAACAGTTGATACATATTAGTGTCATTTAAAAATAAATTTTAAAATTAAGTAGTTAAGCATATTACTAGATGAGCTTCCGGAGGTTGAGCTGCTGCTGCTTCAGTTGCTTAACATCTTCCATTGATTCCTCACAGAACATCTCTTCTAGTCTTGTTGCCTCCTCTTCATCATCCACAGCAGCTCACTAAAAAAAAAGGCCTAACCGTGACCATAGCTAGTAAAAAGGGTGACCATAGATCTATGGTCATGGTTTAGGACCTATGGTCACAGTTTTTTATCTATAGTCACGGTTTCAATTTTCAAATTTTGACACTTTAGGCCACGTTTTTTCACCGTGACCATAGGTTAATCTATGGTCACACGGAAAAACCGTGACCATAGCCTTATCTATGGTTACAGTTTTGATCGTGACCATAGCCTCTATGGTCATCCCTCCTTAAAACCGTGACCATAGTCTTATCTATGGTCACGGTTTTGACCGTGACTATAGCCTCTATGGTCACCCCTCCTTAAAACCGTGACCATAGTCTTATCTATGGTCAAGCCTCTATGGTCACCCCTCCTTAAAACGATGACCATAGCCTTATCTAAGGTCACAGTTTTGACCGTGACCATAGCTCTATGGTCACCCCTCCTTAAAACCGTGACCATAGCCTTATCTATGATCATCCTTCCTTAAAACCGTGACCATAGCCTTATCTATGGTCACGGTTTTCACCATGACCATAGTTTATCTATGGTCACCCTACCTGAAAACCGTAACCATATATAGCCTGTTTTGTTTTATGCGATTTAATTTTTTTTAAAGCATAATCACATCCTAAAACGATGATAATCACCAAATAAATCTAAAAATAAGAAATTCAAGAAATTTAAATCATAAAAGTTTCATTATAAGCTAGATACATTTTTAGTCCAAACAATACAAATAAAAATAGAGTGTAATTTGTCCATTACATGTAATACCAGATAAAATCTCTTTTCAAAAAGTACAATCAAAATATTACGTGTAGATAACTAAAGTCATTATAAGACCTATTCCATCCCATCCAATATACAAGTATGAGAATAAAGACAGCACCCTTTCCCTTCTGAATTTTCTTCATATAAAATTCAAGCTCACCTTCCAAAATATAGCTGCAGCATTTAAGAAGGAATGAAATAAGTAACAGATCAAGAATCAAATTAGACAAAATTCAGTGCAACCCAAACAAGCAATAGTTATATGCATTACCCGTCATCCCTGCCACATTGATCAGGTCGAGAAGCAATGCAAGCCAGCAATCTCCCATGGTTGCTTTCCTTGGCTTCCTCTGCAGGGTTCTCACCATCCTGCAAATAAGACATCGATGGATAATAGAAAACACATCAGCCTCTACACACGTTAATGTAGTTGACCTTATAAATCAATTATAGGTTAACTAAATATCACTATAGAAAAACACTTGTACCCTCTGCAATGCATTCTTTATTTTGCGTTTTATGTGCATTTGGCCTAATAGAAAGAATAACTTGCAAACAAACATAATGCAGCATGTAATTACTTCAGATTATTTTCAAAAGGCTTATTCATTTAGAATATACTTAAAATGAAACAACTACCCGGGTACATTTGTCAGAAATAGTATACATGCCTTAAACTCAATAAATGTTTGGCTGAGTTGAATCTGCTCCCCTTAATGAATGATCTCTTGTCAATTTCAGTTTTGATTAAGTCATGGTTTTTGTATGATAATTAAGTATACAATCCAAGAAGGGTTTAACTATGAATATGTATACATTAAAAGTTGTATCCAAAGCAAAAATTGGTTGCATTATTTTGAGAAAAAAGCAGTTACCAAACGCCAAAGCATGTAGACTTAGAATTTTCTCATTTAAAGCTCTACACGACTCCATCATTTAACAGAATTAGTTACTGTCTCATATATAATCACAACCAACAAGTTTATAGCAGTTATTATATCAGATAAAGTAAATCTAAATACTATATTTTACTAAGTTGTGTCAAATATGCCATACATTACCTGACAGCAACAGGCTACTACATCTCCTCAACACATTCTGCAGTGCATCAAGGATTAGTCTGAGCTAGTAATAGAAGAAAGAAAAACAGTAACTTTTGTAGCAACTCAATTATTACTTATTAGCCTGGCTTGTAGGACGGTACTACTATCACTATAATTATGAAGAGCAAGATCCACTCCACTTTATTTATATAGCCTTATTGTTTTTCTCCCAAACATAAAGGCTCATCATTGCATAACCCATACCTTAGAGGATCTTGTGATTTGAACAAGTCATCCAAACAAACATTGATTTCAAGCATTAAACCAAAAATTTCATTAAAAACTTTTTGAGACATTTTTTTTCTCGAACACTTAGAGTGCAAAGGCATTAAACAAATCAAATATCACAAACAAGTATTCATTCAACCTCCATTCACAAAATCAGCATCAATTGTGCACAAATCAGCAACATACCTCAGTAATTCAACAGTAATTCAGTCAAGCCAGACCAAACAAATTAAAATTCAACTCAAGAAGCATAACATGTTTATCTATGTATGAACTAACATCAGAAAATTCTAATTCTACTCTAATCCAACTAACAGCAGCAAGTTTACAGCACAAATAATCTTAATGCAGTGAATTATTGCGATCAACATCACCGAAACAATTTCAACATCGAAAGTCACCAAAACCAGCAGTAACCAAGCATAATCCCGCAATGTCAACAGCATTTTCTCAGCAAAAATTAGTCTAAAGTGCAGTAAATCACAAGCAGACAATCCAACATATCCAATTCTAACCAGAAATTCCTCATTCTAACCTAAACTCAACTAACAGCAGCAATTTTCCAACAAAACAGTCAGCAACTTAGAGTATTTCCAATTTCTCATGACAATCACACAATTAACCCAATATCTCCAGCAACATATTCATAAAAAACGTGCAGTAAAGCAGCGAATCATAAATATAGTCAACAATTCAATCAAACAATTCCAAACAGCTCCAACAGTGATATCCATAAATAAAAAGAAATTACAAATAATTTTAGCAGTCAATTCTCAGCAAAATCAGCCATTAACAAGCATGTCATAGAGTTTGACAATTAACCAAATGAACTCAAGCAAAATACTAGTTATAACTAAACACAGATGAAATTCCAAAGGAGAAGTTGAATTGAAACCTGTTTGAAGAATAGGAAGGAAACCCTACACTCGTTCCGTTTCCTAGGCAACAACCACAGTGGTTCTCCGGCAGCTCCAGTGATGATAGGAAACCTCAGCAGCAGCCAAACAGCAACAGTAACGATACATAATTGAGCTAGAGCAATGACAACAATACCTCCGCCAGCAAGAGAACAAATGGGTTCATCTCCAATGGCGATGGCAGCGACGCTCACTCTCTTCGGGCCTTATTCATCTCTCTCTCTCTGGGCTTCTTCCACTACGACGGCGGCACCTTCAATCGACGACGATGATGACTGCGACTCCGACCACACCAGCGGTGATGGCGAAGGTCCCTCTCATCTCTGTCGTGAGCTTCCTTCTCCCTCGCGCCTGTCTCTCTCTCCCTCTCACTCCACTGCGAACCTCTCTCTTTCCCTCGTGCTCGATGGCGACGGCGACGGCTTCCTCCTCCATCGCATGACAGTGCCGGCGACGCAGTGGCGGTGCGGGACGGCTCCTCCTCTTTGCGTCTTCTCACTCTCTGCTTCTCCTCAGCTCGATCGCCCTCACTCTCCCTATCTTCCTTGCAAGCATCGACGGCGACGGCGGCTGCCTGTCCCGCCGACGCCATCTCCTTCCTCCCCCCTCTCTTCCCTTCTCTGTTTTCCCTTTCTCTCTACATTCCGTAGGTGTGTGCATGTGTAATGTGTTACATTGAAGAGGGGGACGGGGGGTTTGAGGGTTTGTATTTTGGAAAATTATTGTAGAATAAATAAATAATGAAGAGGAAACAGATTTAAAACAAGAAATATAAATAGATAGTCTTAGTATTAATATTATATCTATCAATATAATTACTTAAAATAATAAAGATAATTCATATATGTAAACATATGTAGCAATGTAAAAGAGAGGAAGAAATATTAGTAATGTATAGAAAGCGTATTATTGTTATGTATAAAGAGAGAGAGAATAGTATTTATTATTGATTGTAGTATGTTTTTATTCAGATGCTTAAGCCTCTATTTATAATGAAACATTTTCAAACTACATTTAATAGAGTCATCCTTGGTAAAGAGAGTTTCATTGAAAATGGACATCTACATCAGTACTTATCACAACACTCCCCCTTGGATGACCATTTAGGATTATTGCCTCGTTAAAACCTTACTAAAGAAAAACCCAATGGAAAAAATCTTAGTGAAGGAAGAAGAGTACAATATCCTTTGGTGATGGGGACCGCCTCATTAAAAACTTTGTCAAGAAAAATCCAATGAGAAAAAAACCTGACCAAAGAAAAAAGAGTACAGTCTACCCCACTTGTCGACATCATTTAATGTCTCGAAATCGGCGCATCCCATTCTCATGTACCAATCTTTCAAAGGAGGATTTTGGGAGTGACTATGTAAATAAATCTGCCAGATTATCACTTGAGTGGATCTGTTGGATATCAATTGTCCCTTGATTTTGAAGATCATGAGTGAAGAAGAATTTGGGAGAAATATGCTTTGTTCTATCATCTTTGATGTATCCGCCTTTAAGTTGAGCAATGCAAGCTGTATTATCTTCAAACAGGACAGTTGGAGCTATCTTATGATCAATCAGTCCACATGATGACAGAATATATTGGATCAAACTCCTGAGCCAAAAATACTCGCGACTTGCTTCATGAATTGCTAGTATTTCGGCATGATTAGAAGATGTTGCAGCAATCATTTGTTTCGTGGACCTCCAAGATATAGCCGTTCCACCATATGTGAATAGGTATCCTGTTTGAGATCTCCCTTTATGTGGATTAGACAAGTATCCAGCATCTACATAGCCAACTAGTTGTGACTTGGATCTATATGGATAAAACAATCCCATATCAACCGTTCCATAAAGATATTGAAAGATTTGTTTAATTCCACTCCAATGTCTTATGGTTGGAGAGGAACTATATCTTGCTAGTAAATTCACAGCAAATGATATATCGGGTCGCGTATTATTAGCAAGATACATTAGCGCTCGAATGACACTAAGATATGGTACTTTAGGACCAAGGATATCTTCATTTTCTTCTTTAGGACGGAATTGATCCTTTTTCACATCCAAAGATCTTACGATCATTGGAGTACTTAATGGATGTGACTTATCTATATAAAATCTCTTCAAGATCTTCTCTGTGTATGTCGTTTGATGAATAAAGATCCCATTTTTCGTATGCTCGATCTGCAGGCCGAGAAAAAATTTAGTTCTTCCAAGACCTTTCATCTCAAACTCTTCTTTTAGAGTTTTTATAATTGTTAGAATCTCTTCAGGAGTCCCAATGATATTTAAATCATCAATGTACACAGCAATTATAATGAATCCAGATGCAGTTTTCTTTATAAAAACACATGGACAGATATCATCATTCTTGAATCCATTTTTGGCCAGATACTCAGTAAGACGATTATACCACATTCATCCAGATTGCTTCAAACCATATAAAGATCTTTGTAATTTGACTGAGTATAACCCTTGCGAATATTCATTGGATGGTTTAGATATCTTTAGTCCTTCAGAGACTTTCATATAGATATCCCGATCTAATGAGCCGTATAAATAGGCTGTTACCACATCCACTAAATGCATATGCAGCTTATGATATGCGGATAAACTGACCAAATAACGCAATGTTATCGCATCCACTACAGGGGAATACATTTCTTCATAATCTATACCGGGCCTTTGTGAAAACCATTGTGCCATGAGTTGGGCTTTGTAGCGCACAACTTCATTTTTCTCATTTCGTTTTCTCACAAATATCCATCGGTATCCAACAGGTTTTACATCTTTTGGTGTACGGACTACAGGTCCGAAGACTTCATGTTTTGCAAGTGAGTCTAATTCAGCCTTCATGGCTTCTTTCCATTTTGGCCAATCAATTCTTTGTCGACATTCTTTGACTGATCTTGGCTCAAGATCCTTACTTTCATGCATGATATTTAATGCCACATTATATGCAAATATTTCATTGACAAATGTCTTATTTCAGTCCCATTTCTCTCCTGTAAAGACATAATTTATCGAGATCTTGTCATTTTTACAATTTTCAGGTACCTGAACGTCTTCTGGCGTAGTTAAAACTATATCGGAATTTTGGACAACTGCAGGTGTCTCTACTATGTCTTTTTCAACAGGAATAGTATTTACCTCTTTTCGGTTTCGAGGATTTTTGTGTTTGGAACCGATAGGCCTGCCACGCTTCTGGCGTGTATTTACTTCGGTGGCATTTGTCCAACTGGGACATCAATTCGAATTGGGGCATTTTCCGCTGGTATATAAGACTTAGTTATCCTCTTTGTATCGAAAAATGCATCAGGCAATTCATTTGCTATTCTTTGCAAATGTATAATCTTTTGAACTTCTAGTTCACATTGCCCTGATCGAGGATCTAAATGCATCAAGGATGATGCATTCCAATTAAGTTTCTTTTCAGGAAGCTTATTCTCTCCCCCTAATGTTGGAAATTTTGATTAATCAAAATGACAATCCGCAAATCGGTCTTTAAATACATCTCCCATTTGTATCTCAAGATACCTCACTATAGAGGGAGAATCATATCCAACATATATCCCCAATTTTCTTTGGGGTCCCATTTTGGTGCGAGGTGGTGCAATGGGAACATATATCGCACACCCAAATATTCTTAAATGGGAAACATTTGGCTGCTGGCCAAATGCTAATTGCATAGGAGAGAACTGATGGTAACTCGTTGGCCTCAAACGAATAAGTGCTGCGGCATGTAAAATAGCATGCCCCAAACCGAGGTTGGGAGATTTGTTCTCATAAGCAAGGGTCTAGCAATTAATTGGAGGCATTTAATAAGTGATTCTGCTAACCCATTTTGTGTGTGAACATAAGCTACTAGATGTTCAACACTTATTCCATTAGCCATACAATAAGCATCAAAGGCTTGGGAAGTAAATTCACTAGCATTATCAAGACGAATTACTTTGATTGGATTTTCTGGAAATTATGCTTTTAATCGAATAATTTGAGCCAGTAATCTCGCAAACGCCAAGTTGCGAGAAGATAATAAGTACACATGTGACCATCTTGAAGATGCGTCTATTAGGACCATAAAATATCTAAAAGATCCACATGGTGGATGAATAGGTCCACATATATCACCTTGAATCCTTTCTAGGAATTCAGGGGATTCAAATCCAATCTTTACTGGTGGTGGCCTTAAAATTAACTTCCCTTTAGAACATGCAGTACAACAAAATTTAGTAGTTTTAAGGATCTTCTGGTTCTTTAGTGAATGTCCATGGGAGTTTTCAATAATTCTCCTCATCATGGTTGTTTCCGGATGACCCAATCGGTCGTGCCAAGTTATAAATTCATTTGGGCTAGTAAACTTCTGGTTTACAATGGCATGTGATTCAATTGCACTAATCTTGGTATAATACAACCCAGATGAAAGTGAGGGTAACTTTTCTAATATAACCTTTCTATTTGAATCATGAGTTGTGATACATAAGTACTCATGATTTCTCTCATTCATTGTTTCAATATGATATCTATTTCGACAAATATCTTTGAAACTCAACAAGTTTCTCAGAGACTTGGTAGATAATAGTTCATTGTTTATTATAAATTTTGTTCCAAACAAAATTATAGCTCTTCCAGAGCCTTCTATCATATTGTCTGAGCCAATAATAGTATTAACACGTTCTTCTTTTGGTACCAGATGGGTAAAATATATATCACTTTTGAGAATAGTGTGCGAATTTGCACTATCCGCAAGGCATACATCTTCAT
This sequence comes from Arachis ipaensis, assembly GCF_059453495.1. Lineage (NCBI taxonomy): Eukaryota > Viridiplantae > Streptophyta > Magnoliopsida > Fabales > Fabaceae > Arachis > Arachis ipaensis. The sequence goes on from NC_142440.1 coordinate 129,649,192, forward strand.
TATATATCCTTGCCATTTTCTTCAAAAACAAATAATAATAACATGAGAAATACTGTACATAAAAATAATGCCAGATACTAAAATTTTATTTTAAAACATGACACATTTAGTGATTTCAAAGCATAAACATTAATATTTCATTATTTATATACATCATATTTAAAACTTAAATACATAGAAAATAAAACTTAACAATAAGTTCTTTACATTATTTATTTACATGGATACTTAACAATCTTACATATTAAACTATTCCATCATTGATCAAATGACCAATGTTTCCTTCAGGATCTTCAAAGAAATCAGATACATCATAATGAGTGGTGAAATTTTCAGCATCATTTGAAACAAAATTTGTTTCCTTTCCTTTGTCATCCTTTTTCAAAGATGCCTGGTAAAGACCGACTAGGTGTCTTGGGGTACGACAGGTACGTGACCAATGGCCCTTTCCACCACAACGGAAACACTTATCCTCTGTTGATTTATTTTGCCTAGAATTTCTTTCTTTATCCCACTTCTGGTGAGATCCTCTCTTGTGAACATAATTCCTTTTCCTTCCATAATTTTTCTTGTTACTAAAACCTTGTCATTTACCTCTTCTGGGGTAATTTGCCGTATTTACTTCAGGAAATGGGGCGGCGCCAGCTGGGCGCACTTCATGATTCTTTAAAAGTAACTCATTGTTGCGCTCAGCAACAAGAAGGCAAGAAATTAACTCAAAATATTTTTTAAACCCTTTTTCTCGATACTGCTGCTACAGGAGCACATTCAAGGCATGGAAGGTTGAGAAAGTTTTCTCCAACATATCATGATCGGTTATCTTTTTCCTACATAATTTTATTCATGAGGTGATTTAAAACATTGTAGAATTATATTCATTTATGGATTTAAAATCCTGCAAACGCAAGTGCGTCCACTCATATCGGGCTTGGGGAAGTATCACCGTTTTTTTATGATTATACCTTTCTTCAAGGTCTTTCTAAAGATCTGCAGGATCTTTTAATGTGAGATATTCATTTTTCAATCCTTCGTCAATATGACGACGAAGAAAAATCATGGCTTTGGCTTTATCCTTCTGGGATGCATTATTTTCAGTCTTAATAGTATCTCCAAGATCCATTGAATCAAGATGGATTTCAGCATCTAATATCCATGATAAATAATTATTTTCAGATATATCAAGAGCATTGAATTCAAGATGAGAGAGTTTGGACATAATAAAAATTTGTTACCTGAGTCTTCCTAAAAGTTTGATCAGAGTCTCGTGCTGATAACGTGTTGTAGAATAAATAAATAATGAAGAGAAAATAGATTTAAAAAAAGAAATATAAATAGATAGCCTTAGTATTAATATTATATCTATCAATATAATTACTGAAAATAATAAATATAATTCATATATCTAAATATATGTAGCAACGTAAAAGAGAAGAAGAAATATTAGTAATGTATAGAAAGAGTATTATTGCTATGTATAAAGAGAGAGAGAGAGAGAATAGTATTTATTATTGATTGTAGTGTCTTTTTATTCAGAGGCTTAAGCCTCTATTTATAATGAAACATTTTTAAACTACATTTAAGAGAGTCATCATTGGTAAAGAGAGTTTAATTGGAAATGGGCATTCACATCAGTACTTATCACAACAAAAATTAGGAATTTGGGGCATTAGTCTTAGGGTTTGTAATTTTCAATTTGAAAATTAAGATTAGAAATTAGAAATTTTATAAAAAAAATTGGATAAAATAGATATTTTGAGAAAATTAGTGAATAGAATAATAATTTTAAATTAAATATATTTTTTACTAAAAATATTTTAAAAATATTATTTATCAATATACTGTTGAGTAAAAAAAGTTATTTTTAATTTATATTATAAAATAAATACATTAATTAGACAAAAATATTAATTAAATTAAATTCGAAGTACTTATAAAATCAATTTAGTCATTCTTAATATATTATTTTATGAAAATAAAAACTCGAATTAAATAATGAATTATTCATAATAAAAATTATTTAAATTAAATTACATATTGTTCTTCTATTACTAAATTTCAATCTCTATTTAGTAAAATATCCAATTATAATAAAATTATATAAAAATCTTGATTAATTTAAAATCAACTTATCTCCTAATTTATTTAATTACTTTTAGTAAAATATTTTTTTAAATAAAATCCTCAACAAATATAATAAATTATAGATAACTCATTATTTAATTTTACAAAAATTCGGGTTGTTACAACATGCGACAAACGATGCAAAGAAGCTTGTGATTCACGAGTGTACAGAGGGGTTGGAGACGACCGGTTGGACAATGGAGAGACAGATGGACCATAGGGGCAGCGGCGGTGAGAAGAACGGTAGCGACGATGGAGGCTAGGGTCGAGCGCGACGAATGCGTCAGTGGTAGAGGCTAGGGCTTCAGTTTTTCTTTGGGGACTGGGGAGAAGGAAGGAGAAGGGAGAAAGGATGCTCTAGGGACTGAGGGCAGACGCATGCTTTCTGAATATTCTCTAAGCGATACGGCGTCGTTTCATTTGAACCGGCCGGATTTCGGTTTGGTTTGACCGGTCAGATTCCGGTTTGGTCTGACCAATTGTTGTTTTCACCCTTTACTCCTAAGTGAAGAACAACGAGTGAGGGAATGAGAATTTTGGGAGGGAATTGGGGAGGGGTTTTAAAAAAAAATTGAAAAATCGTACTTTATGGTCACCTTCCAAAGCCGTGACCATAAACCTCTTTAGGCCACCCTCCAAAATCGTGACCATAGACCCTTTTAGGTCACCCTTTTTTGAAGAACCATGACTATAGAATATTTAAGATCACCCCCCAAAACCGTGACCATAGACCCCTTTAGGTCACCCCAAAAAACCGTGACCATAGACCCCTTTAGATCATCCTTTCGTAAAACCGTGACCATAGACTCTTTTAGGTCACCCCTCAAAACGTAACCATAGACCATTTTAGGCCACTCCCAAAACCATGACCATAGACCCTTTTAGGTCACCCTCCAAAACTGTGACCATAGACCCTTTTAGCTCATCCTTTTTGAAAAAACCGTGACCATAGACTATTTTAGGCCACTTGCAAAACCGTGACCACAGACCCTTTTAGGTCACCTCCCAAAACCGTGACCATAGACCTCTTTAGGTCACCCCAAAAAATTGTGACCATAGACCCCTTTAGGTCATCCCAAAAAACCGTGACCATAGACCCTTTTAAGTCACCCTTTTTTGAAAAACCGTGACCATAGACCCTGGTGGGGTACAAATCGTCGGTAAAGAATTTCACAAAAAGAATCGCATTGCAAGTATAGATCTAAACCGACAATTAAACCTCAATTAAATTAAATTTGTTTGTCACTTAAGCAAACCCAATAAAAATCAAACGAAGTATTTAAACCTTGGGTCGTCTCTCAAGGAATTACAGAGAAGTGTACTTATAATTGGTTATGAGATTGTATCTTTTTGGGTTTTGAAATAAGGAACAAGAAAGTAAAATAACAAGGAAATAAAATAACAACTAAGAAAAATCCTAGCAAGAGTTGAGAATCAGAATTCCTATCCTCATAGTCATTGTCAATTATGATGATAATTACAAATTGCTCTCACTTAGTTAACCTCTAACAATTGAAGGTAAGTCAAGTGAGCAATTCAAATTGAGTTCACAAGTCCTAATCAAAGACTAGAGTAAGTGAAACTCAAGCCAACTAGCAACCTTCAATCGCCAATCAACTAGAGACTTTGACAATTCAAGAGTCTCCAAAGTGCTCAATCTAAGCTAAGAATACCAAAAATCTAAATTAAAATCCTCCCAAACATTTTATCAAACACTTGGAAGGCACAAAATAAAAGCATGGAAAAGAAATAAGAGAATGTAAAATCTAAAACCAATAATTGCAAAATCAATGATAACAAATAATGGAAGAAGCAATAAACATGAAATACCTCAAATAGCATAAAAAGGGAAATCAAATCTAACATGAGAATTCATAAACTAAATTGGCAACATAAAGTAATCAACAAAGGAAATAAATAAACTAGAATGCTATAACAAATAAAAGTAGAAGAGAAACTAAATTGAAATAAGATAGAATTCAGAATTTTAGAAGAACTAAAGCTAAAAATCTTAAAACCTAGAGAGAGAGAGGAGAGAGCCTCTCTCTCTAGAAACTATATCTAAACCTAATGTGTGAATGATTCCTTCCCCCATCCAGCTCCACTCTGTAGCCTCTAAGCTTCACTTTCGGGCTTGAAACTGGGCCAAAAACAGCCCAGAAATTGCCCCCAGCGTCTTCTGTATAATGCAGCACGTGACGCTTTATCACGCGTACGCGTCACTCATCTACTGCACTGGTCACGCGTACGTGTCATGTCATGCGTACGCGTCGCTGCCAACTTCTCTAAACATCATTTTCTTGCATTCCTTCCACTTTTGCATGCTTCCTTTTCGTCCTTTAAGCCATTCCTGCCCTATAAACCCTGAAAACACTCAGCAAACATATCACGGCATCAGATGGTAATAAGAGGGGATTAAAATTAGCAAATTTAAGGACAAAGAAGCATGTTTTCAATCATAATACAAAATTAGGAAGGAAAATGTAAAACATGCGAATTACATGAATAAGTGTGAGAATAATGGATAAAATCTACTAAATTAAGCACATGATAATTCCTAAAAATGGGGTTTATCAGACCCCTTTAGGTCACCTCCCAAAATCGTGACCATAGACCCTTTTAGGTCACCCTTTTTTAAAAAACCGTGACCATAGGTACTCTATGGTCACCCTTTTTCCAAAAATCATGACAAAAAAATGTGGCCATAGACCCAACATGTTGTAGTGGCTCCATCAGCAGAAGGCTTTTGAGTTGAACTTTGTCCTCCAGCACTCCCAGCCAGGGCTTCCTTCTTCTTAGGACAACTACGATTGTTGTGACCAGTCTGCAATACAAATTTAGTGAACATAAAAGTGGCATCAATTATGAAACTAATGTAAGTAGGGATGAATTTGTATACCTTTAAGCAATACTTGTAAGCGATGGGGCCATATTTTCTGGAAGCCCTATGAGAATTTGGGTTGGGATCTTTTGGTCCATCATTCTTTTTGTCTCTTTTCAACTTTGGTCTCCCAATTTGCTTCTTGTATACTGGGGGTAAATAGGAGGTTGATCTACATGTTGCCAGTATTCTTGACTTAGTACAGGTTGGATAACCAACTGGTATGTGCTATTATATGCCCCTATGGAGAGCCAATTGTGTGCATGTTCTATTGGCCTCCTATTCTGGTATGCAAGGACAGCACATGCATGCCTACAGGACAACCCAATTAGTTATCAAAATCTCCAACTACATGTCCTCTATTCAATATCTATCATAACCTTGTGTGGCAAGTACTGAACTTCATAGATATTTTTAGGATAATCTCATGTGAGAAACGGCCTCCACTTGTTACTCTCTTTTTTCTCTTTTTCCAACCTACTCTGCTGCACAGGAGTGATGACTCCATTATATCCCACCAAGGCCTTCTTGTTTCTAGCAATGATGCTCATCATATAACACCTCACCTCTTCAAGCATAATTATAATAGGCTTCTCTCTCATCTTCTTGATCCTAGAGTTGAATGACTCACAGTTATTGTTCGTGTAATTGTCAGACTTTGGATATTCGCTAAAATCAGACCTACTCCAAATACTCCCAAGCATGGGAATTAACCCGTCTGATCATATCCATAACAGCATTGAACTCTTGAGAGGTTGTGACTTTGGCACATCATCACATAGCCATTTTCAATTCTATATCCCCCCACTGTTTCCTAAAATTTTACCATATGTACATAGCACAAAATATGTGATGTGATTCTGGATTTACTTCATGCATAGCAGGGATGAGTCCCTGATGGAAACAAATAAAACAATAACATTGATGGTACTTAGTCATTGACGTTGGGATTTTTGCCAGTAAAGAATTTCATAAAAACAGTCCCGTTGTAGATATAGTCTCTAAACCGACAGAAATCCCTTCGTACAAATATTTTGGTTGTCACAAGTAACAAACCCCTTTTTAAATTGATAACCGAGTATTAAACCTCGGGTCGTCTTCTCAAGGAATTGCAGGGAGGTATGTTCTTATTATTGGTTATGGAGATTGTAAATTTGGGGGTTTGAGAAATTTGGAGCTTAGGCAATGTGCACAGGTATATTTAAATGACAAGTAAAATAAATAAATAACTGTAAAATAAGCTTTTGGCAAGGTATGAAGACTGGAGGTCCTATCCCAGTTATCCTTATCAATTGTAATGAGAATTGGATTTTTCTCCCACTTTATTAACCTCTAACTATGAAGGTAAGTTAAGTGGATGAATTAATTCTTGAAGAATTCCAATTCTTAATCAACAATGAGTTTGATAACTCAAGAGTTACCAATTATTTAACCAAAGCCAAAAGGAAGAAAATGTGTAAGTTAAATTGAAAGCACTTATAAATAGAGCAAAGCAATCTTAAGTCTGAAATACCTCAAAAATATATTAAATAGAAAATCAATCTAAACATAGAGAGTCATAAACAAAAGTGAGAAAATAAATAAAAATAAAGAACCTGGGATTGAGAGTCACTCCTAAAACTAAGAGAAGTCCTAAATCCTAATCCTAAGAGAGAGGAGAGAACCTTTCTCTCTAAAAAAACTACATCTACTCCTAAAATTGTGAATGTGGAAGTGTGATATGTATGGATACATTCCCCCACTTTATAGCCTCTAATCAGTGTTTTCTGGACCACAAACTGGGTCAAAAACAGTCCAGAATTTGCTGGTTTCGAATTTTGCCACGCTGGATTTCTGTCACTGCGACGCGGTCGCATGGATCACGCGGTCGCGTCGCCTAGCGTCAGGGAAACTATAACATATTATATATCAAATCGAAGCCCCCGACGTTAGCTTTCCAACGCAACTAGAACCGCGTCGTTTGGACCTATGTAGCTAAAGTTATAGCCGTTTGAGTGCAAAGAGGTCAGGCTAGACAGCTTAGCAATTTCTCCAACTTCTTGTATTCCTTCCACTTTTGCATGCTTCCTTTCCATCCTCCAAGCCATTCTTGCCTTATAATATCTGAAAACACTTAACACACATATCAAGGCATCTAATGGTAATAAGAGAGGATTAATAATAAGCAAATATAAGATCAAAGAAGCATGTTTTTAATCAAAGCACATAATTAGGAAGGCAAATATAAAACCATGCAAATAATATGAATAAGTGGGTAAAGATTTGATGAAATCCACTCAATTGAGCACAAGATAAACCATAAAATAGTGGTTTATCAACCTCCCCACACTTAAACAATAGCATGTTCTCATGCTAAGCTCAAGAGAAGCTAAAAAGATGAAGAGGGATGGTAGAATGTATGAAGTGCAATCTATGAATGTAACTACATGCAAAATGTTTCTACCTACTTGGTTAAAAATAAACAAATCTTTCAAGAACAAATATGAACTGGATTTCACTAATTCAAATCATAAAAATGAAGCACAAATAGACTTGCAAGAAGAAAATAGCTTATGAAAGCAGGGAACAAGGAATTGAGCATCGAACCCTTACTGGTAGTGTATACACTTTAATCACTAAGGTGTTTAAGGTTTGATCTCTCAATTCTCTACTAACCTTGCTTTCTAAGGCTTTCTCTTCATCTAACAATCAACAAAAATTTAATGCACAAATACACATATCAAGAGGTCTTTTAAGGGTTGTAATGGGGTTAGGGTCAAGGTAGGATTGTATTTGGCCAAGTGGACTAAAATCTGAATCCTTAATTAACTTAAACTTTCTACCTAACTTTAGACAATCTATGTAATCACAATACAAAATCTAACTACCCATCAACCATGTTTTCCACATTATTCATGCATTCTAATTCTAAGTATCGTACATATGCATTGCTTTCACCACTTACTTTGGGACATTTTGTTCCCTTTCTCTTATTTGCACTTTTTCTTTTCTTTTTCTCTCTTTTTTTTTCTTTTTTTTTTCTTTTTTTTGTATATGTATATATTTTTTTTTCTTTTTTTTTTTGTTTTTCTCAATGCATATGATTAATTTATTGAATGTATGAACATGTCCTAAACATTTCTTTCACATTTTTAGAAAATTTTAACATACTCAATTCTCAAACCAAATATTTCCAAACCCAATTTTCCGCACTTAAATCATAAGCACTCTCACTAGTCTAAGCTAACTAAGGATTCAAATTAAGGACATTATTGTTTTCCGCTTAGAGTTAATGATGTGCTAAAGTAAAGAACAAAGGGGTAAAATAGGCTCAAATTGGTTTGCAAAGGATAATGAAAGGTAAGGCCATATGGGTATGTAAGCTCAGTGAAACAAAGGCCTCAATCATGTAAGTGCATGCATACATTAAACCATGGAAATATAGAATTAAGCAAGACAAAGATCACAATTTTAGAGAGAATAACACACACCAAAAATAAAATATTGGTTGATAAAATGCAACCAATTAAATAGGCTCAAAATCTCACAGGTTTTGTGTGTTCGAGCTCTAAACTATGTTCCAATATAATATTTCTTCAAACAAGTGTAACAAAAATTTTATTCAAATTAGTGAAATACTTTAAAAGGTTTCTTGAAAAAGAAAATATTACTTTAACCAACTGGTAAAATATGCAAAAATCAAACAAATATGCAAATGCAACAACTAACAAGGAAAATAAAACATTGGTGTTTGAGACAAGAAAGTACTAACCCATGGAGATCGGTATCGACCTCCCCACACTTAAAGATTGCACCGAGGATGTGCAAGTGGACGGATTGTTTCAACTGACGCTTTTCTCATCAAGGAATGTGCGTAGGAACTTGTTTGTCTCTCCCATGTAAACGTCTTCGGTTCTATTCCTGGTGGCCATCCTGAAAGAAAAAGGAAAGGAAAGTAACCCAAAGCAAAGATAGAAGACAAATAAAACATGGATTGGTTAATGCCAAAAGTGAGGGTCTCAATTATATGGTAGCTACAACATGCAAGTGAGAAAATAATAGAAGCACATGGCATACTAGTGGTGCAAATTATTGCAACAATGAGGGAGAGAGTGTGGGTAAGGAGAGATAATATAAATTCATATCAATGTAAAAGTAATACAGGTATAAAAGATTGGCATTGATATAAATAATATTACCTATTCAAAATAAAACAAGTCACTAAGCATCAAGAAAATACCAGAAAAGATGTAACAGTTGAATAAGAATATTTGAACACCAATAATAATTTTTAGAAAAATAAAAATATGCAATGAACGAGAGTATGCAATTAAATAAAATAAAATGAAAGTGAAAAAGAATGAGAAGTAGAAAAAGAAAGTGAGAAAGGAGAGAGAAGGGAGAATTTAGGATTAGAAAAGAAAAGATAAGAAATTTGGCACTAATCTGGATAGGTTGTGCGACGCTGGCGACGCAATCGCGTGGGTGACACGGTCGCGTGGTGCGCGATAAGGGTGGGTGACGCGGACGCGTGGGGCATGCGATCGCGTGACTCGATTTGTGCTAGTGGCGCGAGTGCAGCCTCGCGGTCGCACAACTCTCTGTTCGAAACTCTTTTTGCCAAAATTCTGGGTGACGCGATCGCGTGGTCGACGCGATCGCGTGAGTGGCCATCATGGGGATATGACGCGGATGCGTGGGGCACGCGTTCGCGTGGTGAGGCTTGGGCTTCCAGCACGATTCCAGCCCAACTCCAGCTTAACTTTCGGCCATGCACCCTTTTGACGTCGATTTTCAGGTCACGCGGCCGCGTGGGTGACGCGGTCGCGTGGGAGGCCAAAGTTCCCATGGGACGCGGACGCGTCGGCGACGCGGTCGCGTGGGGTGATTTGTGCTATTGGCACGCCTCCAGCGCTTCTCCTGCATAACTCTCTGTTCAATTTCTTTTCCTCCTAACGCACTGGTGACGCGGACGCGTCAGCGACGCTGCCGCGTCTCGCGTGCGTGCTTTTTTTTTTGTAATCTGAAAAATGCAGAATGCAGTGTTAATATGAATGTGATGCAAAACTCCAGGTTCAATATAACAAAATAGAATAAAATTCAAAAACTAATAAAACCAAATAAAAACTAAAAAGAAACGATCATACCATGGTGGGTTGTCTCCCACCTAGCACTTTTAGTTAAAGTCCTTAAGTTGGACATTTGGGGAGTCCTTTGTTATGGAGGCTTGTGCTTGAACTCATCTAGGAATCTCCACCAATGTTTGTGATTCCAATGTCCTCCGGGATCCCAAACTAAGCATGTAAAGCCCTTAAGAAGCTTCAAACAAATTCTTAGGCTCCCGAGGTGACAAATGCCAGAACAGATTCCAGGATCCCAAATCTTGCTTTTACACCCATCTTTGTCGGGATCTGTATTTTTTCAGCCGGGTGATAAGTAATTTGAGTTCTCACTGCAGCTACCAAACAGCTTCCTAGACCCATTCAATTGAGCTCTACACCAACCTTTGCGTTTAAATTTAAAGCTTCCAACCATAATGAACCTTGCAGGACAATTCTTACCACTGGCCATCTTCCTCTTACTCTTAATGCCACAAAGAGCTCTAAGTTGACCATCCGTCTCCAGTAGCCCATATTCAAGTGGGATTAGAAAGCTATGAGATATGAATTTTACCCACTTGAATGTTGTGAAGGATGATGGCAACTTAGGGGGAGGTATTTTTAATGAAATTGCAAGCTCTACTCCCTTGTGCTCTTCTTTGATAATTACCACCTCTTTGCAAGCTTCTTCAATTTCAACCTCTTCCTCTTGGTGGCTCTCTTTCAATTCAACCTCTTCTTCATTGCTTTCCAGGGGCATGGGAGGTTGTGCTTCTTCTTCTTGAATCTCCATCTCTTGATCAACCTCTTCCAAGTCTTCAACTATGATATGCCTTGGAGGTTGTACACCCTCCTTAGCATCTATTTCAAATGTCTTGGAAGGGGGTTCTATGACTGGACTTTCCCATGGAGGTTCTGCATCTCCTAAGTCTTCAACCAACTCTTTTTCTTGAACAATGATAGCTTCTTCTACTTGTTCTAGTACGAATTCATTCTCTGTCTTGTCCACTGGGGTTTCTGGTATCTCCTTCATGCTACGCTCTTCACTAGACTGTCCACATGAAGCTGTGGCTGATCCTTGTATATTTGAGCGTCTAGAAGCCCATTGAATTAATACTTGCTCCAGTTGTTGAACGGTTACCTGAAATTTAATTACTGTTTCCCTGAGACGATCCTTTGCCTCTTGATGCACTTGGCTTTCATAAATAGGATCATAGTGCTCTTGGATTGATGGATATAGAGATGGTGAATATTGAAGTGGTGGTTCTTGTGAGTAATTGGGTTGGAATTGGGGTGGTTCTATATATGGTTCATATGGCTCATAAGGTGGTTGGTATGGTGGTTGAGGGTTAGGGTCATATGGAGGTGAATGGCGGAAAGGGGCTTGTGAGTATGGTGGTCCAAAGTCATGTTGAGGAAAGGGTTCATAGTTATAGGGTGGTGGTTGTTGATAGTTCACTGGAGGTGGTTGTTGCCATGAGGGTTGATCAAATCCATGTGGCTCCTCCCATCTTTAATTGTTCCAACCTTGATGCCTGTTCTCATTGTAATTTCTTCTTCCTGCAACATTGTTGTAACCAGACTCATAGCCAAAGGGGTGAGAGTTCATAGCAGTAAATAAAAATTAAAAATGAAAATAAAAATAAATTTAAATTAAAAGGTTATTTAAATTTTGAATTTTGAAAATTAAATTTTGAAATTTTGAATTTTAAATTTTTGAAATTTGAATTTTTGAAATTTGAAATTTGAAAATTTTTAAATTTGAATTTTGAAAAAATTTTAAATTTGAATTTTTGAAATTTGATTTTTGAAATAAGATAAGATAAGATAAAAAATTTTAAAATAAAAATCAATAACCTCTTAATTTAATAAAAATAAAAATAAAAACAAATCAAAAAGCAAATATTTACAATAACCAATAATAAGGCACACGTTTGCAATTCCCCGGCAACGGCGCCATTTTGACGTTGGGATTTTTGCCAGTAAAGAATTTCATAAAAACAGTCGCGTTGTAGATATAGTCTCTAAACCGACAGAAATCCCTTCGTACAAACGTTTTGGTTGTCACAAGTAACAAACCCCTTTTTAAATTGATAACCGAGTATTAAACCTCGGGTTGTCTTCTCAAGGAATTGCAGGGAGGTATGTTCTTATTATTGGTTATGGAGATTGTAAATTTGGGGGTTTGAGAAATTTGGAGCTTGGGCAATGTGCACAGGTATATTTAAATGACAAGTAAAATAAATAAATAACTATAAAATAAGCTTTTGGCAAGGTATGAAGACTGGAGGTCCTATCCCAATTATCCTTATCAATTGTAATGAGAATTGGATTTTTCTCCCACTTTATTAACCTCTAACTATGAAGGTAAGTTAAGTGGATGAATTAATTCTTGAAGAATTCCAATTCTTAATCAACAATGAGTTTGATAACTCAAGAGTTACCAATTATTTAACCAAAGCCAAAAGGAAGAAAATGTGTAAGTTAAATTGAAAGCACTTATAAATAGAGCAAAGCAATCTTAAGTCTGAAATACCTCAAAAATATATTAAATAGAAAATCAATCTAAACATAGAGAGTCATAAACAAAAGTAAGAAAATAAATAAAAATAAAGAACCTGGGATTGAGAGTCACTCCTAAAACTAAGAGAAGTCCTAAATCCTAATCCTAAGAGAGAGGAGAGAACCTCTCTCTCTAAAAAAAACTACATTTACTCCTAAAATTGTGAATGTGGATACGTGATATGTATGGATACATTCTTCCACTTTATAGTCTCTAATCTGTGTTTTCTGGGCTGCGAACTGGGTCAAAAACAGTCCAGAATTCGCTGGTTTCGAATTTTGCCACGCTGGATTTTCGTCACTGCGACGCGGCCGCATGGATCACGCGGTCGCGTCACCTAGCATCAGGGGAACTATAACATATTATATATAAAAATCGAAGCCCCGGACGTTAGCTTTCCAACGCAACTGGAACCGCGTCGTTTAGATCTCTGTAGCTAAAGTTATAGCCGTTTGAGTGAAAAGAGGTCAGACTGGACAGCTTAGCAATTTCTCCAACTTCTTGTATTCCTTCCACTTTTGCATGCTTCCTTTCCATCCTCCAAGCCATTCTTGCCTTATAATATCTGAAAACACTTAACACATATATCAAGGCATCTAATGGTAATAAGAGAAGATTAATAATAAGCAAATATAAGATCAAAGAAGCATGTTTTTAATCAAAGCACATAATTAGGAAGGCAAATGTAAAACCATGCAAATAATATGAATAAGTGGGTAAAGAGTTGATGAAATCCACTCAACTGAGTACAAGATAAACCATAAAATAGTGGTTTATCAGTCATTCATCACCATCACCTCTTTAAGCATAACAGCACTAAATATATACAATAGATTATCAATTACTATTAATTAACATTTAAATAAAGGTAGTTAGCCCATCATTACCTTCTGCATGTCTGACATGAAGTTGAACCCATTGATGGTTGTGTCACCAAGATCTTCTTCGAGGAGTTCCAAAAACCATTTCTAACTATCTTTGTATTCACATTCCACAACAGCATATAATATAGGATATATATGGTTATTGACATCGTGGCCGATAGCAGTCAGCAATTATCCAGGATAGTAACCTTTAAGAAAAGTACCATCCAACCCTATGAATGGCCGGCAGCCAACCGAAAATCCCTTCTTATAACCTTCCAAACATATGTATATCCTCTTGAATTCATGTCCAGTGTCTTCCACATAATTGGTGCTGATTCTTACAGTAGAACCAGAATTGGTCCTCATAACTTCATTTGCATAGTCCCTAAGAAGTGCATACTGAGCTATTTTCGACCCTTTAATTCTTTCCTTTGCCTTCACTATATCCTTGTATATTTTTCTCTCATTGACTATTACATCATAATCCTTTTTAAAAAAGTCCTGTGCCTGCCTTTGCGTCATTTTTGGATGATCACGAATTTTATCCTCAAGCTCATCAACAACCCACTTTGCATCTGCAGATTTGTTCTTATTGACTCTGCTGCATGTATGTTTATTAACAAATGTCTTCACTTGAAAGGTTAACAGGTACGACCTTTTTGCACAGTATATCATAACATATTGCCTTACACCTGGTAGAATCCACTCTTGGAAAGAATATGCTTCGGCCTATGTTGATGTTGTATTTTCTGACCGCTTTCTTGAACTGTTCTAGATTTTCAAACTTGATGCCTAGCTCCAATCTTACTTCCCTAACTGGAGCATCTACATTTCCTTGTGGAAATGCTGTCTGCTGACTCTCTTCATCATCACTTGCAATGGAATCCAATTCTTCTTACTCATAACAGTGAATGCCTATACCTGCATTCGACATATCTTCACCTTCCACAGGTATAAATATTGAAGGATGCTTATTTAGATCCTGGTTAGGTATGAAAGGTTTCGCTATTGGAGAAGGCTTCATTGTTAACCGTCTCTTTCTCTTCTTTTGACTCCCACCACCAACTTCTGGGTTTATATTTGGTTCGGACTATGAACCACTAGGTTGACCTCCTTCAACGGGTGTTTCCTCCTCGTTCTGGATGCCATTATCCTGAGAATCTAGTTCATTGCAAGGCTATGGGATGTATTGTATAAAAGCCTCAACAGATTATGCAGTACCTTTATCGACTGTGGGAGCAACTGACTCTGTAGAGACTGAATTTTGGCGTCCAGTTCCTTCACTTGCAACTGATAATTATGATGGTTGAGTGTGTGAAGGAGTCTTCTCCAAAGGTTGAGAGGGTGTTAAGGGAGATTAAGATGTAAGTAAATTGGGTTGGGTGGATACATTCGGTGGCTAAATGCTTCTTGATGGCTCTTGGAAGGTTATTTTTGGTAATTGGGTGGGTACATTTGGTGGCTCGATGGTCATTTCTGGTTGATGTGTACTTTTTGTATTAGGTTGGAGATCTTTTTCTAGTACCTCATCTCCTGTTTGGGCCTCTAGTCCAAGCATGTCAGTATCCTGGTCGTGAGTATTACCTACTTCTATCTCACTCAGCTTCAATAGTCTATTTGCCCTATTCTTCTTCTCTAGAGTTAGGGTTCTCCTAACACAGGATTTAGGTCTGTGCTTAATTGGGGTTCTAGTAATATTTAAAATCTCAACTTCTGGTTCAAGAGCTTTGTTTTCTTCTATGAACTCAGAAAAGTTAACTAGATGCTCAGTGAACAGCTCAACTCTCCTCTCATTAGCAATGGCTGCTTCGTACATAGTCACAATATCCATGTCAAATCTCAGCAACTTCAACCCACCATCAAACTCCTTTCCAGGTTATAGCCAGTAAAACTCGCTCACATCAGTGTACCCAATATTCTTTACTAAGTCAGTTATGAAGAACCTATTTAAAGTATCCACATTCACTCTTTCAATCTTCGTTTTTTCACTGCCAACGTATGCCAATTTTCCATCATCACTATTTTCAAACTTTTCTCTGTAACTAATAACCAACGTAATATGGATGGTAGCCATCTGTAAAGAGACATACACAAACAAGAAAACCATTTCAAAACTACATCAAAACCAGTAAAAACAAACCCTAATCAAAACCCCATACCAACAACCATGCATTCAAAACCAAAAAATTGATATAAAATGGATGACAGGTTACAACTTACTTATGGATGACACCACGCACTTCCAACAGGTAAGACGTTTCACACCAACAAGCACTCTTTCTTCAATATGATTATTATCACCTATAGCTAACCCACACAGAAATGGGATGTGATGTAATATTTGAGTGAAGAAGAAGAACAATTTGCCTCTCCTAGGGCTCTAACCTTTGTTTTGTAAAACGCGCAAATATGAATAGTCTTCCTAACTCATGATTTCTAATTTCCAATTTTTAAATAAATTTCTAACTACCATTTATATTTTAAAACCAAATAAATTATAATTTCCACGTATGAAATGGCGGTTATAACCGCCGTTTTTACTAGAATATAGTGGCATCTTTTCTGTTTAAAATGGCGGTTTCTAACTGCCATTTTTACCAGGGTTTAATGGTATCGTTTACGTTTAAAATGGTAGTTTCTAACTGCTGTTTTTACCAAGATATAATGGTATCATTTTCGTTTAAAATGGCGGTTTCTAACCGCTGTTTTTACCAAGGTATAATGGCATTGTTTTCATTTAAAATGGAAATTTCTAACCGCCGTTTGTACCTAATTATGATGACAATTTTATACTTTTTAAAATAAGATTGAAACCACCTATTTGAAGTGATATTTTTGGAACTCAAACTTTAAAATCTCATAATAACCAAAAAGCATAGCCATAAATCAAACATCATAAGATGATTTTTAATTCATACATTATCCAAAAGTCATAATCCAAATCATAATTGAAAAGTCATAATCCAAAAATAAAGTATCAAAGTAACATTTTTCAATAATACGTCTTAACGTATAATCCTTAATACATAAAATCTTTATCATGCAAAGTCATGCTTCCTTGTTGCTCACTCCAGAAGATCTACTTCCTAACTCTTTTGGTGATGGAATCTCACTCTCTTGATCCAATCCCTACAACAAAAATATAATTATTATGAGTACAAGAAACTATAATCTCACTCATAAATTTTCTAAAAATCATATTTTTAAAAGATGTGTCACTTATAATACACCACAAAGTCAGAGATGATTTAAAAAAAAAAATCAAGTACAGCTATATGTTTTACATGACTTCATATTGCTTAAAGTGGAAATATCAGTTTATAACAATAGTAGTAACATGAACTGACCTTGTGCAAAAATTAAAGAGCTTTTCGTTTTCATGGTTCAAGCTTGTCAATTCAATGAAAATTTGGAATCAAAATTGTTTCAAACATGTTGAGTGGCTGCATGCATCTGGCACTATCCTATACATAAATGTACTCTTTTTTATTTATTAAAAAAAAGAAGAAAAGATTACAGCATTTCAATTAATATACTCTGGTATGCTTGTTGCACTTCTAGATTTTATTGTGGTCCCTTCCTTTTCCAATATCCTACTATTTTTAATATATGGATTACTAAACTTCCTGATTAGACATGAATTATATAGATTAAAGAATGAAATAGGCTTATATAGTCAGCTAAACAATAATATAGTCAGCTTAAAATTTTGTATTTGTACCTGTGAAATTTGTTGAGTAGGGAACATTTCAGCTAATTTCACTAGAATTTTACCTCCTTCCTTAGAAGCAATATAGGAGACTAGCGCTTGCAATTGCGCTTTAACGGTATCCAACTCTTCTTACACATTTGGACCACAAGTAGATGATGTGCCAGCATCATTTGAAGAACCTAAATTCATCTGACTAATCCTTGTAGTTTTGTTCTTGAAAGCAACTGTTGGAACAACTTCCATGCCTAAACCTCAAACACGACCAGAGTGCTCTTTCCCAAGAACTACTCCAAGAGCATCAAGAGGAGAATTAACGGTTGATTCCACCACTTGTTGATTGCTATATGCTTCAATCTTCTCCTACATATATAAAAAGAAAGAGAAAGAATCAAATATAGTATTATCTTATAACAAAGAAAGAAAAAGAAATACAAACAAGTTACTTATTGCACTTTAGTCTTACTGCTATGTCTTTAGCCTTTTCATTAACATAACTTCCATCTATTTTCTTGTGAGTGATGTCCCATATTTGAAGCCTACTAACTTCTTTTCCCGTCTCTTCTGTCTAAAATTCAAGAAAAGTAGAAAGACTCAATCAAGAAATATATCATTCAAGAAAAGATATGCATAAAATTAAGTAACTAACAGCAACAATATAATAACTGATATGCATTGGGTGCTAACATAAATGACTCCTATGCTATATAAAATATAATAGTGGCAGCAAACTAAACATAAACTGAGAAATTGATGTTATTGATGATTACCAATTCATGATTACCAACATAAAAATGAACCTGTGAAAGTTGTGTTGATATTTTATCATGACAATTCTCATAATAGTTGGGGAGACAAGTGGAATTAAATCAAACAAAACCATAGAAATGATTACCAATTCAGCCCTTCTTCTTGCATTGATTTAGCACCTGAAGTATGAAGAATTATTTGTTTTTACCGAATTTCTTGATTTCTCTTACAAAGATTCTACAAGATAAATTTGGACACAATTAAATAGAGTCAAACATGCATTCAACATATAACATGCATTCAACATATCACTGGTTCATTACCAACTCTAAATAAAATAAAAGATGAGCAGACAGCAAACTATGAATAAAGGCTTTTTATTACCAACTCTATATAAAGGCTTTTCACAACATTCCATATGAATTCAATATCCTATTTACAGCAGCAAACTATATAAGGCTTTTTAGTGGGATAACATTTAACTAGGAGAATAAATACTTACCTGAGTTCCAGGCTTCAAACGATATTCTACGAATAAAGCCCATTGATCAGGAGCAATATCTTCTGGTGTATTATTTATGATCTCGGTTTTACTCAACCTCAGATCATAAAACTCATTCCAAAGCTTTATCCTATGTTCCTCCATTTTTTGCCAAGCAATTGGAGCAGAAATCGTTTGGCCAAGCTATCACTCGCTTTGAAGCAAAATCGAGCCTTTTATATAGAACAAAGAATATATATTAACCAGCAAATATAACTAAATAATGACAAAAAAATAAGCTTTAGAGTTTAAGTAATCTTCTTACTAGGAAAAAAAATATTCCATTGATTTTTAAAAAAGCTCTCTAGAATGTCTAACCACTTATCAAAACTAATTGTAAATGTTACACAATCAGTGGCCAATTGCCCACAAACTCCTGCAAGGAGTCTGGCTGCTTCTCCTATTGCTGCATGCTGTTGATCAAAATTGACAACTATGCACAAACCTTCTAGCAAATTATGAACATCCTTCACTAATAAATAAAGGCGTGTACTATCTTTATATTCATCTAAAATAGATAAATAAGTATAAATGAATGAGTAACTGAGTGACTAAAGAATAAAATATATGATGATGGATATATATTATAAAAGATTGATTCTTGTGCAGGGTATAATGTAACAGCTACATATATAATACTATATATTATATATCCGAGGGGTCATTGTATTAAAGAAAAAACGGTGTGATAGTGAAATTTGGAAGATAGTGAAATTTGGAAAGGAAGAAGAATGAAAAAAATGGTGTGATAGGTGGCTGAAAAATATTACAGTTGAGAATATTACATACCTATGGCATCAACAGACCAGTAATGCTTAGATTCACGTCTATGTTTACGTTTAGATTCGGATGGATGATCAGATATAGTTGGAGCAACTGATGATGGCTCAGAAGAATTTGAAGCTACTGACTTGTCTCGGGAGGAACTTGCAACTGCTGCCGACTTGTCTCAGGAGAAATTTGCAGCTGCCGACTTATCCCGGGAGGAATTTGAAGCTGCCAACTTGTCTCGGGAGGAATTTGCAGCTACTGCAGACTTAACTTGTGATGCATTTGAAGCTACCGACTTGTCTCGGGATGAATTTGCAACTGCTATTGACTTGTCTTGTGAAGAATTTGCAGCTGCTGCTGCTTTAAGTAGATTCTTGTACCTCTTTTGCTTTGGCATATCTGCATAATAGATCAAATCAATAATTAATAAATATAAACCTGATATAATACATAAAATGATATCATTAACTGATATATAGCTGCCACTTGCATTAATACATAAACTGATATAATTAACTAGGCAACTAACTAGTATATATCAACAGGTGCTACTATAATTTAATTTTGTTAACAGACGAAGAAAATGAAACGACTGAAAGATACTTGCACAAGTATGTAACCTACTAACACTAGTTGATCTCACAGGAACACCAAAATAATAGTTGGAAATAAAATAATTAATAAGTATAGATAAAATGTGAATTATAACTAAATGAAAACTTAAATATAAATTTCATACCATTTTCAAATAAAGAATCCAAGTTTTGCTTTAACCATGGCTCATTCTCGCATGCTTCATCATCTTCATTTTCCCCCATATCTTATGAGTCTCTTGGCTTCAAATGCACGACAACACTCCAATCTTTATTCACTTCATCATTGACAAAATACACCATTCGAGCTTGTGAGGCTTCAATATATGGATCATCCTCCTCTCGGTCACCACTGTGTATTACTCGTGAAAAATTAACAAAAGTAAAATCTCAACTATCCTTCTACAACCTTGTTCTCTAGTGGTGTCAGCCCATTTACATTTGAATAAAGTAACTCGAAATCGGCCATTGTAGCTTAGTTCTATAATATCATCTAATTTACCATAATATGACAAATCAGCATTCCTAACATTAGCATCACTAGTGCTAGCAACACAAGGAATTAAAGACATTAAGAAAACTCCACTATTCTTAGTCTTTAACCCATTGTCTCGATCGGTAGTTTGAAAGGAGAACACATTGATACTAAATGTAGAAAACCTCTTAGCATATCGTGATGGATCCCTTGCTAAGTATTTCCTATTGCGAACAATTCTTTAAAAGTTTATATAATAATGTTCTCGCAAGCAAATTATTGAACAAATTAATCCCTTATTTAAAAATCCTAATACATAAAATTTAATTACATGCAATGGAGGAGGTGGAGGCGGCAGCAATGCTGTGGCAGGAGAGGATCTGAGTAGCAGCGGTGAGAAAAAGTAGTCGACGGTGCCAACGAGCTCGGCGGCGTGAAGGAGCAGTTGGAAAAGCAGTGTAGCAGACTAGTGGCAACGAGGTTGTGGTGTTCTGAGATCTGAGATCCAAAAGAAGACTATGAGAAACAACTTCGAGATCTAAGATCTGAGATCTGAGACCGGTACGACTTGGAACCTTTGATCCCGTTGAAGAGGAAGCGGCGGTGGAGGGTGAAAGTGGCGGTAGTTATCGGAGGACGAGACGAGCTAGGGAGATCAGAGAGCGAGCCTTCATCGTGTATCATGTATCAGAGAGCGACGGTGAAGAGGGGATTGTAAGTTCTTCATTTTTTATATATGTGATAACGGCGGTTCAAAACCACCATAATCACCAGAACCGCCACCAAATTCAAAGCTAATTATGGCAGCAACAAAAAATGCCCTAATGTCCGGATATTACAGCGGTTCTTTAAAACCGCCGTAATATCAATGCCATTTTAAACTCCTTTTTTTGTAGTGTATCATATCTTTCTTGTTTGCAATAAATAATTTAGAGAAAGTTCTCTAGTACTTAAAATTTGAGCAAACCGTTAGATATTGATCAATGAAAATTTTTAAATTATATTTAATTTTCTCAATCATCAAGACTTAATTTGAGATATAGAGTTAACATTTTATACACAATTGGTAATGAGGATTATGTAGCTATACTGATATGATCGTTATCAATTATCAATTATATTTATTTTATATTCTATTTAAATTATAATAGTGAGTAAATATTTTTTGTTTTTTTAATAAATAATGTTATTTTTTTCATAAAAACAAAGTTTTAAGTTTAAATAATTGTGAGATTAGATTATTTCGTAGATGATGATAATTATCTTGATATTAGATCTGCTATAAAAAATTATAGAAATATTACGTTATACTATATAATTTGGTTATATTTTTCCTATCTTTAACATAAATTATTTGGATGGGCATACTTTTAAAAGTGTAATTCAATTTTTTTTAAATTATTAAATGAAATCAATTACAATTAATTAATAATTTAATTAGATATCTAAATATCTTATAATTTAATATAATTTAATTTATATAGATACATAAATTTTACTAATTATGTAATAAATTCTAGAAATAATTTTTGCAAGTTATAGTTTATTTTTTGAGTAAACTACCATTTCTACTCACGAAAGTTTTAAACGCTGATAAATCTACCCATAAAAGATGGATTCTATATGACAAAATTATCCAAACATTGAAAAATAACCTAAAAACCCCAAATTACCCTTTTCCTTACTCTAATCTCAATACCACTCTCGCAAATTTCAACCCTCTCTTTATTCTTTTCATCAATTTTACCACCTCCTTCACCAACACCATCATCATCGCCACTGTCACCAACCGTCAGCCTCATCTTTCTTTTTCTCCACTGTCACAGTCATAAACTATAACAACTTCACTCTAACTTTTAATTTTACTTCTCATCATCACTTCTTCAATCCCAAATCCTATCAACACTCTATTACCGCCATTATCATCACCACCCTTCCTCCATCTAAAGGAGAAGCACTTTTGGATGCTAAAAATTGAAACTTTAGCAAGATCGCTTTGGTGGTGTCGCATGTGAGTAACACAGGAATCTTGCACATGATGATGGTGATTTGGGAGAGTGAGAAACCGTGGGCTTTGAAGAAGAGATGATGAAATCTGGCTTGATGGGGGTGTCAAAGAGAACGCGCTTGTGTGCTCTGAGAGTGTTTTCATGGAAGAAACCGCACTTAGTGGTGAGGTAAGAAATAGTGAAAGAGTGGTGGTCATCGAAATGAAGGTGGTTGAGAAGAGGAATGAGTGGCGGCGTGTTAGTGATAGAAGAGGAGAAGAAGGCAAGGCGTATAGCAGATGAGCAGTTGCAGGCAAGAAACAAAGGATCATCACTATCATTGTTATTTATGGCTGTGGAGAAAGAGAAAGATGAGGTTGAGGGTTGGTGGCGGTGGAGATGGTGGTGGTGTTGGTGAAGGAGGTGGTGAAATTTCTGAAAAGAATAAAGGAATGGATGATATTTGGAAGAATGGGGTTGAGATTAGGGTTAGAAAAGGGTAATTTGGGGTTTTAAAATAATTTTTTAGTATTTGGATAATTTTGTTAGATGAAACTCATGTTTTATGGGTACAAATGGTAATTTCCTTTTTTGTGGGTAGATTTATTAGCGTTTAAAATTTTTGTGGGTAGAAATAGTAGTTTACTCTTATTTTTTTATCTAAATATTGAATTTTTAATAATAATTTTTTTTATTTATGAATAGATTATTTTCTACTTTAATATATATGTATGAGGAATATTTAACTTTATAATTTTAAATTATTGTGTAAATATAATTAATATGATATTATTTTATTATTTGAGCATCAATAACAATGTTCTGAAAATCGAACTGAACTAGCCAGTTCAATCGGATTAATCGAAAATCGATCACTTAGCCAGTTCGGTTGAAGTACAAAATTGTTTAGCAAAAAATCGACAAAAAACCGATCGAACTGGCAATTAATCGATGAACTGCTTGAACTGGACAGTTTTTTTCAGTTTTCAATTTAAAAGAAAAATAAAAAATTACTTACACCCTCCCCCTTTTTCGCTCTCTCTCTCTCACACACGCACACTAGGAGATTATGGAACCCTAGCCCCCCCCCCTCCCCTCTCCTCTCTCTCTCTCTCTCTCTCTCTCTCTCTCTGAGCTCCATGGAACCCTAACAACCCCAGCCAACAGTAGCAGCAGCAGCTAGTGCCCAGTGCCCAGTGTAAAATCCGGTCAAACTATAATTAAATAAGTAATTAATTAAATGTAAGAAAGAAGGGTTGGAAAATTAAGTAATTATAATTTAAAAATTTAACGATGATATTTAGACTCAGAGAATTTTTTTGAATAGAAAAGCATAGTTTTCTGCGTAAAAACACACACTGAAAATTTGATCAGAAGTATCGACTTAAATTTGTTCGGCATTGCAACTGAGAAAACTAATTATGAGTAAAGAAGGTTAAAAAGTTAAAATTTATAATTAAAAAAGTAAAAATATTTAAAACATAAATTAAAATGCTAATCTTAAAGGTTTTAGCCCAAAATTGGGCCCAGACCCAACATATATAAGCCCTTGTTAAGGCCATTTCAGCAACCACAACCCATTCACTTGTGTTTTGTGCTTATATGGGAGGAGAAAGAAGAAGAGAGTGAAATCCTAACTCCCCAAATATTTAAACCACCATAACTTTCTCTCCGGAGCACCAATCGTCGCACTGTTTGCAGCTATGCGTCACCCATATCATCCTATACAATTCTGCCCAAATAGATTAGTAAGATTTTCAAATTCTCTTATCCTTTTTTTTGTAGTACGTGTTTAATTTGAGTTTGAGCTTTGGATATTGAGAAATCTTGTGGTTTAAATAGTTTAGGAGTACTCAAGAACGAGTTCTAACTGGATTTTATCATATATTTTAGTGGGTAAAAGGTAAAAACCACTTTCTTTGTATTTATGATGTTTTATAAAATCCTAGTATATTGAGTATTGTGCATATCATGTAGAAATAGTGTAGAGTGGTATTAGAGGCACTAGATTGATCATTGGTGAGGCTTGGAGCTAAGGCTTGGTGAAGATTCACTAGTAAAGAACTTAATTTTGACTTTCAAGAGGTACGGTTTAAGTTTTATTTAAATATCGTGTAAGGTAATATGAAATCCTAGGCTAGATGCCCCTAGGAATAAGTTTGAATTATGTATTTGGTTGGAATTGATATATGTAGTTGATATGTTATGAAAATTGATGATTTGATGGTGATTGTGTATTTGTGGTTTATGTATTGAATTGATGGATGTTGGGGCGGAGGCCATGAATTTGAGCCAGAGGCCGAAAAAGGTACGTTTGGTAAGTTGGTGATGGAATTGTATGTTGATGCATGAGTTTAAATGGAAATTTTGGTATTGAACATGTGGAATTTGGCAATGATTTGTTAGAATAGCAGAATTGAGGATTTGAGGTGTGAAGTTGATGAATTTGAGTTGAAATGTGTGAATGTCATAGGTTATATGAATTAGGCAATGCAAAACAAAGCATACTCAAACAAAACGTACAAGTATATATGATGCATGTTTACCTGATGGCCGATAAATCTCATCTATCGGTTATATAGCCAATCTTACATGTCTGGTAGTGAACCCAGGACAGGAACACCACAACACAAAGCAAGGCAACACTTGCATCTTCCCTGCGTAACCGGAGCAAGGTAAACAACCTTAACCATTGCCTTTTATTCAGGTGGTGTTATAATTCTCAACTCGAAGCAAGTGTGACTAAATTCAACCCTTGCATCTTACCCAGAGTCTCAAACTTTTAGTCGGAGCAAGTGAACAACGCCACTACCTCTTATCTGGTGTCTCACTTATTTATCCAGAGCAAGTGGACAACACCACTGTCTCTTAACCGGTGTCTCAAATCCTTTATCCGGAGCAAGTAGACAATGCGACCGCATCTTAGCCGGTGGTACATCTCAAATCTCAATCAGAGTCACTTTCATTCTCAAATCTATTCTCAATACATTCTAATTCATTCAAAATTCATAATTAAAATCAATTCTCATCATTGTTCATTCTCAGAGCCAACGTCATCATCAATCATGTCTCATTCAACTTTGTCCCTACCTCATTAATTCAATTATTTCACTTTGCAAAATCTCCCTCAATATCAATCTAACTTCCTCAATAGGTTCACTCTCTTTTCAAACCCTAAAAGCTAGCTATTGGACCTTAAAAAGTAAATACAGAGGTTTAGAAATTTAGAAGAATGGTTTAAAACTCAAAAATACAATTTTCAGAAAAACAAGGTCATGCGTAGGCACAACCGTCCGTGTACATGACCCTTGTCTGCTTACATAAGCTCTTTAGGCTGGGAGCAATCCTCGCATCGCGTGCATGTTTGCATACGCGCATATAGCAGAATTGGTAAAAAGCTGCCAAGTTCCAGAAAATAAGTTTTTTACACCCAACTTTGAACGCACGTAACTTTTTCGTTAAAAATTATTTTTAACCCGTTCTTTGAATGTTATAAACTTCACGGACCCAATTTTCATTCAAAATAAGGTTTACAAAATTTGGTGGTCTGGAAGCCAAGTTATAGCCCACCAAAATTGGTCAAAATTAGGTTTTTATCAAAACTTGCAAGTCCTCTAGTTTTTCCAAAATGCTCAATTTAAAACCAACCAAACCCTAACCAAATTCAATATAAAAAAACTCATAATTCAATACCAAACACACTACTATACATTAGCAATCATTTCTCAATCACTTTCCAATCATTCCAAACTTAATCACTCAATTTCTAACAGCTTCAATTCAAAGTTTTCAAATTCAACTATATTTACCAAATTTCACCACCAAATCCACATTACCTTCAAACATCATCACAATCAATAACTAACATTCATTCCAATGAATCATATTCATCCGGACACGGACTCTGGCCCAATTTCACCACAATTTATCATCACAATCATTAATTACATATCAATGTCATTCAACATAAAATTTCAATTCACAACAACAATCTACAAGTCCACACAGTTTAACCTATCTTATGGACAACTAGCCTAAGTTTTTACATAACATTACACATTAACTACGAGAAACCAAAACCATACCTTGGCCGATTCCTTCCAAGCTCAAGTACTACCGAAAACCTCCTCTTTCACGACTTCCAAGCCTTCAAACCAACACTAACAAGTTTTCAGCCACAACAACTCCAATTCAAGCATTCAAGTCCACCAATTTAACTTCAATTTCGCATGTATTCAATCTAATTTCATTCAGTTGCTTCATAATCAATTCTAGAGTTCACTAATTTAATAATTCACCAGAGTTTAGTGGTTCTTTACCTTACTCACTCAAAATTGGGATGAAACTCACTTATAATTTACGCTAGAGTACCCCTAAACAATTAAAATCACAATAATTCAACATCTCCAAAACAAAAAATGCGAAATTATAGAGAAGGAATATATGACCATGAATTTCGAGATTTCTTACCAAATCAATTAGATAGAATCGAAGAGCTCGACGAGATGAACGCGTGGCCACAAACTGCTCGTCAATTGAAGCTCCATATTGAAAGTTATGTGGAATTGAATCTTAAAATAAGGTTTAGGGTTAGTTCTTCCCTCTTTCCCTTTACCAATTCAGCGTTATTCACATTTGAGGGAGGGGAAGTGACTGAGTTTTTAATTTATATGTTGGGCCCTGGGTTCAATACGAATTCGGTTGAATTGGTTCGGCCCGTTGACTCAATTTTGGGCCAAAATCTTTAAAATTAGTATTGAAATTCGTATTTTAAATATTTTTATTCTTCTAACTTATCAAATTTTCTTTTCTAATTTCATTGAATAATAATTAATTTATTAGTTAATTATTTATTAATTATCTAGAATTTACACTTTAAATTTTAAATAAAAAATATCCAATTATTATGAAAATTATGAATTCTAATTAATTTTAAACTCAAAGTCTCATAACTTTAATTTAATTTCTTTTGGTAAAATAATTTTCCTGAAAATAAAATTATGATTAAGTATAATAATTCACAAATAAATCATTATTTAATTTTCAAAAACTCGGGATGTTACAACTCATGTGTACGTACGCATTACCTCAATTTTTCCCATTTCTGCAGAATTCAATTTTTAACCATAAACTTCAAACACGCATAACATTTTCGTAAAAAATCATTTTCTATTCATTCTTCAAACATCATAAACTACTCGGACCCAATTTTCTTTTAAAATAAGTTTCACAATATTTGAAGGTTCGAGGACCAAGTTACGATCTGTCGAAATTAATTAAAATTATGGTTTTACCAATTTTAAACCATTACTCAATTTCATCAAAATCTCAATCCAATTCAAATCAAATCATACCAAAATCATTCCTAAACAGTCTCAACTTAAATTTATCTATTCTCTACCCTTCTAACTATTCAACACCTAATAAAAATTATTTTCCAACCCATCACTCAATCTAACAAATTTCATTCATACAATAATCAAATTCTCACGGCTTTAAATCATATTTCACACATTCACCTTCACTTACCACATGGGGCACTTCTCACCCCATCACAGTCTCTGGCCCAAATTTTTTACCAATCACCAATGGTATCATTATTCATCAAATTTCATACAACATACGACATACTCATCATATCTCATATCCAAACTCAACAACCATTTAATTCATAATTCACAACAACCACCAACAATAGAAATTCAACCAACTAATCACAAATACAAGCAATTTCATTCAATCTTATCCTATGGACAATTAACTTAGGTATTCACATAATCTTACATAATGCCTACTTAAAACTAAAACTCGTACCTCAAGTGCGACAATTCCAAGCCCTTGAGTCTCTTCCTTCGTTCAATTCCAAACTTCACCCAATGTCAATGAGTCTCAACGAATCTTCTACCAATTGAACTAAATCAACTCAGGCAATCAAGCGACACTATCTCATCTGATCACATCAAACTTCACTTAGTTCAAGCTAAGGCATTCATATACATTAGGAAAAATTTAAAGAAATAAGCTTTCTTATCTTAACCCACTTGAAAATGGGATGAAATCTACTTGGAATCCATGCTAGAGTACCCCTAAAGAACTAAAATCACAATATTTTATCATCGTATACTTCAAATGTGAATTGAAAAAGGGTAGAAAATTGGACAAGAAATTCAAAATTTCTTATCATAATGTTCAGATAAAATTGAAGAGGACTCCAAGACGAACGCGTCACCACAAACGGCTCGTCAATCGAAACTCTGAATTAAAAGATATAGTGATTTGAAATTAGTGATAAATAGTAGCACAAGGTTCACTCTTCCTCTTTTCTCTATCCGAGAGCTCTCTCTCTATGAAAGGGGTATTGGAACTGAAATATGGCAAATTGGTTAAGTTTAGGGGGCTTAGGTGATTGGGCTTGAGTCCGGTGAAGTCTGGTTCAATTGTTTTAGTCTATTGATATAATTTTGGGTCAAAACCTTCACACAAGACAAGATTTGAATTTCTAATATTTGTTTAACCAAATGAGTAAAATAACCACTTAACTAACTTAAATTAATTAAGATAAATATTAATTATTTTTAATATTTTAAGTTGTAAAATATATAATAATAATTAATATATATATATATATTTGTTTAATTTTTTAATAAAACATTTTATATAATTTTATGTATTATACTGTATAAAATATGAAAACACTAATTATAAATTTGTGAAGCACCCAACTGAAGCTTGAATAATAGTGAATAAATCTCCATTATTAGAATAAAATTCACATTCGAAATCTTTTTATCTTTTATGTCTTTTTTTTTTTTCTAAACTTTTTACTCCATTTGTTTACCCTAATATTTGTGGAAAAGAATTTAACGTTTTTAAAATTCTGTTCACCCCTCTTAAGTTATGGTGCATATTGACTAGCATAATTAGCATTAAATGTATGGTTAACGTTTTTTTTTTTTTTATCAAAGATAGGAGACTCGAATCCGTAACCTCTTAATTGAGTATGGGGAGACTATGCCATTTGAGCTATTACTCATTGGCAATGTATGATTAACGTTTATGTTTAGAATAAGGGATAAGTATTATTTTGGTCCTAACGTTTAGGATTAGAATTGAAATCGTCCCTAACGTAATTTTTTATTTAAAATCATCCTTAACGTTTTATTTCATATTAAAATCGTCTTTTTTACGGACAAAAATATCTTCCACCACCACCACTTTCCTTACTCCACCACCACCACCACCACCTCCCTTACTCCCATTAAATACTAATAATCAGATTTAAGAACACCAACAATAACACATTATTCAAATTTAGAAACAACAACATCAAATTCAACAACAATTTCAACACATAACAATGAAATCAGAAAAATAATAAATCAAAATCAGAATCAGAAACAGAATCAAAAGCAAAAGCAAAGCAGAAACAAAGCAGAAGCAGACACAGACACAGAAGAAGAAGAAGAAGCAGATGCAGATGCAGAAATAGAATCGAAAGCAAGTGCAGAAGAAGAAGCTGAAGCTGAAGCAGAAGAAGCAGATGCAGAAGCCAAAGCAGAACCACCGGCGCCGCCCGTGCCTCTTCCCCTTCCGTCACTGCCTCGCACGCCACCCACCGCGGAACGAGCCAAGCTCTCTCCCTTATTCTCGACGGCGACGGCAACGGCGGCTCCAAGTTTCACCGGCGCCGTCCTCCCTCCCCGTCGTTTCCTCTTTCCTTTCTCCCCTCCTCTTTCGCGTTCTTTTTTTGTATTTTATAATTTTTTATTAGAATAGGAGTAAATACAAAATAAAACGTTAAGGATAATTCTAAATAAAAAATTACGTTGGGGACGGTTTCGATTCTGACCCTAAACGTTAGGAATAAAAACAATACTTACCTCTAGAATAATTATGTTACGAAATGTTGTAGTTTATTTGAAAATTATGTGATCGATAATTTAAAACAAAAATGTTTGGTAATACAAAAAATTAGTCAAAATTAATAAAATTTATTATTTTTAATTTTATTTAATATATTTTATAATAATAAATATTAAATAAGATAAATTTAAATTAAGTTAATGATTTTTTATCTTTCTAGTATTATCAATTTAAATAATAAGAACACATAAAACTAATAATGTCTTATTATTCACAGTCTATTAGATAGTCCAGTTTTCAGAAACTAGTTTCTTTGTGAAAACAATTTGAAAAATGCTAAAAATCATCTACTAATAAAGATCGTAACAAAAGAAAACACTGAAATCTATTTCTACTTCAGATATATATGCTCTTACCACCTTTAACAACCTTCCTCGACATGAATCTTTCTTGTGATCCTTTTTTAATTCACACATTCCAATACACATCGTTTTTGTATAATCTAAATCTAAAATGCCCATGTGTCTTAACAACTAACTTCTTTTTCCTTCTTTTATTATGGTGTATTCAGTTCATCATGAAATGACTTCACTTCACCACCTATATATAACTCAATTATTGATTCAAAGCCGAATTGTCATATATGCAAGCCAGCCTTTCTCAACTCACTAACGTACTCTCCTACCAACCCAACATGTCACTGCTCCTTGCTCTCTCATTGCTCTCAACCTCTCTGTTCATCTTACTCAGACCACCATGCATGCCAAAGATGTTAATGGTAGGTGACTCGATAGTCCCCTTCCATGTGAAGGTGGTGGTGGAGGTGAAAGCCTATCTTACACTAGAATAGCTGAGTAGAATATATGTGTACTCGATGAATGTAAGATACTCCACTCAGAATAGTTACAACACACCATGTGATCTTGAATAGTAACTGTGGTGAAACCGCCGCGTGGAGATTTTTTTAACACAATCATGATAGGTAATCGACTGGCAGCCAACAACATCCACCTATTAGTTGAACTACAAACAAACCAAAAATACCATTCAAAATTAATGGAAAAGAAACACTTTAAATTTAACCAAAAAAAAATCTAAAACTAAATGAAAAAAAAACATTTAACATTGGAAAAAGAATATTCAAAACTTAAAAAAAAAACTAAAATATAACAAAAAAAAAAAACATCTAAAATTATTTCAAAAAACTTTTAAAATTTAACTATTAAAAATAAAGGCATCATTTTAGATATTTTTTATACTTAGGTTTTAGATGTTTAAATTTTAAAGGTTCTTAATTTTTTTTTTTTTTGGATTAAAAAGTAAATGAAAACAAACAATACCTTTAAATTTCGGATGTTTGAATTTTAGAGGTTTTAGATATTTTTTTCTATGATTTTGGATGTTTTATTTTGTTAGATTTTATATGTTCTTTTCAACGATTATGAATTGTTTTATTAAATTTTGGATATTCTTTTTTTATAATTTTAGATATTTTTTTGTTAAGTTTTGAATGTTATTTTTCAAAACATAAGAAAAAGAAATATCTTAAAACTAAGAAAAAAAAAACATTCAAAATCTGTACAAAACACACATTCGAAACCTAGAAAAAATAACATTCAAAACTATTAAAAATAATCATCTAAAACCTAAAAAAAAAGAAACATCCAATATTATTAAAAAGAATAATCTAAAACTGAATAAAAAGAAACATTTAAAATTATTGAAAAAAATGCCACAATTAAAAAGAGGGACGGAGCTTTCCAATGTTTGTGTCAGCATCTTCTCGTTTATCGACTCTTGAGAAGTAGAGAACCGACAGTAATTCAAAAAAGAAAAAGACGATGACGTGGAAGGAGAGGCACGACAGAAAAAAAGCGACAATGATTCAAAAATAAAGAGATGTGGAGGAAAAAGCACAGAAAAAAAGAGAGACGCGGAGGGAGAGGAGAAGAGGAATGAAAGAAAGTGGGAGAGTGCGTAATTTTTTAGTGTAAAACTAATTTTTGAAATTTTAAAATTAAGGTTTTCTTTTTTTTAAAAGTTGGCTGTTATGTTAATAAGTTAGGTGTATATAGAGTTGATTTCCTAAATTTTTTCTTTTAAATATGTATATGAAAAACATAATTGCATAAGAAGATTTTGAAAACTGGGTTTGGTGCACATATACAAAAAATAATGGGAGATATTTTAATTCAGAGTAAAAGATATAAAAAATAAATAAATAAATTATTTAATAACTGATCTTTTGGTTTAATTTTTTCATTCCAAATTTAGATACTATTAAATTAAATTTATATACTATTAGGAGTTAAATTTCTTTGGTACTACTGTTAAAAAATTCTGGTTTTGTGATGGTTGTTATTTTAAATTTGGCACTATTATTAGTTATGAAATTTCTTATTCTTCTTTGTTGTAGTTTGAATTCTAATTCTGCTTCTTGGTATGGAAAAAAGATTTTTTTTTAAATTTTTTTATTTTTTATTTTTTAAATTTTTCAAAAATTTATTAATTTTTATTTTTTAATCGGATATATCCGATATCCGATTCAAGTCTAAAAATACGAATATGAGATTCGATCCATTTCGATAATTTTAATGCAGATTAAATCGAGATTTTGGACATATCCAATCTGATTCGATCTTCGAACACCTCTTATTCAATCTCATTTTGTACATACAACAACTCATTAACTAACGATAAACTCTTAAATAAAATTTCAATTCACGATAAATTAATAGTCATTGATCTACTTTGATATTTTATTTAAATCTAATGACTCTATATAATGAAACTTATTTAAAACTTTTTCTAATATTAGTGTTATTATTTTAATTATATTATCATACAGACTACTCAATTAAACGATAAGACAAAAACATACCACATAAATTTTAAAATATTAATATGAAAACAATAATTTTATATATCATTATTCAGAAACATCAGACATAAAGTAACTAAAATGTACTGAAAAAAACTAAAAACAACTATGTATATAAATTAAATAAAATAAGACTATATATATATATATATATATATATATATATATATATATATATATATAAAGAAACATTTCAGGTATACGTATATTTTGCTCTTTTTTAGAAGTTTGAAATGTCATGATTTAGAGTCATTTAGATTTAATATAAAAAAAAGGGTAAAGTATATTTTTTGTCCTCGAAGTTTGATAAAAGTTTTAAAAATACCCCTAAGTTTTATTTTGTTTTAATTTTGTCCTAAAAGTTTTCGATTTGCATCAAATATACCCCTGATGGCTAATTTTTCAAACAATTTGAGACCGATTCAACAACAATTTCATAAGAACAACCCCTCAACACAAGTAAATCAAGCATAATTTTCATGCATTATTGTTAGATTGATCTTAAATTTTTTAAAAATTTAGCCGTTGAAGATATATTTGATGCAAATCGAAAACTTCTGGGACAGAATTGAAACAAAATAAAACTTAGAGATATTTTTGAAATTTTTATCAAATTTCAAGGACAAAAAATATACTTTACCCTAAAAAAAATTATCGATTCAAATATAAGAAAATATGTATTATGTGGATATACCCAAAAGAAACTACATGTAAGAGTTACAACTGTGGCTGTGGCGTGCTGTTGCAGATTTTATAGAGATAAGTCACTGTTATTCTTATTCCGATAGATTAGTAAAATGTGCATATGTGACTTCAAAGGGATGAGCCAACCGATATCATTATGAATTGAGAATACATTTTATTGGTCCGTACAAAGAAAAAAGAATTAAAAATATTCTTTTAAATTAATTATTTATTTTAATACTAACAAAAAAAATTAACTATTTATTTATTTATCTGTTGTGCATAGAAAGACGTTTTTTAGACCAAAGATAAAATGAAAATACCAACTAAGCCATTGATTTTTATTTTTTAGACAAATAAACTCTTGATTTTGTAACATATTGTTTCGCTTATGTCATTTTATGGTAATAATACTTCTAAATAATAATAAATTATATATATATATATATATATATATATATATATTAATTTTAAATTTTTTAAATGTATTTTTATATTATATATGTTATCGTTTTTATCTAGTTTATATTTTTTAAAGCAACGTTTATAAATATTATTATACATGTACTTAATCATTCGTATTACTACTACTATTTATATTTTTCGCTATTATACTTTAAATTTGTAAATTATTATTGATAATTTTATTATTTTTATAATTATTTAAAAATTACTTTGCAAAGTATCTCCTTTACAAGTTACAATACTTTAAAGATTATTTTTAAAATTTCTTCTATTCCTAAATTTTAAATTATAAAAATAATATTACCAATATCATCAGGGATATATTATTAATTATTATATCATAGTAAAAATTATTTTACAAATATGATATAAGAACAAAATTATTTTACAAACTAAGTTAAAATTAATAAAATATATTATTAATTTAGGAATATTTTTTTAAAAGAGTCATCTAAATGATTAACTAAAATTTTTAGTTTATACTTTTTTAGTCGAAGTAGACCAAAATTTTAAGGAAAGTCAGCTAAATTATTTCTTTGAGGGGTAGAAATATTATATTGATTTTTCTGAGAGGTAGAAATATTAATATTCAAGTATACTATTGTTTGTGATGTTGTTGTAATATACAGTAATTAATTAAGAAAGAAAAAAGATGTTTTATTCTTTGTGTATTTTTGTAAGAAACTAGAAAAATAAATGTAATAGAATGAATATTAGTAATTATAAAATTTAATGATTCTATTAGCATTAATCCAAAGTAGAGATAGTATTTATTGAAAAAAATAAATATTAATTCTAATTTCTAAGAGAATACTGATAACACAAGTTTAGAGTAGTAATAATATTTTTTTATCTAAAAAATATATTGATAATAAGAAAATTAATGCCAAATAATTTAAAATTCAGGAATTATGAAAAAAATATGAAATTATTAGTAGAGAATGACATGGAAAAAAAGTGGAGTTACCGAATTAAACTTATTAAAGTAATATATTTTACTTATGGATTTGGTTAATGCGTGTTATAAAGACATATGATAAATTTATTATTAGTGAAAAATTTTAAATATTTTTATTTAATAAGTATAAAATAAATGTATGAAAGTTTAAATGTTTTATATTTATAATAAAAAATTTAATTTTATAATCTTAATATGTGTTTTAAAGGTACAAAATAAATAAAACTTTTTTATAATTACTTTTTTTGGATTTTAATATTTTATTATGAGTAATGTTACACATTCAAGGCTTTTTATAAATTAAGTGTAACTAAGTTAAACAATAAAATTTAAAATGATAGTAGGCATAATTAATTTTTATTATATTAGACTTGATTGGATTTGGTTAATAAAAAAATTTGAATGTATAATATTATTCTTTTATTATTGAACATTAATAAGTAGGAATACATGTTGCAATAATAATGGTGAAAAAAACAAGAAAAATAACTACAATCTTTAATAGGTCTCGTTAACGTTTCAGCCAGTGTATTGCAGCTGTCCCTTTTCGTCCTTCAAAAGCTTTCGCAAAAATAACATTGTCAATTACTAGCTCACTAAAAAATAAATGATTAACCAGGAAACTATTCGTATATGGCATCTCAAACTTCCAAAAAAGAACAGGGGTATACCTCAAATGTTTCCTATATATAATGAAGAAGAAAAAATATCCAATAAAACGGTGCGCTTGATTTAAAATCCAATGGTAACATATATCGATGATCAAGTGCCATCATTACTATTGAATTATTCAAACGATAAATTCGACGGTACATTTTGTGTCATTTTAATGTCAATATTTTGCGTCATATTTTGTGTTAGAGATAATAATAAATTCTCAAATTTAATTGTATTTTTTTAATTCAATTTTAACTCATTATTATTAGATTTTTTCAGGAAAAATCTGATAGTAATATTTAAAAAAAAAAGATTCTGATAATAAATCTAACAGTAAAAATCAATTAGTAAAATCAATTATTTTGAAAACAGCAACAAAGGCGCCAATACTTACCAAACTATATAGCTATATATCCCAACAAGACATGTACCATTGTTTCTCGTGACCAACATTATGGTTCAAATATTTCCTAAATAGAGAAAATGGTCATGAACCTATGGTGACTCGCCAAGATCACATGGTGAATGGTAATCATAGACTGATGAGTTTCTCTGTTTGTTCATCAGGACAAAGTGTACAAAGAAAGGAAACACGGTAAAGTTTTACACTTAGCTTCAATTCGATTCAACTCAACACCACCATGTGCATTTACATTCCTAGAAAAATTCCACCAGCGGTAACATCAAAAATTAATAATCAACCTCAAAATTATTGCAGGTGTATGGCTGACATATCAACCTTTTTCATTTATGGGACCACTCGTAGTCTCATATAGAAAATAGGAGAATGGATTCTAGCAAGTGATACAAATAAACTACTTTTCTAGGTGTATATTTCTAATGTTCAATAATTCAAGAGTTTAATCTCTAAGAAATATTTTTAATATGAAATATTCTCCACGTATAAGTCATTTTTCAATACAAGTTCATATAAGTCTTTTTAATTTAATTCACCTCACATGTTATTATCTAACCAATTTTTCAATCAACGCACAAATATATAACTGCCTTTTTCGAAAGAATTTTATTTCTGTTTTTGAATTTTTTTATCGTTTTTTTATCTACGTTCTCTTCCATTTTTGTGTTTTCTGCGTTTTTCTTCGTCCGTTCTCTGCATTTTTTTCTTCGTTTTTTGTGATTTCCTTCGTTATCTACGTTTTTGAAATCAAGCTCTGAAATTAATTTTGAACAGTTATCTCATTGTTGAAGATAATGAATTATTCAACTTCAGATTGTCAATTGAATCAGAGCGAAGTGGATTATTGGTTTGAATCTAATCAAGTGGTTCAGGTGTGGTTCAGTCTATTTAATATTTTTGTTAGTAGTTTATGATTATGTAGGTGAATAATGTTGTTTTTGTTTGTGAGAATTGTTGTTTATCGTTGATAGTTTGAATTGAATGTAATGTATGAGTTCTGTATTAAAAAAAATATTTGTGTGTATTTGCAGCAAATTTCGGTATAAAACTAAGATATTTATGTGTATTGTTTAAGAATTTTTGGTGTATATATACTGATAAGTTCTGCATAATTCAAAACTCTTCTTCTCCCTGCTCCTCATCTTATGTTGCTTCTTCTTCTTCTTTTTCATCATCATCATCTTCTTCTTCTTCTTCTTTTCTTTTTCTTATTCATGTTTTTCTTCTTGTTTTATCTTCTCAAATTTCTTCTTGTTTTACTCTCTTAACAAGCATAAAAATAAAAAAAAATCAAACAAAGAAGAAGAAGAAGAAACGTATGATGCTACAAAATTACTTGGAAGAGGATAAACCTACATTCATTCAACTAAAAGAAAGAAAGAAATAAGAAAAAGAAGAAAAAAAATGCAGCATTAAAGGAAACATTTTTATGTATTTGTAGCTAATTTCGGTGTAAAACTAAGATATTTATGTGTATTGTTTAAGAATTTTTGGTGTATGTGTACTAATAAGTTCTGCATAATTCAAAACTCTTCCTCTTTCTCATCCTCATCTTCTGCTACTACTTCTTTTTTTTCATCATCATCATCATCATCTTCTTCTTCTTTTTTTTCTTATTCATCTTTTTCTTCTTGTTTTACTCTTTTAACAAGAATAAAAATAAAAAAATCAAACAAAGAAGAAGAAAAAATATATAATGCTACAAAATTACTTGGAAGAGGATGAATTTACATTCATTCAACTAAAAAAAGAAAAAAAAGAAAAAAAAAAGAAGAAGAAAAAAATACAGCATTACAGAAAATATTTTTGTGTATTTGCAGCCAATTTCGGTGTAAAACTAAGATATTTATGTGTATTGTTTAAGAATTTTTGGTATTTTGTACTGATAAGTTCTGCATAATTCAAAACTCTTCCTCTTCCTCATTCTCATCTTCTACTGCTTCTTCTTCTTCTTTTTTCATCATCATCACCATCTTCTTCTTCTTTTTTTATTCATCTTTTTTTCTTGTTTTACCTTCTCAAGTTTCTTCTTGTTTTACTCTCTTAACAAGAATAAAAACAAAAGAATCAAATAAAGAAGAAGAAGAAACACATAATGCTGTAAATTACTTGGAAGAGGATGAATTTACATTCATTCAATTAAAAGAAAGAAAGAACTAAGGAAAAAAAAGACGAAGAAAAAAAATATAGCATTAAAGGAAACATTTTGTGTATTTGCAACCAATTTCGGTGTAAAACTAAGATATTTATGTGTATTGTTTAAGAATTTTTGGTGTTTTTATACTGATAAGTTCTCCATAATTTAAAACTCTTCCTCTTCCTCCTCCTCATCTTTTGCCGCTTCTTCTTCTTCATCTTCTTATTTCATTTTCTCATAATTCTTTTTGAATTCAACTTCGAAATTTTCTTCACTTTTCGCGACGATTTTGAGAGATTTTGATCCTTATTTGAATTTTCTTATTTGATTTAGAACCGTTTAGTCTTTTAAAATAGTTGTTTTACTTTTAGTCCAATGTTTGAAAGTTGACTTTATCCTTACTATTTGTTTTGAGGTGTTACTAAAATCACTAAGGTGAGAATGAGCAGTCTAGACGTCATAGTTATCAGAACCGAATTGGCAATCGACACGACCAGATTATTGGGTCATTGGGTCACTAGTTCAACCGGTGGGTCATAGATTCAACAGGTTGACTCGGTCATAATTAAATAATTATATAAAATTTAATTTTTTTATATTAAATTAACTTATTTTCTAATTCATTAATTAATTAGTATCTATTACATTATTCAAATATATGTTAAAAAATATTAATATTAATAGATGTCATATAATTATCAATAACAAAAATATGTCATGATTAATAAAAAATTTTTGCTCATCTTTTTTAATTTATAGATATTTAACAAAGTTTAATTTTTATTTTAATAATTATATATTATTAAAAATACTTAATTTAAGAAAGAGTAAATATAAAATAAAAAATAAATTAAATTAATATAAACACTATTCATTAGAATAAAAAAATAAAAGATATCTTAAATTTACATGACAAAAAGAATTAATACATAAGTTATTAATTAAAATATGTTTAATAGTTAGTAATATATTTATTAAAGGACACAATATAATACAAAGAGCAAACTTGTTCTAGTGGTTACAGGCTCCTTCATAACTTGAATGACTCAAGTTTAAATCCAGCGCCTAGCACAAACTCCAATTTTTTGAAATTTGAGTGATGCGAGTGTTGCATCAGCGGGTCAATTGGTCCGATTCGATCCTCAATTTAAACCAAAATTTTGACCGAATTTTCTGAATTTGACCGATTCATTTGTTTATTCGGTTAAAATGTTAATCCGAATTGGTTTAGAGTCTTATTTTTTTATTTTCCAGTCGAACCGGTCAGTCCGGTCTGAATTTGATAATTATGCTTGACGTCACAATTCAAAGCTTTATGAGTAACTTCTCGTCTTTGTTTGAACGATAATGAAAATACTTGTAATGGACTCTAATACTCAAATTAACAAGAATTTTAATAGGTTGTGTGTAGGTTGGATAAAAATTATTTGAATATTGGGACATTTATAGAATAAAATGTAATATATTTAGTAATCCTTTATGGATAATTTCATATGATAATGGACGATTATTTTTTTTACAGTAAAAAAAATTACATCATTTTAATTGGTTATCATCTTCATTCTCTTAATGGTGACAATCGAAGTAGTTAGAAAGTTAACATTTAACTTGCTCTCTAAATCGAGTTAGTTACCCTGGATACGAGATTTGGATTTAGGCAATCCAACCTGATTAGACCCAATCAGGGAGGGCTTATGCCTCCTGTACTTGGACCAAGTCGTTGGAAAGGATCGGAACCCAACCCACTCAAGAGGTGCTTGGTTGGATGAGTTGGGTTGGGTGTCTTAAATCCAGGTATGAATATTATTGATGTTATTCAAATTATCATTGAGAAAAACGTGTGAAAATTTTAAATTATTTCAAACTTGTGAATAATAAAGAAGACTAACATACGCATCGATCAGGAAATTACTTTTTTAAAAATTTAAATTAATAAAAAAATATAAATAGTTATCGTTATAATATTTCCTTTCACTTAAAAGTTCTCTTTTTTAAGATTTGCATGAATTTTATATAAGTTTTTTTTTTTCAAATAATTTTAAATTTGAATAAGTAGAAAATTTTTTTACTAAAAATTCTGTATCGTATTACTTTATGTATGGAATAATTTATTGGCCAACAATAAACTCTATTTTAGAGTTTAAATTTATCAGACTAAAAAATACAGTGGATTAAAAAAAAAAACCTACCTTACCGTTTTTTAATCTTTTGGTTAAATCAATCCGACCAATTAGTGGAATTCTGATAATAAAGTCAGATTACCGACGGTTGAATGGGTCAAATAATATTACGTAATCAATGCATGCATACCCTAGTGCTCTAGATATGTTCAATTACAATTAGTATTACATGCTAATTAGGAAATATAGAAATAAAGGATCCTAATAGCTTTATTGGATATGAAATCTACTACATGGATTCGTTTATTTGTAAATAATAATCCACTATGCCTTGAATGGATACTGGTCCCGGAGTACGATCATTAGAATCTATATCTTCGTATATGTTCCGACTAAAAGCTATATTGTTTTGTTTAGGTCACTCATTAGTGCGTGGAAGGTCAGGTAGGTCGTCGTTTATTTCTCCACTAGAATAATTTAGATGGAAGAGTATGAAAAAATGTTCTGCTATTTATAGCATATGTGATATTAAAGCACCAATGAGATAGACAAATTAAACCAACATTGTCCCCCACCTCTAGCCAAACCAAAACCCCTCCCCCTCCCCACCCAAACCAAAAAAACAGGAAAATAATAATAGGTTAACATCTTTGTCAATGATTAGATGTGGAAATAGACTAGGTTTTCCGACGGAAATTCATGACTTAGTTTGTCTTAGACTCAACTCATTTTGTCTCGTTTTGTTAAATAAGTCGCGTTTAAATTTTCTGTAAACATTATTAAATAAATGGCTAAGTAATAGGTTTTACAAAAATCCCGTAAAGCTCATTAGACCAGCTCATTTAATATAATGTCTTTGAAAGAAAATAAATTATGCTTGTTATTTGAAGATCTAATCTTGGTGATTATAATTTGTGGTCAACTATGTTTCTTTTTAATTAATCGTTTGGAACACAAGAGGATTTTGTATTTTTTGTTGACATGTGGTGAATCAATGATATATATAGATTTTCGTAAAATTTATGAACTTGATACTAGTTTTCCTTTTGTTGAAATGGAGTTCAACTACTAGAAAATATGATTTAGATATTTTATTTTGAGTAGAATTTATGTTCATGGACTATGGTTGTAAATAAGATTGTGATTTGCAAGTTCCGGGTTGATATATCAATGAATTATAAATTATAGTATACATCTAATGTCATTTTAATTTTTTTTTCTTAAGTTTTTGAGTTATAATTCATAAAGTAAGTCTTTAAATAAGTTTGTGCGTTTAATAGGCTTTAATCGAGCTAAACTTCAACCTGAAAAAAACCTATAACAAATAAGAAGTGTTGACATGAGCAATCTTATTTAGACCAAAATTTGACTCGATCCACCCCTTTTTACTCTTATTATCTATGATAAAGACATTTATACATGTTAAAGTTGGCATAATTGCATCTTTGTTCACTACAAAAAATTCCGGTTAAAACGACGATTTTTTTGGTATTTACGACGGTTTGAACCGTCATTATTATCAGAAACGGTGGTTTTAGAAAGTGACATAATTCTGCGCGCCATTCTAGTTATTACAGCGGTTCAACCCGTCATTATTTTCAAATAAAACGGTGTTTTTTGATTTGTTAAAACGGCGGTTTAAAATGCCGTTATTTCTAAGGTAAAAACAGCGTTTTTGGTTGGTTAAAACGGCGTTTATGAACCGCCATTTTAACCTTGACAGAGTAGCGTTTTTGGTTGGTTAAAATGACATTTAAAACCGTCATTTTCACAAGTTAAAACGACGTTTTTGGTTGGTTAAAATGGCATTTTAGAACCGTCGTTTTTACCCTGACAATGCATTTTTATTGGTTAAAATGGCATTTGAAACTGCCATTTTTACCGGATTAAAATGGCGTTTCATGCTGTTTAAAACAAACCGTCCTTTTTACCGGGTAAAAGTGACAATTTTTTTTCGTTTAAAAAGGCAATTTTTACCTCGTTTTTATCGCGTTAAACAAATAATTTTTTGATTAAAATTTCACAATAACAAAAAATTATAATCCATAAACAAAATATTATATAACTCATAAACAAAGTATTAAACATAATATATGATTTTTTAGTATTGGAAATAAAAAATAATAA
Source organism: Arachis ipaensis (assembly GCF_059453495.1). Lineage (NCBI taxonomy): Eukaryota > Viridiplantae > Streptophyta > Magnoliopsida > Fabales > Fabaceae > Arachis > Arachis ipaensis. The sequence continues at coordinate 129,691,838 of NC_142440.1, forward strand.
CTCGTATACAAAGTATCAAACATAATATATTTTTTAACTATAAATATATAACGATAACAATTTCTTATATATACACAAGACAACATTCACTGAAGCCAAGTTTTTATCGATTGCAGATACTTTGTTTATTTCAGAAGCTTCATGGCCTAATAACTAACGTGTTGCAGAAACAGAATTTTTTATTAGAACTTATTCAGAATAGGTTAAAAAATGGCGAAGGAGGAGGATGATTCGAAATGAACCATTTCCAGAGATCGCATTGAGATTTGGCGGCGATGGAGCGCCAGAATCGATCCATCTAGACGCATAGGGATTGGATCTGAGAGATGTCGTTGGAGAGGGAGAGGGAGAGATCGGAGGAGGTGGAGTAGTTGAGGCGTTTGAGGCATTTCATGCCGTCACGCTATTCAGGAGGAGCTTCTTCGCGCTTTTGGTAAACATCCGATAGCGTTGTTCTGCGGACTTCCATGGTGGCGCTCAGTGCTGGTGGTGACTGTGGTGATTTTTTCGAAGCTCCGAGGAGAACAAGCTAAATGTCAGAGAGAGAGAGAGAGAGAGAGAGAGAGAGAGAGAGAGAGAGAGAGAGAGAGAGAGAGAGAGAGAGAGAGAGAGAGAGAGAGAGAGAGAGAGAGAGAGAGAGAGAGAGAGAGAGAGAGAGAGAGAATATGTGAATTGAAGAAACGTAGAAATCGGAGCTCCGACGAATGCTGACAAATCTTCAGATTGAAGCCAAATCATAGAAGCTCAATTAAGGCAGCGACAACAGCGTTGCTTGCAGCAGCAAGGAGATGAGCTGCAACAAGGGGATGAGCGACAGCAAGGAGTTGAATGACAAATCAGTGGAAAATGAACAATGGCAAAAAATTAGGGTTCGTTATTGATCCCATCCTCACTTTCTCATATGCAACAATACTAATCACACTCTCATATGCAACATCACTCAAGTTAAAAAAGAAAACAAAAATTCTATGGCGGCTCCAACGCCACAATCAACAAAAGCCGCTACAAAAACCATGAACATTATGGCATAAGTTAGCGCCATCGAAATTAACAAACATAATGGCAGTTTTTTTAACCCGCCATAAAATTAGTGCCATTTTTACCAACATTTTTTGTAGTGGTTTGGCAACAACTATCACTCAAAATGATAGTTGTTACGAGTCAAAAGTGTTAGTTTAACTTTGCAATTCTTTGAAATTAGGAATCTTGAGTTATGTTGTCATAAATTCTCCTTTAGTATTTTAATGCTTTTATATATTTGCATGTTTATTCACTTCGGTAAAGATATCACTACAATAAAAAGGTTTAAAATAGCATTTATATTACAGCAGTTTTAAAAAACCGTTGTAATATTCAGGTATTATAGTGGTTTATGGTGTTGCCATAATTAATTTGCATAAAATGACAATTTTTGGTGATTTTGGTCTGGGCCCATTATAAAAAAATTTCCCAAAACTCTTCTCCAACGACGAAAACCCTAAGATTCACGCTGAAACTAACATTGACACCACTGAAATTCGAAAATGACGTTACCACCGTGCTCTACTCTGGCGACGATCTGCTTCAGCGACGATTTGATACGGCGATGATCTTCTCAACGACATTCTCCTTTGACGATCTTTCCAGCGATGATTGTGTGTTGTGATCTGAAATGCTCTCTCCAGCGACGACGATCTCTCTAGCGACAATCTCCTCTGGCAATGATCTCCTCTGGTGGCGCGTTCTCTTCCAGCTATAATCTCCTCAATTGAGCTACCATGCTGCAAACTGAAACGCTGTCATTGTGTGAGAGCAAGGTTGAAATAAAAATCTCCTCCAGCGATATTTTCCTCCGGTGGTGTTCTCCTTCGGCTACAGCCTCCTTCATCGAGCTACTATGCTGTGAGTTTCTCCTTCCGTCGAGATTTTTAGGTTTTACGTGGTAGGATTTTCAGGCATTTTGCTTATTCAATTCTGTCAAGAAGTATGAGTTTATTGATCATTCTGATATGCTTGCTAGGGAATTAGAAATTGTTTCTGCTACTATAAATAGTGGTAAAATTGTTAAATTATAAAAAATTAGTTATAACAAATTATTCCTGAAACATAGATGTTTGGGATTGGAAAAGAGCATGATTTTTGTTGTTTATAATTTTGGACTGGAAAAGAACATGGTTATATCGCTATATTGATATGTGCTCTGTTCTCTATCACTAGTGATTCTGTCTATCATCACTTTTTTGTTATTTGTCTTCCATGCTTTTCGTTTCTCACAATCAAATTTGTGCATGCTATAATCATTCATGATGGTTTTTCCAAAACTATTATTGCCTTTTTGTGTTTTGATCTGTTTGAACTTCTTGATGGATTTGATTTGGTTCTCGAAAATATTATTGAGTTTCTTTTACATTTTTTTCGAGGCAAGTTACTCAAATAAAATAATTAGAATTTAAATTTACTAGATTGCAACTTTTTGAAATTGCAGATATTTTTGCAATTTTTTTATTCTATGTAAATCGATACAGGGATCAGCGATTTTTAAGTTGAACGTAATCTGATACAGGATAGTGCATATTACGTGAAAAAAATGTAAAAACCGCTAGAAGATGTAGCGGTTTTTGAAGGAAGGAGACAACACATAAACCGCTATAGACTCAAACGGTTTATGAAGAATCAACGGCCATCCTAATCCGCTGGAAGGTGCCATAGTTTACGTCTTGTTGTGCACACAATAGCTTTGTTCTCATAGTTTATCTTCTTCACACTAGAGGCAATATTGTAACTCTGCAGCTTTGTTTGGTTGCTGTGGACACTACAGATTAGAACCAACTTTAGAAGCAATTACATACTCTTTTATAATAGAAGTATAACTGTCCAAGTGTGTGAAACAAATCTTCAATAAACGATTCTTAAAATTATTAGATATAATTATAATTTTTAATTATTAAAATTTTCTATAAATAGGAGTTTTAGCATAAAAATAAAATGTTACAATCATTTGATGAAGTATTCTAAACATTTTAATGTCATACTAATACAAATGGATACATAGAGAAAAAACTAAATGTTGCTTTCACTTTTCCTTTCAGTTTTTATTTATGCCTTTTATTTTTCTTTTTAGTTTCTTTTCTTCTTTTACTTTTTCTTTCATCTTGTTCATATTTAATTATTTATATTTGTTTTTTCTTTCTTCTATTTTTATTGTAACGTTTAATTTTAAAATTCTATAAAGTTAATATATTTATATATTTCAGCATTTCTTTTTTTTCTTTTTTTTTTGTCCAGCTTTAATTTTTCTATTGATATTATTTTTAGTTTAGCAATTCACAACATTTGATAATCAATCATTTACATCGACGAGTTGCAAAAAATTAGTAAAACATACACTAATAAAAGCATAATAATCCCTAAAAATTTATAAAATTATTATATTTTTTTATATAAATAAATAATATTACGTAAAGACTAATTTATCTAATAAAATAAAAATTTAAAAGTTAATTTAATAATTGAAATTTATTAAACATTAAAATTTCCAACTGATGAGATTTTAGGGACAAATTTAGGGTGTTACACCTAATGTTGTCCTTCTCATAAATGGTTAAGGCATCGTCTTCTTCGGCTTCTAGTTCGGGGTCCTTTTCTTTCAGTGAAGTTTGATCGTCACTTATATTAGCCATATTTAATTATTAATTGATCTGGATGTAACCGAAGAGAAGAAAATTGATTGAATGCTAGATCGACTCCTTAGGAGAGCCCTAAGCTGCTAAGCACCATGGAGAAACAGCGCCCTTTAATTTAGAAGCCAACAAAAGATAAACAAAAAACATTATTTATTCGTCATTTTAATTATTATATATAGAATAAAATGTAAGCTTATATTCAAAATAAAGCCTAGCTACATGCTATCTTACAACATAATAGAGGTATAAGTTAGGATTATGATCCAAAAATTTGTCACCTAATAGAAACGAAAATGTCCTCCACTACTTGTGCATATATACCGTGGAGCCTATACCTATTTTACATTTTTCAACTTTTAGCGATAAGTGTGCTTTATTCCCCCTAGTAATCTACCCTATTGCTTTCTTCATTGACATCATTAAGCAAATTAATCTTTTCGATAATATGGTTTCTAAAATTGTCCTCCGCCAAACTTTGAACGCCAAATTAGGTATAGCATACCTGCTGATACGACATATCATATTCATTTTTAAAATTAAAACAATATCACAAAATGTTATTATCTGGTAAAACTCACTAATATATTTTGTTTATTTTTAAATTAAAAGAATTGTATTTGTGTTTAAAAACAGTTTTATATATTTTTTAGTTTAAACATCTATTAAAACGGTTAAAAATAATATGAATATATAATTAAATACACAATATCTTATCAAAATAATGATTGATTTATTTATTCAAAATAATTTACAATATTTTTTTTTTTATTTTAAGATAGACAATAAAAATTTTACTAAGAGAAGATAGGATATAATTTATGCTTACCTTTATCTTATCAAAAAAAGACACAAAACAGTATTTATCATGTTATTTCAACACTTAATCTCTTAAATTAAAAATAGGGTAAACTATTATTTTGGTCCCCTACGTTTGAGGTGAATTCTATTTTAGTCCCCAACGTTTAAACTGTTCTATTTAAATCCTAAAAAGATTTGATTTGCATCAATCAAGTCCTTCCGTTAAATGGGTGTTAAATTATTGACGCCGTGTCCGACGTGCCAAAGTTGGCAGTTTGCCTGTAGTTAACAGTTGGAATTGGAAGCAGGGAAAAAAAAAGGAAAATGAAATGCTGCCCAGTCCAATAAGTAAACCCTAATCCCCAAAGTTGAATCAAAATCGTCTGCTGAGAATGAGAATGGCTACCCAGTCATCCTCCCAAGGTTCGCGTAGCAGCACCAAGAGTCGTGGGAGAAGGAGGACTTGCTTCTGTGGAGAGAGACCGGTATTGCGCACGTCATCTACAGCGGAGAACCCAGGAAGAAGATTCTGGGGCTGCGTCAACTTTCAGGTGAGTCTCATCTTTTCTGTCTCCTGTTTGAAAATAGCATTGGGTGTTAGTGTTTGAAGGATCTGAAGTGTTTGGTGTGTTCGTGCTGGTGTGTTCGTGTTGGTTTGGTTGAGAACAGATAGGAGATGGATGCGATTATTTTGCTTGGGCAAAGCCTGAAGGACAAGATCCACAAATTCAAAGACTGAAGAACAAAGCAAGCTCGTTGAAAGAAGAACTGCAGAAAGCTGAAAGGAAGTTTGCATTGGCACTTGGTGTTGGAATTGTTGGATGGACACTGGCTGGGCTGCTGCTATGTGATCGACTCAATTGAGGTTTAGGGGGTTAGCATTTTGTTTATTTTTGCCATTCTGTTGTTGTTCCCTGGTTTGTAGGGAATGTCAATTGTTTAGGGATTGAAAAAATTGACATACAGTTGGGTGATAACAGTAATGTAAAGAGAATGAAATTTTTTTGTGGCTGTGTCTGTAAAGCCATTTGCTGTAAACATTGTAAGGTTTTTTATTGAAATGAATAGCAATGAGTTCCTGTATTGTGACATACATTATTTGGCTCTGTACAAGTTTATTTCAGTTTTATCTACTAATAAAAACAAGGCTTAATTTGCCAATTCACATAACTTTGCTGCTGAAAATTCATGTAATTCATTAGATAATGGAGAAGTCTTAAAGTAGCTTCTCTTAACCATAACAATATCCAAACAAGCCTTAAATATAACCATGAAAAGGTAACAACACAAAAGAGATCAACATGACAGTAGTAGTCTTAAAGTAGGGTGTCTAAAGTATCACAGGGACATTAGTCATTGGTCATTGACAGATTCATTACAAAACAGATGGAATCACTAAAATCTACTATGTTCTTCATCCCAATGCCTTCCAGGCCCTAGGTGGTGTTTTTGCCATGAACCTCAGGGACCTCCTTGATGGGCTAGTGACTGTTGCTATTGATGGTTGTGGTTGACTGGCACTGCTGCTGCATCTAGCTCTCTTGGATGATGTCTATGACTCCTGGCTTCCTCCAACTTGTGTACTGCTCTTCCTCTTTGGCTGAAGTCTTGTTGCTGGCTGTGTTGTTGTCTTGGCAGGGATCTTGTTGGGTTTTGGAGTCCTAGTTGTGCCAGCCCCTTTCTTGGCTTGTGCAGTTGCATTCTGCTATAAACAGTAACAACAAATTGGGTTTACGGGATAGTATAAACATTCACATGTAAGGAATTGAAATCAAATTGACAATAACAACTTTACCTTTTTTGCTGCAGCCTCCATCTTACGTTTTCTAGGACAGGTTCTTTTGTTGTGACCAAGTGCAAAACAATATGAACATTTTTGTTGTTGTCCAGTCCTTGCTAACTTAGACAGTGGTCCATTGTTGCGTGGCTCATCACCAGTCTTGTTCCTCCTCAGTTTTGGGCGCCCTATTGGTTTCCTAAACACTGGTGGCAACACATCATCATTCTCAGTCCGGGACCAGAGATTTGGTCCATTCAGTGGGTAGATTACATGTTGGTAGCAGTCCACGTAGGTCTGTTTCCTATAACACTTGTTGACATAGTTCTCTAGCTCAAATTCAGGAGGTCTCTCCACTTGTATCTGAACAGTGGACCCTGGATTAGACCTCAGTAACTCCGCAGCATAGTCATGAATCCTCCTATATTGCTCTCCATAGGTACCATTTATTTCATCCAGGGCTTGCTGCTTCACTCTGGCAGCTTTGGTCATTGTGAGATCCACATTCCACTTGCTATGAGCCTTCTTTATCAAACTTCTCAACTTGATTTTCGGGTTTTCACAGATCTTCTTCATAAAAGCCTTACTTAGCCACTGAGAACTCATTATACCAATCTTGGTGGCCTTAGAGCATGTGTGTTTCTTGTAACAGCTTGTCAGTTGCCATGAATCCTCTCGCTTCATCTTATGGCAGTAAGCAAACCACTTGCAACCTTCTTTGCAAACAGCTTTGCACCGGTGGCTATCACACTTCGAGAACCATATTCCTCTGCCACTGTGCACGGCATAGCTCGTTACACATTCCTTAAAAGCATTCCTATCTACGTACATTGTCCCAACCTCCCATTTATACTCCTTCATATTCTTCAATCCCTTATACACCGGGTACCTCCTGAACAAGGGATCCCCTTCATCATCACTTACAGGGACATCCCACAACCCCTCACTGTCATACCCATCATCCTCATCCCTTAATCCAGCAGCCACCACTTGCTCTTTACCCTTATTAACACTGCCACTTTGCTCTCCTTGTTCTCTCTCAGTTGGAACACTCTGTTTCGGCCTTTGAGGATCTTTTGTAGTTGTGACTTCAACATCATACAAACCCCCATCAGCATTCCAATCATCATCGCTGTCATCAAATGCAACATGCAGATCAGTATCTCCAGAGCTATTTTCACTCCATTGTTCATCACTGTCCCCCTCATCATCAATTCCTGGCTGGTAGTCATCATCCTCAGATTCTTCATCACCTGAGAAATCTGACCCCTCTGACCTCTCTTCATCACCATCCTCCAGCACATCATTCTGGGCTTTTGTCACCACATTGGGCTTCTCACCCACCTTGGCCTAAGCAACAGATTGGACCAGGCCCAATAGTGTCTGCAGTGGGTGCAGCAGCCTCATCACCATCTATCTCTTCAATTTCCTCAATAGTGCAGCCTTTCCTAGTAGTAGCAGCAGCATCTTTGTGAACAACAAAAAGCTCCACCATGTTGTCCCTCATTCCAATTCTAGCCATGTCCATGGCATCCTTGTCTGTGTGAAGCATCCTCAACCCTACATCTGTTTCATCGTTCAGAGACTTATACCACATTGCAGCGATATTCTCTACCACATATCCCTGTTCGAGCACTATCTCCATAGCCTCGAACCTGCTCCACCTATCTTCATCACAGTAGTCCACTATCGAAGTCTCACCCCCCACATAGTGTAAAGGTTCACCATCAAACCCGAACTTCCCCCCATGGTGTATCTTGACACTAAAATAGCTCATCTCTCGACCAAACTGTTACACAAACACAATACACTTCATAAAATTCTCACATTGACCAACAACAACAGAAATGCATAAATAAAATCACTAGGGCAAAAGAAAGACTTCCAAAACAGAACAAGAAACGAATATGAAACTACAAAACAAAACAATCACACATCAACATACATCATTACATATAAACCCGCATTAAGATGAAAACCAAATGGGTTCATAAGATTTGACAATGGAATACCTGACACGATCTTCTCCCGGAAAGCAACGGTTTCAAACTCACTGCTGCTGTGGAGCTTAAACGTAACTGAACGACAATGTCACTTCTCTGGCTGCGAATCGCAATCTTTCAGTGACTAGTGGTAGGGTTTCTGGCTTTTCCTTTGCGTTTCGTGCTTCACAAGAAGAAGAAGAAGTAGAAGAAGAAGAGTCAGGGTAAGCAGCATGCGTTATGTCCAAGGGCGGGAAGGCTTACACGTTTACTAACCACTATCAACTCTTCCTTGCCACGTCGGACACGGCGTCAATAATTTGACACCCATTTAACGGAAGGACTTGATTGATGCAAATCAAATCTTTTTAGGATTTAAATAGAACAGTTTAAACGTTGGGGACTAAAATAGAATTCACCCCAAACGTAGGGGACCAAAATAATAGTTTACCCTTAAAAATAAAATTAAGTGCGTAAGCAATATAATTTAAATATTAAAAAAACTCAATAATTAAATTAAATAATTGATATAATAAAATAATTACAATTGTTTAGCTCAATAAAATAAGTTAAATACATAAAAAATATCTTATAAATATGTCATGTAAAAATTATAATACTTTTAAAAATTATTAATCAAAATACATAAGATGAGTAAATTAATACAAATTAAGACAAAATCAATTTATTTATTATATTTAAATTAAATAATTAATTAGTTATAATTAATATTATCAAATAAAATATTAAATAATTTGATATTTATCTTAATTAAATAAAATAAATAATTAATTATGATATTTTTAAAAATTATTAATTAAAATACATAAGACAAAAATATTAATATAAATTAAAAAAAATTAATTTATTTATTTCAGTTCAAATCAAATAATTGATTAGTTATAATTAATATGGTCGAACAAAATATTAAATAATTTAATATTTATTTTAGTTAAATCAAATAATTAATTAATATATTTCAATAAATCAAATGTTAATTATGTTATTAATTAAAAAAATTTAATTTTAAAATATATAGTAGATATAATGGATAATAACAAACTGTAATTAGTTGGATTCATTACTTTTTTGAAAATTTGCTTTGAGAGCTTTGTCCCCGTGTGTGTGGGTGTGTATGTTTTTCTTTTTTCTTTTTTTTTTTTTTTGTATTGGATCAACTTGTTTTAGGAGGATTCTTTCATAAAGATATTTATGTATCGCATTATTATTGGACGTATTAATAAACCGGTTTATTTTTGAATTTTTTAACAAATTAAAATAAAATCGATTTTTTATAACAAGGGTTAACCACCAAAAATGCCCCCGAATTATTCAAACGCTGACAAAAATGCACATGAATTTTACTATCGACAAAAATATCTTTAAATAATTTAAAAACATAACAACAATATTCAACGATAAATATATATTTTTAAAAAATACTTTAGAGATTGAATTTTGATGTGATTTTTTACAAGAATAATTAAAAAAATGAGATATTATTATTCTTAAAATTTGATAATTTTTTTCTAAGTATATATTTTTTTGTGATTTTTTAAAAGTATTATTAGTTGTTAACAAAAAATTACAAAAAAATATATACACAACGAAAAATCACTAAATTTTAAGGATACTAATATCTCATTTTCTTAATCATGCTTGCAAAAAATTGTACCAAAATTCAATCTCTAATATATTTTTTTGAGAAATACATATTTAATGTTAGATAATCTTGCAAAAAAAACTAACATTAAATATGTATTTCTCAAAATATACATTAGAGATTGAATTTTGATGCAATTTTTTGCAAGCATAATTAAAAAAATGAGATATTGTTATTCTTAAAATTTGGTAATTTTTTGTAAAGTATATATTATTTTATAATTTTTTAAAAGTATTATTGGTTGTTAACAAAAACAATTATAAAAAAATTATATACTTAACAAAAAATCACCAATTTTTATGTATAATAATATATTATTTTTATAATCATGCTTCCAAAAAATTGCATCAAAATTTAATTTCTAAGATATTTTTTGAAAATATATATTTACTGTTGGGTATTGTTGTTGTGTTTTTAAATTATTTGAAGGTAGTTTTGTCGATAGTAAAATTCGGGTGTATTTTTGTTAGCGTTTAAATAATTCGAGAGCGTTTTTGGTGGTTAACCCTTATAACAATAACAATAAATTTAATTGTTATTCGGTCCGGTCGAACCGACCAATTTACATAACCTACTGGATTATGATTTTTGTTTTAAGTTTTTTCTAAAACAAAAATCAGGGATATATTTATCTTTTTATCAAAAAATTTAGACATAATTCGGTTTAGATTGTATAAATCGATCGTATCAAATCGGGTCTATTAATTATGGTGCAAACAATTGGATTTATTATTATTGCTATAATAAACCGATTTTGTTCTGATTTATTAAAAAATAAATTAACAACTGGTTTAATAAATATGTCTAATAATATCATAACACATGTAAACGTTTTAAAAAAGGACATTTTTAGTGTCTTTATCAAAGTGGTCTCCCTTATTTAAATATCAAGTTAGTCTGCGACAATTTTTATGTTGGATATATATTTTATTTTTACTTTTTTTTAGGTTCAAAATTCCTGTATAAAATGTAAATAATTTTTAGTTATTTTTTCTGTTAGATATAAATTTTGTTATAATCATTTTTATTGTACTTGTTACATATTATAATTAAATATTATTTATTTTAAATGATAAATTTAGTATTTACCATTTTTCTAATAATAGACAAATTTATTTTTTCATCATATATATATATATATATATATATATATATATATATATATATCATCTAATCCCTTAATATACAAAATGATGAATAATATATTATTTTATTTTTTCAATTGAATTAAAGTAAATTTTTCAAATTAAATTGTGAAGAAAATTTTTTTCCTATACTTATATGGTATTTAAAAAATAGTAAAAACAAAATTATTCTATATGACGACTGTGAGAAACTAATTGAAGGTTTACTATTCTTTTAATTTGGAATTTACCTATCAAACAAGAGAACAAATAAGATTTCTGCCAACACTACTTTCCAATGGGCGAAAACGATTATAGGAAGGACAACAGAGATTTTGAGAGTGACGACCCATTATATTATTATTATTATCATCATTATTAAGAAAGATGTGTATGTATGTGCCTCATTATACCCACCCTCCCCAACACTCCCTTGTGACTTGTGAGCCCGTCTAATGCGTTCAAAGTTGTTCTCATTTTCTATAATGGCTTTTTAATTTAGTAGAGATATGGATATGTAATTATTTTCGTTTAAAGTTGATATGGAGAATTATTAAATAATTTAATATATTTTACTAAATTATTATCAAATAATTTTTAATTATAAATTTTATATAAAAATAAATTCACGTGGACGTGAGTCTTTACCTTTTGACACATTCAGGACCAATCTAGCCAGCTTCTCCTCCATGTCCCACATACACACCCAACTCCGATTTTACTGGATCATCAATATCACTAGGCACTATCTAGCTAACTGCTGTTGCTTTATCCTACTCTTATTTTTGTTGCTTAACTACTCTTAGTATCTAGGTCTCCTATCAAAATATATATATCCCAATTGAATTACTCGTATCTTGTCCTATTATAGTTAAGGCTTAATTGAAATTGCATGAAAAAGTAGAAGATCCCAAAAAACTTTTTTGAGAGGGGTATTTTAAGATTGAAGAATGAAACCTTAAGTAGAGGAATTATTTTCCTTTTTGTTGTTTGAGTAACAACATGATTCTTTCAAATTCTTTAAAATTTTGACGAAATTAGATAAAATATATTCTGTCTTAATTTTGTCAATCCAAACCATATAAATTTACGAAATTTATTTGTACTCTATTATTTTACTCTAACCACTCGGTTTTTTTTTTTTTTTTGTTTATCCTGAGAAAGACTTGCAATTTAAAAAGAAAAAAGTTCAAAGCAAAATCATTAATGTAACAAATCTAACACACCCTAAAATAGAAATTCAAACTTCATGTAATAAAATAAAAAATATTATATTTACACTAAAAATAATGCTATACATTTTAAATTTTTTTTGTTAATCAAGTCTAATTAAATTGGTCTAACATAATAAAAATTAGCTATGACTAGTATTATTATAAATCTTATTATTTAATTTAATTAGATTTAGTTTGTTAAAAATTTTAACTGTGTAATATTACTCTTACACTAAAAATCAATCACTAAATTATTTTTACACTAAAAATTAATCATTAAATTAATTATTATATATTTATTTATAAATACATATATTATTTAACTTATTTTTAATATATCTTTTATATTTTAATATATGCCCTATATAAATAACTAATTTAGTAGTTAATTTTTAGTATGCACTTAGTATAATTTCTGTAAAATACATGAGACCAATTACACAAGTAGGCCACACGTTGTTGTTACTTGTTTCTGCCTAGCTTATATATATATAAGCTCATTTCGCTTTCTATGCATACTATTATTTTTCTCTTAATAACCTTGACCATGTGATGATGAATCATGGAATACCCGCGATCTTATAGTAGCTCCTCCTCATCTTCTCATTATTTCAACAACCATCTTCAACAGCAACAAGAAGAAGAAGAAGAGAGACTAAACTCAGTTACTTCTCTTAATTACTCACAATCCCATTATCACCCTTCCACAGCCGCATACCACCACTGCCTCGCCACTCTCAAAGGCCACACTTCTTCCTACGTCTCCTCCCTAACTCTTTCTGGAAACTTCCTCTATACTGGCTCTTCGGATCGTGAAATCAGATCATGGGACCGCTCCCTTCTCCAATCCGAATTTGACCACCAACACCAGCACTCAAGTTCAGCCGCCAACATGGTACTTGCCGGAAAAGGTACTCTGCTATATATTATGAAGCAACACTTAATTATCTTCACACACACATACGTATTTTTACACGAATCAGACAATGTTATCTTTCATCAAATTTGTAAAGTGAAAAAATGAGAATGTTACCCTTGAATTAATTAAGATAATAGGATCCACCTATAGTATAAATTATAAATTTAATAGTGGTTAACGCCTTATTCTATCACTTTATAATTCTCCTCATTTTATAAGATCTTTACAAGGCAGTCCGCTTCAAAAGATAATTCGTATATCTTGATTTTTCAAATTTTAACTAATTAGTGATTATTCAAATTTTATTTTTTAAAAAATATAAAATCAATCATTATTAGTTATAGTTGTTTAAAGTTGGTACATAAGAGTTGTTTACTTATATTTTTTTTCGTATATTAATTTTACAACACAGGAGCTGTGAAGTCACTAGTAGTTCAATCAGACATGCTCTTTAGCGCTCATCAAGACCACAAAATCCGGGTCTGGAAGATAAGAAGCCACGACAATGAAGCGCATAATCAGAAATGTACTCGAGTAGCGACGCTCCCCACGCTCGGGGACCGCGCCACCAAGGTGCTGATTCCCAAGAACCATGTCCAGATACGGAGGCACAAGAAGTCCACTTGGGTTCACCACGTCGACACCGTTTCCGTCCTCGCCTTGTCCGGCGACGGCGCCCTGCTTTACTCTGTTTCGTGGGACAGGACAATCAAAATCTGGAGAACAAGGGACTTTACATGTTTGGAATCGGTTAGCAACGGCACTCTCATACAAAAATATTTCATTTTCATCATCACTCGTGTATGCAAAACTCGTGTGTCGCATCATATTGATTTTCAGTGTATCAATATTATTTTATAAAATTGAATTAATTCAACAAAATTACAAAAAATCCAACAAAACTACTTAATAAGCTATTTTCAGACTAATCCAATCTCTAAGGATACTAATTAACTTGTATCTTTTATATTAAATTAGTGGTTCTTAAATCTTTTCCATAAAAAAAATATTAGAGAATTATCAAAATTTATTATTTTTTGTCATTAATTAAATATTAATATTTAAAAATATAGAATAAAATATATTAATAAATTATTAAATTAAAGAAATTGAATTAATAGTTAAATATATTGATAGGTGAACAACGCACACGAGGACGCCATAAACGCAATGGCGGTTTCCACAAATGGACTTGTTTACAGTGGTTCAGCGGATAAGAAGATCAAGGTGTGGAAGAGAGTGGAAGGAGAAAAGAAACACATTCTAGTGGACATCTTAGAGAAGCACAACTCAGGGATAAATGCCTTGGCTCTCAGCTGTGATGAAACTCTCTTGTATTCAGGTGCATGTGACAGGTCAATATTGGTTTGGGAGAAAAGAGAGGCGGTGGAAGAAGAAGAAGAAGAAGGAGCGTATAATGGTAAAATGGTAGTGGTTGGTAAACTGAAAGGGCACACCAAGTCCATATTGTGCCTTGCTGTGGTGTCTGATTTGGTGTGTAGTGGTTCTGCTGACAAAACAATTAGGGTGTGGAGGAAGGGTAATAATAACAATGAATATTCTTGTTTGGCTGTTCTGGAAGGGCATAATGGTCCAGTTAAGTGCTTGACTACGGTCGTTGATGACTGTAATAATAATGATGGTGATCCATGTGATGAAGGTTCTTCTTTTCTAGTCTATAGTGGCAGCTTGGATTGTGATGTTAAGGTGTGGAAGATTTTTGTTCCTCCACTCTAAATTATTCTATAATAGGACATGTAATTCTTCCTTTTCTGACTTTTTGGTACATTAAATGTATGATTTTGAGCACCCTCCCTTTTTCTTTCAATTCTTTATTTTATTTTATTTTATCTGCTTATGTTCCCAGTCCTGACCCTTTATTTGTCTCTTAAGAGTTTAGCAGAGTTTAATTCTCATTCATTGCATTGATTGAAGTACAATATCTGGTACTAGAGTGCTATATCGTGTTTCTTTTTGTGAGTGTAGTGTGTAGAAACCAACTTTAAAGAAGGATCAGAGATGAAGGAAAGCAAAATGAACAGAATAATAATAAGAAACGGAAAAAGAAAATCTCGAAATTTGTATCCGAAAGAATAGAGAATATGTAGATGCATGAACTTAGTGTATAGCAATTTTACTGGTAATTTTATCTCTTTTGACTGGAAAACTGTGCGTGGAAATGAATTAACCAAGCAGATGATAGACGATTCTAGATGTTCACTGATAGCCTAATATGATTTTATGTGTTCAGCACGTTAATGCGCAAGCGCAACACGATATTGTATTGTATTTTATTTCTTTACGCCTAACTCAGAATTATTATTTAAATTAGTTTTTACTTTACACCAACAATTATATATTGTGCATGTTTGGGCGCCATTATTTTGTTAAAAAAAGATTTTTTTTCAATGAAAAAAGATCTTTTTTTATTTTTTAACGTGTTTGACAAATTTCTAGTAGTAAAAGTAAAAGCACTAGTAAAATAAAAAAAAGATCTTTTTTGAGAAGCTGTAATTTACATCTTTTTTTAAAAGATCTTTTTTCCTTAAAAAAAAGATGTTTTTCATGTAATAAATAAACAAAAAAGTATTTTTATATTATTATACACAAACATAATTGATTGATAAAAAGACCTTTTTACATGAGATATCCAAACATAAAATTACTTTTACTTCTCTATAAGATCTTTTAAAAAAAGATAACTCAAAAAAAAGATCTTTTCTTAGAAACTCACCCAAACAAGCCCATTGAATCAGTAGAATTAGAAATTCAAATTAAAAGTTCAAAGATTAACCAATAGTTAACTGAAATTAAATAAAATATAATAAATAATATATATTTATATATTCAATATATAATTTAAAAAAAATGATTTTTTTGTGATTTATTATCTTAAATAATTGCTAAAAATAATATTAGTTCGACCAATTAATTAGATTTTAATTAGTTTACTGTCAAATAATTTTACTTTAAATGAAACCAGTCTGGTGATGACCGATTCTTAATTAACTGGGTCAAATCAATCGATTTAATTCAGTTCTCAAAATCATACTTTACACATAACTCTTCCAACAACAATTCTCTTATGACTATCTTTCTGCAGTTGCTAGCCAAAATAATTAAAAAGAAACCTTAAACTTGATATACAAAAATTGGCTTTTTTGTTTTAAATAAAAATGTTCATATTTCCCAATTTAAATATCTAGGAGTTTTTGTGTAGCTCAAAGCAGAATTCTTAAGTTATCATGCAAAACTAGAATGGCTAATACTTTAAAAAAGAAGACGAAATTAGAGAGAAATGAACAAAAGTAGAATTGTGTTTAGTATATACTAACATGTATAATTGAGTATCATATAGCAAGACCAGGACAACTTTCTTGCAACTAGTAAGCTAAATCAGGCCCATGTAGTGTTTGTGTTAATCCATGAATGGTTTTGTATGCAGTATTTTGTGCTATAAAAGGAGGTTGGATCAGATCAACTGTGTCTTACAAAATGCAGTTAGAAATAAATTGTCAAAATAGAATTGTCTCATGGCTCCCTCTTGAGTTAAAGCCAAAGTAATAATAATAATTATTCTCACATTAGGTCGAATTATAAGGTTATAGACTCGATCAAAGTCAATTTTTTTTTAAAAAACTGTTTGGAAATCAAAATAATCCAGCTATAATTAGTCAACAATTTTTAAATTTGACTTCATTTAGATAACCTTTGTACTTGTTGAATTTTTATTTCACTCACTTATCACACAATATATTACAAAATATACGACCCCACATGTTAATCATAATAATATTTTCCTAATTATTAGGATATTACTGTATAACATATTAATAATATCTTTTATAATTTGATTTCCATATATACTATTGTAGCAAAAACTAATAATAATAATAATAATAATAATAATAATAATATATAAGAATGTTCACAGGTTCAGGGAATACGAATACGATTATCTATGCAAATTCGAATCGAACCGATTAAATTGGTTTTAAAACCAATGGGTGACCGAATATTATCAGACCCAATATGATAAAATTCAATCATTATTGGTCCGGGTAATGATTTTGGAAGGGCAAAATCCGAACGAACCCGTAAACTCGAACCCTCTTTTTTATTAAATAAAAAAATATAAATTCAAAGCATATATATTAACTTTTAGTAAACCTAACCCCTAAAACCACACTAACACATGACACAGCAACCATGGTGCCACCCTCCACCCATCAGACTCGAAGAACCCTAGCAGAGCCTCTTCAGTCTTCACACCCTTATAGCCTTACTCACCCCCTCACTAACGGCGACTATGACAAATCGGTGTTCACTCCCTCACAGCGGCAACTGAAGGTTGAACAACGCAAACTCACTCTCACTCATGGCGGTCACTAGCTCGCTCAAGGCAGGCTGCAGCAACGTCGTCGTTGTCGCGTTGTCTCCACTTCTCTAGAATCGTTGAGTCGAGTGTGCGTAACCCTCTGAAGGCAACAATGTCATCATCTCCACCGTGCATCGTGCAGTTCAGCATCGTTAACTTCTCCTCCGGTCTTTGACAGTCGTCTTCTTCAGTCAGGTAAGGATCCAGTTTTTTAGTTTTCACTTGTTTTTGCCTTAGTCTCTTGGTCATCTTTCCTCTTCTCCTATTTTATTTTTCTCTGTTAAGTTTTAATTTCTTTTGTATTCTCTGTCTCTGTTCAATTTTTAGTTCAATTGGTTTGTTATGAGAAATTGAGGTTGTTCTTTTTACTCTATTCAATTTTTTGTTCGATTGGTTTATTTTTAAAATTTTGAGTTCTAAGTTCTTGTTGAAATGTATGTTGGTGACGAATTTTGAGTTCTTGGAAAAAAATATCAAATTATATTGTTCTGTACATATTGTAAAAATTCTGAGTGGCTGATGTTTTATTATATTTTTTTGTAAATTGAAAAATGACAAAAACTAATTCTGTTGAACATTCTTGGTTGATGAAATAAAAGATTATGGAGTGAAGGCTTTTAAAGACTTAATGTGGTTGCACTTTTAATATGGTAAATATGTTGAGTTTGTTGTGTTTTTAGTTTTTAATATGTTTTGAGTTTGTTGTGTTTGGTGTTTAATATGTTTGAATTTTTATGTCTCTGTTGTTTAGATTTTGTTATTATTAGAAT
Source organism: Arachis ipaensis (assembly GCF_059453495.1). Lineage (NCBI taxonomy): Eukaryota > Viridiplantae > Streptophyta > Magnoliopsida > Fabales > Fabaceae > Arachis > Arachis ipaensis. The sequence goes on from NC_142440.1 coordinate 129,710,125, forward strand.
GTTATTGACTTGTTAGATTATATTACATATTTAAAGAATTTTTTAAAAAAATTTCTCACTTTTTTAAATTTTTTTCTTATGAATTTTTATTTCATCAGGTATCCGAACCAATCCAGTTTTTATCAGTTTGGTTTAGTTTGGGTACACACATAAAAAAAAGTAAACCAAACCAAATTGAACTAATTATTAGTTGGTTTGGTTTTCATTTCACTCCAAATCTGAACTAAACTGACCTGTGAACACCTTTGATAATATGCTTTAATTGACATTAATTTTAATTTATTTTCTTTTGTAACCATTAATTCACTGATTCATGTAACGACCTAGTTTTCTGCGAAACGAAACTTTTTCTGAAGAAACGAAGTATTTTCAGAAGTTCAGTGAAGCAGGCACCTCCAACCACCTCTACTGCATCATCAAGCACCTCATTCTACATCATCATCATGTCATCACTAAGCAAGAACCTCTTTTGAGCAAGGTTCTGAGAACCGGACCGGTCATTGAACCGGTCAAGTGACCGGTTCAATGGTTCACTGGTCTGACCGGGGTCGAACCGTGGTTAAACCGATTTAATTAAATATACAGTGAAATTATAAAAAAAAATTCAATATACAAATCACAACATTGAATATAGCATTAAAAAAATCCAGAACCACAGAATCCAGAATCCATAATCCAAAATATTCTATATAGCATTCAAAATAAATAAAAAAACTCAAGCAGATTTTGAGTGAACATCAGATTGCAAAAGAGTCTTTTATACTTTATGTAACAAACAAACCACACAAGCAACAATCAGCATCCATTGAAAACAAGATCATTCATTCATAACAAAGTTCTGTTGTATGGTTTGGACCAACAATGGGCCTGAAGCCCTGAACACACACTTTATCAATTGACATAGAAAATTATCTACCCTAGGACAAAGTATAGCAATGCTATTGCACACTAAGCAAATTGAAAATTTCTGTAAAACTCAAATCAAAAATCCAAATTTCTTGTACAGCATTATGTTGTTGTTGCTGAACATTTTGTGACTGTTCCATCTAAATTGAACATAGCAGAATTGAAAACACAACGAAATAGAAGCACAGAGCAGATTAAAATTCTCAAATTCAACATACATCAAATTAATTCTCAAACTCAACATACAACAAATTTATTTAACATTTCATTAATCATATAAAAATTGATATATTGAAGAAGAACAGAAGCCAGGAATAAAAACAGAGTATAAACACAAGAAGTCAAGAACAGAAGCTCAGAACAAAAAATGAACAGAAGAACAGAAGCCAGAAACAAAATAAAAAAATTACAGGAATATGAACAGAAGATCAGAAGCCCAGAACAAAAAATGAAAACATCAAGAAGCCAAGAACAGAAGAAAGAGCCAGAAACCAGAACTTATCGCAAGATGAAGTAGAGAACAGAAGGCCAGAAGCTCGAGCCTCGAAATAGAGAACAGAACCGTGAGCGACGACCCGCGTCGGTGGGCGACGAGCCGCGACGGTGATGGACTACCCGCGACAGTGACCCTTGATTCACGGTGTTAGTTCTCCTTCGTATGCAGAAGCTCCAGCCTCGGCGGTGCTTCACGACCCGCGACCGAAACCCAGAAACCCAGAAGCCAGAAACCCAGAACCCGCAACGGTGCTTCACGACCAGTGACCAAAACCCAGAAACCCAGAACCCACAACGGTGCTTCACGACCAGCGACCAAAACCCAGAAACCCAGAACCCGCAACGGTGCTTCACGACCAGCGACCAAAACCCAGAAACCCAGAACCCGCAACGATGCTTCACGACCCGCGACCAAAACCCAAAAACCCAGCAGCCGCAACGGTGCGCGACGACCCGCGACGGTGGGAGTGTTCTTCACGGCGTTCGTCGGTTGTCCGTCGTTTGCAGATTGTCTAGCCTCGAGCTTAGGGTTGGGAGTGGAGTGTTGAGTGTTCTTGGGAGATTTTGGGAGATTAGGGATTGATTTAGGGTAAACTGATGCTTCTACCTGCGTTGTTCAGCGCTTCAGCCTGATTTTCTCTTTTTTTTTTTTTTTTATTATTAAAATAGCCAAACGACACCGTTTCAATAGCAGGAGGGAAAACCGGTATTTGGAAAATCGGGCCGGTTCGCCCGGTTCGCCGGTTAACCACCGGTTTTTTGCAACGCGGTTTTGCATGTTGACCGGACTGGCTAAGTGACCGGTTTCCGGTTAACCCGGTTGAACCGGCCGGTCCGGTCCGGTTTTCAGAACATTGCTTTTGAGATAAGCTCGACGTTACAGTCGTGAAAAACCTAGTTTTTGAGCCGTTTTGATTAGGAGCTTTAGACTCCGATTTTTGTAGCTAATCTCTATTTGATTAGCCAAACTCCATTTATGAGAGAAGAGAGATAGTAATATAATATTATTATTATATTAATATTAGAGATGCTTGAATAATATTATAACATTATTTGATCTGTTTTAGTTAAAACAAGTTAAAACAAGAGATCGGTTTAATTGGGATCACAGTCTTCTGGTGCAAGTTAACACCAGCACTCTCTAATGACTTTAGCAATACTAATACCTCATCATATACCTTTTATTCTCATGTTAATCATGTTACTAGTGTCATTTATACTAGTAGCTCAGATATTAATTTTTAGATGTGTTGTGAAGTGTGTGTTCTAATATATCTAGTTTTAGAAATAATACATCTGAGATATTTTAATATTATTTTAACCACCTCACAAGCTAGTCAAATCACGGATCTCCCTTCACCCTCAAGACCTCCAAGGTTGCTGCATTTCCTCATTGTGGCCGAAAATTTGCAAGAGAGAAAAGAGAGAAAAGTTCTTGGTTCTTGATCTTCAAAGCTTGATTTTTTCTGAACTAAAACTCAAATCAAAACTCTAATACGATTAAAATGATCCTCTCTTCTTTCTCTTGACAATCATATGACTAATCAAGGTTGGAAACAAGGTGAGATGGTTGTTCTCTTCCCCTTTGAATTCAGTTTCAAGAACACATGCATAAACATGTGTTTTTTTGATGTTCTTCTATAGGTATCATGCTTAGCTTGACTTGAGGGCCAAGGAACTTTAAAGTCCAACAAGATTAAGGTGAGAAATCTCATCCTAACTGGTGGTTGAAGGTTTGGTCAGTTAGGGTTTTGAGGATTTAAAGTTGTTCTTAATGTGATTTAAAAGGAAAAAGTGCTCTAGGAACACCTTGAAGCATAGCCGAAAATAGGGGCAGAAAATAAATGTATGTTTGGTGAAATTAATCTTAATTAATTGTGTTTAAGTTGTATGATTATGATATGGTTTAGTTGTGCTTGAAATTGATTGTTTATATGAGTGATTCTTGGTGAAATTTTGGTGAAAATTTGATGAAATTTGATAAAATTCAAGCTATGAATTTGTGTTGAAAACAAGTGGAAATCAATGGAGCTTTGGTGGCTGTAATTTTAATTTGAATTTTAGAAAAAATCGGTTACTGAAAAGATTGAAAAACGGGTAAGAATCAAAGAAAGAATCTGAAGAATTTATGAAAAATACGAAGAACACTTTGAGTATGATGAAGAACAATAAAAAATACCTTTTTTATCTTAGGAGAGGCCAAATTATAAATATTTTTGTGTTAATGGGGTTAAAGTGCAATTACTAAAAGTTTAGGGGGTTAAAGTATAAATATCAAAAGTTAAGAGGGTCAAAATATAATTTTTATAAAATTTTGGGGCCACTTTGTAAATTTTTGAAAAAATATAATAAAATATTAATAAATTTAATTAATAAAAAATATTAAATACTATTATTTTATTAAAAATAATAAAATAATAGCGAAAAAACAATTTTTTGTAAAAGCCTTATGAAGACAATTTAATTTTAGAATTTCATAATTCCCTTCATAAAACATCTATGGAGTGGTAAGAACATGTTAGTGAGGAGAAGATAAAAGAAAGATAAAACGTTGAAGAAAAGATAAAAATCGAAGAAAGAGTCGGTAAAGTTTTAAAGGCAAAGATAAATGTCGATTAAGGAAGCAATCTAGGAGCAACATAATTAGTGCTTGATTGTGGTTAGGGTTAGGTATTACATGAATTGTTGAGATTTAGAAAGGATAATAAAAAATGTTTAAAGGCGAAAAAATCCCACAAATTGTTAGTTGTTTAACTACGGGAAAATTTCACGAATTGATAGTGTTAAATACGGGAAGTACCCACAAACTGAATAATCATTGGTCTTAAAAAAATCTATGAATTGTTATTTGTTTTATATGCGGAAAAAATTCACGAATTGATAATCATTGATTACGGGAATAACCCACGAACTGTTGTATGTTGATCTCGGAAAAAACCCACAAACTGAGGATCACTGTTCTGTTGTGTGTTAATCTCGAGGACGCCCACGAATTGAGGATCGTTGTTTTCCTTCTGTGTATATTATGGCGTCGAGCTTTGCGCCGACTGTCGGTAGTCACGAAGGAGTAGTATTCTTAATCACCGACACGTATACACAAAGGATGCAATGGGAAACCATATCTAGGACTAGTTTCTAGGTAATGTCGGACTGCAGGGTGTAAACTGACACGTGAGCTCATGACCTGCATAGGACAGACATGCATCATACTTGGTTGCGCATTCACTCTGTTATGATTGTTGTATGAATGTATGTTTTCTCTGTTTGTATTCTATTCTCTGTGTTTACTGTGTGCTATTATTATGTATTTCTCTATTTGTATTCTGTTTCTCAATTTTTTCTGTTTATCTATTCTCTAGTTTTCTTCTATTTACTGTAAAATATATTACTAACTGATAAGCACAATGGAAGCGATTAATATGACTAATTAGCCTAACTCTATTAAGAACTTCCCAGTTCTTACCTCCTTTCTCCCCCTTCAGATGGAGGCAGGAATACTCTTCTGTAATCCACTGATGATCATTTTGCAAAGAGAATTCTACTTTAGGTAGCCTTCTAAGTCTAGGGCAAACTCTATTCTGTGTTTATATATAAATACTATGAGACCAGTCGACGTCTGCACCCCGTTTGAATACGAACTTTTACCTAAATCCTTTGTACGAGGTTCCTGTTTTGTGGCTACTTGATGGAGTACCAGTGAGACGCCCTATGACAACATATGATCGTGTAGAGGAGTAGTAGATGATATTCTACCTTTTGATGATGTTCCATCTGACCTGAGTTTTGAAGAGGTAGAACATACTTTCCCTCGCTTTGTAGTTTAGAGGGATTTAGGTGAGTATAGAGTCTAGGCTAGCTTGGGGACTTCTTGAATAGGTCAGAGCCTAGGATGTGGTATGTTATATATGTATAAAGTTATCATCTAGCTATATCTAGGGGTGTTCTAACTAAGATCTATACTCTAACAAAGGCTAGATAACTGAACGTTGTTAATTACTTGAGATGTTTATTGATGCGTAAGCATCTTTCCTATCTTTTTCTAGTGAATTTGCATTCAAATTGTTGAGTTTAATCAAGATTTAATTACCTTTAGCCACTATGAATGCTATTTTGAGTTGTTTGCAATTTATGTTTATTTCAGGTAGCATTCGGATGGATTCGATGGAGTTTTGTAGCAGAAAAGGAAGAAAGCGAATGATGCTGTCAACCCTGACCTCCTTACACTCAAATAGAAATAACTTGAGCTACCGAGGTCTAATTGACGTGATTTCAGTGGCATTGAAAAGCTAACTTCTAGAGCTTTTCAACAATATATAATAGTATAACATTTTCTTCCATTTCGTACGGATCACTTCACGCTAAACTTGAGGAAGCTCAAGTTTGGCGCCAACCAAGAAGCCTCAAGGAAGAATACACGCTGCCATCTCCACGCGGAACTTGAGTTTACTCAAGTTCGGCGCCAGCCTGAAAAGTCCAAAGGAAGCATTGCGCACAATTTCCACGCCAAACTTGGTTTCCCCCAAGTTTGGCGCCACACCTTTAGGCAATGGTGGTCCCCAATTCGTCTACACAAGGCTGCACGAATCAATCAGTGATTTTGAATTAAACTTTTATTATTTTAATTAGGAAAAGATATTTAATTTTAGGAAATATATTTTACATTAATTAGGATTAGATATAAAAGGGAAAAGAATCAGCCTTTTGGGCTCTTCTCATCTCTTCTCTTCTACCTCATTCTGCAATTTACAGTTTTTTACAGAATCCTAGTTTTCTCTCTGAACCATGAGCAACTAAACCTCCATTGTTAAGGTTAGGAGCTCTGTCTATTGTATGGATTGATACTATTATTTTTCTATTTTAATTCATGTACTGTGATTTCTATTTCAAGAATTGTTTTCATTCTTTATTTTATGAATCTGGGTGGAATAGAAGTATGACCTTGGTTCTAATTGAGTTCATGTATAACTTGGAAAAGCTCTTTACTTGAACAACAGCTTGAAAACAATTTCTCCTAAACTACTAATTATCTGGACTTAACGAGATACGTGACATATAATCCTCTTATATTTGGGTAATTAGAGTTTTTGTGATATCTAAACTAGAATTGAATTTCACCTTCTAATTGGAATTAAGTGACCAAGGAATTGACGGTTGATGAATTTTAGAGGAGACTAAAAAGGTCTAAGGAATTAGAGTTTAGTCACATAGTTTGCCATGAATTAAATCTTGCATGATTAAAATAGTTAATAAGAAAATTCAATCCGGAAAATAGATATTTCTGAAGCCTTAACTTTTTTTCCGTATATTATTCACTACTTATTTACTACTTGCTTTTCTGATATTCTGAATTTACTGTTAATGTGTTTGAACTCTCAAAATATCATTTTTTGTTTGTCTGACTAAGCCAATCACTCAATCATTGTTGTTTGATCCATCAATTCTCGTGAGATCGACTCTCACTCACCTGAGGTATTACTTGGTACGACCCGGTGCAGTTGCTGGTTAGTTTGTGGGTTATAAATTCTGCATCAAGTTTTTAGCACTGTTGCTGGGGATTGACTGTGACTGACAACTATTAGTTGTTTGATTGCTTAGATTAGGCGTTTTAGCTTTAAATTTATTTAATTTTGCACCTTAGATTTTTGAATTTTCTTGCTTTATTTTTCCTTAATTTCTGAAATTAAGTTTGGTGTCCCCTAGTTATTTTTTTATTTTAATTTTTCCTGTTTATTTTTCCAAAAGTTTTCGAAATTTTTGTCCTAATTTCAATAGTAATTTTCAAATTTTAGTTTTTAGTTTATTTAGTATTTTTATTTTATTATTTTATACAAGTTACCTCACTGGGAATTCTCTACACTCTGACATAGAGGGTCCCATCTTTTCTTGTCTTCTGTTTGTTTATGAGCAGGAACCGGGACAAGGAACATCTATTTGACTTTGATCCTAAACCTGAAAGGACTTTGAGGTGGCGTTTATAACACACAAGACTTTACAAGGTTGCAGAGTCCACCATGGATAATAATAATGCTGCTAATGCCAATATGGCAAATCCGAATGGGAATGAGCAACCTAGAAGAGTGCTTGGCTCTTACACTGCTCCTAATGCAGATCTTTATGGCACAAGTATCGTGGTACCTCCTATAGCTGCAAACAACTTTGAACTGAAACCACAACTAGTTACTCTTGCAGATTTGTGAAACTGTGAAGACCAATAGAGTGAATCCTGAGGTATACAAACTCATGCTCTTCCCATTTGTTGTGAAGGATAGAGCAAAGCTGTGGTTAGATTCTCAACCTAAAGAGAGTCTGGATACTTGGGATAAAGTTGTCACTGAATTTCTGACTAAATTTTTTCCACCTCAAAAGCTGACTAAGCTAAGGTGGAGGTTCAGACTTTCAGACAGAAAGATGGTGAGACCCTTTATGAAGCTTGGGAGAGATTCAAGTTACTGACTAGGCAATGCCCTCCGAACATATTCTCTAGATGGACTCAGATGGATATTTTTTATGAGGGCTTATGTGAAATGTCCAAGATGCGCTTAGATAATTCTGCAGGTGGTTCTTTGCACATGAAGAAGACACCAGAGGAGACTACTGAGCTTTTCGAGTTGGTTGCTAACAACCAATACTTATATTCCTTCAACAGGAATCCTGTGAACTCTGAGACCCCTCGAAGAGAAGTGTTTTGGAAGTGGAAGCTGTTGATGCTCTCCTTGCTCAGAACAAACTTTTGTCTCAGCAAATAAGTCTAATTACTCAACAGTTGAGTGGAATGCAAGTTTCAGCTGTCAACAGTCAAAATGCACCCCAAGAAGCCCTTATGACATGACAGGTAATTTTATGCAAAATGAGAATTATAATTATGCTCAATCTTCTTCTGAACACGTCAATTACATGGGGAGTGCTCCTAGAAACCCCAATAATGATCTATATTCTAAGACCTACAATTAGGGGTGGAGAAATCACCCAAATTTTGGGTGGAGAGACCAACCTTAGAGATCTCAAAATTTTAATAATAATTCTCAAGGCAGTTTTCAACAGAATAATTTTAATAACCACCAGTTTCAGTCATTTCAGCAAGCAACTTCTCAATCTCAAAATACTACTGATTTGGAAGCACTAATGGCGAGTTTTATACATGAAACCAGAGCATCAATCAAGAACTTGGAGATTTAGATGGGTCAATTAGCCACAAAAGTTAATGAAATTGATCAGAGGACCACTAATAGCCTTCCTGGTAACACAATTCCAAATCCAAGGGAGGAATGCAAGGCTATCACCTTGATAAGTAGACAAGTGCTAAGTACGAAAGCACAAGTTAATGAGGAGCCTGTTGAAAAAGAAGATCCAGAGGAGAAGAAAGAGGAGGTGGAGCACGTCCCTCCAAAGCGTGCAGATAACCCGTTCCCAGACTCTCTTGACACTTATCCTACATTGCCTAAGGCGCTTGAGTACAAGCCTAAAATGCCATATCGTCAGAGACTTCAAAAGGAGACCCAAGACAAGTAGTTTTCAAAGTCTTGGAGGTCTTCAGAAAGTTGCAAATCAATATTCATTTTGCTGAAGTCTTGGAGCAAATGCCTCTCTATGTCAAGTTCATGAAGGAGTTGTTGTTAAAGAAGATGCCCTTAAAGGGAGATGAGACAGTGGTCTTGACTAAGAAATGTAGTGCCATAATTCAGAATAACTTACCAAGGAAGATGCTAGACCCAAGAAGCTTTCAAATTTCATGTACCATTGGGAGCACAACCTTTGAGAAAGCGTTATGTGATATGGGTGCAAGCATCAATTTAATGCCCTTGTCTGTGATAAAAAAGTTGCAAATCCAAGAGGAACAACCCAAGGATAGCATCACAGATGGCAGACAAATCTATAAAGCCTGCATATGGATTAGTAGAGAATATCTTAGTCAAAGTAGGTAAGTTCTTCCTCCCAGTAGATTTTGTGATTCTTGACAGGGAAAGGATGAGAATGCCTCTATAATTCTAGGAAGGTCATTCCTAGCCACTGGGAGAGCTCTAATTGATGTAGAAGTGGGTGAATTAGTGCTTAGAGTGCATAATGAGCAACTGGTCTTTCATGTCTTCAAAGATATGCATTCAGCAGGTGAAGAGAAGAAGTGCATGCAGATTGAGCTTAGTACCCCAAACTTTCAAGGCCCCCTAATGATGAACAGCAGAATCTGAAGCTCAAACATCCTTTGGTGACAATCAATAAAATTTCTCTTGACATCAAACCTAAGTTTGGTGTCGGGAATGCATCATCCACCAAGGAGGAGGTTCCCAAAAAGAAAAAAGTACCCAGGGAATGGAGAAACAAAAAGATTCCCACTGAAGACTTCTCCCCAGGAATGAAGGTGGTATTCATTGTATGTCCAATTCTGCCTCATATAGTGAACATGATCCTATCTTTTGAGCATATAGAGTTGATCAATGGGAGCACAAGAAAGAAGTTCACAGGAAGGGGCGAAGAGCTGAGCCCCTATGATCCTCCTCCTTAGAGGAGCTGACCGTCAAGCTAGTGACGGTAAAGAAGTGCTTGTCGGGAGGCAACCCGATGTTTTCATATCCTTAGGTTTGATTTTTTATTTTGATTTTTCTTATTTTTAATTTTATTAGTTTTGTTTGAGTTTCTACTATTTTTTCTTTGTTTTACGTATATTTTGGTCATGCAGAGTGATTAGAACAGGAACAGGAGAAATTAAAAGGAATTTTTGACACCATGGAGTTTTTCTTTGCTTGAGGACAAGCAAACTTTTAAGTTTGGTGTTGTCGCTTCACTTGTGGCTTTTCTGTTTATTTTAATGGCACCAAACGGAGGCGAATCATCTTTACAGAAGAGCACAACCCGAAGAATGAGACGGCCAATAGGATAACTGAGGTGGTTGAGTTCCTTTCATTCTATATTTCCTCCCGTTCTTATTTTGTTGTCTTCTGTTTTCTGTTGCTTTGATTGCCTGCATGATCTTTAGTACTTTCAGTTCTGAGATTTAGTTTCATTTTGTTATTTGCTTTTAGTAAAAAAAAATTATGTCTCATGTATTGCTCACTGAGCTTGAATTCAAAAGAAAAAAAAGAAAAAGATGTATTGCATGAGAAATAGAGTTTATAATAAAGAGTAGTCTTAATTACTTAAATGTGGTGGTATTATTTGTCATTCTGAATGCATGACATGAACCGTGCATATTTGAGTTTGAGTCAAGGGATGTTGATGTATAAGGAACAGGAATTTAGAGAAATATTATGAATTCTCTGAAGTTAGTAAAAGCTTAATCATTGAATCAAAAGAAACAACAAGAGAAAAGAAAAAATATAAAAGCAAGGTCCAAGGCTCTGAGCATCAATGACTAGGGAGGTCAGACATGATTAAAAGCTCAAAGAGTTGTTTTCCTAGTCATATGCTTGTGGTGTAGATGTGTCAAGTAACCCTTGAGACAGAACACTAAGAGTCGAGATCAAATGCAATTAACAGAGTATGCCACAAGCTTTGAGCACCACTGTCTGGGAGTAACTGAAAGAAAAATCAGAACTTCAAAAGAGTTCCCTAGTTAAGTGCTTGTGGTGTTCTTGTGTCAATTAACCCTTGATAAAGAATATCTGCTGTGTTCAAGGATTAAACTGAAGTATAAAGACAAGAGAATTTATAATATTATCCGGATTCTAATTCCGAATGACAGTGACATTCTTCTGATTCAAAGGAGAGTGAGATGCCAGAACTGTTCAATATTACAATAGATAAACCCCACTTCAAGAAGAGACATGAACTTAATTGAACTCTCACTCCTCGTGCAAATTCACATCTTAATCGTGTATTAGTTTTAGTTGCTTGAGGACAAGCAACAATTCAAGTTTGGTGTTGTGATGCGTGAGCATCTTTCCTATCTTTTCCTAGTGAATTTGCATTCAAATTGTTGAGTTTAATCAAGATTTAATTACCTTTAGCCACTATGAATGCTACTTTGAGTTGTTTGCAATTTATGTTTATTTCAGGTAGCATTCGGATGGATTTGATGGAGTTTTGTAGCAGAAAAGGAAGAAAGCAAATGATATTATCAATCCCGACCTCCTTGCACTCAAACAAGAATAACTTGAGCTATAGAGGTCTAATTGATGTGATTCTAGTGGCATTTGAAAGCTAACTTTCAGAACTTTCCAACGATATATAATAATATACCCTTTTCTTCCATTTCCTACGGACCACTTCACGCCAAACTTGAGGAAGCTCAAGTTTGGCGCCAACCAAGAAGCCCCAAGGAAGAATACACGCTGCCATCTCCACGCCGAACTTGAGTTTACTCAAGTTCGGCGCCAACCTGAAGAGTCCAAAGGAAGTATTGTGCACAATCTTCATGCCAAACTTGGATCCTTCCAAGTTTGGCACCACAAGCCAAGATGCAAAAGGGAAGCTCTGCCCACTCCACGCCAAACTTGGTTTCTCCCAAGTTTGGCGCCACACCTTTAGTCTACACAAGGCTGCACGAATCAATCAGTGATTTTGAATTAAACTTTATTATTTTAATTAGAAAAAGATATTATTTAATTTTAGGAAATATATTTTACATTAAGGCCCAGTTTGGATAAACAACTTAATTAAGTTACTTTTTTGAAGAAATAGCTTAAACAATAAATGCTTATATTAAAAGTAGCTTATAAATAAGTTATTTTGTATTTGATTTTTTAGTTCTAAAAGTACTTATTTTAAGAGAAAAGTGATAAAAAGTTTTTTATTATGAGAGAAGTCATTTTTTTAAACTTCTCCTTAAGCACCGAAATATATTTTTAGAAAGTTGCAATTTTATTTTGAAAATTGTACCAGACATTAATACTACACATTTTCATAAGTTAAAAGTTAAAAAAAAGTCACTTATGAACCTATCCAAACGGGCTCTAATTAGGATTAGATATAAAAGGGAAAAGAATCAGCCCTTCGGGCTCTTCTCATCTCTTCTCTTCTACTTCATTCCACAATTTACAGTTTTTTTACAGAATCCTAGTTTTCTCTCTGAACCATGAGCAACTAAACCTCCATTGTTAAGGTTAGGAGCTCTGTCTATTGTATGATTGATACTATTATTTTTCTATTTTAATTCATGTACTGATTTCTATTACAAGAATTGTTTTCGTTCTTTATTTTATGAATCTGGGTGGAACGGAAGTATGACCTTGGTTCTAATTGAGTTCTTGTACAACTTGGAAAAGCTCTTTACTTGAACAACAGCTTGAAAACAATTTCTCCTAAACTACTAATTATCTGGACTTAACAGGATACGTGACATATAATTCTCTTATATTTGGATAATTAGAGTTTTTGTGGCATCTAAACTAGAATTGAACTTCACCCTCTAATTGGAATTAAGTGACCAAGAAATTGGCAGTTGATGAATTTTAGAGGAGACTAAAAAGGTCTAAGAAATTAGGGTTTAGTCACATATAGTTTGCCATGAATTAAATCTTGCATGATTAAAATAGTTAATAAGAAAAGTCAATTCGGAAAATAGATATCTCTGAAGCCTTAACTGTTTCTCTATATATTATTTACTACTTGTTTACTGCTTGCTTTTTTGATATTCTGAATTTACTATTAATGCATTTGAACTCTCAAAACATCATTTTCTGTTTATCTGACTAAGCCAATCACTCAATCATTGTTGTTTGATCCATCAATTCTCGTGGGATCGACCCTCACTCACCTGAGGTATTACTTGGTACAACCCGGTGCACTTGCCGGTTAGTTTGTGGGTTATAAATTCCGCACCATTTATAACTGTTGTATCTATTATTATATGTGAAATGATTATAAATGATTCCGTATATTAATTCAAAATATTTTAAAAAAAAAGTACCTTGTAAAATAATAATGTTTTAACAACGAATCAGGTTCATATAATTAAATAATAGTTAAAGTTAAGGAAAGCAAATTGGTAGCACTCGGCTTCTAGTATGATCATAACATACCGGAAATTGGGTCGTTTGGTATCAAAGCAGTTCATTCCTAGTAGATCCTGGGGACTAGACTGACTATGCTTCATTGCATACTCTGTTGTGTATCTCACACTTATAGGATATCTCAGTGATATATATTGCATGATTGTTTCTATGTTTTTATTTTGGAAATGTTCACACTTGACTTGAAGTGTTAAGACTAATCACCTTAATAATTATTGTTTGGTGTGAACAGGACCACAATGAGTCCACGGAGACGTAACACATAGGAAGGAACCTCTAACGATAACCGAGAGAAGGATCAGAAAACATTCATGGATACAATGAACACTATAGCTGAAGTAGTCCATGAGGTTGTGGTAGCTGCGACTAAGGCTGTTGAACGTCTTGGGGTGAGAAACAGAAACTGAGAAGACAACGGGAATGATGAGAATGATTTAGGGCATCTTGAGAAACCTATGACTCTTGCAAATTTTTTGAAGGTGAATCTGCCTAAGTTCAAGGGTACACTTGTTGCGACTGATGCTGATAACTGGTTTCGAGGAATCGAGCGATCATTGTGAGCACAACATGTTCCGGAAAGGCCAACATGTGGAGTGTGATACTGATATGCTCGAAGGAGAGGCTAAGTACTGGTGGTAGGGGATACGGTGACTGCTGCAACAGAATGAAGGCGACATTCCTTGGGATACCTTTATAGACGAATTTACAAGAAGTATTTTCTAAGAGCAGCGCGTGATGCCAAGGAGATGGAGCTTATGCAGCTGAAACAAGGAAGTACGATTGTTGCTGAGTATGCCCGTAAGTTTGATGACTTGTGCCGTTTCTCCAAGATCTGTCAAGGGAATCCTGCTGAATTTGAAAAAAGGAAGTGTCTGAACTTTGAAGGAGGACTCCGAGAAGAACTGATGAATTCTGTTGTCTTGCTAGAGATAAGGAACTTTGCCGAGTTAGTAAATAAAAGTAAACTGGTGGAAGAATGTTTGAAGAGAATGGCGATAGCTCAAGCAAATCGCAGGGAGGCTGATGCATGAGCATCATTAGTACCTTTTCTGTGTGATTTATATGGCTTTTCTGTTGATTTGTTAGAGGATTTTAGTGGATTATCTCGTATTGGATACTACTTTGAATTTTGTGGCTTTTGATTGATTTCAGGTAGTATTCTGGTGAAAAAATTTTTGGAAAGGGCATGAAGAAGCAAAAAAGGACCATATGTACGCATCATCCATACGTACGTATCAGAATAATTAAGATAGCTCAATCAAAGTTTAATTTATTTGTCACTTAAGCAAACCAATAAACACCGAGAGTATTTAAACCTGGGGTTGTCTCTCAAAGGAATTGCAGGGAAGTGTGCATATTATTGGTTATGGGTTTCTTTTGAGGTTTTGGAGATTGATGGACAAGAAAATAAACTAATAACTAAGAAATTATAAAGGCTAAAAGCTACTCAAGGCAAGGACTAAGAGTCAAGATTTTCTATCTTAGATCATTGAGCACAACATGGTGATTACAAAGAGTTAATTCCACTTAGTTTTCCTCTAACATCGGAAGGTTAAGTCAAGTGGATATAATTGGTCATGGAATCAACTAACAACCCTAAACCACCAAAGAAACGGGACATCAATGATCTCAAGGGACCTAAGTCCTCAATCACAAGCCAAGAGTATAAAAATCTACTCTAATATCTAACCAAGCATTTTATCAAACATTTGGAAGGCATAAAAAGAAAGTATGGTAAAATAGCAAAAAATATAAAATCTAAAACTACCAAATGCAAGAAATTAACCAACAATTAAAGAAAGAAACAATAACATGAAAACATAAATTGCATTAAAGAAATCAAAACTATCAAGAGTTCATAAACATAAAGGTAACAAAAAAAGAAAATAGCAAGTAAAACTAAAGGAACAAAGATGTAAGAACAATAAATTATAAACGAAACTAAATCAAAGCAACAATTAAACCTAAATCTAACCTAATTCTACCATAATTCTAGAGAGAAGAGAGAGCTTCTTTCTCTAGAATATAACCTAAAGCATGTTTCTAAACTATCCTAATTGCTCTTCCTTAGTTCCTTCTTGAAATTGGCCTCAAATACTTCAGAATTGAGTTGGATTTGGGCTTGGATGAGCTCAGAAATTTCCCCTAGCGTGTTTCTTTAAGTTGGTCACGTGCTGCTTGTCACGCGTACGTGTGGCCTGGCGAATTCCTTCCTCACGTGTACGTGTGGCCTTGCATTCACCAAATCCTATTTCTTCATGAATTCTCCATCTTGCATGCTTTTTCTTTACTTCTTTGATCCAATCCTTGCCTTATAAGCCCGAAATTACTAACGAACACATCATGGCATCGACTGAAATCAAAGTTGATTAAATTTAGATAATTAAGAGCCTAAAAAGCATATTTTCAACCATTAAGCACACTTTAGAGAAATTCACAAAATCATGCTAAATTAGTGAATAAATGTGGGGAAAGTTGATAAAATCCACCAAATTCAATACAATATAAACTATAAAATTGTTGTTTATCAATCTCCCCACACTTAAACATTAGCATGCCCTCATGCTGAACTCAAGAAAGACAAGAAGGGATTACCAATTTTATTCGATGCAAACTATCTAAATGTAAACTATCTATATGTATGTAACTATTCTAATTACTACCTATTTATATATAAGTATATATATAGTCAAAGTAAATCAAATTTCCAAGAAAGAATGTATATACAATCAAAGGATAAAATAATCATAACAAACCAAATTCACACTTGAATTGAGTTATTCAAAAGTATTTACAAACTTACAAGATAATCAAGTATCAAAGATGAAAATATGGAATTGAGCAATTGAACCCTCACCGGATGTGTAGATGCACTCTAGTTGCTCAAGTGTTTAGATTTAATCTACTCAATTCTCCTCTAATCATGCTTTCTAAAGTTTGTTCTTTATCTAACCAATCAACAAATATCTAATGTATATATACAAATATCATAAGGACTTTTCAAGGTTGTAATGGGGCTAAAGGTAAAGGTAAGGATATATGTATGGCTAAGCAAGCTAAAATTTAAATATTTGCTTAACCTAAGTTCTAACCTAACACATACACAATCTATACAATTCTAATATCAAGCTTAACTATCCACACACACTCTCTCTCTCTCTCTCTCTCTCTCTCTCTCTCTCTCATGTATTAAATTCAATTCAATCATATATGCATTGATGTTTATTGAATTTCGCATTGGGGTAATTTTGTCCCCTATTTATTTTTTTCTTTTCTTTTCTTTTCTTCTTTTTTTAAGAACATAATATATACCAAAGACATCAATGCATATGATTTCCATACTATTACATGAGTATGTACCCAAATTCTCAATATTTCTCAATAAGCACAAAACAAATTTTCATCAAATCAAAGTTCCCACATTTTCCCCACACTTAGTTGACACACACACTCACCATCTTAAGCTAACCAAAGATTCAAATAAGGGACAATTAATTATTTTTCACTTAAGGATAGTGATGTGGTAATATAAAGAACAAAAGGGGTTTAAAAAGGCTCAAAGTGGTAAACAAAGGTAAATAAAATGGTAAGCTATTTCGATTAAGTGAGCTATAATGAAGTGATGGCCTCAATCACATAAATGCATAAATATACATTAAATAATGGACATATAGAATTAAACAAACCAAAGATTACGATAAAAGAAAGAGAATATCACACACAAGAATGAAAAATAGTGGTTATATGATGCAACTACACAATTAGGCTCAAAACTCACATGTTGTGTGTTCTATGCTCACAAACCATATTCCAAATTATATACATCATGCAAGTTTCAATGAAAATTTCAACTCAATTCAATTTGAATCTTGATGCCCTATATAAAAAGAAGTTTCTTGAAAAATTTCATCAAATTGACTAACATTTATTATATATATATATATATATATATATATATATGTGATTGAGAAAATAAAAAATCCTTAGTTTATTTCCTACTTTCAACCAAATCAATTTCTCATGTGTATCGGAATAAACTAAGTTCAATTATGCGCATTTTCCAATCACAATTAATCAACTACAATAAACTAAGTTATATCTATATACTACCAACATAACAAGATGCAAACTAAACTAAAAGTCTAAAATATATACAAGCAAAAGTATAAAGTACGATAAACCAAAAAGTATTCAAACAACCAAATCCAAAAGTATAAAATAAAGATGCAAGTGCTAAAAATAAAAAGAAATAAGAGTGTCTAGAATGGAATGATTCACCGAAATAACTTTGCCGATTAGAGCGGCCTCCCCACACTTAAATGTTAGCATCTTCCTCGATGCTCACCATATCAAGTTGAGTGGAAGGAGTCATCGCCATCATCTCCACCGTCTCCTACGGGTGCTCGCAGCTCATCCGGCTCATCAGCATGGGCCTCCTTCTCATTAGAATGCTCCGAGGGGGTGTGTGGCTCAGGTGGAATATCGGTGTCGCCGGATATAATGAGCCTCCTCAAATGCTCATAACATCGCTAGTTACGACGCTCTCGCTGCTCATAACGTCGCTAGCTTTGACGCTCCATCTGCTCAATATGCTCAAAGAGGCGTTGCACAAGACGGTAGATCGACTGTGAAGTAGATGATGGTGCTGCTGGTATAGATGGTGCTGAAGGTACTGTTGAAGGTCCTGTTGCTGCTGATGATGTGGCAGCCTCTGTAGGAGTAGTTGTGGGTGCTCCTCGAGCTTAAAGTCTAAACCGTTTGCCATGCAGAATAACTTTCTTGCGGCCGACAACTAGTGGTCTCCCATCCTGAGGCTCCCAGGGTACCTCAGCCCGGTGACCCATCTGGGTGATCAAACAGAAAAATGCCAAACATCCTCTAACATATGTCTGGGCCATGTACCTCTTGATGAGTCTTGGAAGGTATAGTTGCTTCCCTTCCAAGACACACCAGATAAGTATAGTCATATTTGCTGGAATCTCAGACTTGTGAGTGCTAGGCATAACGTAGTTGCTCAAAATCTGCTGCCACAATATAGCCTCATCGGTGAGATAGTCGACCTTGATGCCCCGTAGGGTCGGTTTTGACGTTCCAAATGCCCATGGAACGTCAGGATGAACAGCTATAGTATGGAGGACGGCATCCCAATCAAACTCCAGAAGCTTAATTGCCTTTTCAGCCTTATGAAAATCATCCTTATCATCAAGTTTTGGCCGGAAATGGAGAATCTCTTCTATCGCCCCCTCTGTAACCAGAATCTGCCTGCCTCAGAGCTGAAATGCATCTAGGGTCGCCCGGTAATAGTTGCAATAAAATTCTCGAATCCAAGATGAGTTCACTCCTACCAGCTCTCTGTCCAAAAATACCCAACCCCGCTGCCCAATTTGTTGCTCAATTTACTACTCAGTATACTTTTTCATCTCGAGTGGTATCTGTAGCTTCCTCTCTACGTGGAGGTTCCGCTTTTCCACAAAGTGCAGAAACTTTAGTTCACAGGAGAGATTGGAAAACTTAACTGAATCAGAAGAAGGCATATTTTGGTCAGCCTTCTCCTTCGCAATACGTTGCTTCTCAAACAAAAATTCATCCGCTATTTCAGCGGCTGGCTGTGTTCTCTTTCTTTTGCTTGAGCTGGCTTTAGCTTTGCCTTTCCCATTTCTGTCAGTCATCCTGAAAAGTATTCACAGAAAATAGGATATTAAATAGAAGGTAAGGCATACAAGGCAAAAAATAATATAATAGGCAGGCAAGAAACAGAAACAGAAGAATTAAGAGCTTATGCATGAATTGAGTAAATTAAAATGCAATTAACTTGGAATAGAATGAAAATAGAAGTCAAAATCGTCAAAATTCACATTCCAAGTAATAGTGTACAAAGGAAGTCAAATTGCTTGTCTATTAAGAAACAAAATTGCTATGCATTAAAAGAATAGTAAAAGAGTTAGTTTAGAAGGAAAATTAAAAAGACAGATTAAAAAGTTAGTTAAACACCAAAAGTTAGAAAAAGAAAGAAAGTCAAGTGTGAATTGCATAGCAAATGTGATTCTTAAATTAAGAAAATGTTCAAAAAACAGAGAAGAACAAGCAAACTCACATTCATGTTATATTGCAATATGCTTAAAATGACCAATTCAAACATATGTAGGGCACATATGGATTCAAACAAGTAATCCATGTCCTCCAAGCATATACATAAAGCATTGTTGATGAAACAAATAAGAAAAGATGCACAATAAGACATAATCAATCATCAATGTGTTTGATCACGGAATTTGTAAAATTGGTATGAAAAGAGTGAAAATTGCACTTAATGTAACCAAAAGTTATTGAAAAGCAAAATTTCCATTTAAGTGGTTACAAAGTGAAAATTCACCAATTTTTACAATTTTAAAGAACCTCAATTAACAATTAACAAGATTAGGTCGCTTGGAGAGTTCAAAAGCATTCACTTCAATGGTTGTATAAAAAGAGTGGATATCAAACCATGAAGGAGAAAAATATTGACCTAAACTTGATGATTCAAATCATAGAAGAGGTTCAAAGACAATTGGCAAAAAAGGGTCTATTTGACACAGAAATCCGTCAAATAGTACTTTGTTGCAACCAATCATACAATGCAAGGCAATGGAACCGAAGGAAAACAGAAACGCTGGCCGAGTAATTTATTAATTGAGTTGGTAACAAAATAAAACTAAAGCAATTAATTACCAACTGAATTAACAAATCAGAATCCAATTAACAAACAATTTTTGAAAAATTTCGGTAGCATTCCGACAGTAAATAGGATGTTCCCGAATTAAAACAAACAAAAACAGCAATCCATATGAATTCAATCCATTCAAACCAGCACAAATCATGATTAATTCATATGAATCGAGCAAGAACAAGCAAAATTGGCAAATAGAAGCACTATACAAATTAAACAATAATGCAATAATATCATCACTCAATCAAAATAGATTAGGAAATTAGCCATTCCAGACAGCATAGGCAACAGAAATTCAACCTAGTTCCACTACAAATTCAAACATACTACCTAACCACCTAGAATTGACTAAGACATGCATTTTTAACTAACCTCACTAACAGAAATTAAACAAACTAATTAAACTAATTTAACTAGAAAAACTAAGAAAGAAATTAAAAACCGGAAAAAAATGGAACCTGGGAAGATAAGCAAAAACAGAAGGGGAACTGGACAAGGGAGGAGAAGTGGAGGCAGAATGTAGTTGCAGCCAGCCCAAAAGCAGCTGCTGGCGGCAGTGTGGTGGTGACAGGGTCAAGGAAAAATGAAAACGGGAAAAGAAGGAGAGAATAAGAGAAGGAAGGGAAGAATAAGGAAGAAGGGTCGCGACGGCGGGTTCACCGGTGGTGAATGGCGGTTGTGCTCAGTAATGGAGGTTTGTGGCAAAGAGAAGGGAAAGAGACGTTAAGGGAGAAAGGGGACGTGAATGAGGTTAGGTTCTTCACATCAGGGTTAATGAATTTGAATCCACGCGTACGCGTGGGTCACGCATAAGGGTGAGTTGGGTAGAATGGCACTTGACGCGTACGCGTCTGGAACGCGTAGACATGACAAGGAAAAATAAACGGGACACGTGAGAAGAAATTGTGCTGAACGCACAGTTTCTACACACTATTTGCACAACTTACTGTCAGGACCGTGCGATGGCGCAGTGCCCGCACGATCCTAACACATTCAAATTCTAGGGGTCACGTATACGCGTGGGTCAAGAGTACACGTGACAGGGTCTCTTTTTTTTTTAGAAGCATAGAATAGAAATAAGACTCTCCTATCCACTATTTACATTCTTAAAAAACAACCAAAATTGAAAAATAACAAAATTCTTATCTTTTTGAAACATTTTTCAAATCCTCTACTAGGCAATTCAAACAAAGTTGCAATTCAAACAAAGATGAGATTCAAAACAAGCAACCTACAAATTAAGGCATAAATCTAATCAAACAAATTAACAACTAAGGCAATATATACAAGAGTAATATTAAGGCAAGAAAGTACCTAACAATGGTAACTCAATTCATTCATCAACTATATATACAAGAGAATGGAAAGAGTTTACCATGGTGGGGTGTCTCCCACCTAACACTTTTATTTATTGTCCTTAAGTTGGACTATTGGGAAGCTCTTTGTCATGGTGGCTTGTGTTTAAATTCAACCTTGAACCTTCAACAATGCTTAGATTTGCAAAATGCTCAAAGATTCCAATTCCATTGTACCAAGCTTTGATGGAGTTCTTCACAAGCTATGAGCTCCCAAAATTGATCCACATATATTCCGGGGGTCCCAAATCTTGTTTTTCCATCCGTCTTCTAATTGATCATCAAAGTTCCAATCAAGTGGCCAAGTTGAAGAATTCTCATTCAAGCACCAAACTCTCCTCCTAGATCCAACTAATTGAGCCCTACTCTAACCATGAAAATTAAACTTCGGAGATTTAACCTTAATGAGCCTAGAATGATATTTTCAACCACTAGCCATCTCTCTTTTACTTTCCAATCCACAAATATTCCTAAGTTGGCCATCCATCTCAAGGAAACCATATTCAAGTGGAATAAGAAAGCTAAGGGATATGAATTTTACCCACTAAAATGGTGTAAAGGATGATGGTGACTTAGGAAGAGAGGTCTCCAATAACTTTGGCAATGTGAGCTTTACTCCCTTTGACTCCTCTTTGCTAACTTCTACCTCTTGAGTCTTGACAAGCTTCTTTCACTTCAACCTCTTCCTCACCAAATTCTTCTAATTCTTCCCCATCACTCAAGTCATAAGTTGGAGGTTGAATGAGGTCTACATCAACATCCAATTCCATGGGAAAAGATTCAACAAACTCAAGGAGATCATATGTTGATGTGGAATCATCATCATCAAAAGAACTTGTTGCTTGCTCCGTTTCTTCCAATTCTCCATTCATGATATGCTTTGGAGGTTGTGCACTATCCTCCTCAATACCAATTTCAAACTTCTTGGAAGGAGGCTCTCTAACTCGAGATTCCCATGGACTTTCGACATCTCCTAAGTCTTCAACCACTTCTTCCTCTTCAACAATTACGGCTTCCTCCAATTGTTCCAATACAAAGTCCTATTCCTCATTTTCCACCGGAGTTTCTAATCTCTCTTTCATGCTACGCTCTTCATTAGATTCTCATATTTGTCAATGGGAGTGCTTTGAGTGCTTAAGTGTTGGGAGACAAAGTTGGTTACTACCTCGGTCAAGGCAGCCATGAATTCTACTTGCCTCCTTTGAGCTTCATGTCGCTCTTGAAGAATGGTATGAATTTTTCTTTGCTCTTGGAGAATGGTGCTAAGGGGGTCATACATTGGGGGTTGGGGTGAAGATGAGGGTTCATTATTTGGGAGAAGAAGTTCATAATAGGAAGGTGGTTCATATTGGTGAGAGTATTGAGGTGGTGTATATGAAAGTGGTGGTTCTTGGGAGTATTGATGTTGAAATTATGGTGGCTCTAAGTACGATTCATATGACTCATATGGTTGTTGGTATGGTGGATATGGGATAGGATCACATGGAGGTGTTTGGTGGTATGGGGCTTGTGAGTATGGTGGTTGAGAACAATGTTGAGGAGGGGGTTATATGGGTATGCATTGGGGGGGGTGGGTTGTAACTATATGAAACTGGAGGGGGTTGTTGCCAAGAGGGTTGATCATAAGCATATGGCTCCTCCCATATTTGATTCTCCCATCCTTGATGCAAACCTTCATTGTAGTCTTTATTTTCTACAACATAGTTGTAACCACACTCATAGCCAAAAGGGTGAGAATTCATAGTAGCAATAGAAAATAAAAATAAACACTAATAAGAAATAATGAAAACAAACTCCTAAAACTAGCAAACAAACCAAAAATCAAGCTATTCACAATATTAACATATATACAATAACCAATAACAAGCGCACATTTGCAATTCCCTGGCAACGGCGACAAAAACTTGATGGAGGGAAATTGTTGGTATAGAAATTTTACAAAATTAATCTCGTCGAAGTATAGATCTAAACCAACAAGCAACCCTCAATCAAAGTTTAATTTGTTTGTCACTTAAGCAAACCAATAAAAACTGAGAGTATTTAAACCTCGGGTTGTCTCTCAAAGGAATTGCAGGGAAGTGTGCATATTATTGGTTTTGGGGTTTTGGGATTGATGGACAAGAAAATAAACTAATAACTAAGAAATTATAAAGGCTAAAAGCTACTCAAGGCAAGGACTAAGAGTCAAGGTTTCCTATCTTGGATCATTGACCACAACATGGTGATTACAAAGAGTTAATTCCACTTAGTTTTTCTCTAACATCGGAGGGTTAAGTCAAGTGGACATAATTGGTCCTAGAACTAACTAACAACCCTAAACTTTCAATGAAACTGGACATCAATGATCTCAAGGGACCTAAGTCCTCAATCACAAGCCAAGAGTATAGAAATCTACTCTAAAATCCAACCAAGTATTTTATCAAACACTTGGAAGGCATAAAAGGAAAGCATAGTAAAATAGCAAGAAATATAAAATCTAAAACTACCAAATGTAAGAAATTAATAACCAACAATTAAAGAAAGCAACAATAACATGAAAACATAAATTGCATTAAAGAAATCAAAACTAACAAGAGTTCATAAACATAAAAGCAACAAAATAAAGAAAATAGCAAGTAAGACTAAAGGAACAAAGATGTAAGAACAATAAATTGTAAAGGAAACTAAATCAAAGCAATAATTAAACCTAAATCTAAGAGAAATCTAACCTAATTCTACCCTAATTCTAGAGAGAAGAGAGAGCTTCTCTCTCTAGAATATGATCTAAAGCATGTTTCTAAACTACCCTAATTGCTCTCCCCTAGTTTCTTCTTGAAATTGGCTTCAAATACTTCAGAATTGAGTTGGATTTGGGCTTGGATGAGCTTAGAAATTGCCCCCATCGTATTTCTTTAAGTTGGTCACATGTTGCTTGTCAGGCGTACGCGTGGCCTGGCGAATTGCTTCCTCACGTGTACGTGTGGCCTTGCATTCACCAAATCCTATTTCTTCATGAATTCTCCATCTTGCATGCTTTTTCTTCACTTCTTTAATCCAGTCCTTGCCTCCTAAGCCTGAAATCACTAACGAAC
Source organism: Arachis ipaensis (assembly GCF_059453495.1). Taxonomy (NCBI): domain Eukaryota; kingdom Viridiplantae; phylum Streptophyta; class Magnoliopsida; order Fabales; family Fabaceae; genus Arachis; species Arachis ipaensis. The sequence continues at coordinate 129,734,603 of NC_142440.1, forward strand.
ACATCAAGGCATCGAGTGGAATCAAATTTGATTAAATTTAGATAATTAAGAGCCTAAAAAGCATGTTTTCAACCATTAAGCATAATTAGGAGAAATTCAAAAAACCATGCTAAATTAGTGAATAAATGCGGGAAAAGTTGATAAAATCTACCAAATTCAATATAATATAAACCATAAAATTATGGTTTATCACCCCTTCCCTTGTCCTCCAGGGTGCGTTGCACGCCCTCCCTAGCTTGGCACACCAGCCTTGCTTCCTTCATAGTGTGTTGCACGCCCTTCACTATGTGTGGCACGGCTCTGCTTCTCTCCAGGGTGCGTTGCACGCCCTATGCATGGTGTTGCATGCCCCTGCTTCTGGCTCCAGGGCGTGGCATGCCCTCACTGCTTCTCTCCAGGGCGTGGCACGCCAGCTATGCTACATGGATTGCATGGCCTTGATTCTTATGTGCTTTGATTGCATGACTTTCCCTATGTCTTGTCCTTTGATTATGCTTTTTTTGCTTCTTGATTTTCCTTTCTTAATACTGTATTTTCTTAAAAAAATACTTAGAAAACACCTTAGTAGCAAAGTTGTACTTAATATGATGAGATTAGATGAAGAAACTATGATTAAACTTAAGAAAACAAGAAATTAGAGTAAGAAAAACTACTAAATATTCGAATGCATCAATATGGTATTAAGTTGATTTAATTTTTTTATGTGTATTTATATGTAATTACAATTATACTATAAAAATAAGTGTACTGTAATTTTTTTTTTTTGCAATTTTTTCATTTACAAGAATATGAAATTGAATGATACGGGTGGGACGGGCAAAGTTTTTAAATTTTCATAGATTTATAACACTTTATTTATATGCATAGCATTCGTAAGTTCATGCTTATGTCATCCATAATTTCTTACACATTACATCCAAAGTTAAAGATGCATAACATCCATAATTACATGAAACAAACATGCAGAATTATCGTAAGGTGTTTTAGTTATTATATCCGACATTAAAACTATCCCTTGTTGCATAAGTAACTATGAAGTTGAGTTTCAATTGTTATTTTTCAGTTTTTTTTGGGTCACAAATCAAACCATTGGTATCGAGGAACTAGAGCCTGAGGATGGGGATGGGGATATGCTTCGGCACATTAGAAGATGCGCACATATATTATTACCAATATGTAGCAAGGACTGGTTTTGTTGTTAAAAAAACCACTAGCTGGGTGACAAAAAATAGTCAAAAGATGCTTGTTAACTAGGCTTTACATTGTAACAAAGATGGCTTACCGCACATCTCGTGTAAAGGCACCCAAGAGAAGGAAAACGATTTCTTGTACAAATTGCAAACCCGTTGCTATGTAGCATTAGACAAGATGACTGGACAGTGGAGAATTTCCCATTTAGAGTTATCCCACACACACGCTCAATCCAAAGCTATCTAGCATATTTCCAGCAAACTAACAACTAAGTATGCATGTGAAGGACTTGATACGGCAAAATGATCAAGGTGGCATTACACCGAGTAAGACATACCAGGTACTAGAAAATGTCATGGGTGGCCCTGCCAACCTTACTTTTATAGAGAAGGATGTTAGAAATTACATTAGTCATAACTTACCAGTCGTCGGGCATGAGGCCAATTCGAAAGAGTTACTTAAGCACTTTTCACAAATGAAGGAGCTAAACCCGAACTTTTTCTTTGAGATAGATGTGTGATACGCATAAAATTAGATTTCTATGCTTAACTCATCAGCAAGTACACCGAGTGGGATCAAGTAAAACCACAGTGAGTGGGTTATTATTTCCACTAGGATTAATGGATTTAACAAAAAATGATCAATTGATTATTCTAGTTAGAAAATTCAAATTTGGATGATGATTAATCATGGAAAGTAAACTAGAATTTAAATGAATTGACAATAAAGTAACTGAAAGCAATAAAATGTCAGGAATTAAGGTAATTAAAGGTAACAAAAGATTATAAACAGAGAACTAAATGATGTAGCAATGAAGTAAATGAACTAGTAATGAATTAATCGGAAATAGAAATGCAATAATAACAGAGATCATAAAAGAACTAAGAATTGAACGATGAATTAAGTGCAAGTAATAATAAACAAATTAAGGAGATAATATGAGAGAAAATGTTAAGGATTAGAGATATTAAATTTGTTGGATCAATGAATTTCACCTCTGTCTCAATCATGCAATTATAGATCTCAGGCAATCTTAGGTAATTGAATATCACATCCTTGGTAATTCAATTTCTCTTAACCTAATCAATCACCAATTCCTTGATCAATTACTCATGAGAAGAGATGAAGCATGTTCTCTGATTTTGAGCCACATAATTCTCAAGATCTAGATAAGATTGATTTAATGTCACTTATCAAATTCAAATCTAAGATCATAAGAATTGAGAGAAAGTGTTTTCAAGCTTGATTTCTGTGGTTCACTCTTCCAAGTGATCATGAAATCCAAATTAGATCCAAACTATCTTCTAATAGATTTGGATCTTTGTGATAAAAAACCAAAAACTCTTCCTGAAAAAATAATAAATCATGAATTAAAGACAGAGATGAAGAACAATCATTCCATTAGAAGTAATAGAGCTCCTCTCCTCAACAAAAAAGATTTAGCTATTCGTAACTTAGAGAATTCTAAAATGAGTATGAGAAGTGAGAGAAGGAAAAAGTAAAGTGATGAAATTGAAATGTTACGGGCCCCCTTCTAATGTCTTTCTTTGGGGTTTTTATACTCTATCTAGCTATCCTCTAATTTAAATTTAAAATGCAATTCAAATTACAAACAAATCCAACTTTCTAACTAGCTTCACTCATGATTTTTTTTGCTTCAATTGGATCCCGAGCCTTGTGAGTTGTTATGGGCTTGATAAGCATTAGATATAGCCAATGATTTGTCACTTTAAGCACCAAAATGTGACGTGCCATAAGCTTTACTAGAGACCAAAAATTAAGCTCAAGAGTGTAGTCTTAGAAGTGTGCCTTAAGGTTGGAGTTGGAGATGCTACTTATGGAGTTGGAGATGCCAACTTCATGCCTTGTATCACCTTACAAGCTCAATGGCATTTGTGGTTGAGAACACTTCACAAAATGGCTCCCTTGTGGTGTTGGATACGCCACTTATATCCAAGAATAATGAGCAAAATACCCTAGAGGTGCCTTGAAATGGTGTTGGAGACGCCACAAAGAGGAAGGAAGAATGGCGTTGGAGATGCCATAGGCCACAAAGAGGAAGGAAAAATGGCATTGGAGATGCCACAATATGCACAAATTGAACCTCGAGGGAGTGGTGTTGGAGATGCCACATTTGGTGAAGAAGAATGGCATTGCAGACGCCACCAAAAGTGAAGAAAGTTGGCAGCTAAGACGCTACATTGAAGGTTGATGAATGGAATTTTGTTGGTGTAGAATTTCTCAATGAAATCTCGTTGCGAGTATAGTTTCTAAACCAACAAACAATCCTCAATAAAAAATTTATTTGTCACAAGTACAAACCCCAATAAAAATAACCGAAGTATTTAAACCTTGGGTCGTCTCTCAAGGAATTGCAGGGAAGTGTTCTTGTTATTGGTTATGGATTGTATATTTTTGGGGTTTTGGATAAAGGACAAGAAAAATAAATGGCAAGGAAGTAAATGAAACTCAAATAATAAAAAGGTCTTGGTAAGGGTTGATGGTTAAGAATCTTTATCCTTGTTACTAACCACAACATGATAATTGCAAGGATCAATCTCATTAAGTCATCCTTTACAAGTGAAGGAAAGTCAAATGAGCTACATCAATCCTAATCCATAAGTCTTAGCCACTCACTAATTGACTTAGTGAAAGCTAGTGTCAATGGACACCAATTATCAATCACTTGGACATTAGTAACTCAAGGTCACCTAAGTTACCATCCCAAGCCAAGAACACAAAAATCTACTCTAACATCCTTCCAAGTATTTTGTCAAACATTTGGAAGGCATAAAGGAAGGCAAAATAAGATTGCAAGAAATATAAATCTACAACGACCAATTGTAAGAGATTACCAACAACAAAGCAATTAAACAACAAAAGAAATCAAACATAAATTGCATTAAAGAAAAATAGAAGAAACAAGAGTGCATCGACAACAAAGTAAACAAATACAAGAGTAAAATACTAAACTAGGATAGCAAAGGTAAAGGAACAAGAAATTGTAAAGGAAAAGTGAATCAAAGCATGAATTAAACCTAGATCTAAGTAATCCTAATCTACATCTAACATAATTCTAGAGAGAAGAGAGAGCTTCTCTCTCTAGAAACTAACTAAAGCATGGTCAAAACACTCCTATGTGCTCCCCCCTTTCACCCCTTTTGAATTCTGCATGTAATAGCCTCAGAAATGAGTTGGATTTGGACCTGTGAAGCTCAGAAATCGCCCCCAGCGTTTTTACTTTAATGAGGTCACGTGCGAGCTACGATGCGTACGCATGGGTCACGCGTACGCGTCGCCATGCGACTTCATATCCACGCGGGCGCGTCTGTCACGCATGTGTGTTGATGTATGCACTCCAAATCCTTGATTTTCCATGAATTCTCCACTTTCCATGGTTTTCTCTTTACTCCTTTGATTCATTCCTAGCCTTTTCAACTTGAATTCACTAACAAACACATCAAGGCATCTAATGGAATCAAAGGTGAATTAAAATTAGCAAATTAAAGGCCTAAAAAGCATGTTTTCACTCTTAAGCACAAATTATGAGCAAGTCATGAAACCATGCCATTTTAGTGAATAAATGTGGGAAAAGTTAATAAAATTCCCTAAATTAAGCACAAGATAAACCACAAAATTGAGGTTTATCAAATCTCGCCACACTTAAACTAAGCATGTCCTCATGTTAAACCAAGAAAGAGACAAAGGGTATCATCATTTATTAAATGCAAACTAACTAGATGCAATCTACCTACATATAATATATCTAAATGGATGCAATTACTTAGTCAAAATAAATCAATTCCCAAGAAAACTAATATATAAGCATAATGGCTCAAGCAATAGCAATCAAATCAAACCCACAATTGAATTGAGTTATTGAAATATTTTACAAACTTACAAGGAAAGAGATGATTCTAGGTGAAAACATGTAGTTGAGCAATCGAACCCTCACCGGATGTGTGTCTGCTCTAGTCACTCAAGTGTATAGGGTTGATTCACTCGATTCTCCCCTAATCATGCTTTCTAAGATTTGTTTTTCATCTAACAATCAACAATTATTTCATGCATGCATACAAATATCATGAGGGCTTTCCCAAAGGTTATAATGGGGTTAGGGTCAAGGTAGGATGCATATGGCTAAGTGGACTAAAATTTGAATCTTTGATTAACTTAAACTTCCCACCTAACCTATATAACAACCTATACAATTCTAAATAAACCTAACTACCCATTCTTCACTTATTCACACACATGCATTCTTTTTTTTCTTGATCACAACTCATATGCATTGATTATTATTGGACTTCACTTTGGGGCATTTTGTCCTCTTTTTATTTCTTTTTTTTCTTTTTATCTTTTCTTTTTTTCTTTTTATCTTTTCTTTCTATTATATATATATATATATATATATATATATATATATATATATTATATATATATATATATTATATTTCTCATTTTTTTCTTTTCAAACTAAAATATATATACAAGAGCATCAATGCATATGGGTTAACATTCAATTAACACATGAGTATGTACCAAATTCCCAATATTTTCAATAAAAAATACAAAACACCCTTTTACCTCAACCAATGTCCCAAGTTTTCCCACACTTGAATGATACACACTCACTAGCCTAAGCTAATCAAAGATCTAAATTAAGGACATTTATTGTTTTTCGCTTTAAGGCTTGTAATGTGCTAAATTAAAGAACAAAGTGGGTTAATCGTAGGCTCAAAGTTGGATAACAATGGAAGATAAAAGGTAAGGCTATTTGGGTATGTGAGCTAATGAAACAATGGCCTCAATCATATAAATGCATATATACATGGAATAATGGACATAAAGAATTAAACAAATCAAAGATTACAATCATAGAAAGAGAATAATCACACAAGAATGAAAATAAGTGGTTATATGATGTAACCACACAAATAGGCTCAAAACTCACATGTTTGTGTTCTTAGCTCAAAAATCATGTTCCCCAATGTATAATTCAATCAAGTTCCAAAAATTTTTTCTCAAATCAATTGGGGTGCCCTATAGATAAATTCCTTGAAAAATTTCATTATTTTGACTAAGCTTATATATATATACAAAAATAAGAAAATGCAACAAAAAAAATTCTAAAAGACTAATGAGATGCAAAAGTGTTGGGATTAGAAATTTGTCACCCAAAAACACCAATTCGGTCGGACGACCTCCCCACACTTAAAAATTTGCACCGTCCTCGGTGCATTCAAAGGTGAGCAAGGGGGATATGGCGACTTGCCGAGTTGCCACCTTCAGCTGGTGGATCAACCGGTTGCTGCATGTTCTTTGTCCCGCTTCCGTTTTAGCTTATAATGACTCATCCTGAAAATAGAAGACAGGATAGTAAGAAAAGTAAATGCAAAAGTAAGGAAGCATACATTATTAAAATGAGGTAATAATCATTAGAATGAAGTAAGTGACCCAATGTGCGACATGGATAAAAGTAAGTGTGCATTCTAAGTTGCGCGCGGTTTAGAACACACACACACTAACATAAAAAACTATGTCACAGTTACACAAAAAGGAACATGCACTTCACTCATTCTAGTATGCTTGAGATGCTCTAAACTCGCAGGTTAAGACAACCAAACAAGCAATAAGCAAATGTGAAAGCATTCAAGTCAAAAATATATGGATGTATATGATCAAGAAATACAACGCATTAAGATAAATGCACAACATCCATCAAGAAATTGTCTAATCAAAGAAAAGGGTTTAAATCACATGGTGGCCAAATCATGCAATTCAAAAAAATTTAACATTCGTTAAAGGCAATTCTCATGTACTTGGTGTTCACAAAGGTTAAGCATGAAAAATTCAAAACCAAGTAATAAATTGTAACCTCAACAAGAGAATCCAACAATAGAAATTAACAACAATGAAGTTAAAACAACATCTTATCAGTAGTCAGCAGCAATAGATAGCAAACAAGATTAATAATCCAACACTTATCATGAAAAACAGAAAATTAAACAAAAATCAAACTAACCAAATAACTATCTAAAAGAAATGGTATTAGATGGTGATTGGTAATGTTGGATGATGGGTGAAGAAGGAAAAGAAAAGAGAAGAATGCAAGAGAAGGAAAGAATGGGAAAGAAGAGAAGAAAAGAAGGTGATGAAACATGGTGATCCACGCGTACGCGTATAGTGACGCGTGAGCGTGGATAGATGAAATGGGAGCGACGTGTACATGCGGGTCACGCGTACGCATGATGGGTTATTCAGAGGGACGACGCGTATGCGTGGGTCACGTGTACGCGTGGGTGGATTTTGTGCTAAAAGCACAATTCCAGCCCAAAACTCACACAACTCTCTGGAATTTGTATGGAGGTGGAAATTTTAGATCCACGCGTATGCGTGGGTGACGCACACGCGTGGATGGTCGAAAAGCTTGGGGTCACGCGTACGCGTGGTTGACGCGCACGCGTGGGTTGGTGTTCTATTTTTCAAAATTTTTTCTAGGTTCTTGCACCAAACCAAGCATTCCAAACATCCAAACAGCTACCAAAACACCATAAAACCTTATTTAACATACTAGACTACCAACTAAAATCAACAAACCAATCAAAATATGAAATTAAACTAATTTTACCAATATTCACAAAAGAGAAAAAAGAAAGATGTTACCATGGTGGGGTGTCTCCCACCTAGCACTTTTATTTATTGTCCTTAAGTTGGACTTATGGGGAGCTCTTCATCAAGGTGGCTTGTGCTTGAAGCCATCCTTGAACATCCACCAATGCTTGGACTTCCAATAAGCTCCATCATTCAAAATCAATAGCTCCAAGTTTTGATGGAGTTCTTAACAAACCATGAGCTTCCAAAATTGATTCTCCTTGTGCTAACCGAGATCCCACACTTTGTTTTGACACACGTCTTCAAGTTGATCATCATTATTCCATCCGGGTGGTAAGCAAGATGAATTCTCAATGAAATGCCTAACTCTCCTTCTAGACCCATCCAATTTAGCACTAGCCCAACCTTTGTATCTCATCTTTGATGTGTCAACCAAAATGAGCCTTGATTTGCAATACCAACCACAAAACATCCTTCTCTTACGCTTCATCCCAAAAAGTTCCCTAAGTTGACCATCCGTTTCAAGCAAGCCATACTCAAGTGGGACAATAAAGCTAATAGAGATGACTTTTACCCACTCAAATGTAGGAGTAGATGACAACCTTGGTGAAGAAGCTTCCAAGGATCTTGACAAAGCGTATTTAACTCTCGTCCTTCTTTTTCTAAGGACCTCCACCTCCTCAAAAGATTTCTCAAATTCAATCCTTTGTTCATCAAATTCTTCTAACTCTTCTCCATCACTCAAATCATAAATTGGAGGATGAGAGAAATCTACCTCCACATTGCTTTCTATCTCAGCGGGAGAAGGTTCTTCAAGTTCAAAGGATTCACCACCAAGAAGGTTTGATGCATGATCTTCATCACCAAGGGAACTCAAGTCTTGCTTCATTCCTTCTAAGTCTTCATTCAAAAATTGTTTTGGAGGTTGTGCACTCTCCTCCTCAACATCAAATTTAATCTTCTTGGAGAAATTTTCTATGACTCTAGATTTCCATGGAGGTTCCGCATCCCCTAAGTCTTCAACCACTTCTTCCTCTTCTTTAACAATCATAGGTTCCTCCAATTGTTCTAACACAAAGTAACATTCCTTATTTTCCATCGGAGTTCTCAATCTCTCCTTCATGGTATGCTCTTTATTTGATTTTCCACATGTGGCCATGGGAGTTTCTTGAGTGTTCAAGCATTGGGAGGCTAATCGGTTTATGAGTTCTAGTACCTCCCTTTGCATCTCTTCTTGCCCTTGAAGGATAAGACTAAGAGTTTCATCTATTGGAGATTGGGGTAGATAGGAAGATTCATTGTTTTGGAGGGAGAATTCATGATAGGAAGGTGGTTCTCCTTGGTAGGGGTGTGGCGGTTCGACACTCTCCAGTTTTCCACCTGTTGTCCAACACACTCCATCTCTTCGGTTGCTCCTCCACAATCATCCTTGAACATGTTTTGTTTGTGGTATGAATCCCATGAGTCTATCTTTTAACGGATGGCTACTTGAAGCTGATCCATTGATTCCTTGAGGCGATCCACTTCGCTAACATAAGTAGGATCATATTGCTCTTGGATCGATGGACATGAATATTCTTCCATGGAGTGTTGTGGTGGAAAATAGAATTCTTGTGGGTGAAAATTCGCATACATTGGAGGTGGTTCATCTTGGTAATAGTATGGAGGAGGTGGTTCTTGGAGGTGTTGAGATTGGAATGGTAGTGGTTCTATGTGTGGTTCATATGGCTCATATGGTTGTTGGTATGGCAGGTAAGGATTAGGGTCATATGAAGGTGTTTGGTAAAAAGGGGCTTGTGAGTATGGTTGAGGGTTATGGTGAAGATGGGGTTCATAGGCATATGGTGGTGGTTGTTGATAGTCACAAGGATGTCCACCATAGCTATTGGATTGATATGCATTAAGAGTTGGATTATACCTATAAGAAACCGGAGGAGGTTGTTGCCAAGAAGGTTGATCAATCCCTTGAGGCTCCTCCCACCTTTGATTATTCCATCTTTGATGCATATTCTCATTGTAATCTCCACTTCCTATAACATAGTTATAACCACACTCATAGCCAAAATGGTGAGAATTCATAGTAGCAAGTAAAAACAAAACTAACAAAGTCCTAAGACTAACAAAAACTAACGCGTACGCATGGGTCACGCGTACGCATCGCCATGCGACTTCATATCCATGCGTGCGCGTCTGTCATGCGTGCGCGTCGATGTATGCACTCCAAATTCTTGATTTTCCATGAATTTTCCACTTTCCATGTTTTTCTCTTCACTCCTTTGATCTATTCCTAGCTTTTTCAACCTGAATTCACTAACAAACATATCAAGGCATCTAGTGGAATCAAAGGTGAATTAAACTTAGCAAATTAAAGGCCTAAAAAGCATGTTTTCACTCTTAAGCACAAATTAGGAGCAAATCATGAAACCATGCCATTTTAGTGAATAAATGTGAGAAAAGTTGATAAAATTCCCTAAAATAAGCACAAGATAAACCACAAAATTGAGGTTTATCAAAGGTCCCTGGAGTGTGATGACTGTTGGTGTTGGAGATGCCATTTTCCATGGCGTTGGAGACGCCATTTTCATCTTCAAATGGAGGCCCTGGAGTGTGATGATTGTTGGCGTTGGAAACGCCATATGAGGGCGTTGGAGACGTGATGATTGAGATTTACGCCGATTCGGAATTTAACAAAATAATTCCGTTGATAGCATAGTCCAAACCGGCAATCGAATCCCCAACATCAAAGTTTAAATATAGAATTGTCACAATTCAAATCAAATAACCAGGAGTTTTAAATCCCAGGTCGTTCTCCCTAGGAATTGTAATTGAGTGTTCAATTATTGGCTATGAGGGAATGGGGGTTGAGAATAGCAATTGACAAGAAAATGTAAATGACAATAAAATAAAGATGCATGCAAGGAATTAAATGAAAAGCAATTAAAGTAACAAAAATGGAAATTAAATGGCAAAAGGAAACTCTTGGCAAGGGTTGAGAGTTAAGGTTACCTATTCTAGCCGTTGACCACAAATATATAATGATTATGAAGAGTTAATCCTACTTAGTCAACCCTAACATCGAGGACAAGTCAAATAGGCATAATTGATCTCAATCCATAAGCCCTAGCTAACTCACTAATTAACTTAGTGAAAGACTAGCGTTAATGGAAACCAAATCAACTAACTACCCTAATATATCAATCAAGAATGGACATCAATGACTCAAGGTCACCAAAATCCTCAATTCCAAGCCAAGAGTGTGGAAAACTATACTAAAACTAACCCAAGCATTTTATCAAACACTTGGTGTGCATGAAAATAAAAGCATATTAAATTGCAACAAAAATAAAATCTAAAGCTACCAAATACAAGAAAATAATAATAACTACTCAATTAAACATCAATAAACAAAGAAACATCAAATTGCATTAATAGAAATTGAAATTAACAAGAGTGTTCATAAACTAAAAAGTACATAAAAAAGAAATTAACAAGAAGAACTAAGAAAATTAAGGCAATTGAACAAGGAAAAGTAAATGAAACTACACTAAAATAAGAATTAAAGAGAGAAATTAAAGAGAAATTAAACTAACAACCCTAATTTCTAGAGAGAAAGGGGAGCTTCTCTCTCTAGAAAATACCCTAAAACATGATAAAAACTAAAACCTAATTGCTCCCCCCTTGTTTCCTCTTGAATTCTGCTTGAAATAGCTTCAGAAATGAGTTGGATTGGATTTTGGAGGCCCAGAATTCGCCCCTAACGTATTGCATTAAATGAGGTCACGTGCTGCTTGTCATGCATATGCGTCACTTGACAAACTCTGGTCACGCATACGCTTCGCATGGCAGATTTTCAAAACTTCATTTCTTCATGATTTCCCCACCTTTGCATGCTTTTTCTTCATTCCTTCAATCCAATCTTTGCCTTCTAATCCTGAAATCACTCAACAAACACATCAAGGCATCAAATGGAATTAAAGTGAATAAAATTTAGCAATTATAAGGCCTAAAAAGCATGTTTTTATTTTCAAGCACAATTTAGAAAGAAATCATGAAATTATGCTATTTCAATGAATAAATGTGAGAAAAGTTGATAAAATCCACCCAATTAAAGCAAATAAATTCCATGAAATGTAAATTTATCACATCCCCACACTTAAACAATAGCATGTCCTCATGCTAAACCCAAGAAGGAAACAAGAAAGGGGTATTACATTTATTCAAAGTAAACTACCTATATGCAATCTATCTAAATGCATGCAACTACTTGGTTAGAATAATTCAATTTCTAAGAATACATATATGAACATAAAGCCTAAGGCAATCACAATCAAATCAAATCTACAATTGAATTGAGTTATTGAAAAGAATTTAATAACTTGCAAGAAAGGAGATAATCAAAGGCGGAAACATGTAATTGAGCAATTGAACCCCTCACCGGATGTGTATACACTCTATTTGCTCAAGTGTTTAGGGTCAATTCACTCAATTCTCCTCTTAATCATGCTTTCCAAGATTTTTTTTCATCTAAAAATAATCAATAATTATTCAATACATGCATACAAATATCATGAGGACTTTTCATGGTTGTAATGGGGCTAGGGTCAAAGTAAGGTTATATATGGTCAAGTGAGCTTGAAATTTGCATCTTTGATTAGCCTAAGCTCTCACCAAATATATATAACAACTTATGCAATTCAAAGCAAACCTAACTACTCATTCCTCACTTTTCTCACACGCTCATGCATTGTCTTTTTAATCACAACTCATATGCATTGTTATTATTACTTTACTTTGGGGCATTTTGTCCCCTTTTTATTGCTTTCTTTTTCTCTTTTTTTCTTTTTCTTTCTTTCTTTTTTTTTCAAACTAAAGTATACACAAAAGTATCAATGCATATGGTTTAAACATTTAATGCATGGATATGTACCCAATTCCAAAGATTTTTAACAAAAGTACAAAAATCCACTTTTACCTCAACCAAAGTTCTCAAGCTTTCCCATACTTAGATGATACACACTCAAACTAGTCTAAGCTAATGAAAAATCCAAATTAAGGACATTTATTGTTTTCACTTAAGGATAGTGATGTGCTAAAATTAAGAACAAAAAGGGATTAAAATAGGCTCAAGGTTAGTTAACAAAGGAAGATAAAAGGTTAGGTTATTTGGATAAGTGAGCTAAATGAAATGATGGCCTCAATCATATAAATGCATATATACATCAAACAATGGACATAAAGAATCAAACAAATCAAAGATTGCAATCATAAAAAGAGAATAACCCTCACAAGAATGAAAATAGTGGTTAATATGGTGTAACCACACAATTAGGCTCAAAACTCACATGCTTATGTGTTCTTAGCTCAAAAACATGTTGTACAATATATTTCAAGCAAGTTTCAATGAAACAAATATCAACTCAAATCAATTAGGATATCAATGCCCTATTAAGAATATTTTTCTTGGAAAATTTATTATTTTAACTAAGCTTATTATATATGTATATATGAAAAGAAATGCAATAAACTAAGAAGAATGCGATTAAAGCTCTAAAATATATACAGACTAAGAAAAAATAAAATGTGCAAGTGTTTGAGATTAGAATTTGTCACCCAAGATTGCCGATCAGTCGGACGACATCCCCACACTTAAAGGTTTACACCGTCCTCGGTGCATCCAAAGATGAACAAGGGGGTACGGCGATGATATGGATTGCCACCTTCAACTGGTTGATCAACTGGCTGCTGCGTGATCTTTCTCCCGCTTCTCTTGTTGCTAATGATGACTCACCCACGAAAGATAGAAAATAGGATAGTGACATGAGTGGATGCAAAAGCAAGGGGGCATAGATTGTTGGAATGAGGTGATATTCACTAAAATGAGTGAGTGAATTAGTTTGTGACATGAAGGAAACAAGTGTGTATTCTAAGTTGCGAGCAGTTTAGAACACACATACTAGCATGGAAAGCTATGTCACAATTACACAAAAGAAACATGCACTTCACCTATTCTAGTGTGCTTGAGATACTTTAAAAGAAACTTGTAGGTTAAGATAAACAAACAAGTAATAAAGGAGCATAAAAGCAATCAAGCAACAATCAAGCAATTATGAAATGGATAATGGAGGAAAGTTTGTTTGCAACACCTAATTGACATGAAACGGAAAATATGGCAAGTGATGAGCGGATATTTTATACACTTTTTGGCATCATTTTCATATAGTTTTTAGTATGTTTTGTTTAAGTTTTATTAAGTTTTCATAGGTTTAAGTGTAAAATTCACATTTTTGGATTCTACTTTGAGTTTGTGTATTTTTGTACAATTTCAGGTATTTTCTGTCTGAAATTGAGGAGCTGGAGCAAAAGTCTGATTCAGAGACAGAGAAAGTACTGCAGATGCTGTCCGGATCTGACCTCCTTGCACTCGAAAGGGCTTTTCTGGAGCTACAAAAGTCCAAATGGAGCTTTTTCAACGGATATGGAAAGCTAACATCTAGATCTTTCGAGCAATGTATAATAGTCCATACTTTTCTTCAGAATTGAAGGCCCAAAACTGGTGTCCAATTCCAGCCACCTGCCCTATTCTGGCGTCCAACGTCCAAAGGAGAAGAGACCAGCGTTCAACGCCCATAAAGGACCCCTTAGCCAGCGTTCAACGCTCTAGAGGCCTCCTAGCACGTGGATCTCAATCAAGCTCAGTCCAAACACTCACCAAGTGGGCTCTAGAAGTGGATTTTAGCACTCAAAGACTGTTTTATCCTTCTTAAATGTAATCCTTAGTCATTAATTTAGTATTTAAAGAATTTTACACCTCTCAACAAAGGGAGGATGCACACTTTACACATTTATGATTGTATTTTCTATCAGTATGAGTTTCTAAACCTCCTAGGTTGAGGGGAGGAGCTCTGCTGAGTTTTATGGATCAATAAAAGTATTACTGTTTCTCTTCAATCCGTGTTTGATTCTCTATTCTAAGATGTATCTTCATTCCTCATTCTAAGACCGCGTGCCTGACAACCACCCGTGTTCTTCTTGGGTTCGTGTGAATACGTAACTGGAAAGCATTGAACCACTAGCTTGATTATACATCTCTTAGACGGCTAATCCACGACTTCGTTGGGGACTTCTCGAAACACCAGTTCAGCCGGGGTATGGGGAGATTAGAGTCTTTGTGGTAGAGGCTAGAATCCAAAGGTGCAGCATTTTCTGATCTGGAAGATTCGACCTTGTCTGTGGCATTTTGAGTAGGATCATTAAGGAGAACTGACTGCAGGAGCTTTACCCTCAATCAGAATGGATCCACACAAACCCTGGGGTTCAGATTTGGAGGAGCATTGGCGACCTCTCAACCGGCGTTCAGCCTGCTATAGAAGAAATCATTCACAGTTGAAGAAGACAGTAGACCAAAGTTATCCAGAAGAACAAAGCATCTCCAAGCCTTAACTACCTTCTTATCATAGTTTACACAACTTCTGAGTTCTGAGTAACGTTTTCTCTTTATTTTCTTTTATGCAATTAAACAACATACCTACATCTCCTATTCCCCTGACTAAGATCTACAAGAGAACCATAGCTTGCTTAAAACCACAATCCTCGTGGGATCGACTCTGACTCGCTCAGGTATTACTTGGACGACCCAGTGCACTTGCTGGTTCAGTTGTACGAAGTGTGCAAATTCGTGCACCAAGTTTTTGGCGCCGTTGCCGGGGATTGTTCGAGTTTGGACAACTGACGGATTATCTTGTTGCTTAGATTAGGTATTGTCTTTAATTTTGTTAGAGTCTTTTATTTTATTTTCTTTTTCGAAAAAAAATCTTTCAAAACCTTTTCTGTTTTTGGCTATGTATTTCCTTTTGAGTTTCTTAGTTTGAGTCTTACCTGTTTCTTGTTTTTTTTTATCAAAATTTTCTTATTTAATTAATTCAATAAGAACAAAAACAAAAGACTCAAACCAAAAATATAGATTAAATAAAGAAAAGAAAAAGGTTTTGAAAAATTTTATTTTTGGTTTGAGTCTTTTGTTTTTGTTCTCATTGAATTTTCAAAAATAGTGTTCTTTGTTTGAATCTTGTGTCAATTTTTAAGTTTGGTGTCTTCTTGTGTCTTTTCTATAATTATCGAAAATTGTGTTTTTGGTTTTCTAAATCTTTAAGTTTGGTGTCCTTTGAATGTTCTTATTTTCTTTGAATTCTTTGAGTTTTGTTTTTGGTGTTCTTCTTGATCTTCAAAGTGTTCTTGTTTTTCTTCTTTTTTGATCTTAAAATTTTTGAGTTTGGTGTCTCTTTGTGTTTTTCTTCTTAATTTTCGCACACTAGGTGTTCTTAGATCTAAAAATTTTAAGTTGGTGTCTTTTTGTTGTTTTTCTCTTTCTTCATTAAATCCAAAATTCAAAAAAATATCTTTTCTATCTTTATTTTAATTAATTTTCGAAAATTACAACCAATTTTTCAAATTTTAATTTCAAAATCATTATCTTATCTTATCTTAATTTCAAATTTCAAAATCAAATCTTTCAAAAATCATATCTTTTTCAAAGCTTTATCTTATCTTGTTTTAAATTCAAAATTCAAAAATTTAAAATTCAAAATTCAAAAATCTTATCTTATCTTATTTCAATTTCAAATTTAAAATCTCAAAATCAAATATTTTTCAAAAATCAAATTTCAAATCTTATCTTTTTCAACTTCTTTTCAAATCTTTTCTTTTAAAATTTGATTCTTTCTTATCTTATCTTTCTTTTAAAATTTAAATTTCAAATCTTTTTAAATTAGAAACTAACTTTTTTTATTTTGATTTCAAATCTTTTTAACTCAACTTATCTTTTCTTAACTTCCTTATCTTATCTTTCTTACCTAACTTATCTTATCTTTAATCTAAAATCCTTTCTATCTTATCTTCTTTTAAATTTTAAAATTAATTTTTTTCAAATCTTTTCAATTCTTATCTTATCTTGTTAACTTTTTCAAATATTTTCAAAATCAAATATTTTCTAATCTTCTATCTTATCTTGTTTTCAAATCTTCCTTAATTAGTTACTTGTTTTCTCTCTCTTCTTTTTCGAAATTCATTAATTAATTTTTAATTATTTTTAATTAATTAACCTTTATTTTCGAATTTCATAAATAAATAAAATAAAAATAAAAATATTTTAATTCTTGTTTATCTTTTCTACTTCTAATTTTCGAATTCTTCTCCTCTCTTTATTCGAATTCTTCTTCTCCTTCTTCTATCTTCATTCTTCATTCTTCTTTCCTTTCTTCTTCACATCTCACAGGGAGTCCTCTGTTCTTGAACAAAGAGCTCCCATTCTTCTTTTCTCTTATTTTATTTTTCTTATTTATGACCAGGAACAAAGATAAAGAACCTCTCTTAAATCCTAATCCTAAACCTAAGAGAACTTTAAGGAGGATTTTACAACAAGTTAAAGTACAACACTCCGGAAGAAACCTCTCAAAAAATTTCGAACAGAAAGTTGACAACATGGCAGCCGAGCCTAATCATGAAGGAGAGGCAAGAAAGGTTCTTGGTGACTTCACCATGCCTACCTCTGATTTTTATGGCAGAAGCATCTCTGTACCTGTCATTGGAGCTAACAACTTTGAGCTTAAGCCTCAGTTAGTCTCTCTTCTATAACAGAATTGCAAGTTTCATAGACTTCCACTGGAAGATCCACATCAGTTCCTAGCTGAATTTTTACAAATCTGTGACACTGTTAAGACTAATGGAGTGAATCCTGAGGTCTACAGACTTATGCTCTTTCCCTTTGTTGTTAGAGACAGAGCTAGAATATGGCTGGATTCTCAACCTAAAAAAATCTTAGACTCTTGAGAAAAGTTGGTCAATGCTTTCTTGGCTAAATTCTTTCCTCCTCAAAGGATGAGCAAAATCAGAGTGGAAGTTCAAACCTTCAGACAAAAAGAAGGTGAATCCCTCTATGAAGCTTGGAAAAGATACAAGCAACTGATCAGGAGGTGCCCTCCTGACATGCTCTCAGAATGGTCTATCCTAGGAATTTTCTATGATGGTCTTTCTGAGATGTCCAAAATATCATTGGACAGCTCTGCAGGTGGATCACTCCACTTGAAGAAAACGGCTGCATAAGCAAGAGAACTCATTGAGATGGTTGCAAACAACTAATTCATGTACACCTCTGAGAGAAACCTTGTGAACAATGGGTCCCCTCAGAGGAAAGGAGTTCTTGAAGTTGACACTCTGAATGCCATATTGGCTCAGAACAAGATCTTGACCCAGCAGGTCAATATGATCTCTCAGTATTTGACTGGAATGCAAGCTGCAGCTGGCAGCACTCAGGAAGTTTCCTTTGAAGTAGAAGCTTATGATCCTGATCAACCCACCATGGAGGAGGTGAATTACATGGGAGAACCCTATGAAAACATCTACAACCTTTCATGGAGGAATCATCCTAACCTTTCATGGAAGGATCAACAGAAGCTTCAATAAGGCTTCAATAACAATCAAGGTGGAAGGAACCAGAATAGGTTCAACAACAGGCCACCATTCTCATCTTCTCAAGGGAATATGGAGACTCATAGGCAGAGCCTTTCTGACTTAGCCATTCTAGTCTCCAGCCTTTCTAAGACCACTCATAGTTTCATAACTGAAACAAGATCCTCCATCAGAAATTTGGAGGTACAAATTGGTCAACTGAGCAAGAGGATCCCTGAGACTCCTCCAGACACTCTTCCTAGTAACACCGAAGTGAACCCAAGAGAAGAGTGCAAGGCCATCACCATTGAGGCTGAGGCCGAATCTGGAGAGACTGGGAAGGAATTGAATGCCAGTGAGGAAGATCTCACTGGGCATTCAACGCCCAAAATGGCTAAGAGCCTGGCACTGAACGCCAGTGAGGAAGCCCTCACTTAGCGTTCAACGCCCAAACAGGTAGGGAAGCTGGTGTTGAACGCCAGCAAGGACATCCCTGCTGGGCGTTCAACGCCCAAAAAAGGTAAGGGAACTGGCGTTTAACGCCAGTAAGAGTATGCATAATGGGCGTTCAACGCCCAAAGAGCCATCAGAGCTGGCGTTGAACGTCAGTAGGCACACCCTCTGAGTGCTTGATACCTACTCAAGAAATCCCTACCCAAGAATTAAAGAAAGCCAAGGCTCATATAGAGACCATATAGGTTCCTTTGCATGTACTCCTATAGTGCATGAGTTCTGATGAACACTCATCCTCTGATGAGGATGAAGACACTAGGGAAGAGCAAGTTGCTCGGTACCTAGGAGCTCTCATGAAGTTGAGTGCCAAGCTATTTGGTACAAAGCCTTTGGAGGATGAACCTCCAATGCTTTCCAAAGAATTCAAAGCTTTGGTTCAGCAGAAGCTACCTCAGAAGCTTCCAGATCCTGGATGCTTCCTGATTTCTTATAGCATAGGCACCATGACCTTTGAAAAGGCTCTATGTGACCTAGGGTCAAGCATAAACCTCATGCCACTTTCTGTAATGGAGAAGCTAGGAATCTTTGAGGTACAAGCTACAAACATCTCACTAGAGATGGCAGACAAATCAATGAAGAAAGCATATGGCTTGGTAGAGGATGTGCTGGTAAAGTTTGAAAATTGGTACATCCCTATAAACTTCATAATCTTAGATACTGGGAAAGATGAGGATGAATCCATCATCCTTGGAAGACCTTTTCTATCCACTGCCAATGATATTATCGATGTAGCTAAGGGAGAACTGATTTTACAACTAGGGGAGGATCACATCTTGTTCAAGATGCCTCACCCCAACTCTTTGGTGCACGAAATTGTGATCTCCAGGCTCGAACAAATCCTGGTAATGGCTTCAAAGCTTGGTGCTCTGATCTTAATTCATAATCGTCACAACTTCGATACAACTAACCAGCAAGTGCACTGGGTCGTCCAAGTAATACCTTACGTGAGTAAGGGTCGAATCCCACGGAGATTGTTGGTATGAAGCAAGCTATGGTCACCTTGTAAATCTCAGTCAGGCAGATATAAAGTGATAATGGTGTTTTCGAATATTATATAATAAAATAGGGATAGAGATACTTATGTAAATCATTGGTAGGAATTTCAGATAAGCGAATGGAGATGCTTTTCGTTCCTCTGAACCTCTGCTTTCCTGCTATCTTCATCCAATCAGTCTCATTCCTTTCCATGGCTGGCTTTATGTGATACATCACCACTGTCAATGGCTACTTTCGGTCATCTCACGGGAAAATGATCCAATGCCCTGTCACGGCACGGCTAATCGTCTGGAGGCATCACCCTTGCCAATGGCTTCATCTTATCCTCTCAGTGAATAATATGCTCACGCACCCTGTCACGGCACGGCTATTTATCTGTCGGTTCTCGATCATGCTGGAATAGGATTTACTATCCTTTTGCGTCTGTCACTAACGCCCTGCAATCGTGAGTTAGGAGCTCGTCACAGTCATTCAATCATTGAATCCTACTCGGAATACCACAGACAAGGTTTAGACTTTCCGGATTCTCTTGAATGCCGCCATCATTCTAGCTTACGCCACGAAGATTCTGGTTAGGAGATCTAAGAGATATTCATTCTAGCTTAATTCATGTAGAACAGAAGTGTTTGTCAGGCACGCGTTCATAAGGGAGAAGGATGATGAGCGTCACACATAATCATCACCTTCATCACGTTCTTGGATGCGAATGGATATCTTAGAAGCGAAATAAGAAGAATTGAATAGAAAACAGTAGTACTTTGCATTAATATTTGAGGAACAGCAGAGCTCCACACCTTAATCTATGGAGTGTAGAAACTCTACCGTTGAAAATACATAAGTGAAGGTCCAGGCATGGCCGAGATGGCCAGCCCCTTGATCTAAGAACAATGCATTCAAAGATGATCCTAAGATCCTAAGATGATCAAAAGATGCCTAATACAATAGTAAAAGGTCCTATTTATAATAAACTAGCTACTAGGGTTTACATGAGTAAGTAATTGATGCATAAATCCACTTCCGGGGCCCACTTGGTGTCTGTTTGGGCTGAGCCTGAGTGTTGCACGTGCAGAGGCCATTTGTGGAGTTGAACGCCAGTTTCTGTGCCAGTTTGGGCGTTCAACTCTGGTTTTGGATCCTTTTCTGGCGCTGGACGCCAGATTTGGGCAGAAGGCTGGCGTTGAACGCCAGTTTACGTCGTCAATTCTTGGCCAAAGTATGAACTATTATATATTGCTGGAAAGCCCTGGATGTCTACTTTCCAACGCAATTGGAAGCGCGCCATTTCGAGTTCTGTAGCTCCAGAAAATCCACTTTGAGTGCAGGGAGGTCAGAATCCAACAGCATCAGCAGTCCTTTTTCAACCTCTGAATCTGATTTTTGCTCAAGTCCCTCAATTTCAGCCAGAAAATACCTGAAATCACAGAAAAACACACAAACTCATAGTAAAGTCTAGAAATGTGAATTTAACACAAAATCTATTAAAAACATCCCTAAAAGTAACTAGATCCTACTAAAAACATACTAAAAACAATGTCAAAAAGCGTATAAATTATCCGCTCATCACTCTTCAAGAATTGTATAAGATAGCTGAAAAGCCTTCCACCAAAGCAAGGTTGGCATTTCCTCACCTCATTTGTCACCTATGCAATTCAGTTGGAATTGTCATAAAAGGAGACATCTTCATTGAGGAGGACAAGCCCATCACTAAAAAGAGGATAGAGCAAATTAGAGAGCATTCATATGAGCCTGTGCAGCCGCCTCAGCATGAGATCCCTAAGATGCCTCAAGGGATGTATTTTCCTCCTCCAAGCTATTAGGATCAATGGCATACTTCTATGGGAGAATTAAGCTCCAACATGAACCAGTTGAGGATGGAGCATTAAGAGCATTCCACCATCCTCAATGAAATTAGAGAAGATCAAAGGGCTGAGGGAAGAACAACAAAGACAAATGAGTGACATTGAAGAGATCAAGCACTACATTGGATCCTCAAGGAGGAGCACTAGCTAGCCGCCACCATTAAGGTGGATTCGTTCTCTTAATCCTATTTTCTTATGTCATTTTTCTATTTTCTGTTGTGTTTTATTATCTGTTCTCTTGTTCTTATTGCATGATCATTTCTATTTATGTCTTAAAGTTATAAAATGTTCCATATATCTCTCACCATTACTTAAAAGAAAATTTTATTTGAAAAGAATTGAGAGATACATGAATTTCAAGTTTATAATAAGAATAGTTCAATTATCTTGATGTGGTGGCATTGCTTTTGTTTTCTAAATGTATGAATAAACAATGCATATTTGAAATTGAAAGTAAGAATGTTGGCTCTTGAAAGAATGATGATAAAAGTGAAGTATTATTGGTAATCTGAAAAATCCAAAAAATTGATTCTTGAAGCAAGAAAAAAGCAGCAAAAAGTAAGATGCAATAAAATATATATATATATATATATATATATATATATATATATATATATATGCATGAGAAAAAAAAAGAGAGAAAAAGCAGAAAAAGCTAATAGTCCTTTAAACCAAAAGGCAAGGATTAAAGGACCCAAAGATCCTAAGAGTGTACTTAAGAACTCTGGACACCTCTATCTGGGGATTCTAGCAAAGATGAATCACAATCCAAAAGAGTTCACCCAGTTAAAGTGCCTGTGGCATTTATGTATCCGGTGGTAATACTGAAAAACAAAGTGCTTAGGGTCACGGCCAAGACTCTAAAAGTTGTGTTCAAGAATAAAAAAGAACTAAACTAGGAGATTCAATAATATCATATGGATTCTAAGTTCCTAAATAGACCAACACTTTTGAGTTTCAATAGATAGTGAGATGCCAAAACTATTCAGAAGCAAAAAGCTACTAAGTCCCGCTCATCTAATTAAAACTGAGCTTCATTGGAAACTCTGAGATTTATTGTATCTTACTCTTATTTTTATCCTACTTTGTTTTTAGTTTCTTGGGGACAAGCAACAGTTTAAGTTTGGTGTTGTGATGAGCGGATATTTTATACACTTTTTGGCATCATTTTCATATAGTTTTTAGTATGTTTTGTTTAAGTTTTATTAAGTTTTTATAGGTTTTAGTGTAAAATTAAAATTTTTGGATTCTACTTTGAATTTTTGTGTTTTTGTACAATTTCAGATATTTTCTGTCTGAAATTGAGGAGTTTGAGCAAAAGTTTGATTCAGAGACAGAGAAAGTACTGCAGATGCTGTCTGGATTTGACCTCCTTGCACTCGAAAGAGCTTTTCTGGAGCTACAAAAGTCCAAATGAAGTGTTCTTAACGACTATGAAAAGCTAACATCCAGAGCTTTTCAAAAATGTATAATAGTTCATACTTTACTTCATAATTGAAGGCCCAAAACTGGCATCCAACGCCAGCCTCCTGCCCTATTCTGGCGTCCAGCGCCCAAAGGAGAAGAGACCAACGTCCAACGCCCATAAAGGACCCCCTAGCCAGTGTTCAACGCCCTAGAGGCCTCCTAGCACGTGGATCTCAATCAAGCTCAGCCCAAACACTCACCAAGTGGGCCCCAGAAGTGGATTTTAGCACTAAAAGACTGTTTTATCCTTCTTAAATGTAATCCTTAGTCATTAGTTTAGTATTTAAATACTTTTACACCTCTCATCAAAGGGAGGACGCACACTTTACACATTTATGATTGTATTTTCTATCAGTATGAGTTTCTAAACCTCCTAGGTTGAGGGGAGGAGCTCTGCTGAGTTTTATGGATCAATAAAAGTATTACTATTTCTCTTCAATCCGTGTTTGATTCTCTATTCTAAGATGTATCTTCATTCCTCATTCTAAGACCGCGTGTCTGACAACCACCCGTGTTCTTCTTGGGTTCGTGTGAATACATAACTGGAAAGCATTGAACCACTAGCTTGATTATACATCTCTTAGACGGCTAATCCACGACTTCGTTGGGGACTTCTCGAAACACCAGTTCAGCCGGGGTATGGGGAGATTAGAGTCTTTGTGGTAGAGGCTAGAACCCAAAGACGCAACATTCTCTGATCTGGAAGATTTGACCTTGTCTATGGCGTTTTGAGTAGGATCATTAAGGAGAACTGACTGCAGGAGCTTTACCCTCAATCAGAATGGATCCACACTAACCCTGGGGTTTAGATCTGGAGGAGCATTGTCGACCTCTCAACTGGCGTTCAGCCTGCTATAGAAAAAATCATTCACAGTTGAAGAAGACAGTAGACCAAAGTTATCCAGAAGAACAAAGCATCTCCAAGCCTTAACCACCTTCTTATCATAGTTTACACAACTTCTGAGTTCTGAATAATGTTTTCTCTTTATTTTCTTTTATGCAATTAAACAACATACCTACATCTCCTATTCCCCTGACTAAGATCTACAAGATAACCATAACTTGCTTAAAACCACAATCCTCGTGGGATCGACCCTGACTCGCTCAGGTATTACTTAAACGACCCAGTGCACTTGCTGGTTCAGTTGTACGAAGTGTGGGAATTCGTGTACTAGAAGCATAGTCTACAACTCTTAAAAAGCTCAAAAAATGTCACTAGGTAAGCTTATGATCCAATTTCACAATTCCTTAATTTCAATGCATCAACTAGGTGCCTTAAATAAAAACAATCATAGCAAGCATCACCTAACAAAAAATGCATCAACTAAAAACAAATTGCCTAATGATAGATAATGAAATCAAATCACATGGTGGCCAAAATATGCAATTTAGAAATCCAAAAACATTCTCAAAGGCAATGTTATGAGTACTTGGTGTGTACAAAATTAAACATGAAGAACTCAATACCAAGCAATAATTTATAACCTCAACAAAGAATTCCAACAATAAATATTTATAACAATGATGCTAAAATAGCATCCAATCAGTAATCGGCAGCAATATCTCAATAGAATCAGCAAACCAAAGCAATAATCAAACACTTATTACCAAAACAAAAAATTAAACTAACTAACTAACTAACTAAAGTAGAGTATGGTGGGTGGTGAATGATAGTGGTGGATGGTGGTTGGGGGAGGGAAAGAAGAAGGGGAAAGAGAAAAGAAGAAAAGAAATAGGGAGAAGAGAAGAAAAGAAAAGAAGAGTATGTGAAATAGGGGAGGGGGTCACGCGTATGTATGGGACTTGCGAAAAATGGGGATCGACGCGTACACGTCTTGCTGGCATACGCGTGAGAGGAGAAAATGGAAGGCGACGCATACGCTTGGTGGGCAGGTTTGAAAAAATCGTGTGTACGCACTTATGTGTGCGCACAAAAGGCAATTTTTTTTTTTTTTGAAAAAAGAGCATGTGTGCGTGCGTACAGAAGCATGCATACGCACAGAGAGGGTAAAAGGCTGGGGTGCGTACGCACAAGCAGGTGCGAGCGCTCTCAGCAGAGGGGGTGCAGACAAGTGTGCGTACGCACAGCTGGGTGCGTGCGCACAAGATGCAGAATTTAGGGTTGGTGTGCGTACGCTCAGGTGTGTCCGCACGCACATGCTCTGTTTTTTAAAAAAATTCCAAACTCTAAGGTACCAAACTTGAGCTCAACAAAGGGTTTCAACCCCAAAACATCCAACATTGCATAACCATATGATCCAAACTAAAATTCAACCTAACTAAACTTGAAGTTAAACTAAACATATGCTATCTACAAGAAACAAAATGCAATGAATTAAAATTATATACAAAGAGAGGGTTAGAAAGGTGTTACCATGGTGGAGTGTCTCCCACCTAGTACTTTTATTTATTTCCTTTAAGTTAGACAATTGGGAGAGCACTTGCTATAGTGGCTTATGCTTGGATTCCCCACCAATGTTTGAATTTCCAATGTCCTCCGGGATCCCAATGCTAACCATTAGCAAAAACAAAAGATAACCAAAAAGCAAGCTATTTACATATTAACATATTTACAATAGCCAATAATATAACACCATTAAAATTCCCCAGTAACGGCACCAAAAACTTGATAGAGAGGATTAAGCTGATTCGGAATTTAGACAAAATAATTCCATTGATAGCATAGTCCAAACCGACGATCGATCCTCTCAATCAAAGTTTAAATTCATATGTTTGTCCCAATCAACACAAATATTAACCGGGAGTTTTAAGTCCCGGGTCATCTTCCCTAGGAACTAGTGACCATAAGTCCACAAGTTTGCTTGTGAAATCGGAGGTTTCAATAATGAGGCAAACAATTAAAGGAATAAAAGAACAATCAAAATTGCAATTAATAAACTAATAAAAGAATTAAAGAACTATCAATGTAGTAAGAACAAGTAAAGCTAAAAAATGATGGAATTGTGCTTCAAAACATAAATGAAACCTTGGCTTGGGATGAGTTAGGGAATGCCTTCCTTGTCATAACCACAACTATGATCATTATAATGGATTAATCTCACCTAATCAACCCTTAACATCGAAGAGTAAGTCAAGTAAGCATAATTGTTCTTAATCTACAAATCCTAGCTAACTTACTAATTAACTTAGTAAAAAGCTAGCGTTAGTGGAAATAAGGACAACTAACAACCCAAGAATTATCAATAAATGTCGGACATTATGACTCTAGTATTCCATATACTCATTTTCCCAAGTCAAGGAGCGAAAATTTACTCCATAATCAAAATTGATATTTCATCAAACACATAGTAGGCATATTCTCAAAACATGGCAAAATTGTAAAAATACTTGGAACTATGAACAACCAATGAACAAAATCAACAATGACAACTCAACAAACATATAATAACCACTAAATATCAAATTCATTAACTAGAACTCAAAATTGCAAAACTATATATGTATTGATAAAGTGAATTAAAATATAAGAAAGTGTAGAACAAGTAGTGTAATAAAAGAGAAAATTAAGAAATACTTACAATGGAAATAAGCTAGAATCCATGATCAAAATTGGAAAATAAAAACTTGTAGTATAAACCCTAATTGAACCCTAAGAAAATTGAGAGAAAACCTAAGCTAAAACTACCTAAAACTATCTTAAAAAATTCCTAATGTTGTATGGTATCTCCTCCCTTTGCTAGCCCTTCCATAAATGCTTCAAACCAATCAGAAATGGGCCAGAAAGCCCTCAAAATCGCAAGTTACGTGACTTTTTAATGAAGCCACGCGCTGATACTTGTGCATACGCACAGAAGGTTGTGCATACGCACACTATGAAAAACTCTTCTCCTTTGTTTCTTCATGTTTTCTCCCAATTGCATGCTTCTCTTCCACTCTTATCAAGTCATTCCTACTTATTATACCTAAAATCACTCATAAAAAATATCAAGGCATCGAATGGAATGAAAGTGGAATAAAATTGATTAAATTAAGTGCCAAAAAGCATGTTTTCATAATTAGACATAATTTAGGGAGAAAATACAAAAGTATGCTATTTAAATGAATAAATGTGGGTTTATATGATGAAATCCACTCAATTCAATCCAAAATTTATCGTCAAATATAGATTCATCAAGACGCCATTTAGATGCACCAATTATAGGTCCTGGAGGTTGCATCATGTGGCATTGGAGATGCCACTTATGAGGACGTTGGAGACGCCATTGAGGTGCATCAATTTGAGGTCCTTGAAGCCAGCATCCTTGGTGTGCAAAGCACCAATCATGTGGCGTTGGATACGCCACTTATGACTTGAAATGAGGTCCCTATTGCTTGCATTATTTGACTTGTTTATCTTTGGCAAAACTCCATTCTTAATCCTCCTTTAGAATGTTTCTCTAGAAGTGTTGCTTGAGTGATTCCTCTATTGATACTTTTGTTTCTTCTTTTTCTATCATTTCCTACAAGAATTCATAAACTCAAAGTAATCAAAGTAGTATTCAAATTAAGCACTAAAACACTCCGTAATGGAGCATAGTTCATTGACTTTCTATATGAACTAATCAAGAAAAATAACTCATGATGCACATACATCACAACACCAAACTTGAAGCTTTGTTTGTCCTCAAGCAAATTAAGAATCATGTACATCAATCTTAAATATTCAATATTGACAATTCAAGGTGAAGATTAGCAATTCTAATGTTCTTGGTTAGCTGTTTCACTTAAGCATGCATCACTACAAAAGAATTCTAAGTTTAAGGTTCCTATCTTGATCACATTATGAAATCCTTTCTAATATTCCCACCTTGAAGCAAGCTTATTATCTTTCTCTTTTCTTTCTTATCTTAGCTTATTGGGTGCTTTGCACCATGAGTTTCTCTTTGACTCTAAGTACTTTGTTCTCATGTTTTACCACTTGATACATAAGCACTACAAGCATGTGACTACAGGAATCTTTGAGCCATATACTTGTTCTTTCTTTTCTTTCTAGTCATTGATACTCAAAGCCTTGAATTTGAGGGAGTATTTTGCATTTTTGAGCCTATTCTTGACTCTAAGTGTTTTATTTTCAAGTTTTTACTTGATACATAAACATCACAAGCACTTGACTCATGGTTAGTCATTGGTACTCAGAGCCTTCAGCTTTTCTTTCTTTTCCCTTTTTTACTTAATCATTGATTAGTGACTTTTGCTTCTTCAAGGTTCTAAATAATTTGTAAAAATTTCATAATATTTATCTAGACCTCAAACAATCATGTTCAAATGTGTTGAGCAAAACAGTTATTTTAGCCTTCCAATACTCATGTGCTCATGCTAGCTTCTTCTTTCTTCAACCCCCGTTTGCTTTCATTTATGTTCATGATTCCTACTTGCATTAACTAGCAAGTTTCAATACAGTGGTTATGATGAATGCAACTCACAATAAGACTTCCTAATATGCTCTTACTAGAAAGGAAAAACCACACACATTCATACACAAAAATATAAAATACATGCATAGACTAGAAATAGAAAACGCTCATGCATGAAGTTGAAAACAAAGAAGAAATTTCAAAATAACAAGAACTTAACCACCTTGCTTCGATTGTCACTATTTTCTTCATTGTTGACTTCATTGTCTCTTGATTCACACATGTTTAGTGCATCTACATGGGTCCTTGATTCCCAGAACCCTTGCCCCTTCATACTTTTCCGCACTCTCTCTTCATGGATGAGTTGAACCTCTCTCATTTTATGTACAAGTTTTTTTGCTATTCTTGGGTATGGTAGTAAAGTTGGATGCACTTCTTGAAGCCTTACACATAAGTAGCCCAGCTTTGCTTGAACATTCAACTCACCTTCCACTCGATTTCCATGTCTGCATTCCTCTAAATATCTAAACTCTCTAAACTCTTTGTGTTGTTGATTTTGTAACTCAAGCAACTGTTGAATTTGTTCTTGCTGTCTTCAGTATTGGAGTTGTTGCTCTTGGAATTTCAATTGTTGTTCGGAAATGCCTTGCAAAGCTCTTTGAATCTGGCTCCAATTGAATTGATTCCCATCTTGAACTTGTTATGGTAGTACATGGTCGTGACTTGTTCCTTCTTGCTGAGGAGGTGAAGCTTGTGGTCCTTGTGGAACTTGTGTAATTACCCTCCTTGGTAGTCTTCTCTAGACTTGGCTCAACATTACTTTTTCTATTTTTTCTAGAGTGATTGGTTTGGCTACTTGCACTTTGGTGTCATCATCATCTTCAAAAACAACCCCTGCTTATTGGCAGAGACGATGAATGAGGCTTGAATATCCAAGCATTGTGTCTTTTGTCACACTCTCTACTATTCTTTGAATGTTTGGAGGTATGATTTCTTCAACTTCTACCACCTCTCCTATCATAATAGCATAAACCAAAATGGCTCTCTCTATGGTTACTTCGGATCCATTGGAGGTAAGCCAAATTGACATCCTCACAAATTCATACCATCCTCTAACTACTGGAATGAGGTCACCTCTCTTGAGTTGGTTTGGGTTTCCATGATGATCACGTATCCATGAAGTTCCCAGTACGCAAATGTCATTGATGATCTCGTCGTACTTAGGATCGGTGGTTAATCTCATATCCAAATATAGGTTAGGCGGCTTTGAGTCAGGTGGTTCATCCATCTTCTTATCTGCTTGGACTATTTTCATTACCATTGTTTTAATCATTGGGGTGTCTTGGATTTGGCTTTGAGTACCCACCCAATTATCTGGGTGATGGTGTGAGTGAGGTGAAGGTTAAGAAGATACAATAAAATGTTGGTTTTTATTATAATAATGTTATTTAGTCTTTAAGGGATTTCAAAAATTTTTGTAGTGTTAAGGTTAAAAATTCTTAGGTAACCCCTCTTGTTGGTTACTGGTAATTACTTAGACTAGGTTTAGCCCTTTTTTTGTTTTGCAAAACTTGTTGATTGTTGAAAAAGTTTTGACTCAAAACTCTTTGATGGGCTTGCCTAGTATTTGTGGGCTCAATTTCGATAGGATTTGTTGCATTGGGTTGACCGGTTGAAATATCATCCTCTATAGTTTTATCCATAATAGAAAATCCTCATCAATAATAAAACAAAAAAAAAGAAAATCTTGATCCATGCTCTATTTTAGCCATCTCCTTACTCATCGATAATAATGTATTCCTTTTTGTTTTGGAATTAATTTTTCTTTTCAGCATTGTAAGGGTCACTTCTCTAAACCCATATTGGTGTAGCTCTGATATGTTCTATCCCCTAAAGGATCCAAATCCATACCAGTGTCTCCATAATTGGTTTTGGCCAGCCAATAATAATGGCTCCCTGAGAAGCGTTTATTGGCTTTTCCAACAACATCGGATCTTAGTTTTTCGGCGCTTTGCCTTCGCTGCATTATTCTATATGTGATGGCTATACATGCTGCGATTGAAATAGATAAGTTTGTCTCATAATTCGTAACCATTCTTACTCAATATTGATTCTTCCCAAGAACAAAAATCCTTAAAACCAACCTTTTGGCAAGATCGACCTCAACACAAATCTTTGCATACTTGAGTTGAGAGTGAATGAAAATCAATCTATCCACTTTTCACATTGTTCCTATAGGTTGTGTTTATTTAAAGACACAAAATTATCTTTGGCAGATGAAATATGAATAGAGGTATTGTGTTCAGAGATACTGAATTAATGTATTTCATGTTCATTCTAACAGAAAGAACATAGAGACACTGACAAAAAATACTAACAAGGAACACAACTTATTTTTTATTTTTTTATTATTTTTATGAATTTTTTATAATTATATTTTTATTATTATATTTTTTATTATTATATTTTTTAATTTTTAAATAAAAAATAAAAAAATTAAAATTTTATAATTTATTTTAGTTTATTATCAAATAAAATATAAAATATAAAAATACTAATTTTTATATATTTTTATTTTTTGTATTTTATTCTTTATGTCTTATTTTATCGTGTTGTTAGGACCAAAAGCAGTCGTATATCTTGTACCTATTTTTTGGTGGATGTTACAAGACTCCTGTATTGTTTGGAGTTTTAAAACTCCTTTACATTATTAATATTATAATTAATAATTATTTTAAGCTTAACCAATTTTTCTTTTTTGACATGGGTAAAGCCCAAGAAAAAAATCTAACCCACCCGACCAAGATACAACAAGAAATTTGAACCATGAATATACTTCTTCTTCACTTCTTCTTCAACCAGTATGTTGAAGCAGGGCTCCCTCCCCAATAACCTCACGGTTCAAAATTCCTGCCGCCCTGTCAGGGGAGTTCCAAGCTGCCGCCTGTCACTGCACGCAACTCTTCTAGGACACCGCCAGTCCCTGACCACTGCTGTGTCACTACAATACCTGGCACGCTTTCTTCTTCAGTCGTGATGCTTTCATGGTCGTCCAGAGCTTTGACAAGACACCGTTGATCGTATTTTTGCCATCATAGGTTCAAAATTAGGTTCCATATCTGCCGTTTTGCAATAATTTTTCAATGGTCTATCAGCTTTTTTATTTTTAAATATTGTTAAATCAAATTTTTTGCATTTTAATACCCATTTACTCGTTTTATACTTATCTTATTTTGCGATTTGGCAATTTGTCTTAGTTGATACTAGTTCATAGTATTTTGATAGTAATGCATGTTAAAATTTTGTCTTGCTTGCAAATTGATGCTACTTTAAATGTGATATTGCTATTGATTTGTGGTTATTATATGGTCATATTTGTTATGTTGAATTTTGTTCTCCTAGTATGTAAATAAAAATTAAAACTTAAAATGATTTTTAACTGGCACATAACTGATTGTTGTTGTAAGCTATTGTGATGATATGATATTTATTCATGATCGCTAAATTTGTAAGTTTGTTAATCGAATAGACTCAAAATTGTTTAAACTCTGCATTTTTTGTAATGAAAATTTTGTACTCCTTTTTTTCGTTTGATTGCTTTTCTTTGAGTTTGAGACATATGAATTTTTCTATAGTGAATTTTAGCCATTTGATAAATAATTTTTGTCTGTAAAGATAATGTTATGTAGACTGATATGAACTTATTATTAAGATTTGTTAATAATTTATGCCTAATTATCACTGTGTAGTATTTAATTTACTAGGCAAAAAATAAATAACATACATATTTTGGTGTCGTTTGATTTCTTCATTTGTAAGTCTAATTTTTGGAGCTTTATCCGAAAGCATTTTGTCTTGTAGTACTTAGTACTCATATCTTAATTTTTATTACCGTATTATTTATGTTCAAATTATTTCCTTGCAAATGTGATTCATGAGAGAGGAAGAGATCATGGATGAATGTGAGTATGAGCATGAGGATAATATTTTTTATGATGAGAAGTATTTTGGTGATGAGTCATACTTAGATGGTAGAGCCCCATCCTCTCTGATAACTGATGGGGCAAGGACAATGAAGAATGCGATTGAGGAAGTATTCCCTGGTACTCACCACAGATTGTGTGCTTGGCATCTCCTGCGTAATGCAATGACAAATATGTGTAGTCTTCATTTTACATCTAAGTTTAAGGATTGTATGTTAGGAGATTACGAGATTCCAGTGTTCCGTAAAAAGTGGCAAACATTGGTAGAGGAATTTGGGATTGAGGAAAAGGAATGGCTAAATGAAATTTATGAGAAACGTCGATCATGGGCAACATGTTACATCCGAGGAAAGTTCTTTGCTGGATTTAGGACTACATCATTGGGAAGTATACTAAGCCTCATTATGACTTATTCGAGTTTATTGAGCACTTCCAACGAATGTTGGGCCATATGCGGTTTAGGAAATTTTACGCTGAATGTGAATCTGCTCGTGGAGTTCCAATTATGCAAACTTGTATTGAACCCCTTGAGATATGTGCTGCTGATACTTACACAAGGGATGTATTCTTTTTATTTAGGTCTATTCTTGTTCGGTTGGGTGCAATGAGAGTCGTGGACTACTAAACAAGAGACAACAGTGTAATTTATTATGTTTGTAGGTATGCCAAACCAACCAATGTGTGGGAGGTTGAGTGGGTAGATAATGGTAACGCAATCACTTGTTCATGCATGCGTATGGAATCATTCGGCATTTTCTATGAACACATTATCTCTGTATTGGTCCGTAAAGATGTGTGGAAAATCCCTAAATGTCTAGTGTTGCATAGATGGACTAAGAAAGCAAAAAAATCTATGTCTGATTCAAGTAGTTTTACTAGCGAATTACAAGCCAGCAGTCAACTTTCTATCCTCAATGAGTGTGCTAGGATGATGTCAGAGGTTACATGTGCTACTACAGATAGGTTCCATGAAGCAAGAGATCTTATGCTTGATCTTTATAGCTCATACAAAGCACTAGATGGAGGGAACACGCCTTCGAAACCTGGATTGAGAGGTGGTACCAATCCTAAAGGGCATAGTGGTCGGAAAAAACCCCAGCATTGCAACAATTGCAAGAAACCTGGTCATAATAAAATTTTTTGTTCAAAGCACAATGAAAATACTTTCGGTACACAAGGTAGCTCTACCCGTTAAACTGATGTAAGTAGACAAAAATGATATATAATTTTTTATTCACTCACTTGATATTGAAACTGCTCCACTGTGCTAATTTAAAGTATCATTGATGTATAAAATTTCGGTGGTTGTAATGAATTTATGATGGTGAATGCATGAATAATGTGGAATACGAAACTCAAGAGTGATGGTGAACCTTGGAATTAGATATAGCTTTGTTCGTGATTAATTTTAATAGTTGATTAGGGGAATATGCAGTTACTAACTAAATTATAAATTATTACTGTTTTTTTATTTATCCTTAATGGTAGATTTTAATTTAGGGCAATCAATTAAGTTGTTATTATTATTATTATTATTATTATTATTATTATTATTATTATTATTATATGAAAAAGAGATCATGGATTTTCTTTTTTGGCTTTGCTTTGCTATTCGAGATCTATGCTGTAGTCCACTCGAATGTGACTTGACTTAGAAGTATGATATTTACAATTATGAAAAGGGTTGGCATAAACAAGATAATTTGTCATTATCATGTATGATGTGTCAAATTTGGTTAAATATGTATATAAATAGATAAATGATAATATATTATAAAATCTGATATAATGTTGCATAAACTTGTTGTAGGAAACTGATTGGGGTAAGTACGATTTTGGTCCCTTAAGTTTAGTGCCAGAATCGAATTCGTCCCTCTTGTTATTTTGCCATTAAAGTCGTCCTTAATATTTTTTTCGTATTAAAATCGTCCTTTTTATTTTTTTTGGACAAAAATACCCTCACCACTACCAACACAATTACCTCCTCCACCACCACCACCACCAACACTAACACCACCGCCACAACCTCCACCAACAGCACCACCAACACCACCACCAGCACCATGACCACCACCAACAGCACCACCAACAGCACCACCACAACCTCCCCCTCCCCGCCCCCGCCTCCCCTTCCCCTTCCCCCCACCCCGACGTCCCCTCCCCCTCCCCAACACCACCACCAACGCCGCCGCCATCCCCCTCCCCCCTTTCCCCTTCCCCCTCCCCGCCTCCCCTTCCCCCCACCCCCACCCCGCGCGTCTTCCCTTCCCCCCACCCCTACCCCGCGTCCCCTCTCCCTCCCCGTCTCCCCTTCCCCCCACCCCCAAACAGAAACAGAGAAACACAAAGCCAGAGAAACAGAAACAGACAAACACAGAGAAACAGAAATTCAAAGCACAAAGAAGAGATCTGGTTCGAAGAAAGGCAGCGGCTGCAGCGGTGGGACGGCGAGACTGCGGCGGCGGGACGACGACTTCTCTTCTCCCTTCATCGTCATCATCATCAGAGTTTTGGAGGAGGCGGCGGCGACGACGGAGGCTCCCTGGCGCCGTCCCCCTCCCCCCTTCCCCCTTCCTCCTCCCCCTCTTCCCTTCCCCTCCCCTCCCCTCCCCTCCCCCTTCGTATACCCTTTTCTTCCCCCACCCCCAACGCGTTTTTACGCGTTTTCTTTTTTTTTTTTTAATTTTTATTATTAAAATAGGATAGGGGTAGTTTAGGAATAAAACAAAAAATTTTATTAAAAATGACGATTTTAATACGAAAAAAAACATTAAGGACGACTTTAATGGCAAAATAACAAGAGGGACGAATTCGATTCTGGCACTAAACTTAAGGGACCAAAATCGTACTTACCCCAAACTGATTTAACCGCATGAAATCATTTGAGAATTTTCAATTTTTATTCAATTTATTTTAACTAGTAACAGTGAGTGAAAGACTGTGGTATGCGATTGCTAAAGACGAATTCATTCATTAGGTTTCTTAATTGAGGTTAATAACTTATGCTTTTTTTGGGTTTAAAATTTAAGCTCGATATATTTTCTTTAATTTTTTGAATTTTTTTAATGTCTATACAAAATTATTTTGTCTACTGTATCCTTCTTTATTTGAAAAAAATCCTTACGGTGTCTTTTTTTTTTTTTTACAAAAGATAAAACTTGAGTTTTTTTATTACTTTTATTAATTTTTTAAGCAATTAATATACAAAAATATATTTTTATCAAAAATCATATACCGTAATATTTATTACGAAATAACTATCTATCTTTTTTTTGGGTGATTTTTAACTTCGAATATATATTTTTAAAATAATCTAACAAGTCTAATTTTCGAAAGACAGTTTTATTTTTTTTTTTTTTTAACAAAAAAATATAGTTTACTCTCTTAAAATAAACCGCATGAGACTTAAAGGTAATATTAATTTTTAAAATATAATAAAATTTCAAAAAAAAAAAAGGAATTTACAAAGACTCTTGATGTGCATTGGTGCAATATCCTAGGAGTATTCCATTAATTGCGGAAGAAATCACGTTGTTTTCATTAAGTTATAATTAATATTTAAACTTAATACTAAATAATATATTTAGTCTATTAATTAAATTTAAATTCACATTCCAATATTGTTTCTTTTACTTACTAATAAAAAAATTCAAATTCAATTTTTTTATTTTTTAATTCAATGTTGTTTCTTTTATAAGGGCATTGTTGTCTTTATAAAATTATCTATAAGAATATCTGATAAAATAAAATTTAAAATTATGTTTTTTAATTCATTTAAAAAAATTTAATTCTAAAATAATTTTTATTTTTAAATTTCTAAGTTTTTGATGCATTTAAACAAGTCAATACCAAAAAGATATTTTTATCTTTTTATTAATATGAAATAAGTATTCCGCTGGTCCTATAGTTTCACAGAATTTTTAATTAGATCCCTATATTTTTTTTTTGTTCAATTAAGTTTCTATACCATATCAAATTTTGTAACTAAGTTCCTGCTATCACAAAAACGTTGGAATTAACTAAATATTCTATTAAACAAAATAGAATATTTAATCAAGTGTTAGGCATATTCGTTTTGTTTGACATAATATTCTATAAATTCCAATGTTCTAATCACTCCATGGACTTAATTATAAAATCTAATATCTTATAAGAACCCAATTGAAAAGAAAAAAGTATAGGGACTCAATTAAAAATTCAGTAAAACTATAGGGATTAACAGAATAATTGAAGTATTTTTTATTTTAAAATTAAGGTTTTAAACAGTATATTTTTTAAAAACAGAATAAATATAATTACACATATGAGTACAATAAAAGAAAAAAGTATAGGAATTCAATTAAAAATTTGGTAAAACTATAGGGATTAACAGAATAATTGAAGTACTTTTTATTTTAAAATTAAGGTTTTAAATAATATATTTTTAAAAACAGAATAAATATAATTACATATATGAGTACAATAATATGACTATATTTATTTTTATCAAATTAAATTAAATTGTTAATTTAAACTATATCCATTTAATTTTAAAATTAACAATTTTAAATTTAGTGAATAAAATTATATTATTTGAAAAAATTCAAAATATACCAATATGATCAAAATTGTACTATAGTGAGAGCATGTTAACTGAATCCGCGAACTTTATGTTAGTAGCTAAGTTTGTCGATCTGGGAAGTTCACCGATCTTTAGGGTAGTGTTTGGAAAAGAGACAGAGACTCAAATAAGTTTTCGTATTGTGTTTGGTGTAAAATGAGAGACAAAGACTAAAATAAGAATGAAGTCTCAACTGGTTTCACTCTCCGCAACTGATGGTTGAGCTCTGTACCGTTACACTCGGCAGCAAGGGCTCCTCCTTCTCCTCCACAACATCCGTCGTCATCGCCAGCTTCACCCATGTCCGTATTGACACATCCGCCCTCGACAGGATCTTCGCCTCATCGTCCTCCGCAACGCCGTCGTTGAAGCACATTATCGCAATCCCTAGCTTCCTCTCCCTCTTAGAAACCAGAGCCTTCCTCCTCGTACTTCTCAACAAGCTCCTTCTCTCTCTACCCCCTATTGTAATCCTCGAGAAATGGCTCGGTCTTCGAGGAACTCCGGGGATTTCTTGCAATGCTGCTGGCTCTGATTCCCATTCCATTGTCGTTTTGTTCTGCATTTCGGGCACTGCACCCGTTTCGCCAGACGAAAAAAATGAAAATTTGAGGGGCAAAATTCCCAAGATTTTCTTGGGATTCGAGGTTTTTTGAAAAATACGCATTTCTAGGGGTTCTTTGAGCTGGTATGAAGCTGACGGCGATTCTGATTAGACGTTTATATTTGTTGGTCCTTCTTTTTCTTTCTTCATGACTTTGAATATGGTTTTGAGCTGCGAGATTTATTTCTCAGCTATGGGGTAAGCAAATACAGCTCTTTATTTTGTTTGCTTGAGGGTTTGAAAGTGCTAAGTTGAATTGAATTGGAGTTTTTCATGGAAATAGGCTCAAGGTTGGTTTACACTGTTGTTTGTTTTGATTTGAGGTGTTTTACAAATGGGTATTGGATTCATTCTATGGAAGCACATGTTATTGCAACTTGAATGGCTGATCCTCAGATAGCTGGTCCTGTTGAGAGGGATATAGAGCATGTTTGGAATCACTTGTTCTTCATTTTTTGGGCTTTGGTTTTTTCGAGAGCTATAATGAATATAGTTTCTTTTAGATTCTAGTATCACATTTTGTTGAAATACATGATTCATTAGTGTGCCATTGTTATTTTGTTGCTTAAATAAATTGTAATTGATCTTCTTTGCTGACTGAGGAGATAATGAAGCTTGAAGCTATGGTCTTCCTTCATACTTCACAGTTTTGCAGTTGCAGATTCATGGAACTTTGAGGGAGCAGGTTAAATGGATCTTATGGGTATTGCATAAGGGGATTAAAGTGTGTCTGGAGGATCCTTGGTGAAACAGCGTCCTTTTGGTGTCAGAGGACTAACATGTACTGTTTTCAAAAGCTACATGTCACGTGGGCTCCTGTAACGGCCTGGTCAGTGCCACGGGAGCCACGTCAGACTTTTTCGTCGGGTCCAATGGAGTCACTTCAACAGAGGGGTAAATTTGTTCACGTTTTGGAGGGATAAGGGACATGAATGTATTTTCAACTCCTTGGGGACAAAAATATCCGCAGAAAAAATGGTCAAGGACCTATTTGTCCTTTTTCTCAAAATATTATTAAGTAGCAGTCTCTATCTCTAAAAATTTCAATCTCCTGTGTCCCTAATTTTTGGAGGTACTGAAATACTGAAATTTTGGAGATGAAATTTTAGTACCAATCTTTGGGCCAACAAACATAATATTGAGTCTCAATCTTCTAATCTCTGTCTCAATACCTCAAAACAAACGTTACCTAGGCAAACTTTATAAAGTTCAAAAAAAATGGATCCTAAAAAATTTGTTATAAATTTTAAGTTTTTATTTTATTTAAAAAAAGCATGTTAGTTTTTAAATAATTAAATGTAGTTTGTTTGCTCTATCTTTTTTTTTCAATTTTTTTAAATTATTACTCTCGGTTAATTTTTTTAATAACATGAAGTGAACAAGCACTAAGATAACATTCTATCATTCACTAAATAACCATGAAAAAGAATGATACAAATCAAAGTAAAATGAATAAAATGAGAATCAGCACAACATAAAAAAAGATATAATATAAACTAAATAAAAAAGTCACAACATAATCGCAGAATAATTCCAAATAATTAAAAGCAGTATCGAATTTAAGTAAAAAATATATAGATAATTGTAAGTCAACATGAATTATTGCTCAGTTTTAATTTTTCATAATTAAAGAAGAATAGAAAATAATGGAATAACAAACTTTATGTAATTTTTTTTTAAAAAAAAGTACAAAGCTCTAGATTTACAGGTTAAAAAAAATCTTTTTTAAGAAACTATTTTAAATGCATATTAAAATGTGAAAACAATCATTTTTAGAATTTTAGCATACTAATTAAAAAATAATAACATAATATATGCTTTAGTATGTATAATACGAATGAATTTTAATATAATAGAATAATTTAAATATAAATAATTAAACTTAAACCTCAAAATACTTAAGCTAATTAATTTTTAAACTTTAAAAAATATTATAATCAAATTCACTATGAAACGCTAATACTTAATTAAAGTAATCAGAAACAGATGACGCTCTTAGGCCACTATGGGTGACGTATTAGATACAGAAGGAATTTTGTTCATATCAAATTTTGTTTATTTCAAATTTAAATTTTAATATTATAACTTTAAAAGATATTTTAAATTTTAAAATTAATTTTACAACGATATAATTGTTATTTCAAATTTTCTAAATATATATCTTTATTTTTATAGTTTACTCTTTTTTAAAATTATATCATATTTCTAATTCAATATAAATTACTTTAATTTTAAAATATATTTTGATTTTTAAAATTAACTCTAAAAGGGTGTAATTATAATTTCAAGTCTTCCAATTTTTTTATTTTTATTTTTTTGTTAATCGTATAATAGTCCAAAAAAAATAAAATATACTAAAATAAATAAAAAAAACTCTCCTAGC
The DNA here is from genome assembly GCF_059453495.1 of Arachis ipaensis. Lineage (NCBI taxonomy): Eukaryota > Viridiplantae > Streptophyta > Magnoliopsida > Fabales > Fabaceae > Arachis > Arachis ipaensis. Next base: position 129,774,611 of record NC_142440.1, read on the forward strand.
CCAAATATTTTTTTTACTCACTATAATATCAAATACTAACAAAAATGGCTATCCAACTTAAAATGGGCCGACTAGTTTTAGCCAAAAAAAAAAAAACTTCTCTTCCTTCTCATTTATGGAGCTTTAAAACTCCAAACATATACTTTTGTATTGTATTTTGTTTTTGGAGCATTGAAACTCCATTGAAGTTTTGGGACCCGATTTGATACTCCAAACTTCAATGGAGTTTCAATGCTCCAAAAACAAAATACAATACAAAAGAACCCAAACTTCAATGGAGTTTCAATGCTCCAAAAACAAAATACAATACAAAAGAATATGTTTAGAGTTTTAAAGTTCCATAAATGAAAAGGAAGAGAAGTTTTTTTTTTTTTTTTGCTAAAACTAATCGGCCCATTTTAAGTTGGATGGCCATTTTTGTTAGTATTTGATATTATAGGGAGTAAAAGAAATATTTGGGCTAAGAGCTTTTTTTTATTTTGGTATATTTTATTTTTTTTTTGGACTATTATACGATTAACAAAAAAATAAAAAAAATTGAAAGACCTGAAATTATAATTACACTCTTTTAGAGTTAATTTTAAAAATTAAAATATCTTTTAAAATTAAAATAATTTATACTGAATTAAAAATATGATATAATTTAAAAAAAGAGTAAACTATAAAAATAAAGATATATATTTAAAAAATTTGAAATGATAATTATATCGTTGTAAAGTTAATTTTAAAATTTAAAATATTTTTTAAAGTTATAATATTGAAATTTAAATTTGAAATAAACAAAATTTGATATGAACAAAATCTCTTCCGTATCCAATACGTCACTCATGGTGGCTTAAGAGGGTCATCTGTTTCTGATTACTTAATTAAGTATTAGTGTTTCGTAGTAAATTTGATTATAATATTTTTAAAATTTTAAAAATTAATTATCTTAAGTATTTTGAGATTTAAGTTTAATTATTTATATTTAATTTATTCTATTATATTAAAATTCATTCTTATTATACATACTGAAGCATATATTATGTTATTATTTTTTAATTAGTATGCTAAAATTCTAAAAATGATTGTTTTCACATTTTAATATGCATTTAAAACAGTTTCTTAAAAAAATTATCTTTTTAACCTGTAAATCTAGAGCTTTGTACTTTTTTTAAAAAAAATTACATAAAACTTGTTATTCCATTATCTCCTATTCTTCTTTAATTATGAAAAATTAAAATTGAGCAACAATTCATGCTGGCTTATAATTATCTATATATTTTTTACTTGAATTCGATACTGCTTTTAATTATTTAGAATTATTCTGCGATTATATTATGAATTTTTTATTTAGTCTATATTATACCTTTTTTTATGTTATGCTAATTCTCACTTTATCTATTTTACTTTGATTTGTATCATTCTTTTTCATAGCTACTTAGTGAATGATAGAATGTTATTTTAGTGCTTGTTCACTTCATGTTATTAAAAAAATTAATTGAGAGTAATAATTTAAAAAATTGAAAAAAAAAAAGATAGAGCAAACAAACTACATTTAATTATTTTAAAAACTAACATGTTTTTTTTTAAATAAAATAAAAAATTATTATTTATAACAAATTTTTTAGAATCCATTTTTTTTAACTTTATAAAGTTTGCCTAGGTAATGTTTATTTTGAGGTATTGAGACAGAGATTAGAAGACTGAGACTCAGTATTATGTTTATTGGCCCAGAGATTGATACTAAAATTTTATCTCCTAAATTTTAGTATTTCAATACCTCCAAAAATTAGGGACACAGGAGACTGAACTTTTTAGAGATAGAGACTGCTACTTTAATAATATTTTGAGAAAAAGGATAAATACATCCCTGACAATTTTTTCTCCGGATATTTCTGTCCCCAAGGAGTGAAAAATACATTCATGTCCCTGACCCCTCTAAAACGTGAACAAATTTATCCCTCTGTTGAAGTTACTCTGTTGGACCTGACAAAAAAGTCTGATGTGGCTCCCGTGGCGCTGACCAGGCCGTTACAGGAGCCCACGTGACATGTAGCTTTTGAAAACAGGACATATTAGTCCTCTGACACCAAAACGATGCCGTTTCACCAAGGTTCCTCCAGACACACTTTAATCCCCTTATGCAATACCCATAAGACCCATTTAACCTGCTCCCTCAAAGTTCCATGAATCTGCAACTGCAAAACTGTGAAGTATGAGGGAAGACCACAGCTTCAAGCTTCATTATCTTCTCAATCAGCAAAGAAGATCAATTACAAGTTATTTAAGCAACAAAATAACAATGGCACACTAATGAATCATGTATTTCAACAAAATGTGATACTAGAATTTAACAGCAACTATATTCATTATAGCTCCCAGAAAAAACGAAGTCCAAAAAATGAAGAACAAGTGATTCCAAACATGCTCTATATCCCTCTCAACAGGACCAGCTTTCTGAGGATCGGCCATTCAAGTTGCAATAATATGTGCTTCCATAGAATGAATCCAATACCCATTTGTAAAACACCTCAAATTAAAACAAACAGTACTGTAAACCAACCTCGAGCCTATTTCTATGAAAAACTCCAATTCAATTCAACTCAGCACTTCCAAACCCTCAAGCAAACAAAACAAAGAGCTGCATTTGCCTACCGCATAGCTGAGAAATAAATCTCGCAGCTCAAAACTACATCCGGAGTCATGAAGAAAGAAAAAGAAGGACCAATAGATATAAACGCCTAAGCAAATGCAGTTAGCTTCAGACCAGCTCAATGAAACCCTAGAAATGCGTATTTTTCAAAAAAACCTCGAATCCCAAGAAAATCTTGGGAATTTCGCCCCTCAAATTTTCCTTTTCTTTCTCGTCTGGCGAAATGGGTGCAGTACCCGAAATGCAGAATAAAACAACGACGAAACGGAAATCAGAGCCAGCAGCATTGCAAGGAATACCTGGGGTTCCTCGAAGACCGAGCTATTTCTCGAGGATTACGATAGGGGGCGGAGAGAGAAGGAGCTTGTTGAGAAGTACGAGGAGGAAGTCTCTGGTTTCTAAGAGGGAGAGGAAGCTAGGGATTGCGATAGTGTGCTTCAACGACAGTGTTGCGGAGGACGATGAGGCGGAGATTGTAAACCCCGCTAAAATCGGTAAATAATTAGTCAATAAATTGAATTTTAACTGGAAAATTTAAAAATGTAAAACTGATATCAAAATAGGATAGAGCTCTTTAAAACAAGAATTTTGATACCAATTTCGAAAAATTTGGCCCACAGTTGGACCGAATGGACCGAACCGGTTGAATCGAGGTCCAAACCAGACCCGTGGGTCCAACCGGACCCATGAATTAAAAAGGGGCAGAAGCTCCTTCTCCCCCATTCAGTAACAACAACACAGAACAGCTTTAGGGGGGAGGAAGAGAGCTTTCCCTAACCCTCACCAATCTTCCAACTACCATAACTTTTCCGTTCGAGCTCCGATCACCGCATCGTTTGCGACCACGCGTCCAGCGCATCGAGCTCTAAATTTCTGTTGGATCAATTTTACCGGTAAGCTCCAATTTTATCTCAGATTTTCTAACCCCTCTTCTATCCTTGAAATTGAAACCCTATAGTGAGATTTTGTCAATTTGGTATTCTAGGTTCGATTTAGCTTGCGGAACTTACTGGGTTTGAGTTGCTACGCGTGTGGGAGCAGTAAGGATTTCCTAAACTTTAATTCAATTTTAATTTCATTAGGTAAAATCTGATTTGTAACATATATGTGTATTAGGTGAGAATTAAGTCCATATATATGCATTGGAAGTAAAAACTGAGTGTTTGGAGGCTTATTGGTGATTGAGGCTTAGTTTGTGGCTGGTTTCTTTGAGCTTGGGGGGCTATGTTCTTGCTTGTGAGGCTGCCTTGGATTGAATAAAGTGATCGGCCAAGATATGGTTTAGGTTTCGTGTGTTTAACATGTAAGGTGTTGTGAAAACTTAGGCTAGAAAACCATAGGTTAAGTTGAAATGTTAAATGCATTAAATGATTAGCTTTGTGAAGATGTTGGATAAATTCATGGTTGTACTTGTATTGGAATTTATGAGCATGAGTGTTGAATATGTGTGATTGTAATTTATTAATGTTGGGTTGATGATGATGTTGATATGAGTTAAATGAACTTGCTGGTTATGGCTTGTTTAATTAGTGAAGGTGAATTATGATTTGGTATTAATGAGTGAAGGTAATGGACTAATGAATTTTAATGTGAAAGTTATGGTTGGAAAGGGAGGATTCTTTGAATAATGTATGGGTTTGATAATTTGATGTGGATATTAATGTGTTAGTGGATAGGATTAATAACACGGAACTTGATATGTGATGGAGGTGCAGGTTTTGATGGTAAGGAACATGAATTGGTGAAAATAGGATTTGGCTATAAATTGGTAAAAAGTGAATTTTGGTAAACTTTAGAAGTCCATAACTTACTCCTCAAATTTTGTATGGAATTGTGATTTATTTCAAATGAAAGATGGTTTTATAAGCTTTTGAACAATATTAATTTTGTGAAAAATGAAATTTTGTAGAGAAAGTTATGGACGACGGAAGTTTGGTATAAAAACTATGCTTTCAGGATAACAAAATCTGGTTTGTACCAGCTTTCTGGGCATTCTGCCAATTTTGGGAAAACGTCCATCCACGCGTACGCGTAGCGTGGCATTTTAACGACGCATGCGCGAGAAGCCATGCGTGCGTGTGAGAAGCTAATGTGCATGATCACGCGTACGCATGACTCACGCGTACGCGTGACTTACTGTTCGCTCCACGCGTACGCGTGACTCCTGTTTGCTGCAAAACTGGACTTTTGGCATTTTAAATCAGATTTTCACTTCTAAACCTCCATTTTCTCCCTTCGAGACTTAAGGTATAGTACTAAGTCCAGTAGCTAGTTGAAGCTAGAAAAATAAGCTAACTTGGGGGTGAAGTAAGAGGTAAAATAATGGGTTTTATAAAGAAGATGAGAATGTTAAATGAGGTTTAATGCCATGGCTTGATAAATGATTATATATTGATTATGAAAATGAAATGGCTTATGAATAATGATATCTGAGATACGAGTTTCTCTGGGTAAGAACCGTAGCTTGCCACCACGTGTTCCAGGTTGAATCTCGATACTCTATTGACCCTACATTGTAAGGGTGACCGGGCACATATAAATTTTCGGGTATGGATAGCCCCCATTGAGTGATTATATGATGAATGAATGTGAAATCTATGCATAGACTCTTGGGGATGCGCGACGGGGGACAGTCTAAGGTTTTCGGACTTGTCGGGTTGGTTGGATAACCAACAGATGAGCCTCATCAGTCATAGGACAGGCATGCATCATATGCATTTGTTTGTTTTGATTGCTATGCATTACTTGGGATTGCCTAACTGAATATATACATCCTGCTACCTGTTATACTTGCTACTTGCACTATCTGCTTATTATTTGTGCGTGAATTTGTTTGGTTGCTTGTCTCTGTTGAATTATGGATAACGGAGGGACGGGGGAATGGTGAACTGGTTAGGTGTTAGGCGTTAGGTTTTAAAGCAAGTGAGTATAGTATACTTAGATTACCTACCCCTATTTATGGCTTTTGCTTAGAAAACTAAGTTTATAATTGTATGACGGAGTTCTAGGATTGCCTCTGGTATTCATAGGACCTTATTTATTATACGCGTGGCACCTTTACCATGCTGAGAACCTTCGGTTCTCATCCTATACTATATTGTTATTTTCAGATGCAGGTCGAGAGGCTCCTCGCTAGGCGTCTGGATCTTGAAGCAGAGTAGTCCCTGGGTTGTTTTGGGTTTTTATGATTGTATATATATGTACATATGTATTTAGCTTGCTTTCCAAGAAACTTGTTTATTTTGTTCCTCATAGAGGTTGAGGGAGAGATAGGATCTTATTTTGTATTTTGTGTATTTTGGGGATACTTATATATATATATATATATATATATATATATATATATATATATATGTAAATATTCTCCGGCCAACCTTGACTTCGCATGCTGAGTCAGGAGCTAGTTCCTCTATATTATTGACACTCTTATGACTCTTTACTTATTCCTATCCTTAGCTTTTAGGCTTCTTAGCACGCAAGTAATACTTTTCCTAAAGCGATGCGCTTTTTATTTTGCGATTTTTGTTTACCTATTTTTCAAGGCTCCTAGTTTATTATATTCTTTCTGCTATTATACGTATGTATTTTATTTTAGAGGTTGTAGCACCTCGCCGCCTCTGTTTTACATCCTAAGTGTAAAGTTCTGTGTGGTAGGGTGTTACAGAGATCCTGTCGAGGGCGGATGTGTCGATACGGACATGGGCGAGGCTGGCGGCGACGACAGATATGGTGGAGGAGAAGGAGGAGCCCTTGCCGCCGAGTGTAACGGTACAGAGCTCAACCATCAGTTGCGGAGAGTGAAACTAGTTGAGACTTCATTCTTAATTTAGTCTCTGTCTCTCATTTTACACCAAACTCAATACTGAAATTTATTTGAGTCTGTGTCTCTTTTCCAAACACTACCCTAAAGATCGGTGAACTTCCCAGATCGACAAACTTGGCTACTAACATAAAGTTCGCAAATTCAGTGAACATGCTCTCACTACAGTACAATTTTGATCGTATTGGTATATTTTGAATTTTTACAAATAATATAATTTTATTCACTTAATTTAAAATTGTTAATTTTAAAATTAAATGGATATAGTTTAAATTAACAATTTAATTTAATTTGATAAAAATAAACGTAGTCATATTATTATACTCATATGTGTAATTATATTTATTCTGTTTTTAAAAAATATACTATTTAAAACCTTAATTTTAAAATAAAAAATACTTCAATTATTCTGTTAGTCCCTATAGTTTTACCGAATTTTTAATTGAGTCCCTATACTTTTTTCTTTTCAATTGGGTTCCTATAAGATATTAGATTTTATAATTAAGTCCATGAAGTGATCAGAACATTGGAATTAACAGAATATTATGTAAAACAAAACGAATATGTCTAACACTTGATTAAATATTCTATTTTGTTTAATAGAATATTCAGTTAATTCCAACGTTTTTAATTTGTGATGGCAGGGACTTAGTTACAAAATTTGATATGGTATAGAAATTCAATTGAACAAAAAAATATAGGGACCTAATTAAAAATTATGTGAAACTATAGGGACCAACAGAATACTTATTTTCATATTAATAAAAAGATAAAAATATCTTTTTGGTATTGATGTTGTTTAAATGCATCAAAAAATTAGAAATTTAAAAATAAAAATTATTTTAGAATTAAATTTTTTTAATGAATTAAAAAACATAATTTTAAATTTTATTTTATCAGATATTCTTATAGGTAATTTTATAAAGACAAAAATACCTTTATAAAAAAAATAACATTGAATTAAAAAATTAAAAAATTGAATTTGAATTTTTTTTATTAGTAAGTAAAAGAAACAACATTGGAATGTGAATTTAAATTTAATTAATAGACCAAATATATTATTTAGTATTAAACTTAAATATTAATTACAACTTAATGAAAACAGCGTGATTTCTTCCACAATTAATGGAATACTCTTAGGATACTACACCAATGCACATCAAGAGTCTTTGTAAATTCCTTTTTTTTTTTTTTTGAAATTTTATTATATTTTAAAAATTAATATTACCTTTAAGTCTCATGTGGTTTATTTTAAGAGAGTAAACTATATTTTTTGTTAATTTTAAAAAGATAAAACTGTCTTTCGAAAATTAGATTTGTTAGATTATTTTAAAAATATATATTCAAAGTTAAAAAGATATATAGTTATTTCGTAATAAATATTACGGTATATGATTTTTGATAAAAATATATTTTTGTATATTAATTTTTTAAAAAATTAATATAAGTAATAAAAAAAACTCAAGTTTTATGTTCTGTAAAAAAAGATACCGTAAGAATTTTTTTCAAATAAAGGATTTGTTTTTAGAGACATGACAGAATGACACTGAAACGGAGACAATAGGACGGAGACACTAAAAATTATCTTTTGTATATTGTGTTTGGATACGATGGACAAGACACTAATGTAATGTCTAGTATTATGTTTGGATACACATGGACAAGACTAAAATATTATATGAAATGACTAAAATAGTCGTGTGATTCCAAATTTTTTACATCAATACAAATTAATTTAATAAAAAATGAAAGTACGTAGGAGTACAGACGGAACTTGAAAAAATATTTGAAGAGGCAAAAAATTTTAATAAAAAAATATATTAGTATTTATATTAAAATAAAATTTATAAATATAATTATTTTATTTTAAAATTTATTATTAATATGTAGGAATACATATGGTTAAGATTAACAAAAAAAATAAATTTGAGTTTGATTAATAAAAAATTTTGTTTAAGTTAATAAGTCAAATTAATTTTAAATAAAAAATTAATTTAAAAAAAATCCATTTTTATATGAAAAAATAATTAGTTTTTGCATATAAAAATCTATTTTTATTTAAAAAATTTAATTTTTTTATTTAAAAATTGATTTTTCTTTATAAAAAATTGATTTTTCTTTAAATTATATAAAATCAATTACAATTTATAAATTATTTTTTAGCATTTTAAAAGATTAATTTTACTTTTGCTAATATTTATCTTTCAAAAGTTTTAAGATTAATTATTTTTGTTATTATTTTTATTACAAATCAAATAATATAATATAAGGTTAAAATGGTATTGAAGTAAAACGATAAAAAGAAAAGAATTATCTACCCCCAATAAAAAATTCTACAGAAAGGAGAGAGTACCTGAAAAAGAAAGAGATAGAGGAAGAACAGGAAGAAAAAAATATCTCTGAACAACCCAATAGGAAAAATAAGAAAGGGTAATAGTGGAAAAAAAGGAAAACAAAATTTATAAAATTGTCCGTGTCCACTCTTCCAAATTCCGTGTCCATCATTGTCCTTCGTGAAAGAGTGGACACAAAAGTATAAAAAACTGTCTCGGAGACAATATGTCCATCTGCTTCCAAATACTTTTTAAACAAGTGTTGTCCATATCTCCGTGTCCTGTCCCAAAAACAAACGCTACCAAAGATACGTACAGTAGACAAAATAATTTTGTATAGACATTAAAAAATCCAAAAAATTAAACAAAAAGATATCGGGCCTAAATTTTAAATCCAAAAAAACATAAGTTATTAACCTCAATTAAAAAACCTAATAAATGAATTCGTCTTCAGTAACCATATACCACAGCCTTTCACTCTCTGTTACTAGTCAAAATAAATTGAATAAAAATTAAAAATTCTCAAGTGATTTCATGCGGTAAAATCAGTTTCTTACAATAAATTTATGCAAATTTGACACATTATACATGACAGTGATAAATTGTCTTATTTATGTCAACTTTTTTTATAATTGTAAATATTATACTACTAAGTCAAATCACATTCGAGTAGACTACAGCATAAATCTCGAATAGCAAAACAAAGCCAAAAAAAATCTATGATCTCTTTTCCATACATAATAATAATAATAATAATAATAATAATAATAATAATAATAAGTCTTCCCATAACAACTTAATTGATTGTCCTAAATTAAAATGTATCATTAAGAATAAACAAAAAAACAATAATAATTTATATACATAACAGTGACAAATTGTTTTGTTTATGCCAATCCTTTTTATAATTGTAAATATCATACTCCTAAACCAAGTCACATTCGAATGGACTATAGCATAGATCTCGAATAACAAAGCAAAGTTAAAAAAGAAAATCCATGATCTCTTTTCATTATTAATAATAATAATAATAATAATAATAATAATAATAATAATAATAATAATAATAATAATAATAATACTCCTAAACCAAGTCACATTCAAATGGACTATAGCATAGATCTCGAATAACAAAGCAAAGTTAAAAAAGAAAATCCATAATCTCTTTTCCATAATAATAATAATAATAATAATAATAATAATAATAATAATAATAAGTCTTCTCATAACAATTTAATTGATTGTCCTAAATTAAAATCTACTATTAAAAATAAACAAAAGAAGCAGTAATAATTTATAGTTTAGTTAATAACTGTATATTCCCCTAATCAACTATCAAAATTAATCACGAACAAAGCTATATCTAAATCCCATAGTTCGCCACCACTCTTGAGTTTCGTATTCCACATTATCCATGCATTCACCATCATAAATTGTCTACAACCACCGAAATTTTATACATCAATGATACTTTAAATTAGTACAGTGGAGCAGTTCCAATATCAAGTGAGTGAATAAAAAATTATATATCATTTTTGTCCACTTACATCAGTTTGACGGGTAGAGCTACCTTGTGTACTGAAAGCATTTTCATTGTGCTTTGAACAAGAAGTTTTATTATGACCAGGTTTCTTGCAATTGCTGCAACGTTGGCGCTTTTTTCGACCACTATGCCCTTTAGGATTGGTACCACCTCCCAGTCCAGGTTTCGAAGGCGTGTTCCCTTCATCGAGTGCTTTGTATGAGCTATAAAGATCAAGCATAAGATCCCTTGCTTCATAGAACCTATCTGTAGTAGCACATGTAACCTCTCACATCATCCTATCACACTCATTGAGGATACAAAGTCGACTGCTGGCTTGTAATTCGCTAGTAAAACTACTTGACTCAGACATAGATTCTTTTGCTTTTTTAGTCCATCTATGCAACACTAGACATTTAGGGATTTTTCGCACATCCCTATGGACCAATACAGAGATAATGTGTTCATAGGGAATGCCGAATGATTCCATACGCATGCATAAACAAGTGATTGCGTTACCATTATCCACCCACTCAACCTCCCACACGTTGGTTGGTTTGGCATACCTACAAACATAATAAATTACACTGTTGTCTCTTGTTTAGTAATCCACGACTCTCATTGCACCCAACCGAACAAGAATAGGCCTAAATAAAAAGAATACCTCCCTTGTGTAAGTATCAGCAACACACATCTCAAGGGGTTCAATACAATTTTGCATAATTGGAACTCCACGAGCAGATTCACATTCAGCATAAAATTTCCTAAACCGCATATGGCCCAACATTCGTTGGAAGTGCTCAATAAACTCGAATAAGTCATAATGAGGCTTAGTATACTTCCCAATCAATGAATGCAAACCATCGCAGTGTGATGTAGTCCTAAATCCAGCAAAGAACTTCCCTCGGATATAACATGTTATCCATGATCGACGTTTCTCATAAATTTCATTTAGTCATTCTTTTTCCTCAATCTCGAATTTCTCTACCAATGTTTGCCACTTTTTACGGAACACTAGAATCTCGTAATCTCCTAACATACAATCCTTAAACTTAGATGTAAAACGAAGACTACACATATTTGTCGTTGCATTACGCAGGAGATGCCAAGCACACAATCTGTAGTGAGTACCAGGAAATACTTTCTCAATCGCATTCTTCATTGCCCTTGTCCCATCAGTTATCATAGAGGATGGGGCTCTACCATTCATTGCCTCCAAAAACTGTTGCAACACCCATATATAAGTCTCATCCGTCTCATCTGTTACAATACATGCAGCAAAGACAACAATTTGGTTGTGATGGTTGACACCTGTGAACACAACAAAAGGACACTAATATTTATTCTTGTTGTATGTAGCATCAAACGCAACAACATCTCCAAACAATTCATAGTCCTCTCTACATAAACCATCACACCAAAAGAAATTTAGTAACCTTCCATCCGTCGCCCAAGCTCTTTGTAGTATAAAGATTTATCCTTTACAGCCATCTCCTCCAAATAATTTAATGCTCTACCCACATCTTCTGGAATCTCACGCCTCACCTTAGCTATTTGATTGTACATGTCTCTAAGGCCATAGTTTAACTTGTCAAAACCGCCACTTTGACTTGCTAGCAAAGCATAAACCTGGGATGTGCTAATTCCCGACTTGTGCGTGTTGTTCATGAGTGCAATTTCGACTTTGGACATACTCTGATGACCTGGCAATAACCTGCTCAACCGACCTTCCAATATTTCGTGATTATGAACATTTGAAAATCGGGTCACATGCCATCTTCCAGTTACCCCTACAAACTTGACTTGGAATTGAGCTTCGCACCCAGTTCTTGTCTTAGTCTTTGGTTCCCTTTTTCTGTTTGGCAAAGTGTACCACTTCTCTAATCGATATCCTTATTGAAAACACACAAATCTCTACATGTATGTCTCGTCATTTGAATTCTTCCAGTTTTTGTCTTTTCTTGCACTGAAACCCTGGCTCTTTGCAAATCTGTTCTAAAATTCAAAAGCAATGGGTAGGGTTCCAAAGTGAAACTTGTCAACTTTAACCTCACCAATGTTTAAAAAGTCAAGTTTCAATAAATCCTCAATTGAATCCAATCCATATACATCATCATAATCATAATCTGTCAATTCTTCAAATATCTCCTCACCGTCTAACTCATCACCCAACTCTTCTTCCTGCTGCAACTCATATATCATAAAAAAATATTATCCTCATGCTCATACTCACATTCATCCATGATCTCATCCTCTCCCATGAATGACATTTGCAAAGAAATAATATGAACATAAACAATACCGTAATAAAAATTAAGATCTGAGTACTAAGTAGTACAAAACAAAATGCTTTCGGATAAAGCTCCAAAAATTAAACTTACAAATGAAGAAATCAAACAACACCAAAATATGTACGTTATTTATTTTTTGCCTAGTAAATTAAATACTACATAGTGATAATTAGGCATAAATTATTAACAAATCTTAATAATAAGTTCGTATCAGTCTACATAACACTATTTTTACAGACAAAAATTATTTATCAAATGACTAAAATTTACTATAGAAAAATTCATATGTCTCAAACTCAAAGAAAAGCAATCAAACGAAAAAAAAGGAGTACAAAATTTTCATTACAAAAAATGCATAGTTTAAACAATTTTGAGTCTATTCGATTAACAAACTTACAAATTTAGCGATCATGAATAAATATCATATCATCACAATAGCTAACAACAACAATCGGTTATGTACCAATTAAAAATCATTTTAAGTTTTAATTTTTATTTACATACTAGGAGAACAAAATTCAACATAACAAATATGATCATATAATAACCACAAATTAATAGCAATATCACATTTAAAGTAGCATCAATTTGCAAGCAAGACAAAATCTTAATATGCATTACTATCAAAATACTATGAACTAGTATCAACTAAGACAAATTGCCAAATCCAAAATAAAATGTATAAAACGAGTAAATGGGTATTACAATGCAAAAAATTTGATTTAACAATATTTAAAAATAAAAAAGCAGATAGACTATTGAAAAATTATTACACTTTTTTTAAATAAAAGAAGGTAAAGTTCAAATTTTTGCAGTGAATCAAAAGAAAGAAAAAATCATGGAGGATAGTGTTTACCTATAATAGTAATAGCACGCAGACGAAGCCACCTGTGACGGGATTTTGAACCTATGATGGCAAGAATACGATCAGCAGTGTCTTGTCAAAGCTCTGGACGACCATGGAAGTATCATGACCAGAGAAGAAAGCGCGTCAGGTATTGTAGTGGCACAACAGTGGTTAGGAACTGACAGTGTCCTAGAAGAGTTGCGTGCAATGACAGGCGGCGGCTTAAAACTCCCCTGATAGGATGGCAGGAATTTTGAACCTTGAAGTTATTGGTGAGAAAGTCCTGCTTTAACATATTAGTTGAAGAAAAAATAGATTCACAGTTTAAATTTCTTGTTGTATCTGGATCGGATGGGTTTGAGATTTTTTTTAGACTTTACTCATGTCAAAAAAAAAAAAACTGATTAAACTTAAAATAATTATTAATTATAATATTAATAATGTAAAGGAATTTCAAAATTCCAAACAACCGGAGTATTGTAATATCCCGTTTTTTGCCCGGTCTCTTTTGAGCTTATTATCCATCACTTTTTTACGCCACTCCTCATACTACTCTAATCCTCACCTCTTCATCCTTATATATACCTTCTATTATTTAGGTCAGATTTGCCTTTAGAGATTGTGTCTCCTAGTACTTCATCAGACACACTAGATCTTGTGATGCAAATATGTGTAAAGATTTTTAAAATAAAGAATTATTATTATTATTATTATTATTATTATTATTATTAAAAGAAATATTATTATCTTAAGTGTAATGAATATGATGTAATCAAACTTCACTTGCTCGAAAAACATTATATTGTAGTATACTTTACATAACTTATAAGTACGAATTGAAATTAATAATAATTTCTTTCTTTTCTCATAAAAAATGTAAGCCAACTCATGATCTTATCCAAATAAAAGTAGTTAAGATCATTTCTAAATGCAAATTTGGCATGAGAGACTTCCGTCTATGACACTAATAAATTAAAGATTATATTTATTATATATAAATAAAAAATATTAAGAACTATTAAAATTTATTAATTTTTGTTATCACTCATCCATCAATTCAATTTTGATCCTTTAATCTAATTCTTTTAGTTTAATAATCTGATAATATACTTTATCTTATATTTTTAAATATTAATAACAAAAAATAATAAATTTTGGTGGTTCTCTAACATTACTTTACATAAATTATTGGTGCATGCATGCATGGACATTATAAATAAATAAATCGATGTATTGTGGAACAAAGGAGGACAAAACACTTTTAATTATGACCCACTACCATCCATCAAATGGAATATGTTGCAGTCTTTAAATTGTTCAAGCAATCTAATGAATTAGAGCTAGCTATATTTGCCGTAGAATAAAAAAGTATATACATACATGTAGTGGCCTTCTAAACTTTACAAAAGGATGCAAAGTAGATTTGTGTGCAAATCACATCACAATGGCAGCCGCAGACACAAGACTTCTTTCATTTCCTTCTACCTTAGGGAAAATTTTCTTCCTTCATTCGATATCAACTCACTTATTCAAATTTGATGACTATTTTAATTATTTTTTATTTTTATTATTTGTCCAGAAAATAATTTCTTTTTGTGCTTTCGGATAGCAAATTTTGTATTCACCTCGAGATTAATGTCATTCCTTACATAGTCATATTCATTTCAATTTTATCCTATTAATTAATCCTTATAAATTATGGACTTTATATATATATATGGTGCATGTTAATTATGGTGTATTCGAAAAATAGCAAGGGATGAAAATTCTTTTTATTGAGTGGTTAGATAATTATCACATGAAATATATTATTTTATTTTTTTTAAATATTAAAAGACTAATTACTCAAATCAATCTTTAAAATTTTTAATATCGAACATTTTAATTTTTTAAATTTTAAAATATATAAAATAGTTCTTAATATTTATTTTTATTAGACAATATAGTCTCTTTTAATTTGATCTATTTAATCGAAATGACTGTTTTAAAATATTCTTATAGAGACTGTTTTAATATTTTAAAAATTTTTTAAGAATTGATTTATATTTTATTCTTTAAATTAAGTTAGAGAAAAATGGTATAATCTAATAAAATAAATATTGGGAGACTGATGTGTATTTTAAAAATTAGTATGAAAACTAAAATATCTTATTTTAAAACATCTCAAAGACTCATTTAAATAATTACTCTTTTTAAAATAAAATTAAGTGTTCTTCTTCATTCTATGCATACCAAGACCTCTTCTTCTTAGAATTGTCATTATATAATATTATAGATATAGATAGTGTATCAAATCATTCGATAAAATGAAGT
The DNA here is from genome assembly GCF_059453495.1 of Arachis ipaensis. Lineage (NCBI taxonomy): Eukaryota > Viridiplantae > Streptophyta > Magnoliopsida > Fabales > Fabaceae > Arachis > Arachis ipaensis. The sequence continues at coordinate 129,790,372 of NC_142440.1, forward strand.
TATCTTATGGGAGTTGAGGTGGGGTGGTGGTAATAACGAGTCTTCTAGCAACTTCATCTTCATTTTCTCTAATCGTGCTCCTCGCCGGTCTCTCCTCCTATATCAACGCTCATTCATCACAAATTTGGTCCTGCTTTTCTTGCATCTACTTCCTGTTGGCTACTACTATGTTGGGTTTTGTTCCTTTTTTTTTGGGTTTATTACTTCTTTGTTTGTGAATTAGGGTGGCTGTAATAATTGTTGGTGCACTGTGTTATTTTTTCTTTCTTTTGGTTTGGGTTGCTACTGTGTAAGTGGATTGTGTTAGGTTTTTATCTGGACAATTTAAACATATAAAATGATTGAAGAAAACGTTTACGCAAATACAATATTGGCAATTTCCAGACGCAAATACAACAAACGCAACTATATATAATCCGCTACACCCTGCAGCGGAACTTAATTGCACGTAATCTGCTACAGGGTATCGCGGATTACGTTGAGGGCGGGGTTACTCATAAACCGCTACACCCTGTAGCGGATTATGAGTATAGTGGTGTGTCTATATATACCGCGTGAGGCTGTAGCGGAAATCATTTGAGTTATTTTGGAAAGAAAGTTACAGAGAGAAAGTAGAGAGAAGGGAGAGAAAATTCAAATTCTTGAGTAGTTTGGAAGAATGGAGGATGAACGGCGGTTGTACCGGCTCGACGGCGTTGCTCACGTAGCCGGAACCATCGATGCAGAGGTAAGTGTCTGTATTTCCAAACACTATTTTAATAAATGTATATTTTATTCAATATTAAGGAAGTAATTCATTAATTAGATAGATAGAGACTTAGTTTAGGTTTTGGTTTGAAAATGAAAATTTGAAATATAAACTTTGACATTTAACATTTAATAGTCAAGGTAGAGAGGTAAATTAGTAATTTCAAAACCCAAGTAGCTTAAGACTAAAAATACAAGCTATAGTTTGGTTGGTGATGTTATTGTTAGAAATTAAGCCGGTGTTCTTTATTTCTGAAAATGCAGCCAACCCGATGTGTGTATAGCGTCCGAAGGCAACAGAATATGCCGTTACATGATAGGATCATACCTTACTTAGAGAGGGCTGAGTTGTACCACCTGGCTAGGCTGAACGCGCATTGGTTCTGGTTGGATGAACCTCTGGTCAGCGCATTTATCGAGAGGTGGCGGCCTGAGACCCGCACTTTCCATATGCCATTCGGAGAGTGTACTATCACGCTCCAGGACGTGGCATACCAGCTCGGGCTGCCCGTGGATGGCCAGGCTGTTTTCAGGTGCATGACAGACTTCCACATGCACATCGAGGGGGCCAGACCGGCATGGGAGTGGTTCGAGGAGTTATTTGGTGAGCTTCCGCCACCGGATAAGAGAAAGTTATACACAGTCCACTTCACATGGTTTCATGAGCGGTTCAGGGTGTTACCAGCGGATGCTTTGGAGGAGACCGTGCACATATATGCACACGCGTATATTATGATGCTTCTGTCGACACAGCTGTTCATGGACAAGAGTGCTAATCGAGTCCACCTTCGTTAGTTACCTTTTGTGGTGAGACTTGACGATATGGGCAGCTATAGCTGGGGCGCCGCTGCATTGGCGTGGCTGTACCGATGCATGTGCAGGGTGACGAACAGAAACGTCACCAACTTGGCTGGACCCCTACAGTTGCTACAGTCATGGATCTTTTGGCGGTTTTCCACGCTGAGGCCGTCGGGTTTTGATGCTTTCTCTTTTCCATTGGCATCCAGGTATACTTTAATTCATTCTTTCTTTCAAGTTCATTACGTTCTATATTTGAAATTACATACTTACGTGCTATTTCTGCAACTCAGATGGGCCACATATTTGCCCTCTTCTGATGGAAAGGAACGGCGGATTATACAGTATCGTCTAGCATTGGATCGATTGACTCATCGAGATGTAAGTATTTTGTTTTTGTTTGTTGTTATTTTAATTGTTTTTTTCACACTTATATGTATACATTGGTATAATGCTGACCTTGCCTCCTGTCTATCAGATTGTGTGGGAGCCTTATGGTTTGCTGGACGTACTGGCAGTCATCCATCCGGAGATACTGACCGAGGAGCACAGCCGGTTATGGCGGGCTGTCACCAGCATGATCTACTTTGCAGTTATTGAGTGGCATCAGGTAGACAGGGTCTTCCCACAGCTAGGGGGCGTACAGCATTTGCCTGAGCCAGCGCTCAACATAGAGTATCTTCATAGTAAGGACGGCAGGGGTGGAGATAGATGGTTCCCCACTTACTATAGGACATGGCATCAGCATTGGGACGAGCGAGTTCGTTCTGTGTTGAGTGTTCAGAGAGTTCCTGATCCTGGTCCATCCCTTGAGTACCTGGACTAGTGGCACCGTGTTGCACATAGGATTCTGTCACCAGGGATTGCTTTCGCCGACCCTAGGCCGACCCAGTTTCCAAACGATGCTATACTCAGAGGGTCGTCGCAGGCGCCGACTAGAGTTCCAGCGTCTGATATACCGGATAACAGACGTTTGGAGCGGAGACGATGCATCGGTACACGTGCCACTGATCGCAACTGGCGCTGGATAGACGACATGATGCAAGAGGAGCAGGTTGGTGGTGATGACGGAGGCCAGGCAGATCATCGCCTTCATCGATCTTCTACTAGACGATGGGCTGCTCGTGGTGGAGGAGCACCTCCCGTCCACCACGATGACGAGGCAGGATCGTCCCATCGGCACCCTACAAACACTCATGTTGGTGGCACCGCGGAGGCTAGTATGGGTGGTACACCTTTTACCCACGTATCTAGCTCTCAGGTACTACATGGGTGTAGCACACAGCTGTTAGCCGATCTTGCTACCACTTCTCTCACCATGGATTTGGACGATCAGTTGGGTGGACCCTAGTTCTATGCGGATTTTGCTGAGATCATACGGGGTGACGACGTTCATCAGTACCAGAGCCCGATTCCAGGCGGCCCTTCAGACCCTATGGAGTATAGGCCACAACCAGCGGATATGCCTGAGACCCAGGTTCCTGAGACCCAGCTCCCGGTCGACTTGAATGAGCCCGCAGGCAGCCCGTACGACACTTGGTTCGGGATGGGGGGACACCACCATCTGCATTTGGAGTTGGGGCACAGGAGGCTCCGCCGAGAGATCAGCGAGCGGCTAGGGTTAGGCGTCCAACCCGATGTGGCACAGGCTCGCACCTACTTGGTCCATTCGGAGGCGACCATGATGTTGACGGTGACCAGCAGTAGCGTCCGATTCTCTTAATTTCCGACAGTTATCCATGTATGAATTATGACTTATTTATTTTCTGTTAGGGTTAACGACTTGTGACAGTTATATTTGTATTAGTTATGTGTTATACTTGTATTATTTTTGTACGAGTTACTGCGAATGACGATTATATTTTGTATCAATTCGTGCATTTTGCATCATGGGTTTTAAACCCTAACATATAAACACCACTATACTCATAATCCGCTACAGGGTGTAGCGGTTTATGAGTAACCCCACCATCAACGTAATTCACGATACCCTGTAGCGGATTACGTGCAATTAAGTTTCGCTGCAGGGTGTAGCGGATTATATATAGTTGCGTTTGTTGCATTTGCGTCTGGAAATTGCCAATGTTGTATTTGCGTAAAGATTTTGCTCATTCAATTTATTTGCGTAAATTGTCCTTTTTTTTCTTTTATTTTTTCTTTAAGAAAGCTCAAATACAAAAAGAAAAAAAAAAGATATGAGGATCTCATCTAATCCGAAAATAGTAGGATTGGATCAGATCAATCTAATAGGATTTTGAGGTCAAAAATCTCAATATCCAATTTGATTTGATTTCATATTTTAAATGAGGTTTGGGTCATAATACGCATAGGTTTGATCCGATCCATAATCTTCCGAACTTTGGACAAAGTCTATGCTATTGAAATTCTCTATTTTAGCCTATTATATATAGCATTTTACAATTATTATTTGGTTAATAAAAATTTGAACTCTCTCAAAATTAATATTTAAAAGATAAACAAAGAATAACTATAATATCTACCAATATATGTCAACATAAGAGTTTTTTCTGTTTTTATCCAACCTATATAACCCATTTACAGTAAAAATTAAATGACACACACACGTTTTGTGGATCATTTTTTTGCAAATGGAGAAGCTCATGGTGTATCATCATGAAATGGAGCAACAGCCAAAATTTTCACTGCTATGGGTGTCAGGAGAAAAATGCAGCTTCTGTTTTTCATTTTCTAGCATTTCGTTTTTTTTTTTCAAATTAAACAAAACGTAACTTCCGTTTTGCATTTGATTTTTTTTATTTAAGAGAAAAGCATAAACGCAGGTTGCGTTTGTCAGATGGGCTGTTCAAATTTTTTTGGAAGAAGAGAAAACGCAGGTTGCGTTTTGTTTGGGCCTAAATTTTTTTTCGAAATGTACAAAACGCAGCTTACGTTTTGTATGCGAAATAATATTTTAATAAAGAGCCTTGCATATAAATAGCTAACACAGCTAATACCAACTCGCACCTCACTTCTCTTCTTCACTTGTACTCCTATTTTCTTTTCTTTCATGTATCTGATGCTTGTGCTTGTGAGATTTTTCGGTTATTAGAAGGGTAAAAAAAAGTGAGAATATGGAGGATATTACAAATATACGAGTGTATTATAACGGTGAGATTATACCGAATACACACGAAGGAGTGGGTTTTGTTTGTGAATGTCCATTTTTATTTGCTATTCCATATAGCACGAGTTTTGTAGAGTTACAAAATGGTCTTTGTGTGAAAATACAAAGTCACATTTCGAAAAGGGTGAGCAACATTTTGTACAGGAATCCTGTGCAAGTATTTGGTGGGCTGATACAGTTTCAAATAATGTCCATCACTGACGATGAAGCATGCAGCAGATGTTCTATATTTATCGACAAACCCGATTTCACGTGCCGGTGATAGAGCTGTACGTTGAGTTTGAACAGCAGTCGGGGATGGGTACGGTCGGCGACGAGGTCAATGTTGATGAGCTCGGGGATATAGATTGGGAAGAAGATAATAATGACAGCGAAGAGGAATTCGAAGCTAACTATGAAGTCGATGACGAAAACAATGACGGAGACTTGGCAAGCAATCCGGCGGTGCAGAATGAGGCGTATTCCATTGTAAGCCAACACCCGTTTGGTGTTCCGTCTTTTATGCGGACTCTAGATCTCGAAGCCATGCATGCCCCGGAATTTCCTGAGTATGCGAATACGGGTATGTTATGATTATTAACTCAAGTTTCCTATAGTGCTTAATTTATTTGCCTTGTCTGACTGATGGTGGTGCGCATGTCGTAGGTGAAGGCAACGTTGCGGTGGAAGATGGCGAGTTTAGTGTCGAAATGGAATTTGGTTTGAGAGAGTCGGTGATATCTGCAATCAAAAGCTACACCATCTCTAGAGGAGTTGATTACACTGTGTATGAGTCTGAGCCGCAGACATTCTATGCGAAATGTAAGGGGTATGGTGCAGGATGCGACTGGCTTATCCGAGCTAGCTTGATTCGAAAAAAAGCTTGTTGGGAGATCAGGAGATACAATGGCAAGCACACGTGCACCATGGGCACGATTTCACAAGATCATGCCAAGTTGGACTCAGACACAATTGCTGATGCCATTAGGCCGTTGGTCGAAGCAGACCCATCGATAAAGGTGAAGTCTGTTATTGCAGAAATTCAAGGCAGGTTCAACTACACTGTAAGTTACTGCAAGGCTTGGTTGGCAAAGCAGAAAGCTGTCACAAAAGTTTTCAGTGATTGGGAAGTTTCTTACCAGACTCTGCCAGTATGGTTGAAAGCAATGACAGTGAAGATGCCAAGGTCTCGTGTTCAAATTAAAACGCTCCCTGTTTACCGTGAGAGTGAGGAGGTTCAAGGTGTAAGAGTTTTATACCGCATTTTTTGGAGCTTCTATTCGTGTATTGTAGCATTCAGACACTGCAAGTCACTGGTGCAGGTTGATGGCACGCACCTATACGGAAAATATAAAGGTGCCCTTCTGGTAGCGGTTGCACAAGATGAGAATCAAAACATTGTGCCTATTGCATTTGCGATTGTCGAGGGCGAGACAGCAGACGCGTGGGAGTTTTTCCTAACCAATTTGTGGAGATATGTTATTACCATTGATGGTGTGGGTATTATTTCTGACCGCCATACCTCCATCGACGCTGAAATAGCTCGCAGTAATGGTGCATGGTTACCACCAAGGGCGTGGCACATGTACTGCATCAGGCACATCGGGTCCAACTTCTTAAGGAGGTTCAAGGCTCCATATTTGCATAAACTCGTGGTGAACACAGGTATTTCAACTCAATGTTATGGTTCTATTCATAGAAAATTTCAAATTTGTGGCATCTGCTTATGATTAAATGGTTTTTTAACAGGCTATTCTAGGACGGAGCAGGAGTACAACAAAAACTACCAAAGGCTCAAAGAGCAGAGTGAGGCATATACTCAATGGTGCGATGAGATCGGTGTTGAGAGATGGGTTCTGGCATTCGATGGTGGTCATCGTTGGGGACATATGATGACAAACTTGGTAGAGTGCATAAATTTTGTCCTGAAGGGTGCACGCAACCTTCCTGTGACTGCCCTTGTCCGGTCAACTTTCTATCGGCTGAATGAGTTGTTCACTCGGAAGAGTACAGAGGCCCATGAGCATCTCCACAACGGATTCACGTATTCAGAATTTGCAACGAAGAGAGTTGAAGAAAGCTTCCGACGTGCAGGAAACATTGTGGTCAACCGGTTCGACAGGCACAACGAGATGTTTCAGGTTCGCGAAATGCAAGATGATACCATTTACACTGTTAACCTTGCGCAACAACATTGCGACTGTGGCCATTTCCAAGTCGAGCGACTTCCATGTCGCCACATGCTTGCATGTTGCACCAACCAGCGTCTTGATTGGCAAGTGTACGTGCACGATGTGTACAAGATGTCTGAAATTCGCAAGGTGTACAGAGGCGAGTTTGTTCCAATGGGTGACCCATCTACGTGGGATAGATACGAAGGAGCGAAGGTGATCACCAACTGGACATTGAGGCGCGCGACGAAAGGAAGACCGAAGTCAACCCGATACTTGAATGAGATGGATTCGCGGGATATGCGTGGTCCTCGCCGGTGCACTATATGTGGATGCGAGGGACATAGCCGCAGCCGATGTCCGCAGCGCGCAAGTCCAAGTTCCGTTGGAGGTCATTAGTGGTTAGGCTTTTCAATGTAACTTTCTTATGACCTACTTCACAATTATATGTTATTTTTTTGTAACCTCGTCATTTACTTTAACGTAGTTAACAATTTATAATAAATAAAGTTTTTAAGTTTGTTATTTATTTTTTTGGAGAACAAACATCTCAATCCAAACAGAGTTATACGGGAGCAAAGCTAAATATGTCATAATAATAATACTGAACAGAATCATCTAAATATAACATACGACACTGAATACAAATCCGAATACAACACTGAATACAAGATCAACTGCAACTAACTACTTCCTCGGCGCCTTCTTCGAATACAAGGATGGGGTGTATTTGTCCGGAGGCGCAGTCTGTGTCCGTAAGTTATACGGATGACCCTGAGATACACCGGCGTCCAGCCCACTGTCGACGTCAGGACCACTGCCGAAATCTGTCATGCCCGCACCACCAGTGTCATACAAACCAATGCCACTCATCCTCGGAGCACTCGATCCACCAAGATCATACCAGTGCTACAAGTCGTATCCCAAGTCTCCCTCTTCCTGCTATGGGTACTCATTCAAATCAAACAAATGGCCACGTGGTTGTGCGGATGGACCGGGCGAATCTACATGACCCGTCGAGTGATCAAAGTCGAAGTCACTAGCATGACCTGAAGTGGCGCGACGACCACCAGAATGATGAGATGTAGCAGGCCCTTCCTGCGGTTGCATCGGGCCGAGAAAATATGTATCTCTCAGGACCTCAGAGAAGCTGATGGTGTCCAATCCACCCAATGGGTTAAAGTGACCGTCGGCTAGAATTACCAGATGTGGTATGTAGGGCTCAGGTGCCTGAGGCGGCTGTGGTTCCGGTATATATGCTGCCTGCTGCTGATATGCCGGCCACTGCTAGGCATATGCTGGATCCTGAAACTGCTGGACATATGTCGGGTCCTGAAATTGCTGGACATATGCCGGGTCCTGAAACTGCTGGGTATATGCTGGCATCTGAACCTGGTGCTCATACGTCGGGACCTGATAGTGGTGCTCATATGCCGGCACCTAATTAACAATTAAATACAATTAATAGTAATTACTGATAACTATTTATAAACCTAATAATCATAATACTAGGAATTAAAAACAATACATGTTCCTGTTGCTCATGAGGCGGGACTTCCTGGTGAGGGCCAGCTGGTTCTTCCTATTGCCGCTGTGGTTCATCGGCGCCAACCTCTTCGCCTGGAACTCTATCTGACAGTCGCAGGTGAATCCCATACTGCTGCGTGTACCAGTCGTAGTACACTGGGAGAGGATGGAAGTCAATAATCTCCTCGCCTAGCTGCAATGTGTTATAGCGGTTAGATGTCCATCTGTTAACCCATTGACTGTAAATCTGTCTCCATTCATGGTTCTGTGCTCCTGTCAACCGCTTGCAGTGATCACGACCAAGGTTGAACGCTGGGCCTGGTGGTAGCTGCTGCATCTCGAACTGTCGTTTGACCCGGTCTGTCGCGTGCCACTCTATGCACTCGAATGACACTAGAGGCGACTGGGTGGAGCACATAACCATATGGGAAGCGAGGCCATTCGGAATCCCCACTCCCATATATGGCCGCCATATAAACTACACAATAGTTACCAAGAGGCCGATTAGAAAAACTATTCTTCTGAATAAAAACATTGGACATTAATGGTACAACTTACGTCGTCAACTCCCATGTCGTCGAGTCCTCGCCTAAAATGCGGAGTAGGCCGCCGTATATATCTCGTATGTCGACGCCAATGACTCCACCTAACAAAAACATAATAATAATAATAATAATAATAATAATAATAATAATAATAATAATAATAATAATAATAATAATAATAATAATAATAACAATAATGATAAAAGCCAATACCGTCGCGCTAGTGGAATACCAATATCGCTGAGTTGATCGCGGGGTATAGGTGCCAGGAACGGCATACGCTCCCACGCCCAAACAAAAAGCAGTATCAGTGGGCCATCCATTTTCTTGCAGTTGTATCATGAGGCACGACACAACGATCTGTATAGGTGTGCCAGACTGGCTGCTCCCCAACTATACTCTGAAATCCGGGGAAAATCCCGAAGTGGCGGTAGAATCTCCGAGTTCAATGAAACGGTCGACTTATCCGGAAACACAATTGTACCGAGCACGCAGAAAATGTGCGCTTGGACGTACTGCTCGAGAGACTCCTGAGTATCACATGGCTCGGTGTCTCTGCACTGTCGAACCTAAGCAATATTAACATTTCCCAACACGTGATCGTTCGGACCAGGCTCCCGACCAAAACACGCAATGCAGTTGGCTGACTGATGAGTGCCTTTTTTTAGCCTTTCAAAAAAGGGCTCTCATGTGAAGCTAACATGGCTGGCTACATACAAGTATAGCCAAGTCAAGATGGTCTAGTGTATCAATTCAGCTAAGAAAACCAAGACTCTGCTTTTACTGAGAATCTTTTCGATTAAATGATCAACTTCAACGAGATTTCCACAACGAGATATCATCTCAGTGCCAAAACCGACGATGAGACTTGAAGAAGCATATATCATCGTTCACAGTAATCCCACAAAAAACTGGTAGCTGCTATCTGATCTACCCGTAACGGCCTCCCCATTAATTGGGAGACCAAGAATATAACTCACATCTTCCAGCGTCACTGTCACTTCACCGACCGGAAGATGAAACGTGTGAGTCTCCGGCCTCCAGCGTTCCACCAAAGCACTCAATAGTGCAGAATGACCTCTCATTTCGCCTACTCGCGAAACGTGTTGAAACCCAGTCAATGCCAATGTCGCTGCAGCTACCTCGTTAAAGGTATCTGGCGGATCCAATTTTCTGGGCAACAAATTTCTGATAGCCTGTAAAAAAATGATAATTATTAAATTCTAAATAATATCGGTTATAACATAATAATAAATTGTTAAAAAATCACAAAAATTTATCTATTATTTATTAAACAGTATTATTAATTACAAAAATTAATAATAACTTATTCTCAATATCATAACCAGTATTATAGAATAATCATAATAACACTCTAATTATAATAATAACTATCCAAATATAACAATAATAACAATAATAATAAAAATTTATTATAATATCTATAACCTAAACGATTTGTTATAAACATACAATATTAATTATTATTACAAAATATTACTAAAGTATTAAACGTAATAATTTTTTTTCTACGTAAACATTATTAAAAAAACCGTTTACTGTTAACAGTATTATTATCATTATTACTATCATAAAAAATAATAATAAATTACTAAAAAATAATAATAAATTATTACACATTATTGAAATTAAAAATTATTAATAAATTATTTTCATTAACATACCCACTATAATAATAATAATAATAATAATAATAATAACAAAAACGTCACTAACAATACAGAGATTAATTTGCCTATTAATAATAATAATAATATAATAACAGTATTAAAAAATTAAACCGTAATGAGAAATTAATAACAACATAATATTAGTTATAATAATATTAATAACCTCAATACTATTAATTACAACACAAATAAATAAAATTCGAATAAATCTTTATATTTATTGTTACATATTAAAAAAAATTACTTACAAATTGAGGATGATCCAAATACTCAATAATATGATTTTCTGGTTTGGTATAGTCATACACCATTTTTTTCCTATACTGTGTACTTGTTCTTCTTCAACAAGTTCTTTCACAGCTTCCTCACTCTTCCTCAACTATTTCTTCAGTAACTAGTTTTGTTTCAGTAACTTTGCTTCCCTCTCAATCTGCGTTTCTCACTTATAAGGACCCAGCTGAACCCTCTCCGAGAACACGTGGCGCGCATGCAGCTAGGGAGCATGCAAAACGCAACCTGCGTTTGGCTTTGGTTTACTGACAAATGCATCCTGCGTTTTGCGCAGTCCGAAGTTGGTCAAGCACTGCTCCTGTCGGCATGCAGGGCACGTTTCGTTTACTGGTTCCCTTCCCTCACCAATCGCAGCCTGCGTTTTGCAAGACCTGCATTTTTTTATTCCAACGCCTGCAAAACGTTACCTGCGTTTTGCAGGTCTCTGATCTTCACAGGTCCACATTTGTGGACATCACACCATGCATCCATTTATCTGCACTTCACCATTGTGTTATCCATTTAGAAATTAATTTCTGATGTTTTGTTTGTAAATTATCTCGATGTAGTATAAACAAAATATGTATAAATCGCATATCACATTAGAACAGGAAAAAGTAAAAAAGTTTGAGTTTGAGGATAATTTAAAAATTTTTAGCATTCTCTGGATTTTTTATCAGATTTTTGTAATAGAATTTTTTAATAGTGCATATTTGGTAAATATCAACGACTAAACAAGAGATAACACATTGGTGGGAGGGTTGCTATATATACAAGTATTTTTGATATACAAGTTTATATAAGTTAGTTTAAATTCGACAAAAATAATTCTCAATTTAGACTGTGTGTAAACACGCGCTTCCCTAATTCTTAAATAACGCAAACGGTTCTTCTCCCTCAATCAAAACCGCAACATTCAAAATTAAAACAAGTATCAAAATCTCTCAAAAATCTTTTAAAATCGTCGCGAAAAGTGAAAAAAGTTGCGAAGTTGAATTCGAAAAGAATTATGAGAAAATGAAATAAGAATATGAAGAAAAGAAGCAGCAGAAGATGAAGAGAAGGAAGAGGAAGGGTTTTAAATTATGCAGAACTTATCAGCATACATACATCGAAAATTTTTAAACAATACACTTAAATATTTTCATGTTACACTGAAATTTGCTGCAAATACAGAAAAGTATTTCCTCTAATGCTGTTTTTTTCTTCTTCTTTTTCTTATTAATTTCTTTTTTTTAGTTAAATGAATGTAAGTTCATCCTCTTCCAAATATTTTTGCAGCCTTATGTGTTTCTTCTTCTTCTTTGTTTGATTTTTTTATTTTTATTCTTGTTAAGAGAGTAAAACAAGAAGAAACTTGATAAGGTAAAACAAAAAGAAAAAAATGAATAAGCAAAAAAAGAAGAATATGATGATGATGATGATGATGATGATGAAAAAAAGAAGAAGAAGCAGTAGAAGATGAGGAGGAGGAAGAGAAAGAGTTTTGAATTATGCAGAACTTATCAATACAAAAACACCTAAAATTCTTAAACAATACACTTAAATATCTTCGTGATACACCGAAATTTGCTACAAATACAGAAAAATGTTACCTCTAATGCTGTATTTTTTTTCTTCTTCTTTTTTTCCTTATTTCTTTCTTTCTTTTAGTTGAATGAATATAAGTTCATCATCTTCCAAGTAATTTTGTAGTATTATGTGTTTCTTCTTCTTCTTTGTTTGATTTTTTTATTTTTGTTAAGAAAGTAAAACAAGAAGAAACTTGAGAAGATAAAACAAGAAAAAAAAGATGAATAAGAAAAAAAAAGAAGATAATGACGATGATGAAAAAGAAGAAGAAGAAGCAGACGATGAGGAGGAGGGAGAAGAAGAGTTTTGAATTATGCAGAACTTATCAGCACACATACACCAAAAATTCTTAAACAATACACTTAAATATTTTCGTGTTACGCCAAAATTTGTTACAAATACAGAAAAATATTTTCTTTAATGCAGAATTCTTACATTACATTCAATTCAAACCATCAACGATGAACAACAATTTTTACAAACAAAAATAACATTATTCACCTACAGAATCATAAACTACTAACAAAAACATTAACTAGAATCGAACCATACGTCAACCACTTGATTGGATTCAAAATAATAATCAATTTTGTTCTGGTTCAATTGACAATTTGAACTTGAATTATTTATTATCTTCAACAACGAGATAACTGTTCAAAACTAATTTTAGAGCTTCATTTCAAAAACGTAGAGAACGAACGAAGAGAAACACAAAGAACACAGAGATGGAAGAGAACGTAGATCGAAAACGTTGAGAAAATTCGAAAGCGGAAACGAAATCCTTTCGAAAAAGGCAATTATATATTGGCGTGTTGATTGAAAAGTTGGTTAGATAGTAACGCGTAAGGTGAATTAGGTTAAAGAGACTTGTATAGACTTGTATGAAATAATGACTTGTACGTGGAGAATATTTGTTAATTTTCAAAATAGTATTGCTCATTGCATTAATACCTAAATTAAGTTAGTTTGTTGAAATATAGTACAATCATAGGATGTAAATTACGTTGTAAGTTATGTAATATTTTAAACTATGTAGTTAATGGTGCATATATATTGTTCATGCATGGACCTACGTATCACAAGCTTAGTCTACTCCATTTTTTAGTATACATACTACGCATAAAATTGGGCATGTCAAGGTCGGCCCAATTATCATTACGAAAGGCCTAGTCTAGCTACTAGGGTTGAATTGGGGTAGATACATGTCCTTGAAATATAAACCCAAACTGATTTGAGAGGCAAGTTAAGCGCTTCTTCTACTATTTCGGTTACTACCTCTAAGTAATAACTACTCTAGTAGAAGTGTACACGGATCGAATTGAATATGGCCAAAATTTTTATCCGATCCGCATAATTCTTATTAGATCAAATCAGATATGATATCTGTATTTTTAAGCGTCGCATTCGATCTAATCCAATTTAATCCGCACATTTACAAATCAAATCAAATATCGGATATATCCACAGGACATAAATTTATTTAAAAGAATATTTCTATATAAAAAATGTAATAAATTTTTTTTCATACTTTTAAATTTACTTGTTCCCAAAACAATAACATTAAAACACACTAAAAGTCTAAAATAGCCGCAAATACTTAAAATAAAACAACAATACTAATTATAAACGATAATAACAACATAATTCATGATATCTAATTATAAATGAGGGCGACGAACCGATGGCAACGGAAGATAGCAAATCGGCAAGAACGGAGGATGGCAATGCGACAGGAACTAAGTACGGCAAGGCGGTGAGAACGGAGGACATCAAGGTGGCGAGAATAGAAGACTACTGACTGACAGTGGAACTAAAAAGGAGGACAACAATGTGGTAGAGTACGAATGACGAACAGAATGCGAGACCGCGAGAACGTCTGAACCACGGACCACAGTCACTAAAGAGGAGCGGCGAGAATGTGATGAAGAGGGATGAACATGACTACGTAAGGAACAACGGTGAGACTACAAGAGGAAGAACGAGACAAAGAGGAAGGAATAACGAGCGATATCCAACGAGTAGTTTCCAGTGGTGGTTAGGAAAGAAGGAGTGGTTGATTGGTGTCTCTCATTTCTGAGTGTGGTTGAGAGTGAATGGTTGCAGCGCCGAAATGGTGAAATGTGAAATTAGGGTTGACAGAAAGATAGGACATTAAGATAGAGATAGGACATTAAGATAGAGACACAGAAACACAAAATCGTGTTTGACAGATGAGACATGGACAGAGACATTGTGTTCAGAGATACTGAATTAGTATATTTTGTGTCCATCCTGACAGGAAGGACATAAACACTAACAAAGGATACGACTTATTTTTTATTTTTCTTTTATTATTCTTATTAATTTTTCATAATTATATTTTTTTATTATTATATTTTTCTTCTCAAAATTTTTGAATGAAAAAAATGAGCATAAATTGAATTTTCATAATTTGTTCTAATTTATCACCAAATAGAATACAAGAAATAAAATTTTGTATCTCTGTCCTTTTTATCTTATTCTCAGTGTCTTGTTCTAAAAAACAAATGCAGCCTTCTAGTCATTGGATTGGTTTTAATGGTTAAAATTAAACATACCTAATAAATGATATTATAAATGCATTTATCTCAAACAGAAATTTCAGGACGATTGGGATGTTGCCCCCCCCCCTTTGTTGGCATGACCTCGAGGCATCCAGTAGTCGTCAGGAGGCATCGATGGTCGACGAGATAGATTTCAAGAAGGCATTTCACATTCATACCACCGACCAGCCCACCATGCAGCGCATCGTAGAGTAGTTCCGCATAGGTAAGGAGCAGAGCATGGGACAGCCACAGCAACATTTGTCTGTCCTTATGTCCACCACTGTTTGGGTTTTATACATTTCTTTGGGTTCTGGCACATCATACGACACACATATCAGGCTCGGTGCTCAGTGTGCGACACCGCCTTCGATGGACTACAGCCTATTGATGATGGAATTCTAGCTAATGTATGCACTATCAGTTCATCCACCTTACCAACCACAGTATCAGCCAGTGACATACTCCGAGAGTTATGTTGTCGTACATCATCCTATCCCCTCACAGCTGCCTCATCAACCACAGGATCCCTCACGTCACCCACAGCCTCCTTAGGACCCACGTCCTAGCAGACCTCAGCGACAGGCTCAGCCTCTGCCATGTGGCACCAGACGTCAGCTGCATTACTGGTGCGGAATTTATAACCCACAAACTAACCGGCAAGTGCACCGGTTCATACCAAGTAATACCTCAGGTGAGTGAGGGTCAATCCCACGAGGATTGATGGACTAAGCAACAATGGTTAAGTAATTTACTTAGTTAGACAAACAGAAAAGAGTGTTGAGGATTCAAATGCATCAAACAGTAATTCAGAGAAACAAAAAATAAGCAATAAATTGATAAGAATAATATATGGAGAAAACAGTTAAGGTTTCAGAGATATCTATCTTCCGAATTGACTTTTCTTACTAACTATTTTAATCATGCAAGATTCAATTCATGGCAAACTATATGTGATTAAACCCTAATTCCTTAGACCTTTTTAGTCTCCTCTAACCTTCATCAACCGCCAATTCCTTGGTCACTTAATTCCAATTAGAGGGTTAAGTTCAATTCTAGTTTATATGCCACAAAAACCCTAATTACCCAAATATAAGAGGATTATATGTCACGTATCCCGTTAAGTCCAGATAATTAGAAATTTAGGAGAAATTATTTTCAAGCTGTTGTTCAAGTAAAGAGCTTTTCAAAGTTATACAAGAACTCAATTAGAACAAGGGTCATACTTCTGTTCCACCCAGATTCATAAGATAAAGAATGAAAATAATTCTTGAAATAGAAATCAATGCATGAATTAAAATAGAAAAATAATAGTATCAATCCATACAATAGATAGAGCTCCTAACCTTAACAATGGAGGTTTAGTTGCTCATGGTTCAGAGAAAAAATTAGGATTCAGAAAAACTGTAAATTGCGGAATGAGGTAGGAGAGAAGAGATGTCGAGCCCGAAGGGCTGATTCTTTTTCCTTTTATATCTAATCCTAATTAATGTAAATTATATTTCCTAAAACTAAATAAGATCTTTTCCTATTTATAAATAAAATAAAAGTTTAATCAGAATTAATTAAATATATCTTGTGCTGCTTCTTGGTCAATTGGGGACCACCAATTTCACTAAAGGTAGTGCCAAACTTGGGCTAAAGGTGGTGCCAAGTTTGGCACCATTGAGGCCGTGTTCATTCTTCAAATCTTCTTAGTTGAAGCGAAACTTGAGATATCTCAAGTTTAGCTTCAAACCACCTGCATGCATTCCTTGGATTCTTGAGTGTGGCGCCAAACTTGGGATCCCAAGTTTGGCACCGTGAAGGCCGAAAGCAAAGGGTGATTGTGAAGTACTCCTGGCACCAAACTTGGGATTTCCAAGTTTGGTGCCACTTCCTTATTCTGCTGTGGCTTCGTTTCTTCACTCAAACTCTGTCAAATTCGTCTGAAATGCTACCTGAAATAAATAAAATTGCACACAACTCAAAGTAGCATTCATAGTGGCTAAAAGATAATTAAATCTTGATTAAACTTAACAATTCAAATGCAAATTCATTAGGAAAAGATAGGAAAGATGCTCACGCATCAATTACCCGGGTGATCACCACCGATGATATCATTATTATTGTTGTATGTTGTAATTTCATATGTTACTATTGATGTATTTTGATACACTATTTATGTTATATTTTGGTACACTATTTATGTTGCATTTTAGTTCACTATTTGTGGTTTTTTTTTATATCCATTGTATTTAGTTTGGGGTTAAATTACTGAGCTCCTTTTTTGGAATTTTTATACAAACTTCGTTATATGTTGTATTTTAAACTTTAGAATTTCTACACAACATAAATGCCGTAAATATGGATAACTTAAATCGCATAAAGCTCAAGTACAACATTTGTTTATTCAAAATATAACAAGTGAACAATAAACTAAACCACACAAACATATGAACTACAGAAACAACAACCTCAACAGACACAAACAAAGTAGCAACTGTAAACTAAACCTCGTCCATCAGCTGGTTTGGACATCCTTTTTCGGGTATGACCGATTTGCCTGCAGAGATCACACCTTTTCTCTTGGCGCTCGCTCTCGTCCATCTCATTATGAAGTTGAAACCTGGTGGAAACAGGTCGGCTAGTAGACTTGCTGCGCATGGCAAGATTAGGACGAAGCTGTATCTCGTACCACTCCAGCCAAAGCTTCTCATCTGGTATCGGGAAAACTCCACCTCAAACACTTTGAACACAGCTTGCTGCATGTACACCAGATGGACGTACGAACCCCATTTGACACTCGCGGCAGCACAGGATGCTAGCGCATGACGACATGGAAAATGTAGTGACTGGAAAAGGCCACAATCGCACGTGCCCGCCATCAAGTGAACACGGAATGACCCGTGCGATCAACCTTTGAAAGGCTCTAACTCCTCAACCAGGAACACTGAAGCCCGTCTGTCGTAGTGGGTGACGCTCATCTTTGAGATTTCCTCACTATTCTTCTGAATAGCATCTATCAGCCATTGTAAAAATTGATTACCCGCCACTAGTTGTGCATGTGCCTCTTGTCCCTTCCTGACGAACAACTGCTGCAGCATCTTTCAGGTGCATCACATGATGACTGAAATCGGTAAATAGCATGTATATCCTTAAACATAGCATTCATGCACTCAGAGAGGTTCGTCGTCATGTGCCTAAACTTGCGACCGTCGTCATAATATTGTAGCCATATCTCTTTGTTTAACCTACCAGCCCAATCTGCCATCTCCCGTGACAAACCCCTCAATGCATCTATGTACCACTCATATCCAGCCTTGCTTGGACTGTAAGCAGCATTTATGAGATACCGCTTTTTCTCTGTAGACTTGAAATGAGACATAAAGTTCGCCGCCATGTGCTGGACACAATAAGCATGACACGCTCTAGGAGGCTGCCACCCACTACCATCAACTCTCAATGCAGCTTTAATCGCTTGGGATCTGTCAAAAATAATCAAAATAGGCCTTTTTGTGAGGTCATGTGTCACCTCAGATTGGTAAGAAAGAAAGAACAGGACTCTGTGGTCTCAGACTCAACAATTACAAAGGCTACAAGAAGGATATTGTTGGTATCGTCTTGTGCCACTACAATAAGCAAACCACGGCCATATTTACCATACAGATACGTGTCATCGACGGAGACGAACGGCTTGCAATTCTTGAAAGCCTCCACACAAGCAGGGAAGACCCAAAATACTTTATCAAACATGCTGCAATCACGCACCATAAGGTTCCCATCATAGTACGGTATAGCCATGATCTCACCTATCGTTCCGAGATAACGACTCTGTAGTGCTTGCAGCAACTTCGGCACCTTATTGTATGACTCCTCCCAATCATCGTATATCTGGGCAATTGCCTTTTGCTTTGCCATTCAGACCTTTCTGTACGAGGATTTGAAGTGATAGCTTTGCCTAACTGCACTTTGTAGGATATATATGCTAACAGATGGCGAGGATTGTATCAACGGGGGATGACATGGCAGATGAGACTGCTGTCCAATTGTCGGTAGTCTTGAGACATGGTGGGTGCTAAACACGTGTGCACTCTTCCAACTCTACGCACCTCCCTAAAGAAATAAAACAACCGTGGTTGAGTTGTATAACAAGCATAACAATGATAAATGAGAATATAGAACACACTCAAAACTTGAACTTACCAATATCCGAGATTCTGTCGAAGAGAAACACGGAGACGCCAAGGACAGCCTGCTTCAATTTGCCGGCAATGCACATGGTACTTTAATCGATCTGATTCCACGACTCGGTACTCAACACTTCTACGAATGCTGTAATTCTTCACACCCTACATTACTATATCTCTACTTTTGAATATGTGCCCAACCCAAAAGTCCACACCACCGTCTAAGTTGTAATCGTCTTCACCTGTATTGGAAAATAGATTTTTCTCTTGCATCACGTCTAGATCCGATGTATGATAGTAACTGGGTACAGATGACAATGTCGGAATTGGGTGCGGGGCAGGCAGAAGATACCAACGTGATGCCTGACTTGGTTCTCTGGTACAAACTCCTCCTCCTCATCATCTTTAGAAGAGCTCTTGTTGCTATCCGCAACATACTCCTCGTCGGAGTCTTTACCGTCAACATTCATGTCTTCCACTGGACTAGCAACGTGTAGCAGTTTTGGTATGAGAAGTGGGTCATCCTGCACAAAGTCTGACTGGCTAGTCGCCACCGACATCACCAACCTCCGCAGAAAGCTCCATTTCTTGTTCCGCCATGATTCTCTCATGTATGTTAAACATCATATGCACGTGCTCATCACCATGGAGCCAAAACAGACGAAATCGAAAAACTCCATTTTCCATCGGTGCTAGCCACCTATACCCCACCCTTCTGATCTCTTTTCTCCCATTTCCACCAACGCTACTCAATATCAAACTCTTCAGTTTCGACAAAGAACTTACCCGCTAGATACGCAATAGAATGAGATTCTCACACTCAAATATCATCCTAGTATCATTATTTCTCATATGACAATTGGGATACACACTTACAACCAGATAACCAATACTATTAGACATTTTGACTTACTTTTCGGAAGAAAAAAGGTATAGAAAAATAAGTGAAATGTTTGTGAATAATACAAAAGGTTGCATATCCTTTTATAGCTACTAAAAATTTGTCGTAACGTATCTCATTTACACCGTAAACGTCACACTATAAGAGTACACGTATCTCATTTACACTATAAACGAAATACATATACTTTTATTTCGTTTACAGTGATGAGATACGTTTTCATAAAAATACTAAAAATTACATATTTTAATAAATAAAATAAATATTTTATTTAAAAAAATCCATAAAAATACAAACTCTCACATTTACAAAAATATTATATATTATATTTATTTAAAAAGAATAAAACATCTAACAAAACGCCTTAAAGTCCTAAAGTAGGTTTTTTTGTTTAAATAAAATAAAATAAAATAACCTGTCTTCTACTTCCCATCCTCCCTTCCTCCGTGGCCCCGTCTTATCTCTCTATTCGTGTTGGCAGTACTGCCAGTACTAGGCTACTATACTTTTATTGCTTTACTTATTACTTCTTTCACGCCCTTCACTGACCCGGTCTCACCCATCACCCCTCACCCAAACTACTTTGCGCTCACGCACACCCCCCTTTACCTCAGCAACAACATGCTCAACTCAAATCCCTGCAAACCCACGCGTTCACCACTATTACTATATTCCCCACAACACCAGCAACAACAATAAACAAGTCCCCACCCTTAAAGCCATCACCATACATATTGCTAAATTAAATGGGCGGCAACGGCAAGCACCGTTGGAGAATTTCGTTCCATCGTAATTCGAAGCTGGAGCAACAGCAGCCCAAGCATCCCCCTCCGAACGAATTCATATGCCCCATTTCCGGTTCATTAATGTCCGACCCGGTCGTCGTCGCTTCCGGACAAACCTTCGAGCGGCTTTCCATCCAAGTCTGCAACGACCTCTCCTTCTCCCCCACCCTACCCGACGGAACCCGACCCGATTTCTCAACCATTATCCCCAATCTTAACATCAGGACCAGCATCCAAAGCTGGTGCCGTAAAACCAAGACCGTACACCCGCCCGCACCGGATTACTCCTCACTCGAGCGCATCGTCAAGGACGCAATGGCCGCTGCAGCTCCTCCGCCCCCTCCGTCGGAGCCTGACATTAGGGTTTCTGAAAAGGAGCTCCTGAAGGCGGTGCCGGACAATCCGCCGGTGATATTCTCCCACGCCGCCACTGAGTTAGGTCCCCGAGTCAACCACTTCAACTCGGGATCCTCCGAGGAGTCCGTCGTCATCGGTGGCGCGAGTCCGGGTACTCCGCTTCCGTTCACGGTTCGGCCGACGTGCTTCTCGTCGTCGTCCTCCGTCTCCTCCGTTGAAATTACGGAGGTCGAGATCCAAGGGCAAAACCCTAGCGGACCTCTTTCAGAGGAAGAAGAAAAGCTCGTGGCGAAGATGAAGAGCAACGAGGTCTTCGAGCAAGAAGAAGGAGCGATCTCGCTTCGGAACCTCACGCGGAGCAGCGAGGAAGCAAGGGTTTCACTCTGCACGCATCGAGTCCTCTCCCCTCTGCGTTCTCTCGTAGCATCGAGGTACGGCGTCGTGCAGGTCAACGCTGTTGCCTCACTGGTCAACCTTTCGCTTGAGAGACAAAACAAGGTGAGGATCGTGCGGTCAGGATTCGTTCCGTACCTGATCAACGCGCTCAAGGGTGGATCCTCTGAGACGCAGGAACACGCTGCAGGCGCGCTTTTCAGTTTAGCTTTGGATGATGATAATAAGATGGCGATTGGGGTCCTCGGCGCGTTGCAGCCTCTTATGCACGCGCTCCGATCCGAGTCCGAGCGAACTCGGCATGACTCGGCACTCGCGCTGTACCACTTGACCCTGGTTCAGAGCAACCGGGTCAAGCTTGTGAAACTCGGCGTGGTCCCCACCTTGCTGTCGATGGTGAAATCTGGAACCTTAGCGAGTAGGGTTCTGTTGATTCTTTGTAACCTTGCGGTTTGCATGGAAGGGAGGACGGCGATGTTGGATGCTGATGCGGTGGAGTGTTTTGTGGGATTGTTGAGGGAGAACGAGTTGGACTCGGAGTCGACTCGGGAGAACTGTGTGGCGGCGCTGTATGCGCTGAGTCACAGGAGCCTGAGATTCAAGGGGCTGGCGAGGGAGGCGAGGGCCATGGAGGTGCTGAAGGAGGTGGCGGAGGTGACGGGGACCGAGAGGGCGAGGGAGAAGGCCAAGAGGATTTTGCAGATGATGAGGGCTGCCGGTGATGGGGATGATGATGGGTCGGAGCATGATGGGGTTTTGGAATCCGGCGGGTTGACTCGGATGAGGTACCGAGTTGGCGGCAGTGGTGGCAGGAACAATGCCAACACCACCACGTTTTAGATTAATAGAGTTGACTCGAGTGATCGGCCTTCGAGTTCAAATTCATTGGTTGATGATCTTGCAGGTATAATGTAAGTGTCCGTTGCTAATTGTGGATTAATGGAAAGCAATATGAATCAATGCAAGTGTTCAATTAGATTGGAGGAGTCATGTGAATATATGATGGTGGTATTAGGCCTGCATTTTCCTTAGTTACTTATTTCTCACTAGGAATCCATTAGTTTATTTTATTTTATATATATTTTTTCGCATTTATTCTGGACAGTTAAATTTGTTGGTTCAGGTTTCAGTAGGAAAAAGGAGTAAATTATTAGTTGATGAAAAATTGTAAGTAGCTAGAAAGGATTGGAGGAGGGATTGGTTTTTGGATTGGTAGCTATAGTTTGTGGTGGTGCCCTTGCTGGGTTTAGTTTGTGGTGAAATCATGGTGGTCATTTTCATATACCTGCTATTCTGGTGTTTTTATTTTTTATTTTTTTTTGAATTATTATTATGATTTGGTTTTAGCTTATGCTGACTAATTTTAGTATGTAATCAGGTTTAGGTTAATGGTTGTACGCCAATGTGTACATACTACATAGTTATAAACTTACAATACAATGTTTACTTTGATGATATATACACAGCGTAGCTGTGGGATTATTTGGTATTGGTGGCTTAGGAAATGGTTCATGTGTCAGGGTTGTTAATACAGCAGTTTCATTCACGTTAGTTTTCTTTATAATATTGTTGTTTCAATATCAAAATTCAAAAGGCCTCAGGCTTTCAGTCGAACATAACAGTTATTTTAATCACGGAATCATCAGTTAGCTAATTTTATTTTCTTCTTCCGTAGGCCATTGTGTGTGGAGGAAGAGCGAATTTTGCTAAATTGTTTTTATCTTAACTTATTGGTTAAGTTCGTATCATGTCTGAAAGATGCAGCATTTTCAATTTGAGTTAAATCTGAGTTATCTAATAATCAAAAGTCCAATTGATTGAGATAGTGTAAGGTGTGCGGTCGTGTTTGGATGCTTCTCATTTGTTTTTTAGCTAATGGTCTAATTAAAATGCTCAGAAACTCAGAATCATAGAAAGACCATGCTAGCCCGAGAAAGACAAATATACAAGGAAAAACTAGCAAGAGTGCAAGAATCACTTTACTCTCCTGTTCGCTTCGGCGTAAGGAAGCTTCTTTTGATAACTGTTGTTATTAGTGGCAATGAAATATTGAATTTTCCAATAACTAATTTTTTATCTTTACAATTTAAGTATTTTATTTTAAAACAATTATAAAGAATTAATTTTTAATTAATCAGTATTAATCAATTTTTTCTTATTAAATTGTAAAAACTTTCATTTGTTGGAACATTTAAAATTTAGAATTTATAATTTAAAGTTAAAAGTTTGAAAAAATAAATCGTATTCCTAAAATTAAAGTTGAAATATGGGTTTGGAGAAATAATAATTTTTTTTTATTTTATTTAAAAAAAATCCTACAAATTAAACTCTGGCCTAATACAGGTCAAAACAGTTTCTTTCACTAATCAGTGAGTTAAGTTTTAAAATAGTTTCTGAACTTGCACTCGAGTCTCAAAGTAATCCCTTAAGTTAATAATTACTCAGATTCGTCTCCAAACTTGTACTCCGAGACTCATAGTAGTCCCTGAAATATTTTCCATTTATCGGAACCTCAAAACGACGTCGTTTTGAATTAAAAAAAAAAAGAGAAAAAGAAAAAAGAAGCGTAGAAAAACGTGGTCGTTTTATATTAAAAAAAAAGACAATTCCTTTGTCCTTCTTCTTCAACTCTGTTCTTTTTTTTCTTCAACAGATCACAAAAATAAAAACCAACAATACAAAATATCACAAGAAAAAATCAGCATTAATCAGAAAAGATCAATCAACTTAAATAGCAAGCATTAATCAGCCTAAAAAAGCAACAAGCACAAAAAATAGCAACAATAAAAAAAACAGTAATAATTACAGAATAGAAAACAACTAAAATTAATCGTTGTTGTTATATTAAAATAGGATCAGCAACAATAATCACCCAAGACATTAAAGAACATTAGAACAATGATTGAATAACTAAAAAAATTAAAGAAAAAAATTACCATGGCCGAGAGAGAGACCGTGCCAGAGGAGAGAAGAGTGAGATTGAGCGGAGATGATGGAGGCTAGCGAGCGGTGGCGGCAGCGAAACGGAAGCCGGCGAGCGACGATGGCAGTGGCAGCGAAGGTTGAGGAGAGCTCTTGTGAGTGTGAGAGTATGGTTGGGGAGAGGGAGGGCATCAGATTAGAAAGGAGAAGAGAAAGGGGAAGAATCTCAGGTTGGGGAAGCAGAAGAAGAAGGCGAAGGAGAAGGGTTGGAGGAGGGAAAGGAGACGGGTTGGGGATGGAGAAGGGGAAGGGGAAAGTTGGAGGAGGGAAAGGGGTTGGGGATGGGGATGAGGAAGGGAACATATTGGAAATTGGGAGGGGGCGAGGGTTCTACGCTATGCTTCTTTCTTTTTTTTTTTTTTTTGGTTTTTGGGTAGGGGGTTCTACGCTACGCTTCTTTTTTTTTTGGTTTTTTTTTTTTTCAAAATGAAGTCATTTTAAAGTTGTGATGAACGAAAAATATTTTAGGGACTATTATGAGTCCCAGAGTATAAGTATAGCGACGAATTTGAGTAATTATTAATTTCAAGGATTACTTTAAGGTTCGAGTGCAACTTCAGGGACTATTTTGAGACTTAACTCTTAATCAATACCAAATGCTTTGACTTTCCAATCAAGGCCCTTCTGTCACGAAAATTTTGGTACATGCGGTGCTTGCTAGTTGCTAGCTATGAGGATTTTTTATTTAAATTAAATAAATACAAAAATTACTAAAATACATAAAATATAAAGTAATTATCTATATGCACAACATATCACATCTCGGATACTGAAAGGTGAAGTAGAAAATAGGCATATTTCGGATACTGAAATCCTGTTTTATCACTATATGACGCCGTGACGTATTTAGAGTATACCTGAGATACGTGTTAAGTGGGAGAGCGGATATTGAGCATTTGAGATACACCTAAACTCGTAATAGGATCTCAATATCCGAGATACGTATGAAACGTATAATTTGGGTCTCAACATCCGAGATATGCTCTGAGGCATATATAAGGCCACAACAGCCAAAATTTTCATTAATTTGAATAGTTTCTAAGAATTTTGTGACTTTATAACAGCTTAAATTCGAGCTCCTGAAGTACATATGGCCCTTGACAATATGTTCGCGATGGTGACATCAACAGACTAAATGCGACTTGACACATAATTGGAGCTTTGGATTTTGAGGTTAGCTTTTTTCCTCTTTTATTTTCAGTAAATAATTAGTTTAGATGTTTAGGTTTTATTAATTTAGTTAATGCGCTAGGTATTTTGAGTAAGGTAAGTTAGAAGTTCTATATTAACTTAGGTAGGTATAGTTTGTTTTAATATTTTTATAATTAATTTTAACTTAAGTAGGTATTTCGGATACTAAGACCCTGTTTCGAGTTTGCACGTATCTCGGATGCTCAGTATTTGCCGGGTTGGTGGCATTTAGCGCCACTCCTCCCGAGACAAACCAAGCATGTTATCCTTCTTGGCGCTAAACGCCAGATAGCTGGCGCCAAACGCCAGGTTAGGTTTTTTTTGCGAACTCATCAACGCTAAATGCCAGGAGCTGCGCTAAACACCACCATGGCAGTGGCAAATTCCCTTGGAATGTGGTGCGAATTTTATAACCACAAACTAACCGGCAAGTGCACTGGGTCGTACCAAGTAATACCTCATGTGAGTGAGGATTGATTCCACGAGGATTGAGGGACTAAGCAACAATGGTTGATTAATTTACTTAGTTAGACAAACATAAAATAGTGTTTGAGAGTTTAAAAGCATTAAACAGTAAATTCAAAATATCAGAAGACAGGCAAGTAAATAAGTTGGAAAAACAATATGGAGAAGACAGTTAAGGTTTCAGAGTTATCTATTTTCCAGATTGACTTTTCTTATTAATTTATTTTAATCATGCAAGATTTAATTCATGGCAAACTATATGTGACTAGAATCTAATTTCTTAGACCTTTCTAGTCTCCTCTAACTTTCATCAACCGCCAATTCCTTGGTCAATTAATTCCAATTAGGGGGGTGAAGTTTAACTCTAGTTATTATGCCACAAAAATTCTAATTATCCAAATATAAGAGGATTATATGTCACGTATCCCGTTAAGTCCAGATAATTAGAATTTAGGAGAAATTATTTTCAAGCTGTTGTTCAAGTAAAGAGCTTTTCCAAGTTATACAAGAACTCAATTAGAAAGAGGGTCATACTTCCGTTCCACCCAAATTCATAATATAAAGAACGAAAATAATTTTTGAATTATAAATCAGTACATGAATTAAAATAGAAAAACAATAGAATCAATCCATACAATAGACAAAGCTCCTAACCTTAACAGTGGAGGTTTAGTTGCTCATGGAAAAGAGTGAAAACTAGGATTCTGATAAACTGTAAATTGGGATGAGGTGGAATAATCCCCAGAAGAGAAGTTTCTTCTTTTTATATCTAATCCTAATTAATTTAAAATCTATTTTCTAAAATTAAAATAATATCTTTTCCTATTTTAAAATAAAATTTAAATTTAAATCAGAATTAATTAAATAATCCGCGCCTTGTAACGTGGGGACCACTTGGCTTCACTGAATCCACGCTTAACTTGGCTAAGAGCTGCGCCTAACTTCATGCTGTTCACCACACAAGGCGCCTTATTTGGATTGAAGAGGAGGCAATGCACCTTACTTGGAGGAGAGCAAATGTTGCGTGTTGTTGTTGTTTCTTGCGCCTAACTTGAGAAATCTCAAGTTAGGCGCAGCCTTGGCAGAGTTGATGGAAGAGAAGTATGGACTATTATATATCATTGGAAAGCTCTGAAAGTTGACTTTCCAACGCCACTGAAATCACGTCCATTGGACTTCTGTAGCTCGAGTTATTTAGGTTTGAGTGCAGAGAGGTTAGGGTTAACAGCATCATTCGTCTTCTTCTCTTTTTCTGCGGAAACTCCATCAAATCCAGCCAAATGCTACCTAAAATAAACAGAATTGCACAAGACTTAAAGTAGCACCCATAGTGGCTAAAAAATAATTAATTCTTGATTAAACTCAATAATTTAAATGCAAATTCACTAGGAAAAGATAAGAAAGATGCTCACGCATCACAACACCAAACTTGAATTGTTGCTTGTCCTCAAGCAACAAAAACTAATATAAGCTTAGGATGTGAATTTGCATGAGAGTGAGAGTTCAATTAAACTCATGTCTCTTCTTGAAGTGGGGTTTACAACTGCAATCCTGAATAGGTTTGGCATCTCACTATCCTTTGAATCAGAAGAATGTTTCTGTCATCTGGAATTAGAATCCGGATAATATTATGAATTCTCTAGTCTTTTAGACTTTAGTTTAATTCTTGAACACAACAAATTTCTTTTGATTCTCTTTTCTTTGGTGCTTTGCACCTTGAGCCTAGCCGTGACTTTAAATATTTTGTCTCAAACTTCACTTGATACAAAAACACCACAAGCATTTAACTGGGGAACTTTCTTGAAGTTCTGATTTTTCTTTCAGCTACTCCCAAACAGTGGTGCTCAAAGCCTTTGACATACTCTGCTAAATGCACTTGGTCTCGACTCTAAGTGTTTTGTCTCAAGGATTACTTGACACAAAAACACCACAAGTATATGACTAGGGAAATAACTCTTTGAGCTTTTAATCATGTCTGACCTCCCTAATCATTGATGCTCAGAGTCTTGGATCTTGCTTTTATTTTTTTCTTTTGCTGTTTCTTTTGCTTTAAGAATTAAACTTTTACTTATTGCAAAGAATTCATAATAGTTCTCTAAGTTCCTATTCTTTGTACATCAACATTCTTTGATTCAAATTTAAATATGCATTATTCATGTCATGTATTCAGAGTCACAGAAAATACCACCACATTTGGATAAATGAGGCTACTCTAAAAATTAAACTCAATTTCTCATGCACTACATCTTTTTTTTTCTTTTTGATTTCAAGCTCAGTGAGTAATACATGAGACAAATTTTTTTTTTTAACTAAAAGCAAATGACATAATGAAACTAAATCTAAGAACTAAAAGTACTAAAGATCATGCAGGCAATCAAAGCAACAGAAAGCAGAAGACAACAAAATAAGAACGAAAGAGAAATAGAATGAAAGGAACTCAACCACCTCAGTTATGCTGGTGGCCATCTCATTCCTCCATGAAGAACATTCATCTCCCTTTGGTGCTATTAAAATAAACAGAAAAGGCCAAAAGCGAAGCAACAACACCAAACTTAAAAGTTTGCTTGTCCTCAAGCAAAGAAAATCTGAAAACAGGGTGTCAAAAATTATTCTTAATTACTCATGTTCTTGTTCTAATCATTCTGCATGACCAAAACACATGTAAAACAAGAAAAATTCTAAAAAAAAAAATAGATAAAGTAATTTAAAACCAAAACTAAAATAACTATAATGCTAAAATCAAAATAACCATAAAATTAAAACCAAAGCAACTGCAAAACCAAGGATACTAGTAGTTGGGTTGCCTCCCAACAAGCGCTTCTTTAATGTCACTAGCTTGACACTTAATTGTTAAATTTTCTTCCTCTTCTTCCAGTTGGTTAAAAGAAATGACTCAAAAGGGGGAGAGGTGAAGATTAGTGCCCCCTGATATAAAGTCCTCCTAACAAGCTTTCTTTTATTGTGATTAGCTTGATTCACCTTGCTTGTTAGGGTAGAGGTTGGATTATTTTTTGCTGACCTTTTCTTCTTCATAGATATTTTCTTCTCTTTCTTGGTCACAATACCCTTTTTTGTGCTTTCCTTGATTGCCTTCACTTCTTTGATTTCAAAATTTGGGTGTTGTGTGATGGTTAGAGTGTACCCTTCGTCAAGAACTTCTTGAATTGGTGGTTCAATAAACTCACCCTCTATGCTACTCTCTGCTTCATTAGAGTGTAGATTCCCATAATTATTTTCATCCCTTGCAACCTCCTTTGTTTGTGCATCTTCGTTCTTTGTTGGTGCATCTTCCTCCTTTATTTTTGCATCTTCCTCTTCTTCCATGTGTGAGGGTGGAAAATTCTCTAATACACTGGAGTATAAACTCCTTTGATTGATTTTCTCACTTTCTTCCATAGGATCTTGCATTATATCTCTTGAGAAGAAATTTGCTTGTTCCTCTTCC
The DNA here is from genome assembly GCF_059453495.1 of Arachis ipaensis. Classification (NCBI taxonomy): domain Eukaryota; kingdom Viridiplantae; phylum Streptophyta; class Magnoliopsida; order Fabales; family Fabaceae; genus Arachis; species Arachis ipaensis. Next base: position 129,820,066 of record NC_142440.1, read on the forward strand.
TGAGACTTGATAATCAACTGCACATATTTCTCTACATTTTTGACACTCGTCCTTATATCATGTATGAATTCTTTCATGAGAAACTCAATAGATGATGGTTCTTGATATGAATAAGAAGGAGATGATGGTTCTTGATAAGAGTAAAAAGAGGATGGTTCTTGGTATAAATAGGGAGATGGTGGCTCTTGGTATAGATAGGGAGATGGTGGCTCTTGGTATGAATATGGAGATGGTGGTTCTTGATAGTTGGAACATGGAGCACTGAAGTTTCTTTGGTTTTGACTTTGCCAACCAAAATTTGGGTAGTTCCTCCATCCATAATAATAAGAATCACTACTTAGGTGTGAGTAGTAACCCATGTGATCTCTCTTCATTATTTTTCCTTAACACAAAACACCAAACATAATTAAACGCACCATGTGGTAAATAGAAAAGTAAAGAAGAAAGAACTGAAAGATTTTTTTTTGTTTAAAAAATATATATATATATAATTTTTTTATCAAAAAGAAATAAAATAAAAAATAAAAAATAATGAAAACAAACAAAAATAAAATAAAATAAAAAAATAAAATAAAAAATAAGCTAAATAATTAAGAAACTAAAAAAAGAAAACAAAAATTAAAAAGGAAAATAAAAAAAACAACGAAAGAAAGTTTTAAAAAAATCAAATTGAAGTTAGAGAAATAAAAAAAATAAAAATAAAAATAAAATGAAAAGAGGACATGGGGACAGGGAAAAACGCGAACAAAAAGAAAAAAAAGAAATAGAAAATCAAAATTAATAATACTAAAAAAATTAATTTAAAGAAAAAATTATCTAATCTAAGCATACAAACAACGAGTAGTTGTCAACCACAGTCAATTTTTGGCAACGGCGCCAAAAATTTAGTGCGGATTTTATAACCACAAACTAACCTGCAAGTACACCGGGTCGTACCAAGTAATACCTCAGGTGAGTGAGGGTCGATCCCACGAGGATTAAGGGACTAAGCAACAATGGTTGATTAATTTACTTAGTTAGACAAGTAGAAAATAGTGTTTAAGAGTTCAAAAGCATTAAACAGTAAATCCAGAATATCAGAAGACAGGCAAATAAATAAGTTGGAAAAATAATATGGAGAAGGCAGTTAAGGCTTCAGAGTTATCTATTTTCCGGATTGACTTTTCTTATTAATTTATTTTAATCATGCAAGATTTAATTCATGGAAAACTATATGTGACTAGAACCTAATTCCTTAGACCTTTCTAGTCTCCTCTAACTTTCATCAACCGCCAATTTCTTTGTCAATTAATTCCAATTAGGGGGTGAAGTTTAACTCTAGTTATTATGCCACAAAAATCCTAATTATCCAAATATAAGAGGATTATATGTCACGTATCCCGTTAAGTTCAGATAATTAGAATTTAGGAGAAATTATTTTCAAGCTGTTGTTCAAGTAAAGAGCTTTTTCAAGTTATACAAGAACTCAATTAGAAAGAGGGTCATACTTCCGTTCCACCCAAATTCATAAGATAAAGAACGAAAACAATTTTTGAATTATAAATCAGTACATGAATTAAAATAGAAAAACAATAGAATCAATCCATACAATAGACAGAGCTCCAAACCTTAACAGTAGAGGTTTAGTTGCTCATGAAAAAGAGTGAAAACTAGGATTATGGTAAACTGTAAATTGGGTTGAGGTGGAATAATCCCCAGAAGAGAAGTTTCTTCTTTTTATATCTAATCCTAATTAATTTAAAATCTATTTTCTAAAATTAAAATAATATCTTTTCCTATTTTAAAATAAAATTTAAATTTAAATCAGAATTAATTAAATAATCCGCGCCTTGTAACGTGGGAACCACTTGGCTTCGCTGGATCCACGCCTAACTTGGCTAAGAGCTGCGCCTAACTTCATGCTATTCACCACACAAGGCGCCTTACTTGGACTGAAGAGGAGGCAATGCACCTTACTTAGAGGAGAGCAAATGTTGCGTGTTGTTGTTGTTTCATGCGCCTAACTTGAGCAATTATTTTAGGCGCAACCTTGGCAGAGTTGATGGAAGAGAAGTATAGACTATTATATATCGTTGGAAAGCTCTGGAAGTTAGCTTTCCAAAGCTACTAGAATCACGTCCATTGAATCTCTATAGCTCGAGTTATTTAGGTTTGAGTGCAGAGAGGTCAGGGTTGACAGCATCATTCACCTTCTTCTTTTTTCTGCGAAAACTCTATCAAATCCAGCCAAATGCTACCTAAAATAAACAGAATTGCACAAGACTCAAAGTAGCATCTATAGTGGCTAAAAGATAATTAATTCTTGATTAAACTCAACAATTTAAATGCAAATTCACTAGGAAAAGATAGGAAAGATGCTCACGCATCAGAATGCGTTAGCGTCAGGTCCCGGCGTCTAGCACCAAGGCACTAGAATTGGATTCCAACTTCAATATGCTCCCCAGTCTATTCTGAGCGCACTTGTTTCTGTTTCAATCAATTTGTATGACCTAAATAGAGATAAAAACAGGGAAATTATGAACAAAGAAAAGAAAATAAATAAAACAATATTGAAATCGAAGGATATTAAATATCGGGTTGCTCCCAAAGTGCTTCTTTAACGTCACTATCTTGACGGTTCAATTCTGCTATGTCAGCAGATGAGTAATCCTCTGGCGATCAACTTCGCCACCAAGATAAGACTTCAACCGCTGGCCATTAACAGTGAACCTCTTGTCGAAATCCTCTTCCTTGATTTCCACATAACCGTAGGGAGACACTTTATTTACCAAAAATGATCCAGACCACTGGGATTTCAACTTTTCGAAAAATATCTTGAGCCTTAAATTAAAAAGAAGGACTTTCTGGCCTGGCTCAAATTTTTTGGTGGCTATTTTCTTATCATGCAACACCTTTGTTTTCTCCTTGTAGAGCTTGGCATTTTCATAAGCTGTTGTTCGAAATTCATCAAGCTCACTGAGTTGGAGGAGCCTCTTCTCTCCTACAACTTTTGCATCAAAGTTTAGGAACTTAGTAGCCCAATAAGTTCTGTGCTCCAACTCCACTGGCAAGTGACAGGCTTTGTCATAGACTAATTGATATGGGAACATTCCAATAGGAGTCTTGAAGGCTGTACGGTAAGCCCAAAGAGCATCATCAATCTTCCTAACCCAGTCCTTCCTTGAAGCACTGATAGTCTTCCCTAGAATCTATTTGAGCTCTCTGTTAGAGACCTCCACCTGTCCACTTATCTGAGAGTGATAGGAGGTATGATGCATGCACATCTTTAGTAGTTTTTAGTTGTTATTTCTTTAAATAAAGGTAGTGATTTATTATTTTTATTAGGACTTTCATGCTTTTAATCAATGGTCTTAGAATTTCTTTTCTTGAATTAAGTTAGAGATTTTCTTTGCTTTAATTAAATTTTTTTTGGTGCTTTGATCAATAATTTTTGGAGTTGCTTTGTGCTTTTAAGTTTAGAAATTGATTTAAGGATGCTAAGCAAGAACAAAGAAAGAGATAGACAAAACAAGGATAAAAAAAAGAACAAAGAAAGAAGCTTAAGAAACACTTTGAAGCTCTTGGCTACATTTTGAAGCCTTAGGACACACTTTTCCAAGACCAAAATCAACAAAATTTAGCCTGGAAGCTTTGCCGTCCAACGTGATGGAAGTAGCGTCCAACGGCGATCATGCGTATGCACAATTAGAGCTAAAAAAGAAATCATGCGTATGCATGCATCATGCATACGCATGTTTTGGTACAAAAAGGGGTGTTGTGCGTACGCATCCTTCATGCATACGCGCAAATGGTGAAATAAGTAAAATCATGCGTACGCATGACCCATAGGTACGCATGACCCCCGTTTCACGCCCCACGCTAGTTTATTGGCATCCTACACTGAAGCAATACAAAAGCATATTTTGGGCCAAATTTGGAAGATAGTTGCAGGCATCCCACGTCCTTCAAATGGCGTGGCACGGCAAAGCAAAACAGAGACCAAATTGAGTCATTCTTGGAGGAAAAAGTGTGGCGTCCAATGTGGTTTCCAAATGGCTGGTTTATACCATCTTGCGACGCTGAACAAGACTTGGTTTAGGTTGGATAAGCCGTTGGTGAGTGCATTCGTGGTGGCGTCCGGAAACGCACACGTTTCATGCGCTGTTCGGTGAGTGTAAGATTACACTGCAGGACATGACGTAACAGTTAGGGCTGCTAATCGATGGACATTATGTCAATTACGTCATCACCACTATCATCGGAAATTATGTTCGACTCCACATCATCATCGTCATCATCATCCCACAGTACATCGTCTATACCATCCCGTGCTCCACCTTGTAATGAAACCGGTACCGTATCAGTAATACCTACTTCTCAGTCACCATTGCAGTTTAGATCAGCTGCGAAGGACGGGAAGGCAACCACGGATGAAAAGGCACAAACAGGCCTCGAACTAGAGCAGGTTGCTGTTGCTGGAGGTTGATAATTTTGGTTCAAACCTCCTGAGCTAGAGACCACATCTACAAGCTTGGCCAACAGCTCAGGGGTCCTGACCTCAGAAAACTACCGACGACAATGAAAACAAAACTTGCAAATCATCGTCACTCCCTATGACAAACGAATCGTATTTCACATCATCCCGCAAAATTAAAATTGGAATTCTATAGAATAACTTCTGAACCCGTTTCATGCCTTACAACCCCAGTTTTTGGATTATAGAATTCAGGAACTCAGCAAAGCTTGTTGAAGGTTTTAGGAGAATACTAAGGGGATCTTTATCAGTAAACTTAATTCTAGAACATGTTTTTTTCTTAATCGACTCTGTATAGTGCACCAATACTAAAAAACTATCTTCACTAGCCATTGTGTTTCACTCTTATAAGAAATTCACGTTCATATCATATTTATATAGGTTGGCCTCACACTAAATCGAATTTGCTTAGTTCGATTTATGAATGCATAGTAATTCGAATCAATTCCATTCGAATTATATAAGGACAAAACTAGGAGTAAATCAAAACAGCTTGTTTCGAATTACTACGAACGTTACATGCATGCATAAATCGAATCAACATGATTTGATTTACTATGAGACATTATATGGATGCATAAATTGACTCAAGCAGCTTCGATTTGCATTTTTCTTGATAATTCGAATTGGACAGCTTCGATTTACTATAAAAATTGGCAAATCGAATAAAACTCATTCGATTTATATAGAAACGTACATTTAGTAGATCTATGTAACGTTTTCAGATTTAGGTGAATTGTATAATATTGAGTTGGGTTTGATTTAATAGTAAAATATATATATACTTATTAATTTTTTTTTCTAAACACACTCAGGTGGGTAAATCCCTAAACACAACCCTTAATTATCTCATTCTTACTGTAAATAAGATAACGGTTCAACTAGGTATCCTTTAAAAATAGTACAATATTCAACCTTTTATTACAATAATTAAAAAAAATTAAAACAAACACAACTAAAAATTATGAATAGATTTACTGTCTTTTTAAAATTAAATACACATTCAAAATACAATCTAAAAAAACTGAAATTTAAAATTTAAATTTTAAATTTCTGTTTCAGATTTAATATATTTAATTATTAATATATTATAATTTAAATACATATCTAAAAATCAAATTATTCAAAATTCAAAATTTTGATTTTAAAATTATAAAATAAACCTTAAACTATCAAATTATTAATTAAACTCGTACAAAACACTCAAAGAAGTAGAGAAGTCACATTTGTGCTATGTCGAAAATCCAAGCGCACATGGAAAACTCAGAGATGCACATCGAGAAGTCATCCTCCGCTGTCGTTCATCGGTGCCACCTTTCTCTTCCGCGCTCATCCTCAACGCTGCCTTCCTCCTTTTCGACGCTCATTTACAACGCTGTCTTTTTAATGTTTAAATTTAAATTTTAGATTTATGATTTTGGATGTGTTTTAAAAATATTTTCTGTATAACTTCATAATTTTAGATGTGTTACAATTATTTTTTAATGTTTAAATTTAGATTTTAGATTTATGATTTTGGATGTGTTTCAAAAATATTTTCTATATAACTTCATAATTTTAGATGTGTTACAATTATTTTTTAATGTTTAAATTTAGAATTTAGATTTATGATTTTATATTTTCTGTATAACTTCATAATTTTAGATGTGTTACATTTGTTTTTTAATGTTTAAATTTAAATTTTAGATTTATGATTTTGGATGTGTTTTAAAAATATTTTTTGTATAACTTAATATTTTAGATATGTTACAATTGAAAAAGAAACTACAATTGAAAATATTTTAGTTTATGTATATAATTATATTCGACCATTCATAATTGTATTATTAACATTTATATTGTATTATTAAAGTTGACTGATTTTAGATATGTTTTAAAAATATTTTGTATAAAATATCATACTATCAGATGTGTTATAATCGAAAAATAACAACACAATTTTAAATTAATTGTTGATTATAATAATTTTGAAAACTAATAAGCATCGAAAAAAATTAACTGATAATTTAAATAATAAATATTATATTCATTTGATCGAATAAAAAATTAAAAGATTAATTGTATTATTAACATTTAAATTTAAATATTTAAAGTTAGCCTAATTTTAGATGTGTTTTAAAAATATTTTGAATAAAATATCATACTATCATGTGTTATAATTGATAAATAACAACAGAATTTTTATAACCATATCAACTACATCTTCTCTCTTAAATTTCAGATTTTTTTTTTTCTTCTTTGTTCAAACTACTTACGTAGAAAGTACTTTATTTGCAACAACTTTATTAATAAAATTAAATAAGATCAACCTTGTTCCAATTAAATCAGTAGAGTATTTTTATATTTAAATTAAAATATAATTAAAAATGTTGAACATGATATTTCTTAACAAATTACATAAACACATGTGTGGAAAATAATGATACCTTTCACCAATGCAAAATGAGAGAGTGCTTCAGCTGGAAGGTGGTGATGGTCTTCACCAATGAAGACGAGATGGAGGATTCAGCTGGCAGCATCCTTTTTGGTTTGGGATTCACTAATGCGTGTGAATGTCTCGTAGAATAAAGAATTTAAAAAACTGCATCAGTTATGTGAAGTTACGAAAGTAAAGCAAAGTCACCGTAACCACCAAGGAAGTGGGTGGGTTTTAAAATTTAAATTTAAATTAAAATCTAATTATAAATATGTATCTAAAAAATAGGAACATGTTACACTAAAAAAATAATTAAATATTATTTAAATCTGATTAAAGGCTGATTAGTATTGTACAACTAGTATTTCCCATAAGATAAATAATGAATTATAAAAAACATATATGTGAAAATAATAATTTTATTTCAAAAAAGGTCCTTTTTTTGTTCATTTGTTTGTTTACAGATATAGGACATTGAGACAGGGACACTGAGACACAAAATCGTGTTTGGCAGAGGAAATATGGACAGAAATAATGTATCCAGAGACAATGAATGACACAGAGACACTAACAAGAGACACAACTTATTTTTTATTTTTTTTCGTTATTCTTGTTAATTTTTATAATTATATTTTTTATCGTTATATTTTTCATCTCAAATTTTTTAAATGAAAAAAAATGAGAATAAATTAAATTTTCATAATTTATTCTAATTTATAACCAAATAAAATACAAAAATACAAAATTTTGTCCATCAATATTTTATCCTATCTTATTCTCAGTGTCTTATCCTATCATATTCTTAAAACAAACGGAGCCTATAAAAGGTCCATTTGAGTTGTTGAAAACTTGAAATAGCGTCATTGCTTACATAATGATAATCTTACCGCGACAAGCATGGCCTATAAAATAAAGAAAGTAATAAAATCAATACCTATCCTAAAATGGGAAGATGAAGAACAAACCCAAAGGCCATGTGATAGTTCTTCCGTATCCAGCCCAAGGGCACATCAACCCGCTCCTTCAATTCGCAAAAGTTTTAGTCACCAAAGGCCTCAAGGCCACATTAGCCACAACCCCATACACAATCAACAACATACATGAACCAACCGTTGCTATTGAACCCATCTCAGATGGCTATGATGAGGGTGGCTTCACCCATGCTCCAAGCGTTGAATCCTACATTGAGTCCTTTAGATCAGCTGGTTCCAAAACATTATCAGAGCTTATAATTAAGTTGAGACACTCGTCATGTGCCGTGAACTGTATTGTATATGACTCTATGCTTACTTGGGCACTTGATGTGGCAAAACAGTTTGGTATCTATGGTGCTGTGTTCTTGACGAATTCTGCTTCTGTGTGTTCTATTTATTGGGAAATGAAATTGGGAAACTTGGTTTTTCCTTTGGAGAAATGGGTGTTTCCGATTTCAATTCCTGGGCTTCCTCCTCTTGGGGTTTCTGATTTGCCTAGCTTTGTTGCAAGACCTGATGATCACAAAGCTTATCTGGATGCTATCATGGGAATATTTGAGACTTTGAAGAACAATGACTGGGTATTCTGCAACACTTTTCAGGAACTCGAAAGTGAGGCAAGTGTTTTTTGTTTTTCGTCCACCTTGTTTTACTTTTATAAATCCAATTCATTACTAACCAATTTAGGTGTATAAGGATCATAGTTTTTTACAATGACACTATTCATGTAAAATATCAAAATCATTTTTTAAGATTAAAATAACGCACATTTTAGTTTATTTTATCAAAATATTTATCAATAATTATTATAATTATATATAAATAAATAATTATTATTTAGTTGATTTAAATAATAATACAAAATATATATTTATTATTGTTGTAATAAATTTTAATAGTGATACTTTTTTAATATCTAAAAACACTTTTTAATGTGAAAAATAAAAGTAAAAGGTATTGCAAAAATATTTAAAAAATGTGATCTTAATTTTAGAAAAAAAATTTTTTAAGTGTTGCGAATGTTGTATTACCATAATGATAATTACAATAAAGAATATCATTTATAAGATGTTATTTTTTTATTCCTGGCATCATTATATGATTGTGAGATGTGAAAAATATAAAAGGTTTGGTTAGTAGAGCTTAAACTAAAGGCCAAATGGGTGATAGTTAATAAACTACATGAAATTTTAGACGTATGAATGAAATTCAACGATTTTTTCTTTAACAATTTTTGTTGTTTTGTGTTCCTTTCTGTATCATTTTATCAGATAATGGGCATATAATTTAGTTAGAACTCCATGAAAATTTAGAATAAGTATGAACATTATGGGAATAAATTTATATCTGAAATTCTTCGCTTCTCTGAAAAGTTAATGCAGAGTACAAGCGCAATACAAGTTTATCAGAGAACAAGTTGTATTGAATTAATATTTACAATTGATAAACATAAGTTGCATCTCATCTTGACTATCATAAAAGAAACCACCCTATAGTGAGGTAGTTAACAACTTCAGATATAACTCTTGTTTTTATAACAAATGAGAACATAAAAACCATGTCTTATCCATTGTCGTCTTTGGATCCATGTAGGGTTATGTTAAGCTTGCGACAACCAAGGTAAAACTTCGTCGTGTCCAAATGGATGGACACAACGCAATGACATCTTTGATTTATGTAGTCAACCTTACCTAATGGGAAATAGTTATGTTAAGATATATTAAGGTAAAAACTGCAAAATAAAAATTCGATAAGAGACCTTTTCAATTCATGACTGCACAATAATCTCATGTCTTTTGTCTTACTGAAGGCTTTAGATGGTACATGGCCAGTTATACCAGTAGGACCAATGGTTCCATCAGCATATCTACACCAACGAAATTCAGAAGACACAGCTTATGGAGCCACACTGTGGAATCCAACTAGAAATAAAAGCTACATGACATGGTTAGGTACAAAGCCGCCAAGGTCTGTAGTTTATGTATCATTCGGAAGCATGGCAACAACAACAGCTAAACAAGCCGAAGAAATCGCAAACGGCTTAAAGGCCAGCAAGAAGAATTTCATATGGGTGGTGAAAGAATCTTGGGAGATATTACCAAAGGGATTTATGAGTGGACTCGGTGATGCAGGGTTGGTGGTGACGTGGTGCAACCAATTGGAGGTGCTGTCTCACCCGGCCGTCGGCTGCTTTGTAACGCATTGTGGATGGAACTCAGTATTGGAGGCACTGAGTATAGGGGTGCCGATGGTCACGGTGGCTCAATGGAGTGATCAACCTACAAATGCTAAGCTTGTTGAAGTGGTGTGGGGAGTGGGAACAAGAGCTGAGAAGGATTCAGATGATGTTTTATCAGGCAAAGAATTGGAGAAGTGTATAGGAGAAGTTATGGACGCTGAAAAAAGTGAAGATTTAAAAAGAAATGCTTCTAAGTGGAGTCAAAGTGCTTCAAGAGCAGCTAGTGTAGGTGGGACTTCAGACAAAAATATCAATGAGTTTGTAAAGATCTTAATGTTACCTAAAGGGGAAAATAATTAATGTAAGGTTTGATTACTCTCTAGGTACTATAGGTTCATTAAATTTTCAATTGAATCCTTATAGTTTTATAATCAAATCCCTTATATACAAAATTTATTAATCAAATTCCTATAATTTAAACGTTACTAATTAAGTTCTTGCATTGTACAAATACTTTTTATTCAAATCCATTCTAATTTTTTTAATCAAACTCAACATGGGATATTAAGCCCCTGTTTTTCTTTAAAAAAATATATATTGTATATTATTATATAAAGATTTGATCCCAAAATGTTATTAAACCACAAGAACCTGATTAGAAAAAGTTGTACAATACAAGGACTTATCTAAAACGGTTAAAGTACAAGGACCTAATTGACAATTTGTATACGATAGAGGGACCAACAAACCAGAAGTTAACTGAAAATTAAGTAAAATCATAGAGATTCACAGGATACTTAAACCTGTATACTATTACTACTATACATACTTATCACCCTCACGTGGTACATGGATGCACTAAGCATAAGCTTTCAATCTTAGTTGTATATATGCAAATAAACTTTTTTAATGTCATGTGTAACAATCTACGTATACCGTTAATTCAGCTACTGCTGATATCATAAAACGTTTGTGTGAGACAATGCTGAAGAATCTGCTGAAACTGTAGACTATAGTCACTATACACGAGTATCAAATGTATGCTGATGAAGATGTATACTTGTGATGCTGTTATGCTGATCTACATGATATATATAAGATCATATATATATGGCGAGCCTCTTCAAGTGTTTACCATGGTCAACTATTAGGTTGCATTTGGATTCTGTATCTGATCAGAAATACAGAAATAAGGAAAAGATTTTATAAGAAGTTACATAAAATATATAAATTTACCATGTCTCTCTATTTCTGTTTCAGAAACAGCATCCAAATGCAGCCTTGTGGAAATTTACATCTTGCAAGCACTGCTATCTTTGCATACTTCGCCCTGTACGGAAGACCAAAAAAGGAAATATGGATCAGCATCATCACTGCTCATTCTTTATATCGCTTTGATATTAAAGATTAACATTTATGCCACAGGAAACTAATCAAATGGAGTCAAATTATTAAGAGTAGTTCAAGATTGTGCTAATTGACAAATAACATAATAGAACGTTTGCCATGGTGTGCGTACCAGATGAAGCCGGATTTACCTTGACCCGAACCCAACCATAAATAATGACCAGGTCTATTTTTTGAGACCCTTACCCAGTCCTAGACCTGGTAAAATCTTACTACTTCAGGTCATACTAAAACCGGGTCTAAACCGGTGAAGTCCGGGTCTTGATAAACTTTATGTCAAAATATGATGCACTTATTTATAAAGAAGAAAAAAATATACTTGTTACCGATGAAGTCCGGGTCTTGAATTTTTTCATAAATTCTAATTTCATGCTTTGATCTATTTTTTAATTCAACAAGTGTGATTAAAAATAAAACAATAAGATTATAATTAATATAACATAATATTAGAATTAATTTAAAACATATATACCTTTTTTAATCCCCTTAGGGTGCACATGGACGGGTGAAGCCGGGTTCGTCTTGACCCGGACCTGGCCTTGAATAATGACCGAGTCTATTTTTGAGACCCTTACCCGGCCCTTGACCTAGTGAAATCACACCAAATTAGTCCCGAAAATGTTCGGGTCCGAGCTGGGTCTTTGGGCCGGTCGGGCCGGGCCATGTACACCCCTAATCTATGAAGCCTTAGATAGCATTTGATAAAATACTAAGTTCCATTTCTGTTCCCCATGACGGACAATATCCAAGTCCCAGTCTTGGTTTTTTAAAACAATTTATGAAATGCATAAGACGTCGAAGAATCCCAATCTTTTGAGATTCAAACCTGTCACCAACTCTCAAAGTTTATTCTCTTTCAATTTTGTTTGTGCTTGCTTTATTCTGCAGAAACATTCTCTGCTGAATTTAACATGAAGTTTTGTGCAGTTTAATCAGCCTACCTTCTTCTTTCGAGCTTCTAAAATTTCTTCTATAGGTGGCCTTCCTGGAAACCACAAAGGACATAAAGCATATGAATTGAATGAAACGATGAAAGGATGTTAGCATAATCATACCGGAGAATAACCATAGGGCATGTCCAGCTCACAATTAATCCAAGTTATCATTTCACTAATATAACATAATAATGGAAAAAAAAAAATGAAACTCAATTTATAGCCTATAATTAATGATCAATGAATTTTGTGATCATGAGAGACTGGATAACCTATGACAATAATTCAATGATTTTGAACATTGCCAGCGGCTGACTCAAGAAAAAATAAATAAATAAATAAATAAATAAATAATGGTAACAGAGCCTAGTTTTGCTAATGATAGTTGATGGTAGTTATCTAGCTATATTCGCGGAAATTGTTAGTTATGTTAATTGTTGTCTATAGAGTAGTTTTGGCAGTTACAGAGTTGCACTATTCATTTCATCCAATTTAGATAAACTGAATTCTGCAGAATAATCAAGCTAGAAGCTCATTTTCTCAGTTTCTCAAACTACTCACACCTCTGTTTTCTCATTTCCTCTCTACACATACCATCTCTTAGAAGGTATTAGAGCTCTGCTGCACAATCATCCCTCTCATAGTGAAAGGAAATCAAATCTCAGTGAAGCAGAGTTTTGTGAAACTCAGCAGGATCATAAAAATCACAATCCATGCAGTGCAGATTTGTCATAGAACCCTTACTATCCAAATCCAAATGAAAATCCTACATAAGATATTGTCACAATGACTATCTGATACTGGTTCCAATTATCATAACTGGTCTAGATCTATGAACTGTTCTTTGATTCTCCAAGAACAATATCACAGAGATATTGCAAGAATTTCACACTTTCAAGCAAGGTAACTTGTCAGTTGCAGAATATCCTGATGAACTGAAATCATTTTGGGAGGAATTCGAAAAATACTTTATAGGAATGCTAGTGTCATCTGGCAACAACTAATGCAACTAATCATATTGCAGCAACAAGTAACTACCACTAATTGTCATTAGCAGAATTAGGCTCTCCTAAGAAAAACTATGCAGTCTATGTCATTCCAGCTAATCAAATCAGCCAACCTAACGGAGAAAAAGATCATCTAAGGTTTTAATTTAACCTACAGAGTGAGAAAATATTTGGTGCTCGTGGAGCAGATTTAGTGCACGCTCAAAGAGCTTTTACAGTCATTTTATTCTTTATATTTAACTTATATAACAATTAAAAATAGAAAGGTGTGGTTGTAAAGGCTACTTAGTGCAAACACTAAATATACTCTAGGAGCAACCAACAATTTCTCAGCTACATAATAATAATAATAACAAGGAACTTCCAGTGCAAAATTGTCAATGTACGTTGCGCTTACCTGTAATCTGAAGACGATATTTAGCCCAAACACCATATATGGAGTCAGCAATTGTGCCAATCTGTGAAACATGATTTCCTCCATCGTAAAATATAATATATAATATATAAAAACAGGCTATCTAGTATGTGCTCAAGTTAAAAAATTAAAAAAGGAAGTGAGGATTCTCCATGTTTCAAAGCAACAAGACAAATAAATCATATAACAGTATTTGATAGGAAGACTTACTGGTTCATATTTTGTAATAGCATAAACCCAACCAAGACCAACTTGTTCATATAATCTCCGAAACGCCTGTAAATAGTGTTTCTCACAAGCATGAAACAGATGCATATATGAAATATACATATAAAATTTATTGCAATAAAGAGAAAAAGAAAAAGCTGGGTGGGGTGGAGAATAGATTTTCACATTTGAACAGACAACAAACTTTTTAACTCAACTTGTTTGTTTAACTCTTAAATAGTTATTGTGGTTTCTTTATGAATATAATTTTTATCCAATAATGATGATCAGTCATTGATTGGACAAGGATTCATAACTTTGCACCAATTTAAAACAGGATTTTATTATAAACATGTTATTGTTAGTACTATTATATTGTTTTCTTGGTATTGAGAATGAACTAGGGTTATATACCTATATGCGATTATTCTAATTTCTAAATTTTCAACAATTTAATAAAGATTCTGAGCTTAGAACCTATGTGCAGATATTTTAAAGCATATACTCATATTCAGAGTATAGAACTAACACAAGAGTCTGAGTAATGGCAATAATAATTATGTTGGTAACGAAGATGAGGTAAGAAGCAATACTTCAACATCCTTAACCACAGTTCCATCAGAGAGAATAGCATGAATTCTTCCCATAACCTACAAGTGAAAAAAAAAACAACAACAACAACAAAAAACAAAAAACAAAAATCATTGAATTGTTTTGGCACATACTAGCTGTGAAAAGCATGTTCAATATTCATCAAGAATCCTCAATAAGTTCAAATGTTTGGAAAGATCTATCATCAATCAAAATAAACCATAAAAGAAAAAAGTCATTATACTAATAACAAAAAAAGAAAAAAACAAAGGAGCCAATGGAGTTCATAACCTACTAAAACGGGTTACGGAAAAGAGCATTACTTAACAATTGCGAGAGAGTAGGCAGTAGAATAAACTAACAGTTTCATAGTCAAGGTTTTGATTTTCCTCTGGAGAGTAATCAACTGAGCTTATATCAACAAATTTGATTGTTCCATAGCTCTTATTCCTCTCCCTTAGCATATCCACCTGAAAAGACATAGACAGCACAACATGCAAAATACTCATCAATAATCTAAAATGCCGAAAAGAACCACGACCAACAAGTCAACAACACTTGTCTAATGTTTAGATAAATTAAGTTGAAACCTCGCGCATACAGAGAGGGCAGTCTCCATCATAGAGCATTTTAATCTTCCAATCCTTGTTATTGGGTGATTGACCTTCCCCTTCTTTCTTGGAACTTGCAGCCTCCATAGCTGCCTCACTAATAGCTCGAATGTGCCATTGAAATCCTGCAAGTAAGTTTGTCATCAATTCATGTGCACTCATTGTTACATTCCCGGAAGAGTAGAGAAAATCGAGATTTGATGTGAAATTGGAAAAGTACATTAAATACGGAAAACATGAATATTTAAATAGTGAAATTCTCAGACCTAGTAAAAATTGTGCGGTTCACTCATTTAAAATTGTAATATCGAAAAATTTTAAGTTAAATCGAGATTCAGCTAGTTTGCTCGGAACAATATATTTGTCATTCTCACCTTGAGCATTTTCCATTTTTAATCTCTCTACAATCTTATAATCAAATTCTTGATTTTAGGTTTCTTAATAAGTACGCAAATGATGAAAGTAACCGAGATTGTCAATCAGCGGTAGTAACACATTATAATTTTATAGAAATACATCAATTTCAAATTATGTGTAGTAAAGAAGAATAATAATAAATAATAATAATAATGATGAAATTCGAAAGGTAAGAGAAAAAAAAAAAGGGGCGTACCAGGTTTAGTAATAGGATTGGAGTGCGAAGGAAGATTGATAATGTTATGGAACTTGGGAGAAAGATTATGGTGTGGAAGTGAAAAGAGAAGTGACGGTTTTTTAACCGTTGCAATGCTCCCAAAAACAGAAGAAGCAGCATACGCTGCTGCGACTCTCATTGCCATATTGTGATTTGGTTAGAGCACTCAAGTTGGGGAATGAGAATTGAGAAGGTTTGTGTTGAAAGGAAAAACCAAACATTTTTCTTTCCAGAAACGTGGAAGCTTGGGGATCACCCAAACTCATGAGAATGACACGGATTTTGAGGTTGAGATTCTGCTTCGCCTTCGATCTACCCGTTTAGACTTTCGAAGCTTCATCCAACTCCATACCAAATCTCATTTAAAAAAATTTAACAAATTACTTATTAATATTTTAAATTATCTAGCCCTTAAAATTAAACAAAAAAAAGGTAATAAATGAAGTCTTACCTTTTAAAAGTAATACAATGAAAAAATTAATTATCTGAAAATTTAAAAATAAATGACACGACAACAGAATTTATTGTTTTTTATTAGTAGTTTTAGTCATTAACTTAATTCTTTTAATTTAGCGATTTAATAATATATTTTTAGCTCGTACTTTAAAATATTATTATTGGCCAAATAAATAAATTCTAATATTTCTCTTTAAAATATAAAAAACATTTATTGTTACAAACTAATTTATCAAATATGCTAAATAAAAAAATTTTAGAGCCAACAATTCTTGAAAATTTACTTACACATCTACATATTTTTGTCAATAAAATTTAATTAAGTTGATCCAAATTCAACAAAATAACATACACAATATATACATAAATTGTATAATTTTTTGTTTGATTTTTTTTTATTCTTATTAAAATGATAAAATAAAAAGAATTATGAGAAAATGAAGAAAAAAAAAGATGATAATAATAAAAACAAGGAAGAAAAAATTTTAAATTATATAGATTTTTTCAAAAAATTAATACTAAAATATTTTAATTCTGGCACACAAAATTTTTTAATATTGGTCATGATGACTATTAGTCCTAGTATAATTTAGGGTATAGGTAATTGAAAAAGGTTTATTATCTTGTTCCACTAGATCTAGTTCATAAAATTTATAAAGTTAATTTTTTTATATTTTCTATTCTTAGTGAGATGGGATATTGGTTGATCAATTAGATTTATGATTCTTTTATCACAAATTATTAAGTTTATTGGTGAATAATTTTTGAATAAGGATTATAAAGTTGTATACTCTTTGTTTAAATTTCTTACTTCTTTATTTAATTTTGGGTGAGAATTTTAAAATTGTATTTTAAATTTTTTTTTTTTTTTTGTTATCTTTTACATACATCTTTATGTTGCACAATTAACATTATTTATATCTCAAGACTAAGTAATCATCTTTATTTTGGAGATTAACTAAAATAGATAATTTGGATGTGAAGTTTAGAATCTTTTTGAATTGGATTTGATGTTTTTTTTTTTTGCTTGGTAAAGCCGTTCGATATCCTTGGATATGGATGGGAAGTGATACCTACAAGGGACTCTAATGTTTAAGTTAGCAAAAATTTAATACAAGTTTATGAGTTTTGAGTTGAGAAATACCTGAGACGAAGGAAATATCTATACCGTTATAATAGTAACCTAAAGAATACTCTTGTAATTTCTCCTCCTATTTTGATGGGTAGTTATTTTTTTTTTATTTAAAAATTGTTGTTATCCTATATTTAACTATATGAGTATATTTATAGGTGTAGTTAAAATTTTATGCGGTCTGAAGAGATCAAACGTATAAATTTTTATAGATTTAGGCTTTATCTATTTTAGGCATGATTTTAAATTATGGGCCAAAATATAAATCGTGTCTTCATTATTAAAGATATTAAAAAATGTTGGCTATTTTTAAATTTTAGTTATATATCTCTTTAGTTCTATAAAGGAGTAAGTATTGTTTTGGTCCCTAATATTAAAACTGTCCCTAATGTAATTTTTGATTTAGAATCATCCTTAATATTTTTTTCGTATTAAAATCGTCCTTTTAACTTTTTTGGATAAAAATACCCTCCACCTTTATCAGCATCTTTTCTTCCACCACCATCCCCCACCAACACCAGCACATCCACCACCAACAATAACATCATCAATGAAATAACCCAAATTCAATAAATCAACACAAATTCAACAACCAAATTAACACACAACAACAATAAAATCAGAAAACAACAAATTAAAAAGCTATTACTTCTGTTGGTAATGATGGAGGCGGGGTTCCTCTGGTAGTAAGGATAGCATTGTTGCCAAATTCAAGTTCACAACTTGAGTATGTTCTTGACATGTACAGCACTTGCTATCTTGTATTTGGTGATGCTTTGTTTACTAAGCTGTATTGTGTTGAATATAAGTTGGAGAAGAGAGGGTTTGGTGATTTGTTAATGTTAGTACACCTTCTCCATCTTGAAGCATACAATGCTCGGTACTTCCTTTATGGAATTGTAGTGCTGGAGAAGGATTCATATTGAAGCATACAGTGTTGGGTAATTCCTTTATGGAATTGCAGTGCTTGCAAAGATTGATCCAGTTTGGGGAATGAAATATAAGAAGAAGCAGATGAAGAAGAAGAAGGAAGTAGATTCAGAAGAAGAAGCAGAACCACCAGAGCAGCGGCGTGGTCTCCCGAGGTCTCCCGACGCCGTCCCCCTCCCCCTCCCCCTTTCCCTTCGTATACCCTTTCCCCTCCCCCACCCCCGGATGCGTTTTCTTTCCCCCTCCCCCACGCGTTTTCTTTTTTTATTTTATTTTATAATTTTTTTTATTAAAATAGGAATAGTTTAGGAATAATATAAAAAAAATATTAAAAAGGATGATTTTAATACAAAAAATTAAAAATTATATCGAAAACGGTTTTGATTTTGGCCCTCAATGTTAGGGACCAAAACAATACTTACCCCTTCTATAAATATAAAGAGAGTTCTAAGATAAAAAAAAATCCTCTTAATAGACCAACAAAAATGCAAAAACAACCAATAACAATTCATATATAAATTGTTGATACTCTAAAAGTCTGTAACTGTTGTTAAACAAATTAATTCCACTCATCTTTTCAATTAAATTTTTAATATATTATTGAATAAATAAAATTTTAAACAACTTAATTATAAGACAATTAATAAAAAGAGTATCATTATAAAACAAAACTTTTTCCTTTCAAAATAATATTGGAACAATTTGTTTGACGGGAGTAATATTTAAAAAATTTTAAAATAATAAAAATTTTTTTAAAAACAAAATATTTGATTTGAAATTTAACTTTTGAGTTTACTCTAAAAATCACTTACATGTAAAGATTAAGTAATGTCTATCAATATTAAAAATATATTGGCTACTTATAAATTTTAGATATATGTCTCTCTTCTTATTTTAAGTATGTTTATGACTTAAGAATACTAGTATGGACAAGTGAAATACAAACACACTAAAAAATGTAAAAAATGTTTTAAATAAGGGGTTAAATACGTTTTTTTGTCCCTATAATTTTGACAAAAAATTAAAATTGTCTTTAAAATTTTTGTGTTTAAAATTGTCCCTTACGTTGAATTTTTTTTTTAATCATCTTTTTCTTATTTTTTAGATAAAAATATCCTCTTCTTCATTTCACTTTTTTTTTTTCAATAATTTATCCTTACAAAATGGGAGTGATTGGGAGGATTAAGGTCAAGGTAGAAAAAATCGAGATTTTACGTGAAATTAAAAAAGTAAATTAAGTACATAAAACCTAAAATTTTAATAAGATTTAAATTGTAAAATTATCAGACTTAGTAAAAATTTCATAAAATCGATTATCTCATTTAAAATCGTATTATCCGAAGATTTTAAGAGTTAAATCGATATTTTAACTACTATGATTGGGATTAAGGTTGCTAATGAGAAAAGTGAAAAAAGAAAGATAACTTTATGTAAAGGATGATTTTAAAATAAAATTTAGAACTAGGATAAATTGTAATCATATCCTGATATTTTATTAATATTTGAAATAAATTAATTTTTTAAACATTTTAATATCTTTTTTATTTATATAAAACATATTAGATGTTTTGTATTAATAAATTAATAATATATTATTTTTAAATTTATTTAAAATATAAAAATAAAAAATATAATTAGATATACAAATACATAATTATTTAAAAAATAAATTAACTAAAAGTTTAAACGAAGTCAGAATATTATTAAGAAATTAATACTAGAAAAAAAATAGGTTTTGGACTATAAGCAGACCAATTGGGCAGAGCCCATACAAAAAAAAAAATATAATTATAATAAAAAAAATAAACAGAGAGCAAAGAGTATAGTAGCCTACTAGCCTTCAAGTGTGTCTTGAAGGATTTGAGTCATTAATTCGTATGGTTAATAATTTTTTAGAAAAATAAGTAGTCTCAATTCTCAACAAGAACGTATTTTTAACTTTAATTTCTTAATAATTTAATTAAATAAAAAAATAATAAAAAATTATATTCTATTTAAAATGGTGTTAAAACTACTGATAATGTTGCTCTATTTAAATAATTAGTTATGACCAAGTCATTTGTGGGAGTCTATAAAATTTATACTTATCATCGTATTAACAGTCTCTAAAAATCTAATTTTTTAGTCCAATTTGCTCATTTAGAGGTATCAAAATCTTATCCAAAATTATCATATTCTGCAAACATAATGTTATTCCTACAAAAATAAAAAAATATTTCAATATCATCCAATCAGAATCATGTGTTTACATAACTATTTGATACATAACTATAATTCTTAAAATACATGCACATATTAGTCTACATTATGAACTATGTCATATTGATACTGATGCTTTGTATCTAATACGAGTTAATAATGTTGTTAGTGCTTATTTGAGTACCATTAAATCGATAAAAAAATAATATTTTTTAATATTTTTTTTATATTTTTTAGTGTATTTGACAAATTTCTAATCGTAAAAATAAAAATACTAAAAAAGTAAAAAAAATTGAGAAGCTACAATTTATATCTTTTTTTAAAAGATCTTTTTTTCTTAAAAATAGATGTTTTTTACGTAATAAATTAACAAAAAATACTTTTATCTTATTTTATCCAAATATAATGGATAGATAAAAAGATCTTTTTACATGAGATATCCAAACATAAAATTACTTTTATTTTTGTAAAATTCTTTAAAAAAACATTAAAATTTTTTTTTTAAAGATTTCGTCCAAACAAGTCCTTAATAAAATGGTTAGCAGAATAATAGAGTCTTACTCATGTTGAGAGAATGTCCATGAATTCCAATAAAAAAGTTGAACAATATTAGACATGCTTGTGTTGAAGAAAAGAACCCTAGCAAAAGGTCTCCAAGGCCTTTCCAAGAAAACAGTGCCATCTTTAAAGACATTGCAATTCTTGGATACAAACCTATTTAAATAAGTTGTATTTGTTCTTCCTTGTGCTGTTATATATCCTACAAATCCTTCTTCTAATGCTCCTTTAATAACATTGCGAATACAATAATACATTTATTTAATCATCAATTCTCATTCAATCCATTTTTATGATAATTGTAGTTATAATAGTTATAGTGGCTAAACAATTTTAACATTATTTAAAAATATTATTAAAATTTAATTCATATATATATATATATATATATATATATATATATATATATATATTTTATAACAGATATATTTTTATTTTTAAAGTAAAAAGTATTATTTAGAGCAACTCGACTAAATTTTTTTTAGATATCATTTCTGATATCTATAGTAATTGAATTGATTTAAAATTAAAATTTATATTAGATATAATATTTAAAATAAGACTGATCAATAAAGAGAGATTGTACTATTCTAAAAAAAGACCAATTAAATGTTACTACTTGTATAATTCATTAAATAAAATAATTAAAAATGATATAAAATTTAAATTAAGTTGAGACTAAATATTAGAATGACAAATTCACATTAAATCTTAAATTAATTTTTATGATATATGATTCTATAAATATTTATGTGGCATTTTAAACTAAAATTAAGTATTAGAAATACTCTTATTACTAAAAAACGTCATTTTAACTGTAATCATAGACATGATAACATGCACTTTTTATATTTGAATGAAATTGAATTACCTCAAATAAAGACGGGCCAACTCCAAAGATAAAATCAACGGTAACTTGAATGGTACAGAACTTATAGTAATGTCTTCTTTGATCGTTCCATCAAGTGTCTTGTAATTTAAAAAACCTAACTCTTTAAAAATAAAACTTGTCTCCACTTATCATTGCAGTTGATGCAGGAGCCTTGAAATTCTTATTTATTAGATTGTTATATATATTCTGTTTCACAAAAAAAATGAAATTTTGTATTATTTGTATGCATGATATATGAAATATTGTATTAATTTAATTTATGTATGAATCATCTTATAGTGCTACTCATATCATAGATACACACATTAATTTAACAAAAAAAATAAATTTTAATTTTCTCAACAATATTTGAATTTATTTTCTGAAAAATTATTTTATAAATTAGACAACTTCTTATTAATTTTTAAGATATTTATTTTTAGTTTCACATTAATTTTTGAGCCCAAAAAAATTGCTGTAAAGTATAAGATATTTAAGTATTGGATAAGTTTGGTCAATTACATTAATTATGTGATATAATAAAGTATGATGATAATGAATAATTTAAATTAGACTCTCAATGATTTGTGGGTCTAGATCTAAAACTTCCTAAATCAACGAAATTGTTTAGTTATTTAACTGAATCAATTTGACTTGTTTTAATTTCAAGGTATGTAACATTAAAGTTATGAGACTTGCTATACATACAAGTCTTTTTGACATACAAATCTATATAAGTCAACCCAAGTTCAACAACTCTCAATTTAAAAAGCGTGTAAATACGCGCTTCTTCAACTTTAAATAGAGCGAAATAAAAAATGGTTCTTCTTCAACGTTTGTATTCCATGTTCTTCCTCCTGCTTCTTCTCCTTCTTCTTCTTCTCCTTCTTCTTTGCATTCCTCCTCATTTTTCTTCGCATTTCTTCTTCTTTGCGTTTTCATCCTCATCATGGTACTTTTTATTATTGTTATTATTGCTGCATTTTTTCCTCCTCCTCATTCTATTGAACTATACAAAATTTATCAGAATAAAAATACACCCAAATATTTTCGTGTTATACCTAAATATCTTCGTGTTACACCCAAATTTGCTGCAAAAACAGAAAAATATTTCCTTTAATGTTGCATTTTTTTCTTTTTTTTCCCTTATTTCTTTCTTTCTTTTAGTAAAATGAATGTAAGTTCACCATCTTCCAAGTAATTTTGCAGCATTATGTGTTTCTTCTTTTTCTTTGTTTGATTTTTTTGTTTTTATTCTTGTTAAGAGAGTAAAAATAAGAAGAAACTTGAGAAGGTAAAACAAAAAGGAAAAGATGAATAAGAAAAAGAAGATGGTGATGATGATAAAAAAAAAAGTAGTAAAAGATGAGGAGGAGGAAGAGGAAGAATTTTAAATTTTGCAGAACTTATCAGAATAAAAATACACCCAAATATCTTCGTGTTACACCTAAATTTACTGCAAATATAGAAAAATATTTCCTTTAATGCTGTATTTTCTTCTTCTTCTTTTTTTTCCTTATTTCTTTTTTTCTTTTAGTTAAATGAATGTAAGTTTATCCTCTTCCAAGTAATTTTATAGCATTATATGTTTCTTCTTCTTCTTTGTTTAATTTTTTTATTTTTATTCTTGTTAAGAGAGTAAAACAAGAAGAAACTCGAGAATGTAAAATAAAAAAAAGATGAATAAGAAAAAAAGAAGAAGAAGATGGTGATGATGATAAAAGAAAAAAGAAGCAGTAGAAGATGAAGAGGAAGAAGAGGAAGAGTTTTGAATTATGCAGAACTTATCAGAATAAAAATACACCCAAAATTCTTAAAATACACCTAAATATCTTTATATTACACCCAAATTTACTGTAAATACTGAAAAATATTTCTTCTAATGCTACATTTTTTTCTTCTGAATTCAACCACACCTCAGCCACTTGATTGGATTCAAAACAATAAAAGGAGGAGCAGAAATTCTAATGAAAAAAGAAGGAGAAAAATGATGAGGAGAAAGAGGTGGTGTTGATGACGATGATAACAAAGTAAGAAGAAGAAGAAGAACGTACAGTTAGGGATGGCAAAATTTCCCGAGACGCGGGGATCCCTGCGGGGACTGCCCTGAATGGGGATCCGATTGTGGGGAATTTTTCCCGCGGGGATGGGGATGGGGGACAAAATTTCCCAGAAGCAGGCGCGGAGACCCGAGCGGGGATCCCCACCCCGTCCCCGCTATTCCCCGAAATTTATGAATTCCTTGAATTATCCTTAATAGTTTATTTCTCATATATGTTTTTTAGTCATTTTTCACACACACATATATATAGAAACCCAAAACTCCTAATCTTTATTTGCATAACCTCTCTTCAATTCAGAGATCCCTAAGGCTGTCCATACTCCATCCAACCTCTTTGCAGCCACCCCCTCGTCACCCTTCTCACCGCATCATCACAACTCACCGTGCCATTACCCTTACCGTGTCGTAATTTCTATTTGCGGCGTTCCTTTTCGTAACTCTGCCGTCGTGTCCATTCTCCTCTTTGTTGTCGCGTCTTCCACCTCATCCACTGCTTTTTTCTTTGGCTCGTCGTTGCGTCTCCCCATTGCGTTATTTCGAAAGAAGTCACTATCGTGTTATTTAGACTTTTTGTATAAAATCTTGCAGTTTTTGTATAAGATAGATACTTGTAGCTCTATTCATATGGAAATTAATAATTAGTTAGAACTATTATGTAGATGGGGAATGGGGTCCCCGCGGGAAATAGGGCTCCATGGGGAATGGGGATGGGGATGGGGAGCAATTTTCCCCCACGGCGGGAAATGAGGCGGGAATGGGGAGTAAATCTGAGGGCGGGGATGGGAGCAGGGAGGCATCCCCCGCCCCCGCCCTGCCCCATTGACATCCCTACGTACAGTAACAAGAAGAAGAAGAAGAAGAACGTGCAGTAATGGCACGAAGCGCGTAAATATAAATGACTCGTAAAGACTTGTATGAAAAAAATACGTAAAGAATAATTCTAAAGTTATTAGGATTGAGTTCTGAACGAATTCCTTCCAATTCCATTGACTTAAAATAAGTCTTATTAGTTATTTGTTCACTGAAATTTTGGGATTCGAAAAGTACAGAAACCACATTAGATATAATTAAATAAATAAAAAGAATTAAAATATATATATATATATATATATATATATATATATATATATATTTTATAATTCAATAAGAGATTAGTTATCCACTAAAATCTTTCATCGTAACGTAATAAGAAGGTCACTTATGTTATGCCATATATATTAGAGATGGAAGATATTCAAACATTAAATAATATTTAAGAGATAAAATAAAAATAGACAGAGAATGATATAATTAATTAATTATAGTTAGCTACTCTAAAAGAGATGGATTTGACGATGATATTATCGGCCATGGATTGAAACGTGGAGACTCTGAGCGGTTGAATTATGGTCACCCCATTTAACCCACGTTTTTTTCTTTCTAATTCTCTTCAATATTATGTATGATTTATCATTTGAAATTCTCACTTTCTCCCTTTAACACCAAATTTCTTAAGTTAAATAAAAAAGTTACATGCCACAATTTCAATACCATTCAAAAGTGAAAATTCATGTACAGTTAATTTAACGTAAAATTAATTGTATCTGAATTTTCACCTTTTAACTTTTATTTTCACATAAAACATTTCAAGTAATTAATTATCTAAAAAGAGTTAATATTTCTATGCAAAACAAAAGAATATTAAATTTATTACATGTAAAATATCAGGCTTGACCAAGATTGAAACCAACAAATGTTGGGAGGGATAAAATCAATTGTATATTGAATTGTAGAGAAGTTGTCATGTCCAAAAGAAACGACAACAATTTCGCTAAATGGGAGGATTTTGTCTCCAACACTTTGGTAATACTGGGCATTAACAACTCCTAAATTTACCAACACAAACACACAACTCCACCAACGAATAAGAAATAACAACATCATCAATTAATTCAACACCTGTGTTAATAGTTGGGATCAAATGGAAGTTTTTTGCATTGGTAGATAAAGAAGAAGAAAAAGAAACACTACACGCAAGAGGAAGAAGTGTAATGTGAAGAATTATTGTCAGTCTAAAAATTCTCAATAGAAAAAGAACTTCGTTGTAAGCATAGTTCCAACCCAACTAATAATCCTCACATCAAAGATTAAAAATGGTTGTCACAAGTACAAACCCTAATAAAAACCGAGAGTATTTAAACTTCGGGTCGTCTCACAAAGAATTGCAATGAAGTGCTCAATTATTGGCTATCAAGGAACAAGGGGGTTTGGTTTGGTGATTGACAAGAAAAGTAAATAACAAGAAAGTAAATGACAATTAACTAATAAAAGAAAGAAAAAGAACTCTTAGCTAAGACCTAAAAATTGAGATCACCATCCTTGTCCAACAATCATATATTGACAATTATGAGGGACCAACTCATCAAGTCTACTTCTATGCTTGAAGTATGTCAAATAAGCTTGATCAACATCAACCATAAGTCCCAACCTAGCCATTAATTAGCTTAATAGTAGGTTGGTGTCAATGGACATCAAATTGATCAACAAGAGACCCAAACCATCAATCCAATTAGACCCAATGACTCAAGGTCACTCAATTCCCTTAGTCTAGGCTAAGAGTGTAAAAAACTACTCTATAACTAGTGAAAACATTTTATCAAACACCTAGAGTGCAATAAAAGTAAACATCATAAATGGCAAGAATTAATAAAAACCATAACTAATACAAACAAGAAATCAACAATAGCAACTAAGATAAACATAAAAAGAGAAGGAAACATAAAATTGCATTAGAGAAAATAAGAATCCAACAAGGGTTCATGAAAGTAAAAATGGAAAAATAAGAAAATTAACAAGAAAAGTTAAGAAGATTGAGACAATAGAACAATAAAATATAAAGAGAGTTGAACTAAAAACAAGAATTAAAACTTGGATCATAGGAAATTTGACCTAAACTACCCTACATTCTAGAGTGAAGGGAGAGATTCTCTCTCTAGAATTCTAACCTAAAACATGATGAAAACTAAAACTATGACTACTCCATTCATTCCCTTCCAATTCTTGAGTTCAAAAGCATCAGAAATGAGTTGGATTTGGGCCTCCTTCAACTCAGAAATTGCCCCAGCGTATTGCCTTTAATGAGGTCACGTGCTGCTTGTCACGCGTTTGCGTCGATCACGTGTATGCGTCACCTTGATGATTTCCTTCCCACGCGCACGCGTGGGCCACGTACACGCGTCGCTGGACATATTACCAAAATCTCATTTCTTTATGGATTCTCCATTTTGCATGCTTTTTCTTCATTTCTTCAATTTAATTCTTGCCTTCTAAACCTGAGATCACTTAACAAACATATCAAGGTATCGAATGGAATTAAACTGAATTAAATTTATCAATTTTAAATCCTAAAAAATATGTTTTTATTCCTAAGCACAAATTAGCAGAAATTCACAAAACCATGCTATTTCATTGAATAACTGTGAGATAAGTTGATAAAATCCCTTAAATTCAACACAAGATAAACCGTAAAATTGGGATTTATTAAACCTCCCCACACTTAAACTAAGCATGTCCTCATGCTAAACTAAGAAAGACAAGAAATGGGGTATGAACATTTATTCAATGCAAATAAACTATATGCACCTAGCTATATGAATGCAACTAAATGTAAGATGCTTCTACCTACTTGGTTAAAAGTAAATTAATCTCCAACACATATGAACATGTAGGGCTAACGTAGTATGATGATTCATGAATTCCACCAATTCAAATATCAAAATAAAGTTCAAATAGACTTGCAAGAAGAAAGCTCATGAAAGCCGGAAATAAGGAATTGAGCATTGAACCCTCACCGGAAGTGTATCCGCTCTAGTCGCTCAAGTGTATAGGGTTGATTCACTCAATTCTCCTCTAATCATGCTTTCCAAGATTTGTTTTGCATCTAACAATCAACAATTATTCAATGCATGCATACATTTATCTTGAGGACTTATTCATAGGTTGTAATGGGGTTAAGGTAAAGGTAAGGATATATATATGGCTAAGTAAGCTTGAAATTTGCATCTTTGATTAACCTAAACTCTCACCAAACACATATAATGACCTATATAATTCTAATACACCACCTAACTACCCATGATTCCCACTTTTTTTTTCACATACTCATGCATTCTCTTCAATTCATATTCCATATGTATTGTTATTATTACTTTGCTTTGGGGCATTTTTGTCCCCTTTTTATTATTTTTCTTTTTCTCTTTTTCTTTATATATATATTTTTTTTTCTTTATTATTTTTTTACTAAAGTATATACAAACGTATCAATGCATATGGTTTTACATATTTAATGTATGAGTATGTACCCAATTTCTAAGATCTTCAATAAAAATACAAAAATACACTTTTATCCCAACCAATGTTCCCAAATTTTTCTTATTTGAATGATACACACTCTCACTAGTCTAACCTAATCAAAGATCAAAACAAGGAATATTTATTGTTTTTCACTTAGGGACAGTGATGTGCTAAAATTAAGAACAAAAGGATATTAACATAGGCTCAAAATTGGCTAACAATGGAAGATAAAAGGTAGGCTATTTAGATAAGTGAGATTTTTGAAATGAATGCCTCAATCATATAAATCCATTCATACACAAAATAATGGACATAAAGAATCAAGCAAATCAAATATTACAATCATAGAAAGAGAACAATACACACAAGAATAAAAATAAGTGGTTATATGATTTAACCACATAATTGGGCTCAAAACTCACATGCTTATATGTTCTTAGCTCAAAAATCATGTTCCAAAATTAATTCCTTCAAGCAAGTTCAACAAAAAAAATTTCATTCAAATTGGTAGGGTGCCCTAAAGTAGTTTTCTTGGAAGGGAAATCATCACTTCAACCAAGTAGTTCTAATATAAAAATGGGTAAAATATGTACAAATTATAACTATCATGCAATCTATCATGCAATGCAATGACTAACTAACAAAGACGATTAAGAATTGGTATTGGAAAAGGAAGTAGTTACCCACGGAGGTTGGTCCTCGACCTCCTACACTTAAAGATTGCACCGTCCTCGGGCATTCAAAGATGAGCAAGGTGGATGAGTTGCTACAACTGATGAGTTCTTTCAAAAGGTTGTGCGGAGAAACTTGTTTAGAAGCCTTTTTCTTTCCATTCTAGGTGGCCGGCCTAAAAGGAGGGAAAAAGAGAGAAGATTAAGCACACAAACAAAGATTTCAAAGCAAATATAGTACAGGTAGGGCTAATGCCATATAAGAGTAGGGTTCTCAACTACATGGTAGCTACAACATGTAAGTGAGAGAGTAATATAAGCAAAGGGCATATCAACTAACACTTGATGCAAGAGTAAAATCACAACACAAGCAAATGGCATGAAGAGAACACTCAGAGGTATCAAGTTCAAATAGGAAAGAGTGGATCATGAAAGACAATATGAGTTCATATCAATGCATAAAGAATGCAAGTGTCATAAAAGATTAAGCATTGACCTAAAAATTTCTTCACCCAACAATACCAAACAAGTCAAGAAGCACCAAAATGATCTAAGAAATTCTCAATAGTTGAGTAGAAAAATTCAACACCAATGTTAAAATAACAAACTTACAAAAGAAAATAAGAACAAACTACACAAACAAAATTAAAATATAATGAATGAAAGTATGTAAATACAATAAATAAAAGAAAATGAAAGATGAGAAAAATAAGAAGTGAAAATTTAAAAAGAGGGAGAAGGAGAAGTGGAGAAAAATGATTGAAAAATGTTGAGAGAAGTGAAAAGAATAGAGATAAAAGAAATAGGAGAAGGAAAGAAAATAGAAGAAGAAAGAAGAAAGAAGAAAAAATGAGAGAAGAAAGGAAAAGAAAACAGGGCAGAAACAGGGTGCGAATGCGACGCGCCGGCCTAGACCATGCGTACGCGCGAAAAGCAGAAAGGGGAAATGATGCGTAAGTGTCCTCCACACGTACGCGTGGGCACAGAAAAGAGAGGGGACGCGTACGCGTCAACTGCGCGTACCCATGGGGCCTAATCATGCTTTTTACACAAAAGCTGCACAACTCCAGCACAACTCTCTAATTTTTGTACCATAACTTTCAACATAAGCATACGACGTGTGCGCGTCGTCCACGCTCACGCGTGGATGTGCGAAAAAACCAGGGACGCGTACACGTCATCTACGCGCACACGTAGGATGGATTGTGTTCCTGGCACCCCACCCGCACAGTTCCATCAGAACTCTCTGGCTTTTGTACCAGAAGTTGCGGCAGTGAATTCACGCGTCGTCCACGCATACGCATGGGTAGCACTTATTTTTTTTTAAGAAGCCTAAAAACGGAATTTTACACTCTCTTAACTTATAAATACTCTAAACCACCCAAAATTCAAATCTAACTAAAAATCTTTTAGTTTTTGAAAATTTTTTCAAAGACAATGCAAACAAAACTTGCATTTCAAGAAAAATGCAATTCAAAAATAACTATTCTAATCAAAACATGAATCTAATAAGCAACCTAGCAATCAAAGCAAGATATGCAAAAGTATGAAAAGAAGAAAAATACCTAACAATAGCAACTCAATTCATTCATTGATTATATATACAAGAGAATGGAAAGAGTTTACCATGGTGGAGTGTCTCCCACCTAACACTTTTATTTATTGTCCTTAAGTTGGACAATTGGGAGGCTCCTTGTCAAGAAGGCTTGTGCTTAAATTCATCTTTGAACTTCCACCAATGCTTGAATCTCCAATAAACTCTATCATTCTAAGTCGTTTGTATCAAGTCTTGATGGAGTTCTTCACAAACCATGAGCTTCCAAAATTGATCCTCTTTGTGTGATCCGGGATCCCACACTTTGTTTTCACACCCATCTTCTTGTTAACTACCATAGTTCAATCCGGGTGGTAGGCACATAGAATTCTCATTGGAGCACCAAATTCTCCTCCTAAATCCATACAATTTAGTATTCTTCCAACTATGGGACCTATGCCTTGAGGGTTCAATCTTAATGAGCCTAACATCATTTTGCCAATCACTACACAATTCTCTCTTACTCTTTGATCCACAAAGAGCTCTAAGTTGACCATCCGTCTCAATCAAACCATATTCAAGTGGAAAAGAAAAGATTAGGGATAAGAGGTTTACCCACTTGAATGATGTAATGGATGATGGTGACTTAGGAAGGGGTGGTCTCAATGATCTTACAAGTTCCATTCCCTTGTGCTCTTCTTTGAATACCTCCACTTCTTGGCAAGCATCTTCAATATTAATTCCTTGTTCACCAACTTCTTCTATACATTCCTCATTGTTCAAGTCATGTGTTGGAGGTTGTGCACGGTCCTCCTTGTCATCAATTTCATAACATAATGAGGGAGGTTCATCAATTTCAAAGGACACATTGGTTGGTGTGGAATCATCTTCAATGGTGGAGCTTGCTTCTTGATCAACCTCTTCCAATCTTTTATCATTCATACTATGCCTGGAGGTTGTGCATTATCCTCCTCAACATCAATTTCAAGCTCAATGGAAGAAGGTTCAACAACTTCCATAAAATGATCAACAACATTACTTGGTGTGGAAGTATTCTCAAGCTTGGAATCTACCTCTTGTTTAACTTCACCTAGGTCTTCAACCACTTTTTCTTCATCAACAATTTTCATCATTTCCACTTGTTGCATAATAAACTCCATTTTTTTGTTCTCATGTTGAGATTCTAAAATCTCCTTCATACTCCGCTCTTCGGTTGATTTTTTACATTCATCCGTGGAGATGCTTTGTCTATGGTATGAATCCCATAAGTCAAAGTTGGCTTTAATTTTGGCAAGGTTAGCTTCGATAGCTTTGTACGTCTTTTGGGCTTCCTCTTGCTCCTTTTGACTGATGATTGCTTGAAACTGGTCCATTGCTTCCTTGAAACGATCCCTTGGCTCTTATTCTGCTTGACTAATATAGGTAGGATCATATTGCTCTTGGATTGATGGACATGGACACTCTTCAATGGAAGGTTGTGGTGGAAAGGAGAATTCATGTTGTGGTTGAAAGTTCTCATACATTGGAGGTGGTTCTTAGAGGCATTGAGGTTGGAATTGTTGTGGTTCTATATGTAGTGTGTAAGGCTCATATGGTTGTTGGTATGGTAGATAAGGGTTAGGATCATACAGGGGTATTTAATGGTAAGGGACTTGTGAGTATGGTGGTTGAGGACTATATTGAGGAGGGGATTCATAGGCATATGGTGGGAGTTGTTGGTAATCACAAGGAGGTCCACCATATCCATTGTCTTGGTATGCATCATGGAATGACCCTTGCTCATAGTACATTTGGGAATGTTGTTGCCAAGAAGGTTGATCAATTCCTTGAGACTCCTCTCATCTTTGATTGTTCCATCCTTGATGCATGTTGTCATTGCAATTCCCATTCCCTACAACATGGTTGAAACCACACTCATAGCCAAAAGGGTGAGAATTTATAGCAGCAAATAAAAACAAAAGCTAACAAAAATAAGCAACAAAGTCCTAAACCTAACAAAAACTAACAAACAAGCAAAAAGGCAAACATATTCACAATATGGACATATTCACAATAGCCAATAATATAACACCATTGCAATTTTCTGGCAACGACGCCAAAAACTTGATGTGAATAATTATTGTCGGTCTAGAATTTCTCAATAGAAAAGAACTTCGTTGTAAGTATAGTTCCAACCCAACTAATAATCCTCACATCAAAGTTTAAAAATGGTTTTCACAAGTACAAACCCCAATAAAAACCGAGAGTATTTAAACCTCGGGTCGTCTCACAAGGAATTGTAATGAAATGCTCAATTATTGGCTATGAAGGAACAAGGGGGTTTGATTTGGTGATTGACAAGAAAAGTAAATAACAAGAAAGTAAATGACAATTAACTAATAAAAGAAAGGAAAAGAACTATTGACTAAGGTCTAGAAATTGAGATCACCATCCTTGTCCAACAACCATATATTGACAATTATGAGGGACCAACCCATCAAGTCTACTTCTATGCTTGAATATGTCAAATAGGCTTGATCAACATCAACCATAAGTCCCAACCTAGCCATTAATTAGCTTAATAGTAGGTTGGTGTCAATGGACATCAAATTGATCAACAAGGGATCCAAACCACCAATCCAATTAGATCCAATGACTCCGGATCACTCAATTCCCTTAGCCTAGACCAAGAGTGTAGAAAACTACTCTATAACTAGTGAAAATATTTTATCAAACACCTAGAGTGTAATAAAAGTAAACATCATAGAATGCAATAATTAATAAAAATCATAACTAACACAAACAAGAAATCAACAATAGCAACTAAGATAAACATAAAAAGAGAAGGAAACATAAAATTGTATTAGAGAAAATAAGAATCCAACAAGGGTTCATAAAAGTAAAAATGGCAAAATAAGGAAATTAACAAGGAAAGCTAAGAAGATTGAGACAATAGAATAATAAAATATAAAGAGAGTTGAACTAAAAACAAGAATTAAAACTTGGATCTAAGAAAATTTGACCTAAACTACCCTACATTCTAGAGAGAAGGGAGAGCTTCTCTATCTAGAATTCTAACCTAAAACATGATGAAAACTAAAACTATGACTACTCCCCTCATTTCCTTCCAATTCTTGGGTCCGAAAGCATTAGAAATGAGTTAGATTTGGGCCTCTTTCAGCTCAGAAATCGCCCCAGCGTATTGCCGTTAATGAGGTCATGTGCCGCTTGTCACGCGTACGCATGGGTCACGCGTACTCGTCACTGGCAACTTTCCTTATCACGCGTACGCGTCGCCTTGACGATTTCCTTCCCACGCGCACACGTGGGCCACGTACATGCGTCGCTGGGCAGATTACCAAAATCTCTTTTCTTCATGAATTCTCGAGTAAAAGACATATCGGTCCCTGACCTTTTTAAAATTGGAGATTTTCGTCCCTTAAGATTTGAAAATACTTTTAAGCCCCTCACCTTGTAAAATCTGGGACAATTGAACCCCTCCGTTGATTTGGGTTGAAAAACGTCACCGGAGAAGGCTGATGTGGCTGGGGGGAGTGTGACCTGTCCGTTTAGGTTGCTGAGCTAGAGGGGATACTAAAAGTCGAAGGACAGATCGATCCCTCACCCACAAAATGACGTCGTCCCCTTCCCTGAGCCCTATTTGATCGAAAACCTTGGAGGAAGACATGGGTGTTGATGCTGCGATCGTCCATGATGAGTGAAGGGAGCTCTTCATGCACAAGACTTGGAGGGGGATCTTCATGGGCTGTGCCAGGAGGATGTGAGCGAGTTGGGATTGCGCCCAAGTGCTACTGTGGCGTCTACGCCATTATCTACAAGTCAAGAACGACTAGTAACCCTAATAGAGTGTTTCTTGGGTGTCCACTGTTCAAGGTAAGTGAGCGATTTTTACAGTAGTTGGATTATAGTGTGCTGGGTGTTAATGGGTGATTCACTGAAATTTTGTTCCAGGCTAAAGAACCGTATTACCGGTACTTTATCTGGCTGGATGAACATTTGAAAAAAATTAGGGCCGTCGAGTTTGAAGCCTCGGGTGCGGTGGATGAAGCTGATAGAGTAGCCATTGAAGAACAGCTGCTTCGAAATAAGGATATTGAGAAAAAAGTAGAAGAGTTGGAGAGGAAGCTGTTGTCTATGGAAAGCCAAAAAAAATTGAGTTTGTGGCATATAATTGTGATTGGTGTAGTAGTTGTTGTTGTTGTTGTATGTATGTTTAGGGTGTAAAAATGATTGATGTTCATGGAATTGGTTGTAATGGTTGATGTAAAAATGGTTGATGTACATGGAATTGATGTAAAAATGATTGATGTACATGGAATTTGTTGTGGTTGCTGTATGTATGTTTTTTTGGAATTTCTTGTTGCTGCATGCATATAATTTAGAACATTCAGACATTATTCCAAGCATTAAACAAGATAGTAATTCTGGATAGATTTAAAGCAAAACGTTAGAATGACATTGTATCTGATTTAATCCAAAACATAGCTAAACAGCATGAGTTAACTCCAAAATATCATAATTTCTGGTTGGCATGTAAACAAGTTTGCCAAGATTACTTTGCTAATAAGCATTGTCTAATGTCATGCTAATAACTAGCCAAAAACAAAACACAGAAATCATGCTGCTTTGTTCACTTCTTCTGAGGCTTGAGAATTCTCTTTGTGGCACTGGTAGCTGCTTTCATGGTTTTCTTCGAGGGTCCCCTGCTGGTTGGAGTTTTTTTTGTGTGTGGTGTTGGATTTGTTGGTGGATTTGCACTTGTTGGTGGTCGAACAATTGGTTGCTTGGGTCTGAAAGTATGTGCAGCAGCATTGGAGTCTGGTTGGTCCATTCTTGGCACCTGGGATGGAGGTCTGAATGGAGTCTGTGTTGGAGCTGAAGGTTGGGCCATAAATGGTGCAGACCCAGCTGCCTCCCCAGCACTAGGTTCACCCAATGTTTCACCCTGTGATTGATTTTGATCCTATGTAAGAAAGACACAGCAATGTAACCAAATGGGGTAATTAGTGCTTAAGCAGTATCAATTATGTATTACTGACTAATAATAAGAAGCATAAAATGGAGGGGCTGATTAGTGCTTAACCAACTGATGTCTAAAGCATTTTTGGGTGCCGGCTTACCTCTGGTGGAGGGGCTGATTGTGAAAGGGGAAGCAGCACCAGAGCTTGTGAGTTGTCAATTGTCTTCTTGGGTTTCTGCTTCTTTGGTTTCCAGTTCGGGTTGCTTGGAGCTCCTTTACAAGTTTTATAATTATGCCCTTTCTCGTTGCACTTGCTACATGTAACCTAGAAGCTTCTTTTCAGCTTTTCTCCTTGCATATGAGCCTCAGCAGGGTCCTTGTTGCGGTTGTGCACCTTTGGCCGCCCAATAGGCCGTTTGATAGGTGGCAGGGCAGGCCTCAGCTGCTCAGTTGTGGTCCAGAATTCTTCACTAGGAACAGGCTTGATGCAATGTGCATACGTCTTGTGAATGGACTCCATACACAACCATGGATGCACGTAATCCTCAACCTGGTCATGCCTCTTTCTGATAGCAGCAATAGCATGTATGCACGGCATGCCTGCATAAGCAGCAAAAGTTATATGTAAACCAGCATAATTTTACATACGAGGAAAACATATTAGTTGGGCTTAAACTCTTTACCAGTCAATTGCCAGGTGTTGCATGAACATGTGTTCTTGATTAGATCCACGTCTACTTTCGTCTTCTTTCTGGTTACCTCAAACCTTTTTCTTTCATTGTCCCCCACCCACTCAGCTATCCACCTACTGCTTGGTTTTATCTTCATCTGCAACCTTTTCTCTTGAACTGGTGCTAACTTACCCCTATGGTGTTCTAACAATCTAATGTGCTTGGTCATCCTTCTCATTAAGTAGCACCTAATCTCCTCACACATTGTCAAAACTGGTTTTACTCTGTATTTTACTACCTTTGCATTGAACACTTCACACATATTATTAGTCAGGTTATCCACCTTGGGTCCATGACTAAAATAGGCTTTAACCCAGGTGGTAGGTTCAAACTTCATCAAATATTCCCATGCCACATTGTTAACCCCCTTCAGCCTATCCATTTTCTCCTTGAATTCTGGTTCAGTTGTACACCTAGCACACTCCCACACAATGTCTCTAATGTGCATGTCTTTGAACCTATTAATAAAGTTCTTCCATATATGCATGACACAGTTTCTATGATGTGCCCTTGGCATTACCTCTTTTAAGGCTGGCAGCAGGCCCTACTCATTTCCACCAACAATTAAACAGCATTATAGGCTAACCTAACAAACTCTACAACTAAGCACATTATAAGCTAAGTCAATAAACACCAAAAAATAAACAGCAAATAGGTTAACTCAATAAACACCAACATCTAGACATGTTATATGCTAATTCAATAAACAACAAGATATAAACAGATTATAGGCTATTACCCTAAACATCAGCAACTAAGCAGATTATAGGCTAATTCTATCAACACCAACAACTAAGCAGGTTATAGACTAATTCTATCAACACCAACAACTAAACACATAAAGGAGAGTAAGATTGTTACCTTTTGCTGGTCGGACATAAAGTTCCAACCAAATTGGGAGGCATCACCCAGGTCTTCCTGAAGTAGTGTAAGGAACCATTTCCATGACTCCTTCGTCTCAGATCTTGCAACAGCAAATGCCACAACATAGAACTGATTGTTGGCATCCTGTGCCACTGCTGATAGTAACTGGCCTCCATGGTATGTCTTAAGAAAGGCCCCGTCTAGATGGATGAAAGGCCTACATCCACTCTTGAAGCCTTGCTTACAGCCCTCGAAGCAGATATATATCTTGTCAAAGACAGGAAGGGACTGAGGGATAGGCTTCACATCAATTCTTGCTGTTGACCTAGGATTACTCTTGAGAATCTCCATCCCATACTCCCTGAGCTTTCCATACTGTTCTTTTTCGTTTCCCACTAGCCTTTCCTTGGCTTCCTTTACTGCCCTATATACCATCTTCGGATGCACAACTAAGTTAAACTCTTCTCTGAGAAAATCAGTTGCCTCATTAGTTGTCACATGAGGTTGACTTCCCATTCGCTTTTCCACCTTCTTACTGATCCAGTGTTGATCAGCAGCATTACTACCCAGATCTCTTGCACATGTATGCTCAGACTTGTAAGTCTTAACCTGGAAGCATAGCAGTGTCTTGTTGTAAGATAGATGTGCCAGCCATGGACAGTTTTCACCTCTGCATGCAACTCTCACCCTTTCCTTATCATTCTTTATCCACAACAATTCTCTCCCCTCAGCTATGAACATATCTTTCACAACCTCTTTGAAGCCATCTATGGTTGCAAACTTGGTACCCACCTCAAACCTCCCCTCTCCAAATCCATAGTCTTCATTAAACACTGGAAATTCATGCTTGTCTCCCTCATCCTCTGAGGACACTGGTGTGTGAAGGTCCTCAGATGCATACTCATAAACCGGGTCATCATCATCTGATTCCTCCTCATTCACATAGAGCCTTATTGGAGGCCTGTCATTGGGCTGCACAGATGGAACATTTTCTTCAGCATGCACGACAGCACCAGTTTTTTTGGGCTTGTGATGAGGAACACTTCCTTTGGGCTTGGCTGTAGGCCTGGTTCTTTTGGGCCTCGCACTAGGCCCAGCTCCTTTGGGCTTGGCAGCTGGCATGGTACCTTTGCCACTAGGCACACTTGCAGTCTTTCTCCCAGCACCTCTCTTGTTCCCACTTGACTCTGCCCCTGGCCCTTCCTTGACAGTGACCCTTCTTCTTGGCATCACTTTCTCCTTTCCTTTCATAGTGCTTCTTTTCTTCATAAGATCATTCTCCTCATCACAACTACAGGAGTCATCATCAGAACCAGTTTCAGTGCCATTCGGAGGAGGTTCATACAACTCGTCCTCCCCACTACCATTCCCATCCCCTGCTGTCGATGGTGATGACTGAAGCTCCCGCATGATACTGTCCACATCAACTGCATCATCAAATTCTTCCAGCCCCTGTTCTGCAGCAGCTTCTTCTTCCACAATCTGTGGCTCATCAACAGGGTGATCGAAGTAAATATAGAACTCGTTGATATTTGAATTCTTCAACTTGTTCTCTCGCATTTCATTGATTCCAGCATCCCCTCTCAGTATGTGCAGTCCAGACTCAAGATCATTACTGGTTGGGTCATACCAATAGACTGCCCTGTATGTTGCATAGCCCAAACCCTTGAATAGTGTAACCAAATCCCCAAAATTCACAAAGTCCAAATCCATCTCTGGAAATTTCTCAACCTTCCCACCAATATACTCAAGAGTGCCACCGGGTCCTCTACCAAAATGACCTCCATGGTGAAAAACAGGTACAGCATATATATCAACCATCTGCATTATGCACAGATATAGCAATCACACATTAAACCCTAGATCAAGTGCCTGAGAATTTGAAATCAGTTAAATCCCTATAGAATTTTTTCCAGTCTTTTCCCCGAAACAGAGCAAGCGATCATCACTAACCCCAATCCCATGCATTATATTCTACCAAATATTTAAACAAGAACGAACAGTGTGATTCGACTAATACCCTTACCTCTGTAGCAGAAGGCACCTTCTTGCAAGACGAAGCCTATCAAATCCTTCGCCACCCGCAACGTTCACTGAGCACACAACACCTTCTCTACGAGTTGAAGACGTTCTTTTTTTTTGGAGGGAGAAAGAAACTGTTTGTCTTCAGGTAGGGTTTTCAGTAATTACAGGCGTGGCTTCTGGGTGTTATGGGAATAACAATATGTGAAATGGGCTCAGGGATCGATCTGTCCTTCGACTTTTAGTATCCCCTCCAGCTCAGCAACCTAAACGGACAGGTCACACTCCCTCCAGCCACATCAGCCTTCTCCGGTGACGTTTTTCAACCCAAATCAACGGAGGGGTTCAATTGTCCCAGATTTTACAAGGTGAGGGGCTTAAAAGTATTTTCAAATCTTAAGGGACGAAAATGTCCAATTTTAAAAAGGTCAGGGACCGATATGTCTTTTACTCTGAATTCTCCATTTTGCATGCTTTTTCTTCATTTCTTCAATTCATTCCTTGCCTTCTAAACCTGAGATCATTTAACAAACATATCAAGGTATCGAATGGAATTAAAGTGAATTAAATTTATCAATTTTAAAGCCTAAAAAATATATTTTTACTCTTAAGCACAAATTAGGAGAAATTCACAAAACAATACTATTTCATTGAATAAATGTGAGATAAGTTGATAAAATCTCCTAAATTCAACACAAGATAAATCACAAAATTGGGGTTTATCAAGGTGACAATAATATATTTGGCAAGGAATGAAGTGATTGCGTATTTATGGACACAACTTTCTTTGTGTGGATTTCGGAGGGAACTTTTTATTTTTTAATTTAATATGTAAGCTTTTGTATCAGAAACAATTTTATTCCAAGTGTATGAGATTTTATAGGAGGCATGATAAGAAGTTATTGGAGGTTTAGGGGATTTAATAAATTCGAAGTATTAAAGTCTCAACGGAAGGGTTGGAAGGGGATAAAAAAAAGAATGACACAAAAAAACTAGACCTTCAAAGAACCTGTCATTGACAATTTAGACAAGAAGAATGAAAATTGAAAGAGACTAGCACACAAAATTATCCTAGTGTTGGATCCTTCCGTCTTTTTTATGCAACAAGTGAAGCAAATCACTCACATAACTTTTTCACACTAAAAAAAACGTATATAAAGCAATTGAAAATTTTATTCATCAAAGTTGTCCAAATTGTCTCACCAAAGATGTTTAAATAAGTTCCTAATAAGAAACTAATTAAAAGGTAAAATTAGATAACTTAATTTTTTGGTGACTCTTAGATAACTTAATTTAAATCTTCTAAAGATAAGATAACTAATTTAAATTAGATTTGATCTTATTGGATTAGATGAGATTTTATTTAAATATTAAAATCCTAAAGATATGATAACTAGTTTAAAATCAGATTTGATCTCATTAGATCAGATCATATTTGATTTAAATTTAAAATTCTTAAAAATATTACTAAGTAAATTAGAACTAAATTAAATCTTCTAATAAACCTTGACAACAGAGCAAACTAAAATATAGACTTAATAATTTCAAAAATTAATAATAAATTTGTGTTTTAACCATAATTTTTTAACTTAAAAGAAGAAATATTTGTCATTTTAAGAGTCTTAATATGTATAAGTTATAAAATTTAAATATTTATAATTAAAATTTTTTTATAATAATGATTATTATTATGGTACTTGTAACGTATGTTTATTGCATTTAATTAGTATTTTACATATTAATTGAATAATAGTAATATATAAATATAAGATTTTTTAAAATTTTAAAAAATTTTTACTAAAAGATGATTGATTGATTTTTATTTTTTGTCAAGTTATTAGAATTGTTGATGTGACATCATTAACAAAAAATATTAACTTAAATTTATTATGAAAAAAGTTGGTATCAACAAAATTAAATAATACATATATTTATATATAAATTACTGGATAACTAATTTATTGACGGAGATAAAAAGTATAACAAATTTTGAATGAGGTTCTGATACCTCCAAATAAATAAATTATACTAAAAACTTAGATTTAACGACCGTTAATAAGATGGAAAGTATGAATTTTATAAACTTCCAAAAATAATTTGATTAGAATTAACAATTCTTAAAAAAAAAAATTACTTGAACAGTTTTAACATCATTTAAATAGAATATAACTCTTAATTTTTTTTCCTATTTGATTGGATCGAATTATTAGAAAATTGAAGTTGGAAATACTTTTTGTTGAGATTACTCAATTTTAGAGTATTATTAACCATGTGAATTAATTACTTACTCTTTTATTTTCATGTGGAAATTATTGTTAAAACACTTTGAGCATTATCCTAAGAATAATGTGTGAGATGATTGATTTAATTTGTATATAGGTTTTTTTGTTGTATATTTTGGTAGTTGAGACTTTGTGATATGTTAGTTGGCACCAGATTCGATGGTCCCAAAACGTTTGGATTATTAAATGATCCCAGAATAAAATATGTTTTTTAAGTTTTTTAATAACTGTTAAATAATTCTTTTCTAATTTTAATTACAAATTAATTCCATATATTTTATTTAATTATAAAAATTATTTTTTATTTTATAAATTATTATTTTATCATTAATCTATTATGTTTATTAACAATCAAAAACAAAAATAATAACAAATTAGATCTTCCATTGATGGTAATAAACTTTTTGGCTATTTCAATCGATTAAAAGATTATATTTGATCCGTGACGTTCGTCCAGGGCTGTGAAATCGTGTTTCTTTGAAAATCAATCGATTAGATTATCAAAACAATCGATTGAATTTCAGGTTTCCCATAACTCAATCGATTGACTACAGGTTGTTATCACAAAACAATCGATTGAAAATTGCAAGGCAATATGGTTTTCGCAAAAATCAATCGATTGGTCATGTTACCCAATCGATTGAACGATGACTAAAATGTGGGTTTTTTATAATTCAATCGATTGTTTATACTACCCAATCGATTGAATGCTTCAAAATAACCTGAGGTCTCACAATTCAATCGATTGGTTGTGTTATCCAATCGATTGAATTCATCAAAATAATATGGATTTGCCAAATTCAATCAATTGGTTGTGTTACTCAATTCTTAATTGTTGGTTAATGTCATCGTCCACTTGGTATTGCTCATTCATCTCAGTGTCCGTAAATATACCTGACATCTTAAAAATGTCCAATGAAAAAAAAATTC
Source organism: Arachis ipaensis (assembly GCF_059453495.1). Lineage (NCBI taxonomy): Eukaryota > Viridiplantae > Streptophyta > Magnoliopsida > Fabales > Fabaceae > Arachis > Arachis ipaensis. Next base: position 129,862,489 of record NC_142440.1, read on the forward strand.
AGTACACTCCGTCTTATAACATTACAAAAAATAAATAAATTCTAATATTGCTAGCAGGACGGATCCAAAGATTTTAATATGGAGGTGCCAATTTTTAAATAATTTTTTTAATCTATAAAAATAATTAACAGATAGTTATTGGAGTTAGCTTTTTAACAAATTTATTAAGATACATATAATTATAATTTTTTTTCACAATTTTATTTTTAATATGATAATTACATAAAGAAAATATAACAATATATAAAATTTAAAATACCAATAATTTATAGCGTGTTTAGCTAAAAATTATCACATATCTTATTAATTAAAATTTATTCTTTTAAAAAATTTTAAAAAATTTGAAAATAAATTATAAATTATTAATTATTTAAAAGACACACTACCCTTATAAAATACAAGATATAACATATCTTTATAAAATTTTTCTTTTAACAACGTAAATTTAAAAAAAAAATTAATATTTTTACAAGAAAATAATATTTAAAGTACATAATGTGATTACCAAAACATAACTACGTAAGTTATTATTAATATAAAAATATGAATGATAAATATATTAGTATAAAAAAATAAATGATTTTTTTAAAAAATAAATATAAAAATTATTATATAAAAACTAAATTAAAAGGTACAAAGACTTGAGGATATAATATTAAATTAGTTAGGTAAAAAATATTAGTGAATTAAACAATTAAAACATAGATCTATTACATAGTGAAAAATAATACATATAAAACTATTAAATTACATAATATTTTTTTATTTTTTAAACATAAATCTTATATATAAGTATAGTTTCTTAAAATTTTGGGGGATATAGGTCACTACTCACCCCTTCTAGGTCTGTCCCTAATTGCTAGCTAATTAATAATAAAAAATAATAAAATCTATTTACTTTTTAGTATTTCTCAATGTCTGTGAATTATTAAAAGATAAAAAAAATATTTTTCATTAAACAATCAATTTTACGAAAAAAGTATCGAAATGAAGAATTGTAAAATTAGAGATTCTATTCACTGACCTCGATTTTGTAATCAAAACGATGGATTGTTTTCTGAACACTACAATAATAAAATTGATTCGACCTTTGCTGATTGCTGCAACTGTAATTATCAATTAATGATGAATAAATAGTGGATATTAAATAGACGGATAAAAAATGAAAAAAAATTAGATATTAAGTAGATGGATATTCGAAAGAAAAACAATGAAATTTTTTATAATCAAAGAGATTGATACACGATTTTAATGGTGGGATTGAATAATTGGTGATGGATTATTCACCAATTTATAATGTTAATATTAAAGAAAAGATAAGATTAGAGTATCTAAATCAAAATAAAACCTTAAAAATTGAAGATAGAATGATAAAATAGATGAATAATAAGATAATAATTTATAAAAACGATAACAAAATTGAAATAGGCGTAGTGCACACTTCAATCGATTGGGTAGCACAACCAATCGATTGAATTTGGCAAATCCATATTGTTTTGATGAATTCAATCGATTGGATAACACAACCAATTGATTGAATTGTGAGACCTCAGGTTGTTTTGAAGCATTCAATCGATTGGGTAGTATAAACAATCGATTGAATTATAAAAAACCCACATTTTAGTCATCGTTCAATCGATTGGGTAATATGACCAATCGATTGATTTTTTCGAAAACCATGTCTTGCAATTTTCAATCGATTGTTTTGTGATAACAACCTGTAGTCCAATCGATTGAGCTATGGGAAACCTGAAAGGAAAAGTCTAGGGGGCCAGCAATTTTGTTAAATTCTGAGCCATTAGATGAAATTTCACACCAATCTCACACCATTAAAACCATCATTGATAGCTATTTGATGGCTACAATTACAAATCACAAAAGTTGCTGGTCCCTAGCATTTCTCAACCTGAAATTCAATCGATTGTTTTGATAATCTAATCGATTGACTTTCAAAGAAACACGATTTCACAATCCTGGACGAACGTCACGGATCAAATATAATCTTTTAATCGATTGGAATAGCAAAAAATTTTATTACGATCAATGGAAGATCTAATTCGTTATTGTTTTTGTTTTTGATTGTTAATAAACATAATAGATTAATGATAAAATAATAATTTATAAAATAAAAAATAATTTTTATGATTAAATAAAATATATATGGTTAATTTGTAATTAAAATTAGAAAAGAACTATTTAGCAGTTATTAAAAAAACTTAAAAAATATGTTTTGTTGTGGGACTATTTAATGGTCCAAACGTTCTGGGACCATCAAATCATTTGCCAGCTAATCACTAGACTAATCCAACTTAGTTATTTAGTATTTTTTTTAATAAATAAATTGGTTTCAATTTGTTGGATTCTGACGTTATTGTGGGTCTGCTTGCAGTACAGACCAATAACTAATGAAAGATTTCTTTTACATGGAGGCCGATATATTTTTTTGTCTAGTATTAATCTGGTAATAATTATAATATTTCGACTTCATTTAAATTTTTAGTTAATATTTTTTTAATCATTTTGTGTCTACGCATTTAATTTTATTATTGAACCTTATTTAATTTTTAAATAAATTTAGGAATAATATGTATTATTAATTATTAATATAAAAATATTTAAAATATTTTATATAAATAAAAAATACATTGATATTTACTTATATATTGATAAAAAATTATCAAGATATGAGTATAATTTATCGACAACATTCTTTATATAATTATATTTTTTTTTATATATATCATATCTTTGTGTCTAACAAATATTTTAAATTAGTGTACCCATATTTTATGTGTCTATATGTCATAAACATATTTAAAATATGAAAAGAAATTGAAATAAACCGGCTAATTGGACCGAATCGAAACCTGTCCGGTTTTCACTCACTGCCTCAAACAGTGTCGTTTTGGGGTTAAAAAAAAAAAAAAAAAAAAACTAAAAACAGGAATTTGAAGCCTCTGCTCATTCGCCAACTTCGTGTCGCATCGCCAGCTCCAGGTACGTCGCCCATCTTCCGTGGTTGTCCGTCGTACGTCGCCGCCGGCGTTCTTACTCCCTCTCCCTCATACTCTGCTCACTTCTCAGACCGAAGGTAATCTATGTTTTCTTGATTTTATTTTTGTTTTTAATTTCTTTCTTATCCCTGTTTTCTCTGTCTTCTTTCTTAGTCTATTGAGATTCATACTCTGCTCACTGCTCATTCGGTAATGGCTATTTTCTCTCTTATTTTTTTTTAATTGTTGTTCGGAACCTTGTATTAACTTGGCATTTTAGTAGACATTTGTTAACAAACTAGTCGAAACTAGTTAGAACGAAAAATAAAAAAATATACAAGATTCCTTTCGACTTTCACTCAGCTCTCTCGTTTCTATCTTCTCAGAACTCTGAACTTTGACCAACACAACCAAATGGCCTTCCTCCTTAACAAAACCACCATTGCTTCCCACTTCCGATCTCACTCCCAGGTTTCTCAAATCCCCTCTTTCTTTCTTTTCTTTTCTTTTTGATTAAAATATCATTTTCTTTCTGATTATGATTTTTCGTTTTCATTTTTGAGAGAGCAGAAGGGGGAAGATCTGCTTTCACTCTCGCGCCGTCAATACCATATCGAACCTGGGCCTCGTGAAAAAGCGGTAAGCTTTTGACCCTCTCTGTTTTTCTGCTTATTCTATTTATGTTTGAAAAGTGTACTGGTTTCAAATAATTGAGGTAATGTATTTCACTTATCTATAGTTACTTCGATTTACTCATTAATTGTTTCTTCTTTCTTTTCCCTCATTACTGAACGATGTTGATCAATGAAATGTTTTCTATTTACCCTCGAATATTTCATTAATTGAATATATAGTAAGCTATTGGGCTGAATTAAAGCAAAGTGTGGAATGTTCTCTTGAATCCAATGGTTCAATGAATAGGGTTAGGGTTAGGGACTTAGGGTAGTTGTATTGCTGCGCAATGCTCATGTATAAAACTAGGGTTTTGGTACCTCTTATCCAATCAATGGTTGAGATTTTATCACAAATTTAAAAATTTAATCATTTTAGTTAATAAAACCAGTGGCAACTTCTTGGACACACAATATAAGGGTATGAACCCCCAATTTGATAGGAGTACTGATGGAATCCCCATAAAAGTTTTATGACTATATTAGAGAATGCACTGATCTTTCTGATAACTTTATTTTCCTTGGTTTGCAGTCATCGTTTTTATGATTTTTTATTTTTATTTTATTTTTTAATGTTTGCTTATAGTTATGGCACTCAATTGTTGCAGCTCTTGGCTGAAGATGCAGCTTTGAGGCCATTTAAGTCATATAAGCAGAGTGTGAAGAAGCTCAAAAAGGTTGGTGATATTCTAACAATTGTTGTCGTTGCAGGTATGTCGTATTTTATTTTTTCTGTTTTCTTTTTCCTGTTTTTGTTTTGATTTGTGAGTGGAAGTAGAATAACATTTTTTTTTTTCTGATGTCCTTGATTTTGACTAATTGACCATCATGGATGCTTTGTTCTCTCTTAAGGCTTAAAATGCATTGTCTATATGTTGAAAATTTTATGGTTGCTTATGAACCTGGCTTTCACCCTGTATAGTGAGAAAAGGCTTTGTTGTTGTCATTGTTACGAGCTCTGGCAACTCCATATATCATTGCTGTCGGAGTCCCACGTTATGAAATAGTTTACAGGCAGAATAAGAATAAAGGGAAGGGCAGAATTTGGGAGGGAAAGTCTGTTGCTGGGTGGTTGGGATACATAGCAGAACATAGGATTAGTTAGCTAGAGAATCATCTTTGTAGTTTTATAGAGTTGAAGGATCTAACTCTCCTCATTGTATTTGATTCATCAGACACAAAATCTTAATTTCCAGGGTTCTTTAGCACCTTTATGAGAATCCTCAAATTTGCATTCACATTTCGAAGTTAGAAGAGAAAAATATACTATCAAGGAATGTCCAATAAATAATGCCACTAAAATTTAGATGTTATTCTATTTTTCCTTGTGGTCTGGGGAATTTCCATATAGTCATTTCTCTGAGGTCTGTTTGTTATTAAGATGGTAGGTCTTACTCACTATGCAATATGTGTGTGTTTCTACATTCTTCGATTCTTATCATCTTTGATAATAACAACAGTCACTTAGCTTTTTCATACTAGAAATGTTCAGCTATCTTAGCATCTCTTATCTAGTCTTTGAAGTCTAGTTAACATTATTTGAACTTGTGAAGTTGCATCTCTCTGGCCTTTAAGACCTATTCTTATAGTTACTTGAGACAAAACCTCCAGCAGTATTTTTCTGGTTGTTAAGATGCTTCGAAAGCCAAAGATTTTGAAAATATTTAGCTTGTAGTTGAATCTCTTAAATTGTTTAGTTTCAAATTCATGAATACCTTTTATGATGTCTTTGAAATATTTTCTCAAGTAGATATCAGATAATATCATTAATGACAATCCAGATAATATCATTAATGACAATCCAAATTCCGTTGAATTTTTTCCCCCCATATAGTTGAATCTCTTAAATTGTTTAGTTTCAAATTCATGAATACCTTTTGTGATGTCTTTGAAATATTTTCTCAAGTAGATATCAGATAATATCGTTAGTGACAATCCAAATTCCGTTGAATTTTTTCCCCTCATACCGACATATTTTCGATGTCTTGCATTCTTTTATGATGTTTCAGGATGCTGCTATGAAATATATGTCAAGGCAGCTATGAGAGAAGCAGCTCGGAAACAGTAACATTCCAGAATTGCAGAAGGAAGTGAATATTGTTGGACGCTAGCTTCTGTTCCATTTTAATGTTTTTCTATGGTAATAACAATTTGGATAATATTCCTGGCCGTGTTGGAATAAGCAGAAATGTATTTGAACCCAAAATGCTTGTGCATCAATAGTAGTTTCTTCATCGTTCAAGATTTAAAACTTTCTCATGAACTTGAATTTAATGTATCTAGATTCCAGAGTCTCGACATAGTTTTGGTCTGATGAATTAATTAACCAAAGGTGATTAGTTCTCCTGGCTACTCATGGTTTGGCTTTTCTTACGAACCATCGTGAACTGATCTGAATTCAACGAAACCAAAAGCAATAGGAATAGGAAAATCAAGAACATATCATTCGCTCATTAGACTGATTCGCAGTACCATTGGAAAGAATATTTAGCCATGAGAATTGTCAAAATAATACTTTAAAATAAAATGGATATCTTCATTTTATATAAATTTAGGTGAGTAACTCCGCCTATGTTACATTTGCGGTACATAGCTGGTCCCAAACCCGGATAAAGGAGGAGGGTTGTATTAGGTTTTCGACAACCAACATAAAAATATAGTCGAATTCCCATTACATGTATCAAAAATATTATTGCGCCAAAGATAGGTCGTTGCCTGGAAGCAACGCGCTGTATGGCTCGAGTACGGTGTCAAATGAACAAGAACCGTTGCATCGGTGTCCGGATGTAGTGTTAAATGAGCAAGGGTTCTCGCGTTTTCGTGAACGGACGACGGTAAATAAACTAGTTCACAAAGTAAAAAGTAAAGGTCGGATCGATAGAAGGTTGAGATTTGGGACATGGAACATAGGCACTCTAACAGGAAAGTCCATGGAGGTGGTGGACACCATGACAAGGAGGAAGATTGACATTATGTGCCTACAAGAAACAAAATGGGTTGGTGCGAAGGCTAGGGAGTTGGATATTTCTGGTTTCAAACTTTGGTATATAGGAAAGGTGAAGAATAGGAATGGGGTTGGAATAATTGTGGATAAGCAATGGAAGAAGGATGTAGTGGATGTTAAGAGGGTGGGAGATCGGATCATCTCTATCAAACTTGTGGTGGAGGGAGGTGTTTTCCATGTGATTAGTGCCTATGCACCGCAAGTGGGTTCAGACGAACAACACAAGATAAGGTTTTGGGAGGATCTAGAGAGTTTGGTTCAAGACATACCTTTGGAAGATAAGATTTTTTTAGGAGGAGATTTAAATGGTCATGTTGGGAGAGAAGCAACTGGATATGGGAGTATTCACGGAGACCATGGTTTCGGGGTGATCAATGCCGAGGATAAAACTATTTTGGACTTTTCCTCAACATTTGATCTTCTCATCGCAAATACATGTTTTAAAAAGAGAGACGAACATCTTGTAACCTATAAGAGTGGCATGACAAGCTCTCAAATCGACTTCTTGTTGAGGAGAGTCAACCGAAAATTTTGCATTAATTGTAAAATTATCGCGGGAGAGAGTTTGACAACACAACATAGGGTGCTCGTCATGAATTTTCGCGTTGAGTAAAAGTTGAGGAAAAGACATCATACGAAGAACCTAAGGATAAGGTGGTGGCGGATGAAAGGTGAGGAACAAAGAAGCTTCCTAAGACGGGTAGGAGAAGAGGCAAAGTGGGATGAGAATAGAAGCACAAAAGAGATGTGGAGGGAGATGGCAGAAGTTATTAGAAGAACAACAAAAGAAAGCTTTGGTGAATTTAAAGGAATAGGACCAAGAGAGAAGGAGTCCTGGTGGTGGAATGCGAGTGTACAAGAAAAGATAAAGATAAAAAGGGAGTGCTTTAAAGAGTGATCTTTATGCCGCAACGCAGATAACTGAGAAAAATATAAGGCGGCTAAGAAAGAGACAAAAGTGGCTGTAAGTGAAGCAAGAACAAGAGCATATGAGGGTCTCTACCAGTCTTTGGGCACGAAAGAAGGAGAAAAAGGTATATATAGAATCGCAAAGAGCCGAGGTTAAGTGCATAAAGGATAAGGATGGAGAGGTGTTGGCTCAAGAGGAGAAGATTAATGAAAGGTGGAAGAGCTACTTCTACGAGTTATTTAACGAGGGACAGAAGACTCTTCCGAACCTTGGTCGGTTATGCACAAGGGAAGAAGATCAAAACTTTGACTACTATCGAAGGTTTCGAGACTTCGAGGTAAAAGAGGCTCTAAAGCAGATGAAAAATGACAGCGCAGTAGGACCTGATAATATCCCGATTGAGGTTTGGAAAGGTCTTGGAGAAAAAGGCATCAACTGGTTAACCAAGCTTTTTAATGAGATTTTAAGGTAAAAAAAGATGCCTGATGAGTGGAGAAAGAGCACCTTGGTACCTATCTACAAGAATAAGGGGAATATACAAAGTTGCGAAAACTATAGAGGAATCAAGCTTATGAGTCATACCATGAAGTTATGGGAAATAGTGATAAAACGGAGATTGAGAAAAGAGACACAAGTAACAGAGAACCAATTTGGATTTATGTCAGGCAGATCTACCACTGAAGTGATATACCTATTAAGAAGTATGATGGAGAGGTATCGTAGTAATAAAAGGGATCTACATATGGTGTTTATTGATTTGGAAAAAGCGTATGATAGAGTACCAAGGGAGGTCTTATGGAATGTTTTAAAAAAGAGGAGAGTAAGGATCGCATATATTCGTGCAATTAAAGACATGTATGATGGGGGCACAACTAGTGTGAAGACTCAAGGTGGTGTGACAGAGGAATTTCCTATTGGTATAGGATTACACCAGAGATCATCCTTAAGTCCATACATTTTCACATTAGTCTTGAAAGTACTCACAGAGCACATCCAAGAGCCTGTGCCATGGCGCATGCTTTTTGCCGATGATATCGTCCTTATGGGAGAGTTAAGGGAAGACCTAAATAAGAAGTTGGAGTTACGGAAAGAAACTCTAGAAGTGTATGGTTTGCGCATAAGTCGTAGTAAGACGGAATATATGAAATGTAAGTTCAGTGTGAGAAGAAAAAATCCTAATATAAAGGTGAAGATTGGAGAAAACATCCTACGAAAAGTTAAAAGTTTTAAGTATCTTGGGTGCATCATACAGGATAATAGAGAGATTGAACAGGATGTAAATCATAGGATCTAAGCAAGTTGGTCAAAATGGCGGAGTGCATCTGATTTTATATGTGACAAAAAAGTGCCTTTAAAACTTAAAGGTAAATTCTATCGCACCGCTATAAGACCGGCTATGCTTTATGGTACGGAGTGTGGCAGAGATGAAGGTGAAGATATAAGGGAGAGAGTTGGAGTAGCACCAATTGTGAAAAAGATGGTTGAATCGCGTCTCAGGTGGTTTGGACATGTGAGAAGAAGACCGATGGAACATCCAGTCAGGAGAGTGGATGAGATGGAAGATGGACAAGGGGCGAAAGGCAGAGGAAAATTTAAGAAGACCATCCATGAGGTGGTCAAACGAGATCTACATGTAAACGGTCTTTTTGTAGACATGATACATAACAGAGCACAATAACATCGTTTGATTCATGTAGCCGACCCCACTTAGTAGGACAAGGCTTTATTGTTGTTGTTTGTTGTTTATATAAATTTAAATGAGTTTATAATGTTGTTTTTATTTTCTTTTTATATAAATTTAAGTGAATTTATGATTTTCTTATGAATTTTTTATTTTGTTATATTTATTTATCTTTTAAATATATAATACGGTGAATCCACTTTCGTTGCATGGATTTGAGTGTTAATAATGATACCAAACTAGGCGTCTTAATTAGATTTCACAAACGTCTAGATTATTATATTACAAGAGTTTTTTGACCTCTTAGTTTGTATAAGGATTCCATAGAATTAAAAAGATGTTCCTTAAATTCACTAGTATGCTTAAATAAGTGTTGGGGTTTGAATCTTGTCTTGTGCATGCAGCAACCCATTAACCAATCGTAGATTCTTAGTCCTTCACCTATCAAATTGGAGAATACCATGAGAAACTAAAAAGAAAAAAAATTATTTATACCGAAAAAAAAATTTATTGTTACTACTAATACAAATTTAATGATAAATGACTTCAAATATAGAAAAAAGTGGCAAGCACAAAATTATTCTTAAAATGTGTTTTGATGGAGTAATTAAAAGAGAGATTAGTTTTAAAGAGTGTTTAAGGGTTTGTTTAGTTTGTGTTTTTATTTTTTCTTTTTATTTTTAGTGTTTTTTATTTTTTACTTTTTGAATTTAATCTTTCGACACTAGGAGGTAAATGGAGGCATAGAGGATGTATTTTCTGCAAACTGCAATGCCATTTGGGAAAGACGAGTCTAGGGTAGAAGACACTGAGAGGTGAAGATGATAGTCTTTTTGGGCTTATGACATGTGACATTAGTGAATAGGGGTGTTTGCGGTGCGATTTGGTTCGGTTTTAAGGGAAAAAGTCATCCGATCCGAACGCTTAATTTATGTGCGGTGCGGTTTGTATTGGATGTATTTTTTTTGGAAATCCGATCCGATTACAAGCGGTTTGAATCGGTTTGGATTTGCGGTTTTTTAAATAAAAAAATTAAATACATATAACAAGTCTCAATATCAAATTTTAAATAATCAACAATGACATAACAAGTCTTAACAATATCTTAAAAAACTAACGATAACATAACAATAGAAATAAAATTATAGGTTAGTTAAAATAAATAAATAAATAACATTTTCAACATAAAATATTTATTAAATAATAATAATACATGAATAATAGAAAAATGTATAACAAATTGAATATGTTATATGTATAATTGTAAATATAATAATAAAATAATAATATTATAGCACATTGTGCGGTTTGAATTGGATTGGATCGGTTATGAAAAGTAGATCCGAAATCCGATCCAATCCAGCGGTTTGCAAAAAATAGAATTCAATCAAATCCGAATTAGTGCGGTTTTAATCGGTTTTCGATTTAGATCGGATTGGATGAGCGGTTTAATTTGGATCGGTTTGGATTTGAACACCCCTATTAATGAAGACACATCTAGTTTAGTTTATTTATAATTAGATGATATTTTTTATACTTCAAATCCAACCAATCTATTTCTACTAATTTAATTTCCTACTTAAAGAGAAATTTAACTCGTTAGGATATTTTTTTTTTATTTCATCCATTTGGCTCGGTAAGAAAAACTTTTTTCTTTTTTGCCATATTTTAGGCCATCTTAGAATTATTTATACATAATATAAATGCACATTTGGTGTAGTGGAATAGTTTTCCTCTTTTTCTCTGAAAACAGTAGGACTTTTTCGATCATATTCTCTTAAAATGGATCCTAAGATAAAGTAGACATCTCTAAGAATTTGTAACGATAGAGCTTGATTTAATTAGAGAGTAGTAGCATTCATGGATATTGGAAACCGGTCAAACTTTACTATACACAATCATGGCCGAAGCAAACACTTATATGATTTCGTAGGTAGAGTTTAGATTCTGTTACCGAGACAAAAGCAATAAACGGTGGTATTTGTAAATAGAGATACAAATTTCTTTCTGTTTTAAAACAAAGACAGAATGTTTATTTCTATTTCTTTCTTTGTATCTCTTTTCCTTTGTACTAAATTATTTCTAGCATCCCTGAAGCAGAATTTTACTATTACCCTCTTTAAAATAACATATAAATTACTTTTTCTAATGTGTTATATTTTAATGGGTGTTTATTTATTTTAAATTTTTTTAGTAGAATTTGTTGGATGATTAATTTATCTAATAAAATAAAAAATAAAAAATTGATTTCAGGTTATTAAAATTTATTAAAAATTTAACAAAATATCTGAAAAATAATGTTATATATTACTCTTTTATTTTTCACACAAAATCTCTGATTTCTGACAAAAATTAAATAAAAATCAAGACCTTCATAAAAAATAATTGCAAACTAGCTACATTAATTTTTAAAAAATACTTCAATTTCTTTCTTTCTTTTTTCATATAATTCTAAACCAAATTGTGTAGAATAGATTTTTAAATTAAAAATCTATTTGACATGATAAATTTTTTAAATTAAAAATTTTTACTGTGACACTAATTCGTGTTTCTATTTTTAATTTGTCACATCAATATTTTAGTTTAGAATTTAGTTAATATAAAATTTTTTTTTAAATTTATATTTTAATAAATATATAACAAATATATTAAAATAAACATCAAATTAGAATATGACACATCATAGAGGGTAACTTACATATTACTTTAGAGAAGGTAGGATAGCATTCACCTATATAATATATATATCATGTAGTTCTTTTTTTTTTCTCCTTATAGTAATTGCTCAACTGGCTGTTGTTATTTTTAGCTCTTGTAATAAACTTTACTTTATTGCGATGAACTCTTTCTTTAAAAAAAAATTGCTCAACTGTCCTCACACCTAAGTATGTGGGGCAAGATGGAAAGCACATATCAGCTGGCAACTTCAGAAATACTTTGTAAAGAGGGTTGCCAAAATCTTGTCTTAGCTGTGGCACTGGCACCACCACCATTATTATTATTACTTGAGATTGTTGTCTTGGATCCATGTATTTTAGGTTCTGTACCCTGAAAAGAATAAATATAACTGAAGTTTATTAGTTTATATATCATGTCTAATTTCTTGCAATAATTTTTCGGTTTAATTACTCTGTTAGTCCTTATAGTTTTGTGAAATTTTCAATTAGGTCCCTATATTTTTTTTCCTTTTAATTGAGTACTTGCACTAAATTTTTTTTAAATTGGGTCTCTACACTTTTTTTTCCTTTTATTTGGGTCCCTATACCAATTTTTTTTAGTTAGGTCCTTATAAAATTAAGCCAATTACTATTAAGAGAGACTTAATTGAAAAAAAATATTTAGTACAGGGACCGAATTAAAAAAAAAGTATAAAGACCTAATTGAAAATTTCACGAAACTATAGGACCAACAGAATAATTAAACCTAATTTTTCACAACCAATATTTGTTTGATTTTTGTCATCTACTATTTTTTATGTAGATGTCTCATTCCAATGTGAAGGGAAGATTATTACTAAGAACATATCAATTACCCCAAAGAAACTAATAAATCAAGCCTTAATAGTATATATCCATACATAGCATTCATAACATTTGAATAAAATCAAAATTTAACACTAAAAAAATTTTAGTTCCAATAACACTCCAAAATAATGAATGTAATTCTTTTGTAGAACATGATAATGCCATTCCTCTTTTAATAGTTACTCTTTTTTTCTACGAATTCATACAAAGATACAATAAAAAAAAATCATACAAAGAGTGATAATATAAAAAATGAGAATAAAACCGTCATTTCCCTTCTTTCATTTAGGACAATTTTATTGGACATTATACTTTTTTTTAGGGTGCGATGATATTCCTTTTGAATATGCAGAAAAAAACTACAAGAAGCACCAAACTAATATTACTTGAAAGTTAAAAATTAAAAGAACAATGATAAAAACAGTTTAGAGAAGGAAGGAAAAAAATATATAATTTTTGGTTGAGAGTTGAGACTTACCTGGATGTCTTCCGGGTCAAACATTCTTGCTGCTTTCTCCATTTCCAACCTATTCTTTTTCCTAACACAACCTAGTTTCTGGGCTGATTCTAACTTGTTTTTCTTCTTTGTGTGCTTCCTTTCTCTTAGCCCCTTCATAACCTCTGCATTCAACAAGCACTTAGTGCATCAAATTTGGAATAAGCATAATAAGGACTTTAAAAAGAAATTCTGAAATTAAAATCACTAGCACTAAACAACTAAAATAACTAATATTTATGACGGATATCTTAAACATTTTCATAAAAAATCTCCCAAATACCAAATGAAACAAAAAATAATATGATCCTAAACTTAGAATGGACATTAAAGAATAAATTTCTCTGAGGAATACTTAATATTTATCATCAAATTTTTTTCTAAGCGGTTCAAATGGGATTAGTTGTGTTAGAAAGGGTAGGAGAGAATAGTAGAAAAAAGATTTGTGTATATTCGAGTAGTATATAATGATATTTATAGGTGTTAAGAGAATCAAAATAATAAAAACGTAATATTTTATAATAAATATTCAAATATGTTAAATAATTCTAATAAATGGTAATTAATCTTAATATATTCTAACTAAGTTGCAAAATTCAATAATGAAAAAATTGAGAAGAGGAATAGCATCTAACCTTGAGTAGTAACAAGCCTATAAACATGGCCAAGAAGGAGTGTATCTGTGGGCTTGAGAAGCTTGATGCAAGTTACACGAATTTGGTTGTTATTATTATTGTTAACGTTTTTGTTGTTGTTGTTGTTGCTACTTGTTGTTGCACACAAGGTGGTGGAGACAACGAGGGCAACATAATGACCAGGGTTTGTTTTCATAACATGAGTGGCACTAACAGAAGAATAAAACCTTTCTATTTTCCCACTTTGGTGTTGTATCACTAGTGTTGCTTTATCAATGGCTTGGCAATTCCCCATTAATGAAAAAGAAGAGGAAAATGCACTAGGCCTATTAGGTTCAACTCAAGACACTTATTGGAAGGACTATTTATATTTGCATCTGCAAGTTAAGCCAATAGTTAATGAAATATGTTTCATTTACATCTTCTTTTCAAATATTATTTAGTATTCTTAGTTTTATTATTATTATTTTTTTATATAATATGAGTCACTTTCGGAAAGGAATATGCATTTGAGAACAATATTAACTTCAAATTATATTTAAAGTTTTTAATTAATTTAGCATTAAAATTTTTTAATCTTTGATATATAATTAAATGTAAGATTTATTAGTTAAAAATATCAAAAGTACACTTGTTAAAGAGATAAGAATAGCAAAAATTCTAAAAAAGTTTTATGTATTTAATGTATTTTCAATAAGAGAATCTACTAAGTGAATTGTTAAATAAAATTCTAGGGTGCATGTTAAGATGAAAAGAAAAAATAGTGAAAAAGATGAAGATTCTCTTTGATAAATAGTTAGATACTTATTTTAAAAAATGTATCATTTTATTTTTATTAATTTTTAAAAATAGATTATACACTCATTTTCATTCCCTCTACACAATTTTTTTTTTTATCATAGAATTGTCCAAATTTTAGAACATCTCTAATGCTCACTTTAAGTTTAATTTCATTTTAGATCATTACAAAAATCACATCAACATTTGTCGAATCGTATACCATAATTATTGATTTAAGACTAAATGTAAAATTTATCACTCTAATATTTAGTTTCAATTTATTTTAAACTTTATACAAAGTGATAAAATTTAATTAGTTCTTCATCAAAATGAAATTATCTGTAAAAATTTTATCAATAATCTTTAACGTAAAATAAAAATTAAAATAATTTCATTTTATATATATATATATACCAAATTTAAAACTCCAAAAATATTTTATTAGAATCGTTCTTAAAATTTCCTATTGCTAACACAATAAACTAGTGAAATCCATATCATTTTATAATAATTTCTAATGTAAAAATTGTTACTGTTTTATTTTATATATACGGCAGATTTAAAATTTCAAGAACACTATTGAATTTGTTCTTATTTTTCCCACAGCTAACACAATAAAGAAGGATTGACGTGGCAGTAAGTGATTGGATGGAGAAATTAATAATTTGAATTTGTTTTTCTAAATGATGTTCTCAAGTAGTGTGTGACGAGAGTGGCTCTTCTCCAGTGGAAAATCTCATCCTTTATTGCTCTCTCTCATTTATTTTTTAGTCTCACTTATAGAATTAAAAGTGAGAGATCACATTTTATTTTCTTTATTGACAAAAAAAATTGGAAAAGATCCATTTTCGTGTGTGGCAAGATAGTTGAATTAGAATAATGTGATGTAAAGGGGAGTGAAGTGCAGCGCGCTTACACTTTCTGTCCCTCACCAACTCGAGCATTGGGTAAATGGCATTCATACCTCATATTCACGTGCTACTATATGGATTTGATCACCCCAACTACCTCACACCTCTCTATGGACACACACATTTAAAAGGACCAACATATCATTTTTCTATGACAAAGACTAGATAAATTGTAAGATTGGTCAAATAGATTAGTTAGTAACTTAGTGTTTTAATTAATTGGTGTTTTAAGTTTAAAACTTAAAAATGGAAGAACAAAAATTCATAGTAAACTTCAATATAAAATTTAATCGAATTTTAGTTTTTTTTTGTAAGGCTCTAAAAAGATAATCTCCTATGTGAAGTTCTTTCGCTCTCCCCTTCAAAATCAAAATATTCCAATGAATATTTATTGGGTAATATTACAACTTGATCTTTAATTTTTTAAATATTAGTCAACCTTGTTTATTATAAAATAAAAAAAATACTATGTGCATATTAAAAATTAATTACCAAAAAAGATATTATATATTTATATATGAATATATGTATTATTTAAATTATTTTTAATGTGTTTTTATATTTTAATATATATTCTATATGAATGACTGATTTAGTAGTTAATTTTTAATGTACACCTAGTATGATTATTGTAATAAAATAAAAAGATTAATTAATCCTTAATATTCTTTAAAGCGTAACAAAGTAATCTTTTTTTTTATATTAAACTACTCTTCCCCCTCAACCCATGACAACAATAGAGAAGTCTCGTAACCTGTAAATTTAGCCGAGAATATATAAATTCAGTTCTAGTTTTAGTCTTTATTATCTTATCTTATCTTTATGTTATCTTCTTATCTTATCTTATCTTATCTTTACTTTTATCTTTCGTAGGCAATGCTCTATATATATTTAGTTTTACCTTCACATTTTCAATTCAATTTAATCATTCAACAATCAATAAAAATTTCTTCATCTTTACTTTTCCTTTTCTTTCACAATTTTATCATTTTCTAAAAAGTTATATGGTAGGATAATTAAATTTTTTGAAATTTTAAAATAAGATATTAAACTTTTATTTTATTTTTTTAGAGATTAATTTGTCAAATCATATTTTAAAAGATTAAGGAATAATTTGTCAATTTTTTCTTAGAAACTAATTTATTCAAAACAAAAATTGTGAGAAACCAATTTAAGTATATTAATCATATTTACCTTATGACTTTTAGTTTTTATTTTCTTATGTCCATCCCGATCATCATGAATTATCCCCTTTCATTAATTACTACAAAAAAATTGATAGATAGCGGCGATTTTTGACACGGCTGCTATTTGTCGATATTGTGGCAGTCATGGCAGCAGCACCAATGATGGTTATTTTAAAGAGAAGTTGTAAAACCAAATGAAAGAAGATAGCTAATTATTTTCCATTTCTTTATAAATTATAATATAGCGACTCTCGCAGTATTGGGCATGCAAATTTTGACTTAAGTGGTCCTTTTTATGACATGTTAATTTTTGAATTAAATCATATGGTTTCTCATCAATTATTGCTTGTTGCTTTTGGTCTGAAGGAGGGTGCAACAGAGTGGTCAAAAGAGGCATAATGGGTGGTACTAGTAGTGAGTTGCATCATCACCATGTTTGACAACCACGAGCACCATGCACTGCCCCAATGATTATCGCCAAATCTTGAATTGCATGAGAATCTCATCCATCACTCCTGTTCCTACTTGTGAGAATATTTTCCAACTTCTTTCATAATAATGCCTCGAATCCGAATATGCATGCTACAAGAACATCATGGCACGTTACGCAATTTAAGAATAACATCATCTTGCATTGGGCATAAAAATAAATTTAGTCATTAATCAACTCTTCGTATTAAAAATGCATATTGAAATATAGAATAACTAAATAGTTATATGTAAAATCAGCCGCGTCCATAGCCACTTTCTCAAATTTCATAAACTGAAACAACCTTATTGATTTGGGAATAGTTGTTGGTCCGTCCCTACCATCTCGGAACCACAATGTTATACTTCGGAACGGATTTTTGGTTTACAAAAAAAAATCTCGGACCTCAACGGAAAGAGCCACGATCCTCGGAACTCAAACACTAAGATCAGTTTTGATCTTGCCTGGGAATAGATCAGCTTCAATTTCTCGGAATCGGCCGAGCTATGAGTCGCAAGGTTGAACGTCCGTCTCTTAGAATCCGAGCTTCCTGTCTTTGCTGTTTGTGTGAGAGCACGAGCAATACAAAGAGGGTGGAGTGTACCTGCAAAGGCACTTCAATGCTTAAGTCAGTATAGTGTTAAATTCAGAACTGTCCTTCAAAGAGATACTTTACCTTTCTTTTATAGATATTTCTTCGTCCGTTACATTTTGGGTGATCAATCGTCGGTTTCTGCGATGATTGGTTTTGTAACCGATTTTATCATACCGTTTGAGACGTCGGTTATGATAAGAGCATTGATGTCACCGAGTTATAGCTCATAAGATCCGAGCAGTAACGGAAAATGACGAGTTATGGTGACTGCCAATAACGGTCATGAGGCCGAGTTATAGCTCGTATTAATGGTGACCATATCAAGTTTCAACACAACAATAAATAGAGAACAAGCACTAGTAACAGGATCATCAAAAAAACAAAGAGACATTCTTACTTGAGAAATTTGGTTTAGTATAAGATTTAATACTGACTTGAGCGTTGGAGTCCTTTTTACAGGTCTCCAACTTCAGTTCCAGCCTCAACCGGACAAACGAAGAGATCACGGCTCAACTTGTAGTAGGAAGCTGGATAAAGCTGCCTTTTGCAACAAACAATATCTCGGAAGCTCCTTATCAGGACGGAACATTGGCACCTACTGTGGGCCCGTTCATTTTGAATAACCCCACAACGACCTTTTTTCCTGTTTTCAAAACTATGTCTGATGGCGCTGTACATCCTCCTTCTCATGATGAGCTTGTGGCCATGAATGCGGCCCTCCATGCAGAGGTCAAGAAAATGGCCGACCTCCTAGCTGATAGAGCCAACGGAAGCAAGAACGGAGGAGATAGGAAAGATGTCAACAAAGAAAATGATGAGGAAGAGGAGCAATCGCAAACAAATACCATTCTGGATCCGAAACCTTCAAAGCCAGCAAGGAAAAAAAAAACCCTTTCTCAAAGGAGATAATGGAATTTCAGATGCCAAAAAATTTTACGCTCCCGACCACTCTGAAGCCATATGAAGGAATTGGTGACCCAAAAATACACGTTACAAAATTTGAATCTATGATGTTTTTAAATCGTACCTCTGGCCCAATTTTATGTTGTTCTTTTCCTACATTTTTGGACGGAGCTGCTTTACTTTGGTTTTCTAGTTTGCCTGCAGGATCAATAACCAGTTTCGACGAGTTCGCTGAACTATTCATCAACCACTTTCCAGCATCCAAGATCTATGTCTATGATTCTGACTACCTCAGCACCATCAAGCAGGGCCAGTACGAAAGCTTAAAAGATTACATGACAAGGTTCGCTAACGTGGCAATGAAGATGCTTGATCTCAGTCCTGACGTACATTTACATGCTCTGAAGAGTGGCCTCTGACCTAGAAAATTCCAGGAAACAATTGCCGTCGCGAAACCCAAAGCGTTGGCCGAGTTCAGGGACAAGGCAACTAGACAGATAGAAACTAAAGAACTCCGGGAGGCCAGAAAAGCTAAGAGGCAAACACCTAGAAGGGATGATGATAAACCTAGAAAGACACACCACATGCGAGAACAAAAGAAACCGTTCAAGTTGACACCTAAGTTTGACTACACATTTCAACACGAAAAGAGAAGACATATCAAAGAGATCCTCCATACAAAGCTCATCGAAGTGCCCAGTAAAGCAGGAACCTACGAGGAACAAAAGTATGTTGACAGAAGTAAGTATTGCGCCTTCCACCAGAAGTTCGAACATACCACCGTCGAATGCATAGTGGCCAAAGATCTACTGGAACGTCTAGCATGGCAAGATTGTTGGACAAATATGTAACCGGCCGAATACAAAAAGATGTTACAGGTCAGATAGCAGCAGATCACCAGCACATAACTCTGGATACCAACAAAGAGCAATGGCCTGCCTCCAGTTAACCTAATGCAGTAAGAAAAATAATCAACTACATATCAGGAGGATTCTCATACCATGGAGAGACAAGCTTAGAAGAAAAAGGAGTTATAGGACCATGCTAACACTGTAGAGAGAAACAACATAATAACAACCGATTTCTACTACTCCCAGTATCACCTTTACAAGTTCGATCTACAATCTCAAAGTGCTAACCTCGACGACCCTGTAGTAATTTCAGTCACAACTGGAGAAATGACAATTCGAAAAGTCCTCATGGACCCCGGAAGCAGTGCAAACGTACTTTTCTTATCTACTTTAAAGAAAATGCAGCTAAACGAAAAAGCGCTCCAACCATCATCTGGTGAGCTAGTCAGATTCTCCAGAGAAAGAGTCCCAGTAACAGGTTATGTATGGGTGCGGACCACCCTAGGGGAGTATCCTAACTCTAAGACCTTAGACATTCAATATTTGGTAGTTAATTGTATTAGCCCGTATAACATCATACTAGGAAGACCCTCCCTAAACTCTTTTGGAGCTATTGTCTCTATTGTTCACCCGTGTGTTAAGTTCCATGTGCAGTGTGATATTATTGCAACTGTCCATTCTGACCGAAAGGAGGCAAGACAGTGCTACAATGCAGGACTCAAGATCAAACAAACCGAAGGATCAATTCCGAGGATCAACTCGGTCTATAATACAAATGACATGCCAAAGATAAATTAGCTAGACCCACGGCTAAACGAAGAAGAACAACCTTCACCAACCGACAACCTCCGAAAGGTAACGCTAACTAATGATGAACTGCAAAGCACTAACATCGATTACACTTTGAATGCAGATGAAATGTAGAAACTTATTACCCTGCTCCGAGCAAATGTTGACTTATTTGCCTGGACCCCAGCTGATATGTTAGGAATAATCTTGGATGTGATACGCCATAAGCTCACTGTAGATCCAAGAGCTCGTCCAATCAAACAAAAGAAGCGTAACCTAGGATGGGAAAAGAAAGAAGCTGCCAACAAAGAAACACAGAAGCTGCTAAACGCGGGTTTTATTCGGGAAATCAGATTCACATCGTGGCTAGCAAATGTAGTAATGGTAAAGAAAAACTCCGGCAAATGGCGAATGTGCGTGGATTTTACAGGCTTGAACAAAGTATGCCCGAAAGATTCCTACCCTTTACTGTGCATTAACAAGTTAGTTGATAAGACGTCGGGTTTCAGAGTGTTGAGTTTCATGGATGCCTACTCAAGATATAACCAAATACTAATGCACCCTGACGATGAAGAGAAAACTGCATTTATAACCGACCAAGGGAACTTTTGTTACAAAGTAATGCCTTTCGGTCTTAAGAATACAGGGGCAACCTACCAGAGGCTAATGGACAAGGTTTTTCAGCAACAGATAGGAAAGAATATGGAGGTATACATGGACGACATGGTGGTCAAGTCGACAACGGAAGAAAACCATAAAACCGACCTTCTGGAAGTTTTTGAACAATTGAGAAAGCATAATATGAGGCTAAACCCAGAAAAATGCACGTTTGGAGTGCAAGGCAGAAAATTCCTCGGTTTTATGCTAACACACCGTAGAATAGAGGCAAATCTAGAAAAATGTTAAGCTATAATACAAATGAAGTCACCTACAACGATCAAGGAGGTACAACAACTAACAGGAAGATTGGCAGCCCTATCACGATTCTTGCCAACATCGGCGGCAAGATCATATCATATCTTCAACAGTTTAAAGAAATCCAAAGACTTTACATGGTCGGAGGAATGTGAGAAAGATTTTGCTGAATTTAAAGAACTCCTCGCCTTCCCACCTGTATTACATAAACCGATGCACGATAAGCCTTTATATTTATACATATCAGTATCTACTCATACAATCTCTTCTGTACTTGTCATAGAAACAGGTAAAAAACAACATCCAGTATACTTTGTGAGCAAAGTCTTATAAAATGCAGAAACACGATACCCGGACATTGAGAAATTAGCATATACCTTGATCATTACAGCAAGACGCCATCGTCATTATTTCCAAAGCCATGAGATTATACTTCGAACTCAATAACCATTATAACAGGTGCTGGTGCACCCTGACCTAGCAAGAAGATTAATCAAATAGTTGATCGAGTTATCTGAATATGATATCTCATACCAAGTTCGAGGCTCATTAAAATCACAGATCCTTGCCGATTTTATCTCAAAATTTACTGCAGTAGATATACCTTACCCAAATGGGAGTTATACATTGCTGGAGCCTCCAACGAGGATGTCAATGGAGCCGGAATCATCCTTAAAGACAACACAAGTGTGTCAACCGAACAATCAATAAAATATTCCTTTACAACAAGCAATAGCCAATCCGAGTATGAGGCTTTGCTAGCTGGATTATGCCTAGCTGACGAGGTTAATATCAAACATCTGAAGGTCTACTGTGACTCATTGCTAGTCGCCCAACAGGTAAAGAAAAATTTCCAAGTACGAGACCTTTTGCTAGAACAATACTTAGATAAAGTAAAACACTTAATACAACAATTTAAACATTTTCAAAAAATACATATACCTTGGGAAGAAAATCAGAGAGCAGATATTTTATCTAAATTGGTCACTTCAATAAAAATAGATATCGCGTCGACGCTATCTCAACTAATATTGAAAGAGCCTAGTATATATAGAATGTTTGTTTTGAGTTTATCACAGGAAGAAGACTGGCAAACACAATTCATCATTTATTTAAGCCATGGAAGTATACTAGCGGCAAACCCACCGAAGAGGCCAACCGGCAGCCACAATAGAAACCAGAAGAGTACCGGCCAACAAGGTTCGTTCAAGGTATGGTGATGTCTAGGCTACAGTTACGTAATATTTAGGCTAGAAAGGTTTTTTTTCCTTGGTCAAATGGTTGACTTTGGTTTTTATTTTTTCTGGCCTTTCTTATTAATGAAAAATTTAATTAATTATATTTTTTCAGATGTTAAAGGATTATTTTTTTTCTTTTTATTTTTGATTTTTATCCAATATTATTGAACACATAATTTGTGCTTGATCTAGATTCAGATCACTTTTACATCTTAGATTCAAAGCCAACTTGACAATGACCTTTTTTTTAATAAATTTTTGGGTATGGGAAAGGCTATGATACGTGATTTATTTATAAGGCCCATTAAGGGTGAGACTGGGCCACTACCCGGATTAGAATCCAAATTGTAATGCTATTTTGTCTAACAAAAAATTGTCAGAAAAAAAAATTGCAAATAAAATTAATATTTTATTGAACAACCATGCTCTACATAGGAACAATAATCCATAATAACTTTGTTGCAGACGGCAGCAGAGGTTGTGGCTCACAAAGAGACGAAACTGATATCCACCCAAGGGAAGCATTTCACCCGATTAGTTGGACCCTCACAAAACACTCGTGGAAGTTTGTATGGATACCCAACAACAATGCCCAAGAATAACTACGAGCGCACCTCTGCAAATTTGCTAAGAACGGGTTCCATTGGTGGAAACTCAAAATTCCCTGGACTAGGACCTGCTGATCCAATACAGGAATTTCTAGTGAACCGACCTCTATTAGGTCATCTAAACGGACCACGGCCGCGGCCGTCCACCTCTGTTAGATTGTTTTGCAGTCTGATTAACACAATGTGCTTGGACGCCTTCTTAGAGGTTCCCGCAGACCAGCGATTGCTGAAGCCAACGGACAACAAATTCACTGACTTGCAGAGAGTAGTTGCTGCATATGCATTTAACCCAATGGGAGACCCCATGTAAGTTCCGATAGTGAAACTCTTTGATTACGATACTTGTTTGTGACCTGTATTTATTTGGCCTCTAATTTGTTAAGTTGAGATTCACAAACTACCTTGCAGGGAAGAACTGGTTAGGTTTGGACATTTTGTGTTGCAGCACCACAACATACTCACCCTCCACCCCCTCATATGCCGGACGATAACATTTTTGAAATGTTAGCCTTATGGCTAAGTTTAGCCACTCGCGGAAACGATAGGGTAGAATTCTGGACCTTGCCTCCTGGATTCGCGGTAAGTCGGCCAATGACACAGTAAAATGTGTGGTATAATTTTCTTTATCGATGATTAGCAACAAAATGTACAGATTGATTTTCGGGAGGGAAGCTCTGCTGAGGAACTGGAGAGTCGTTACAAGGAGAGATGGATGAGGCCCTCTAAAAGCCTCAACTATGTAAGTTGTTGCCGTAGTTATCGTTGTTGGCAAATACAATCAATTCATGCCTCACAATTGTTGGTATTCTTTTAGGTTTATATCCAGGTAAAGGATGCATGTGGACACTGGTATCTGGCGGTTATGGCATTCTGAGAGCGGACCTTGTATCATTTGGATGCTAGTATGGATGAAGAGGGGAGCGTTAGTAGGAAACTATTCGTCAGAAATCTGGGGGAGGCCCTTTCCCGATTGGTTGCTATTGGGGAGTATTCACCACCAACACTTAAGTGAAATGAGAATCATCGGCAGGCTGCTGTAGGGTTGTGAGCTGAAATATGGGTTTGAGACAGGGATCTCCATGTCAAAGTTGTCACTGCCACCATCACCATCCCAAAAGAAACTAGTGTATTCCATATCCGTCCATTCCGGCCTATAAGAATCATCTTGGGGGCTCTAAAAAGCTATAACTAATTAATGTTTTATAACAAAAAATATATTGATATATAAGACTAAAGTAATTGTACTTTTGTCTTTAGTTATTTTTATTAGTAATATATGCTTAATGAAGCACAATCTAAACAAATGCTATAAGCCGATTTGCTTAACAAACCTCAACGTGATGAATGTTCTCCTCCAACGCATTACTATAACGACGATGCCCATGTCTGCGTCTCTGGCTGTTTAAAGCACATGACACCCGGTTATGCCCGACGCGGCGTCAAACACCACACCGCTTAACACCTTGCACCGACGAGGTGATTCATCGAACCCCTTCTTTGGGGCTTATTGTGACGCACCATCAGGGGGTTCCTAATGCAGCCCTCAAGGGTGGTTGACTCTGCATGTGGCTCGGTCCTTTCCCTGTCAGCTTGCATACCTTTTTTTCGTTCTTTAAGAAGTACTATCTCATTCCAAAATTTATCCGTCAGTTCGTAGAATTCAGCATCGCCAGCAGAACCAAGAAGGCATAACTCCCTGCAAAGATTGCTTAGCATCCAGTTACGGCAAGTGACCATTGAATCCCAGCAAAAGGGGCCATTATCCATGAATGCACGAACCCTTGAACGTGCATTTTTGGACCACCTATCAAGAATGAGACTCTTGGGTAACTCAGTAGCATCAAGATGAACAAGGACGGCAACAACATGATCGCATGGTATGCCAAGCGATTCCATCCTCATGCAACTACACTTGTATATTTCTTCATTCGGATAGTGAGATACGCGCCACTCTTTATGCAAGCTTCCAGAATGTGAAAGCGTGTAAATCTCAAAAATTGGTGTGTACGTGCACGAACGAATCTTCAAAGTGCAAGCTCGCAAAAGCATTGGACGAAATAGTAAGAATATCTCTCTGGTGAGCATGTTTGCTACCGACCTCTCCAAATCATGCAACGGGCTTTGTAGTACTACGTCCCCAACAATTGACTGTAAATCAAACTGTGCTTCTCTAGATCTCATTTGGAAAATACACCGAAAGAACTATTCAACAAAATCTCTCAGGTTATGCCTAGAATGAACAAATTTTCCAAGCATAGAATGCAATCCCTCGCATCTAGAGGTTGTGCGAAAGCCTCCAAAAAAACGTCCTCTAATGTGAGCGGTTGCCCACATCTTGCGCCTGGCATAAAGGTCACAAACCCATTCATTGTCATGAAGACCCAAGCTAGACACCAACTTCTCCCATTTCTCTTCAAACTCTGACAGCTCATAATCAAAAAGCATACATTTCTTAAACTCGGACGTAAATGTTGGGTTGCTGAGGTTTGATGTTGCATTCCTTATCAGGTACCAAGCACATAGGTGGTGATAAGCACTGGCAAACACAGTCTCAATGGCCTTTTTCATTGCTCCATGCCCATTGGTAATCACACACCCAGGCTTCTTTCCCTTCATGGCATCTAGAAACTGTTCAAGTAACCACGTATAGGTTGCCTCGTTCTCACTTGCAACAAGTGCAGATGCAAACACAATGGTTTGGTTATGATGATTGACACCGGAAAACACAACTAAAGGGCACATATACTTATTCTTTCGATAAGTCGCATCAAATGCAACCACATCCCCAAACAAATGGTAGTCCAATTGGCTACAATTGTCTGACCAGAAAAGGTGGACCAATCGACCCTCATCATCTGCCAGGTATCGCACGAATATTCCTGGGCTCTCTGCTGCCGTTGATTCCAAATACTTAAGGCAAGCCATGGTATCACCGCCTATGAGCCTCCGTTGCTTGTCTATCTGATTATACATATCTCTTTTCAAAAAGGGCACATTATGAAATCCGCCTGCAGTGTGTACAAATGATGAATAAATCTGAGGAGTTTTAATACCAACTTTCAGCATCATGTTCATCTGATCAATTGCAGCAGAATTCATTTTCCTATGCCCAAGAAGCATAAAAGTTAACATATCATCAAGCATCTCATGGTTGTGTTCCTCTTGAAAGTAGGTTACAATCCATCTGCCCGTCTCCTCATGTATATGCACACGCATCTCTGCCCCACATCCACATCTAGTTGTAGGCTTTGGTTCCTGTTTGCGTCGAGCAGCGTCATTACCAGAGCACGAGTCTCTAAAACCCTGTCTAAAGCACACAAATGCTTGTTGTGTCACGTCATTGTTCACATTACGTCGTATCCGACTCTTCCGTGCAGAAAAACCATTCATTTTGACATACAAGTTGTAGAAGGAAAAGGCAACCGATCGATCTGGAAAATGAAGCCTTCGAATCTGATATGCAGTTAGCTCTTTAAACTTCATGGTCCGAAGGTCCGCAATCCCGTCAATTAATCTGTTCTCTCAGTTATCATAGAAATTATCCCCACAATATTCATCGGAATCGGAAACACAATCAGGCACATCTTCGAATGTCCTTTCCTGGGGATCTAAATCATGCAACACATTCATTCTTTCACTGTCCAGCGGTGCTTCTTGCTCTGCACAAAAATCTTCTAACCCTAACTGAAACCATATCGGCAGAGACACAAATCAGAGTTTAACAAAATGTCATCAACAACATTGAGCTGCAAAAATATTACTTCGAAAAAGAAATATAGTATCGTTACCATGAAAACCGATAGGACACGACAATGCAATCACAAGGGGGCTACACTCCACAACAAAAATAGAGCATTGCTACCGTAATTAACATTGCACTCCGACTAAGAAGCCATTCTAGGGTTTCGATGAGGAAATTCAGGGGATCACTAGCCCATTCCCAAACCTGACCCGACATTCAAACTCGCAGTGCCGAATCAAGAGGAGACCATGAATTAGCCTCGACAGTGGCCTTTACTTCTTTTCTTTCTTTATTTTTTCTTTGGCCCTGCCTTCTTTTTTTTTAATCTTACCTATCACATTTCATCACTTTTTTTTACCTAACATTCCACCCATTAAGTGATTTCAGGCCCATATTGGCTTTGTGGTTATGTTTAAGAAATTGTCTTTAAATTTGGGGCAACCTTCTAATATCAATAATTCCAATGGTCAAAACAAAAATACTAGTAAAACATGGGTGAGTTTTAGCCTGGACCTCGCTGATTCAGGTTTCCTATGCGCCTTGTATGGAGTCAAGTGGTGTCACAAGTTGTTGGTGACGCGTGTTACAATTTTTTTGAAATCTGACACATAGTACATATCCCCTCAACCAGTTAATTGCTGAAGAAGTTTTTGGTAAAATAGTGATACATTCCCCACATTTGGGTTTCTATGTAATTACTGAAAATGTGGATATGTGAAGTTAAATATAGAAATAATTTTTTGTGGATGGACTTTTTTAAGCAATATGATTTGGGCTGGGGCTTATTCTCATTCGTAGGCTAGTAGTTGTTAGCCCATTAGTAGTTGGATAATAATTTTTATTCACCTTTATTCAATTTCTGACCCGTTAACACTCTAACCCATTTAGAATTTCAAAATGAAGCCTGAACTAGACAATAACCTCAATCTAAAATATATATTGTGTGCCTGGTGATGGTTTTATACTGGGTTTGTACTACTTGAGAAATATGGAAGAGTGCATGAAGCGTTTTCTCTTCTTTGCCGTTACAAAGGGCCATGTCTCTGGTGTGTACACTAGCTGGGAGTAGGCCAATGAACAAGTTTTAAACTTCATCCATCCAGAATTTTATTGTTTCAATAGCTATGAACAAGCCACATTATGCTTTAAAGCTAGAATGTATATGATTTCCTCAGAGAAATCTGCGACGTTTGAACTGAGTGGAAACTCACGCAAAGCATCTAGTCAAAAGCTTCCATTGTTATGCGGTGGACCACGTAGGCGTCCTGTTGTGACATGTAAGGACTATAATTAAATTTTTGGCTAAGGTTCCCATCCTTCCTCCTTTATTTTAGATGTACCGTTAATTTTTTTTTGTTTCACTGGCAAGGCTTCCGGTAATTCCCAGGGAGGAGTTGAATGGTGACTTTGCCATTGTCAGTGACATGGAAGAGTGGCTGTTGAAGACCTGCTACGAGGCTAGAATTCCTGGTCCTTGTTTCTTCAAACAGGACCGTTTTTTGAGAGATGACGATCCATACTTCAGGTTCACTGTGGTTGTTCCCGGTGACCCATTTGAGATTCCACTTTCTATTAAGGGGCGGTTTTCTTTAAATGAGAAGGCTGCATGAGAGGATGCTGCACTGAAGATGCTAGACCGCGTGGTTGAGTTATCTGGAAAGGATATCCGCGACTTTAATTACTCAAAGGTGAAACTTCTTAATGACTCAAACTCTGCACTTCGTGCTAAGGTTGGTCAGTTGGAGGATGCTTACGAGAAATTCATGGCTAGCTATGAATCTCTTCTAAACGTCCACATTGAAAGACAATCACCTTGAGACCGTTTCGAAATTTAGTTAGTGTTGATAATGTTTTTATGTTTTGTTTAAGAATGTTTTGTTATTTCATAATCGGTTGTTGTTTTAGTATGTTAATTTAAGTGGTGTATGTTTAAAGTAAATATCCCTGTGTTTTTGGTCTGCCGCGATTTTCATTGGAACTTTAAGTAATGTCTTGTTCCAGTTTACAAGCTTTTAATACAAATGAACTATTATCATTTTGTCAACTATAACTCTGACTCTTATGTAAAGATTGTTCTGTAACATTGTGGGTGAAGAGGATTTGTCATTTTGTGTTAGGTGATTTTGCCAGCCATACAGGATAGATTCATTTAATGCCGTTTGAAAGTATGAGAGAAAGTTTGGGTACTTGATAGACATAATAATTGCATTCTTGTTGTTTGAATAGCGGTGGAGAACTTTAATTTATTGGTTTTTTCGTTTTCGTCACCTAATAGAAGTTAATGTAGTGAAGTTAGAATACTTGCTTTTTTGGAGTTTTAGTTTATGCTGGTGCAATTAGTGTTGTTTATTGTTAGTCACGCTAGACAATAATTCAACGCTAAAAATGAATACGTGTTGAAGAAGATGTAGCAACTAGTAAGTCGAACATTGGAAATAAGAAATTAAAAGTTTAGCCCCTTATCAGAGCCAGATAAAGTACAAAAATGCTAATGGCCATGATAACAATAGCAGGACGCGAGTTTCATCTCTCTGACTTTGGTGTGCAGTGGTTCACGTCCCCAAGTCCGGCTACTTCCAGCGTGTGTTGGTGATGCTGAGCTTGTTTTTGCATAGGCATGGGTGCGTCGTCGACCATTGGTGGGGGTGTCAAGGCAGTAGGTGCATGATTAGGAGATAGCAACTGTTCAGAGTCATCGTGTAGTACGGCCTCTCCGTAAACGGAGAGGTTGTCAGTGAATATCTGCCATGCCATGAATGCATCTTAAAAGTTGCTATAGGATTGGTGGAGGTTGCCTGAAAATCCATCAACTTGCAATTGGCAAGCAGGCCAGTTGTCGTAAATTTCAGGCACTCTTCCTTTGAAAACAACATAGAATTTCTTTCTTAGAGTCACCATATCGCAGTAGTAAGATCTTGTAGGAGTGTTGAGGTTGATATGAGTTGTGAGACAGGGGAAGGGTTTATATAACTCAATTTGAGGCAATTGTTAGTTAGGTTATTTAATGGAGCAATCAATATTGGTGTTTATTTTCCCAACGGTTGCTGAGATTTGGAATAAATGAAACTAACGTAGTACTATGGCCCAAGTAAGTAAATGACTATGGACCCATATTGGCTAGGAGAAAATTTTGTCAAATGTGCCGGCATTTATCAAATATCCAAACATAGGTTCAGTGAAATAAATTTTATTAGATTCTTTTTCTTAAATAAAATCTCCTAAAACAATTTTTAAAACGTGAATTGCCTCTTCTTAATAATATATAGATTATCCTAAATTTTTAAGATGTAATTTGAAATATTATGTACATCTATATGCTTTGTTGATATAGGTTATATTTAAATTTCAAAATTTTCAATTTAAAAATAATATGAGGACATTAATTTTTTAATTTAAAATTATTAATTTTAAATGGTTAATTTTTTTGAAACTAAATAAACATAACTAATCATATGAGTACAATAATATGACTACGTTTATTGTTATCAAATTTAATTTAAATTTAAATTTAAATTGTATCTATTTAAATTTTAACTTAAAAATAAAAAGTACCTTTTTATATTTTTAATTATTGATTGCATTAGAAAGAACAAATTAAGTAAAAAAATAAAAAGGAGTACTGACAAGTTATAATAAAAAATTTCTAAATTTGAAGACATACATTTAAGTTTTTTCTTTATAAATAATGGGTCAAAAGGGTGTTAAAAAATATAATTTTGCATAAGTAAATGTAATTTAGATAAAGAAGTGGGATGTGTGATATACTTTAATATTGTAATTTTTTGTATTTTTTAAAATTATGAGAAGTACATAAATTGGAGGATTCGGTTTGTGTTAAAAAAAATTGACGTGTGATATACATTAATATTATAATTTTTGGTATTTTTTAAAACTATGAGAAGTACATCAATTGGAAGATTCGATTTGTGTTTAAAAAAAAATTTGGGTACACAAATCGGACCATCCCATTTATGTTTAAAAAATAAAAAAAATTTGGAGGTACACAACAAATCGGAGGGTCCGATTTCAAATCTCTAAATTAAAATCCATATTTTATTAAATTTTTAGTATTCATTGGTCATATAATTTTTTTTAATCAATTTTATTGATGCATATTTTTTATATGTATTTGTCTTTATATAATTTTTAATTATTATTATATAATTTCAGTTATTTATTCCATTAAAAAGACCAAATTAAATAAAGAAAATGAGCATCGATTTTTAATTATTACACTATAAATGTATCGTTCCTCAGTTTTTATTTGCCCATACTCGTCCACATAATATCCATTTCCTCGAGCCTCCCATAATGCACTCATCAAAGCACTGCTTCGCTGTTGAAACCCATGTTATGAAGGAAGTTGTCATGAATCCTAATGGTTTGGTACAACAACCGGGTTGGTCTACTGAGATCTTTTCGCATGACTGTGATGAGCCTGCTAGTCCAAATGTGGTCTGGCCCCGTGATGTCCCTCATCAGGAGCAGTTGAGGGAAGAAGTTGTTGGACATGAAAGTCCTATATTGGTAGCTCAGGACTCTGACGATGGTGACAATCCCCCAAGGCATGGAACTGCACCTGTTGTGAACCGGAGGAGGCTATTCAACTCACCTGCCTTGCGAGCAGGTGAATCGGCTCCAGCTAAGCGGTCTAGAGTGAACTCAACTTCGAAGACAACACGCGTAAGCAATTTTCTTTCCGCCACTAGCGCAGTAGAGTTTAGCAAACTGACGTCTATGTATATTGATGTCACAGAGGTCGAAAAGCAGATTCAAGCCTACATATGATATGGATTTAAACCGGGCAGACACCCTTCTATTTAATTTCTTATTTTCCGATGGACACCCGCCAGAGTATGTGTCCATGCATTTATCTAACCGTTATTTGTTTTCTTCCGGCTTATTTTCTAACAAGTAGCATAATAGATATTAGCTTGTAAAATAATAGGATGTCCTTTTATTTAGTGTAACCATGGTGAGGATGCATCAGTACGGGATCACATTGCGTGATATTCAGTTACTCATACCTGGACGACCTATTGATGGCAAAGTGGTCGAAATGGTGGCCGTTAGAAATGCTTGTTCCATACAGCACCTTAAGCATCCACTTTTTTGGTGCCTTCCACGATCATTTGCAGTAAGTGTCTATGTTTACAGATATTTTGTCCTCAAGTAGTTCACATTGCTTCATGTGATTGATTTGTGTATGGTGCACTTATAGGATGATATAATAAAGGATGTTAGCACTCAGGAATTAGCAGACTATTACGTGCCCTTTTGGATAAAACCAAGTAGATTTATTTCGCATGTGAGTTATTAGGGTTAATGTTAGTTGCATTGTTTATATGGTGCTATCATTGAAAGAAGGTACCATTCTTCTTACAGTATTTAATTTGCAATAGATATTCATTCCCATCGAACATATTTTCATGCATTGGTATTGCATGGTGGTAGACTTTGGGGACATGACTGTCTACCATATGGACTCTTATCCAGATCCTAATATGGTTCACGATAGGGAGCAACTTATCCGAAAGATTGTAAGTGTTCCGAGGGTTACCTGAAACTGTAGGTCGATCTCGGATGAGATCTTCTATACTGGTTGGAGATGACGTGTCCGGCTGGTGGATGGCGGCTGGAGCAGTCGTATCCGACTTGTTGTACTGCTGCGCTGCTGATCCGTTGTCACCGGAGGATGGTGGTACCTGCAAGGGACTCCGATGCTTAAGTTAGCAAGAGTATTAAGCAGATTTTTAGTAGAATCAGAGTATGAGTTATACCTGGGTGCTCCAATGTATTTATAATGGTGTGGAGTGACCTTTTTAGATAAGATAAGTTAGTTATCTTATCTTATCTTATCTTTGGGTGAGGTCAGCTTATCTTCAAGGGAACCGCCCTTATCTCTGTAGGCTTGGACTGCCTTTGGATTTGGGTCGTGTTCCTCTATTTGGGCCTTTATTGGGCCTCTATAGTGATTTGGCCGAGCTCTTTGAGAAGAGGTCGGATTGTCCTGACCTGAAAAGGTCGGTCGACTTGTCAGTAGAACATCCCGGGTCGGACAGCTCTACCCAGGGTATGAACAGTGCCCCTGCTCGAGCTCGGTCTTTCTTTTGAGGTCGAATCTTAGTTTTAGGACTTCGATCCTTTTCTGGTGAAGCCGAACTCGAGCATTTTGTCGACTTCATCTTTTGTAGAGTTCTCCTTTTTGAATACGGAACGTTTTTCCTTTCCTCTTCTGAAAGCGCACCCTTTTGCATTAGCGCTCTTAGCCTTGGGAATGTGCGAGGGTTTTAATACCTCATTAATTGGTTTTAATTGCCCCGTTTCTTTTAGCCTCTTTATTTTGAATTTCACATTCAGAAAAACGATTTCTCTTCTCCGTAACTTCCCTGTTCTTTCTCTTTTTCTGTTTTCGCCTGGAGTTTGTAGTTTTCGCGTCTTTCCCTGCGACATTGCTTGGTTATTGCTTTTTCTGGCTGTGGAAGGGAGATTCCGGATTCTGTTCCTCTCTTCAACTTTCTCTCGAAGCTTTCTGCTTTTTCTAGGATGGTTTTTCTTACTTTCTTGTTCTCATCATTTTTCTAGTAAAGATTCTGAATGTATGTTGGAAAGCTTGAACCTTTTTGTAGTCTTGTGTTTGTTCGTCACTGTGATGTATTTTTTGGCTTCCTTTTTGTCTTTATGCGTACTCCTAGTACCTCTGTGGGGGCTTTTTTGCATGTTTTGCTGTTTGCTTCTGGTTGTTTTTTGATACTCGAAAACTGCATTTGTTTACTTCTGCAAAGATTGCCCTTTTGATTTTTGCCCTATTGGTAGCTTTCCTTGCTGCTAAGCTTTTGTAAAAGAAGATCGGTGCTTGTTTTTACTTTACTTCATTTGTTCGGGGGGGGTTTTATTTCTCTGAGGACAAGGTTGCGTCTTTGATGATATTTTGTTGCTTAGTAGCTTCATTTGTTGATTGAAACTGGGATGGTGAGTCTGGAAGGTAGTTTATTTTGATGACTTTGCTCGATTTGTGGCTCGTAGCTTTCTTTTCAAAGTGTCGCTTTAGTTGCAGATCAAAAAGGGATTTATTGTTTTCCTGTTAGGATGTATGTGAGCTTGTAGGTTTTCCTGAATCCTTGTCCTGTTAACTGCCTCCAAAGGATGCCCCTGGATCTTTTTTGATGTGGATCCTGGGGTTTCCTTTTGTTGCTTGTATTGCGCTGGGTTATGTTGGCCGAGTTATTTTGGTTTCATCCGAGATGTTTTTTAGTAATCCAATCTTTTTTTCTTGTTTGTAGGACTAGTTGGCCATGTCTTCCTGAAAAAATATTGTCGAGGCGTCTTCTAAGGTTCCTGAGGAGATGTCTGATTCGTTGGACTCCCTTGTGTTGCTGTTTATTTCTTTAGCCAATTCTGAATTTTGCGTAGAGCTTAGAAAACATCACCACCTCTGTAAGAGTAGAGATCAAGAGAGGAATTATGAATTGATAGCACCTGACTCCGAGGAGAGGGTCTGCTTCCCTGCCCTGACTCAGGAGGAGTGCCCTTTCTTTTATGCTTACGACTATTTTTTCAGCCAGTTGGACATCACTTTTCCCTTCACTTCCTTTGAGACTGATTTGTTGTGGTCATGTAATGTAGCTCCATCCCAGCTTCATCCGAACTCCTGGGGCTCTATTAAGATTTTTCAGCTTCTTTGCCGAGAGTTGGATGTTACCCCTTCTCAAACTCTTTTTCTTTATTTGTTCATTTTAACTAAACCCGGGATTTCTTCAAAAAAGAAAGCCTCGTGGGTTTCTTTTAGATCTGCACAGGGACATAAGGTTTTTACCATGTATAACGAGTCCTTTAGGGACTTCAAGAATTATTTTTTCAAGGTTCGAGCTGTTGAGGGAGTTCGTCCCTTTTTTCTGGAAGCGAATGATGAACCATCTTTCCCTCTGCACTGGCAGCAGAATGTAGTAGTATCCCGATATACGTGAAAAATGTTCGACGAGATTGAACAGGCCTTTGTAACAGTTTTGAAGGACCTTTGGGGGGAACCTCCTCATCTGGATACTAAAAAATCTTTGGGGGACCCCTCCCTTGTCCGAACTGCATTGGGTATTACTTGATATATATTGCTTCTTGCTTTTACTTTGCTTCCTTCTTCTTTCCTGGTCTGTAAAATTACTGTTTTTCATTTTCACAGATATGGCCAAGAATAATGATGCGATGAAAGCTTTCAAGAAGGCGAGAAAGGCTACTGCAGTTCAGAACATATCGACCAAGACAGATGGGGAAGGGTCTTCTCAAACAACATCGAAACCATTTGTGCTGAGTTCTCCTGGACCGAGGAGAATGATCCCTACTCCTCGAGTCCACTTGGCGGATCCTCCACAGTCTTCTGCTGTTGCCTCTGGTGCTCCTCCAAACAAAAAACAAAAGACAACTGAGCCTTTCAACCTTGATGCCCCTGACTTTGATGCGGTGGAGTTTGTCGATCAGCACATTGGTCCTTATGGTACCATTCCTACTGACGATGTCTCTCTCCTTCGCCATTTGGACTTTATTACTCGGAGTAGCGTCAAGATGGCACATATGGGAGCTGCCCTGTACCGAACTGCCCAAGACCTCCCTCTTCATGCTACCAAAGCCTTTATGGAGGAGGCTAAGCAAGAGTTCGACCTGATGAAGGGTTTGAAAGAGGAGCTCCAAGTGAAAGTGACGAAGCTAGAGAAGGAGTTTGAGGTCGAGAAGGCTAGTTCTGTTGCCTTGGCAGCTTCTGTGAGGTTGGCCAAAGATACAGCATTGAGCCACAAGGATAGCTATGTTACAGCCTACAGGGAAGTGATGCGTCTCAGGGAGGAGTTGGAGTCTGCCCGGGTTGATTATGCCGAGCTCCAGGGTCACCTTGTAGGCAGCGTAAATGCTGCTTATGAGAACCTGAAGGAGCAGGTTCGAGTTCTTGCACCCGAGGTCGACCTTACTCTCTTCAGCCTGGATAATGTTGTAAATGATGGCAAGATTGTCCCTGACGACCCTGATGACGATGATGTTGAACTCCCTCTTGTGCATGCCGTCAAGACTGCTGTTGGGCCGACTTCTTCGGCTCCTTTATCTGAGGCTAGTCATCCTGAATCAGAACTGGATTGCCAGATCTTAAACAGGGATGATGGGACAGTGGATACAATGCCTCTTCAGACTCGCCCTCCTTCACCCCGTGCTGCTGAGAAGACTTTGGATCCTCAATGAATTTTCTAGATGTTTATGTGAATAGCCCGGTTTGTTGGCTTTTTGAACTTTTTATATTTTGTAAATGGTGGTTCTGAATTTTGCTACATTCCTAGTTGCTTGTTTAGCAACTTTATTTTGAAAAACAAAGTAATTTCCAAGCTCTTGGGGCTAGTTTTGGTAGCCTCTTGAGTTTGTTATTATAACTTGTGTTTTTCATAACATATCTGTCTGCACTCGTCTTGGTACCTTTTTAGGTATTGGGAGTGTCTGAATTTTTGTTGTCTGACCTCTTTGGACTGGCTTGATTCCTTTGCGCTTTTGCCTGATGTTATTTCTAGTAACCCGTTTTGTCTGGACCTTGTTCAGGTCTTTATTAGGGATTACTTTGTATATCGCCAAGGTTTTCGAGAGGTCATTTCGTCATGTCGGTTTTGTCCAAGTTGTTGTTAGTAACTCTTCTTTTTTGGGACCTGGTTTAGGTCTCCTTCCGGGATTACTTTTGTAACCTTTTTCGGGCCGACTTCATCATGTCGGGCCCTTCTAAGTTATTTTTGTAATCATCTTTCTTGGACCTTGTTCAGGTCTCTTTCAGGGATTACTTTTATAACTTTTATATTTTGGGCCGACTTCATCATGTCGGGCCCTTCTAAGTTATTTTTGTAATCCTCTTTCTTGGACCTTGTTCAGGTCTCTTTCAGGGATTACTTTTATAACTTTTATATTTCGGGCCGACTTCATCATGTCGAGCCCTTCTGAGTTATTTTTGTAATTTTCTTTCTTGGACCTTGTTCAGGTCTCTTTCAGGGATTACTTTTATAACTTTTATATTTCGGGCCGACTTCATCATGTCGGGCCCTTCTGAGTTATTTTTGTAATCCTCTTTCTTGGACCTTGTTCAGGTCTCTTTCAGGAATTACTTTTATAACTTTTATATTTCGGGCCGACTTCATCATGTCGGGCCCTTCTGAGTTATTTTTGTAATCCTCTTTCTTGGACCTTGTTCAGGTCTCTTTCAGGGATTACTTTTATAACTTGTTTGTAGGAGACCGACTTTGTCATGTCGATCTCTTCTAAGTTATAGCAATCCTCTTTTATAGGGTTGGCCATACCTCTTTCCAGGGATTTACTTATAACTTTGGTTATTGTGACTCTTCCGACTTCTTTACGTCGGCCAGTCTTTAAGTTATTTTTTTAGCAATCCATTTTATTAAGACCTCGTCAGGTCCTTTCTATGGATCACTTTCGATAACTTCTTGCATTATTCTGTTTTCATCTTTGCCGATTTTGTAGAAATTGGGTTTAATACTCGTTTGGTCGACCTTTTAATGAATTTGGTTTTCATATCTGTTGGTCTTTATCGTGATTGTGCAGTGAATTTGATTTTCACTTTCTGCTGATCTGTAGCTTTGTAATCGGACGATGAATATTTCAGATTAATGTGTCTTGAGCATTTGTAGAAGATCTAAATAGATTTTATTCAAAAGAAAATATAAATATATACATATGGGAGCTTTATCCCTCTAAGTCGGGCAATTTATAGGTCTTGGCATGGCGCCTCATTAAAAAACCTTTTCAGGAAAAAGAGTGCGCCTTATCCTAAGATCCTTTATTGTCCCTAACTATAGTACCTTCTTAGGTTACAGGCGTTCCATGACCTAGGAAGCTCTCGCCCATCGAGTTCGGACAGTCTGTAGTAGCCCTTTCCAAGTACTTCTATGACTCGGTAGGGTCCCTTCCAGTTTGCTGCCAGCTTTCCTTCTTCAGGTCGAGTTGTTTCGATATCATTTCGGATTAGGACGAGGTCGTTCTCAGCAAATCCTCGCGGCACCACCCTTTGATTGTATCTCAAAGCCATTCATCGTTTTAATGCCTCTTCCCTGATCCAAGCTCTTTCTTGGACTTCTAGGAGTAGGTCGAGTTCTTCCCTTTGAAGTTGGGAGTTGGCTTCTTCATTATAGTGGATCACTCTAGGCGACCCATCTTCAATCTCCACTGGGATCATTGCCTCTATTCCGTACGCTAATCGGAAGGGTGATTCCTTTGTGGTGGAATGCGGTGTCGTTCGATATGCCCACAGGACTTGTGGGAATTCTTCAGCCCAGGCTCCCTTTGCGTCCTGTAATCTTCACTTGAGCCCCGCCAGTATGACTTTGTTGGCAGCTTCGGCTTGTCCATTGGCTTGGGGATGTTCTACGGAAGTGAACTGGTGTTTTATATTCAGGTCGGCCACTAGCTTTCTAAAGAATGCATCTGTGAATTGAGTGCCATTGTCTGTGGTGATGGAGTATGGAACCCCGAACCTTGTGACAATGTTCCTATATAGGAATTTTCGACTTCTTTGAGCAGTGGCATTAGCTAGGGTTTCTGTCTCGATCCACTTTGTGAAATAGTCTACCCCTACTATGAGGAATTTAACTTGTCCCGATCCCTGAGGGAAGGGTCCGAGAAGGTCGAGTCCCCATTTTACGAATGGCCAAGGTGAGGTCACACTGATGAGTTCCTCTGGCGGGGCGATGTGAAAGTTAGCATGTTTCTGACATGGTGTACATGTCTTTACGAACTCCGTGGCTTCTTTTTGTAGAGTTGGCCAATAGAACCCTGCCCGGAGTACTTTTTTGGTAAGTGCTTGCGCTCCAAGGTGATTGCCACAGGTGCCACTGTGTATCTCTTCTAGGACTTCTTTTGTGTTGGAAGTCGGTACACATTTTAACAATGGTATTGAGATCCCTCTTTTGTATAGGGTATTGTTTATGATAGTGTAGTATTGTGCCTCCTGTTTTAACTTTTTTGCCTCCTTTTCATCTGTAGGAAGCGTTTCTGTTTTGAGGTAGTTGATTATGGGAGTCATCTATCCTTGATCCAAGCCTGTTATGGCTAGGACTTTTTCCTCTTCCGACATTGATGGGTTCTGCAGCATTTCCAGGATGAGGCTTCTATTGTTGCCACCTAGTTTGGTGCTGGCTATCTTTGAGAGTGCATCAGCTCGGGAAATTTGTTCGCGGGGTATGTGGCGGATCTCATATTCCCTGAGTTGTCCGAGCTGTTCCCTGGTTTTATCCAAGTACTTTTTCATGGTGGGATCCTTGGCTTGGTAGCTCCCTGTTATTTGTGAGGTGACTACTTGTGAGTCGCTAAAGATGATAAGCTTTTGAGCTCTAACCTCCCTAGCCAGCTTCAAACCAGCTAGTAGTGCCTCATATTCCGCTTGGTTGTTTGAGGCGGGGAACCCAAATTTGAGGGAGAGTTCGATTTGGGTCCCTTGGTCGCTTTCAATTATCACACCTGTGCCGCTTCCAATTTTATTTGAGAAACCGTCCACGTAGAGATTCCATTTTGTGGGGGAGTTCTGGGGTGTCTGTAAATTCTGCAATGAAGTCGGCCAGGTATTGTGATTTGATGGCTGTCCGAACTTCATATTGAAGATTAAATTCGGACAACTCGATTGTCCATTGCAAGATTCTACCTGCTAGGTCTGTTTTTTGTAAAATCCCTTTTATGGACTGGTTGGTCCGAACTTTAATGGTGTGAGTTTGGAAGTATGGATGAAGTCGTCGAGATGTTAGTATGAGTGCGTAGGCAAATTTTTCTATTTGTTGGTAGTTCAACTCGGATCCTTGTAATGCTTTACTAATGAAGTATATAGGTTGTTGCCCATTGTCGTCTTCTCGAACTGATGCTGAGGCTACTGCCTGACTTCCTACCGCGAGGTATAATATGAGTGGTTCTTCTTCTCGTGGTTGAGATAGGATAGGAGGTTGTCCCAAGAATCTTTTGAAATCTTGGAAGGCTTGCTCGCACTCGGTGGTCCATTCAAACTTCTTCCCTTTCCTTAGAGTAGCGTAGAAGGGGAGAGATCTTATTGCCGACCCGGCTAGAAATCTGGACAAGGCTGCTAACCTTCCGTTGAGTTGTTGTACTTCTTTGACACAAGTCGGACTCTTCATGTCGAGTATGGCCCGACATTTATCCGGATTTGCCTCAATTCTTCTTTGTGTGAGCATGAAACCCAGTAATTTTCCAGCTTCTACTGCAAAAGTACACTTTGCAGGATTAAGTCGCATGCCATGCCTTCTTATGGTGTCGAATACTTGGGCGAGGTCGGACAGCAACGTCTCTTCACTTTGTGTCTTTATTAACATGTCGTCCACGTAGACTTCCATAATTTTTCCGATGTGATCCGTGAAGACTTTATTCATTAATCTCTGGTAAGTAGCTCCCGCGTTTTTAAGACCAAAAGGCATGATGATGTAGCAATAGTTTGCTTTTGGGGTTAAGAATGAAGTTTTTTCTTGGTCGGGTGGATACATTGGGATTTGATTGTATCCCGAATATGCGTCTATAAACGAGAGGTATTTATATCCAGAGGATGCATCTACCAGAATGTCGATACTTGGGAGTGGATAAGGATCTTTTGGGCAGGATTTGTTGAGATCAGTGTAGTCGGTGCACATTCGCCACTTTCCATTTGATTTTTTCACCAAGACAACGTTAGCTAGCCATAGTGGGTACTTGACTTCTCTTATGAATCCTGCCTCCAGTAAAGCTTGTACCTGCTCTTCCACAGCTTGGGATCATTCTGGTCCGAGATTTCTTCGTCTCTGTTGTACCGGCCGAGATCCTGGGTAGACCGCCAACTTGTGGCACATTAATTTGGGGTCTATGCCTGGCATGTCTGCAGCCTTCCATGCAAAAAGGTCGACGTTATCTCGTAAGAACTGTACGAGTGATTCTTTTATGTCTCCTTTTAGGCTCGTACTAATATTGGTTGTTTTGTCCGGGATGTCTCCGATCTGGACTTTCTCTACTTCACCTTCAGGTTGTGGGCGGAGTTCTTCCCGCCTCTGAACTCCACCGAGTTCGATTGTGTGAAATTCTTCTCCTCTTCCTCTGAGGTTTAGACTTTCGTTGTAACAGCGGCGCGCTATCTTTTGGTCTGCTTTTATTGTAACTATCCCTTCTGTAGTTGGGAATTTCATGCACAGATGTGGAGTCGAGACTATTGCGCCGAGCTGATTCAATGTTGTCCGACCTATTAAGGCGTTGTAGGCTGAACTCACGTTGACCACGATGTAGTCTATCTTGAGTGTTCTTGACTGGTTTCCTTTTTCTAAGGTTGTGTGTAGAGAGATGTATCCAAGTGGTTGAATTGGGGTGTCTCCCAGTCCGATGTTTGGGTATGCTCTAAGTTCTTTTTCTTCCAGGCCGAGCTTGTCAAAGGCAGTTTTGAACAAGATGTCGGCGGAGCTCCCTTGGTCTATTAGTGTGCGGTGGAGATTTGCGTTTGCCAATATAATAGTGATGACCATGGGATCGTCGTGTCCTGAGATGATACCGGCTGCGTCCTCTTTGGTGAAAGTAATTGCGGGGATGTCGGGTGCTTCCTCCTTTCCCTCGACATGATATACTTCTTTAAGATATATTTTGCGAGATGATTTGGAGATTCCTCCTCCCGCAAATCCGCCGTGTATCATGTGGACATGTCTTTCTGGTGTACGAGGTGATCGCTCGGTTCGTTCGATATCTTTGTCCCTTCTTCTTTTTCTTTGCTCATCGTCTCGGGTGGCTAGGTACCGATCTAATTTCCCTTCTCTTATTAGTTTTTCTATGACGTTCTTTAAGTCAAAACATTTGTTGGTAGAATGTCCACGGATTCGATAGTATTTGCAATATTCAGTCTGATTTCCTCCTCCTTTTTTGCCTTTGAGTGGTAGAGCTGGGGGTATTTTTTCAGTGTGACAGACTTCTCTGTAGACATCCACAAGGGACACCCGAAGAGGGGTGTAATTGTGATATTTTTTTTATCTTCTCCCCATGTCGATCTTCCTTCTTTTTGGATTCCTTGTCCTTATCCCGGGAAGGGTAGGTGAATCCGGATTTTGCGATCTCTCCTAGTCGGGAGTTTTTCTCCATGTTGATGTACTTCTCTGCTCGTTCTTGCACTTCGTTCAGAGATTCGGGGTGTTTTTCGATATAGATTGGCTAAAAGGTCCCTCCCGTAAGCCATTGATGAGGCCCATAATGGCGGCCTCTGTTGGTATACTTTGTATGTCCAGGCATATTTTGTTGAATCTTTCCATGTAGTTGCGAAGACTTTCCCGATCTTCTTGCTTGATTCCTAATAGACTTGGGGTGTGTTTAGCCTTATCTTTTTGGATGGAGAATCTGGCCAGAAATTTCTTAGCTAAGTCGTCGAAGCTTGAGATGGACTTAGGAGGTAGATTGTCGAACCATCTAATCGCTGTCTTTGTTAAGGTAGTCGGAAAGGCTTTGCAGCGAACTGCATCTGAGGCGTCGGTGAGGTACATTCTACTTCTGAAATTGCTGAGATGATGACCGAGATCTGTAGTGCCATCATATAAAGGCATATCCGGGAGTTTAAAGTCTTTAGGGATTTTGGTCTTCATGATCTCCCTAGTGAATGGATCTTGATCCTTGCGAGAGCTGTCCTCATGGATGGATCAAGTAGCTTTGGTTTTGAGATCGGCTTCGAGTTTTAGAAGTTTATCTTCTAATTCCCGGCGCCGCCTTATCTCCCTTTGTAGATCCTTCTCAGCTTCTCGCTGATGTTGGGCTTCTTTTTCAAGTTGTTTTAAACGATCTTGAAGCGTCTCTAGAGCTCCCGG
Organism: Arachis ipaensis; assembly: GCF_059453495.1. Lineage (NCBI taxonomy): Eukaryota > Viridiplantae > Streptophyta > Magnoliopsida > Fabales > Fabaceae > Arachis > Arachis ipaensis. The sequence goes on from NC_142440.1 coordinate 129,905,215, forward strand.
GTTTGCTGAGTTTTTGTCCCCGTTAGATTCCGGGGTATCTTTTGGTGTAGTCTCCGCATTTTTGTGCGGTGTTCTATCTTCTAGATCTGAATCATGGTCGTCGTCATGGTCGTCCGCCATGGTGATGGGATGACTTCCAGATTCCCCGACAACGGCGCCAATATTCCGAGGGTTACCTGAAACTATAGGTCAATCTCGGATGAGATCTTCTATACTGGTCGGAGATGACGTCTCCGGCTGGTGGATGGCGGCGGGAGTAGTCGTGTCCGACTTGTTGGACTGCTGCGTTGCTGATCCATTGTCACCGGAGGGTGGTGGTACCTGCAAGGGACTCCGATGCTTAAGTTAGCAAGGATATTAAGCAGGTTTTTAGTAGAATCAGAGTATGAGTTATACCTGGGTGCTCCAATGTATTTATAATGGTGTGGAGTGACCTTTTTAGATAAGATAAGTTAGTTATCTTATCTTATTTTATCTTTGGGTGAGGTCAGCTTATCTTCAAGGGAACCGCCCTTATCTCTGTAGTTTTGGGCTGCCTTTGGATTTGGATCGTGTTCCTCTATTTGGGCCTTTATTGGGCCTCTGTAGCGATTTGACCGAGCTCTTTGAGAAGAGGTCGGATTGTCCTGACCTGAAAAGGTCTGTCGACTTGTCAGTAGAACATCTTGTGTCGGACAGCTCTACCCAGGGTATGAACAGTAAGTAAACCCAAATAGTTCACGTCTTTCATTTTTTTCTTGTGGAAATGCATGCTCATTTGAAATGATGGTAATCTTTTTTAGATGGGTAAACTACACAAAATCATGACTTCCGAGGCGTACGGACATCTTCGGAGGTATATTCCAGGTGATCTTGCGGATTGGCCTGTTAGAAGAGGCCAGGGAGTTCCAAACTGCAACACAAGGTAGTATATATGGTAATCAGGAAATGTTATAGCTTGCAATGTGATACTAACACGTCAATAAGTTTATCCATTTTAGTGATAGCTCAGGTTTGTGGGTTATCTCCTGGCTCAACTCGGATGGGAAGTTTAATGCTTCAAACATCAGCGGGGTGGTGAGTGTATACTAATTAAATATAACGTGTTTAAGTATTATAACATTTTTGGTTTATATGTAAAATTATGCATTTGATATCAAATTTAATAGCTTGAAGATTCGAACATATGAGGGTTGACTGCGATATCTCTTGTTGGAGGCCCTTTCAACACCATGGCCAGCACCGTGAGGATCAGGGCTAGACAATGGCAAAGGCGTTCCATGGTCCAAAGCTGCAACAAAGAAATAGTTCAATGGGGACACATCAGTAGGGATCATGGTGAAGTAGGTCCTAGGTCTCATGATAGCCTATAAGCTCATGAGAGAAATAAGGTTGTCAGGGTCTGTACATGTCCTTGTCAACAGTTATTTTGTTTTGTTCTTGAACATTAAATTTCCTTTGTCTAGATAGTTTATGCCTTTGCATGAATTGTCCCCTGGTTATGAATTTAACATCTATGTTATCCTGTGTGTGGTTCACTTTAAATATGGGTCACTGCGTAAATTAATACTAATTTTATGGTTTAAATGACATGTTGCCCTAGTAAATTTAACTTCAGAAGGATAAACAAATGCAAACATAACCATTACATTATCTATTAACATTAATTTGATTTCCTAGCATGGATAAAATATATAAATATAAAATATACAAATATAGAATATATAAATTATTTTATCTAAACAAATGCAATCACCATTAATTTAATTTTGTATATTTAAATAATAAATATAAGATATATGAATATATAAATTATTTGATCTATTAAGATCAATTATCATGCTTTAAAATTTTTATAATACAAAAAAAATATTAAGGTATTATAGTATAAAAATTTGCTAATCCATAATTTCACAAAAACATGAAAATAAATATAAAAAGTAAAAATCAAAGATTAATACTTTTTATATAATAATAAATAATATTCGTTTTAAATTTTTTTTAGCGATTCACTATTTTATTGACTAGTTACTGATTAGGAATAAAGTTAATTTCCTAACAAAAAGGAATAACGTACTCCACTACTATGTCATAAATTAATTTCAATTAATACTGTTGTAGCATTAGTTAGTCATTTTGGTGCAAAGCATAAATATGATTCCTAATAAATTTAAATTGGAATAGGTTTCGGTTTAACATACCATTAACCCATCAAAAGTCAAAGACGCAACCTTTGTACTTTACTTAATCGCTGCCAATAGATGCGACAACATTATCGTACCATCTTGTCGAGAAGGCGCCAGTGCTGCCATATTTGATATTTCGAGGTGCTGGACACCTGCATTTTGCACAATAACGGAATTACATTAACGATATTTTTCTCCACCTTTGCTAGATTCTAACTGTGGTAACGGCAACGGTCATCTGTGTGATGAGACAAGTGACTTTTGGTGAGGCGATCCCTTGTTTTTCTGGGAACACTTTAAAAGCACCGTTGGAGTCATAGAAGAGGCACCAAAGCTAAGCCATTCTCTAATTTCTAATGCCGTCCTGCCAAGAAAGCGGTTACGCAAACATGAAGGACCAAACTCCATAAACTGATGGAGACATGGCCAACAAGGGTTCACTTCCTCCGGAGAAAGAGTTCGGCCCTACGCACCTGATGGCAGAAAGTCCTGGTGGAACTACCTTAACACAACCATCTCAGGTTGTAAGTATAGGTTTGTCTCTTTATGAAAAACTTGGCATGTAACGTTTAAGCATTGCATCCTCGTTTAACCTGTATGGTAATGTATTCTTTGTAGAGCCAAGTAACATGTAATAGCTCATCATCCATCAACGCTTTGACCGCTCCAGTGGACCACCTAGCGTCGAAGGTAGAAGCATGTGAAAGGCGGCAACTTGAGCGCGACTCAGCTATCGATGTTATGAGTTCTATTCTTCTGAGTATCCAAGCTAGCGTCACAAATAAGATTGCAATAGAGAAGGAATATTCAGATGTTACCGGGAATTTGTGTGCAACAACACCACCTAAGAGGAAGGCAGACAGTTAGAGCTACGATAATGTGGACGACTTCAACACAACTATTCGGGTACCAATATCCATCCTTGATGATGACAAATCAGCAGCAAACCCACCGAAGAGGCCAACCGGCAGCCACAATAGAAACCAGAAGAGTGCCGGCCAACAAGGTTCGTTCAAGGTATGGTGATGTTTAGGCTACAGTTACGTAATATTTAGGCTAGAAAGATTTTTTTCCTTGGTCAAATGGTTGACTTTGATTTTTATTTTTTCTGGCCTTTCTTATTAATGAAAAAATTAATTAATTATATTTTTTCAGATGTTAAAGGATTATTTTTTTCTTTTTATTTTTGATTTTTATCCAATATTGTTGAACACATAATTTGTGCTTGATCTAGATTCAGATCATTTTTACATCTTAGATTCAAAGCCAACTTGACAATGACCTTTTTTATAATTTTTTGGGTATGGGAAAGGCTATGATACGTGATTTATTTATAAGGCCCATTAAGGGTGAGACTAGGCCACTACCCGAATTAGAATCCAAATCGTAATGTTATTTTGTCTTACAAAAAATTGTGAGGGAAAAAAATTTCAAACAAAATTAATATTTTATTGAACAACCATGCTCTACATAGGAACACTAATTCATAATAACTTTGTTGCAGACGGCAGCAGAGGTTGTGGCACACAAAGAGACGAAACTGATATCCACCCAAGGGAAGCATTTTACCCGCTCAGTTGGACCCTCACAAAACACTCGTGGAAGTTTGTATGGATACCCAACAATGATGCCCAAGAATAACTACGGGCGCACCTCTGCAAATTTGATAAGAACGCGTTCCATTGGTGGGAACTCAAAATTCCTTGGACTAGGACCTGCTGATCCAATACATGGGTTTCCAGTGAACCCACCTCTAGTAGGTCATCTAAACGGACCACGGCCGCGGCCATCCACCTTTGTTAGATTGTTTGGCAGTCTGATGAACACAATGTGCTTGGACGCCTTCTCAGGGGTTCCCGCAGACAAGCGATTGCTGAAGCCAACGGACAACAAACTCACTGACTTGCAGAGAGCAGTTGCTGCATATGCATTTAACCCAATGGGAGATCCCATGTAAGTTTCGATCGTGAAACTCTTTGATTACGATACTTGTTTGTGACCTGTATTTATTTGGCCTCTAATTTGTTAAGTTGAGATTCACACACTATCTTGCAGGGAAGAACTGGTTAGGTTTGGACATTTTGTGTTGCAGCGCCACAACATACTCACCCTCCAGCCCCCTCATATGCCGGACGATAACATTTTTGAAATGTTAGCCTTATGGCTAAGTTTAGCCACTCGCGAAAACGATAGGGTAGAATTCTGGACCTTGCCTCCTGGATTCACGTTAAGTCGGCCAATGACACAGTAAAATGTGTGATATAATTTTCTTTATCGATGATTAGCAACAAAATGTACATATTGATTTTTGGGAGGGAAGCTCTGCTGAGGAACTGGCCAGTCGTTACAAGGAGAGATGGATGAGGCACTTTAATAGCCTCAATTATGTAAGTTGTTGTTGCAGTTATCGTTGTTGGCAAATACAATCAATTCATGCCTCACAATTGTTGGTATTCTTTTAGGTTTATATCCCCGTAAAGGATGCATGTAGACACTGGTATCTGGCGGTTGTGGCATTCCGAGAGCGGACCTTGTATCATTTGGATGCTAGTATGGATGAAGAGGGGAGCGTTAGTAGGAAACTATTCGTCAGAAACCTGGGGGAGGCCCTTTCCCAATTGGTTGCTATTGGGGAGTATTCACCCCCATTAGCTAAGAATGATGCAGAGATTACCTGCTTCAGCATTGCTAGCGCAAATGGCCTACCTGTGGGACAGCCAAGGTAAACTATTTATGTTTATGCAAAATGTTTTCCTGCTATTTGCTAGTTATTGATTGGCTCAGTTACTTAACTTTTTACTTCCATTAGGGAAGCATGTGCAATCTGGGTACTCAGTTGGATGGCTATGGCTGGCGCTTTCCAACATAATATGCTACCTTCTATGGACGATAAAGTGGTGAGAATACACACAGCATTGACTCTGTTGATGTCACCTGCCAACGAGGCCGCTGAATGGATCACTACTTGTGTCCCTGGACCTTGAGTACCATGGACATGGCCGACCACTTACCTTTTGAACCTTAATTCTAAATTGAGATGTTGGTTATTTTGTTGTGCACGTAATAGTTTGGGGAACTTACCCTATCACATTTCATCACTTTTTTTACCTAACAGTCCACACCCATTAAGTGATTTCAGGCCCATATTAGCTTTGTGGTTATGTTTAAGAAATTGTCTTTAAATTTAGGGCAACCTTCTAATATCAATAATTCCAATGGTAAAACAGGACACGAATGCAGAAACTTGTGTCAGACCGTACAAGGCGCATAGGAAACCTGATTCAGGGAGGCCCAGGCTAAAACTCACCGTAAAATAGGACACGAATGCAAAAACTTGTGTCAGACCGTACGAGGCTCATAGGGAACCTAATTCAGGGAAGCCCAGGCTAAAACTCACCCATTTTTGGGTATGGACAACCGCTACAGCAAACCGATAAGAGATAAAGTAAGGTGCTTGTTCCGCTAACATACTCCATATAATGTTTCACATACTCGACAATGGTTTTCTTCATGTGAATAGAATTATATATATTATATTTTAGAAATTTTGAATATTGTATTTTATTATTGATAAAAAATTTGAAATATAGTTTAAATTTATTTTAAAAATTTGGAGTACTGCTTAAATATTAAATTATGGATGAGCTATTTAAATTAAAAAAGATAAATTTAAAATATCAATAGAATATAAACATATTCAATTCAAACCATTATTTAAATATATCAATATTTAAAATGTGAATAGAATATTTTTTTGTGTTTATAAAATGTTTGATTATCTTAGTATGAATAGTTTGATTATTTTGCTATAAAATTTTTATTATTTTAGTATATAGTTGATCATTTTTCTAAACAATATATGAAAAAATATATAAATGTGATAGTATATGAAGTATACATAAATATACGCAAATACATGATAATATATAAAATAGAGGAATGCTAGGGGGCTAGCAACTTTTGTGATTTGTAGCCATCAAATAGCCATCAATGATGGTTTTAATGGTGTGAGATTGGTGTGAGATTTCATCTAATGACTCACTTTTTTTTGCTGGTTACATGCTGGCCAAAATTTAACAAAGTTGCTGGCCCCCTAGACTTTTCCTATATCTTATATGACCTTCAATTTATATTAGTTCATAAAGTTTCAATTACTTCTATTTAGTTTCTAAATTTTACAAACATGACTCACATAATCGTTGTAACAATTTTTGGAATGTGTTGTAACATGATGTAGTTTTAGTTTTGGCGCTCAAATAGCCTAAAAATAAGGTCGTATCACTTGATTTGGGTAGAAAAGTTTTAATAAACATCACTTACGATGTTATTTTTGGGCTATTTTAAGAGCCGAAATCAAAACGACGTTTTATAGAGTCTAATATGACATCTGGTTGTTCACGTCAACCTTCTGTTAACGTTTGTGCATCGAAATAAAATTACTTTAGAGACTAACATGAGTTGCATTCACAAAGTTTGAGAATTAAATAAATGTAATTGAAAATTTAAAAACTAAATTGAGACTCATATGCAAGTTTTGGGAAGTATTATCTCTAATTTCTATTGTCTATGGAACATTTGTAAAGTTATATTTGATCAATATAATTGTGGAAGTAAATTTTGAACAATCGAAATAAATTTATATTTGGGAACAATAAGTTCTATTTTTTTATTATTTGAAGTTATTTGTTTAGGTTTGATGGTTTTCTAGTGTTTAATGCTTTTAGAATTTTGTAAAAAATTCAGAAAAAAGAAAATAGAAAACACCGCAAAATGAAAAAATATATGTATAAGATCAAAGCATTGTAAAGGTATAGTGGGAGAAATTTCAACTAAATGCAGGGTTGTTAAACATTTATTCTATATGAACTCTGTACCTGTCTCTTGCTACTTGCAATAGAATTTGGATCCTCTAAATTTTAAATTTTCACTTTAGAAGAAAAAGTGCGATCTCTCACCCTTGAATAATTTCTCTTTTTTATTTTCTTTTGGTTCCACCTATGAAATAAATGGTGAAAAATTACTTTATCCTCTAAAAAGAAATTCAAACTTTAAAGAATCCAAATCCCTTGCAATAACATAGATTGCTTGAAAGTTAATCCAGTATGCATGCTAGTATGTATAATTACTATGGCATGCCAGCAACAAGCATGAAATATGATATAGATAATAAAAGGTGGTGAATCTCGCTTTCACATTCAATATGAAATTAAATGGGGGAAGGCAAGACTGTGGCATGGACCACTATACATTCTAAAGGGTTTAATTACTCTATTGATTTCTATAATTTTATAAATTTTTAATTAAGTTTTTATATATTTTTTTTTGAATTTGGTCTCTGCACTAAATTTTTTTCAATTAAGTCCCTATATTTTTTTCTTTTTATTTGAGTCTTTGCACCAATTTTTCTTTTTTTTAGTTAGGTCTCTATACAATTAAACCAATTACTACTAAGAGGGACCTAATTGAAAAAAAAAATTTAGTGCAGAGACTCAATTAAAAAGAAAAAAAGTATAAGAATCTAACAGAAAATTTTCCAAAACTATAAGATTCAACAAAATAATTAAACCTTCTAAAAGGCTGTGTTTGATTAGAATAAGAAAAGATAAGACACTGATAATAAAATACAAAAGATAGAAACATAAAAATTAGTATTTTTATATTTTGTTTAGTAATAAATTAGAATAAATTATGAAAGTTTAATTTATCCTCATTTTTTCATTCAAAAACTTTAAGAAAAAAATATAATAATAAAAAATATAATTATAAAAAATTAACAAAAATAATAAAAAAAATAAAAAATAAATTATTTCTCTTGTTAAAATTTCTGTATTTTTTTGTTAGGATAAATATAAAATATATTAATTTAATATCTCTTTATTTCAGTAAACAAACACAGCCAAATATACGTAGAATATCTTTTTAATTAGGATACAACTATACATAACTCTGCTTTTTTGAGTATGTAGGAGTGATGTCTAGGTTGATACCTGAAATTTCTTACTTATTAAAATAATTTCTGACGTTTGGAAATAACCAAATTGATCCTGAGTCTACGAATTGTGAATCTTCATTGTTCTTAATTTAATTGTACACAGTATTCATGTGGAACATTACAGTATCGACGTAGCATCCTCAACAATAAAGTGACAATTAAAATTTCAGTATAATCAAATGAGTGTGTAAAATTAATTAATTGGCCTCACTTTTATAAATTAAGGCTTTGAATAATTAAATAATCCGAAGTTGAAATTCTCGTGACCTAATTATCAATTTATCACTTTACTCTCAAATTTACAAATTTACTAAAAATAAAGTAAGAAACTATTTATACAACACCCACAGCAAGACACCAAAAAAAATACCACACCCATAGCTTGTCCTAATAATTTCATGTCCAATAAATATCTGAAATAATCTATGAAAAAATATAGATAACCAACAATATTTTTAAACAATGTGTAAACAATGTGAATTAATAAGGTTAAAAGAATAAATTAATCTTATATTTAATTAGTAACATTAAATTAAGATGTAGTATATTTTTATTTGATTAGTAGTTGTTCATGTTGTTCAAGATGGTCATTATTTACCTAACACTCCCTTGATATTAATTTTTGTTTCCAACATATTGTTTGAACTTTGAACAAATCAATTTATTTTTTATAATCCTAAACAAATTAGACATTATTTACAGTTTAGAGTTTAGACACCCTACCATTACCAAAAAATATATAAAAAAGAACACACACGCGCACACTAAACAAAGGACTAGTTTCTCACCTTAAAATATTAGGAACTAATTTATCAATTTTACTTTTTTAAGAACTAATTAGCCTAATACAAAATTATTAAGAACCAATTTGGAGGATTACTCTTTGACATCAAATTATTCATAAAAGTATGATGACAGAAATTGGAGATAAAATTAAGGATGAACATTACTACATGAATCCATTTTCTTGACTAGAATATACATAAAAACACCAGCAACAAAAATAGAACGTTTTACAAAAAAAAAAAAATCTATAACAAAGTGGGACAATTAAATAATATAGACTATAGCTTGTAATCAGATCCAATCAAATCTGAGAAACAAGCAGAGTTTTGGTGAATGTGAGAGAGAGCAACTTATAATAAGCTTGAATCAAAGAAATTAAACAGATGGGAAGTACTTGTTTAGATTGAAAGGAAGTGAATAAAACTCCTCACTTCTTGAGTCACCCTTGAAAGACCTATACTTGTCCCACCAATGTTTTCCTCTGTCTTTTCTTATAGCACCGTCTCTCTTGTGTAGTGTGTTGTCTAGGAAATATGCCACAACACCCGCAACAAATGGCTTTGATTGGAATGGCACATTTATTATATCATTGAACTGCCAAAAGGTACATAAAATGTTATTACTGCAACTCAACATAGCATAATTATTAACAGCTCCTTCATCTTAGCATCTTTGCTACCATTAAGTTGTTAAAAAAATCTCCTTTTTTATGTGTTTGGCAAATTTTTTTAAGTAAAAGTACTAGAAAAGTTAAAAGAAATTTTTTTTTCTCAAAAGCTACAATTTGCATAAATCTTTTTTGCTTTAGAAAAAAAATATTTTAAAATAGTAACTAAACAAAAAATTTTTTTTATTTTATTATACCCAAACATAATTGATACATAAAAAAATATTTTTACATGAAATATCTAATCAAATTACTTTTACTTTTTCAAAACATTTTTAAAAAGAAAAGATCACTTAAAAAACAAAGATTCTTTTGTTACAAGCTAGGTTAAAAAACAAATATTCTACTCTTTGAACTTTCGAAACGTGCAATTTGACTCTTTAAATTGTAAAATATAAAATATATATTAGAATATAAATACATATTAAAAATAAATTAAACCACATATATTTATACACATACATTGGCGGTTGATTATAATGACTAATTTTTGTGTTCAAATAACATTAAACAAAACATCGGTCACTTTGGAATTTTGATGTAAACACATTGAATTTAATTTCTAATGTATCAAAATTTCAAAATGACGGATATTTTCGAACGGATGGAGTAAATATTATTATTTGGGAAAAATGCAATTAACCTTCTTTGTTAAATATCTTGTTAACTTTTCTTGCAAAAGAACCCTTAAAAAGGACAGTTAACGAAAGGTATTGTCAAGTCTTCACCGCATCGAATTGCACATTTTAAATTGTTTAGGGGGTTAGAAGTTTGGATGAGTTAATTGCATTTTCCCAATATTACTATATATGAATGTTATGCATACCCATCTGGCACCAGTGTGGACTGGTCCAAAACCATTAATTGCTGTGTACTCATTGAAGTACTGAGGCACTGACAAGCCAAGGAACACAGAGAAGCCTAGTATGAACTTTGTCCTAAAACTGTTGAGATTGCAGAACTGAAGGAAACTTATACCCCCAGCACCTAAAATTGATGAAAAATGTTAAAAAAATATATATATATTAACACAAACTTTTAAAAAATTACATTATTATGATGTTTGTTGAAATAATCAAAATACGAACTTACCGACATAAGCAAAGAACAAGCAGTAAAGAGCAGCAACAATGGGAGGCGGGATCGATGCGAAAACCGCTCCAAATTTCCCTAAAGGGAAAGGAAAAGTTAGCGGTGTTAAACAACAGAAGAAAATGCATTCACATTTCGCTTTCATCAACTCACCAAGTATTGAAAAGAAAATCATAAATCCGGCAGATATTTGCACAACTCTTCTGCTTCCAACTTTGGTCAAAGCCAACAGGCCTGCATTTTCTCTGTGGAGAGAAAACATATGAATTCCTTTCATGCTTGTTTGGATGTCATTATTTTAATAAAAAAAAAGATTTTTTCAATGAAAAATATTTTTTTTATTTTTTAACGTGTTTGACAATTTTCAGTAGTAAAAATAAAAGCACTAGAAAAATAAAAAAACATCTTTTTTTTAGAAGCTGTAATTTACATCTTTTTTTTAAAGATATTTTTCCTTAAAAACAAAGATGTTTTTCATGTAATAAATAAATAAATAAGTACTTTTATATCATTATATCCAAACATAATTAATAAATAAAAAGATCTTTGTGTATGAGATATCCAAATATAAAATTACTTCTACTTTTCTATAAGATCTTTAAAAAAAAATAACTAAGAAAAAAGATCTTTCATAGGTAGAGCATACAATACAAGTAGAACAATTAAGTCTTACACAGATACTGAGGATCCGTTCACAGTTCCGAACAATCCCGATAACAGAATGCCAACTCCCTGTAAGCAGATAGAAGATGCAAATTAGTAATCAACTATAACCTTACCACTATTATTATTTTATAAATTCAAGAAATTTAATTTGTTTTCCAAATATTTAAATGTTTATACCTGCCAACCGATACCCCTACTGAGAATAGAGGGAGGTAAAGGAGTTGCACTGGCATACCTATATACAGCAATAAAAGCTCCACTGGACTACTTGTAAGGAACAAAAAACATGTCAGTAGGAAATTTAATTTGAAAATGCACATCACCAACTGCATTAATTCTAAAGCTTACATACTACACGACAATGCTGACATTAATTTTCATGCAGTGTGTGTACACTTTGTCATTTTACAGAATTATAAATTTGAGAATTGGTTATAATTGCTTCCATTAGTTTTTAAAAGAAAACAAAATATATTAGGAGCTAACACTTTTATTTAAAAAAAATAAAATAGAGAATTGGCTAGTGTTAGCTGAGATGCAAGACAAATATAAGAAAAAATTATTAGTTACCTATAAAAAAAAAAGAATTTAGGTTTTGATGCATTGTCAGTGTAAAACAATTTTGCATCTAATGTGATTGAACGACTGTTTTACACTGTCAATGCATCAAAATTAGACTCAAAATAAATAAAATTAAAAACTCTTTGGTCACAGGAAGCTACTATATTTGTCACTTTTTGGGAAGGACTGGCTACTAAATTGAATTGGTACAAATGATAGTAACAAGCTAGCAGCAATATTGACAACAGGTTTCTGACCCCAATGTCTCCGCACTTCTTACTTTATGTGTTGAGACAGTTACCAAATGCCTCCCAAGGGTGACATGCATACATTAGAAGGAAATTCCACAAAACATAGACACCGAAGGGGAAAAACGAATAAGGCAGAGTCTTATGGCATAGTTACATGACCAATTCAACTAATTGGTATGTTATAAATATACTTTCCACCTAATATATTTCACATGTCGAGTATCGCGTACGGCATACCCGTACCTGAATGTATTGCATTATGTGTACTATGTCTTATGGTACTGTGGCACATATAGTGTGTACAAGATGATGAACTGAGAAAAGGAAAGTAGGGAAATTATGGAGGGAGAGACTAGGCTGCCCTATGTCATCAGCAAAATATTTGTCCTATTTTCTTTTCTTATAAACACCATTTCGGAATTCTAGATTAAAGAAAATAATTACCTCTACAAGAGCAACGAAAGCGGCCATCATCATGGCAAAGGCTTCTCCTGCATCAAACGAAGGTGCTCCCCATTGGAAGGGATATGGAACTCTTATCCTGCAAACTCAAAATCCATGAGAAATCTATGTTGAGGATATCAAATATATATTTCTGCCCTTGCTTCAAAGTTTAGTAAGTACCCCCAAAAGATTTAAGAATTACACATCACATATATCCACATTCATAAACCATTCTAGAATATAAGAATATGAATCTGGAAAAGGAGAAAACTGTTGAATGAATAAAATTAAGGCTCTATTGGCATTAAATAACTAAGTTTTAAAGTTAGTCCCCATGCATATATTTTCAATCGGATTTGTCTCATCCAAATGCTGATAATTTATACTTATATACCATGAGATTAATATAAAAACCGTTTAATAATGACATAGTTTCCACATATAAAAAATACAATTAAGGGATAAAATTAAAGGAAATCAAACAACTAACCAAGGAGCTGCATTAATAAGTCCAGCACGGTCGGTGCGGCAGGACAACTGTGTTTTGGGTGCGGCATTGTTATAGGCCCCTCCGACGGTGAGTATATGAGCATATACCCACACAATTACAACTGTAAAAATGACTGCGAAACGGTCGAAGATATGCTTCCCGGAACCTAACACATGGGGCACATACTGCACAATAGCCACTAGTTAACAACAAATTTGGACTTGTAGAAACCATCATGCTAGGAAAATAATAAAATCAAGAGAACTGAAGTAACTAAGATTGTAATGCTCGACAATGAGTGTATGAAACTTCGAGGAACTATACCTGTGAGACAAATACTAGCAATACAAGTTCTGGCAGTCCAATCTCAACACATTTAGCAACCTAAATCCAAAGACACATCAATGTTGAGACTTTCTAGAACTTGTCGTGAACATAATCATTTTAAATCTGAATCAAAAGACTTACCCCAGGAAATCCTAACTCGTACAAGCCGAAACCAACCAGAGATACCAAAGGAACAGCCGAAAGAGGACTTAAGAACCTAGTGAAAATAAGTTACATCACATGGTAAATTGTACCGATTCACAAGAATAATACATTCTTTAATCTTTTCAATAGTACTAGAAACATCATGTCATGAAACAATGGAAAATGAAAAGGGAATTCTTAAAATCTGGGTTGCATTTTAGCTCAGAGATGTTAAAGCCATAAACATAAAGATAAAGAAAATACATTGCAGCTGTTTACAAAGAACAGAGACCAACCTCGCAACGTTACGCCAGAGGCCACTAAAGCCTAGTACTATTTGCAGTGTTGAAGCAACAATAAGAGCACCCTGGATTGCCCGCATTATTCTCTTGAATTTCTGATTACATAAATAAGCAAATCAAACAGAAAAATGTGATCAAACAGTTCCAATCAAATCAGCACAAAATCCCATGTCTTTCTTTAGTGCTTGAATTGAATTGATATTCATCTGTTTACAATCAAATTAAGCATAGCAAGCTTCTAACTTTCCAATTATTGTAATAAAAAACAAACAAACAAACAAACAAACAAACAAAACATGTATACAAGTTAGGAAAACTATTCAAAACAGGTAACCCAGCTAGAGCGCTTAGGACACTTGTTAGCAAAAACCATAACATAAAAACAAAATATGCATAATAGAATAACAATTAACAAGCAAGTAGCAACACAGTAGTCTCCATCCAGTTTAAGTCTCATTCCATGACAAAGTACTACAGATATGTGTCCAAAATTAATTACGTACAATAATTAGGTTTACAAAAATACTTTGTACACACAAAAAATCAGCCATCATATATTTGTGTATAAATATATATGTAGTTTAACTACTTTTTTAATGTGTATTCCATAATGGTAGCTGATTTTAGTGCACGCCCAACATGGTTGTTGAGTTTAAAAATATCTTGATTATAGATAAATTAGATTGACTGTAAAAAGTCATCTCTCACTAACTCTTCTCTATTGATATTATTTTCCCACTTATCCTCTCATAGGCTAAAAATTTAAACTTATGTCAAAAATTTTTATTTGTATAATGCCTTTTTAAAATGATTAATTATGTCATAATCCATTTATGTATGTTTGATACTTTAGCTGAAAAGTAGTTTTAAGACAATTTATTATATTTGGAATGTGAGAAAAAGCTATTTTAAGTGGTATAATTACAAATATGGATATAAAATGATTGATTATATTATTATTTAACATTTGATAGTTGAGGTTAAATTGGCAAAATTATTAATCTTTTCCTTATAATCATATGCTCTTAATAGTTTTACTAGTGGAAAATTTTAATTAGTGCTGCCTAATTTCTTTCTCAATGGACACTTATTTTGGGCCAAAGTTAGTAATTAAAATCTTCATGAGAGCTTAGAAAAAAGCGAAAAAAATAAAAAATAAAAAGAGTGAGACATTTTAGTTTTGATCACACAAGACCTCTATGGGATCTGGTTCACCACTGAATCGACCGGCAAGAATAATCGAGATTGTGGTCGGAACAAAGGTATAAGATCCTCCTATGACTGCAGGTAGTCGAGTTCCAAACAGTGTTTGCAACAATGTGTTAATACCAGCTACAAATAGTAATGTTTGGATCACTTTTGCCTTCTCCTCCTGCACAAAGTAGAACAATGAATCTTTTTTTTTTTTTTCACATAACTTTTGGCTACGATGAGAATGTAGTATCAAACCTTATGACTGTATAGTATAGTCAATAATATTCCACATTAAATAAAAAATGCTGTATAATCAATTATCACTTACATTGCCACCTCCCATTTGAGGGACAAGAGCAGTGGGAATAAGCACAGTTGTTCCAAGCATCACAAGAAAATGTTGAAAACCAAGAAGTATGGCCTCAGCTGCATCATAATGTCACCAAAATTTCTCATCAAATTAGTTTAAGAATAAAAAGAACACAAAAACAAAATTGAAATCCCATGGTAAAGAGATTCTTAAAATTGTAACTGCACAGTAATTAACTACATATTTTATGAATAAAAGTAATCCAAAAATATTTTTCAAAACAAAGCATTTTTGGTGGCTACTTCGATATCTTTGTGTGAAGATAATATTATGAACCGTGAGTTAGTTTGACATATTTGACTGAACCATCTAACTGCTTGCCAAATTATTTTCACATGAAGATGTCTTCATAAAAGTAACCACCTTTTAAAAATAATATAACTATGTCAAGCGAACACAATTTAAAATTAAAAGAAATTTAATTACAGCAATTAAATTACCTTATGTTTAAAACACACTAAAATTTAGGAATGCCTCATCTATACACACTCCCCATAAAGTAAATTATTGCAATTATAAATGATTAACTTGACTACTTTGTTCAATAGTTCACTGTATAGTGTCGGTGCTGTACTGCTGTTCTTAAATGTACCTAAATCCAACAATATGAATAATATAGATTTTGTTTCTCTTAAAAAAATCATTATTCCTTTTATTTGAAGAAAATATAGAAGCAACAATTATAGCAATATGTCCTAAAAAAATGAAATTTTAGATAAAGGGCCTAAATTTGAAAGCAGCGAATGAAAATTTTTGTTACCAAATCTGGATCTGGAAACAACTGCGAAGAACCTCAAACATGAATGTAGTATTAAGATAAAAAATAATGTGAAAATATATTTTTTTTTTAAAAAAAAAAAAAAAGAGCACTCAGTCACACAGACATACACAACTTTAAACATGCTTCGACTCGCATAAAAATATAAAGTATCCAAGTTCCCCAAATGCAAAACCAAAAATAATAAACATTTTTTGTTTTTAAGAAATAATAATAAAAGAGTTGGTGAAAAATCAGGGACTCATGAATTAAAGAACCCAGAAGTTTGAAGTTTGTCCTTTCTTTTTCTTTTTCTTTTTCTTTAACATGAAACAGCTTTAAAGTGAGCTGATTTTTTAGTCAGTCAAAAAAGAATTAATATGGCATATTCTGGGAACTGAAAAAGAAAGAGCTTTTTATTCTTTTGAATCTAATCTAAGGTTAAATATTATTAATAAAAAGACTCACGCCATGGAGGTGGACTAGTAATGCAGTAAGAGATATTTGGTAACTGATCCTTCGGTGGATGTGGTTGTGGCTCATCTGATTTTCCTCCTCCTCCTCCTCCTCCTCCTCCTCCTCCTGCCATGACTCTTCTTTCTTTCTTTTTGTCTCTCCTTTCTAACAATCTAGACAGCTTTCAAAATGGCCAAATCTTAGAGAACGACCAAGATCCTTTATCAAAAGAGACACCACGAAGTAAAGAGAAAATGATAGTGTAACTAGAGAGTGTAGTTTTAGCTTTATTTTTGTTGAATATAATGCGATGGTTTGTGATATTGATAATCATAGCATAGGTATTTAACATCGATGTTAAGGGAGATTAAAAAAAGGTACCTTTTTTTGTAAATAAATTAAAGTTTGAGGAGGAAAATGATTAAGTTGAGGGGCTATAAAGTCAAAATGCAATATATTAAGTTGCCCCCACTAAGCCACCCACCACCCTCAAAAGGAGAAGAGAAAGAGAGAGGTGGTGTTGTTATTGTGGAGCGTGTGGTGGAGTAAAGGAAACTCAAAAATGGTAGCAGAAACAGAAACCATAAAAGGAGTGTAGACACTCTCTCTCTCTCTCTCGTATAAATTAAAATTAATTATTAGTATAAAACTATATATTATAATATAAAATATGTTATGAAACCACTCATTCTAAAAACTTAAGTTAATGGGAAAAGGTAATATTAATGGTTATATCTTTAATACTTTTCTTTTAACAAGAGCCTTTTTTTGGATTTGTTTGATTTTGTATAAACCTTTTTTTTTCTTTTAAAATATATAATATATATAAATATATAATGATTAATTTTGATATATAAATAATATTTTTTATTTATGAAATAGAAATAAGTAAAGTCATTTGATGTATAATAATTAGATTTGTTCACCTAGAAAAAGAAAAAGCTATCATTTTTAGATTTGAAACTTCTGGGTTGTTTCTATCTCTCATTCGATGTCTTGATATGTTTGTTTGAGTGATTTAAAGTTTTGAAATAAATAAAAAAAAGCATGTAAAGTAGAAAATTTATAAAGAAATGGAGATTTGTTGAATTATGCGTATGCGTAAAAAGGAAGTCTGTCAGGCAACGCGTATGCGTGATAAGCATTACAGAAATCACGTTAGACTTTTCATTAAATCTGACGTAAACATTTAGATAGAAGAATTGATCCGTCCAAATTTTATAAAGATCAAAAATTTAAAAATATTTTTTAATAATTAAAAATAAAAATATCTACAGAATAAAAAATCAAAAATTTATTTATCCTTTTTTCTAATTTGGAGATGTAAGCGTGTAGCTTAATTGAATGAGCTTATTCTTTCTAGTTAACTAAGTAGGGTTTCAAACTTTCAATATTTTTTCTTTTTGGAACATAAAAAATCTTTTAAAAGTCTCGCTCAAGTCTCAGTCATCCCATTGATTAAGCTGCTTAAGAACTACTGAACTAGCAAGGGATTAATCGTCCCACGTAAATATTAAGATATAGAAAAAAATAATAATAATACACATTAAAAGTATAAAATATAAAATATATATTAAAATATAAAATAATATTAAAATTTATAAAATAATATATATATATATATATATATATATATATATATAATACTTAATTTGATGGTTAATTTTTATATATATTATTTTTGTAAACATTTCTCCTCAGTCGTTACAACTTAAAACCTTCTCTGCTAACTCTTTTATCAAAGAAATGATAAAAGAAAGCAAATTATACACTTATGTAAAATCTTCACCTTAAATGCTACAAATATAAGATGACGTATTACTCTTAAGAGAATGATATATTCTATTCTATGATTATAAAGGGCCAGTTACAAATCAGGCTAATTTTTTTTTATATAAAAAATTATTAGTATCTTTGTTAAAAATAAAATTATTTAGTATAATTATATGTGGATGAATTTTTTTATAAGTAAAAAATTAATATAAAATATATATTATTATTCTGACAACACACAAAATACATATTAATTATGTATCATCATTCTGATAATATATAGATATATATTAGACATTTTTTTTATACTTCTATAATTCTGTAATATATTTTAAATATTAATATTTAATCAAAACACAATTTTTATCAACATATTAAAAATAATTTCTGTACAAATCAATCTATAAAATTCTATTACCAATTAATATCTATTACTAATTTGTGAATGAAATGAACCTCATCTCTCTTGACCTAACTTACTTTTCCAACAAACATTGTTCACATTGATTGTTCTGCTATGTACGGCGCCATGCTTGGATGTGAAAATCAAACATGATGTTCATGAGCATATGTTTTAGGTAGCCATTCTTTTTCTCATACACGTCATCTGTGAGCAATGATATCACTTCATAAGAAAAAATTTGTCTAATTCTATTTAAAAGAAATTGTCAAAAAGTTCATAAATTGATTTATTTATAAACAATAAAAATTATATGATATTACGTAAATTTTTATGTTTTTTATACGGTTCAAAATTATTTTATTTTATTTAATAGTAACGTTTATAATTATATATTTGTTATATTTAATGTTATATATATATTTATTTATTTTTGTAATAATTAATAAATATAAAATAAAATAACTTTAATTAATTTGAATTGATTTTTATTGTTTTCAAACATTTTTGTTTTATAATTGTAAAGAAACTAGAATTTATATAAGAAAAAAAATACTTGATGAAGGAACTTCGTAACTATAATAGTGTGTATTATATAAATGGGTAATGATGTATGTAATCTTCATAATAATATATGTGAAAGATACTTTGCTGGAGTTCATAATTAAGAGATAATTATTATCCATTTTGTATATTATTATTACTGTAATTTGATTTTGATAGAGTTTAGTAATTTGTGTTTTGATAGTAGTCTGATCTAGTGCTCTATACTTTCTTTTTGAATGTTGCTGCATAGTTGAATAGTCGTGTTCTCTATTGGAAAGTGTGGTCTTTCTTATGAATATTAAGATTTGTATATCGGGTTGAAGTTTTGTATGATGATAAGTGATAACTCATATTCCATTGACAATTTAGTATATAACCTTGCTGTTAGAGATTTTGAAAAGATAAATGATAGAACTGATATTGAAAAAGAAAAATAAATAAATTAATTAAAACAATGAAATTATGTTCATGACGTGATATCTAGTATTTACCAATTACCAAGAAAATAAAAGTGAATGGTTTTGTATATTATTATTTGTAATGTAATTTTGATAGGTCAAGAAAAATATCATTTGCCCTTTTATGCTCGTGTAAAGGTGGCTATAGTTTGATTTGTGTTGAAAATTTTATAAAATATTTGTTCTTTTTCTAAGGTAGAGAAAGACAATGATAAAATCTATTGCCAGGGTCTTGTTGGTTTTTGAAAGTGAAATGGAGTTTATACACCACTATGAAATTATCTAATTCTTCAATTTTACTTTTTAATTAGTAAAAAAGTACAAAATTTTTTGTTAGAAGAGTGAAAAAAAAAAGCAGAAGAAAAAAATGAAAAATAGAGATTTCAGTTCATATAAATTTATTATATGTGAAAGACATGAATAAATAATTAAATTTATAATTTATTAATATTTTCTGAACGTTTAATATTAATAGAAACTAAATTTAAAAAAATTATATAATATAAAAATTCAATTAAAAAATATAAAAATCTAATAAAAATTCGATAAAATTATAAAAATCTGCAAAATAATTAAACCTTAATTTTAAGATCTCCTATTTGACTCCTTAATATTCTTCTAAAAGTAATTCTATGGCACATTGCTGCCTCTATTGAATAAACATTAACAAAATATTAAATTATTTTGCAAAAAGCCTTTATTAGTTATTACGAAAGTTTATCGGTACTACTTTTAACATTTTTTCCCCTTCAATGCAGAGTTAATGGTTCAACCCGAGGGCTACTTATTATATTTATTTTTCGATCTTGGATCTTTTATAATATTTATTTATTGCTCTAGATGTGTTTATAATATTTTAAAGTGTATGAATATAGGTTTTGAAAAAAATTCTTTAGATCAAAAGATAAAAACTAAGCATTTTATCATAAATTTTTTAATATTGTGTATTCAAACATAAAATAGTTATTTATAATAAAAATATTCTATTAAAAATGTAAAAAAAAAAAAACTATATTTTTTAAAAGTTATTCTAAAGACACTCTAAATAGTAAATACCAAGAAGGCAACCAGTGTGCATAAAACGATACACCTTAAATTAGAGTTGATGTCGTTTTGTAATAAACCTCCTTTATTTTGATAATAAATATCCTTAATTAGACAGCAGCATGATGGAGTGGTAGTGGTCGTTTTCGGATTTTCAAAAGTTGGGAGATGCATGTGACTTGTTTTCTCGTAGTCAAAATTAGAAGATAGCGAATCCAAATATTAGAAACTGAGAATAAAAAATAGGAACAAACGCCTTTTTTCTAAAATATTTTTTAGTAATTAAAATTTAATATATATAATCGATTAAATCATGTTATTTTTGTTAAAATTAAATTAAACAAATTGATTTAACCGAAAAAATGATAAATTAAATTTTGAATTGGTCTAAATTAATATTTTTTTTATAAAAAATAAATACAATACCTTTATTATAGAGAATGATTAAAATACTCTTATTATAATTCTTCTTGTTTTTCATAAAGATGTGCTAATAAAGATGTTTTTTTTATAAAGACGCTCAAATACTCAAATACCGTCTTTTTATCTGAAAAACGTTTTCATTTTGTCATAATTCTTCTTGTTTCACTCTATTGAGAGGAATAAAACCAAAAAAAAAAAAGAGAAAAAATCAAACAAAAAAAGAAATAAGAATAAAATTTCTCAAAACTCCTCATCATGTTCTTCTTCTTCTTGTCTTGTTCATCTAATCAAACAAAGAAGAAAAACACATAATACTGCAAAATCACTTGATGAATTTGGATGCATTTTTGTTCATGATTCAATTTTTTGTTCATTCTTAATATAATTTTTTGTTCATTCTGAATATAATTTCGATTTATTTCTGAGTGAATTAAGGTTCATTTGGTCTCATTGTTTTGTAGAATTTAAAACTCTTCCTCCTCACCTTCTACTACTTCTTCTTCTTCTTCTTTTTCATTTTTTGCTTCTTCATCATATTCTTCTTATTTTAGTTTGTCATAATTCTTCTTGTTTCACTCTCTTGAAAGGAATAAAAAAAAGAAGAAACAAGAAAAAAAACTCCTCAAAACTTCTCATCATGTTTATCTTTTTCTTGTCTTATTCATCTAATCAAACAAAGAAGAAGAAATGCATAATATTGCAAAATTACTTGATGGATTTAGATGTATTTTTGTTCATGATTCAAATTTGTTTGTGTGTTTGTTTTTAAATTGAGTTTGTGTGCCACAATCATTAAGTAATTTCAGTTCATTATGGATTTAAATAAGGTGCACTTGGTCTGTGCTTGTTTTGAAATAAATTTACATTATGATTTTTTAATTTTTTGTTCATTCCGAATATAATTTCGGTTCATTTTAGAGTGAATTAAGGTTCATTTGGTCTCATTGTTCTGTACAATTCAAAACCCTTCTTCTTCTTGTTTCACTCTATTGTGAGGAATAAAACCAAGAAAAAAAAAAGAAAAATCAAGCAAAAAAAAAAAAGAACGTGACGATAAGGAGAAATCTTCTTCTTCTTGTTTCACTCTATTGTGATTTGTGAGGAATAAAACCAAGAAAAAGAAAAAAAAATCAAGCAAAAAAAAAAAAAACAGAACACGACGATAAGGAGAAAACACGTGAAGAAGAAGGAACACGAAGAAGGAGGAGAAGGAGGAGGAACGCGAAGAAGCCGTTCGTGCGTGTAATCATGCTCTTTTAATGAGAGTAATTTTTGTTAGTGTTAAACCTATTTGGATGAACTTGGATAACAATAATGCTTGGATGTGTAGCAGCACTCATCCAATCAAAATTGAAAAATACTAATATTTAGTTTCTATCTTATTTAGTTTAAATAATTAATGCAGAAAAAATTGTTGGGTAACCAAGTCAATTTTATAATCAAGTTGCAAATCGATTAGAGTGGAAAATGAAATATGCTTTATAAAAATGTGAATACCTCTTTTTGAAATATTTTGATAGATGAGTGTGACATAGATGAATGTGAAAGATTTTAATATCATTCCTATTGTTGAAAATAAAACTGTAACTCAGAAAGAATGTAAAATTAAAGACTTAGAGATGAACATCTTGTAAGAAGTGCTCGAGATGATTGAAACAAGGGAGTGACTCAGAGAGAATTAGAAGAAAAGAATTTTTCTGCAATCAATTCTCATTACTAAGAAGAGAAAATACAGATAGAAAATGGTTGATAAGTAAACTGTTCCCAATCACACATTGCATGTATATATACATTTGCTGTAATTATGGTTCTAGAAGATTAAATTATAATTAGCCTATTCTAATTCAGTTAGCTATACTACCAATAGTCAGTTACAAAGCATAACATAAAAAAAAAATGGTTAGCCATCTCAACTTGTTCACATGGGTCAAGTCACACCCTCCCTCAGGCTAGGCGCATGAATATTCAAGAGTCGTAGCTGGTCATGACACACTGCAAACATCTTTGGACTCAAAGATTTTGTAAGTATGTCTGCAGTTTTCTCTGTAGTTCGAATGGGTAACAAATTTGTCACATTCTCCTTTGATTTGTCTCACACAATATGGTAATCTGCCGTTCTTTCATGAAAGATAGAATTTGCAACAATGTGTAGAGCTGCCTGGCTATCACAATATATTGCTATAAGTTTTATCAATGTTAGTTTTAGTTCCTTTGTGATGAAGGTTATCCATTGAGCTTCACAAGTGGCTGCTGCCAAGGGTCGATATTCTGCCTCTACTGAAGAGCAAGCTACCACACTTTGTTTCTTGCTCTTCCAAGTGATAAGGCTTGTGCCTAAGAAGAAACATAAACATGAAACTGATCTTTGAGAGTCTAGACATGCTGCCTAATTGCCGTCAGATACCCTATCACTTCAAGATCTGACTTTGTGGAGAAAAGTAGTCCTTGGGCTGGTGCTACCTTCAAGTAGTGCAATACTCTTAATCTAGCATCAAAGTGTTTATCGGTGGGGCATTTAAGAAATTGGCTGAGCTTTCTGACTACGTAGCTTATCTCTGGCCTAATGTTTTAGGTAGAGTAACCTTCCTATCAATCTTCTATATTCACTGTTGTCTTCAAGTGGTGTACTCGTTGACTTAGATTGTGTTAAGTAGTCCATGGGTGTCATGACCCCTTTGCTGTGAGTATTCCATAGTCCTCTAGAAGTTCTAGGCAATATTTTTGTTGATACATAGTAATTTCCTCCCTACTTCTTGAAAATTCAATGCCTAGAAAGTATTTCAATTCACCAATATCTTTAATCTGAAATAGGTTGTGAAGGTGTTATTTAATAGACCTGATCTCATCCATGTTGTTGCCATCTAGTACAAGGTCATCGACATAGACTAATATAGCAGCGAAAGAGTCATTTGTTCCTTTTGTAAAGAGACAGTCATTGTGTCTGAATTGAGAGTAACCATAAGCAGTAGGAGTGGAGGCCAATTTGGTATGCCACTAGCGGTTGGCCTGTTTTAGGCCATAGAGAGAGTGTGTGAGTTTGCAAACCAGAGTTGGATCAGAGACATTGAGACCAGGTGGGACTCACATGTAAACATCTTCAAGGAGATCACCATGAAGGAATGCTGTGTTGACATCAAGTTGATGGACAATCCAAGATCTAGCAGCAGCTATGGCTAAAAGGATTTTTAGGGTGTTCATTTTCACGATGGGGCTAAATGTGTCAAAATAATTTTGCCTAGAAACCTATGTGAAGCCCTTAGCAACCAGCTTTCGCTTATACCTTTGAACTGTGCCATTAGCCTTCAATTTCATTTTGAACACCCACTTGCACCCTATAGCTTTCTTCCCCTTAGACAGAGTAGTAAGGAACCAGGTATTATTTTGTCTTAAAGCTTCTAACTCTACACTAATAGCTTGCTTCCAGCAGGTATATGCAACAACTTTCACATAGATTTTTTGTTCAACTAAGGTTGACAAAGCTAAAGAGAAATTCTTTTGTGGATTTAACAGGAGTCATAAAAAATGACACTGGACAGTGGATATTTGCATCGTCTCAAAGAGGATTGAGGAGCTGAGTATTTGTGCAATTGTGAGCAATAAAAATCTTTAAGATATGAGGGAGGTTTTCTTTCCCAAGTTGATCTCTGACATGGCAGAAATTGGCAGATTAAGAAATTAATATGAGAGATACGTTGCAAGTACAGTTCTTAACCAACAAAAATCCGCTTATCAATTTAGAAGGGTTGTCACAAAATTAGAATTAAAATACTGGGAGTATGAATCCCAGCTCGTCTCCCAACGAGTTGCAGAAAGATGTACTATTTTATCAATCAGAGATTTTCCAAATGGTTTTAAGTTTGATAAACAGGAAATTAAA
The DNA here is from genome assembly GCF_059453495.1 of Arachis ipaensis. Classification (NCBI taxonomy): domain Eukaryota; kingdom Viridiplantae; phylum Streptophyta; class Magnoliopsida; order Fabales; family Fabaceae; genus Arachis; species Arachis ipaensis. The sequence goes on from NC_142440.1 coordinate 129,930,400, forward strand.
TCAGAGAATTTATGTAATTTAAATAAAGATCTTGACTGGGAGTAGATTAATCGGAAGTTCTATCCTTGTTGGAGTTCTCCCAAGATCAATTGATAATTGAAAGTTGTTCTACTTAGTTATCCTTTACTGGGTAGAGGAAAGTCAAGTAAGTTGGAAGTCTACTTCTATTCACAAGTTCTAATCCTCTCCCTTGGGAAGGATTAGTGTCAGTGACTAGAGAGCCATCCAACAATAAACCCAATTACAATTTTACTCTTGAGCATTCCAACTCAAGGTTCTCCTTTCAATCAACTCCCAATCAAATTAGAGAACCACTCGCTCATCATGAATGTAAACTTCACAAAATAAGAAAGGGAAATAAAGGAAGACATGATAAATAATAATCAAAAAGACCAATTAAAAATAAAAATAGTTCTTGTATTAATAAATTCTAAAAATAATCCAATGGTAACTCTGAACAAATTAAGGATATGAAAGAGTAAGTAAAAAAAATAGAGAAAACAAACTAGAGAGATGAAGTCTTGCAGAGGTAATAACTCTTCTCTATATCCCAATCTAAAAGCAATAAAAACGAAATCCTAAGAACTATGAATGTGTAGAGAGAAAACCTAGAGGAGGAGTAAAGTCAGATCTAAAACTCAAAATTATGCCGAATGAATGTCCTCTCCCTGGTCTCTGCATGTTCCCTAGCTCTAATCTGTGTTTCTGGGCCGAAAACTGGGTTGAAATGCGGCCCAGAATCCACGCCAGCGATTTCTACAAATTCTGCAGATCGCGCACGTCATGCGATCGCGTCATCCACGCGTTCGCATCATCCAGCGTTTTTCCTTGCCACGCGTGCGCGTCGTCCACACATTCGCGTCACTCGTGTGGCTTCCAATTCACGCGTTCGCGTCAGGCACGCGAGCGCGTCACTGCGATTTCCTCCATTTCGCGCGGTCGCGTGAGCCATGCGTCTGCGTCGCTTCTCGCTGGTCATCTCCTCAATTTTTTGTTTCTTCCATTTTTTGTCAGCCTCCTCTCCATTCTCTAAGCCATTTCTGCCCTATGAAGCCTGAAACACTTAATACACAGATCACGGCATCGAATGGTATAAAGGAGAATAAAAATATAAAATTAAAAGATCTTTAGGAAGCAAGTTTTCAACCATGGAACAATTTTGGGAAGGACTTGTAATATCATGCTAATCATATGAATAAGTGGGTGATGACTTGATAAAACCACACAATTAAACACAATATAAATCATAAAATAATGGTTTATCAACCTCCCCACACTTAAACATTAGCATGTCCTCATGCTTAGTTGAAGGAGATAAATATGAATGAATAGGGACATATAAGACTCATGCAATGCAACCTATGTATATGAATGCAACTATATGATTTTGTTTATCTGATTAAAAATAAATGAGTTCTCTAAGACAGAACATAGAGCAGATTCCACTAGTTTAAATCATACAGTAAAAGCAGGTGAATTTGTAAGAAGACAGCTCGTAAAAGCAGGGGACATGGAGTCGAGCATTGAACCCTCACCTAATGGTGTGTGTGCACTCTAATCTCTCTAGTGTATAGGGTAATCACTCTATCCTTCTCTAATCATGCTTTCTAATTTTTTTGTTCTTCACCTAACCAATCAACAACATTTAATGTACTAATGCAAACATCATGAGGTCTTTTCAAGGTTGTAATGAGGCTAAGGTAAGGGTAAGGGTATATATGGCTAAGTGAGCTTATAAATTGAATCTTTAATTAACCCAAGCTTTCACCTAATCATATATGTATATTCTATATAACTTCAAATTTCATACCTAGCTATCGAGAATTTCCTTTTCACATTCCATACTCATGCATCAACCTTTGTTTTAATTTTTCTCCCATGTGCATTGATTGTTTAATTTAGCATTGGGGTAATTTTGTCCCCTTATATATATATATATATATTATATTTTTTTATTTTTTTTATATTTTTTTATATATTTTGTTTTATGCAGTATGCAAATGCAAACTATATGCACTAGTACGTAGAAGAGTTATTGAAAAAGAAAACTAAGAAGAGAGAAAGGAACGATCATACCATGGTGGGTTGTCTCCCACCCAGCACTTTGCTTTAACGTCCTTAAGTTGGACGCTCCACTAGCTCAGTCTTCTGCTGTGGGTGGATCTTCCAAGAGGAAGATCTCTAGCTCCTTCTTATTCTTCATCTTTTCACCATGATAAAGCTTTAAGCGATGTCCATTGACTTTGATGAATTCAGAGCTTGAAGGATGACTCAGGTGGAAAACTTCGTATGGCTCAGCCTTCTCTACTCGATACCGGCCGTCCCATCTTGATCTCAACTTGCCTGGCATGAGCCTCAATCGGGAGTTGTAAAGGAGGACTAAGTCCCTCGGTTGGAACTCTCTCCTCTTGATGTGCTTATCATGTACAACCTTCATTTTTTCCTTGTAAAGCCTGGAGTTCTCATAAGCTTCTAGGCGAAGGCTCTCTAATTCTTGCAATTGCAACTTCCTTTCAGCTCCGGCCTTCTCAAATCCCATGTTGCACTCCTTCACTGCCCAAAAGGCTTTGTGCTCTACCTCAACTGGGAGGTGACAGGCTTTTCCATAAACTAAGCGGAAGGGACTCATCCCAATGGGTGTATTGTATGCCGTTCTGCATGCCCAGAGTGCATCTTGTAGTCTGGTGCTCCAGTCTCTTCTATGAGGTTTGACTATCTTTTGCAATATACGCTTTATCTCTTTGTTAGACACCTCGGCTTGCCCATTAGTCTGGGGATGGTAGGCTGTTGCCACTTTGTGAATTATTCCATGCTTCTTCAGTAATCCTGTTAGTTTCCTATTACAAAAATGGGTGCCTTGATCGCTCACGATTGCTCGTGGTGATCCAAAGCGATAGATGATATGGTTTCTAACAAAGGAAACAACAGTGTTAGCATCATCGGTGCGGGTAGGAATCGCTTCCACCCATTTAGAAACGTAATCCACAGCTAACAATATATAAAAGTAACCATTATAATTTGGAAATGGACCCATGAAGTCAATTCCCCAAACATAAAAAATTTCACAGAAAAGCATAATCTGTTGAGGCATCTCATCCCTCTTGGATATATTACCAAACCTTTGGCATGAGGAACAAGATTTGCAAAATTCAGCAGCATCTTTAAAAAGAGTAGGCTACCAGAATTCACAGTCTAAAATTTTTCTAGCTGTTCTTTGAGGACCGAAATGTCCTCCACTCTCAGATGAGTGGCAGGCCTCTAAAATTGACTGGAATTCTGATTGAGGCACACATCGTCTAATTATCTGGTCAGCACCACACCTCCATAAATATGGGTCATCCCATATATAATATTTGGACTCGCTTTTCAGCTTGTCTCTTTGATGCTTAGTAAAGTCTGGAGGAAAAGTGCGGCTGACTAGATAATTAGCTACAGGCGCATACCAAGGGACTACTTCAGATACTGCTTGTAAGTTGTCGAATGGAAAATTATCATTTATAGGAGTGGATGCATCCTTAATGTGCTCAAGGCGACTCAAATGGTCTGCCACTAGATTCTGGTTACCACTCCTATCCTTAATTTCTAAATCAAATTCTTGTAGTAGCAGTATCCAACGTATAAGCCTTGGTTTGGACTCCTTTTTAGCTAATAAGTACTTTAGAGCTGCGTGGTCTGAGTACACTACTACTTTAGTACCAAGTAAATAGGCTCGAAATTTATCCAGAGCGAACACAATAGCTAAGAGCTCTTTTTCAGTAGTAATGTAATTAGATTGAGCAGCGTCTAAAGTTTTAGATGCATAAGCAATGACGAAAGGGTCCTTACCTTCGCACTGAGCCAGCGCTGCTCCTACTGCATGATTGGAAGCATCGCATATGATTTCAAATGGCTGGCTCCAGTCTGGTCCTCTCACAATTGGAGCTTGAGTCAGGGCAGTCTTCAGCTTATCAAAAGCTTGCTCACAATCTTCACTAAACTCGAACTCGATATCTTTCTGCAGCAATCTGGATAAAGGTAATGCTACCTTACTGAAGTCCTTAATGAATTTCCTGTAAAAACCTGCATGGCCAAGGAACGAACGGACTTCCCTCACGGAAGAGGGGTAAGGTAAACTAGAAATAACATTCACCTTTGCTGGGTCTACAGAGATACCAGTATCAGAAATAACATGCCCTAGAACAATTCCTTGTTTCACCATAAAATGACACTTTTCAAAATTTAAAACAAGGTTTGAACTAACACACCTGTCCAATACTCTAGATAAACTATCCAAGCAAAGGCTAAATGAATCACCATATACGCTAAAAGTCATCCATAAAGACTTCCATACAAGTCTCAATAAGGTAAGAGAAAAGACTCATCATGCACCTTTGGAAAGTAGCTGGTGCATTGCATAAACCAAAGGGCATTCTCTTATAAGCATAAGTTCCAAAAGGACATGTAAAAGTAGTCTTTTCCTGATCCTCAGGGGCTATATGAATTTGAAAGTAGCCTGTATAACCATCTAAAAAGCAGTAATGGGATTTACCTGACAGACGATCAAGCATCTGATCAATGAATGGCAAGGGGTAATGATCCTTGCGAGTGGCTTGGTTGAGATGCCTATAGTCAATGCAAACTCTCCATGAATTCTACACTCTAGTTGTCAGAAGCTCTCCTTGTTCATTTCTTACTGTTGTGACTCCAGACTTCTTGGGCACCACTTGTACTAGGCTAACTCATTTGCTATCTGAGATGGGATAAATGATATCTGCTTCAAGTAGCCTGGTCACTTCCTTCTTGACAACTTCTAAGATGGTGGGATTCAATCTCCTTTGAGGTTGACGGACAGGTTTTGCTCCCTCCTCTAAGAATATTCTGTGCTCACAAACTTGAGGGTTGATACCCACTATATCCGCCAAGCTCCATCCAATCGCTTTCTTATGTTTTCTCAGTACACTGAATAGCTGTTCTTCTTGTTAGGAAGTGAGCTCCCTCGCAATAATAACTGGAAACTTCTGCTTGTCCTCAAGGTAAGCATACTTAAGGTGTGGAGGGAGGGGTTTTAATTCTAATTTCTGCTCATGGCCAAGCTCTGGATTATCCGGAGCTGTGATAATGGTAAAGTGCTCTCATTGTCCTCTGAGAATGTCCCCACACTTGGACCTTGCCCTATGTAATTCTTTTCTAATTCTTCCTGGTGAACTTCAGCTACGGTTTCATCAATGATGTCACACTGGGAGATAGAATGATCTTCTGAAGGGTGCTTCATAGCTTAATTTAAACTGAATTTTACTATTCTGCCATCTATTTCAAAAGAATAAGTTCCTGAAAATGCGTCCAGCTTGAACTTTGAAGTCTTCAGGAATGGTCTTCTAAGCAGAATTGATGATGGCCTCCCGGAGTCATTAGGGGGCATTTTCAGGATATAGAAATCAATAGGAAATATGAGCTCCTTGATGCTCACTAATACGTCTTCAGCAACTCCAATCACTGTAATAATGCTTTTATCTGCTAACACAAAATGAGCTGCTGACCTTTTTAAGGGAGGGAGCCTTAAAGCATTATATATAGACAAAGGCATTATACTAACGCATGCTCCTAAATCACACATGCAGTCAGAAAATATCATACCTCCAATAGTACAATTAACCATACATAGACCTGGATCACTACATTTTTCAGGTATACCTCCCATTAAAGCAGAGATAGAACTACCTAAAGGAATGGCTTCTAATTTATTAATTTTATCCTTATGTATACATAAATCCTTTAGAAACTTCGCATATTTAGGTACCTGTTGAATAACATCAAAAAGGGGAACGGTTACCTCAACCTTTTTGAATATTTCTACCATTTTGGGATTGAGTTCCATCTACTTCCTGGGCTTCCTTGTGAGTTGTGGAAAGGGGACAGGATGGGTATTATCAGCAGTTTCAACATTCTTTGGTGCTTCACCCTGTGGTTGAGTTTCCTCTTTTTCAACTATGTCCTATATGTCCTCTTCCTCTTCAGCATCTTCCATTTCCACTGCATCTTCAACTGGGGTGTGTTCTAGTAGACTTGGCTCCTCTTGGTTCCTCTCCTACAGTGTGGTTCCAGATCTCAGAGTAATGGCATTGATGCCACCCTTGGGATTAGGTAAGGGTTGAGAAGGAAGTCCACCGGAGCTTGAAGGTTGGTCTGTGGAGTTATTTAGTGATCCAATCTGTGAGACAAGAGCTTGTAAGGTAGAGTTCAGACCATTTTGAGTAGAAGTAAGGTTGTTTTCCATGACCTGCTGTCTCTGATCAATAGAGTGTAATAACTCATCATTAGGAGATGAAGAGGGATAAGTGATCTGAGGGGTCTGCTGAGATGCTTGAGGCTGCCTTAGATGAGGTGCTCTGTAGGCCTGATTCTGATTCTGTTGTCTGATGTTGTTATTGTTATTCCACATCTGGTTTCCATTGTTATTTCTGCCTCTTCTGTTATGATTGTCCCTCCAACCCTGGTTAGAATTATCTCTCCAACCTTGGTTGGAATTGTCCTGCCATCCATGGTTGTAGCTACCACCTTGATTGTATCATTGATTGGGGCGGTCATAGAAGTTATGAGTGGCTGCCACAGTGTTGTCTTCCTGCTGGAGCTGTGGGCATTCATCAGTATAATGACTATAATCAGCACAGATCCTACATACTCTTTGTGGAACCAACTGTTGGCTTTGCTGTGGTGGAGAAGGCTTAGCTTGCTGAGCTTGTTGTTGACTCAACTGCATCAGCTTTAGTAAGTTGGTCATTTCACAGATACTCTGAGTTAGAGCAGTAGTCTCTCTGCTAGAGGATACCTCTGCAACAACTCTTGACCGGCTTTATTTCTGCTTGTGATTCCGAGTAGATTCAGCTAAGTCGCTGATCAATTGCCATGCCTCATGAGTGGTTTTGTACTTTTTCATAGACCCATTGCTAGCACCTTCCAATGTGGTCTTATCTTGAGGCTTCATGCCCTGTGTGACGTAGCCGAGCAACACTATCTTGTCAATCATATGGTAGGGACATGCTTCCAGAAGATTGTTGAAGCGCTCCCAGTATTCGTAGAGAGTCTCGGATTTGTCCTGAACAATCATGGAAATGTCTTTCCTCAGTTTATCGGTAACTTCAGCTGGAAAGAATTTTTCCAAAAATTCTCTTCTAAGCGTATTCCAGTTAGAAACATTTGCTCCGGATTGAGTGTAGTACCACTCTCTTGCCTTTCCCTCAAGAGAGAATGGGAAGGCTTTTAACAGAATAGAAGTTTCATCAGCACCATCACGCTTAACAGTAGAACAAGCTGTCTGGAAATCCCTAAGGTGCTTGATAGGCTCTTGAGCAGGTAAGCCGTGAAACTTGGGCATCAAGTTGAGTAGTGCAGTCTTTATTTCAAAATCTATAGCCACCGCTGGGTGATGCGCTTGAAACGGTTGCAGTGTGAAATCTGGGGCTCCAACTTCCTGGATAGTAACTCTCCTAGGTGCTGCCATGTTACCTGCACGTAAATCAACGGAATCAGTAGGAAGGGAGCTTGTTTCTTCCTTAAGTGACGTTTCAGATTCGTCCTCGGAGATGACTAACCGATGCCGAGCTTGCCTTATACGTGAAATAGTTTTTTCAATCTCAGGATCAAATACTGGCAAGTTTGGATCAGGAAGTGAACGTGTCATTCAATGGAAGAGACATATAGCTCATGATAACAAAAATAAAATAAAATAAAATACAAATAAATAAATTCCAATCAATAAATTAGCACTCTATTGCACCTCCCCGGCAACGGCGCCAAAAATTGACATGGCGAAAATTGGCAGATTAAGAAATTAATATGAGAGATACGTTGCAAGTACAGTTCTTAACCAACAAAAATCTGCTTATCAATTTAGAAGGGTTGTCACAAAATTAGAATTAAAATACTGGGAGTATGAATCCCAGGTCGTCTCCCAACGAGTTGTAGAAAGATGTGCTATTTTATCAATCAGAGGTTTTCCTAATAGTTTTAAGTTTGATAAACAGGAAATTAAATCAGAGAATTTATGTAATTTAAATAAAGATCTTGACCGGGAGTAGATTAATCGGAAGTTCTATCCTTGTTGGAGTTCTCCCAAGATCAATTGATAATTGAAGGTTGTTCTACTTAGTTATCCTTTACTGGGTAGAGGAAAGTCAAGTAAGTTGGAAGTCTACTTCTATTCACAAGTTCTAATCCTCTCCCTAGGGAAGGATTAGTGTCAGTGACTAGAGAGCCATCCAACAATAAACCCAATTACAATTTTACTCTTGAGCATTCCAACTCAAGGTTCTCCTTTCAATCAACTCCCAATCAAGTTAAAGAACTACTCGCTCATCATGAATGTAAACTTCACAAAATAAGAAAGGGAAATAAAGGAAGACATGATAAATAATAATCAAAAAGACCAATTAAAAATAAAAATAGTTCTTGTATTAATAAATTCTAAAAATAATCCAATGGTAACTTTGAATAAATTAAGGATATGAAAGAGTAAGTAAAAAAAAAAGAGAAAACAAACTAGAGAGATGAAGTCTTGCAGAGGTAATAACTCTTCTCTATATCCCAATCTAAAAGCAATAAAAACGAAATCCTAAGAACTATGAATGTGTAGAGAGAAAACCTAGAGGAGGAGTAAAGTCAGATCTAAAACTCAAAATTATGCCGAATGAATGTCCTCTCCCTGGTCTCTGCATGTTCCCTGGCTCTAATCTGCGTTTCTGGGCAAAAAACTGGGTTGAAATGCGGCCCAGAATCCACGCCAGCAATTTCTGCAAATTCTGCAGATCGCGCACGTCACGCGATCGCGTCATCCATGCGTTCGCATCATCCAGCGTTTTTCCTTGCCACGCGTGCGCGTCGTCCACGTATTCGCGTCACTCGTGTGGCTTCCAATTCACGCATTCGCGTCAGGCACGCGAGCGCGTCACTGCGATTTCCTCCATTTCGCGCGGTCGCGTGAGCCATGCGTCCGCGTCGCTTCTCGCTGGTGATCTCCTCAATTTTTTGTGTTCCTTCCATTTTTTGTCAGCCTCCTCTCCATTCTCTAAGCCATTTCTGCCCTATGAAGCCTGAAATACTTAATACACAGATCACGGCATCGAATGGTATAAAGGAGAATAAAAATATACAATTAAAAGATCTTTAGGAAGCAAGTTTTCAACCATGGAACAATTTTGGGAAGGACTTGTAATATCATGCTAATCATATGAATAAGTGGGTGATGACTTGATAAAACCACACAATTAAACACAATATAAATCATAAAATAATGGTTTATCAACCTCCCCACACTTAAACATTAGCATGTTGACGTCAGATTTTTTTGTCAGTAAAGAAATTCATAAAAACGGTTGCGTTGTAGATATAGTTTCTAAACCGGCAAAAATCCCTTCGTACAAACGTATTGGTTGTCATGAGTAACAAACCCCTTTAAAAATTGTTAACTGAGTATTCAAACCTCGGGTCGTCTTCTCAAGGAACTGCGAGGAAGTATGTTCTTATTATTGGCTATAAAGGTTATAATCGGGGTTTAGAAGGTGAGAAGCAAGTAATCTGAATGACGAGTGAATTAAATGACAATTAAGAATAAATAATAACTGTAAAGCGACTTTTAGTAAGGTAGAGAAATTAGAGGTCCAACATAGTTATCTCTCTCAACAATAATGAAAGTTGAATCTAAACTCCACTTGGTCAACCTTTACCAGAGCAAAGGAAAGTCAAGGGACTAATTATGTTGACCTTTGAATCCTAATTATTTCCTAAGAAAAGGTTGGGATTATTTAAGTTCAGCTCAATTAGCAAGATCACGATTATCAATTGTATTGAGTTTAATAACTGTTGAGTTACTAAATTCTTAACCAGAACCAAAAGGGAAAAAAGTAAAGTTGCTGGAATAATAGTAAAAATATCTTTAGATGGGAAGCAATGGTAACTTAAGTCAAAGAGAACAATCATAAACTGAAAATACCTCAATTATCATTAATTCAAATAGAAATCTGTAACATGGAATAATTCACAAATAATAATAATCAATTCAAATATTGGAATAAATAAAGAGAAGTAATATTAAAATAAAATTAAACCTGGATCCAGAGTTACTCTTAAAACAAGAAGAAATCCTAAATCCTAAAAGAGAGAGAGAGAAGATCTCCCTCTCAACTAAATCTAAATCATTGAAAGGTGAAAATATGCGAGCTCCCTCTGAATGGATGCATTCCCTCACTTCATAACCTCTGGTCTATGCCTTCTGGACTTGGATTTGGGCCAAAAAGGGCCTCAGAACTCGTTATGAGCGTTTTCTGCAATTTCTGGTGCGTGGCCTCTGTCACGCGGTCGCGTCAATTGGATCTTTTCCTTGCCACGCGGTCGCGTCAGTCATGCGACCGCGTCATGTGCGTTCTGCTTAAGGCGCGCGGTCGCGTCAGTCATGCGGCCGCGTCACTGCTGATTCGTGCTTGGCACGCGATCGCATCATCCATGCGATCGCGTGGATACCAGTTTCTTTAAAGCTCCGTCTTGCTTCCTCCTTCCATCCTAGCATGTTTCCTTTTTCATCCTTTAAGTCGTTCAGCCTTAGAAAATCTGAAACTACTCAACACACTAATCACGGCATCGAACGGAAATAAATGTAATTAAAATAATTAATTTTTAAAGCTTAGGAAACATGTTTTTCATTATATGACATAATAAGGAAGGGAAAGTAAAACTATGCAATTAATGTGAATAAGTAGGTGAAGAGTTGAATAAATCACTTTAATTAAGCACAAAAGAACTCATGAAATATGGGTTTATCAACCTTCCCACACTTAAACACTAGCATGTCCTCATGCTAAATCCAAGGTAAATAATTAAGGTTAAAGTGATGGAATGTTATGAAATGCAACCTATGCTAAATGCATCTACCTAATGAGTCATGCAATTCTAATTCATCCACTCATATATAAAGCTTATATGTAGCTAAGTTAATTCACATTCTCAAGGAGTTGTGTGTATATATATATAGCCAACCCTTAAATAATAAAGCACTTTAGCAAATGAGATGGGAAAGGAAACATTGTACAAACTTGCAAAACAATTAGTAAATTTTGAGCACAGATATATGTTGATGAGTTATTGAACCCTCACTGGATTTTGTGTTTACTCTCTGGTCACTCAGTGTTTATTGGGTTTATTCACTCTATTTTTCTTTTTATTCTTAATTTCTTACAGCTTTATTTTTCATCTAACCAATCAACAATTATAGAATATAGTCATACCAAAAAGTCATGAGGTCTTAATTAAGGTTGTAATGGGGCCAAGGTAAGGGTAAGAATTTATGTATAGGGTTAAGTGAGCTAATAAGTGAATCCTTAATTAGACTAAGATCTCACCTAACATACATATCTAGCAAAGTAAAATTTCTTTACCTAATTTCCCATAATTTCCCACTTATTGTTACATGCTCATGTTTTACTTTTTATTTTTATTTCATGTGCATTGTTTTCATTGGGAAATTTCTTTTTTTTTTTTTATAACTGATGCACATGATAATTGAATCATTTAGATTTTCTCATGAGCATGCTTCCCAAATTTTATTTTATTCCCTTTTACTTTTCTACCTTTTTGTTTCTATTATCCATGTTCCCAAAAGGTTTCCCGTATTTAACTCTATTTATAATTTTCTATCTTAAGCTAACCAAGGATTCACTTGGGATTTTATTTTGTTTTTCTGCTTAAGGCTAGTAATTTGGCTAAATAGAATAAAGGGGTTTTGAAAGGCTCAAGGGGGCTAACAAGGGTAATATAAAAGGTAGGCTAATTTGGGGTAAGTGAGCTAAAATCAAATGATGGCCTCAATCATTCTCTTGGTATGTATCTTATTCTATATTCTATAATTGGACATATAAATTAAAGCAAAGTAAAGAACATCAGAATAAAAAGAAATGTGACACACAGAAATGAAATTATGGTTTGAATGCAACCATACAATTTAAGCTCAAGACTCACAGGCTGTGTGTTCTCTAACTCAAGCATCATATATCATTCATATATTGTATGCAGGATTAGTTAAAAATTCCCATTATTCTCTTGAAAAAATTATTTAGGGTAGCTTTTAAAGTTTTAATGTTCCTCCTTGATGAAATGTTGTCAACTAACATGTAATGCTATATATACAAGGTGTGGGTTGTTTTGATTCTGTTAAAGTTTCTAGTTTACTTCCTTTCTATATTTTTCTATTTAAACTACACTATCTTATGCTAAAAAGGGTAAACTATACTAATTAATCCACTAATAAATCAGAATTGCAAACTAAACTAAATAACTAAAATGAACTAAATAACTAAGATATGAACTAAAGATGCAAAATGCAGAAAATAGAGTAAAATACACAAGTAGCAATGTATAAGTACTCAGAAAATAACAATAAAAGAAAAAGAGAAAAATACAGAAAAATATCCAAAATAAAAGAAAAAGTATGTAGTGGTTCACCAAAATAAACGCCAGAGATGGCGACCTCCCCACACTTAAAATGAAACATCGTCCTCGATGCTCAATCAAGCCTGGTGTGAAGGAGTGTCATCACTGGTAGGGATGGTAGCTGGGGTCTCTGTGGCGGTGGTGGGCTGGGGGTCTGGCTGCTGTGGAGGTGGGACGGACTGGAGCGGGATCTCCGGATCTGCAGCCTCTATCTGGGGCATAACCTCCTGATGTGGGGCATAACCTCCAAGTTATGCCTCGTCAAAGTATGCCCAAAAACCACATTTTCATACAAAACTACAAAGTGCCATTTTCAAAATAAGCCAATTCCAACCCTTTTCAAAATAAACCACAACATACCAAAAATCACTTCAAGCCTCCTCAACTCATACATTGACATATCTATTAAATCACAACCCACCAAATTCATTATTTTAATCGATTTCACTCAAGAAATCCAACTTTAAACACAATACCATATAATACATAATTTCTCATCCCAATTCCAACATTACCATTTCCAATCAACCATCAATACACACAATCAATACCACCCTCACCATCAATATGGCTTTACCTACAAATCAACCTCAATCAATCATTAGTCATATATCAAAACATGCATATCTCTCATGCATCACACCATCAAAACATCATTATTCATAATCACATACATGACCACACAATTTATTTCAACTATTCAACAACATCAACCATTCAAATCCTATCTTAGGGCCTCTAGCCTAAGTTTTCACACCACATTACATTTTAGATACAGGAAACCGAGACCATACCTTAGCCGATTTCTCCCGCTTAACCGGAGCACTTCCAAACCACTTTTCCACAAGCTCTCAAGGTCTCAACACCTCCAAGAACAGATTTTTTCACACCAAAGCCCCTTTTCAAGGTTTCCAAAATCTCAATCAAGCTCCAATATTCACATACACAGTACCTAAGCCACAATCATCATCCCTAAACATAACATCTCAATACCCAAACATCATAGAACAACAAATTATACTAGGGTTGAGAATCTTACCACACCCAAGGTTCAAGGAGACAAGATTAATCTTTTTCTTCAAGAGAGTTGGGTCCTATAACATCAAAGAGCCCAAAATCTAACACTTTTTTTCATTCGAAATTAAGGGATGAAGAACTGAACCCAAATCGTGACTTACCTCAAGAATAAAGTAGTGGATTTTGTAGAGCTCTTCGAGGTGAACGCGTGGCCGTAAATGGTGCGGCAATCGGAGCTCTAGATCAAAAGTTATGGTGGTTTGAAGATCAACCAAGGGTTAGAACTTGAGAGAGTGTTCTTCCCCCTTGTACCTCCATTTTCAACGTGAATGAGTGCTTAGTGAGGAGAGAGAGTGCTGAAAATTAGGGTTTTAGGTTTAGTTTGGTTGGGTCAAGGGCCTAATATGGGTCCGGTTGGCTCGGTTTGGCCCGTACGGTCCAATCTTGGTCCGATTTCTACAAAATTGATATCGAAATTCTCGTCTCAATCTCCTCTATCATATTAAGCCATAAAAATCACATTTTTTGGCTTTCTAAAATAAATTCTCATTTATGGGCTAATTAGTCATTAATTAACCGGGTTTTATATTCTACCCACCTAGTTGGGAATTTTGCCCACAAAATTCAAATTCAATTACCTGAGAGTAAGTGCGAGTAATCAGTTCGCATCTCCGACTCAAGTTCCCAAGTGTGTTCCTCAACACCTTCTCAACTCCATGCCACTTTGACTAACGAAACCTCTTTTCCATGCAACCGTTTGACACTAGTTCGTCAATTCTGACTGGAGTCACCGGAAGCGTCAGGTCTTCTTTTAACTGAACCGATTCAGGTTCTAACACATGGCTAGCATCAGGAGTATACTTCCGAAGCTGCGACACATGAAATACGTCGTGCAGGTTTGAAAGGTTGGGTGGTAGAGCCATCCAATACGTCATCGGTCCAACCCTCTCCAAGATCTGAAACAGACTGATATATTGATGATTCAACTTCTTTACTTTAATTGCCCTACCTACTCTTGTGGTTGGAGTAACTTTGAGGAAAACATGGTCTCCTTCCTTAAATTTCAAGGGCTTTCGCCTCTGATCGGCATAACTTTTCTGATGGCTCTGCGTAGTGAGTATCCTATCTCGGATTTTCTTGACTTGTTCGGTGGTCTCAGCTATCATCTTCGGCCCCAACAAGCTTTTCTCTCCAGCTTCATACCAACATAGCAGAGATTGACATTTCCTCCCGTACAAAGCCTCACATGGAGCCATTCCGATGCTCGCATGATAGCTATTATTGTATGCAAACTCTACTAACGGCATATACCGATCCCACTCACCGGTTGGTCCAAAACACAAGCCCTCAACATACATTTCAGTGTTTGGATCGTCCTCTCGGATTAACCATCTCTTTGAGGATGGGAAGCCGTGCTCAAGCTTAATCGGGTTTCGAAAGCCTTCTAAAATTTACCCCAAACTCTCGAAGTGAAACGAGGATCTCTATCAGAAATTATAGTAGTAGGCACACCATGAAGTCTCACAATCTCCTTTATGTATAACCGTGCTAACTCCTCAAGAGTGTAATTCATCCGAATGGATAAAAAGTGAGCTGACTTTATCAGTCGGTCCATGATCACCCAGACAGCATCAAAACCAGTCCTAGTCCTTGGCAATCCCGACACAAAGTCCATCGCAATGCTTTCCCACTTCCATTGCAGAACCTCTAAAGGTTGCAACATCCTGGAAGGTCTCTGGTGTTCAATCTTCACCTTCTGACAAGTTAAGCACTTTGAGACGAACTCTGCCACATCATTCTTCATACCCGGCCACCAAAATATCGCCTTTAAATAATGGTATATCTTAGTACTTCCCGGATGAATAAAGAATCCACTTTTGTGTGCTTCCCTTAAGATATCTTGCCGCAAAGTGCCAACATCCGGCACAATGATCCTATCCTTGAATCTCCATAGTCCATCCTAATCCTCTGACACTCTCCACCGCTTTCCTTGCTCAATAGCTGGCAACACTTTCGGTAACACGTCATCGTTTTCATGAGCCTTTAGGAGTTCGGATTTAAAGTCGCTTGAGATCTGCAATCGACTCAGACATAGAGTTCCAGACACTTCTTGAACACCAATCTTCAGACTCTCGAATTCCTTGAGTAACTTCTCTTCTTGAAGCATCATCCAAGTCGCATACAACGACTTCCGACTTAACGCATCCGCCACTACATTAGCTTTCCCCGGATGGTAATTCAACTCATAGTCGTAGTCCTTCAGAAATTCCATCCACCTCCTCTGCCGCATATTAAGTTCTTTCTGATCAAAGAGATATTTCAAACTCTTGTGATCAGAGAAAACTTAGAACTTAACCCCATAGAGATAATGCCTCCACACCTTCAAGGCAAACACAACTGCAGCAAGTTCCAAATCGTGCATAGGGTAATTAGCTTCATGAGGTCTCAACTGTCGTGAGGCATAGGCCACCACATTATGATGCTGCATCAACACGCACCCTAGCCCCTTTAGTGAGGCATCACAGTACACCTCAAATGGTTCGTTCGGCTCAGGTAACACCAACACAGGTGCAGTGGTCAACTTTCACTTTAACGTTTGAAAACTTTCCTCACACTCAGGAGTCCAAACAAACGGCGCATCCTTGCGGGTTAACTTTGTCAATGGCAAGGCTATTTGTGAAAATCCCTTAATGAATCTTCGGTAGTAGCCAGCTAAGCCCAGAAAACTCCTTATCTCAGTAATTGAAGTTAGTTGCCTCCACTCCATCACTGCCTCCACCTTAGAAGGATCTACAGCTATCCCCTGTTTACTCACCACGTGACCCAGAAACTTCACCTCACTCGTCAAGAATTCACATTTAGACAGCTTCGCATAAATTTTCTTTTCCTTCAGTATCTACAACACGGTCCTCAAGTGTTCCACATGCTCTTCTTCAGTCTTGGAATAAATCAGTATGTCGTCAATGAAGACAACAACGAATTTATCCAGAAACGGATGGAAAACTTTGTTTATATAATCCATAAACACTGCATGAGCGTTTGTCAACCCAAAAGACATTACAGTGTACTCGTAATGACCATAACTAGTCTTGAAAGCGGTCTTAGGGATGTCCTCACCTCTCACCCTTATCTGGTGATAACCGGATCGCAAATCGATCTTGGAGAAAATCCCAGCTCCTTGTAACTGATCCATGAGATCGTCAATCCTCGGCAGTGGATACTTATTCTTTATTGTGACCTTGTACAGCTGCCTATAATCCATACAGAGTCGCATACTCCCGTCTTTCTTCTTCACCAGCAACACTGGTGCTCTCCACAGAGAAACACTTGGTCGGATGAAGTTCTTACCCAACAGATCCTCTAATTGAGACTTTAGCTCGGCCATTTCCAGTGATGACATCCTATAAGGAGCACTCGAGATTGGCCCTGCCCCTGGCACCAGCTCAATAGCAAACTCAACCTCTTGGTTAGGTGGAAACTCATCAATATTGTCAGGAAACACCTCCGGAAACTCACACACAATCGGAATCTGCTCCAATCTTTGATCATCACCCGAAACACCCACAGTTAACAACAAAATATCCTGACATTCGGTTCTAGAACAATTCACCATCATAGAGTTCAAGTAATAACTATTCAACACAACTGGACCTTCTTTATCTTCCGGTATAAAGTACACCGATTTTGCAGAACAGTCGAGCAGAACATGGTTCTTAGATAACCAGTCCAAACCCAAGATAAGATCAAGACCGGTCATCGGCAAACAGATTATATCATGAACAAAATCATGTTGCTGGACCCTAAATGAAACTTGTGGGCATCCTAGCCTAGTTATCATGGCTTCATGGGTGGCATTATACACCTTTAGGTCATAACCTAAAACTACAATCTTCAATCCTAACTCATGAGCTTTTTCGAATGCAATGAATGAATGTGTTGCTCTCGAATCAAATAAAGTATTTAAAACTTGACCAGCCATTTCACAGTTACCTTGGATAAGTGTCTCGGATCCCTCGGCACCTATATCTGAGGTGGTGAACACCCGACCAGACTGCTGTGCTTTTCCTGCACCTTGCTTCTGCTTCTCTGGACAGTTGGCGGCTTTATGCCCGCCTTACCACAAGAATAGCACAAACCCCATCTGGCCTTGCACGGGGCTCCCGGATGGTGACTTCCACACCTAGCACAAGCCGGCTCATTCTGTGGCTGTTTTCCAAATCTCTTTCCTTGGGAGTTGTTGTTGTTGGGCCTCCTGAAGAGCCTCCCCGCTTGAAAGGCGGACCTCTAGGTGCAAAGTTCTTCCCTCGGTTCTGTGGGAATGGTCCCTTATGGCTTCCTCTCTTAGCAGCTGCCTTTTTCACACACTCTTCAGCAACCCTACACTTGTTTACCAACTCTGAGAAAGTTCTGATCTCCATTGGTCCCACTGAGCTAAAGATATCGCTCTGGAGTCCTCCCTCATACTTAATACACTTCCATTCCTTAAAGTCTCCCAGAGCTCCCTGACACATACGGAAAAACCTGAATAGCTCCTCAAACTTGTCAGTATACTCAGATACGGATATGGCACCCTGCTTCAGCTGCAGTAGCTCGAGTTCCTTGGCCGTCCTGGCCGAATTCGGAAAGTACTTCTTATAGAACTCATCCTGGAAGGCATCCCAGGTGATAGGGTCATCACCCTGCTGTAGGAGACATTGGACTCGTTGCCACCAATGCGATGCTTCACCAGTGAGCAGATAGGTAGCAAATTCAAAATACTGTCCTTCAGGTACAGTCTGCGCTTGCAATGCTCGCTCCATCGCCTGAAACCAGGTATCAGCTTCAGTCGGGCTAGTGGTTCCCTTGAATTTAGGTGGATTAACCTTCAAGAAGGTTGCCAGTGTCATCGGGCCCTGAGCTCCACTTCCGTCATTGCCATGGTTGTTCATCTATTGTCCAAGGGCCGCAGCAGTGGCCTGCATAGCAGCAGCCATATTCTCCAACGCCGCCATGAAATCTACCGGGTTATTCGGGTTAGCTCCCGGTCCCTGAGTAATAGTACGACCTCTCCCGTGACATCGACTGCATCCACGAGGCACCATCTGGTTCCTATACACATCAAACAATCGATATTAAGTTGATCATTCTCAATATCGGAAGTCTAGTGCTTCAAAGTCCCAAATGCATGCTCATGAACGTTTATGCCAGTTATATCAATTAGATATCCTAATAGCACATAACACACATACAGAGAATGCACAGAAGCATAGTCAGTCCGTCCCTCAGGCTCTACAGAAACGAACTGCTCTGATACCATAATGTAACACCCTACCACACAAAGTCTTATGCTTAAGTCATAAGACAGAGGTGGCGAGGTATTAAGACCTCTAAAAATAAAATTTAGTACACATAGTATTGTGAAGAATGTTTATAACTAGGAGCCTTTGAAGGAAAAAGGGGTAAATCAAAACTGCAACTCGAAAAGCACAACACTCCGCGCTAGCGTAACGAAATAGATAAAGAATAAGCAAACGCAAGAATATATCACAAGAGTGCCAAAAACACAAATATCCAAAACTCAAAATCCGGTTATGAAAAAAACCGGTCCGAGCATAGAAGTATATACAAATATGTATTAAGCAAGAAACCCAAAGGAAACCCAAAGGACAAAATACAAAACCTATTCCCCAAAACAACCTCTAAGAGGAGTCAAAACAGTATATTTATATACATTATTTAGTGGAGATAAAAGTATCTAAGTAAAAACATAAGACCAAAAATAAAGTCCCGAGAACAAGGATCTTCACTAAGTCCAGAAGTCTCCAGCATGCCTCAGCGAGAAGCCTCACGTCTTGCATATGAAAATCACAAAATCCGCATGGATGAGAACTAGAGGTTCTCAGTATGGTAACAGTGCCCACATATCTAACATGTAATGTCCTGGGAAAGCCGAAGGCAATCCTAGAACTTCCACCATATAAAATCAAAGCTTATAAACAGGCTAAACCATAAAGGGCAACTGACTAAAGATCTTCAGTCTAACTAATACTTCTCTTTCCAATTCCTGCAGACCTCCCAACTGCCAGCAGTAGTATATAATATGGCAAACACAGTTATATCAAACAAGGATATATACAATTAGGAGCAGATACGACATTTAGACAATTAGCAAGTAATATGCAGTCAATTAGGTAATTCCAAACAATTCACATAATATGCATATGATGAATGCCTGTCCCTAATGACTGATGATATCATCTGTCGGTTATATAGCCAACTCGACAAGTCCTGGTAGCTAATCATTGGACTGTCCCTCTGTCGTGTATCCCCAACTCGAGTTATATTCAATCATAAATCATAATTCATATCCAACACCCTCACTGGTGTATATTTACGGGGGCGAGTTCATCCGGAACTTTCACAGTGTCTGGCCACACTAACGACATAGGATCAGCAGAGTATCGAGTCTCCACCTAAAGCACATGGTGGCTAGTCATTGCTTTCACCCAGGGAAACTCGTATCTCAGATAGTGGAAGTGCAACATTCACATTTCATTCAATACGCATATATGCAATCATACTCGGCCATAATCAATAATGGCTCCGCCGTAACTCGGCAATAACTCAGCTATCCGGCTCTTAGTTCAATCCAGAACCAGCCAATTTATTAATAAATACAGCCCTTCGGCTCATGGCACATACAGCACTTCCACCGCCATCCTCCGTATCTCGTATAATCATCTTTGACCATCGTTGATTATAAATTTTCCCCTTTCTTCATTCACAAGTTACCGCATCCCCTAGCTTCTTACCATTGCTAGGCTTATCATAATGATTTAAGACATAAGGCGTGAGATCGGAAGCTCAGAAGTATGAAATTTGGCTTTAGAAACTCAAAAATCAAATTTGGGATGAAAATAGGGTCACGCGTGCGCGTCGCCCACGTGCACGCGTGGAATGCCTCAAAACACATCGACGCGTACGCGTCCCTCCACACGCACGCGTACGCGTTGGTGCGCTTTGCGCCCCAGGCACAAAACTAGCCCAACTCAGGCACAACTCTCGGGAATTTTGGATGGACAACCAATTTGGCGCATCGACGCGTACGCGTGGGCCACGCGCACGCGTGGGCCACGCGCACGCGTGGGTAGTGAAACTTTGAAAACGATGCGTACGCATCGGCCACGCCTACGCGTGGGAGTGCTTTCTGCTAAAAATGTTTCTAAGTTAAAAGCTGCATAATTCACAGTTTCAAACCCCAATCTTCCGACGGGAATAACTTCTTCGTTTCAAATCATTTTTCGCCCATTTTTTGAATGGCATAAACATCCCGGATCTAATTTCATTTCTAAACAAAGTTTGCACAAATCGGGGATCGGGAGTCCAAGTTATGCCTTGTCAAAGTATGCCCAAAAACCACATTTTCATACAAAACCACAAAGTGCCATTTTCAAAACAAGCCAATTCCAACCTTTTTCAAAATCAACCAAAACATACCAAAAATTACTTCAAGCCTCCTCAATACATACATTGACATTTCTATCAAATCACAACCCACCAAATTCATTATTTTAACCGATTTCACTCAAGAAATCCAACTTTAAACACAATACTATATAATACGTAATTTCTCATCCCAATTCCAATATTACCATTTCCAATCAACCATCAATATACACAATCAATACCACCCTCACCATCAATATGGCTTCACCCACAATTCAACCTCAATCAATCATTAGTCATATATCAAAACATGCATATCTCTCATGCATCACACCATCAAAACATCATTATTCATAATCACATATATGACCACACAATTTATTTCAACCATTCAACAACATCAACCATTCAAATTCTATCTTAGGGCCTCTAGCCTAAGTTTTCACACCACATTACATTTTAGATATAAGAAACCGAGACCATACCTTAGTCGATTTCTCCTGCTAACCGGAGCATTTCCAAACCACTTTTCCACAAGCTCTCAAGGTCTCAACACCTCCAAGAACAGATTTTTGCACACCAAAGCCCCTTTTCAAACTTTTCAAAATCTCAATCAAGCTCCAATATTCACATACACACTACCTAAGCCACAATCATCATATCCAAACACAATATCTCAATACCCAAACATCATAGAACAATAAATTACACTAAGGTTGAGAATCTTACCATACCCAATGTTCAAGGAGACAAGATTAATCTTCTTCTTCAAGAGAGTTGGGTCCTATAACATCAAAGAGTCCAAAATCTCAACACTTTTCTCCATAAAATTCGAAATTAAGGGATGAAGAACTGAACCAAAATCATGGCTTACCTCAAGAACAATGTAGTGGATTTTGTAGAGCTCTTCGCGGTGAACGCATGACCGCAAACGATGCGACAATCGAAACTCTAGATAAAAAGTTATGGTGGTTTGAAGATCAACTAAGGGTTAGAACTTGAGAGAGTATTCTTCCCCCTTGTGCCTCCATTTTCAGCTTGAATAAGTGCTTTGTGAGGAGAGAGAGCACTGAAAATTAGGGTTTTAGGTTTAGTTTGGTTGGGTCAAGGGCCCAATATGGGTCCGGTTGGCCCGGTTTGGCCCGTTCGGTCCAGTCTTGGTCCGATTTCTACAAAATTGGTATCGAAATTCTCGTCTCAATCTCCTCTATCATATTAAGCCATAAAAATAACATTTTTTGACATTCTAAAATAAATTCTCATTTATGGGCTAATTAGTCATTAATTAACCGGATTTTACAAAGAGAAAAAGAGAAAACTCTTTAATTTTAAAAAATATTTTATTCCAATTATAATGAGAGAATAACACGTGATATATTTTTATTATAAAATTAGTTATATATTATATATTTACGAGAACTAAATTGAATACTAGCACATTTATTTTACTATTCACCTAAGTAAAGCATTTTGTCTATGTAAAATTTAACTGTTAAATAAGGTATATGTATAAGAATTGTCTCAAGATAATACTTCTTATCCTTTGATACTAATTGTGTCTTTTACTCTTTAAATTTATTTGTAGTTTAAGATATTTGGATGCAAGTTGTGTCTAAATACATTAAATTATATTGCTAATGAATTCATATATATTAAGTTGCAAATGAATCTAGCAAATAAACAGGAAAGTTACTATGTGATGAGAAGCAGAGATTAGTTTAGTTCCAGCTTGCGCGTAGTAACTAGGGTATCATCTTTATCTTTATTCACAAGTTTAAGACTAAAGTATCATCCGATCCCTTATCCTTTTCATAATCTTAGTTCCTGTCACTATATGACTGAATTTGAATCTCCTAAATAACCTCCTCATCAGATAATAATATTATTACTAATATTTTTAATTACAAAATGCACTTTCATTACAAGAAAGTCACACTTACACAATTATTTTTAAATTAAATTTTTAATTAAGTTATAGTGTGCACTTTTTCTGTAAATATATGTACATTTGTTTCTGTAGCTTCTTTTTTCTCATCCTCTTCCTTTTTTCTCTTTTCTTTTGTTATTATTGCCATTGTTTTTCTTCGCACTTCTTTTTTCTTTTTTTTTGCGCTTCTTTCTTCAACAATTCTGTCGTCATCGTTGTTATTGTCGCCACTACTTTGTTATTGTTGTTATTTAATTTCTTTTACTTTTTTTTTCTTTTTCATTCTTCATCTTCTTTCTTAGTTTTTTGTTTAATTTTTTTATTTTTTTTTTCTCTCAATCTCTTTTGTTATCATCGTCATCATCATCATCTTTTCCTTCTTCTTCTATATATGTTTAAGAAAGATATTAATACACAACATAGAAAAATTATGTACTATATTAATAAATTTTTATGTCATGTAAAAAAAGTTATGTACTATGTACAAAATTTTTAGTACTGGGTGTAAAAATTTATGTGCTCTTTGTAATAAAATTTGTGTGCTTTGTAACAAAATTTCTATACTGAAAAAACGCAAAAACAAAGAATCACATCATGGTCGCACGCTTCTTTTTTTTTTTGGATTTGTATCAATTTAATTGGACTTGATTACCAAAAATACTTATACATAAAATATTACCGATTTAAGTATTCTAATATTCTAAATCTATTATCTATTATATATTCTATTATCTATTATATTCTATTATATATTTCTAATTTTACAACCAAAATGTGCCACATGTCACTTTCTTATTACAATTGAAATCAAATCTTTCCCTCCAAAATTAAGGAATTCTCCTCTCCTCTTTACTAATTTTACAACCAACATGTGTCATATGTCACTTCCTCATTGTAATTGAAATTAAATCTTTTCTCCAAAATTAATGAATTCTTCTCTCTTCGATACTAATTTTATAATCAAAATGTGCCACATGTCACTCCCTCATTGTAATTAAAATAAAATTTTTTCCTCAAAAATTAAAGAGTTCTCCCCTCCTTCCTCTTCCTTTCTCTATTTCTCTCATTCTTTCAACCACTCTATCTATTTTGTATATCATTATTAATTATTAATATTAATATTAATGACTAATTACTAATTTGACAATCAAAATGTGCAACATGATATTTTTAATTGCATTAAAATTAAAATATTAAAATTGAAATTGAAATACTTATATTATGTATCCTATATTACTATCTAATTTAATAATCAAATGTGTCACATGACACTCTTATTAAAATTGAGAGAAAATATATTTTTTTTAAAAATTAATAAACTCCCTTCATAAATTCTCTCATCTACATCTCTCAATTTTTTTCTATTTTTCTCAACCATTTTTACTCTATATATAATTTATATTTCATATTAGTAATTTGACAAATTAAAATATGTCATCCGATATTTTTTTATTACAATTAAAATAAAATTTTTTCTTCCAAAATTAACAAACTTTCACTCTCACTCTTTTTTTTATCTTTATCTTTTTTTCTTTTTTCTCTCATTTTCTATTTTTTTTCTACTTTTCTGTTCTACAGAAAATAAAATTAACAAAATAATATAATTTAAATAAAAAATTATTATTATTATTATATATATTTTTTAATTTTTTATTTAGTTTTAAATTTTCACCGTTTATCTTTCTAATCTATATTTTCGTTTCTCTTCTTTCAAATATTTATTACATATAATTTGAAGAGAATACTAATGTTATAATTAAAAGTTAGAATTAATATTCAATTGTTTTAAAAAAATTAATTTTGAGTTAATTTTATAACTACCAGTATAATTTTTTTATGCTAATATCTAATTATATTTTTATATACATAGAGAGAAAAAATATTATTTTTAAATAACAAGTATAAAAATTAATTATTTTTATTTGTGCAATAGGTTTAATACCTAATTAAATGTAAAAGCATACACGTTAAATTATTTCAAATTTTAGATAACGAATGTTAAAATTAATTATTAATAAAAAATTAGACTTTTTCATATAAAATTAATAACTAAAAATTTTATTATTTGATTTTTTATCTATAGATACTTTGGTCCTTTTAGCCAGAGATTTTTGTCAATCTACGACTTTTTTTGTAAAATTAATTTGATTTTATAAATCTTTTGTGCCATGCATAATCTATACTATCAAAACAAAGTGGACCGTAATTTTAAAAAATGTATATTTCTCTAATGTTATTATAGATAAAAATACTAGTATTCTATTGATTTTAATTATTAATTTCAATTAAAAATATATAGTTAAAATTAATGACTAAAATTATTATACACATCAAATACCAAAATACTTAAAATGTTTCTCTTACTACTTACGAATCATGATGAGAATATCATAGTAAGATGCAACAATATCTTGTTTTTTAACTCAAACGAAAAGCCAAAGGAATAAAAAAAAAATCACTTTATTGCATCTTTATTTGGTTGTTAATATGATGACAAAGGAACAATAAGGAAGATAAGAAAAAAGTTATAGTGGTGGCAAAGTTCCTTTTCTACCTAGTCTCTCATACAATGATTTTTAAGAGTTGGCTGGATCACATATAAAGCTTATGCTACTATTAATTAATTATTCTTCTTTTTTTAAAATAAAAAACCACAACTTTAAAATTTAATTTCATTAAGATATATTGATAGAGAAAAATAGGAAAGAAAAAATTATAATAAACAACACCCCCGTACAATTTGAAAACAGGAATTCCTATTTTAACTTTCATGAAAGTTTTAGATAATTCAGAAAAAGGAGATTGAAACTAGAGTCATTTTTTAATTGAAATATCAAGATAGATTTAGAAAGAAATTATAATAAATGAAAATTCATGTGACATTTTTGTTTTGTTTCATATCAATAGTAACTAAAATAGAGTCGAAGAACAGTTTGTATTGTTATGTATTTTAGTTCAGTTACTTTATGTATAATATGACATGCATTTATTCTCCATCACAATAATAATAGAATTTTTTACTATAATTTCAGAAAAATTATATACATTCATCAATTTTAAAATATTCAACCTAGTTTTATCTAGAAATCATTTAAGTTTCTCACAAAGCTTTTAACTACTAAATTAACTTACTTTAGATTCACACTAAGTGTTCTTTTAATTTACCAAAAAAAATCTTTAAAATTTTTGAAACAAAATAAAAAAGTACATCAAAATTTGATATAATATGATTTTTTTTTAAATCTATCTCTTTTGCCTTTTTTTTTCTTTGACTTTTACTAATTTCTCACATATTAGCTTTTTTCCCTTAAATTACAGAAAGTTAAACTAGAAAATCATGAAATTATGAATAAAATGAAGGAAAAAAAAGAATTAGAATGCTAAAAATTATCCAATGTGTACTCACTCTTTGTCCTCAAAATCTAGATGAATATCCTTTTTATTGAGATGTATTACCTCCAAAAAATGAAATTTAGCATGCTAAAAAATTTATGTGTAATGACCCAATTTCTAATATGTCACGACCATATTGAAAACCAAGTGCTACTAAATTGTTTTCCTAAAACTTAACTAATATTTATTATTAAGCTTGTAGTTGAGTTAGCACATCAAGTACACGATACATAAAGCGTCATACAAAAGAAATTAGTTAGTGTACCACCTCAACACAGTTATACAATTCCTAATTTCACAGGTGGACCTATCCAAAAGTGAGAGACTACGACAAAAATCTATACTAAGTTGAAACGCTCCTAAAATATACCGTCAACCTCGGACTGTCATTCGTCGCTATCAGAAGATGAAATCTCTATGACATCAGACTGCTCCTCAGGATTCCCATTGTCATCGTTAGAAATCTCTATAACTTTTGAAATATCTCTGATGCTGCTATCACTGCTCAGATCCATATGCATAGGCCCATCAGCGAACACAGGTCCATTCATAGGTGTCGTATCCGAAGTATCTACAGAAGGTCCAGACAATTCTCTAGTTTGTGCCAGACGAAGGTAATGAAACCAACGCTAGAGAAAGATCCCACTCAGGTATAGGCTCAGGCACGTGCTGCTCAACGGGGTCTAGCAGGGGAACAACATAGTCCTTGGGTGAATCCCTTAGTTAATTGCGATTGAGTATTGATTTTATGTGTATGGATGTGATAATATGTGTTAGGTAGTTTATAAGTGGATTTGGAACACAATTGAAAAGATTGGAAGCTTGAATGGGAGCTTTGGTTGCTAAATTTTTGGTGGTGGAGACTTGGACCTTGCCTAATTGAGTTGTCTTTAGATTATACGAGAAAATCAGGTAAGGTATAGTTTTGGTTTCTCGTATTTAGTATATAATGTCTTGTGAAAACTTAGGCTAGACGACTTAGGATAAGTTGAACTGTGTGTTTGATGCATGTTTAATGGTTTTGGTGAAAGGTTGAACTTGTTATAATGTGTAATGATGATTGATGAGATTGAGGACTTGTGTTATAAATGTTATGGTAATTGTCGAATTGCACTATTGATTGAGAATGTGTTGATAATATTGAAATTAGTGAATTGTTGATAATGATGAACCATGACGATGATAGTTGAGTATATGATTGTGAATTTAGTGTGAACTTTAAAGTTGAGTTGATTAATTGTGAGTTGGAGATGTTAAGCTTATTGGAGTTGTGTATTGGGGTATTATGAAATGAATTGAGCATTGAAATATAAATTGATGTGTTTAGATGTTGTCAAAAATCTTAGAGTTTTGGTATTGAGAGATGAGATTGGTAAAAATAGAGGTTTGATAAACTTTGTGAAAATCTGATTTTTGGCTGAACTTCGGTGAGCCATAACCCAGCTTCTAGATTCCCAAACTTTTTCAAACTTATTTCATATGAAAATTGGGTCTGTGGAGTTTACATCGTTTAAAGAATGGATGAAAAATATTTTAAAACGAGAGAGTTATGCGTGTTGAAAGTTTGGTGCGTAAAACTGAAATTCTGCAACACTTAACATTTTTGCTTACTGTGCAGCATCCGCATACGCGACCACCTGCACGCGACGTGGCTATTCCTTTCGGGTTTGGTGTCTTGCGTACACGAGCAGATGTATGCGTACGCGAGAACTGAGTTTTTGAGGGGTTGCATACGCAAATACTCGCACGTGACGCGACCATTTCCTTCGGGTTTGGTGTCTCGCGTACGCGAGCAAGGCAAAATGCACCCCCGCGTATGTGAGACTGTCCATGCGTACGCGGAACTCCTGTTTCCAGCAAAGTGAATTTTATGTTTTAAAACCTGATTTTGAACATCTAAACCTCTGTTTTTACTCTTTTTACTCTTAAACCTTAGTTGTATACTTAGTGATGAGATGAAACTAGGAAGGAATGGCATCTTGGAGGTGAAGTAAGCTTGAAAAATGATGAATTATGTATGAGAAGTACAAAGATATGATGTATATGTGATGTTTATGGCTATAATGAATGATTACGAATGAATATGAATGACAATGTGGCTTATGCACTTCTTTTATCTAAGATATGAGTTTCCCTGAGTAAAGAGCAGTGGCTTGCTACCACGTGCTCCAGGTTGATTCGATACTCTGTTGACCCTACGTCGCAAGGTTGATCGGGCACTTATAAATTCCTGGGAAGGTTCCCCCAATGAGCTGAATTTATATATGAATAAGAAAAAGCTATGCATAGACTCTTGGGGATGCGTGTCAAGGGACTGTCCAGGGTTTAGCAGCTGGACATGTCGGGTTGGCTTGATAACCGACAGATGAGACTCATCAGCCATAGGACAGGCATACATCACATGCATATGTTTGAATTGCTTGTTTGTGCTTTAATTGGGAATGCCTATGTGAATTTAATATGCTTAATTACTATACTTGCTATCTGTATTACTTGTATTCTAATTGTGTTTGCCATTGTTTACTTATTTGTCTGTGTGGTTCCACCGGAGTTGGAGGCTTTGGAGGAAAGTAGATGATGGAGGGTTGGGATAAAGTTCTGGTTAAGTTAAGAACCTTAGAGAACCACTCCGTTTATGGTTTACCGTTTTAAATCTTTAAGTTTCATAATCTAAGTGTCAGAGTTCTAGGATTTCCTCTGGCTTTCCTGGGACCTTATATCTTATGTATGTGGCACCATTACCATTGCTAAAAACCCTCGGTTCTCATTCCATACAGATATTTGTGTTTTTCAGATGCAGGTCGAGAGGTACCTCTCTAGGTGTCTAGAGTTTTCTGCAGCAAAGTGGGACTTTTGGGATATTACATTTTGTTTTGTTTAGATATATCCATGTATATAGAACTCTCCTTATAAACTTGTTTGACTTTTGGGTTATGGACTTTATATGTATGTATGTAAATATTCTCCAGCTAGCCTTAGTTTCGCAGGTTGAGTTTGGAGCTTGATTATTTTGTACCCTTGACCTCCTAATCTTATTGTTTACATATTTTTACATATGCTTATGCTTTCTTCATATGCAAGTAAACGTTTCGGCTGAGCATGGCGCTTTAATTTTAAGATTTTGCTTTACCTATCCTTCAAGGCTCCTCGTATATTACATTCTTTCAATTGTTATATATATATATATTATTTTAGAGGTCGTAATACCTGATGACAAGTCATCTTAGCCTATTTTAACTAGTCTTTTTCTTTTGTTTTCATTAGAATTATGCACTTTCTTGAGCTACAAGCAAGTCAATTGGGTATATTTTCATGTTTCCTTTGATTTAATCAACCATGTATGAATTCATGCTATTTCATGAGGTTTTATACTATAATTGTGACATATTATGAAAGAATGAATATCTCATGATTTTAAGCATAGCTTTGATGTGTTTGGTTGATTAATGATAGGTGAAGAAAGCTTGGAGAAAGGTTGAAGCAAGAAGGAATAGCTAGGAGTAAAGAGAAGACAATGGAATAAGTGAAATTGAACCAGGAAGCAAAAAGCTGGACCTAAAGTTAGTCTCAAACTTTTGCACAAACTTTTGGGTGAAAAGTTAGCCCCAACGTTAGCCCCTAACTTTTGGGCTAACGTTGGAACTTGAAAATCACTCCCTGGGTACCAAAAGTTTGCGCCAACGTTAGCCCCTAACTTTGAGGCTAACGTTGGCACATGAAAATCACCCCTGGGCACCAAAAGTTTGTGCCAACGTTAGCCCCTAACTTTGAGGCTAACGTTGGCATGAGAAAAACACTCCCTGGGCACCAAAAGTTTGCGCCAACGTTAGCTCCTAACTTTGAGGCTAACGTTGGCACATGAAAACTACAAGGGGAGGAGCAAAAGTTTGCGCCAACGTTAGCCCCTAACTTTTGGGCTAACGTTGGCGCCTCAAGTGCACCAAGGAAGGCCAACGTTGGTGCAAAAGTTAGACCCCTAACTTTTGCACCAACGTGAGTATCAGCAAGTTTTGTTGGCTGATATGAAAAGTTGGACCAAAAGTTAGACCCTAACTTTTGCTCCAACTTTTGGTCCAACTTTTGCAAAACTCCAACCCGGTTCAATTGATTCACTTTGGTTCTTCTCCAAACTTCAAGAGCAATCAACCAAGGCCTCTTTCAACCCAATTCCACCAAGAGCAAAGGCCCAACTCAAGGCTTGAAGATCATTTGAAGAAAGTGTATAAATAGGATAGAATTCAAGTTCTTCGGGGAGCTTTCCTTTTGAGTTTTCATAATAGTTTTCGGAGAGCTTTGGATATTGAGTGATCTTTAATTTCTTAGTTTGGGGGAAGGAGAATTCCACTATCTTCCTCTTCATTTTATTGCTTTCAATTTCAATTGCAATTGTCTTGGATCTTGGGTTGGAGAATTGAAGGAATTCTGTTTCAATCTCATCCTTGGATCTCTCTGTTTATTTACTGCTTAATTGAATTTCAGTTTCGGTTAATTGTTCTTCATCTACTTTCCTTGCAATTTACAATTCCCTTGCAATTGTTCTTGTTGGATCTAGGAAGGCATTGAGATCTAGACTTGGTTTTCTAGTCTCTGGGTCCTGAGATCTGATTTCCCAATTTTACATTCTCTGTTTACTATTTTCAATATTCATTTACTTTTCTGCTCTGAGATCCGATTTGATCCAAATCCTCTTTTACTCTTCTGTTTGATGCAATTTACTTTTCTTTGTTTAAATTCTGCAAATCCAATCCCCAATTCCCTTTACAATTCCAGCCGTTTACATTTCTTGCACTTTAAGATTCCGCAATTTACATTTCTTGCATTCTAAGTTTCTGCTATTTAATTTCTTGTTCTTTAAGATTCAGCACTTTAATTCCCTGTTCTCTTTAATTCCATGCAATTTAATTTCTGCAAATCACAAAACACTCAACCAAATCTTGATTCGCTTGACTAAATCAACCACTAAGCAAAAATTGCTCAATCCTTCAATCCCTGTGGGATCGACCTCACTCCCGTGAGTTTTTATTACTTGATACGACCCGGTACACTTGCCGGTTAGATTTGTGTGTTTTGGGAGAAATTCACTTTTCCACCAAATTACCCATCAATACCACACTACCTCTGTTCCACGACTTAAGCGTAAAGCTCTGTGTGGTAGGGTATTACAAGTAAAATAATTAAAAGTTTGAGGTTTAAAACATAATTGATAAAAGTTTAGAAGTAAAGTTTAAAAGAGTTAAGTTTTCAAGAAATTTGTAAACACTATTTATTTATTACTTAAATAATTTTATTTGTATTAAAGAAAATAATAATAACAATAATTATTATTATTATTAATTTATTAAGAATATTATTTAGTAAAGATATTATTATCGATATTATTAATGGTAAGATAGAATAGAATAAATAGAAGTACCCTTTTAAAATATTTAGAGACATAAAGTTAATTTAAGAATCTTATGATTTTCTATCCATAAAATATTTAGTAGAAGGCTAGAGAATAGTGTGAAGATAGTGTCCAAGAGGGTGGAAGCAGTGGCTTTACTCACTAATGATGCCAAAGTGGTGATGAGCTTTCTTTAGAGATATATCTTTAGCCGATTTGGTGTCCCAAGGACACTAATCAGTGATGGAGGAAGCCACTTCTGCAACAAACAATTGGACTCACTTCTTCAGAGATATGAAGTCCGTCATAAGGTGGCAATCCCTTATCACCTTCAGACAAGTGGACAGGTTGAGATATCAAATAGAGAACTTAAGAGAATTTTAGAAAAGACCATCAGTACTTCAAGAAAGGACTGGGCAAGGAAGCTTGATGATGCTCTCTGGGTATACTGGATGGCATTTAAGACTCCTATTGGTGTGTCCCCCTATCAGTTGGTTTATGGTAAGGCCTGTCACTTGCCAGCAGAGTTGGAGCACGGAGCATATTGGGCAACAAATTTCCTAAACTTTGATGCCAAGGCTGCTGGAGAAAAGAGGTTGCTCCAACTGAATGAGCTTGAAGAGTTTGGATATTCAGCTTATGAGAATGCCAAGCTCTACAAATAAAAGACCAAGATGTGGCATGACAAGAAGATAGCCACTAGAGCTTTTCAGCCACGCCAGCAAGTTCTACTATTCAACTCAAGGCTCAAGCTCTTTTTCGAGAAGCTGAAGTCGCGGTGGTTAGGACCTTTTGTGGTAACCAGAGTGTCACCGTATGGTCATGTGGAACTTCAGGAAGACAACTCAGATAGAAAGTTCACAGTCAATGGTCAGGGGTTAAATCACTATCTTGGAGGTGAAATTGATCGTTAGAGGTCCGTTCATATGCTAACTTGGCAGAGCACCGTCAAGCTATTGACGATAAAGAAGCGCTTGTTGGGAGGCAACCCAACCGTTCATATCCTTTGATTTTACATTCAATTTGGTTAAATTTTATTTGTTATAGTTTTCTGTAGTTTTTCATTGTTTTACATGTGTTTTAGTCATGTAAAAGGTTTAAAACAAGAACAGAAGGAATCAAAAGGGAAAGCAGAACATCCTGGAGAGGAATTAGCTCAGGTGCTCTGGCACTAAATGTCAGGCTGGGCATTCAGTGCCAAAAATGGCACAAATTTCAAGGGAGCTCTATGTTTAGGTGGCGCTAAATGCCAGGTGGGCGTTTAGCATCAGAAATAGCACAATATCCTAGCAGTTTTTACGTCGACAGTGACACTAAATGCCCGGGTGGGCGTTTAGCACCAGAAATGGCATACAATCCTAGGAGTTTTTACGTCGACAGTGGCACTAAACGCTAGGGTGGGCGTTTAGTGCCAGAAATGGCACCAACTTCAAAAAGCTTTCTATGTGCTCGGCGCTAAATGCGGACTTAGGCGTTTAGCATTGAGCCCTCATTCCCAAAAAAAAAAAGTTTGCAAATGTTGTGGCGCTAAACGCCGAAGCAGTGCAGAAACGGTCAATACGAAAGGGGGATTTGAAATTTGACATGGAATCTCCATGGGGCCCACACCCCACTACCCCCATTCAGTTTCTCTCTCTCTCCACTCACAATCCCCTCCCCCTTTTTACCGTTACTCTCGCCCCTCTCCCCCCATTAACTTCTCCTCTTTTTCCATATACCACCCCACCTACCTTCCCCACCCTTTTACCTCCCCCTAACCGAACCCCCCTTCCCCCTCTATATATACCCCACTTTTTCATCTTTTAACCACACCCACAACAACAATTATTTTCCACCTTCCTTTCTTTCTATAACCCCCTATTCCCTTCTTTCTCAATTACATATCCTCCTTCCTTCCCTCTTTTTACCAACCCTCTTCCTCTTCCCCTTTTATTTTTCTTTATCCATTCTCTCTTATTCTTTTCTCCCACTTACTTTTCTATTAGTCACCATTTATCTTCCTCCTTACTTCTATTATCTATTTTCTCTCTTTTTGCTCGGGAACGAGCAAAAGTTCTAAGTTTAGTGTTAGGCGCTGCGCTATTTTCTTATCATCATTTATGGTACCCAAGACATATTGAAAATTGGGTCGTTATATAACCCCTACTATCGGAATAGGTCGAGCCCTTAGGACTAAGAAACTTAACCCTTGGTACGTAGGACCCTTCAAAATACTTAAAAGAGTCGGTCCAGTAGCTTATCAAATAGCCCTTCCCCCTGCTTTGTCAAACCTCCGTGATATTTTTCATTTTTCATAACTTAAGAAGTATAATCCCGACGAAGGCTATGTTTTGCAACCGGAATCGGTACAATTTCAAAGTGACTTGACATATCCGACATCACTGGTCAGGATCGTCAATAAAAGTGACAAACATCTGAAGGGCAATACGGTTTCTTTGGTTAAGGAAGCTTGGGGATGCGACAAAGAAGTGAAACACACCTGGGAGTTAGAAGATAAGATGAGAGCCGATTATCCGCACCTGTTTACAAGTAAAGAAAATTTTGAGGGCAAATTTTTTTTTTTAGGAGGGTAGAATGTAACGTCCTATTTTTTTCATAATTAAACGATGTTTTAATTTTTTAGCGTAATTAAACGACGTCCTTCTTACAGAAGTTATGTCCGGCATATATCGACTAAAGAGAGTTACAAACCTGTAAGACAGAGGTTGCTTACAGAGGTTATGCCAATTGGAAAGCCATACTCAGACAAAGGTTGCTGGGTTACATTAGGAGTGGGTAGAAACCGACAATTGAGCTCATTACCTTCACTAGGAATAAACATGCGTCATGATTGTTTGCGCATATATCTGTGAATTGTGTTTTCTGTGATTATGTGTGTATTGTGTTTGATTTCTATGTTCTTTAGTTATTATGCTTGGTTGTGCTTATTGACTGTTGTTGTGACTGAGTACTTAATAAAATGAACCTAACTAGCTACCCCGACCCTACTAAGGACTTCCCAATTCTTACCCCCCCTTCTTTCCCCCTTTAGATGGAGACGGGAGTATTCTTCTTTGAGTTGGACCATCCCTATATATGCGAGGACCCGATGCACCACAGTTTTTACATAGTAGCCGCCAGGCCTCGAGTACGACGGTATGTGTTGCATGACTGATGCATGAGCATCTTTTCCTTATTTTCCTATTATTTTAGATATGAATATATTAAGTTTTATTGAGATTTTAGTGTTTGAAGCCTACTTGGATGCTACTTTGAGTCGTTCTATTATTTTGACTATTTCAGGCAAAGTTTGGATCGGTTTGACAGAGTCTATGAAGAAGAAAAGAAAAGAATTTTGATTCTGTTGAGCTGGCGCGCCCAAGCACTTTGGATTGAGTGCAGCCATTTTGTCAATCTGGCACTAAACGCGGACCTGGGCATTTAGCGCCAGGTGCCTCATAACGCATGCGAGCTCTTTGCCTCGAAGGGCGCTAAACGCCGAGTCTGGCATTTAGCACCAAGAAGACAGCAAAGTTTGGAAGCTTTCTGCCACTTGGGAGCTAAACGCCGATTCTAGCGTTTAGCGCTAGTAGCGTGGATCCAACTTCAACAAAGAGGCTTTATTAGTTAGATTTGGATTATAATTATTGTATTTTATTTTATTCTAGTTATTTCTATCCCCAAACACAATCTTTTGGGCTTCAGTAATTATTGTTTTATTTTATTTTTAAATCAAATTAGGTTAGATATAAAAGGAAAAAGATTTAGCCCTTCGGGGTCCTCTCTTTTCTTCTACTGGATTCTAATTTTCACATAGTTTTAAACCCTAGTTTTCTCTCTGAGTCATGAATAACTAAACCTCCTTGTTAAGGTTAAGAGCTCTGTTTATTCTATAGATTGATACTACTGCCATTCTATTTTGATTAATGTATTAATTTAATTTCAAGAATTACTTTCGTTCTTCATCCTATGAATCTGAGTGTATTAGAAAATAACTCTTGTTCTACATAAATTCTTGTTGATTCTTGGAAAAGTTATCTCACTTGAATACTAGCTTAAAAGTAAATTCCTCCTAAACCACTAATCGCTTGGACTTAACGGGATACGTGACATATAATCCTCTTATATTTGGGTAGTTAGAGTTTTTGTAGCTAATAAACTAGAATTGAACCAAACCCTCTAATTGATATCAAGTAACTAAGGAATTGGCGGTTGATTAGGTTAAAAGAGACTAAATCACTAAAGAATTAGGATTTAGTCAATTACAGTTTGCCATGAATTGAATCTTGCATGATTAAAATAGTTGGTAAGAAATATAAATCTGGAAAAATAAACATCTTTAAAACCTTATCTACTCTCTCACATACTTTTCACACTAATTTCATTATTTGCTTTCTAAATCTCTAAATTATTGTTTAATGCTTTTGAACCTCAAAACACCAATTTCTGCTTGTGTGACTAAGTGAATCATTCAACTATTATTTCTTGGAACATCAATCCTCATGGGATCGACCATCACTCACTTGAGGTATTACTTGGTACAACCCGGTGCACTTGCCGGTTAGTTTGTGGATTGTGAATTCCGCACCAATGACCATCCCTTCCAGCATTCGATCGACTCCTTTCTTCGACCCTGATGCCCCTACGAATTTCTTTTATCTTGGCTTCACCCAGATGCTCCGCACCATCTGTTTCCTGATGGACCCAGACACCCCCATCCTGTACAGGATCCTTACCTTGTATGTACCTTAATCAAACAAAAGCCCGCTAATTTCTCAAGTCAATTTGACATTAAAACATCAAATTAACAAAAAATCTCAATACCCAAAACATATAATTTTCGAATTGGAAAAGAGAGAATTGAAGCTGGAAATGTGGCTTCCTTACCAAATTAAGTATCGAGCTTCGTAGAGCTCGTCACTGCGGACACGTGACCACAAACGATGCGGTGATCGGAGCTCGGAGTGAGAAGTTATATGAGATTGAAGTGGAAGGTTAGGTTATGGAGCTTTTCCTTCCCCTTTCTTGCATGCTCCACGGGTTCTCAATGGGGAAGAAGGAGAATGAGCCGAAGCTCATTAAGTTGAGTGGGTTGGTTGGGCCCATGGGCCTGGTTTGGGTTTAGTTCGGCCCATTTGGCTCAATCTTAAGCCAAATTCTTTAAAATTAGTGTCAACATTCTTATTTTAATTAGCTCTATCTCATAAAACTATAAAATTTATATTTCTAATTTTTTTATTAAAAAATTAATTTATTGTCTAATTATTTGTTAATTTTACAGGATTTACATAACCCAACATTTCATAAAATTGTATTTGAAACCTCACTTCTTTAAATATTTCTAAAGTAACCCTAAACTTTTATAAAATATCCATTTTATTCCTATACTTTATTTATTACCCAAAACACCCAAAAACTTATATAATTATAAATTTTACCTCGATCTTTTTATTAAAATACAATTTTATCCTTCAAACTAAAACTCTAACACTGATCTCTCCTCTCCCCAAGACCAAAACCCTTATTCCTTTTCCTCCAAAAATATTGAAAATTAATCCGTTTTGGAGTTTCACAGTTACCGATTTTGCACAGCTTTTAATTTAATCTCTCTGTCCTTTAACCACACAAATTTTACTCAATTTTTCAACATAATCTCAGCCCCAAATTCTTCAAAATAATTCGATTCTTGGCTGCACTAACATTGGCCGAACCATCATCATCATCAAATAAACAATATATCACAAAAATTCAACAAAATTCAATCACACTCAATCAATAATGAATCACAACATCAATTCACTTATCCAATACAGATTTAATCAGTAAAAATTTACCAAAACCCTATCTCCATATGAAACCAAAATAACGGACACTTCAAAGAAGCTTTCTAACTGAACAACTGAAGAAGAAAACGTCAGAAATCGGCTACTCCGCCTAGTTGCACCTTTGGCCGAATCACAAGGGAGGGGGAGCAACTTCACCGTCAACTTCTCTTGAACAAAAGTGATGTCAACATGTAGAGAAGGAAGATACAAACACTTTAATTGGATTAAATTTTTTATTGGACTTGCGGATCACAAGAAATCGAAGCCGGAAGTCATAGAGGTTTCACGGTTCTCTCAAGAACACTCTCGGTCTCTCTCTCTCTCTTTTTCAAGTTCAGTTTGGTGATGATGAAGAATGATGATTAGTGTATATATATATATATATATATATATATATATATATATATATATATATATATATATATATATACTAATCAAAGGGTGATGACATTAGATAATGATTATTGGCTAGGTGTCATGATTCATTAATAAAGGGGGTTGGATGTCAAGGCCTAGAGTTTCTGATTCAGCAATTCAAGTTATAAATATTTTAAACGGATAATTATGAAAACTGAATATGTTAAAATGATGCATGAGTATCTTATGTACTTTTCTTGGGTGTTTCTTAGGTGAAATTGATGACTTTTTAGTTTTTACTTGATAACTATGTGCTTCTATATGATATTCTATTAATACTTTGAATTTTTGGATTTTTTGTTAATTGTAGGTAAATAATAGCAAAAGAACAGAAAAGCATAAGCAAAGGAGCACAATCAGGAAAGCACTTCCAAGGAAGCAGAGGAGAGAGCGTGCAACACGCCAAAAAGGAGGCATGCCACATACCTGAAAAAGCCAAAATGGAGCCTTGGCGTGCCACACGCCAACATGTGGGCGTGACACGCTTGGCCAAAAGTCTAAGGATGATTTTTGTGTACAATTGGCGTGCAAATTGACCTCTTCATACTCCAACATAGATAACTTGAGCTATAGAGGTCCAAATAGAGTATTTTCAGCAGCGTTAGAAAGCTGACATTCAGAGCTTTCTAACGATAGATCATAGTCCATGGTGTTTGTGCAAAACAATGATCGTGCCACATGCCAAATGCAGGGCATGTCACACGCCCAAAAAGCATGCTCTAGGAGGCCGAGAAATGTGGCATTTTACAAGCCAGGATGAATGGGCGTGTGAAAATGGCACGCCTTCGAAAAGGCATTCATGCGTACGCATCATACTTGAGGTTTTCTAAATCATGCATACGCATCACCCATTCGTACACACAAAACCTGGAAAATTGTGGATTTATGCGTACGCATACCCCCAAGCGTACGCACAGGTGAAGATTTTTGCATGTCATGTGTACGCATCCTCCAAGCGTATGCACAACCCCTTTGAATTGTTGGAATTTTACACACCAAAGATTATGGGCATGCAAAATTTAAATGCCTTCGAGACGTCTTTGAGTGAATTTCTTTGGCGTTTTACACACTACACATGGGGCATGTCACTCGCCAATATAACACCTCCCAGGACTTGATTTGTTTGTGGGGTCTCACACGCCGAGATACGGCGTTACACGCCAGGCCAACTTTCTAGAAGACTACTTCAAGGCACCATTTGGGCGTTCCACACGCTGCACCAAAAGCGTGTCACACGCCAAGAAAAATGACAGTTCCAGAGACACCAAGAAGTGGCGTTTTACACACCACCTAGAGGGCGTTTTAGATGCCAAATAATGGCACTTCCAGGTGAAGAAAAAGTGTAGCATTTTACACATTGTAAAGTGGCGTTTCACACGCCCCTTGACCCAGCCTCTATAAGTCACATCACAACTCACCAGGCATACTAAAATGCCAAAGATTGGACCACTGAAGCCTTAAACAGAAGACACAATTGAAAGCTGAGGATTTAATATAGAAGATTTGATTTGTTTTTTGTTTGAATTTAATGATTAGGTTGTGTTTTAGGTTTATTATATAAGGCTCTTAAAAAACCTTGATGGGGGGCTTTCGGACCTTTTGCCGTTTTTGATACTCTGTTTTTTATTTTGAAGCATAAGCCACTAATCTCCTTGGTCAATGTTAGGAGCTCTGTTGATTCCTATAAACTAATGTTATAGTTTTTCTATCTTGATTAATGCATTGATGTTTTATTAAAAAAAAAATTCGTTCTTCTTCCAAAGGTTTTGAATGCGTTGAAAAACAATTCTCTTCTAACTTGAATTCTCTTAATATCTTGAAAAACTAAATTAATTGAATTAAACTTGAAAACTTCTTCTCATGGTTCTTAGGTTTTGAATTTGGACTTGATAAGTGACATCAAATCAACCAACTTTGGTTCTTGAGAATTGTGTGATTTTTAAATCAGTGAACATTCTTAACCTCTTGTCACAATTAATTAATCAAGAAATTGATAATTGATTAGGATTAGAGAAATTGAATTACCGAGAATTGGAGTTTAATTACTTATCATTTGCCATGGATACTTCATTGCTTGATCAAGGTGGAGAGTGAAAACGTTTTTTCGGAAGTTTTAGCATCTCTAAAACCATAACTTTTTTGAATCATATTTCCCTCTCAATTACTTACGACTTGCTTTTATTCAATTTACTGTCTTTTTATGCAATTGTTTTTGAAACTCTAAATTTTGATTGTCTGACTAGAATAATCAAATGACTATTGCTTTCTTAATCCGTTAATCCTTATGGGAACGATAACCCACTCTCGTGGTATTATTTGATACGATCCGATGCACTTGTCGATAGTTTGTGGTTTGTAAAATCCGCATCATAAAACACAGGTAATATATATATATATATATATGAGTTATTAATATAGATGACATTAGTAACTTAAGGATAAAAGTTATTTTGATGAAGCATTAACAACTCTAAGTTCATCAAGAAATACCGATAATTACTCATATCGGCAAATATCGGACTTGATAAATTATCTAGGCTCTATTATAATTAGAGCAAGTAAAATAAATAAATAACATAATAATAAAATTATATTACCATTTATTTTACTTCGGGGTTCGAAGTCGACTTGTCGAAATAAAACTAATCGCTTTAAAATATTATTTTCAAAAAAACTCGCGTTAGTGTAAAAATTAGTGTTGTTACATGTTACTCTCAGAAAAACATGGTCATTCTCACTAAACTTTAAAGGCTTACGTCTATTATCGGCATAGCTCTTCCGTCGGCTTTGCCCTACTTAAATCTTTCCACGGATCTCCTTAATCTACTCAGTTGTTTCCTATACCAAGTCTGGTCCCAATATACTAGTTTCTCCTCCGTCATACCAGTATAATGGCGATTGACACCTCTGTCCATAAAGAGCTTCATATGGCACTATTCTGATACTTTGCTGAAAACTGTTGTTGTAGACAAACTCAATCATTGGTAGATACTTGTCCCATCTCCCTTGATGTTCCATCATGCAAGATCTCAACATATCTTTCAAGGTTTCGATTGTCCATTCTGAGTGTCTATCTGTTTGGGAATGATACGCCGTACTCATGTGCAGATATGTTCTAAACGATTTCTGAAAGGTTCCCCAAAATCTAGACGTAAATCTTGGGTCTCGATCGAAAACAATCGATGAAGGTACTCCATGAAGTCGTACTATCTCTTGAATATACAATCGGGCAAGTCCTTCCAAATTATAATCAACTCGTATTGGGAGAAAATGCGCTGACTTAGTCAATCTGCCCACTATTACCTAGATAGCGTCATGTCCTACCGATGTTCTTAGTAATCCAGTTACAAAATTCATGGTAATCTTTTTCCATTTAACCTGAGGTGTATCCAAAGGTTGTAAGGTTCTTGAGGGTCTTTGATATTCCACTTTTATCTTTTAAAAAGTTAGACACTTCGAACATACTCAGCCACATTCTTCTTCAATTCTGGTCACTAAAACATATGTTTCAAGTCCTAGTACATCTTAGATACACCGGGATACACAAAAAATCTACTTTGACGGGCTTCCGTCAGGTACACAGATTCTACTTTTGTATCTCCACAAACCATCTCGATCTTGATATATTTTCTTTGGCTGATTTGCTTTTAGTCACGTTAATAGCACTGACATTTCCGTTTCTTGAGTTTGTGATTGTTGAATAGCTGTCTTGAAATCAGATGTCAAGTATAATTGGGCCATAGCAACTCCTAATGTTTCCTTTATTCCCAATTTCAAATTCTCAAAAGCTGAAATCAACTCCTCTTCCTTTATTATCATCCAAAAAATACTTAAACTCTTCTGACTCAAAGCGTCCGCAACTACATTCGCCTTTCCTGGATGATAACCTAATCGTAATTCAATCTTTGAGAATACCGTTGCGCCTTTCAACTAGCCATCAAACCATTTATCCAGAGAAGTGGATACTTGTTTACGATGGTAACCTTATTCAACTGCAGATAGTCTACACACAACGTCATTCCTTCATCTTTCTTCTTTACTAATAACACTGGAGCTCCCCAAGGTGACACACTTGGACGAATAAATTTCTTCCCAAGTAACTCGTCCAACTACTTCTTCAGCTCTACTAGTTTCAGTGGCGAATACGATAAGGTGCTATCGAAATCGGTCCAACACTAGGTATCAAATCAATACTAAACCCTATCTTTTGTTGAGGAGAAAACTCTAGTATATTTTTAGGAAAAACATCAAAAAATTCCTTCACTACTCGTTCCGTTCCAAAATTTGTTTGTTGTTGTTCGAGCTAGCCATTAACAAAACGTACCTCTTACACTCACTCCTATTGTAGGTAACTTTCACATAATTAAATAGAAAGGATGGGATAAGACTGGTCCAGTATGTACATTATTAGACAGAATAATAGTAGTCCTCTCAAAACAGTCAAGGAAAACATGGTTTTTGGAAAATCACTCTAATCCTAAAATAATATCTAGACCATGCAAAGGCAAACAAACTAGGTCATGGCAAAGGTTCTACCATCGATTCTACTTGTCGACATATTAGGCTAGTCAAAGCATTTTGGGATGTGGGTGATGAACAATCAAATTAAAATTTAGTCTTGAGAAATTTAATCCCAACCCACGCATAACAGTTAAAGAAATAAAAGAATGTGACGCGCATGAATCGTACAATACAGTTAAGGTGAGTATTGACATAACACTGACCTTGGATCAGGGAGTCTGAATATACAGCATCATCAACAATCATAGCAAATACCCGTCCTTATTATTGGGCCCTAACTGGCTCTTGAACAAACTTCTTTGGACAATTCCTCACTATATGCCCTGGTTCACTGCAGTTATAGTAGACAGTCGCTCTAAAATGACAAGGCCTACCAGGATAATTCTTTCCACACTATTTACACATCGTGTACACTTGGATCTGCTAAGGTCGCTTGCTCGCATTCTGCCTTAGCCTATTGCCATATCCAATAGTAGAGTGCATAGGAATGCTCCTGGCTTGTTGATTCCCTCGCATAGGTACTCCGGGTGCCTTGAAATTTATCCTTCGCTGAGTCGTATATCGATTGAAATTGTTAATGTTTTTTCGTGGTAAACTTGGACGACCCATCTTCGATGCTACCATCTTCTTCTCACAGTCCTCCATTAACCGACTCTTATTGACAAGTTTCACAAAATTCCATGTTTCCAGTGGAACCAACGAATGCATCAGTTTGTCACAAAGCCCTCATTCAAGCTTCAAACACTTCCGTTCTTTGAAATCCCGAATTTCCTTGGCAGATCTTATAGAATCGGCACAGATCTTCAAATCTTCATGTATATTCTGCCACCGATATATTCTTCTATCTCAATTGTATCAGTTTCATCTCCTTGGCATCATGAACTGGCCTAAGAAAGTACATTTTGTAGAACTCTTCCTTGAAGGTATCCTAAAGAATCTCTCTAATATTCTGCCACAGCAAACGTTGTACTCCATGCCACCAATGCTCGGCTTCTCCTTCTAGCATATATGTTGCAAATTCCACATGTATTTTTGGCATATGTTGTGCTCGCAGTGATTTCTAGACACCATGGAACCAATTGTTAGCTTCAGTTGCAACTAGTGTTCCCTTAAACATAGGCGGATTCACCTTTAGAAAAGCTACCAACATCATAGGTTTATCGTGATCCCTAGCATCCTTATTACTGTTGCAATCTTCGTTGTGCTCATCATTACGTTCTCCTAAATGGTCAATTGCTTAGGTAGTAGCAATCGTTGTTTCACGCAAGGCATTAGCCATGGTGTTTACCGTAGTTGTAAAATCGTCCGTACCTCTCATCGGAATATCTTCCAAATCCTCACCTTGCACACCTCGTCCGCGTCCCCGTGTAGCCATCAAGATCCTGTTCACACCCAGCATGCCATATTAAGGTGACCAGTCTTAACATTTCACGTAAAGTGTGAATAGTCTCTAAAATGGATACACAACGATAATCATACAATCCATATCACAAAGATATCCTAAATTCATGAGACACAACACAAAGTATACAATGAAGCATGGTTCTATCCATCCCTCAGGCTCTAAAAGGAATGAACTACTTTGATACCAAATTGTAACGACCCTATTTCCAGTACGTCATGACCATACTGAAAACTAAGTGCTACTAACTTATTTTCTTAAAACTTAACTAATATTTATTATTACGCCTGTAATCAAGTTAGCATGCGGTCGATTTTTTTATACAAAACACGGATGATTGCGTAAAATTAAACAGACACAAACAAGAATACGGAAATAAATAGAGCAACACACACAGGGTAAAAAGCATAATAAACTCGTAGGAGGAATCAAGGTCAAAGAAAGGAGTGTTGATCGGATACTAGAAGGGATGGTCATGCAACACATACCGTTGTACTCGAGACTCGGCGGCTACTATGTAGAAACTGTGGTGCACTGAGTCCTCGTATATATAGGAATGGTCCAACTCATAGAAGATTACTCCCGTCTCTATCTAAAGGGGCAAAAGAATACGGTAAGAATCAGGAAGTCATTAGTATGGTCGGGGGTCACTAGTTATGTTCATTTCATTAAGTACTCAGCCACAACAATAGTCAACAAGCACAACCAAGCATAATAACTAAAGAACATAGAAATCAAACACATCATACACATAATCACAGAAAATACAACTCACAGATATATGCACAAACATTCATGATGTATGCCTATTCCTAGTGTAAGTAATGAGCTCAATTGTCGGTTTCTACCCGCTCCTGATGTAACCCAGCAACTTTTGTCTGAGTATGGCTTTT
Source organism: Arachis ipaensis (assembly GCF_059453495.1). Lineage (NCBI taxonomy): Eukaryota > Viridiplantae > Streptophyta > Magnoliopsida > Fabales > Fabaceae > Arachis > Arachis ipaensis. The sequence goes on from NC_142440.1 coordinate 129,975,035, forward strand.
CAGTTGGCATAACCTCTGTAAGTAACCTCTGCTTTACAGGTGCAACTCTCTCTAGTCGATATATGTCGGACATAATCTCTATAAGCAACCTTTGTCTTATAGGTGCAGCTCTCTCTAGCTGTTATATGTCATGATAAACCTCTGTAAAGACACCACCTTACAGGTTCGACCATCAACCCAGACTGACCTCTGTCTTACGAGCTGAGATGATTGTTTACCTCTTAAAAATGAGCAGAGATATGGTGGTAAGCCCACTGAGATTTCTTTCGTCGTTGCCGCTTCGAGCCCTCACCTTGGTAGTATCAAATGAATCTGATGGAGGAGAATGATGGTTTTGCTGGTGAACATGGGGCTCATTATGACATGGATTTCACTAGATGGGGGGGGGGGGGGTTGAGTGGGTTCTGTAACTGTCGCTTCATTATTGTTGTCACTTCATTCCTATAACCATAACCCTTTTTTTGGCTTCCTTTCAGATGTCTCTTCTTTTCAGTTTTGGATGTTTCTTATTGTATATTTACAAATGTTCTTTTCTCTGTATATTTTTAGATGTTTCTTATAGTATGCTTTTAAATATTTTTTTTTTAAATTTTGGATGTTTCTTATAAATACATTAATAAAAATAAACATAGATATAGTAATTTTTTTTAATTTTAGATATTTTTATTGTATGATTTTATATACTTTTCTATATTTTTAATATTTTTTATTTATGGTTTTAAATGTTCTTTTCTTTATATTTTTGAATGTTTCTTATTGTATGATTTTGGATATTCTTTCTGTATATTTTCGAGCATATTAAAAAGTTGGTTGGTTTTAAAAAAGAACTGACAATTGGTGATGCCTTAGAATCTTTAGTGATTTTTACACCTTTTTTTAGTAATTTTTTTATGTTTAAATTGAAGTTTTTATGTTTTAATTGAAGTTTTCATGGCTAATCTATATATGTGGAGTTGTTTAGAATTATGTGTATTCAGGAGTATTCTTTAAAAAAATCTGGTGAAGGAAAGCAAATAGAAAAGGCACCCAGAAAGAAACAAGTGTGGGCATTCAAAATCCACAATCTGACGCCTAACTTCAAGAAGCTAGTGCCTAACTTCAAGCTTTGAAGTCTAACGGCTGCAAAGGAAGAAGAAGGACTGTCCCCAACTTCAAGAACTGACGCCCAACTTCAAGGTTTGGCACCCAACTTCAAGAACTGGCACCCAACTTAAGTGAATTTTCGTTATACTAGGCGCCTAGCGGCCATGCTTTGGTGTCCAATTTTAAAAATTGTTTTGCATAGAATAAATGACATTTTAAGCTATTTTAAGCTATTTTTTATGCAAAATAATTTAAAAAAAAAATATGGCTTAAAAGATGTTATGAGTACCATAAAAATTTGTAATATTCTAGTAATTTAAGTAAATACATGATAAAAATATATTTTCTTTAATTTCTAAATTATTATTGACCATGTAGAGTATTTCTTTAATGTTCTAAGTCATTAGAACATTATAAATTTTTATAGTACTCCTAACATCTTTTAAATCATTTTTTTAATTATTTTATATAGAATAAAATATTTTTTTGTGGTATAATTTAAATAAATTTATTAAAAAAATTTATTAAAAAATATCCATGAGCTATTAAAAATGGACAAAAGAGTATTATATGAAATTCGAATTGATAGCTCATTAATATTTTAAAGAAGTCTCGTAATTAAATATTTTGTTAGCTTTTTTTAATACATGAAATAAAATATATATTTTATTTTTAAATTATTAATTTTTTTAATAAATTATTAATTTTTTAATAAAAGAATGGGCAGAATTAAATCATAAGACCAATTCGAATCTCTATGTGCGCGTATGTGTAATTCGAATTAATGTGGGTGGAATTCGAATCAAGTTGATTTGAATTAGTGGGTGTGTGCGTGTGTAGGTAATTCGAATCAATATTAAAGGTGTAATTTAAATTAAGCTAATTTAAATTACATAAAAATGCACTCTTGATTGAACCCTATAACAATTATTGAGTTGGTTAAATCACGTAATTTTTTTTTCATAGTTTATACGGGTGATTTGCCCCATAATAATATGTATACTTTTTGTAATATATAAGAAATTAAAAACCAATGTGCTTTTCGCATTGTGCAATTTTAATTTTCTTATTAATTATGATTGTTTCAATTATGTTATTTTAAAAGGATTAGTTGAACATTCATGCATATTGATTGATTTCCCTGACAGCTTGTCTCTATTAGACAAACAAAAGCAAAAAGGGATTATAATTGAAACCCTGTTAGTAGAATAAATGAATAATAGAAATTGAGCTGCCCAACATTGTCTTTTTCTTACCCTTATTTATTTCTGTCTGCGTCACCTTTCTTATGCACTTTGAGGAGATGTCAAAATCATATTGGTAGACTATTATTATTAAGGTGGCAAAACGGGTCTAATTTTGTCAAACTCGCTAAAAAAGTGGGTCGAACTAGATTTTGAAACTTGTTAAATTTTAAAAATTCGCCAAATTTGTACTGCTAAATTTGTGAGTTTTGGCGGGGCGAGTTGGCTCGCCGGGCTAAACATTTTTTAATTAAATAAAAGAGTGATTATTACTACAAAATTAATAATTATATAATTTTTAAACATTTTTTTTCATTTTTTATTTTTATTCTTCTTTTAATTATTAACTTTATTTTATTTTATTTTACAATTTTGTATATATGTTTAAATTATGTGACTTATTTTTTAAAATAAAAATGGTTTTATTGATAAATGTTATTTTGAACAATTTTATTGAAGTTAAAACTAAAAAAAAAAAGATAATAAAAAAATTTTATATTATAATTTGATTATTTTTATTTGTATTTAATTTTTTAATTATTATTTTTGATTAATTTTAATAAATTTTATTTTTCAAAAAAAAAAAGTCAAGCGGGTTAATCCGCTAGCCCGCCAATCCTCCATAAAATTGAACAGACTAGTATTTTGAACTCATTTTAATTGACGTGAGCTGGCCTGTTTCGTTTATAATACGGGTCTAAATGAAATGGAACGGGTCTAAATGAAACGGGACAGATTGGGGCAAACCGACCTGTTTTGCCACCCCTAATTATTATATTTTGGATTAACCTAAAATGATGGGTATTAATATGGTAAAGCTGTTCGAATTACTAAATCTTAATTAATAGAAGGATTATTGGTTGAGAAAAATGAAAGCCCTGGGTGGTGTGTCCATAATATCCAAAACAGATAACACATCAACTGATAAATGATAATATTTTGGTAATCATTTTTTGCCCCTTAAAAAACAGTCATCATAAATTCATAATGTTGAAATCTACATATAATTCATTGATATATTAATAAGTATAGAACTATAGATATTTAAAAAGTAGTATATGAAAATAATAATTTGATTACTTAAATAATTCTTCAATATAATAATAACTGACTAATAATGTTAGGTAGTAGCTAATTTTTTTAGTTAACATTAATTATTTTTTCAAAATTATTTTATTTATCTTAATTCTAAATTCTAAATCATAAATTTTTAACTCTACTTGATTTTCTATATTTTTTTATTTATAAGGGTGTCAAAAGTGAGTTCTGTCCCGTTTTACTCAGATCCGGCTAAAAATAAAATAGACTAGTCCAATTCACCAAAGGAAATTGAATGTAATGTGTTAGTCCATCCTGTTTTACCGTGAGTTGGTGGATCAATACCCTAGAGTCCTAGACTGCCTAACTCTTTTTTTATTATGAAAGTAAAATTAATTAAAATGAATCTAACGAAAAATGATATGTGAAAATATAACTATAATTCAAACATAAAAAAAAGTCAAATTATAACACAATATTTTAATGATAAATTTGTCTGTCATAATATCTATGTTCAAATTGTGCAAAGAATAAAAAATATTAATTTCAACTTAATTTTCAAATAACGAACAATTTTAAAACATCAACAATATTTACAATGCAAAAATAGAAATAAAATTTTGTGATAAAAAATAAAAAAGGCAAATTTGTTTTAAGAAACCAGCTATGTCACGTAGTCTTTAAAATATAAGAATAAAATAAATAAAAAAATAACAAAAGAAGAATAAAATAAAAGAAAAAATGAGAGAAATGTTCTTGAAAGTCTTAGTTTTTAAATTATATATATACAACAAAAACTCTGGACTGGCAGACCCACTCACCAATCCCCGGCTTCCCCGCTACTAGTGTTTTTTTTTTTTTTTGGGTTTGGTGGGCTTTCAATCTGGCACGCTAGCTGGCCTTTTTGTTGGGTTTTGCAAGTCTACTGATGGGTTCAGCTAATTTTAACACTCTTAATTATTAATTTGTGCTCTGCTAGGATTTTCGAAAAAATACGGGGAAGACGATAAGTTTAATAAACAATGTGAAAAATAAGTCTCCAAAAAACACAATGTGAATAATAGAATTAAAGTTAATGAATAATAGCTCAAATGGCATAGTCTCTCCATACTCAATTAAGAGGTTGCGGGTTCGAGTCTCATATCTTTAGTAAAAAAAAAAATATAATAAAATTAAAAAAAATTAAAATCAAATGATAATTAATTTAATTAATTTTAAATTTTAAATTTTAAAAAAATTTGTGACCTCCTTTGTGCGTGTGATTTTCGTTCTGTAGAACATTCCTCTCGCGCCATTTTCTTCTTATCTCTTTGGTCCGACGGCACCAAGAACACCAGCAGCCGCTGCCCAGCTCTCCGAGAACGTCCGAGCATGCACCCCCTTCATGCATATTGCGTCCTTCGCACAGCTCACCAACGCGCCGGCGCCGTGCAGGCCCCCTGAAGCTGGCAGGGTTCACCGTCCTAGCGTCTCCATCTGCAACATGCAGGGGACATATGTGGCTGCCGTTTCATACGTGTATCACCCCTCACATCTAGATGTTCATTTAACTATGATGGTGGATGGTTATTTCAGGCATTATGTATGCAGGTGGTCGATTTCGTGAATAATTGGATAATTATTTTTGTTCACAGATGTCAGATGTTCATTTATATACCTACTTAGATGGTTATTATTTTGGCGGTGGAAGAACGCAACCCCAGGGAGGATACCGGCTCGGGAGAGAGAGAGGCAAGCCGGGCACCAGGGACGCGGATGGACGCAGGCCTGCCTCGACGGGGGATGCCGGCGGAAGGCACAGAGACCCATGACAGGACGGTGGCGCCCGTCCGAGCGGTTGGGTTCTGGCGATAGAGACAGACGCGCGCATGAGAGGGGGCTGGACTGGGGTCGAAGCTGATGGACGGTGAGGGTGTTTCTGACGCTGGTGAGGTAGGATGGTTAGTGATGAATGTGGGGGGGCTGCCGGCCGGGGAAGAAAAAGGATTTGGGAGTGAAAACTGTTTGTAATTTAGGATTTTGATGGTTATTTTTGTGAAATAACTGAATAGAGTTTTTGAATTTAGGTTAATTAGTGGAGTGATTTATCCCTATTAGGCTAAATATCCAACTCATTGTTCATATTGTTAAGATTTCTCGTTGTCTCACTAGCAGAGTTGTTTTCCTTATGCCCTACCAGGATTTAAAAGTCTGTGTTATGTTGCTTAATTGTATGGATTTATAGATTGGTGTTTGTCCAAGCTATTGTTCTAATATCTCTGGGAGTACACACAGATGATGAGTAAATAGTCAAATTGGTCCCCGAAAGATAGCCCATTCTTCAAACGAGTCCCCGTAAAAAAAAGATAATAAAATTTGTCCCCGAAAAATTTAAAATTGGTAAAGTTAGTCCTTCCGTCAGTTGGATGATGACGTGGAGGGCTAATGCCACGTGTCACAATATGATTGGTTGACATGTCAGATCGGTGACACGTGGCATGCCACGTGACACTTGACATGTAAAAAAGTTATTTATAATCAAAATAGTCCTTGAAAGTTCAGACGTAAGTCATTTTCATCCCTAAAATTTTAAAAATTAATCAAATTAATCCTTGTATACTTTTTTTTATTTTTTCTTGATAATATTAAATTTAAAATATTTTTTGATACTACTAATTTTAATAGAAATGTAATTGACAATAAAAAAATTAGTAATTGTATCTTTTCTTCTTAAAAATTTGTTCAATAAAATTATCTCTCTCCTCTAATTCTTGTCAAAATCTCTCTTATTCTTTTCTATTCTAAAACATTTTTCTTACATTATTACATTTTGCTGGAATATATATATATATATATATATATATATATATATATATATATATATATATATATATATATATATATATATATATGTTACCCTAAATAAAGTTATATGCTCAAAATAAAAATTTATATATGTTAACCTAAACAAATTTAATAAAAATTTATACATCTTTTTTTTCATTACGTTATTACTTTCATTTAGATTAACATACATAAATTTTGATTTTGAGCATATAACTTTGTTTAGGTTATATATATATATTCCAACAAAATGTAATAATGTAAGAAAAAGGTTTTATAATAGAAAAGAATAGAGAGATTTTGACAAGAATTAAAGGAGAGATATAATTTTATTGAATAAATTTTTAAGAAGAAAAGATACAATTATTAATTTTTTTATTGTCAATTACATTTCTATTAAAATTAGTAGTATCAAAAAATATTTTAAATTTAATATTATCAAGAAAAAATAAAAAAAATTATATAAGGACTAATTTGATTAATTTTTAAAATTTTAGGGATGAAAATGACTTACGTCTGAACTTTCAAGAACTATTTTGATTATAAATAACTTTTTTACATGTCAAGTGCTACGTGGCATGCCACGTGTCACTGACCTGATGCCACGTGTCACCGATCTGACATGTCAACCAATCATATTGTGATACGTGGCATTAGCCCTCCACGTCATCATATGCCACGTGGCATTTAACGTGACACGTCATCATCCAACTGACGGAAGGACTAACTTTACCAATTTTAAATTTTTCGGGGACAAATTTTATTATCTTTTTCTTACGGGAACTCGTTTGAAGAATGGGCTATCTTTCGGGGACCAATTTGGCTATTTACTCCACAGATGATAGATCTAAAGGATGTATGTGCGCATGCTAATAATGTTGATTATCTTGACGATAATGAGCAAGGAATTGCATTCTTTGATGAGAAAATGGTGGATGAGTTTTCTAAGTCTGACTGCGAGAATCTTAACTAAACAAATCTTCAGAATTAGACAATTAAAGGTGCAATGAGATCAATCTGTTCTCATGTAGAGAGGTTCCACATAATGGATTCGCAAAGGTACATGTTTTCGTGCTTCTTTGCTAAGGAGTAGGGATTCTTTGACTTTTTCGAAACTACATTGTTAGTTTAAGAACACGAATGGGAGAAAAGGCAGATTTCTCAACAGCTCCGTATAGTTTTGGAAAATTGCAAGGCATTATAAATCAAAGGAACTAGGTAGGAGGTCGGGCGGAATATGAGTGGTCATGTTTGCAGTGAAAGGAAGAGAAACACATATAACTAAGGTTCATATCAAATTATACACAACCAAGCTATTAAGACGATTGATCAGAATTGTTGGCTCGAATAAGAAAATTCTTGAGATCTATTTGAGGTTTGAGCATATTGGATGCTTGTGTTTCTACTATTGAATCATAGGATATGAAGTGAGAAACTACAGTGTGCATGTAGAGGATTTAGTGTTGCATATAGTTAAAAAGAAAATATGGGGAGAATGGTTGATGGAAGAGCAAATGGGAGAAGGATTGAGGGGACAGGGGAGGAAGTATAATATAACACAAACATGCCTGAATGTGAAACAAACCTAAGAGAGATTTCACAATATCCAAGACTACTAAATCTTTTAAAGAAATGTGTAAACCTTTTAGTAAGGAAGAAGGGATAAAGGAGGGTGTAGCAGTAGCAGAAGTGAGTAGTAAAGGTGAGAAGAAGAGTTTGGAGATACATAATAAAAATTGAATTATCCATGTGGGTGATAATGCTATATTAGCCATAACTTATAATGGCTAAAGCATGGACTCATGGAGACAAGAGTTGGTGACGTGGTTACAAAACAAATTAAAGGCTTGTGTTAACTTCATGTGCATCTCATATTGAATTTTATGTTTATATAAATTAAAAGTTTCACTAATCCTTATCTAGTGTTTGCTCAAGTGTCTAAATATACTAAAAAATGAATTTAAAGTCTCTGTCAACTTCAAAAGCAAATGCATCAAATTACTATGCCTTAGAAATGTATCCAAGTCACGTCCATACACCCCAGCTTTGCTGAAGGTGTGAAAGTCTGACTTTAGGATGTATTCCCTTACAAAATGCATGGTATATTTTGGCTCTAACTTCTAAGTATTGATAAACATGCTATATAAATCAACTATTTAAAAAGTTTCTCTCTCCACTGTTGTGCTCTATATGAAGCTTACCATATATGGAAAAAGCATTTTGAACTAAAAAAGCAAGCATTCTTATACATAAAACAAGGAACAAGGTAATAGTGAAAGAAGAAGGTTTCCAAGGATCTTTAATACTGTGAAGCCATAGAAAGGATATAGAACAAAGTGTTGCAAACATGAAAAGTGATCATATTTTTAAGTTATTATTTCTTCCTTCTTTCTTTAACTCTTCTCATCTCATAAAAGATTAAAAAATTTTCAATTTAGGCATTTTAAGTTCATATTTTAGCTCATATTACATTATTTTACATCTGAAATAATTCTAATACTTGTTATGTTCCAGAACCAGGACTTCAGAAGCTGTAAATTGTTTTGGAACACATTCTTACAAACTTTGTTATAAACTAATCTATTAGTTATCTTTAGTATTAATACTTTAGGAAAGAATATCTAGAGTTTTTAGATTAGTATTTGATCCAATCTAATTTACTCTAGTCTCAAGTGGATTGACACACGCTCCGAGAAGAATCACATAAGTTTAAATTCTATAACTTTTCATGTTTCAATTTATTTTATTACTACATATAGTTTTTATTTATCTACTTTTGTATTTTTCATTTATGTTGGAGTAGTATAGGTGTAACACCCTAACACAAAATTTTACACAGCATCATAAGTCAGAGGTGGTGAAACATTATTACGACCTCTAAAAATAAAGTATATATGTATAGATTGAAAAAATATAATTTAACTAGGAGTGTGTGAAAAAAAAGTATAAAAAATATCATATAATTATAAAAATAATATAATAAATATTATATACTCATAAAAAATTAATTATATTATAATTAATGAAGATGTTTGATATTTTTTATTTATACAAGTTTAATAATATTTATATTTATATTAATAATTATGAATAATAAAAATATAATTAATTTAAATATAAATGAACATAAAATTAAAATAATATCTAATAAAATTATTGTATGTTTTTATTATATAATTAATAATTAATTTTTAAAATAATAAAAAATAGCATAGATTAGTAACAAAGAGAACTTGCAATAACAAAAGGGATCTAGATTCAAACCATATTTTTGTCAATTTTAAAATTTTCATTCGAATGGTTTGATTAGATCGATTTTTGTCGGTTTTTATCGATTTTTATCAATTCTTGCCGAATTTGACCTGTTTTTGTCGATTCTTAATCTTAGACAATCTTAAAACTGGACCGAATTAATTGAGAATTTAGTTCACCAATTTTTTTTATCGAACCAACCAATCCAATTTAATTCTAATAACTATATATACATATATTATGAACCTAGAGTGGACTTTTAGAAGTCAAATATATATACATATATAATTTTTCTCTACTCTTAATCTCTTATAAACTAAAGGTCCTACATACTTTTATCCTCTCACACATAGATCAGAAGTGCTCGAATAAGAAAACACAAAAAGTAAAGGAGGTTGGTGATAGATGAAGCAAGCGAAACAAGACAAGAGATATGAATTGAAGGGACACTACTAATAAGTGGCGTTGTTGCTATCAGTTCTTGCTGGAAATAATGCATGCTCACTCATAAAGTAAAACTCATCAAGACCTCCATGTTGTCCATGCAATGCAAAATTAGGGTCACAAAAATCCTATCGGCTATCGCCGCCTCACGGTCTCGCTAGGAAAATATAATATATTATAAAGATATGGTTGTTGGATGTATCATTATTCAAAATTATTATATGTATATAAAAAATTAATTATTAAATCAATCATTATATATTTAAATTAATATATATTTTATATTCATAATTAATTTAGTAACTCAATTTTAATAAGAATAACATGGTTGATCATTATTTCTCTCCAAATATTGCTCCCCACGTGCCCACTGTCCAGACAATAACACGCAATCTATCTGACCCACCATCGTTTCCACTTTCCACCGGATAAACCAATTAACTTTGTATTTCTTAAAATAGATGTTCCTTCAAAGATTACTTTGAACATACAAAATCAAACAATGTTAAACAGGGTAGATTTTTATAATATATTAAAAATAAATTATTAAATTTAAAAATATTTTATCTTTTATTATGATGATAAATATTTAATTAAATTAATTAAGTTCGACCCAATTAATTTTATAATTAATTGTGTATTTAAGTATTTTAGAATTTAATATTGTTATTAATACTGATTCAATTATTTATGAAAAGAATCAACTATTAAGAATAATATTATGTAAATTTGAAAAAGATTAGAGCTACTATAAAAAAAATAATTATGATAATTATGAGGATTGATTTGTGTAACACTCTAACTACCAAAGCTCGCACTTCCGGATGCGCGACTCTGATAGTTCGGACATTACGACGACACTTATATTAATTAATACTAAAATATGAGCCTGTTTAAAACTTTAAACCGCAATACCGCTCCCAAAGATACTTTCGTTCGATAACGTACATCCATAAATACCATTCAACTTACAACAACTCATAAAGAGTACATCCATATATATACATAAATATATATAAATAATATTACAAACATAATCCAATACAATTCCTATCCCTCTTACAGATCATATCAAGATAAAGGCGAGGGTACAAAATATACTAAAGTAATACAGAGTTCTCAACAACAACTAAATAAACTCTTCGTAACTTCTGCGCCCATATCCTGAAAGGGGAAAAATGTAGGGGGGTGAGAACATCATCCTCAAAAGGGTTCTCAGTAGAGGGTTTTTGGGAATTACTGTAATAGGATACATGAAGATAAACCGTACCAGTGATTAATAACCGTCTTATGCCTCTTTTCAAAAACAACGATTTACAGTAAAAGAGGAATCGAAAATCTTTTCTGAAAGAGGAACAGTTCAATTCTCAAAAACTCAAAAGCCTTTCAAAACGGTTTATCTATGCTGAACCAAAATAGCCTTTCATAATTTATTCCAAACCAGAAACACAAACCGGAACCAACCATCGGTTCATCTCATTCCAACCACGGCCCTAGGCCCAAACAATCCAACCATCAACCAATCACCACAATCCAACAGAGTCCCAATAGCAAACACAAATAGGAAGATGCAAGCACAAACAAACAGTTATTGCAAGTAGAACAATTAGCAATTAATCACATAGGCAAACCAAGTATAATATGCACATCCAAACAATGTCACATAGATGCATATGATGCATGCCTGTCCCTAGTGGCTGATGATATCATCTGTCGGTTATATAGCCAACCCGACACGTCCTGGTAGCTAACCATGGACAGAAACACCCATCGCGGAGCAAGTAGGTTTGAGCTACAACCCCATTGCTACTACCCGCTCAACCCAGAGCCAGTGGAATAACCACTACTGCGGCTACTACCCAGGCGGGTGTTTAACAGCTCAACCTGGAGCGAGTGGAATCACCACTACTACCGCTACTACCCAGGCGTCACAGTCTCTGACCTGGAGCAAGTGGGACGAACCACAACCCTTGCTACTACCCAGGTATCTCAAGCATATATTCATTCAGTCCCAGTCATGGATCAACATCCATCTCAGCCATCCGGCTTAAGTTCATAATTCATAGTCAGCCATACGGCCCATAACTCATTCAGCAATCAGCCATAAATCAATATCTTACACAGCCATTCCGGCTCACGGTTCAATCCAGAACCAGCCATTATTCATAATCATACACAGCCATTCCGGTCCATAACAAAACAGCACTTTCACCATTCAACATCATCGAATTCATAAAACCGGCATTTAAGCCTCAAATCACTTTTCTCAAGCCATTTCACTTTGAAATCAAATTTCAACTCTTTTCAGCCTTAGCTTTAAAGATCTCATTTCTCAAATCATCTCAGGCTCATAAGCCAAATTTACTCAAAGTAAGTTCCCTTTTTAAAACAAAGCCGCTCTCGGCATCCTCTTTCCAAGACTTCCAAAACCATGGAAAGTTAAAGATTCAATTTGGGAACAATCAAAATCACCCATTCCACAATGGGATTTTATAACAAAATTTCTCGGCAGAGTCCCAAGTCTTTAGGGGAGAACAACATAACTCATTTCGCCAAATTCATTTAAAATCATTAAAACCTTGGCTTTCCGATTTGAGTAATAACATAGGATCTAAGCCAAACCGAGTCATGTAATCATTTACTTCTTTCAAAGCCGTTTCCTTTACTTAGGCAAAACCAGCTTCAACCCCATGATAAATTCTAAAGCGTTTCAACTGTTCAAAATTGTTTTAGTCTTGCAAAAGTTCAGAGTTCAAAGAGTACTTAAAACCTTTCTCAAAACATTTCAAAATAAAACTTGTCAATAGACATTCAGGTTCTTTCAAAGTCATTGAAACTTCTTTAATTGAAACCCCCAAGTCAAATTCAAAGGCATAAACCCTTTTCGCATTCAAATAGCTTTAAAACACAAATTTCATCTAAATAACTTTCTCTTGAAAGAGATACAATGCCTTTCTTAAGAAGCAAGACTAAATCACAATTTTCTCTTTACTAACTCATTTCGAAAGCATGAATCATCCTTTTCTTGATAATTCAAATAAAATAGCAGAAGTCTTTAACTCATCATTTTCCAGACAACATTTCAATAAAGACTCGGATTTTATAGAAATTTCGGCAGCACCTCCCCTAAAACTTGGACTTTTGCCACCCGGTTCGGGTCCCAACTAAACCGTTTCTCATTCCTTTTCAACAGCTCAAACCAGAAATCAATTCAAAAGCAAGCTAAATCCAACAGTCGCCTCAATGGCATACCTCAAGGAAACCATTTCAAAAATCAACTCAATATCAACCGGTTTAACTCATTTATAAAGCTTTAAAGAATCGGTTCAGCAATAAATCATTTATCAAAGCCAGAGCAATTAAAGCGACCCAGGCTGAATTTCAAGAGCATTCTATCTTCCACATCATCAAAATAATTGACTCAATTCAAACCAATCCTCAACGGATTAAAATCATTTCAAATATTTAAAGAATCAACTTCAAACATTACATTTCACTAGCCACACAACAATTCAGCCAAACCAACATCTATAGTCATTCGAGTCAATCAATTGATACATAAGGCAGATACAATCACCAAGTACACAATATCTCACATCAGTACCCATATGTAATAATTCCAATAATAAACTATAGTTTTTGGAAAGCGCCCCTACCTCAAAACGCAATTCTATAACCCAAACGTCTCACGGAGTCCCTTTCGCCTCAACCCGAAGTGACGGCAACCAACAACTCGGCTCCACTTGCTTTCTCAACAATCTCAACGACTCTAATCGCAACATACAACAACTGAAACTCAATCTTATAGCAATTAACGCCACAAACCTCAGCGTGAGATAACAGAACAATAATGAAAGGGCTTTCAGATCGAAACGCTTACCGAACCGAAGAAGGAACGGCTAAACCGAAACAGCGGCGGTCTCCAAACCGGCTCGACGGCAGCCCGGCAGCCACCTCAAGCGGCAGCGGTGACGAATTCCAATCACGACGACTGAAACCAGCAGGCAGTGACCATAGTAACCTCTGAATTCAAAAAGAACAGAAATCTCAAATAATACCCTTACCGGCAAAAGTAACCAGAACCTCCAGCGGTGGCTCCGGCGGCAGCAACTCGCGTAACTCCAAACGACACCGCTTCAGTGGCGATTTCTGGCGGACAGGCATGGTGGCGCGGCCCCAGACGGCAAAGGCAATGGGGAGCTCTGAGGTTCAGTGGGCAGATCTGGCGGCGGGAGGAGGCACGAACGACGGCGGTGACAGCAACACCTCCCTCCACCCCGCGCGTGTGCTCTCTGTTCATGAGCCACCAAGGACGGCGACGGAGGGGACCCTGGCAGCGACAACGACGCGGCTTCAAGGTGGCGGCGGGAACCTCGAAGGCGTTCGGTCCTCACCGCGATGGCGAGCTCGTGGCGGGAGTGGCGGCGGCTTCTCCTTCCCAGTCCTGGCTCGCGCTCGTCACCCCCTCTCATGGCTCGTTTTGATCTCTCTCTCTCTCTCTCTCTCTCTCTCAGCCTGGTTCGGCGACATCAGCAACAGGGCGGACTTGACGGAGAGTAGAACGGACGGCGAGGCTGATCGCGGGAGACTCGACGGTGATGGCAGCGAGCCCTTGCTGTGACGCCGTCCCTCCCTCTCCGATTTCCCCCATCCCCTTCTCCGATGTTTCCCTCCATGCGTGTGTGTTGCTATGCTGAGGGAGGATGAAGGTGCTGCGTGATTTTGGGGAAAGGCTGTACAGCTGCTGGGTTGTGGGGAAACCGGGTCGGGTCACTAGGTTAGGGTTTTCATTTTTTAAAATTAGGGTTAGGGGTAAATTGGTAATTTCACTTAAAAATAGGGATAATATAGTAATTAAAAATAAATTCTAATCCAACAATAATAATGTATAAAAATACCATTTGCTCATCAATTTCACACTTTATTTTCAATAAAATGTTCAAATCCAAAAATTAGAAATAATATACTTAATTTCTTCATTTTCCAAAATAGTAATATCAATATTCTAAAATATCAATTATTTAGTCCAAAATCATATAAAAAAATTTTTTATTTCACAACTACCAACTATATGATTTAAATATAGAAAATAATCCAATAATTATAAAATTGGATAATAATCATAACTCGTCTCAAATCCAATAAATCAAGAATTACCTTAATTATCTTTAATAAAATAATTTCTGAAATTAAGGTTATAAATAACTATATGATTTGAGATTTACGCATAAAAAGACTTTTCAAAGGTTCTGGGTCTTACAATTTGGACAGAAACGATTAACAAGAATAATGAGCTGCTAATTTTTTATAAGAACGGGATCAATCATCAAGAAGAAGCTATAAGAAAATTAAAAGAGACAGCTTGTACTTGAGGGTCACTATTCTTTTTTATTGAATTTTATTTCGATGATTCAATTTTAGTTTTTTAGAGTCTTCTTAGTTATGAGAAAAAGACTTATGTTTCTGTGAGAGATTATTTCGAGAAAAAGCATATGAGTGAAAAGACATGAGTTAAGAAGAAAAGTCATAATGGTCTCGGCCTTAGTTTCAGTATTTGTCTTTTGTTTTGATTTGGTCTGGACATTTTGTCTTTGTTTGTGAAGCTCGAAATTGTAGCTTCGTTTGGGTTGGCATTTGTTTGTGAAACCCATAATTGTGGCTTTGTTTGTCTTAGCATTTGTTGTGAAACTCGGAATTGTAGCTATGTTTGTCTTGGTGTAGAATCGATTTGGTTTGTTTGTCTTTGTCTCGGTTTTGGAATTGGTGTTTGTAATCTTAACTATTAATATAATGAAATTCCACCATAATTGTAGTGGAGACTGGACGTAGAGCTCATTGCACTTTGGGGGACACATGCTGGTGTCACTTTCTTTTTTCTTTTATTTTTAAGCTTCTGCGGTTGCAAGAGACAAAAAGGAAAAAAAAATCTCCTGCTTGCTCAGTAATACATTTCATATTTGAAAAGTATTTTGATTCAATCTCCCTTTTCTCAAGGCTCATAAAACCTACAATTAGCATCAGAGTTTTGTAATACGCTACTACACAGAGCTTTACGCTTAAGTCGTAACTCAATGGTGGCGAGATATTACTACACTTAGGCTTAGAGTTATATATGTAATTATAGAAGGATAATATTATAACTAGGATCCCATGAAGAAAATTTAAATAAACATCGAAAATCGTAAACACATACAGACGTGTTAAAGTAATAAGCGTCGTATACAAAAGCGGAATTATCCAAGGATTCGATATGTAGATATATATTAAGATATATACATAATAGTCACTAGTCATGACCCGCGAATAAAAGGCCGGCTAGAATCATACATTATTAGATAGAATACAAAATATAAACTTATCTCTCCATAAAAGCCTCTAAGAGGAAATTAAAGTTATACAACAATACATTTTAAAAAGAGGAAAGAACTCTAAGGTCAAAATAAAATCTCCAAAAGCAATCATCTTCGCTTCACCACCTAAATTTCACACTCTCTCACCAAGATGTGTTGTGTCTTGATGCATGAGCATCTTTTAGTAGTTTTCTTAGTTAATTATCTTAATGAAGTTTGTGATTTCTCTCTAAATCTATGTGTGTTAGTCAATATACTTTGAGTGCTTTGCATTCTGTGTTTTGTGGAAGATTATTGAAGATTATTAAAAGAACCAAGAAGAAGCAAAATCAGAAGAAAGGAAGAACTGAGAGGAAGGGAGGCAAGCAGAGGCATGGCGTGCCCCTTCTTCCCATGCCCATGCACGCCAAGCAAGGAAGCACTCCTAGGAAGCATACAAGCTCGAAGGTGTGCCACGCCCTCATACGCCCATACACGCCGGCCCTTCCTCGCCTAGCCTCCCTTTAAAGGCATGCCAAGTACCTCACACGCCCATACACGCCAGCCCTTCCTCACATAGCCTCCCTTCGAAGGTGTGTCAACCACCTCACATGCCCACACATGCCAAGGATTCTCCCTTCGAAGGCGTGCCAACCACCTCACATGCATCATGCACGCCAACTTCTCCATGCAATGGTGTGCCACGCCTAACCACTGGCGTGCTCACGCTAGGCCAAAAACCAGAGAGCTTCCAAGGAGGCCCCTTCGAAGGCATGTCACTCCCATACACGCCCTTTAGATGCCATGCACAAGGAGCACTCCAAGGGGTCACCAAGGAGGTTAACGTGCCACATAACAACACTCCAGGCACATGCCCATAAGACCTTATTTTCGGCCAACTTCTAGTTATCCAAAAAGAGCCTTGGCATGCCACTCCACTTCCACCAAGTATCACACCAATTCACTAAAGTCCAAGATCAAGTTGCAAGTCCATGATTTCAATGAAGAAGCACACCAAGCTTTGAATGTCAAGAATAAAGAGAAGATCATCTTTAGCTAAGATTAATTAGAAAAGATTTTATTTTGATTTTGTTTTGAATTTGAAACTAGTTTTAAGTTAGAGTATAAATAAGTCCAAAGAGTTTCTCGACGGACACCTTAGCTTATCTGCATTATTTTGAATCCTTGTTTTGTTCTGCACTATGAGTCACTAATCTCGTCTGTTAAGGTTAGGAGCTCTGTTGATTCTGATAGTCTAATATTATTTCTTTTCTACTTTTGATTAATGCATTGATGTTTTTCTCAAGAAGCAATTTTTCATTCTTCATCACAATGGTTTGAAGGAGGACCAGTGGGTGTAGCTCACTTTGCTTACCACCTTTGTCTTTCGCCAGGGCTTAAACTTCATCAATGTGTTGGAAAATAATTCTAGTCTGATTGAATTTTGTTATCACCTTGGAAAAGTTAGTTACTGGAATTGAGCTTGAAACTTCTTATCATAATTCTTTAAGTTTTTAAAGCTAGTTTTGATAAGTGACATAAAATTAACTTGGGTTAATCCTTAAGAATTATGTGGCTTTGAATCAGAAACTGTGCTTAACCTCTTATCATAATTAATTGATCAAGAAATTGACAATTTTTTAGGTTAAGAGAAATTGAATAACCAAAGAATTGAGGTTTGATTAATTACGGTTTGCCATGGATACATCTTTGCATGATCAAGGTAGATGGTAAAAAGCATCTTTCCTGAAGTCTAAACATCTCCAAAGTCTTAACATTTGTATTCATATTGTTTTTTTATAATTATTCATAACTGCTCTCTTTTAATTCTCTATTTTGATACTGGATCCTATCAACCAAAGTTTTTGATCTGTCTACTTAGAGTAGTCAATTAACTATTGCTTGCCCAATCTATTAATCTTCGTGAGAATGATATCTACTCACCGTGGTATTAGTTGATACGATTTGATGCACTTGCCGAATTTTGGAAAATCTCCATCAAGTTTTGGTGCTGTTGCTAGAGATTAATAGAGACTGACAACAAACCAGTTGATTAATCCTCTAAATTAGACCTTTTTTGTTTTTACCTCACTTGGAATTTCCTTCACTCTGACGTTGAAAATTCCAATTTTTCTTATTTTGTGTGTGTTATATACAGAGCAATAAGGATAAGGAGTCTCTTTAGTTTGATCCTGAAATAGAGCTAACTCTCTGGCGGTTGAGAAAGAAAATAGAAACCAGAGGATTGTGAAAGAAGTGGAAGGCATGACAGCAGAAGCAAACAATTCTAGAAGAACTTTGGGTGAGTACATTATACCCACTTCTGATAGTTACAGCAGTAGCATTGTAAGGTCTAATGTGGAGGCAAACAACTTTGAATTGAAGCCCGCACTCATTCAATTAGTGCAACAAAACCAATTCGAAAGTAGTCCTCAAGAAGACCCTAACTTGCACATATCTGGCTTCCTATTGATATGTGACACTGGCAAGAGCAATGGAGTTTCTTTTGAAGCCATCAAGATAAAGCTATTTTCATTCTCTGTGAAAGACAGAGCCAAGCAGTGGCTCCAAACTCAACCACTGAAAAGTATTTTAACGTGGAAAGATTTGGTTAACAAGTTCTTAACCAATTTTTTTCTACCACAGAAGCTGACAAAGTTGAGACATGGCATTTAAACTTTCACTTAAAAGAATGGAGAGTCCCTTTATAAAGTTTGGGAGAGATACAAGGAGATGTTGAAAAAGTGTCCTAATGACATGCATGTTCCCTGACTAGATGTAGCTCCAAACTTTCTATGACGGAGTCATTCATGCCTCTAGGACGTTACTAGACTCATCAGCAGGAAGCCCTTATATAGGAAGACAACTAAAGAGCATTGAAGCTAATTGAAATAGTGGCTAATAACCAGTACGTGTATTCATTCGAAAGAACAATATAGAAAGGAGTGATGGAGTTTAATACACTGGACATTTTACTCGTTTAGAACAAGGTTCTGGCTTAGCAAATCAATGCACTCGCTAAACAAGTGGGAAACATGCAAGTTTCAGTAGTAAGAATATAAGACATTATATGTGACATATGTGGAAGAGCCCATCAAAGTAACGGGTGTCTAATGCTTAAGATGATCAACCCTCTGTTGAACAATGGACAATTTATCTAGACCATCACACCATGATCCATTCTCCAAAACATACAACCCTGGATGGAGGAATTATCCTAACTTTGGATGGAAAAACCAAAGAGTAAGGAAAAACAACTTCAACACATCTTACCAACAAACACCTCCTGTACAATCCCAAAATCCTCAAAAGCCCTCCCCTCTTGAGATTGTAATGGAGAAACTTTCTCAAGCCACATCCAATTTTATTAAATAAATCTCAAGCTTCATACAAGAAACTAGAGCCAATTTCAAGAACCAAAAGTCCTCCATCAGAAATTTAGAAGTACAAATGGGCCAACTTGCTAAGCAACTAGCTGAGAAATCCACAAATACTTTCTCAAGTGACACCATTTCAAATCCAAGAGAAGAGTACAAAGCCATAAATCTGAGAAATAAAAAAGTGGTAAGTAAAGAAACCACAAGCGGAAAGGAGCAAAGTGAAGATGCCCCTGAAGAAGACAAAAAGCAAGAAGATAAAGCCTTTGTACCTTCATCCCAAGCTCAAAAAAAAAAAAAAAGGACAAAACCAAAGGCATAAGCACCTAAAATTTCATTCTCTCAAAGGCTATAAAAGGAGACTAAGGACAAATAATTTTCTAAGTTCTTGAAAGTGTTTCAGAAGCTACAAATCAACATCCGTTTCACTGAAGCCTTGGAACAAATGCTACTCTATGCCAAGTTTATGAATGAGCTAATGTCCAATAAGAGAACTTGGAAGGAAGATGAAACAGTGATCCTCACTAAAGAATGCAGTGCCATTGAACTTCACTAAAGAATGCAATGCTATCATTCAAAAGAAGTTGCCACAAAAATTGAAAGATCTTGGGAGTTTTCAAATTCCTTGCATAATTAGAAATATCACCATTGAGAAAGCTCTCTGTGACTTGAAAGCAAGCATCAACTTAATGCCTTTATCTTTGATGAAGAATATGCAAATTGAGGAGGTAAAGCCCATAAGAATCTCCCTACAATTGGCCGACAGATCACTCAAATTTTCACATGGAGTAGTAGAGAATTTATTGGTCAAGATAGAAAAGTTCATATTTCTTGCAAACTTTATGATTCTTGATATGGAAAAAGATGTCAATGCTTCTATAATTTTGGAAAGACCATTTTTTGCTACTGAAAGGACACTTATTGATGTTTAAAAAGGAGAGCTAACTTTGAGAGTGCATGATGAGTAAATGGTCTTTAATGTAATCAAAGCCATACAATACCCAAATAACACTGAGGATTGTATGAAGGTAAACATAATTGATCCCCTAGTGCAAGAGGTTCTTGAAGAATAGCCCCTTGATACTGCTTTGGAGGTATCTTCACTCCTCTGCATGGAGGAAGAAGAAGTGATAAAAGAGGATAAGGTAATGCATGTTCTACTATTTGAGAAGGAAAAAGATACCGAACCACCCAAATTGGAACTAAAATCCTTGCCACCAACTCTAAAGTATGCCTTCTTTGGGACAAAAAAAACATATCCTAGAATAATAAGTGCTTCCTTGAGCAAAATAAAAGATGAAGAATTGCCAAAGGTGCTGAGAAACCATAAAACCACCCTAGGGTGGACCATCAGGGATCTTAAAGGGATAAGTCTCACCATGTTTATGAAAAAAATCTTGCTTAAAGAAGACTTTAAACCTATAGTGCAAGCACAGAGGAGATTCAATCCGGTAATGAAGGAAGTGGTCCAAAAGAAGGTCATGAAGCTTTGGGATGTAGAGATTATTGTTGGGAAAATCTCAACCAAGGTTCAAAACAAGAACTTGTCTAACAGCGGAAGCACCAGAAATAATTTTCCCACAACCTGTGCGATTAAATAGGCAATACCAAAGATACTCCAAGCAACAATTATAATGGCAGAAATTAAATAATCAGACACCAGAATTTTAACGTGGGAAAACCCCCAAAAGAGGGACAAAAAATCCATGGGACCTAGTCCAGAAAATCTTCCACTATCAGAATAATGGGTACACAAACAGTCTTCCTAGTGACACTAGGGCATCTCAACAATCAACAAAATACATCATCAAAACTGATGGAATCAACATAAACCCTCCACAAAGTGGGTATCTCAAATCAGGTAAAAGAGAAGGCAATACAACAAATAAGTTATATCCTAATGTTCATCTCTAAACCAGGAATAACATACTAAAATTTCATAAGAAATGGAGCAAGTTTACCAAGTCAATGTGATCAATGTTGGTTTGCCCTTTTCCCCCAAGTTCTTCTTCTCCAACGCCAAAAACCCTTGCTGTTTCTTTTCTTTTCATTCAAAAAAATGAACGAAGCCTTCGTGCTTCCTGTCTCTCTCTCTCCATTTTGTTTTCCGTTATTTCCTTTTTTTTGTTTTAATATGTGTGGGTCCCACTTGAGGTTGGGGACCCACCAACAAATCTCCCCCTCACCAACTCAAGTGGGGATAGGTTGCTCCACCAAGCCCGCCTTCTCTTTGCAGGAATCAAACTTCACTGCAGGTAAACTCTTAGTCATCATATCTGAACCATTATCATCAGTATGGATCTTCTCAAGTGCATATGACTTCATCTCAAGCGCTTGACGTATCCAATGATACCTCACCTCTATGTGCTTCGATCTGGAATGAAATGTCAGATTCTTGCTGAGATGGATAGCACTCTGACTGTCACAAAACAACACAAACTTCTCTTGATTGATGCCTAACTCTTGTAGAAATTTCTTCATCCACAAGAGTTCCTTAGAAGCTTCAACAACAGCAATGTATTCTGCCTCTGTAGTAGACAAAGCAACACATTTCTGAAGTCGAGATTGCCATGACACAGCTCCCCCTGCAAAAGTCATCATATAACCAGAAGTAGACTTCCTTGAATCAAGATCCCCAGCCATATCCGCATCTGTGTAACCATCCAACACAGGTTGGCCACTCCCAAAGCATAAACAAACTCTGGAAGTACCATTAAGGTATCTGAGAATCCACTTCACTGCTTGCCAGTGTTCCTTGCCATGATTAGAGAGAAACCGACTAACAACTCTAACGACATGAGCAATATCCAGCCTGGTGCAAACCATAGCATACATCAAATTGCCAACTGCAGATGCATATGGAATCTTCTTCATTTCCGCTTTCTCTTTCTCACTTGTAGGACATTGCTACGAACTCAGCTTGAAATGACTAGCAAGTGGAGTACTAACAGGTTTGGAATTACTCATGCTAAACCTCTCTAAAACCTTCTCAATATACTTCTGCTGTGACAACCACAGTTTCCCATTCTTCCTGTCACGAGTGATACTCATGCCAAGAATTTTCTTTGCAGGACCCAAATCCTTCATAGCAAAGGATCTGTTCAAGTCTTTCTTAAGACTTTCAATCTTCTTAGTGTCATGACCAACAATCAACATGTCATCAACATAAAGCAAGAGAATTATAAAATCACCATCAGAGAATTTCTTAACATAGACACAATGATCAGAAGAAGTCTTACTATACCCATGACCTTCCATGAAGGAATCAAACTTCGTGTACCACTGCCTTGGCGCTTACTTCAACCCATATAAGCTCTTCTTCAACTTGCATACAAGATGCTCCTTTCCTTTAACCTCGAAACCCTCTGGTTGCTCCATATAGATTTCTTTATCTATGTCACTGTGAAGGAATGCAGTCTTCACATCAAGCTGCTCAACCTCTAAATTCAAGCTAGCCGCCAATCCAAGCACAACTCGAATAGAGGACATCTTCACAACTGGAAAGAAAATCTCCTCAAAATCAATACCTTTCTTTTGCTCAAAGCCTTTCACAACCAATCGAGCTTTGTACCTTGGCCGTGAGACATTTTCATCCGCTTTCAACTTGAACACCCATTATTCTTGAATGCTCTTTTACCCTTCGGCAACTTCACCAATTCAAAAGTATGATTCTCATGCAAGGATTTCATTTCTTCTTGCATGGCCTTCAACCAATCTTCCTTATGCTCATCAGACATAGCTTCCTGGTAGCTCTCTGGCTCCCCAGTCTCAGTGTTCGTCACATACTCATGAGGAGAGTATTTCTGAGAAGGATGACGCTCTCTAGTAGATCTTCTCAATTCAGGCTCAACTGGTGGTTCAGGTGGAACTTCAACATCTGGCACCTCAGGTTGAGGTGTAGGTTCATCATGCAAATCATCACCATCATTATCAACTTGTATATCTCCCCCATCAACAGGAGGTCTAGTGGAAGGACCAGGTTCATCATCAACAGAACGTCTAACAGTTACTGTTGGCTTATCTTTCTTCTCGAGATCTTCAATAGTTTGGTCTTCAAGAAAAATCACATCTCGGCTTCTAATTATCTTCTTGCTCACCGGATCCCATAATTTGTAACCAAAGTCTTCGTGACCATAACCCATGAAGATACACTGCTTTGACTTTCCATCAAGTTTAGACCTTTCATCTCTTGGAATGTGAACAAAAGCCCTACAGCCAAACACTCTCAAGTGACTATAGGAGACATCTTTCCCTCTCCAAACTTTCTCTGGAACATCACCATTAAGTGGAACTGAAGGAGAAAGGTTGATCAAATCTACTGCAGTCCTCATCGCTTCACCCCAAAAGGATTTAGGCAACTTTGCATGAGAGAGCATACACCTGACTCTATCATTGATAGTGCGATTCATTCTCTCAGCAACTCCATTATGTTGAGGAGTCTTAGGAACCGTCTTCTCAAGCTTGATTCCATGTTCTTTACAATAATCTTCAAACGGACCCCTGTATTCACCACCATTATCTGCTCGAACACATTTCAATTTCCTTCCTGTTTCTCTTTCAACACTTGTATGAAAGTGTTTGAAGATTCCGAGCACCTGGTCTTTAGATTTCAAAACAAAAGCCCACACTTTTCGAGAATAATCATCAATAAAAGTAACAAAATATGATGCACCACCTAGTGTCTTAGCATCCATAGTGCAAACATCAGTGTGAACTAAATCTAGAACATGTGATCTCCTATGAGGTCCAGAATTATGAAATGATACTCTAGCATGCTTTCCAACAAAACAATGAGTGCAAGTATTTAAAGTTGTACCTTTTACTGGAAGTGAGTGCTTCTTGGCCAAGATGCTTAGTCCTTTCTCGCTCAAGTGACCAAGACGTATATGCCACAAATCAGAAGATGAATCATCAGCTACATTCACATCTTCTTTGCACAACTTTGCTTGCAACCGGTAGAGAGTAGAGAGACTATTGTCTTCTCTAGCAACAATGAGAGCCCCTTTGGTAATCTTACATTTTCCAATACCAAAGGAAGTGCAATACCCCTCTTGATCCAATGCCTTCATTGAAATGAGATTGAACCGCATATCTGGCGCATGCCTAACATTCTTCAACTGCAACTTGCATCCCATATTAGTTTCAAGCCACATATCACCCATACCAATGATATCACACACTCCTTTATCTCCTAATTTGATCTTGCCAAAATTTCCAGCAGTATAGGAAGTGAAAATTTCACGCCTCGGAGTGACATGACATGAGGCACCAGAGTCCATAATCCAAGTGGAATCATCACAGACAAGATTCACATAATTTTCATCATATGTGATAAGAACATCTTCATAAACAATAGCAGCAGTTTCTTTATCACTATCTTTACCTTTGTCTTCGTTTCTTCCCTTTGATTGTTCTCTTTTCAAGAATCTACAATACCTCTTGATATGCCCCGGCTTGCCACAATGGTGACAAATAAACTCTTTTCTTGGCTTGTACTTTCCTCTTGACTTGCTTCAACTCTCTGACCTGTCAGAACTGTGAGGTTTTCTACTTTGACTTCTCCCCCGTGACTCTAAAACAAGTGCTTCTAACTGGGAGGAGGCATTAGTCAAACCTCGCTCTCTTCTTCTGGCTTCTTCATTCAACATGCTCTCTTTAACCATTGCTAACGTCAACTTTCCTTTTGGAGCTGAGTTAGTCAGTGTTACAACCAGAACTTCCCAACTATCAGGCAAAGAGCTCAACAACAACAAGGCTTGCAACTCATCATTCAAAGTGATTTCATTATTTGTCAGTTGGTTCACTGTCTCCTGAAAAATGCTCAAATGCTCCGGCATTGATTTACCTTCAACATACTTCATATTGACAAGCTTCCTAATCAAGAATGCTTTGTTTTGCACATTCTTTCTCTCATATAACTCTTTCAATTTCTTCCACATCTTTTCAGCATTCGTTTCGGTGTCAACATGTGGATACACACTAAGATCAAGCCATTGCCTAATCAAAGCAACTGCCTTCCGATTCAGCTTCTTCCATTCAGCATCGGATTTAGTACCTTTGGATTTATCTCCCTCCACAGGATCATACAAGTCCTTACTATACAGCATATCTTCCATGAGGGTCTTCCAAATTGAATAATTTTGGGAATTCAATTTGATCATATTCGGTCCATGAGTATTTTCCTCCATTTAATCAGCACAGAGATAAACAACCAAAGCTCTAGATACCACTTTGTTGGGAAAATCTCAACCAAGGTTCAAAATAAGAACCTGTCTAACAACGGAAGCACCAGAAATAATTTTCCCACAACCTGTGCGATTAAATAGGCAATACCAAAGATACTCCAAGCAACAATTATAATGGCAGAAATTAAATAATCAGACACCAGAATTTTAACGTGGGAAAACCCCCAAAAGAGGGACAAAAAACCCATGGGACCTAGTCCAGAAAATCTTCCACTATCAGAATAATGGGTACACAAACAGTCTTCCTAGTGACACTAGGGCATCTCAACAATCAACAAAATACATCATCAAAACTGATGGAATCAACATAAACCCTCCATAAAGTGGGTATCTCAAATCAGGCAAAAGAGAAGGCAATACAACAAATAAGTTATATCCTAATGTTCATCTCTACACCAGGAATAACATACTAAAATTTCATAAGAAATGGAGCAAGTTTACTAAGTCAACGTGATCAAGGTTGGCTTGCCCTTTTCCCCCAAATTCTTCTTCTCCAACGCCGAAAACCCTTGCTGTTTCTTTTCTTTTCATTCAAAAAAATGAACGAAGCCTTCGTGCTTCCTGTCTCTCTCTCTCCATTTTGTTTTCCTTTATTTCCTTTTTTTTTTGTTTTAATATGTGTGGGTCCCACTTGAGGTTGGGGACCCACCAACAATTATAAACCCTATTTTTAATATTCTTTGGGTGAGTCCGATGCAAGTTGTACCCAAGAAATGAAGGGTCACAGTAGTTGCTAATAAGAAGAATGAGCTCACCCCAACAAGAACCGTCGCTGGATGGAGGATGTGCATTAATTATAGGAAGCTCAACACTACCACAAGAAATGATCACTTCCCTTTGCCATTCATTGACCAAATACTAGAGAGATTGGCTGGGCATGCTTTTTACTGCTTCTTAGATGGATATTTTGGATATAATCAAATTGATGTTGATCCAGTAGATCAAGAAAATACTGCATTCACTTGTTTCTTTGGTGTTTTTGCCTATTGCCGAGTGCCTTTTGGTTTGTACAATGCCCCCTGCTATTTTTTAAGGGTGTATGCCTTCTATTTTCTTTGATATAATTGAAAAATTTATTGAAGTATTCATGGATGATTTTTTTTGTATTTGGTAACTTTTTTTACACTTTTTTACACCATCTAGCCTTAGTTCCTTGTTTTAAATTAGAAAAAGTGTCATTTTATGGTAACATAAGGCATTGTTCTTGGTCACTTAATCTCTAACAAAGGCATAGAAGTTGCTAAAACTAAGGTAGAAGTGATTGAAAAATTACTACCTCCAATAAATGTAAAAGCAATCAGAAGTTTCTTAGGACATGCTGACTTTTATAGAAAATTCATAAAAGATTTTTCAAAATTGCAAAATCATTGAGCAATTTCCTATTTACTGATGTATCTTTTGATTTTGACAAAGAATGCTTGCATGCCTTTGAAACTCTCAGAACCAAACTTGTCTCTGCACCAATTATTGCTCCACCTAATTGGTCTATATCTTTTGAACTAATGTGTGATGCAAGTGACTTTGTCATAGGTGTTGTTTTGGGACAAAGGAAGCACAAGTTGTTTCATGTATTTACTATGCAAGTCATGTCTTGAATGATGTGCAAAAGAATTACACAACAACTGAAAATGAGCTTCTAGTTGTAGTATTTGCTTTTAATAAATTTAGGTTTTATCTAATTAGTTCAAAAGTTATTGTCTACATTGATCATTCTGTTCTTAAATTTTTTTTCGTCCAAATAGGATACCAAGCCAAGATTGATACGGTGGATGTTCCTCCTCCGAATGTTTGATATTGAGATTTGGGATAGGAAGCGCTCAGAAAATTAAGTTTCACTTATAAAGGATTGAATGTGAAGACATTCAAATACCCCTTCTACCTGTTAAGGAAGGCTTTCTGATGAACAACTCTTTGCTATATACATGACACCATGGTTTGCTGATATGACCAATTATAAAGTTGGAGAAATTAGCAACTTTTAATTTTCTTTTTTATTTAGCATTTTTATGTTTCCTTTATAAGTGTAACATGCAAGAGGAATTGGGCACTTGGCTAGCGTGCCATGCATCATCATAGGCGTGCCATGCCCTCGTTATTCATCTTTGAGGGCCATTTTTACTTAGTCTAGCGTGCCACACTAAATTTGGTGTTGCATGTCACACCCCCTCGATGTATGAACACTAGTTTTTTCTTTATTTCTTTTATTTTGTTGTTTTATTTGCTCATGCATGCATGCATTATCATATACAATTTATAATCATCATTTACATACACTTTTCTCTGCAGTTTATGATCACCATGTTTTCACAGGTTCATATGCTTTCACT
The DNA here is from genome assembly GCF_059453495.1 of Arachis ipaensis. Classification (NCBI taxonomy): domain Eukaryota; kingdom Viridiplantae; phylum Streptophyta; class Magnoliopsida; order Fabales; family Fabaceae; genus Arachis; species Arachis ipaensis. The sequence continues at coordinate 130,003,197 of NC_142440.1, forward strand.
ATTATTCACACACATGCACAAGTCACTTTAGCATGCATAGGTCACTCATGAAGCACACACTCATCAAAGCACCTCTCTTCTTGTCCAATGCATGCTCATGCACAATCTTTCACATGCATACATATCTTTATCACATGCATTGGTCACCATTACTTCACCTCCTTACATATTTTGTCCTTAGCCTTCTTACATGCACACTACACGATCCTCACTATCAATCTCCACCACAATTCACCAGCCCACCTCATGATAAATACAAGTCACTTCCATTCACTCATCACTCACTAGTACTCTTTACTATCCTTCACACACCCGTAGCCCTTTTTTATCACTTGCTCTCACCTTTTTGCTTGAAAAAAAAATAAATTTTTAAAGTTTGGTGTTGTAAGTACTATCATTTTTTACATAATAGGCCCTAAACATGCAACATCATCATCCAAAAAAAGAAAGAGAAAGAAACGTGCTATCACTAAATATGATGAAGGAAGGTTCTGATCCAAATTTTATGAAAATCAATTCTGGGGTTGGATGATTAATAAGAAAATTATCTCAGAAGTGTTATTCTAATTCGAGGCTGAGGAACATAAACATATTCTAGCATAAATAAAAAGAAAAAAGTGGAGTTGGTGCGGATTTTGAAAACCACAAACTAACCGGCAAGTACACTGGGTCGTACCAAGTAATACCTCAGGTGAATGAGGATCGATCCCACGAGGATTAATGGATTAAGTAACAATAGTTGAGTGATTAAGCTAGTCAGCAAGCAAAAAGGAATGTTTTGAGTTCCAATTATCATCAAACAGAAATTAGAGAATTTAAGGAAGCAAACAGTAAACGGGTTGTAAGAATTATATAGAAGAATAGTTAAGATTTTGGAGATATTTACTTTTTCAAATTAACAATTCTTACCAAATACTTTAATCATGCAAGATTCAATTTATGACAAACTCTAATTGATTAAACCCTAATAATTTAGTAATTTAATCTCCTCTAATCTAATCAACCGCCAATTCCTTGGTGACTTAAATTAGATTAAAGGGCTAAGTCCAATTCTAGTTTATTAGCCACATAAACCCTAAGTACCCAAAAATAAGATGATTATATATCACGTATCACGTTAAGTCAGGGTAATTAGAGAATTATGAGAAATTACGTTCAAGCAGTTATTCAAGTGAGTTAACTTTTTCAAGATTCAATAAGAATTCAAGTAGAAAGAGAGTTATCTTTCAATATACTCTAATTCCTAGGGTGAAGACGAAAGAAATCCTTGAATTTAAATCAGTGCATTAATTAAAAGTAGAATGACAATAATATTAATCCATCAAAATAAACAGAGTTCCTAACCTTAATAGAGGAGGTTTAGTTGCTCTTGATTCAGAAAAAAACTTTTAAGTAATAATTAGTTGGTTAATTAGCGTAAAGATACAATGTTAAAAGTTAAATTTATTTAAATAAATAAATAAAATTTAGTAACAACGTGACACAAAACCACAATTTAAAATTTTTTTCATTTAGCTTTCATAATGAGACTAATTTTCTCTATATGAAAAAATATTGGTCTTTTTGTTAAAAATAGAATTATTTGGTATAATTACATGTGGGTGGATTTTGCAGGTAGAAAGTCAACACGTATAATGCGTGTTAGACACATGTTGGCAATACACAAGGTACGTATTAGACATGTTTGGCAACACATAAGGTGCGTGTTAGACACGTGTCATCATTTTGACAACACGAAGAAACATATTAGACACCTTTTTTACTCTTCCACAATACTGTAATACACTTCAAATATTAATATTCAATCAAAACACCATCTTCATCTTCATATTAAAAATAATCTCTCTTATAATGATTCCAACTCTCGGGATGGGCTGGTGAGGCAGATAACCGAGGAAGAGGCAACAGGACTGGAGTTGATGCCAACTGCTGAAGAAATAAAGAATGTAGTGTGGGATTGTGAGTCAACAAAAGCACCAGGGTGTGACGGGTATAATATGAACTTCATTAAGAAGTATTGGGACGAAGTTTGGAAGGAATTCATTGAAGCAGTGTTGGGGTTCTTCTGGTCCGCTAGGCTACCTAGGGATTCGAATGTTACTTGGGTGGCATTGACATCGAAGTTTGTTGGAGCTACTGAAATAAAAGATCTTCGGCCAATTAGTATGGTGGGTTGTGTGTATAAGGTCATATTTAAGGTGTTGGTTCGGAGGATGCAGCATGTAATGCCAGGCTTAGTAGGCAAGACTCGGAGTGCTTTTGTGCAAGGCAGAAAAATTCATGATGGAGCTTTGATAGCCTGTGAAACTGTGCAGTGGGTTAAGTCAAGAAAAAAGGAGCTCAGTGATAATTAAATTGGATTTTCAAAAAGCTTATGATAGGAAAAATGGAGTTTTGTGGATATAGTTTTGCAGAAGATGAGTTTTGGCCAAAGATGGCGGGGGTGGATTAAGGAGTGTGTATGCTCTGCGTCTATGTCGGTGCTTATAAATGGGTCCCCATCTAAACCTTTCAAAATGGAAAGGGGCCTACGACAAGGAGATCCTTTGTCGCCCTTTCTGTTTGTGCTAGTTGTTCATGTCCTTCATAGAATGATTGGGGAGGCGGTGAGGAATGGGCGCATCTCTCCACTGTTGGTTGGATGGGATAACATTGAGCTGTCGCACTTACAGTTTGCGGATGATACTATACTTTTCTGTCCTCTAAAGGAAGAGACTATCAGGAATTACAAGCGTCTAGTGCGCTGCTTTGAGATGATGTCTGGGTTGCGTATTAATTTTGAGAAATCCAGTTTCATCCCAGTTAATTGTGAATAGCGTTGGACGCGGCATATGTGCCATTTGTTGGGATGCAAGGAAGCCTCTCAACTAGTCCGATACCTAGGCATCTCTCTAGGAGCTAATCTGAGATTAGTTAAGACGTGGAAACCAGTGATTGATAAGGTGGAAGGAAAGTTGAGTTTGTGGAAGGCCAAGACCTTCAATAAAGCGGGTAAGCTAGTTCTCATTAAAGCTATTCTCAATAGCCTGCCTATATACTATCTCAACTTGTACAAGATGCCGAAGGCTATAGCGGAGAAGTTGATCTCACTACAAAGACGGTTCTTGTGGAGTAATGAGGATGGGAAGGTTGGGATGCCATTAGTGAGATGGAACTATGGGAGGTAGTGATGGCTCCTAGAAAGGCGAGTGGATTGGGAGTGGGAGATGCAGTGATCAGGAATACAGCTCTTCTGTTTAAGTGGTGGTGGAGGTTTTTGAAGGAAGATTGCCCCTTGTGGAAGAGAGTTGTATGCTCTTGTCATAGCATGAATCCTTCTGAAATGCTGTGTGGCCAGCCTGTCCCCACAAGAGGGGGTCCTTGGAAGGATATTTGTCAGCTTCAAATTAGGGAGCCATAAATCAGAGAGAAAATGATCAGAGGCTTATGATAAACCCATATTTTATGATATATTTTGTACTTAATCTGAGTGATTTATTCAATCATTCACCCACTTATTCATATTAATTGTATGGTTTTACATTCCCTTCCTTATTATGTGATGTATGTGAAAAACATGTTTCCTATGCTTAAAAATAATTATTTTGATTTCCCTTTATTTCCATTCGATGCCGTGATTCATGTGTTGAGTAGTTTCAGATCTTCTAAGGCAGGAATGACTTAAAGGATGGAAAGGAAACATACAAAAATGGAAGAAAAGCACAAAACAGAGTTTTTGAAGAAACTGGCAGCCACGCGATCGCATGGGCGACGCAATCGCATGGGCGACGCGACCGCATGCCAGCGCAAAAAGGCATTGACGCGGTCGAATGAATGACGCGACCGCGTGACAAGGAAAACTCCAAATGACGCGACCGCGTGACCCACGCGGACGCGTGACAGAGGCCACGCACCAGAAATTGCAGAAAACGCTCATAGCGAATTCTGAAGCCCTTTTTGGCCCAAATCCAAGTCCAGAAGGCATAGACCAGAGGTTATGAAGTGGGGGAACGCATCCATTCAAGGAGAGTCTCCACTTTAGTTAGTTTTCATGATTTAGATTTAGTTTTAAAAGGGAGATTCTCTTCTCTCTCTCCTCTCCTTAGGATTAGGATTTAGATTTAGGATTTTATTCGCTTTCAGGATTATCTCTTTATCAGGTTCAATATTCCCTTTTATTTACTTTTGTAATTTAATTTATGAATTCTTCCATGTTACAGATTACTCTTTTGAATTAATGTTATTTAAGGTATTTCAGTTTAATATTGCTTTCTTTTATTTACATTATTGTTATTCCCATCTGAAGATATTTTTATTCCAGTAGATTTACTTTTCTCCTTTTTGGTCTTGGTTAAGATAGAAAGTGTGTAATTGTTTAAGTATGGGAAACCTATTGGGAACATGGATGAAAAAAAAAAAAAACAAAAGGTAGAAAAGTTGAAAAGAATAAAATTGTTCAAATAAAAAAATTTGGGAAGCATGCTCATGTAAAATCACATAATTGAATTACCATGTGCATTAAAAAAAACAAAAAAAAGTGTTATTTTTCAGTAGTTGAATAAAGGGGACACAAAAGAATTCCCCAAATGTGAAATCAAGCAATGCACATGGGATAAAAATAATAAACATTGAAACATGAGCATGTAACATCAAAAGTGGAAGAAAAAAAAGTGGGAACATAGGTAAAGAAGCGTTGCTTTACAAAGTATGTATGTTAGGTGAGATTTTAGACTAATTAAGGATTCATTTATTAGCTCACTTAGCCTTATACATATACCCTTACCTTTACCTTGGCCCCATTACAACCTTAACTAAAGACCTCATGATTTTTGGTATGTCTCTATTCTATAATTGTTGATTGGTTAGATGAAGAACAAAGTTATAGAAAGTAAGAATAAAAAGAAGAATAGAGTGATTAACCCAATAAACACTGAGTGACTAGAAAGTAAACACAAAATCCAGTGAGGGTTCAATAGCTCATTAACATATGTCTATGCTTGAATTATTAATTGTCTAGCAAGTTTATAAAATATTTTTCTCTCCCATTTCAATTGTAAAGGTATTTTATCAACTATCTAAGGTTTGGCTATATATATATGACTCCTTGAGAATGTGAATTAATTCAACTACATGCAAGCTTTATATTCAAGTGAATAAAAATTTAGAATTACATGATGCATCTAGGTAGTTGCATTTAGATTAGATTGCATTGCATGTCATTCCACCACTTTAACCTAACATTACTCTTGGACTTAGCATGAGGACATGCTATTGTTTAAGTGTGGGGAGGTTGATAAACCCATATTTTATGATATATTTTGTACTTAATCTGAGTGATTTATTCAATCCTTCACCCACTTATTCATATTAATTGCATGGTTTTACTTTCGCTTCCTTATTATGTGATGTATGTGAAAAACATGTTTCCTATGCTTAAAAATAATTATTTTGATTTCCCTTTATTTCCATTCGATGCCGTGATTCGTGTGTTGAGTAGTTTCAGATCTTCTAAGGCAGGAATGACTTAAAGGATGGAAAGGAAACATACAAAAATGGAAGGAAAGCACAAAACAGAGGTTTTTGAAGAAACTGGCAGCCACGCGATCGCATGGGCGACGCGACCGCATGCCAGCGCGAAAAGGCATTGACGCGGCCGCATGACTGACACGACTGCGCGCCTCGAGCGAAACACATATGACGCGGTCGCATGAATGACGCGACTGCGTGACAAGGAAAACTCCAAATGACGCGACCGCGTGACCCATGCGGACGCGTGACAGAGGCCACGCACCAAAAATTGCAGAAAATGCTCATAGCGAATTCTGAAGCTCTTTTTGGCCCAAATCCAAGTCCAGAAGGCATAGACCAGAGGTTATGAAGTGGAGGAACGCATCCATTCAAGGAGAGTCTCCACTTTAGTTAGTTTTCATGATTTAGATTTAGTTTTAAAAGGGAGATTCTCTCCTCTCTCTCCTCTCCTTAGGATTAGGATTTAGATTTAGGATTTTATTCGCTTTCAGGATTATCTCTTTATCAGGTTCAATATTCCCTTTTATTTACTTTTGCAATTTAATTTATGAATTCTTCCATGTTACAGATTACTCTTTTGAATTAATGTTATTTGAGGTATTTCAGTTTAATATTACTTTTTTTATTTACATTATTGTTATTCCCATCTGAAGACATTTTTATTCCAGTAGATTTACTTTTCTCCTTTTTGGTCTTAGTTAAGAAATCAGTAACTCAGGAGTTATCAAACTCAAACATGATTGATAATTGTTATCTTTGTTAATTGAATTGAACTTCAATAATCCCAATCTTTTCTTAGGAAATAAATAGGATTCGAAGATCAAACCAATTAATCCCTTGACCTTCCTTTGCTTTAGTAAAGATTAACAAAGTGGAATTAGGATTCAATTTTCATCATCATTGATAAGGATAACTATGATAGGACCTCTAATTTTTCATACCTTGCCAAAAGTTTATTTACAGTTATTTATTTATTTTACTTGTCATTTAAATTGCTTGTTCTTCATTTACTTTATTTGCTAATTAGACTATTCACTCCTCATTCTCAAAACCCCAATTTACAATCTCCATAGCCAATAATAAGAACATACTTCCCTGCAGTTCCTTGAGAAGATGACCCGAGGTTTGAATACTTCGGTTATCAATTTATTTAGGGGTTTGTTACTTGTGACAACCAAAACGTTTGTACGAACGGATTTCTGTTGGTTTAGAGACTATATCTACAACGCGACTATTTTTATAAAATTCTTTACTGGCAAAAATCCCGACGTTCAGCTTGTCTATGGATGTAGGGAATGGCAGAACAATCCGGTTCTGGGAAGATGCCTGGTTACCTAGTGGTATGTTGAAAGATAAGTTTCCAAGACTCTTCTCGGTTTCAAACCTTAAAGGATCTGTTATAGGGGACTGCGGGTTTTGAGATGGGTTAGAATGGATATGGAGCTTCTAGTGGAAGAGAGAGTTATTCCAATAGGAGTTGAAACTTTTACACCAACTCCATGGAGTCTTGCATTCTGTAAGGCTAACAACTGAGAGCGAAGACATGGTGGTCTAAAAATTTGATAAAACTGGTATTTTTTCTACTAACTCTTTTGTGCAAGTATTGTAGGAAGCAGTTCTCCCGGAGGAAATAACAAGCTATAGTTTCACTAGTGCTATTTAGAGGGGTTTCGTCCCGTCAAGGGTCGAGTTAGTTTCTTGGTTTATATTGGTTGAGAGGGTGAATACTAAGGAACGACTATGCAGATTAGGTGTCATTGACCAACATGATAATATGTGTGTTTTATGCTGTAAGTCGGTTGAGTCTGCTTTTCATCTTTTTATTGGCTGTGAGCTCACATGGCAGGTGTGGTGTGCTTGGCTTTTCGCTTTTGGAAGGACATGGACTATGCCAGGTACACTAAAGCAACACTTTGAGAGTTGGACGAATGCTTCAGAGAGAAAGAATGAGAAACAGAGATAGTTCGTGGAATTCTTTGCTATCCTTTGGACAATTTGGCTAGAGAGAAATGATAGAATCTTCAATAATCAAACCTAAGGTGTGGTGAAAATTATAAATAGGTCTTTTATACTATTAAATGAGTAGTTTGGTGGTGAATCTTTTGGTTGTTAATGACAATACCGAAAATAACTAGAAGATGCTTTACTTTTTGAGTGTTCGATGTCGGTGTGTACTTTAAATTGTCTTTTACTACTAGACTTCGTGTTGTTCCACCCTTAATGTGTTAAAAAAAAAAAATAATGATCCCAACTCCCAAAATATCTGTACTTCAAATCCAATATTGATTCCTCAGCAACTCTAATTCAGACGTCAGACACCTAACCTTAAGAAAAAGAAAAGAAAAAAGAAGCAAAATGGATTCTTCAACCCTAAATTACCAAAATGCCACTGTAGCATCTGGAATTGCATCTGCAATAGCCATCTTACTCTGTTTCTTTCTGTTTCGTTTCATCATCAAATTCGGTCATCATAGTAGAGAACCCCCAACAGTGTCCGGAGCATGGCCAATCATCGGTCACCTTCCATTGTTACGCGGTTCAAAGCAGCTCCACATAACTCTAGCTTCCATGGCCGACAAGTACGGACCCCTTTTCACCATCAAGAGTGGCTCCAAAAAGACCATAGTACTCAGCAACTGGGAAATGGCGAAAGAATGCTTCACCACCAACGACATGGCGGTTTCCACTCGCCCCACAAAGCTTGTCGCCAATGAAAACCTTTCATACAACGGAGCCATGTTTGGTTTCGCGCCGTACGGTCCATACTGGCGCCAAATCCGCAAGATTGTGACGTTAGAGCTCCTCTCGAATCGCCGAATCGAGCAACTAAGCCATATTCGTGTCTCTGAAGTTCAAGCTTCAGTGAAAGATGTATACAGAAAAAGAAATAATGACGAAGAGTATGTGTTGGTGGAGATGAAGCAGTGGTTTGCTGAATTGATCTTCAACATGGTTTTTAGGATGCTTGTTGGGAAGAGATGCTTTGGATTTGGTGGTTTGGAAAATAATAACAGGTGTTTGGAAACGATAAGGGAGTTCATGAATTTGTTGGGGGTGTTTACAGTGGGAGATGTTGTTCCTTTGTTAAGGTGGTTGGATTTTGGGGGCTATGAGAAAGCAATGAAGAAAACTGCTAAGGAATTGGATGAGGTTTTGGATGATTTTGTAAGAGAACATCGCCAAAAGAGGAGTTTGTTAGATGAGAAAGATTTTTTGGATGTCATGATTTCGGTTTTTGATGATGCCTCAGGTGTTGATGGATTTGATGCTCATACCATAATCAAAGCCACAACATTGGTACGTGTGTTTTATTTTTACCACAATGATGTATGAGCTCTTTTTTATTTTATTTTTATTTTTATTTTTATTTTTATTTTTTAATGTCAGTTTTATGTTATTTTTTAAAGAAGAAAAACACGTTTTTTTTATTTTGTTAAAATATGAATATTTTTTTGTTTAAAATCTAAGGGGAAAAAACACACACACATATATAGCTAGATATCTAATTGATTTTAGACTAATAAATAGTTGATATACACTTGTACATTTTGATATTTTGGTTGTTGACTCAAAATTATTAGCCTTCTAATACTGGGTGAATTTCATTTATATCATTGATTATGTAAAGAGTAATATTAGAGCACTAATATTATAGCAGTTGATTTTATTTAATATTATAATAAGTTGCTAAGTAAATTTATTATAAATTCACTAAAAATAAATTTGTATAGAGTTTAAATTTTAAATATTTGTTATAATTGAATTTTAGATGTTATTGTTTCTAAGACTTTTGAATGATGACTGTTAAATATTGACTCTTAAAATTATTTCTTGTTTAATTACTTTTTTGAGAAAATTATCTTTACCCATTCAATTTATTTGGCAGACTATGATTACTGGCGCAACCGATACAACGACTGTTACCCTTACATGGGCAATGTGTATGCTATTGAGAAATCCCCACACATTAAAAAAAGCAAAAGAAGAACTCAATACCCAAATTGGGAAAGAGAGACGCATACTTGAGTCTGATCTAAGCAAATTGCAATACCTTCAAGCCATTATTAAGGAGACACTAAGATTGTATCCACCTTCTCCACTTGGAGTGCACCGTGAATTCACAGAAAATTGCAATTTAGGTGGATACCAAATTAAAAAAGGAACTCGATTAATTACAAATATTTGGAAAATCCACACCGACTCTTCTATTTGGTCAGATCCATTAGAGTTCAAGCCAGAAAGGTTCCTGACAACTCATAAAGATGTGGATGTTAAGGGTCATCATTTTGAGTTGTTACCATTTGGAAGTGGTAGAAGGGCGTGTCCAGCAATATCTTTTGGCTTTCAAATGGTTCATTTTATTCTGGCTAGCTTTTTGCATTCCTTTGAGATCTTGAATCCTTCCCCTGAACTTGTTGACATAGATGGAACCCTTGGAATCACCCATGTCAAAACTACTCCGCTTGAGATTCTTGTTAAACCGTGTTTGATTCCCAATTGTTATGAGACCATGTAATAATATTAGATTAGGCACATATGACATAATGCTTGGTGTATTTTTGCTTTCTAAACTATTATGTCTTATTTATCTCCTAAACTATAGTAAAAGTATATAACTTTGGTCATAGGTGTGTTGCTACCTTCACGTAATAGTAGTTAATTATGAGACCAGGTGATCATGTCTAGTAAACCATTCTAAGAGGGTGGGAAGGGTGTACCAAGAATTAATTGGAAGTTAATTCAAAAATCAAGAAAACTAGGAGGTCTTGGAGTGGGGAATATTGTTATAAAAATGCTAATAATGCACAAACTTAGTATATTACAGGACTCTCCTGCAAGAGTTCTGGTCTCTTAAGTCGGGTTCGAATTTGGAAAATTAACATGAAATTTCAGTCACATCAGATCGGGTTATATGATGTGGGATGATAAAGTTCAGATACCGGTGATTCAGTCAGATAAAAAAATGATAACAATGCCATCCTTTTCATATTGGTAAATTAAAAATTTAAGGGTAAAGAATCCCTTTCACACCTAAGTATTAACGAAGAGGTAGAAAAAGCCAAATTGGGAGAAAGACGACGTGCTAATAAATAATAACACGACACATTGATAAGTTTGAAACACACACTCACTGTGAAACTGTGACCATTTCAACATGCCGGCAGCCAAATTCGCTCGTTACTTTCTGCCCTTTGGCTCATTTACTGGGCTTCTCATTCATAATAATATTACACACAACATTTATAGCTCTTCTTAATTATTTCCATTTGGCAACTTAATCTAACATGTCCTAGTTTTTTTAAGTGAACATTATTATTGCCTTCATGGATCATACATGTTTTCATTTCTTCTAATTTCAGATCATTTTTGAAAAAAAAAAAAAGAAGAAAGAATGGGTCTGAAACTCATGTGGGTACCCTCCATTTTCATCATCTCGTTGTTCCTAAGTGTTAATTCAGAGGAACAAGTGGTGAAGCAAGCTTTGGTGAAGTTCATGGAAAAGCTTGCACCAAATAATGCGGAACGAGATTCCAAGAATTGGGGTTGGAACCTCACATCAGATCCATGCACTGATCATTGGCACGGTGTGATTTGTCATTCGGACAACAAAACCGTGATGAGCATAGTTCTTGAACATTTAAATCTGAAAGGTGTTCTAGATGCTACTTCTCTTTCCACTGCGAAGTCTCTTATGCTCCTTAGCCTAAAAAACAATACCCTACATGATTCTGTTTCGGAGGACATAGGGAACTTGAAGTCCCTAACTCATCTCTATCTAAATGGTAACCGATTCTCCGGAAAGCTTCCGATCTCTATTGGGAAAATAACCAGCTTGATGAGGCTTCATGTTTCCGATAACAACTTCTCCGGAGAGATACCTGAAATGTCTCGTCTTTCGCAGCTGGTATCTTTTCTTGCAGACAACAATAACTTCACCGGAAGAATTCCTCATTTCGACTTCTCAAAACTTCAGTTGTTTAATGTCTCAAACAACAAGTTATATGGTCCTATTCCTGATGTTAGAGGAAAATTCTTTCAAGATAGCTTTTATGGTAATCCTGGTTTGTGTGGAAAACCACTTGCTAATGCATGTCCACCTGCACCTGCACCTGCAGCTCCTCTTCCTCTTCCTCTTCCTCGGCCACCTCCGGATTCATCGCACGATGGTTTTAAGCTTTATTTAGGATACATAGTTCTTTGTTTCATGGTGTTGGCTTACATTGTCCTGAAATTGGTTCGAAAATTCAAGACAAAAGACAGAGCATTGGATGAAATGCAAAAGACAGAGAAAGACAAGCCTAATAGTGAAGCTTATTACAATTCAAGTGGATCAAAGAGTGGAATAATAATTGGAATGAGATCAGAGAGTTCATTTTCATCTTTGGAAAGCGGCATGGCTTCAGCTTCCGGTCTTGTGGTTCTTTCGAGCGCAGAGTATAAGGCGCTGCGATTCGAGGACTTGCTTGGTGCTCCGGCGGAGTTGGTTAGGAGAGGGAAGAATGGAAGCCTGTACAAGGTGATGATGGAGAATGGGATGGTTTTGGCAGTGAGAAGAGTCAAGGATTGTGGGATTTCAAAGCAACATTTTCAGACAAGGATGGAGATCATAGCAAAAGTGAAGCATCCAAGAGTGCTTCCGCCTCTTGCATATTATTGCTCTCATCAAGAGAAGCTCCTTGTCTATGAATACATGCACAATGGAAGTCTCTTCATGTTGCTTTTTGGTAAGTGATGAAAATCATGACTTCATACTTTCTGAATGATTTAGAGGCTTCAAAATTCTATCCAAACCGAATTAAAACTAAAGTAAAAAACAAAACCGAAATAAATCGGTTTAATTTTAATATTATTCTTGTTTGCTTTTTGGTTTTAATTTGTAAAATCGAACCGAAAATATATAAAGAAATACTAAGGAGCCGTTAAAATTTATTGTTTTTTGTCATTATTTTTAGCTATTAACCTAATTCTTTTAAATATTGATGACAAAATTTTTAGTTAAGCCATATTTTCTTATTTCAATATATTAAAAAACATAACCAAAATTTTTTTGTAACCTTTTCTTTTTTCATTCTTTTTTTGTATAAAACTTTAAAACTAGCAATAAATTATCAGCGCTTCAAAATCTAAGAAAAATCATTTGTATTGGTGATCGTTGGAGGGACGATTTCATTTACATACCAAAATTGAATATTATTGCCTCTTCAATATGTTAATTATTCGTGTCAAATTTAATAGTGTGACAACATTGAATCAGTTTAAAACTTTTTAGAATTAAATAGGACGTTTGAAATTTTTTGACAAAAAATAAAAAATTTGAAATATTAAAGACTAAATTAAAATATAGTCTAAATATTAGAGATCAAAATAATACTTTACTCTATATTAATAATTCATAATTATACTTATAGAATATATATGTATATGTATATGCTTAGTTGCTTACAACTATATGACTTTGTGTTCAAATAATTTTTATTCGCTTACTTTATTCCGTTTTGACATTATTGTCTCAGATTCTATGTTTATATATTTTTATAAAAATATCAATAAATAATAAAATTTGAATGAAGTTACAATTCAATTTCTATATTTATAAATTTTTTTAGAAAAAATATAGGTAGACAATGAAAATATTAAATAATGTGAACAAATAGATATATCAGATGTTCATTTCACTTGGTGTACGGATGGTTATTTTAATACTAAGATTTAAGTGGATAATTTGGAGGTGTAGTGTATTTTTATTTGATTAGTAGTTATTCATGTTGTTCAAGATAGTCATTGTTTACCTAACCCTCCCCATTTTTTTATGAAACAAATGAAAACTAAACCATATCAAACCATACCAAGCTGAAGTTAAATTTATGGTTTGATTTTTTTAATTTTTTTCCTTCTCAAATCCTAACAAATAATATCATCTTTAAAGAAAAAATTTGGATACGTAATTAAGCATACACACAGCAAGAGCTGGTGAGGCTCCACAAATTAGCATAATTAATTAATTATTAATATAATTTTGAAGCCAAGACTGAGTATGAAGTATGGTAAGTGGTAACTAAGCATACACCCAGAGCAATTTTAATTTCTGATTGCTTGTTAATTTTAGTTCTTGTGATAATTTTCTCACATGGTATACTTTACTTACTAGTGCTTAAAATTATTATTTGTCTTCAAACTTGAATTATGAACACAAGGATCCCAAAGTGGCGGGCACCACTCTTTTGGTTGGCGGAGCAGACTAAAAGTGGCGGCCGACGTAGCCGCGGCACTAGCACACATGCATGAGAATCTCAGAGAGAGTGAAGTACCATCACACGGCAACTTGAAATCAAGCAACATCTTATTTGACAAGAACATTGATCCATTCATAAGCGAATACGGCCTATTTGTGACCGAAAATAATAACCAACACTACTACCACCACTCGCAAAATATCATCAGAAACGGTGTCAAAGGTGATATCTACGCCTTCGGTGTGATACTCCTTGAGATGCTAACCGGGAAAGTGGTTAAGAATAGTGATGGGTTTGGTGATTTGGCGAAATGGGTGAACTCGGTGGTGAGAGAGGAATGGACAGTTGAAGTTTTTGACAAGTCACTAATCAGAGAAGGTGCATCTGAAGAGAGGATGATGAGCTTGTTGCAGGTAGCGTTGAATTGCACCAGTGCTTCTCCAAATGATAGGCCAAGTATGAATCAAGTTGCAATGGTTATAAGATCCCTGAAGGAGGATGAAGAAAAATCAGTGTCCTTCTGACTGACAAGCTTTGATTCATGTGGAGCAATTAAGAATTTTAGACTCTACGTGGTAACTATAGGGTTCTATTTTGAGAAAGAAATAAGGAAAGTCAGGAAGCATCTATTTTGTTAGTTTCGTGAAGTCCAAGCACATATTGATAAGTACCAAGTTTTTGTAATGGAATTTATACAAAAATTTGAGAGGATCCATTCCCAATTTAATCAGCGTCTTATTCCGATGAGAAATCAAAAGTAAGAGCTGATTTCCGTGGGAAAACGAAAAGCACTAATGTCAAATAATCTATTTCAGTGATTGTGGCTGGATTTGTACACAAATTTAATATCCACCAAAATCAGTATATATATGTATGGAGACAAAGAAAAACTATCAGAATTTATCGTATTTAATATTTATTAATTATTATAATAATTAATATTAAATAAAATAAATTTTTATTATTTTTGATTAAATTTTTTTAATTATTAAATATTTTTAATATATATTAATTATTTTTAATATATATTTTATATTTTAATGTATTTTTTATTCCAGTGATTAATTCTAATAACTGATTTTAATATATATCTAATGTAATTAATTTAATGGATAGATAAAATATATAATTTTTTTAAATTTTAAAAATATTTTTAATATTTGATTTATTTTAATTTTATTTTTAACATTTTAAATATATTTTAATTATATCTTTTTCCATTAATATTATTAACGAAGATAATAATATAGTAATTAGATACTGACATATTAGTAATATGTGACCATCTTTGACTGATGATTAGTATACACGTTAACGTAAAATTGTCATGTCATATGTATTTTAATCAAGAATTGTAATTAAAATTTATCGAAATGTTTGGAATAAAATTAAAACCAAACATTAAAAATAAAATTAAAATAAAATATAAATATTGAAGATAAAAATAATATTTATTGAAATTTTTTTTAATAAAATAATAATTTATATTAAAATTAGAAATTATGAAAGGTATTACATACACATCTTAAAAAATTATATAAAAATACTTTTTAGAACGTACCACTTTATCTTTCTATACTAGTAAATTTGGAAGCGCTATGGCATTTTAATAGAATTATGAGTTTTCTTAAAAATAAAATTGTTCTAAAATCAGATCTTTCTATCAAATGTGCATATATGTGCAAGCTACAAAATATGATTTAATGATGATTTCTACCAACTATATAGGTTATAGTTTAGTAAGTCTTTAACTATTCTCACTTCTCAATATTTTCATGGTGAATTTTATGGTATTTTTTTTTATATTTTTGTCTAAATTATTTTTTATAATAATTTTTAAATATTTAAATTTTTTTAATTTTTATACTTTTAAATTTAAAATTAATTATTTAACCTATTTTAACAATTAAGCAATATCTTTTAGACATCATACCAAACATCTATTTTCATAGACATAGATTCGCATATTTGGTCAGAAACTTTCAAATTAATTTGTAAATTTTGTGTTTTTTGAAAAATCAGAATTGGTGAAATTTGCAATAATAGAAATCACATAGAACTTTTCTTTTTCTAATTCTCTCATCTTTCATCTTTGGTAAAAAAAAATGGATGCATTACTTGTGGCCCACTATAACTCACACTTTTCATTGCTTTTTTTTTTTTATTTCTATGATTTCTTCAACTCAATTGGTTCATCCCCACGCCTGCCACCCTCCACTCCCATAAAGAGTGTTGTTTGCTTATGTTGAATCGCTAAGTAAAGATCCAATCATTGGAATCGCAAGTTTAACGACATTCAATATCCAAGGAAGCAGATTGAGCTAAAACTCAATTGAAAACCAAATTTTAACCCATTTTGATGATTAGAAAATAGAAATCTAGGTTTTATCCCTATTTTTTTCTCTCTCTAAACCTTGTTCCTTTGCATCTTCTTTGATTTTGTTGGTAAATGCTTTTGCATTTCTTTTTTTTTTAAGGAAGAGGAGAGAATTATTATTATTATTATTATTGTGTTTTTTTTTGTTGCAGTGCGGACAAAGATTACATTTTTAATGAGAACAGAAAATCTCTTATTTAAGGGATGATCTAAGATATAAATATGTGAGATACGAGGATAGGGAGATTTTAATCAATGAGTATATATCTAAAATAAAAGTTGTTCAACATGTTGTAGAATGAGAGAACAAAGCCAAAAGAGAAAAGCAGGTATAATTAAACATCTTTCTCTAGCGTTTCTCTGACATGTTTCAGATATAACTCATTTGTTGATAATGTTGCTGATTTTGCATTTATTATTTGTGTTGATTTATTGCTTTAGTTGTATCCTAACATTCACTCAGCATTTTATTTTGAATAGCTTTATGACATGTTAATTATATTCAAACTACTGAAACTGATTTACAGAATAACTTAAAGGAGAAAAAACAAGAGTTTCAAAAAAAAGGAAAGAGAAGAGCAAGAAATGGAAAGAAGGTAATCCAAAGAAATTCAAGCTTCATTTATGGAGACAACCCTTTGGCATAATTTCATTCTATATTTGCTACTATTAATCTTATGGTTATCTTTAGGATGAGTTTGGGATGTGGTTGAAATGGAGAAAAAAATTATCTAGATCTATGTGCACATAAATCTTCTAATTCATGCATAGCTCACAACTAGAGGATGTACAGAGTCTTCTAATTGAAGTTTTAAGCTAAGACATAGTTTGTGATGAGATCACAAATCTTATTTATAAATGAACCTCTTATGTCTGTACATGTGTTTTTTTTCTTTTTTAACATTTTAATTGTAATATCAAAAATTTATTGGACTTGAGACTAAGATATTAAATCAATTACAATCATACCGTAAGAATTTTATTATATTCTAAATCTATGATGCCAAAAGTTGTGAAGCCAAAATTGGAGAACAATAATAAGTGATAATATTTTTCTTTACCAGATAATTAGTTATGTTGATCTTGGTCTAATGGGCAGCAAATAAAGCTATCAAGAGTTGGAAACTCAACTTTGAAAGGAACAGATTGGTGAATTCGGTTAAAAGTCTCGCTTCTTTGAAATTTTGGCATGCAACTTTAAAGGATTTCTGTTACATTAATAGGTGGTAGGGGTGTTCGCGATGCAGTTTGGTTCGGTTTTTTAGAGAAAAATCATCCGATCTAATTGTTTAATTAAACGGCGGTTCGGTTTGGTTCGATTTGTTCGGTTTTTCAATCCATTCAAAAGAAAAAAATTACCAGTTTCCTTAGATTAGATAACTATGCGTTGCAGCGTTGGTCCAATTTCATTGCTTCAATGAGAAAATGTTTTGTAGGATAGGACCCCAAATGAGAAAATAAGACTGGATTAGGGGATTGTTCGAAAACTAACGATGCTAGTACACAGAACAGATAAACTATCAGTTTACAATTGTAGAACAAATATACCGGGCTTCTACTTTAACTTCAATACCTAGTGCTGTTGTAAAAGAAAATACTCAACATACATAAGTCATGAAAATGAAATCAAGGTGCTTATTAGTTATTTCTTCACTCTGTGAACTGTGTCAGGACCTTCCTCCTTAAGATCCCTAAGCATCTGAAGCTGCAATATTGTTAGAATTAATAATAAACTACATAAATCAAAGTTGACATTGCTGGTGTAAATCAAAGATCACATTAAGGGCATGCACAAATAGAGAATCAAATCTCTCATATACATATGTAAATTTTAACATCTACATTGACTTTTTAGCCCTGTGTAAAATACACACACACTTGAGTAAAATGTTTTAAGAACCAGCCTGCAACAACATGACCTGATTCATGGAAAGCTTGCGCATCACCAGGTTGAAAAAATAGATATATTATTAGAAAAACTCTAACAATAAATGGAAAAGGTTGAGTTAAGAGTTCCAATTTTTATGAAGTCCAGCATTTTCAATCTATCCATAATTTCTTATTTCTTATCCACCATAACTTTTGACGAGATGGAAACACTGAAATAAATGGAAACATTTAAATACTGTAAACCAATGAACAATGAACAATAGAAAATAAAATTACTTTTAATTCAAAAAAATCAGCAATGAACAGTGAACAACAATCAGCAATCAAACAACAAATACATTGAGCAATGAACAACAATCAGCAAGATCCTGTTCTCATTATTCAAATTTAGCTTACCATACTGATTTCAATCTAACCCTATAAAGATCCAGAAGCTCCAAAACATACTAAATCATACTAAATCACTTCAAAAGTAATTCAGTAATTCAACACTCAACAAAACAGCAGAACAAAACACAACAGAGGCAGTTTCAGTAATTCAATAGCACAAAACAAACCAGAAGCAGTTGAAGCAGTTTTAAAATTGAATAGGTGTCATACTTTAACGGATTCGATACTCATCTGTACTTACTACTCAGTGCAGCATAACCACAAAACCAACAAGACAACCCCATATGAAATCAATTGGTACCTTTTTGCTTAATTTTACAGTTGACACACTGTTATCTTTGGCATCAGTCAACTTCAAAATGAGTGGGTAAACCTCAACACTATATTGCTTCTGTGTAGCACCCTGCGAGATCAACTTCCTCGGTAATGCTGGTCCACCTTTATACCTAGACCATGGTAGATAGAAATCTGTTACATATTCTACAAATCAAATCAGATGACACAATTGAAATATAACCTTAACCGCACAAGTTCCAAGACTTCTCCATTTATATGTTACATTCAATCTAACATTATCAAGATCCAGAACCTCCAACACTTGATAAATCATAGTAAATCGCTTCAAAACTCAAAAGTAATTAAGTAATTCAACAAAATAGCAAAACAAAACAAGACTCAAAACTTTCATCAATTCAACAGAACAACACAAACTAGAAGCAGATTCAGTAATTCAACAAAACAAACAAAACAGCAATTTTAGTAAAGTTACATACCTGACTCGGTGGCTCGGGCTCCATATCTGACTTGATACGATGCTCTGTGTCCGTTGGGTGGTCCTGGCCTGCTGGGTGCGATTTGCGAGCTGCAAGGGACTGAGGGTGGTGGTGGGTGCGACTTGCAAGGGTGGTGCCGACTTGCTGGGCGCTGGGCGCTGGCTGTGTGCTGCAGTGCTGGGCTGCTCTGTCCGCGAGGAGGTCCTGGGTGGGAGCAGTGGAAGGGCTGCGCTGGGAGGAAGGTGGCGGTGGCTGCGAGGTGGTGGGAGGAGGTCTCTCACCAGCGATGGGAGTTGCAGAGAGCGAGGCTGTGAGACCTAGGGAGTAGGGAGAGAGGGGCTAGGGTTCGTTTGGGAGTGGGGCTTGGGGGAATTGCCGAATGGGGTTACTGGGTTAGGTTTAGGTTTCGTTCATTTTGGGGGAGGGGGGTTTGGTTTTTTTTGGTTTTTTACCTGACCGGTTCGGTTCGGTTCGGTTGGAGTTTTTATTATCAAAACCGAAAACCAAATCGAACCGAACTAAAAACAGCAAAATATATTTTTTTCGGTTTTTTTGGTTGTCGGTTTGTTCGGTTTTCGATTTTTCGATTCGGTTGATCGGTTTAGTTCGGTCCGGATTGGTTTTGAACACCCCTAATAGGTAGACACACATTGCAAAAATGAGTGAAACTATGAGCATAACTTGGTTTAACAATTTCTAGCTCATGTGCATATCGATGACTGGCTGGATTGAAAATAAATGATGGTAAGTTCTATATATATATATATATATATATGGTCATTTTGTAGGGACATGTGAGTTTGTTTTGCCTTATACCCAGCGCTGTTGATGTTTTCATTTAGCTATTGGGATGCTTCTTGGTGTCCCTTATGTTCCTTGCTACCTCTCTTTCTCTTAGTGGTAGTGTTTTTACTTTTTAGAACCAATCTACTTAAATACAAATAGAGGAGCTTTTAAGTAAAAAATATGGGGGATGGAAGAGTAAAGAAGATGGGACAAGATGATATATGTTATTAGGAATGATTATGTTTGGTTGTTATTGGTGTCATCTTTATACTGAGATTGGCGGTTTTATTTTGACTCTATGTTGCTTTTGGAAGGTTATACGCATTTGAGAGTGGAATATCTTGATAGTGATGTTTTTTGGCAGGGATGCTGTTGTAGTTGGTCTCTTTTATGTTGGGATTGCTGTCTCTGTTTTGTTGTGTTTTTGGTTTTTATGTTTTACCTTTAGCATTGATGTTGTTGCTAGTTTATTTTGGGTGATTGTTGGGTGATTATGTATCCATGATGCCTGTTGGGTAATTAAATTGGGTACCTTTCAAGTTTCAACTATAATCTTGTCCTTTTTTTATTGTTATGTATGGAATCCTTTAATCATTAAACAAGTGGTTGATATTATTATTGTAAATTTAGTTAAAGTATTATAAATACTGCATGTTAAAAAATAGTATAAAAATATAACATGTTTGATATTATTGTAAATTTAATATTATTATACATACTATCTGATAGCCAATCACATCCACTATATTAATTCAAATGCTTGATGAGTGTTTTGTGTCTTATCATGATATTTTAATGGTTTGTAGTAGTTTTGAATGAACGACTTAGAGACTTTGATCATTCGATTCATCTAACTTGCACATTAATTTTGAAAAATTTAATGTCCAGTGATATAGTTTTTAAAAATACAAGCACCTAGACAACAAATTATGGATAAACTAGAACCCATCATTTTAAAATTGGATATAATATATTATTAATTTTACTTTTATCTCTTAAAAGTATTGATAAATTTTTCATTTGATATAATTTCTCTATAAATTGCCTTAAGGATGAATATCTCACCTGTTTAAGTTTGATATGCTGCTTTCTCCAAAGTGTATGTAGCAGATTAGGAAAGAGAATAATGTCTTGTGTAGTTGCTTTTTTTTTTTTGTTCTTTTAATTTTGTAGATGATACCCTCATAGAAGATAGAAAATTGGGGGGAGTCCAGAAGAAAAAGTAGTGATCTGAACATAATCATATCATGCCTATTAGAGTTACTTATATCGTTTATTTTTAATTACTTATAGTTTTCTTATATGATGATCTGATCCACTTTATTTTGTTCTGTGTGGGTTAAGATGATATCACTCTTTTCGACAAGGACTAAGGATCAAATTATACAATTGAAGATCTAACTTAGCAGCCACACTAAGTTGGTGAGGAATTTAACATGAATGAAAATACACATCAACTTCAAAATTCAACAGAAAATAATTTTTCCAAAGACATCTTAGCCAGTGGTGCACCAATGATGCATGAGTATCTTTAATTATTTTTAGTTGTTATTTTTTTAAACAAAGGTAGTGATCTATCATTTTTATTAAGATTTTCATGTTTTTAATCACTGTTCTTAGAATTTCTTTTCTTGAATTGAGTTAGAAATTTTCATTACTTTGATTGAGATTTTTTTTGGAGCTTTGATCAATACTTCTTGGAGTTGCTAATTTGAAAACATAATTTAAAAAAGTTTTGTTTTCAAATCCAAGAGGTTGAGCCATATAGACCTCTCTATCTATTATTCCATTGAGGAATACACACTTTACATCCATTTGGAATAACTTGAAGCCACAGTGAGCCGCATAGGCTAAGAGCAATCTGATGGCTTTTATTCGAGGTACAGGTGCAAATGATTCATCAAAATCAATACCCTCCTCTTGATCATAGCCTTGAGCAACTAATCTTGCTTTGTTTCGAACAATGGTTCTATTTTCACCCAATTTATTTCTAAAAATCCATTTAGTACAAGTGACTTTCTTTCCATTTGAATCTGATACAAGGGTCCAGACCTGATTCTTTTCAAACTGTTGTAATTCCTCCTCCATTGTCAATACCCAAGCTGGATTAGCAATGCTTCTTGTATATTTTGAGGTTCGATCTTTGATATGAGAGCTATATTGTTTGATTTGACTCTTTTAAAAGATGATCTTGTTGTCATTCTTTTGGACGGGTCACCAATTATGAATTCCTCAAGATAATTTTTTAGAAATTTCTATTCTCTTGGCCTTTTAGTTTGAGTTGATGATTCTGGTTCATTATCATCAACAACTGCCTCTGCTTCAGAATTTTCTGCTGTGATAGGAGATAATTCTAAATTGTCTCCTGCAGAATTGACATTCTCAGTACTGGCAGGTGCAGTGTCTTGAAAACTTGAATTTGATTGCTCTATCTCAGCGTTCTTGATCACTTCAACTTCAAAACCTAGACTATCATCAATACAAACACTAAGAATAATGTTAGATTCACAAAATGTGACATGCATAGTCTCCTCAACAGTCTTAGAATTCTTGTTATAGATTCTATCTGCCTTGCTATTTGTGGAATAATCAAGAAAAATACTTCAATGTGTTTTAGGATCAAATTTTTTCAAATTTTCTTTTATGTTCAGTATAAAACATTTGCAGCCAAATACAAAAATAATTGAGATTAGGAGGATGTCCTTTCCAAAATTTATATGGTGTTTTCTTCAAAAACTTCTTATGAGTGTTCGATTTAAAACATAACAAGCTGTATTTACAGAAAATGCTTCATGTTTATGAGCTAGAAAGAATACCCAACCAAATATAGTGTATTCATCCACAATAATCATTCCATAGCTTTTTCCTCCAAGACTTTGAATTCTAGTTGGTCCAAACAGGTCAAGATGCAACAATTTCAATGGTTTCTTAGTAGAGACATCTTCCTTGGGTTTGAAAGAAATTTTTGTTTGTTTACCCATTTAACAAGCATCACAAGTAATATCTTTATCAAACTTAATGTCAGGAAGACATCTTACTAAGCCTCTTTTAACAAGCTTAGAGATTTGGATCATGTTAGCATGTCCTAGTCTCTTATATCACATCCATTTTTCAAATTCCATTGAAGAAAAATAAGTTACATTTTGAACCTTAAGATCATCTAAAGCGAGACAATAAATATTGTCACATCTTTTTACAATAAACAAAACAGTCCCTGTTTTTTCATTTATGACTCTACAATCTAATTTCCTAAAGGTTACCGCATATCCAATATCACACAATTGACTTATGTTCAATAACTTGTGCTTTAACCCATCTACTAAAAAAATACTATCTATGCAAGTAGAAAAATCTTTGCCAACCTTACCACTGGCAATTATTTTACCTTTACCATTATCTCCGAAAGTGACAAACCCTCCATTATATTTGTTGAGTTTGATGAAGAAGGTAGCATTTCCGGTCATATGCCTTGAATATCCATTATCAAGATACCACATATCCGATTTCCTCTTAAATGTATGGCAAACCTGCATGTTCTTTAACTAACCTTAGGTATCCAAATTCATTTAGATCCTCTTATGTGAAATTTTTTTGGTTGTTCAAGAGCATTATAATCATAAACAACTTTATACAATTTGTTATCATCACCAAAAGATTTTAGAAAAATGAAGCACCGTTGAGGAATATGACCATTCAATTGCATTTATAGCAATGTTTTCCATTTGCTGAATTTTAAAGCTTGCTTGAAATTTTTGGCTTAACAATCATAGAAGAGAAAACTTTAGATTTTTTAAATGTCTGTTTGAAAATAAATTTGCTTTCCTCTTTGAATCCAAATCCAAATTTTCTAAAACTAGATCTTTGACAAGCAAGTAATTTGTCAAGATTTTGTGAACCTTGAAAAAATTTTGCTAATTCTTCGTTAAGATTGTTAGTTTTCTCATTCAACCTTTCTTTTTCAGCAATTAAATCAGTAAAGGCTAAAACCGGATGCTTGAGTTTGAATTTGTTTAATTTAGCTCTTAAAGCATAATTTCTTCTTTCAAATATTTTTCATCACAAGTTTCGGTTGCCTTTACCTTTTCTAATAAAAATTTATTTTCAGCTCTCAATGCCTTATTATCTTTCTTGCACTTAACATATTTGTTAAGAAGTTTCTTTGAGTTCATAGTGAAATCTTTGACAGTATAGTGCAATTCATCAATGGATAAGTCAGAGAGATCTACCTCATCCATGTCCGTGTGATCAGCCATCAAGCACATTTGAGCCTCTTGATCAGAGTCTTCTTCTTCTTCAGAATCAATGTCATTTTTCAAGTCTTCCCATGTTGCCATCAGCACCTTCTTTTTGTCTTTTTTTAATTTTTTGCCTTCAATTGAGGACAATCGGACTTGAAGTGACCTGGTTCTTTACAGTGGTGACAAGTATACTTGAATTGATCCTTCTTAAAACCTTTTAATGAAGTAGTTCCTTTGCTTTTGCTTTTGAATCTCATTAATCTTCTCATTTTTCTTGCAAAGAGTACCATTTTTTCATCTGAAATACTGTCATCAGATTCCTCTTGTTTGGCTATCATTTTTTATTTTAATGCTACACTTTTTTTATCATCTCTGTCTTGAGACATGTGAGTAGTTTCATAGGCTAGCAGCTTGCCTTTTAGCTCATCATAAGTGATTTTTAACAGTTAATTTCTTTCAGAGATGACTATACTTTTTACTTTCCACTTCTTCGTAAGATTCTCCAAGATCTTTCTTACTAATATTTCTTCGGAATAGCTCTTCCCCATGGCATCCAGGTTGTTGATGATTATTGAAAACCTTTCGAACATCTAATCGATGCTCTCATTCTCCTTCATGGTGAACATCTCGTACTCCTTCATCAGCATGTCTATTCTTATCTCTCTCACTGGTTTGGTTCCTTCATGGGTGAGTTTGAGCTTGTCCTAGATTTTCTTAGCAGTTTTGCACCTTAAAGCAAGCTTTTCTGTATTCTTCAAAATTATAGCACAGTGCATTAGGTTAATTGCCTTGGCATTGAGTTCAACCTTCTTCTTTTCTTCCTCTGTCCACTCATTGTCTTCCTTTGCCACCACATATCTATCAGCCATTTTGCTTTGTTGGAATTTCAGATCCGTTGACAATAATCTTCCAGAAGTTGTAGCCGATTGACTGCACGAAGATTCTCATTCTCTCTTTCCAGTATGAGTAGTTGCTGTTGTTGAAGTAGGAAAGTCTATTGTTGGACTGCCCTTCAATGAGTGTGTACGCCATGATGTTAGCACCCATATTGTTGGCCATGGATCTTTACTCTAATTTGTGAAACTTGATTCCGTGAGACCTTAACTGATGGAACTGCTAGAACTTGAGAAAGGGGGGGTTGAATCAAGTTGAATCCAGAGGTGAACTTCTTTAGCTCTGTTTTTTACGGAAGCTGATTATGCATGATATTTTTTTTGTTTTGTCTCTAAAACCAGAAATAAACAGAGAAGGGAAGAAGAGAATGAGACCAGCACGTATTCTAATTCAATTTTCTAGTGCCATGAAACCTATATCTAGTCTTCACCACAACCATAGTGGAATTTCCACTATAATCAACTAGATTACATACACCAATACCAATGAATTATAAACCTAATTCATATAGTATCAAATTCTAAGCTTATACCCAAACCTAGCTACTACCAAGTGCTGTCCCAACTTAAGAAAGGAGAACTCACTGGTTCAGTCAGCCACGAAGTGCTATCCCAACTTGGCAAGGAGAACTAAACCTTAGTTCAGCAAAACCAAATTACACAGAAACTGTCTTGGCTTTTTCATGCATTTCTCTTGTCTCTTTTGGCATGGCTTTTTCATATTTTTCTACTCAGAATCATAAGTCTTTTTCTCAATTATAGAAAGATAACATTAGATAGCCATAATACTAAAATTTTGAATGAAGCTTAAAGTTGAAAAAAATGATTCTTGGTTAAGTGTGAGTAATGATGCTCCAATGGCACTCTTTTTTCCTTGCTTCAATGTTGTTGTGAGCCTTACAGTATAGGATGCAGTTTTCTCTTCAAAATTTTTTCATTGTCTCTTCCAATTTCTGGTACCTTTTTCCCGTTGCATTTGTCTTCTTTGACATGCAATACTTTTTCATTTTTCTCCACTACCTCTGTTGTTCTTGTATTTTGTTGTTGCCCTACCAACCTTTGAAAGTTTAATCCTCTGCTGTCCTTGGAGGTGCTGTCTTCCTTGGCATGCAAAGCTTTTTCCATTTTGTGCCAATACAGCTGTTGCTCAATGCACTGCATTTTTGTTTTGCTCTTCCAATCTCAGCTAGTGACCTTCTGCAGTTTGATCTTGTAATGTCCTTGTGTCCTTGTTGTCTCTTACTTCTTTTCTAACGTTGGAAACTATCCCATTTGATTTTTTTTCTTTGATCAACTATGAATTGTTGAACCCTTTCTCTTAACTTCATGAAACTAATGTTTGCTCACCATTACATGTGGGTTGAAGCTTGTTCTTCAAATGTAATGGGCTCATATTTTGATTTGGCTGAAGCAACATGAGCTAGCTGAGATGAGCATATTGGGCTTGCAACACTAATACATACATTAATTACACTTTGGATTTTTAACCCAATAATAAATATTTGTTATCACATTAACTTAACAAAATCAATTCTAACTCAACAATATATTTAGTTCATCCATCTTTTAAGTATCTTATACTTACCGACTAATATGGGTATATTCAATTCAGTAGCACACACGTAATACAATTATATATTACTTATTATAATTATTTATATTAATGTATCAGTTATTTATACCTTTAATTTATAATATTAATATCTAACTTTTTTCATCATAGAAGAGAGAAATAATTAATGTGTCTCTAATAATATTTTTATATAATTATTTATAATTATCTTTTTATAATAATTTTGATAGATGATATGAAATATAATTAATATATAAAGACAATAAATATAAGTTATAATTTATATAAATTATGTTCATATTATTTGAATATGTCACGATCGAGCTCAAACCAATTCGAGAGAGAGAGAGAGAGAGAGAGAGGTCTAAGGAATACGGCAAGGATCCTAGGGTTTGGAACAGAGAAGAGTATCAGCTGCTAGAACGTGAATCTTTCTCTATTTTTGTGGATAATCTCCCTGAAGACATATCGAAGAGAGATTTATTCCAGTTGTTCAAATGGACTGGGCACATCAATGATATATATCTTTCCCGAAAATAAAAAAATGGTGAGATCTACATTTTTGCCTTCATACGGTACATAACGAAAGGGGGGCCTTGAAGGCTATAGCAGAAATGAATCGGCTTAGACTGAGGGGTAAGATTATTTTTGTGGGCGAAGCTAAGTACAGAAGAATGGTGAAACCATGAACATAGATAAGGGACGGAAAGGAGAAGACAAACTTCACCAAACTGTTAGGCAGCCACATTGGGAAGTAGGCAGCGAGGGTCCTTCGTCAACGGGACATGAAGTACAGACGAAGGAAATCATAGAAACCCCACATGGGAATGGAGAGACAAGGAAGGTGGAAGTAGCAGTGGCAGAAGAAAATCTGGAATGGTTACAGAGAAGTTTAGTAGGGACTACGACGAAGCCTATGGATTTCACCGCTTTGAGGGATATGATTGCGAAGAACGTGCCTTCCATCACCCAAATTCGGGAAATAGGAGCGTACAAAGCTCTTCTGAAATTTGATAGTGTTCTGCATGCTGACGAAACTTACACTTCTAAATTGAACTGTCTCTTACAATTCTTCCACCGGGTTTGGAGGTGGGAGGAGTCAGAGTGTAGTGAAACTAGAAGGGTATGGCTCGAATGTTTTGGGGTTCCATTACATGCATGGTTAGTCGACACCTTCAATACGATAGAAGGACAATACTAGTGGGGAGAAGTAGTTGGGTATGCAGAAGAAATAGAATTGTGCAGCTCGTTCACTGTAAGTCGTGTGCAGATTAATACGTGCATAATGGACGTTATTCAGGAGTGGATCCATATCACTATTGGTTCTGGTGGCTTTGATGTTTTAGTGAAAGAGGCTGGGCATGAGGTGTGTGGCTTGTGGTGTAGGAAAATTTTGGTTGATAAGGAGTTTACTAACTGTGAGATCTGGAATCAGGATATCGCAAGTACGAGCCCAGGCAGGGAGGATGATCATGATGAAGGTCTGTTAATGGTGGTGAAACGGGGTGAGGACGATGAGAAGGGCAGATTAGTAATTCCTAAGGTTAATTTGAATGAATGGATTAATCACAATATCAATCATAATCGTGGGAATATCGTAACTGATCATGTAGTTAATGGAGTCAATAAAGGGAGCGATGATCTTGGGGGTGGGAATGGTATGAGCTACGATGCAGAATCTGATAGAACTATTACATGCACGTTTAGTTCTATGGTTAACGGGCTGAAAAGGGGGTCAGCTAAGAAAAAACAAAAAAAAAGGGTCTCACTAAGGCTTGGGCCAGGAATAAAGAGAAGGAGAGGGAAAAGAACTCTAGCGGGTTGGGCCCAAATGCATCAGCTACTGGGCACGCTAATAGTGGAACTGAGTTGGGCTCCCCGGGTCAGATGGTGAACTTGCAGCGGGTCACTAGTGTGCGAAGAGGTGACGCTCACCCTGTTGATGGCGTGCCTATCGTTGAAGAAGATGGAGACATATCCGCCAGAGATGGCCAAAGAGGAAGCCGGCGGGAAGCAATATGGGAGAGCCATTTGATATGCGATGGGGTTGACCGTACCCGACCTGTTGAAGATGCTGTCGCTGTCATGGTCGATGATGGGGGCCCTGGCTTTCAGGGCATAACAGGGGCTCCATCCGCCGAGGTCATGCTATAGCCTAATGGCAGGGCAGTTCAGATGGTGGTAGGAACTGGTGAGTAGGGGGATGCTCATGATGGGGAGGTTGAAGCGGCTGCAGGGGTAGAGGAGGGAGTAGTGAACGCGGTTGAGGGTCGCTCTCAGGAGTTTGTTGCGGAAACAGGGGTTGGTGACGCAGATGCTAACAATCTTGAACTAAGATTTGTTGGAGGTAATTTACTTTACCAATATGGTGGGAAGTTGGCTCTCGGGCATGATGAGGAAGGCTTTGGAAGGGCTGATTCCAGGCAGGGAGAACTTGACAACGATGTGGAGGATAGTGACACTCAATGCTCTAAGTTAGAAGGGCAGATGCTGGAAAATAAGAAAACTTGGGAGCTGGCAATGGAGTCAGGTGCTATGTTGTGTAATGAAGAAGATGACATCATGGCAATTCTCCAAGCACAGAATGAAGAATAAGCCCAGAATGAAGAATAAGCACAGAAAAGGAAGATGGAAAAACAGAAGGTGAAGATGAGATGGTGCAGACCCAAAAATAAAAAATAAGTGTGTCAAAAAATTTTAAATAATTTTTAGTTCTTGGAATGTTAGGGGGTTACCGGGTGATGGAAAGATGAGAATGGCGAAGGACTTAAAAAATAAACATAGTTTGAACATGTTAGGTTTGATTGAGACTAAAAGACAGGTAGTGATGAGATTTGACATTGCAAGAATTTGGAGAAATGATGGTGTAGGGTGGGAATATGTAGGCTCTGAAGGTGCATCTGGTGGACTGTTAATAATTTGAGATGAAGTGATTTTTAAAATGAATAATTACTATAAGGGGGACATGTGGCTATATGTTGAAGGAGTCTTGTTGAAGAATAATTTCAGCTGTGCTATTGTCCTGGTCTATGGTGCGCATAGTAGAGATGAGAAGAGTCATATGTGGGAGGAGTTGAGTTACGTTGCTGGGTTATGTCAGGTTCCTTGTTGTTTCATGGGAGACTTTAACGAGATAGTACATGTGGAGGAACAGAAAGGTACTACTAGTCTACCTCTGTCTGCTGAAGATTTCAAGAATTGGATACAAGATATGCACATAGTGGACTTACCGCTCACCGATTCGTAAGTTTACATGGTTTCGAGGTCGTTCATGCAGTCGTATTGATAGAGCCCTGGTTAGTTTGAAATGGCTGGAAAAGTTTCCAGAGACTCAGTTAAGAGGTGGCCTAAGGGATTTGTCAGATCATTGTCCTTTAATAGTGGAAGAGAAAACTCTGAGGGGAGGTCCTAGACTGTTCCGTAGTCTAGACTCGTGGTTTACACATGAAGGTTTTATTAGAATAGTTAAGGAGAAATGGAGAGGTTTAGGGGAGATGCAGTTCACAGATAAATTGAAGGCATTGACGGTTCCATTGGGGAGATGGCATAAGGCCAACTTTGGTGATATAGACAAGAAGATTTTGAAGCTTGAAGAGGAGATCAAGAAGATTGATGATATGGTAGGGATGGAGTGTATGATGGAACGATGGAGGCTAGAAGAAAGGCATTAGTTACTTGCTGTGAGAAGTAGTATGTGAGGAAAGAAGTTCACTGGAAACAGATGTCCCGGTCTCGACAAGCGAAGGACATGGACAAAAATACAAGATATTTTCACAATATAACTTCAGCAAGAAGGAGGAATAATAAGGTTGATGCTCTGGTAGTTAATGGCAGAGTGGTGAGGAATCAAGCTAGAATAAAAATAGCTATTAGAGAGTTTTACAGAGATTTGTATCATCAGGAAGTTTCACCTATGGTGGGGTTGAGAGATGGTCTGGTGGAGATGATAACTGAGGAAGACGCTGGGACCTTGATGGCGATGCCATCGGCTGAGGAGATTAGAGAGGCAGTGTGGGATTGAGAGTCTTCCAAAGCGCCAGGCTGTGATGGGTACAACATGAATTTCATAAAGAGGTGTTGGGATGAGATTGGGTCTGAATTCACGGTAGCTGTGTTGGACTTCTTTCAGACGTCCAGGCTGCCCGTAGATGCCAATATAACCTGGGTGGCGTTGGCCCCTAAATTCGTTGGTGCAAAGGGGATTAAAGACCTGAGACCTATTAGTATGGTGGGGAATGTGTATAAGGTTATTTCGAAGGTGCTAGTTAGGAGGATGATGTTAGTTATGCCAGGATTAGTAGGGGAGACTCAGAGTGCTTTTGTAAAGGAGAGAAAAATTCATGATGGGACTCTCATTGCATGTGAAACTGTACACTAGCTTAAGCTGAGGAAAAAGGATGCAGCTATTATCAAGCTAGATTTCCAAAAAGTATATGATAGAGTCAAGTGGAGTTTTGTGGATATGGTATTGCAGAAGATGGGTTTTGGGCGTAGATGGAGGGCATGGGTTATGGAGTGTGTGACCACGGCGTCTATGTTGGTTTTGATAAATGGTTCACCAACTAAGTCGTTCAAAATAGAAAGGGGATTGAGACAAGGGGACTCGCTTTCTCTGTTCTTATTTGTGCTAGTTGTGGATGTTCTGCATAGAATGGTTGGAGAGGCAGTTAGGAACAGGAGAATATCACCATTGGTGGTTGGGAGAGACAGTATAGAGTTGTCACATCTTCAATTCGTTAACGACACTATTTTGTTCTGCCCACCAGAAAAGGAGACTATGAAGAATTACAAGCGGCTTCTGCGATGCTTTGAGTTGATGTCAAGTCTAAGTATTAATTTTGATAAGTCCAGTCTGATTCCAATCAATTGCGAGGAGCAGTAAGTGCAACGTATGTGTAGCTTATTGGGTTGTAAGGAAGGAACCCTTCCCGTTAAATACCTTGGAATTCTCTTAGGAGTGAATCTGAGGTTGGTAAAGACCTGGAAGCCTATAATTGACAAGGTG
Organism: Arachis ipaensis; assembly: GCF_059453495.1. Classification (NCBI taxonomy): domain Eukaryota; kingdom Viridiplantae; phylum Streptophyta; class Magnoliopsida; order Fabales; family Fabaceae; genus Arachis; species Arachis ipaensis. The sequence goes on from NC_142440.1 coordinate 130,034,864, forward strand.
GAGGACAAACTTAGCCTTTGGAAAAGCTAAGGTGCTAAACAAAGCCGGAAAGTTGGTGCTTATCAAATCAGTTTTAAATAGCTTGCCAGTGTATTATTTGAGTTTATACAAGATGCCGAAGGCTGTTCATAAACCACTATTTTACGGTTTATTTTGTATTAAATTGAGTGGATTTTATCAACTATTCTTACACTTATTCATATAAATTACATGGCTTTATAAATCCTTCCGAATTTGTGCTATGATTGAAAACATGCTTCTTAGGCCTTAAAATTGCTAATTTTTAATCCTCTTTTATTACCATCGATGCTGTGATATGTGCGTTAAGTGATTTCAGGTTTTCTAGGGCAGGAATGGCTTAGAGGATGAAAAGGAAGCATGCAAAAGTGGAAGGAACACAATAAATTGAAGTTTTGAGCAGCTGGCCTTGACGCGCACACGTGGATGGCGCGTACACGTGACCAGTGCAGTAGGCAAGCGACGCGTACGCGTGGATGACGCGTACACGTGACCAGGAATTTGTTCAGCGACGCGTACGCGTAGCTGACTCGTACGCGTGACGGGTGTCACGTGCCTCAGTTACGAGAAAATGCTGGGGGCAATTTTTGGGCTGTTTTTGGCCCAGTTTCAAGCCCGAAAATGAAGATTAGAGGCTGCAGAGTGGGACAAATAAGATGGATCATTCACTTTTCATTCATACACATTTTTAGGTTTTAGATGTAGAATTCTAGAGAGAGAGGCTCTCTCCTCTCTCTAGGTTTAGGGTTTCTTCTTCTAATTTCTCCTTAGGTTTAAGTTTCAGTCTTATTTTAATTTAGTTTTCTCTTACTTTTATTTGTTTTAACACTTTAATTATATACTTCTCTTATTGATTCCTTTATTTTGCTAATTTAGTTTATGAGTTCATGTGTTACTCTCAATTTTCATTAATACAATTTATGTTTCATGTTCCTTATTGTTCAATTGCTTTGCTATTGTTATTTCTTTGCTTTGGTTAGTCTAAGAATTTCCTATGTCTTGTCAATTTTCTATGTTTTTATTCTATGCCTTCCAAGTGTTTGATAAAATGCTTGGGTGGATTTTAATTTAGATTTTTATGTTCTTGACTTTGATTAATTAATTAGAGACTCTTGAATTATCAAAATTCTTTTGTTGATTGGTGATTGAAAGTTGTTAGTTGGCTTGAGCATCATTAAATCTAGTCTTTGATTAGGACTTGTGAACTTAAGTCGATTTTGCTCGCTTGACTTTCCTTCATTTGTTAGAGGATAACTAAGTAAAAGCAATTTACATTTACCATCACAATTGACGATGATAATGAGGATAGGACTTCTAATTCTCTTTCCTTGCTAAGAGCTTTCTTAGTTATTAGTTTATTTTCTTGTCATTTTACTTTCTTGTTTCTTATTACAAAACCCATAAATATACTGTTCCATAGCCAATAATAAACTACACTTCCCTGCAATTCCTTGAGAGATGACCTGATGTTTAAATACTTCAGTTAATTTTATTGGGTTTGCTTTAGTGACAACAATCTAAATGTTGATTGAGGTTGAATGGTCGGTTTAGAACTATACTTGCAACGCGATATTTTTTGTGAAAATTTTTACCGACATTTTTTCTCCGTCAGCTATTGCTGAGAAATTAATCTCTTTGCAGAGAAGATTCCTTTGGAGCAAGGAGGATGATAGGAGTGGTATGGCTCTATTGAGATGGGAATCGGTACAGGCTCTGAAGAAGGTAGGTGGGTTGGGGGTTGGAGATGCTTTGGTTCGTAACACTGCACTATTGTTTAGGTGGTGGTGGCGGTTTGCAAAGGAAGAGTGTCCGTTGTAGAAGAAGGTGGTCTGTTCCTGTAATAATTTGAATCCGTATGAGCTACTGTCCACTCAAGTGCTACCCACCAGAGGAGGTCCTTGGAAGGATATCTGCCAAATACAATTCAAGGAGCAACATATAAGGGATAAGATGATTACAGGCTTGTCCATGGAGATTGGTGACGGGAGACGGACTCGGTTCTGGGAGGATGTTTGGTTACATAGTGGAGCTTTGAAAGATCGGTTCCCAAGCTTTTCTCTATTTCAAACTAATGTAGATCGGTTATAGAGGATTGTGGGTTTTGGGATGGGTTAGAGTGGATTTGGAATTTCCAATGGAGGCGAGAGCACTTTCAGTGGGAGCTGGATCTTCTGAGTCAGTTACATGAGGCTTTGATACCTGTGAGGCTAGTAAATAATAGAGAGGACAGAGTTGTTTGGAAATATGATAGACTAGGTATTTTTTCTACTAACTCATTCGTGCAGGTGTTGCAGGAGGAGATGCTTCCAGAGGATGTAACCAGTTACAGCTTCACTAAGACCGTTTCGAAAGGTTTAGTTCCGCCAAGAGTGGAGCTGTTTGCTTGGTTTGTCTTGATAGACAGGGTGAATACAAAGAAAAGACTGAGTCGGCTCGGGATTATTAGTCAGGACGATATTGATTGTGTCTTATGCAACAAGGATGGTGAACAGGTCCACCACTTGTTTCTTGGCTGTGATTTTGCTTGGCAGGTGTGGAGTGCGTGGATATCTGGTTTTGACCGCCAGTGGTCTTTTCCGGGTTTGATGAAGTAACATTTTCTTAGCTGGACAGAAGAGCCGCGTCGAAAAGAGGATCGAAAGCAGTGGTTGATGGACTTCTGTGCAATCATTTGGAACATTTGGTTGGAAAGAAATAGGAGGATATTTCAGAACAAGAGCAGAGAAGTAAAAGAAATCATCAACATGACCTTGCTTAGTTGCAATGAATGGAGACGTGTGAATTCCTTAGGTTGTTGATGGCTATGCCAGAGATGATATGAAAATTTTTCTTCTGTTGTTGTGTTAACTTTTTTAATTATTTGTTTGATTTGTTGTCTGGTTTTGATTGCTCCACTTTATTATGTTGAACTCTTTTGTTTTCAAAAAAAAAAAAAAAGACTTTATTGTTAATAATGTAGACTCAAATTTAAACTTAGTTTGATTTAATTTTACTCCTAACTAATTTAGTATGGATATATTTTAATTTTGGCAAATATTGTATCGGTAACTGATTCATGTTACTTAATTAGTGGTCACAAATTTTTATAGTTAAATTTTTATAAACCAATTTAAGACACTCAATACAATTAAAAGATATTGACATGAAATAACTATTATAATAATATTTATCAATTTATATAAGTATTAGACTAATACTTGTGAAAAAAAAATTTACCAAAGAATTAAAGGAAATCACATATCTAAAAATAAACGTCTTAGTCAGCTATTTTAAAAAAATTAAAAATTTATTTATTTAATTGATTTTGGAGACTAAAATGGATATTGACACCATTATTTCCTTTTGTCGTTTGGAAAATTAGAAGATAGGAACATTTCCCTACCTATCAAACATCAAAACCGCACTTAAAGCAAATAACATAAGCTGTTCCAACACGCTCCTAAGAAAATCTTTATCCAGTTCCCTGAAGCAACCAACAAAAGTCCAAAACACATGTATAACTTGCTACATTACCCAACAATTATTATACTTGTCATGAATTGACAAAGAACAAGAGTAGAGAGATATTTAATTTTGAGTTTTTGACAATAGACGGATCCCCAATAATTCTGACTAGCAATTAATCTCGTAAAAAAATGAATTCTTACCTTACAAGTACACAACTTCTGATGTTTAGCCCACCAAAGAAAGCAAGCTATCAAAACTAAGTCTATATTATCCATTCTGCAGCTCCTAAATAAACAAATAATGTTCAAAACAAATATGTGAATACTGAATACTTTGTATCTTTTACCATTACGAAGCATTTGGACCCAACAAATCACATATCCTAAACCCGATATATTCTTTTATTATTACCGACAATTCTTCTTGCCCGCCCATAGTTTTTCTTTTTCCTTTTTTAATACACGTCACCAACCATTGAGAAAAAACAAGGGCATGACATTGAATTATTGATATTATCTCTTAAACTAAACTTAAAAATATCCTTTTATTACTTACAATCTTTTTACGTCATAATCACAGTTTTTACAGGAGCTACTAGTTTCCATAATCTGCGCAACACCCTGGTACTAAATTATCTCGAACACACGTTATCAATTGAGAAAAAAACATGATATTAATCTGCTATTAATACTCTACTAACAGATATTAATGAGGAACATTATATACAGTAGGAAGTAGGATAATACATCTGTCAAAAAGAAAAAGGATAATATAAAATAAATAAATTACTATATTAGTAATAAGACCAAAAAGAGGGAGGCTCCGCCACGCCACGCCACGCTGATGCTGACGTTAATCTCGCGCAATAAGCGCAGACCCCCACTAGGCGCAATTTAGCCTAAACGGCGCTTTCTCTTTTCATCCAAAAACGACGACGTCTTCACTCACATCAGCAGTAACGGACTTGAACGGAGGAGCGGCAGAAGAAACAGGAGCAGCTGCGTAACGGCACGAGAAATTCCGAAACCCTTCATAATTATGGTCATCGGAATCTCCGTTTTGTCCCGGGCCCTCGTCGAAGTTCAGCGCGTAACTCAAGGGGTCGTATTGGTATTTCCCCACTTGCCCGTAACGACCACCGTTTCCTCCCCCACTACGGCTACGGTTAAACCGCCGAATGAAGGTCTTCCAGCGTGGCCCCGCGACGATCTCTGACCACTCGCGCACTTTCATGAATCCACGCGCCCACCACCGGTCACCGACGCTTCCGGTCACCGCCTGGGTCTGGGACTCAGACCATGACCTTGTTCTCACGCGCTCCCACCACGCGATGCCGACGCTGGCGGAACGACGGGAACCGAAGCAGCAGGGAAAGCAGAAGCTGCAGCGCGCGTTGGATAATAGAGAGTTTGACCTCTCTTCACCCGTTCCGGTGAAATTAGCTTCGGGGGACATATCACTGAACACTTCAATTTCAATTCAAAACTTAAAATACTATGGTGGCTGTGTTTATTGTTTGGGTTATTTTCTTTTTGAGGTGGCGAAGTAGCAAAGTGAAGTTTAAGGAGGAAAGTGCATATGGTATGCTAGAGTCTAGACTCAATAATATATAGCATGCTAACTAAGAAGGGTGTTGTGACTTGTGAAGCGCCGCTAAGCGCTAACTCAATCATGAAGCACTCATTGACTTAGTCAGCACCCACTTAGACAACTGTGATTTTTGTTCCTTTGTGGCGTTAATTGAGATTGATTAATTTATCTTTTCTTTTCTGGTGAGGGCATTTATGTAATTTGACTGTGGTTGGTAAGAGTAACTAAGAGCCGTTGCACATAAAGATTTTCTTTCTAGAGTTGATAGAGTATCTACATAAATTAATTAATAAATTGGAGTTAAATGTGGGATTAGCACAAATATTGGTGTTATGGGTGGGACAACGTTTAGGAGACTATAAAAGTTAGGTTTATCTATTATATATTTTAAGGATATAAATTAAGATTATAAATTAAAAATTTTTTTATTAAAATATAAAAAAATTTAAATTTTTAATGTATTTATTTTATATTTATTAAATAAAAAAATTTAAAATTTTTCACTAACAATAAATATATCATATATTTTTACGGTATGTTAGCTAAACTCTAAAAGTTATTATCATTCTCATCTCTTTCACCTTATTTTACTGTTTCACTTAGAATTAATAGAGAAAAAGTGAAAAACTAAACTTTAAAGGTCAAAGAGTGCATTTGATTTTTATTTTTATGACAATATAAAGAATAATAGTATAACCCTATAAGAAAGTCGTCGAGTACTGTCGGATTCAACAGCAGAATAAATGCGACGGTATAAATCTCGCTAAAAAATATTTACCAGTAGATATTCAGAGGCCGACGCAAAGTTTTATCGAATTTAGCGACAAAATATATAACCCAATTTGTTAGAAGTTACCTTCGGGTTAATCCGACATTAATGTTGGCGCCATGTTATAAATATCCGCGCTATTCACTACAAAAATTCGCTAGATACTGTCAGAATTAGTGATGGAAAAAATTCGACGGTATAAATCTTGTCGGTAACTATTTGTTGTTGGATTTTTTCGTCTGCTGCTAATTATCGTCGAAAAAAATTTGCTGGTAATTTTTTCTGTCGGATTTATTCCCCGATAAATCCGACAATAACATGCTATTTATTAATAATTAAATATTAACTACCGGCGGAGGTAAACTTGAATTTTAAATTTTTTGTTAAACAATCCAATCCATTAGATCCAATTTCAAATAACAATCATTTCAAATAATAATTTTATACAAAATCAAACATCCTAAATCGCATGATAGCTACAACTTGCAATTTATTTAAACACATAATAGACATAAATGCGTATAACCGAACGCTTGACGTGCAAAAGCATCAAACAACAAGAAATAACATAACCAAGTATTCCTTCAGCATCAATTCACACAAATTCATCCTATACAACACAAAATCATTATAAATGATAATTTTATACAAATGCATTATATATTAAGATAACACAATAACATCTTAACTTATTATACAAACACATTATATTAAGATAACACAAACCAGTTAAATATAAGTAACCAGATTCATGAAATATTTTTTTTGGTAGATCATAAAAGATTCAGAGAAATAAAACCCTGCTCAGTAATCAAGCTCACAATGACAATGGTGAGAAAAGAAGAGCATTACCTTATCATGATGGCGTTGGGCATGATCCCTTGACAAATGAGCATACATTTTATCCGTATCTATTATCATCGTCCATCAAAATATTAACTGATCAAACTCAAGCTACATAAAATCTACAAAAAAAAAAAAAAAAGCAAATGAATTGCTCACTTCAAGAAAAAAAAATATAAATAGGTCTTTTAAGCAATATAAATAAACTTTAATATGCTTATTGGTGCTGCATAAAATTCACCAACTATCAATACCAAAGGAGGCATCCTCTCTAAGTAAACAAAATAATAGGGCTTTTTCTTTGTGTTTTTTTAAAGAAAGCATTCTAAGTTTCTAAGTACTCAGCTCAATTGACGCATTTTAGCAAACAGTTAAAGGACATTTCTAACTCTTCCTGGTATGATCCTCATCATTTTTAAATTGAAAATTCAATTACATAAAGAAACCAACCACACCAACTTCAACCCTAGTCAGAATTCTCAAAACTCCCAAACTGACTTGTACTTTTCAAATATTCAATACACCAGCAACGTTTTAATGCAAACTCAAGTAATAAACCCTTAATAATACAGAAAAAATCACTTTCATTCTTCATGATATCAAAACAATAAACAGAAATCATAATAATAAACATAAAATCATCAAAACAAAATTTAAAACCAGAACTATAAATAAAATTTCAAACACAGAGTCATCAAACAGAATTAAAAAAATTTCTAAATCAAAACAGAATTAAAAAACCATAAATCTAAACTAATACATAAACTAAATCTGAAAAAAAAAATAATAGGAAGAAGGAAGAGGACAACATACATGGAGGGAGGAAGGAGGCAGCTTTGGCGAAACAGGGAGCAGCAGCGACAGTGGTGTAGCAGTGGCAGCAGCAACAGTGGTGTGAGCAACAAAAATGGCGGCAATAGAGCGACCAACACGACGCAAGGAGTCCAAGCAGCCTTTGAATGTTGTTGGTGGTGGCCGACGCTGGTGGAGTGGCTGCCGAAGGTGGTTTGTGGGGGGAGAGAGAGAGAGAGAGAGAGAGAGAGAGAGAGAGAGAGAGAGAGAGAGAGAGAGAGAGAATAGTTCGAAAATGAGGGGAGAGAGGGTTCCCGGTTCAAATTTAGGGCAAGATTACTATCAGATTTACTGACGAAAAAATCTAACGTAACACTTTAAAAGTGACCAAAACCCAACATTGCACTAATTAAGGATTACCGGTGGATAAATCCGACAGTAATCTCGGTTCTATGTTTTCTTATTTTTCCTCCAATTATTATCGGCGAATTTATTGTCAGAAAATCAAATCCGCCACTAATGTCCTACGCTAAATCTGACAATAAATCTGACGGTATTTAGAACTTTTCTTGTAGTGATTTTACCGTCGGATTAATCTGACGGAAATGTCGATGGAAAGTTTTGTGGAGATTTAAAAAAAAAATACCGTCGGTAAATTCTGACAGTAATCCCGATGGAAGTTTTTTTTTAAAAAAAGGTCATTTTCAGTCAATTTTTACCATAACCTGATGACAAACATAATTGAAATAGTGCTTTAAACATGAAGTGAAATATCAAGCATACAGCGTAAAATTACAAAATGATGGTAATTGATATATTTAAAACAATGTTAATTACATTACGTTAATCCAAAGTTGCAAGAACCGGACTAGTCAGTGAACCGTTCGACTGACTGGTTCAATGATTCAATGGCCTAACCAATATTGAACCGTAGTTGAATTGATTTTATTAAAATAAAATAGAATAATTAAAATTTCAATATAAAATTTCAAAATTTTAAATATTTTACAATTTTAGGTAATAATTTGCCAATAATTTATATTAAACTTTCACAAATAAATTCCAATATATATTCATAGTATGAAAGGTTAATAACTTGATTATTGACATTGCAAATTAGAGAAATATTGTTTCTTCAGACTATGAATCTGAATCTATATGTAGTTATGTATCAACAGACTTTTAATTGATAAAAGAATAGTTCTAAAATCACAATTTCAAATCACATCAGCAACAAACTAACAACACATACATCATAAGAATATAACATTAACAATCACACAATTAGAACACAAATTTAGAAGTTACAATCTATTATATAAATCAACAATCAACAAAATTAACAAGATACCATCAACAATCAACAAAATAATTTCACACAAATTAACTTAGAAAAACAGTTAATAAGAATTAGAAAAATTAACTCTGAACTCAAAAGTCACAATGAAAAAAAATAACTCAAGAAAAAACAAGGACTGAGTGCTTATGGGAGAAAAGAAGACGATCGAGCAGCAGAGGCATTTGCCAGGAGGTGATGGTTGAGCAGTGACACAGAGGTGACAACAAGGAGAAGAGCGGAGACGTTTGCAGTAAGAAAGAGTGAGCTCGGAGAGAGAGCTTGAATATAGTGATGCAAAGTTCACAATGGCGAGAACAGGGCCGAGTAGACGTTTGCCATGGCGAGGAGAAGAGATCCGAGTAGACCTTTGTGACAGCAAGGACAAGACAGTCGAGTAGCAAAAATTTTTGGCTGATGATGATGAGGTAGGATAGGTTCAAGCTTGATGACGACCTTCTGGCGATGTGAGGAGAAGAAGAGACATTTGAGAGCGAGGATGGCAACCACTGCTTGCCACCGTCGCCGACGATAATGGTGGGCGATGGTGGCTGTATTGCTCTAACAGGGTTAGGTTTCTCAGTTTGGGTTGTGACTTGTGAGAGAGAATGAAGGGACAAAGGAAAATATAAGGTGTTTTGCTAAGTTTTTTCTTTTTTGATCAAATTGGGCCGTTTTGAGGGGTGGAGTAGCGAACCGGCAGTTTAAAAAATTGAGTCGGTTCTGTCGATTCATCGGTTAACCATCGGTTCGGCCAATTTTTTAACCAATTTTTTTGCAAGACGGTTTTGAGCCTCACCAAGACCGGTCAAAGGACCAGTTTCCGGTTAACCTGGTCGAATCGGCCAGTCCGATCTAGTTTTTAGAATATTTTATTCTTCTTAAAGTTTGGTAAAAAATATACATATCATAGAACCATATTTACATTAACCCTATTCAGATTCATTATATTCTTCCTCTGGTTAACCATCATCATCTTCGAGGTAGTTTCCTGATCATCAAACTCATCTTCCTCTTCTTCGTCCACGTCGACCTTGTATTCTTCTTGAAGATCGTCGTCTTGTTGTAGTAGTACAGTGCGTCGTGATGTAATCCAAGGTCAATGATATCATCATCCGTGGATGCCGAGCAAAGGGTAATCGGCTCACCAGTATCAACCACTATTTTTGAAGGAGTTGGGTCATCAATTTGATAAGGTTCCTAACCCTCTGTCCTATCATCAGACTCGATGCGGCCTCTTAGCTTAGTCTTAACCACAACTACCCAACTAGATTTTCATGAACCCGAATAAGGCAAAAAGTACATCTGTCGTGCATTTTGAGGTAGAATAAAAGGATTGTAGTGCCTATGTTTCCTGATTACATTAACTTCAGTGATATCATGGTCGTTGTGCTTTTGTATTCCTTGTCGTGAACTTGGATCATACCATTCACATTTAAACACACAACACCTTGTACGTAGTGTGACAGAAATACTCTAATTCAATTATGTTGTGCAATATAGCGAAATAGTCACAATGACCCTTGCCTGAATCCCCACAAACCCAAACTTCAGTGTTATCTATTTTCTTTCCAATCGGCTACTGTAAAGTATGGAACTGATATCCATTAACAGTATACATCGTGTAGCTAGTGCCTTTATTCATTGGGTCCCAACTAAGTGCAACTAGTTCCAAATTTGATGTGTCAATTAGCTACACGCTGACGTATTTTTTGAACCAACGTGGAAAGTTGTTCAATGAGGTATCATGATTTGCCTCTTGGAATAACCTATATGATAGAACAGGATAAAGAAGTTTTGATTAGATTAAAAAGTTAGAATGTTACTGATTGCAATATTTACAAGGACTTAATAAACTCACATGAGGTACGATGAAATCTGGTCACAGTTAAGAAGCACATGCAGATGCACGACATCGATTTTCTTTTGCTCTAACCAATAGTCACTGCCCGTACCCATTGCAGCTCCTTCCGAAGCAAAGATTGGGTATGTTCCACCCGACGATGATTCTCCCCTCTCATCGTTCCTTATAACCCTTGTTCTATGTGACTCAATATGAGGCTGAAAATAGAATGAGTAAAATGCAGATGTTTCCTTAGCTAAGAATGCTTCACAGTTGCTGTCCTCAATTCGAACCCTGATCTTCAAGGTGCGTTTGAATGAGCCAATCATCCACCAAAATTGAACTGGCCCACATAGTAGTTCTTCGAACGGTAGGTGGACTGCTAAGTATTCCATAATGTCAAAAACGAATGGAGGGAATATCTTGTGTAGCTTACAAAGTATGATGGGAATTTTTTTGCCCATGACTGTGAGATCATTAATGCTAAGTTTGGTTGCACATAAATCCCTAAAGAACTCACTTATTTCTATGAGGGGTTTCCAAATGTTGGAGGGAAGTTCTCTGAATGCGACCGGAAGCAAAGACTCCATGAAAACGTGAAAATCGTGGCTCTTCAACCTAGCCAGCCTATCCTATGATGCGTTTGTACACCTGCTCAAGTTAGAGGTACAACCATTAGGAAACCTTAATCCCCTAATCCACCTACAAACATTTTGCCTCTAGACCTTTATTAGAGTATACACCGCCTTTGGTTTAGCCCACCGCCCGTTATCAAGTTTTCTTAAGTCCAGACTGGCCGCCTGCAAATGTCCATCAAGTCTAACCATGCCTTTATCCCTTATTTGCTCATCGTCCATTATTGTGTGCATGATATTATCGAACATGTTTTTCTCAATGTGAATCACATCAAGGCAATGTCGAACCAAGTTGTCTCTCCAATAAGGCAACTCCTAAAGTATACTTTAATTTGTTTGATCCAGTTATGCTCCCTGCCATATCCCGGAGATCTCAAACCTGCCCCATTTTCAATGATCGTTGGGATTCTAGTGACGCGATTCCAAACTTATCTACCATTCAACTTTACGGGTGCCTCTTCGTGTTTAGTTGTATTCTTTTTGAACGAGTCCCTGTTGTACTGAAAATGATGATCAAGGTCAAGGAATCTTTGATAGCAATCAAACCATGAGAGTGGACTGATAAACCACAATTTTATGGTTTATTTTGTATTGAAATGAGTGGATTTTATCAACTTATCCTGCGTTTATTCACTGAAATAGCATGATTTTGTGAATTCCTCCTAAATTGTGCTTAAGATTAAAAACATGCTTTTTAGGACTTAAATTGCTAAATATAATTCACTTTGATTCCATCCGATGCCTTGGTGTATTTGTTGAGTGATTTCAGTTTACAAGGCAAGGGTGGATTGAAAAAGTGAGAAAAAAGCATGCAAAAGTGGAGAATTCATGAGGAAATGAAGTTTGGAGCACCTCAAGGTTATGCATACACATGCCTCATGCGTACGTATGTTTTGGAAATTCGCAATTTTGCGCGTCGGCATACCTCATGCGTACGCATGACTGAAGGCATGTGATTTTACTTAAGTGAACACATGTGTCACGATTTCAGGCCAATTTTGGTCCAATCCAACTCATTTCTGAAGTATTTTAAGCCAAACTCAAGGAGGATCAAGGGGAGAGCAATTAGGATAGTTTAGTTTATGTTTAGGGTAGATTTCTAGAGAGAGAAGCTCTCTCTTTTCTCTAGAACTTAGGATTTCTTAGGTTAAATTCTCCTTAGATTTAGGTTTTAATCTTGTTTTAATTTAGTTTTCTTTATATTCCCTTGTTCTATGCTCTTAATTCACTTAACTTTTATTGTTAGTTTCTTGTTTTATACTATTTTAGTCTCATGAACTCTTGTGAATTCTTGGTTTTCTATTAATGCAATTTTGATGTTTTCATGTTATTGTTGATTAAATGAGTTATTATTATTTTCTTACAATTGGTAGTCGTAGATTTTATTGTTCATGCAATTTACCATGCTTTTCCTTTTATGCATTTCAAGTGTTTGATAAAATGCCTCTTTCAATTATAGAGTAGATTTTACACTCTTGGCTTGAAATTGAGGACTTAGGTGACATTGAGTCATTAATGTCCAATATTGATTAGTGATTTAGGGTTGTTAGTTGATTTTGTTTCTACTAACATTAGTCTTTCGCTAAGCTAATTAGTGAGTTGGTTAGGATTTGTGGATTAAGTGGGATTAACTCTTTATAATTGCAATGTTTGTGGTCAATGACTAGTATAGGAAACCTTGACTTTCAACCCTTGCCAAGACCCTTTTTAGCATTTGAATTTCCTTTACTTTATTAGTTAATTGTCATTTACTTTCTTGCTATTTAAATTTATGTCAATTGCTATCTCACCCCCGATTTCTCATAACCAATGATACACACACCTCATTGCAATTCCGTAGAAGAATGACTCGGGATTTAAAACTCCCGATTTTTATTGATTTGAATTGTGACAATCATCATTTAAACTTTGATTAGGGTCACTTGTTGGTTTGGGACTATACTATTGACGAAGCAATTCTTTTTTAGAGAATTTTAAACTGACATTTGGCCCTTGCGTCATGGATCAACCTGATAACATGCCGTATTGCAGGAAAATCATTAATGGTCCACATCAACGCAGACCGCAATTGGAAGTTTGTTTTCATCGAAATATCATATGTTTCTACACCATCAATCTACAACTCCTTCTCATCCACCAAAGGATGCAAGAAGACATTTATTTTGGCCTTCGGATTGCTGTGACCAAGTATGATGCAAGTTAGGAACATGTATGGTTCCTTCATGCACATTTCGGCACTCATGTTATACGGTGTCACGACTATAGGCTAACAAGAGTACATGTTACCGAAATTGGAATTCGGTGTAAATCCATCAGAGCACAAAGCTAGTCTAAGATTTCTCGTCTCGCTCGCAAATGTAGGATGCATCCGATTGAAATGCTTTCAGGCTTTTCCGTGTGATGGGTGCGTCATGATTCCATCATCCCTTTTATTATTACTATTTCAGGTCAAGTGAGGGGCCAAACTCATAGATTCATATAATCGTTTTAATCTAAGGATTAAGGGCAAGTAGTGCATACGTTTAATTGAAATTCTCTTTAACCAATGTTTACCAATATGTACTCTCTACTTGGAACCTCGATGATTTATAGAATCTACATTCGATTAGGTCTGCATCCCTCTTGTAATACAGCATATACCCATTCAAATAACAACCAATTTTTAACGAATTTAGACCCAATTTTGAAACTAGCTTCTTCGCTTCATAGTGATTTCTGGGGATACTGGCGATTCTGACAGGTACCAGTTCATTGCAAAGGATGGCCCACTTATCAAAAGGCTCTTGCGTATAATTTGACTCCGATTTAATAGTCATAATTCTAACACATGCAGACAACTTCGAATGAACGCAACCCTCAAACAATGATCTTCTAGCAGATCCCAACAGATGATAAAATATTCTTGCCTCGGGTTAGGCTCTACTTCAGCCTCTTCCAATTCTGTAACACCTACTGCATCAAACACCATCTTGTTGTATCTTACTTGGTTACCTTCCCAAGTCATGTCTTCCATGTTTAGATCTCTTTCCACCTAAACCCTCATTGACCGATAGCCGAACCTATTCAAATTGGATGCAGACTTGTTAATTCTCTGTTCGTCAACTTCTTCGTGTTCTGTCCACATCCAATACCCACGTACACCTAGATACCCCTTTAGACCTAAACGGTTCCATGCTGAATGCATGCCCAACAAACGCGTCAATCCGCTCAAAGAATTTAGGTTTTAATCCCCTTGTCCACCGTTATCCCTATCATACATTCATAGAGGATGACTTGGAATCATATTGAAGCACATACCCTAGAATTCGATGAACAAGACAAAATTATTAAACTTTTTACAAAATTCGGCAGAGCATACCCTATAATTAGAATCTTCTGCAAACCAAACAAGTTTTAAAATAAATCACACAAAATTTTGGCAGAACTTCCCCTTAATTCAGAAACAGCCATCAAATAAATATAACAACTTTTATAGTGGAAACTGCTGCAAGCATATATTAGAACAAACACAAATTCAATAACATATCAAATCCTAACCGTTCTAGTATACAACCCCTTATAACTCCACAATTTTCCAACAAACAAGAGTTTCGAGAAGGCGCCTAACGATCAGTTTTTCTATTAGTAAAGAAATATAAAAATATGATTGCGTTGTAAGTATAGCTTCTAAACCAACAGAAAATCCTTTCGTACAAATGTTTTGGTTGTCACAAGTAACAAACGCCTTTGAAATTGATAACCGAAGTATTTAAACCTTAGGTCATCTGCTCAAGGAATTGCAGGGAGGTATGATTTATTATTGGTTATGGAAAAAGATATATTTTTGGGTTTTTAATGTATAAGATAAAAAGCAAGAATAGTAAATGGCAAGAAAGTAAATTGTAAGGAATTAATTTAAATAAATAATAAAATTCTTGGCAAGGTATAAGAACTGGAAGTCCTATCCTAGTTATCCTTATCAATTGTGATGAGAATTGGATTTTTCTCCCACTTTGTTAACCTCTAACTATGAAGGTAAGTTAAGCGGATGAATTAAATTGAATCCTCAAGTCCTAGTCTTTCCTTGGAAAAGGCTAGAGTTATTGGAACTTGAATTAATTCTTGAAGAATTCTAATTTTCAGTCAACACCTCGAGTTTGATAACTCAAGCGTCACCAATTATTTAACCAAAGCCAAAAGGGAAAATTCTAAATTAAATTGAAGACATCATAAATAGAATAAAGTAATCATAAATCTGAAACACATCAAATTACGTTTAAAAATAAATTCAAATCTAACATGGAAAAGTTCATAAAGTAAATTGGGAAAATAAATAAAAGGAACGTTGAACCTGAGAAGAAGTTGAAATCCTAAATTCTTTAAGAGAAATCCTAATCCTAAAACCTAAGAGAGAGGAGAGAACCTCTCTCTCTAAAAACTACATCTAAATTATGAAAAGTGAATAATGGAAAACATGTCAATGAATGGATGCATTCTCCCACTTTATAGCCTCTAATCTGTGTTTTTTGGGCCGAGAACTGGGTCAAAAACAGCCCAAAAATTGCCCCCAGCGTATTCTGGTACGTATAGGTTGCGGGAAAGTGACGCGGAAGTGTCGTCTACGCGTTTGCGTGGATTGCATTTCTGCCAGGTCACGCGTCCGCGTGATCCACGCGTCCGTGTGATCCACGCGTTCGTGTCGCCTGGCGTCGGGGCAGCTATGGAAAATTATATATCGTTGTGAAGCTCCGGACGTTTACTTTCCAACGCAACTAGAACCATTTCATTTGGATCTCTGTAGCTCAAGTTATGACAGTTTTAGTGCGAGAGGGTCAGGCTGGACAACTTAGTAATTTCTTCAACTCCTTGTATTCCTTCTACTTTTGTATGCTTTCTTTCCATCCTCTGAGATATTCCTGCCATGTAAACTCTAAAATCACTTAACACACATATCAAGGCATCTAATGGTAATAAGAGAGGATTAATATTAGCAAATATAAGGCCAAAGAAGCATGTTTTCAATCATAGCACAAAATCAGGAAGGAAGATGTAAAACCATGCATTTTGTATGAATAAGTGTATGAAAGATTGATAAAACCCACTCAATTGAGCACAAGATAAACCATAAAATAGTGGTTTATCAACCTCCCCACACTTAAACATTAGCATGTCCTCATGCTAAGCTCAAAAGAAGCTATAAAGGAGTGAAGAGGAATGGTAAAATGCATGAAATGCAATCCTATCTATATGAATGCAACTAAATGCAAAAATATCTCTACTTACTTGGTTAAAAGTAAACAAATCCTTTAAGAACAAATATGAACTGGATTTCACTAATCCAAATTACAAAATAAAGTACAAGTAAACTTGCAAAAGAAAATAGCTCGTGAAAGCCGGGAACAAGGAATCGAGCATCGAACCTTCACTGGAAGTGTATGCACTCTAATCGCTCAGGTGTTTAAGGTTCGATCTCTCAATTCTCTACTAATGTTGCTTTCTAAGGCTTGCTCTTCATCTAACAATCAACATAAATTTAATGCACAAAATACACATATCAAGAGGTCTTTTAAGGGTTGTAATGGGGTCAGGGTCAAGGTAGGATTGTATTTGGCCAAGTGGACTAAAATCTGAATCCTCAATTAATTTAAACTTTCCACCTAACTTAGGACAATCCATGTAATCATAATACAATATCTAACCATCCATTAACCATGTTTTCCACATATTCATGCATTCTAATTTCAAGTACAATACATATGCATTGCTTTCACCACTTACTTTGGGGCATTTTGTCCCCTTTTATTATTTGCTCTTTTTCTTTTCTTTTTCTCTTTTTTCTTTTTTTTAATTTTTTAATTTTTATATATTTTTTTCTTATTTTTCTCAATGCATATGATTAAGGTATTGAATGCATGAACATATTCTCAACATTCCTTCACATTTTCAGAAAATTCTAACATACTCAATTCTCAAACCAGATGTTTCCAAACCCACTTTTTCCCACACTTAATTCATAAGCATTCTCACTAGTCTAAGCTAACCAAGGATTCAAATTAAGGACATTATTGTTTTCCGCTTAGAGTTAATGGTGTGCTAAAGTAAAGAACAAAAGGGGTAAAATAGACTCAAATTGGTTTGCAAGGGATAATGAACGGTTAAGGCCATATGGGTATGTAAGCTCAGTGAAACAAAGGCCTCAATCATATAAGTGTATGCATACATCAAATAATGGAAATATAGAATTAAGCAAGACAAAGATCACAATTTTAGAGAGAAAAATACACACCAAAAATAAAATATTGGTTGGTAAGATGCAACCAATTAAATAGGCTCAAAATCTCACTGGTTTTGTGTGTTCGAGCTCTAAACCATGTTCTAAATATAATATTTCTTCAAACAAGTTTAACATTAAATTTTATTCAAATTAGTGAAATGCTCTAAAAAGTTTCTTGAAAAAGAAAATATTTCTTCAACCAAGTGGTAAAATATGCACAAAATCAAACAAATATGCAATCAAACATGTAAATGCAATAACTAACAAGGAAAATAAATCATTGGTGTTGAGATAGAAGAGTAACTAACCCATGGAGATCGATATCGACCTCCCCACACTTAAAGATTGCACCGTCCTCGGTGCATGCTAAGATGTACAAGTGGATAGGTGGCTTCAACTGATGTTTTTTTCTGAAGATTTTGCAGATGGACTTGTCTGTCTCCCCATGTAAATGTCTTCCGGTTCCCTTCCGGGTGGCCATCCTGAAAGAAAAAGGGAAGAATAGTAACCCAGAAATAAAGATAAGAAAATAAATAAAATATGGGTGTTAATGCCAGATAATAAGGGTCTCAATTACATGGTAGCTACAACATGTAAGTGAGAAAACAATAGAAGTACGTGGCATATCAATAGTGCAAACGTTGCAACAAAGGAGAAGAGACAGCAGATAATGAAGGACAATATAAATATAAATGCATGTCAATACAAAAAGGAACACAGATATCATAAAAGATTGGCGTTGACAGATAAATATCATCCAACAGTGTAAAACAAGTCACTAAGCACCAAATAATACCAGAAAAGATATAACAGCTGAATAAGAACATTTAACACCAATGGAAAAATAAATTTAGAAAAAGAAAGAAAAATATGCACAAAATTAAAATGCAATGAGTGAAAGTAGGCAAATAAATTAAATAAAATAGAATGGAAGTGAAGAAGGATGATGAAGAAAAAGAAAGTAGGAAAGAAAGAAGAAAAGATAGAAGAAATTAGGATTAGAGAAGAAAAGATAAGATAATTGGCACTAATCTGGACAGGTTGTGCGACGCTGGCGACGCGGATGCGCGGGGTATGCGTTCGCGCGAATTGCACTTATAGGAATCGACGCGGACGCGTCGGTCACGCGGACGCGTGACTCGTTCTGTGCTACTGGCGCGAGGGCAGCCTCGCGCCCGCACAACTCTCTGTTCAAAACTCATTGTTGCCAATTTTCGAGGTGACGCGTTCGCATGGTAGACGCGATCGCGTGAAAGGCCAAGATTGGAGGATGATGCAGACGCGTGGGGCACGCATTCGCGTGGTAAGGCTTGTGCGTCTAGCACCAGTCCAGCCCTACTCCAGCACAACTTTCGGCCATGCACCCCTTTTACGTCGATTTGTTGGAGCACGCGTTCGCGTGGGTGACGCGGACGTGAGGGAAGCTATTTTTCCAAATGACGCGACCGCGTGGGTCACGCGGACGCGTGTGCATGTTTGTTCCTAAAGCGCGCCTCCAGCCACGCTTTCGCATGACTTTCTGTTTACCTTCTGTTCTTCGCAACGCACTGGTGACGCGGACGCGTCAGCGACGCTGCCGCGTCGCGTGCGTGTTTTTTTTTTTTTTTGATGTAGTATGAAGAATGCAAAATGCAGAATGCAGATGATTATGTAGAAATCATGAATGAACACTAGTAAAAATAAAATAAAATAAGATTAAAAATAAAAAAAGGAACGATTATACCATGGTGGGTTGTCTCCCACCTAGCACTTTTAGTTAAAGTCCTTAAGTTGGACACTTGGTGAGCTCCTTGTTATGGTGGCTTGTGCTTGTATTCATCCAAAAATCTCCACCGATGTTTGGAATTCCAGTAGCCTCCGAGATCCCAAACTAGGCGCAGAAAGCCTTCAAGTAAGTTAAAGCAAGTGAGAAGGCCCCAAGAGTGTTGGTTGCCAGAATGAATTCCGGGGTCCCAAATCTTGCTTTTGCACCCGTCTTTTTGTTGATCATCACGATTCCATTCGGGTAGCAAGCAATCTGAATTCTCACTAAAGCGTCCAAACAGCTTCCTAGACCCATACAATTTAATATTCTTCCAACCATGATACTTCAGCCGTGAGCTTCCTACCACAATGAACCTAGGATTGTGTCACCAACCACTAACCATCTCTCTCTTACTTTTAAAGCCACAAAGAGCTCTAAGCTGACCATCTGTCTCAAGTAAACCATATTCAAGTGGAATGAGAAAGCTAAGAGATATGAATTTTACCCACTTGAATGTTGTGAAAGATGACGGTGACTTAGGTGGAGAGGTCTCCAGCAGCTTTGGCAAAGTGATATCAAGCTCTACTCCCTTGTGTTCTTTCTTGACAACTTCAACCTCCTTGCAAGCTTCTTCAGTTTCAACCTCTTCCTCTTGGTAGCTTTCTTCCAATTCAATCTTCTCTTCATTGCTCACCAAGGGCATGGGAGGTTGTGCTTCTTCTTTTTTAATCTCCATGTCAAGTCCAATGGGAGATGATTCAATTGCAGATAAGAATTCATCAATGATTGAATCCATCTCTTGATCAACCTCTTCAAAGTCTTCAACCATGATATGCCTTGGAGGTTGTACACTCTCCTCAACATCAATTTCAAACGTCTTTGAAGGAGGCTCTATAACTTGATTTTCCCATGGAGGTTCAGCGTCTCCTAGATCTTCAACCAATTCTTTTTTTTCGATAATTACAGCTTCCTCCACTTGTTCCAGTATAAAATCATGCTCCGTACTGCTCAGTGGGATTTCTAGTATCTCCTTCATGCTGCGTTCTTCATTAGATTGCCAACATGAAGCCATGGGGTTCCTTGAGTGTCCGAACGTCGGGAAGGTAGTCTATTTATCGCTTGATTCAATTGGTGAAGTGTGGCATGAAATTTTTCAAATGTTTTCTTGAGTTGCTCCCTTGTTTCTTGGGGTGATGGATAAGGACATGGTGCATAGGGAGGTGGTGGTTCTTGGGAGTAATTGTGTTGGAATGGGGGTGGTTCTATGTATGGTTCATTTGGCTCATAAAGTGGTTGGTATGGTGGATACGGGTTAGGGTCATATGGAAGTGAATGGTGGAAAGGGGCTTGTGAGTATGGTGGTCCAAAGCTATTTTGAGGATGTGGTTCATTGGCATATGATGGAGCTTGCTGGTAACTACAAGGGGGTCCACCATATCTATTGTCTTGGCATGCATTGTAGGATGGTCGTTGTCCATGGTATCTTGGAAGGTGATGTAGCCGAAAGGGTTGATCAAATCCTCGTGGCTCCTTCCATCTCTGATTGTTTTGACCTTGATGCATGTTCCTATTATAATTTTCATTCCTTGCAACAGCATTGGGACCAAACTCAAAGCGATGGGGGGTGAGAACTCATAATAGCAAATAAAAATTAAAAACAAAAAATAAAAACAAATTTAAATTAAAAGATTATTGAAATTTAAATTTTGAAATTGAAAATTAAATTTTGAATTTTAAATTTTGAAATTTGAATTTTGAAATTTGATTTTTGAAATAAGATAAGATAAGATTTTGAAAAAGATATAATTTTTTTTTGTGATTTTCGAAAAAAAATCAATTAAAATAAAGAGCAATAACCTCTTAATTTACAAAAAAGAAAAATAAAAACAAAAATAAAAACAAATAAACAAGCAAAAAGTAAATATTTACAATAACCAATAATAAGGCACACGCTTGCAATTCTCTGGCAACGGCGCCATTTTGATGATCGGTTTTTCTATCGGTAAAGAAATATAAACATATGATCACGTTGAAAGTATAGCTTCTAAACCAATAGAAAATCCTTTCGTACAAACGTTTTGGTTGTCACAAGTAACAAACCCCTTTGAAATTGATAACCGAAGTATTTAAACCTTGGGTCGTTTTCTCAAGGAATTGCAGGGAGGTATGATTTATTATTGGTTATGGAAAAAGATATATTTTTGGATTTTTAATGTATAAGATAAAAAGCAAGAATAGTAAATGGCAAGAAAGTAAATTGTAAGGAATTAATTTAAATAAATAATAAAACTCTTGGCAAGGTATAAGAACTGGAAGTCCTATCCTAGTTATCCTTATTAATTGTGATGAGAATTGGATTTTTTTCCCACTTTGTTAACCTCTAACTATGAAGGTAAGTTAAGTGGATGAATTAAATTGAATCCTCAAGTCCTAGTCTTTCCTTGGAAAAGGCTAGAGTTATTGGAACTCGAATTAATTTTTGAAGAATTCCAATTTTCAGTCAACACCTCGAGTTTGATAACTCAAGCGTCACCAATTATTTAACCAAAGCCAAAAGGGAAAATTCTAAATTAAATTGAAGACATCATAAATAGAATAAAGTAATCATAAATCTGAAACACATCAAATTACGTTGAAACATAAATTCAAATCTAACATGGAAAATTTCATAAAGTAAATTGGGAAAATAAATAAAAGGAACGTTGAACCTGAGCAGAAGTTGAAATCCTAAATCCTTTAAGAGGAATCCTAATCCTAAAACCTAAGAGAGAGGAGAGAACCTCTCTCTCTAAAAACTACATCTAAATTATGAAAAGTGAATACTAGAAGACATGTCAATGAATGAATGCATTCCCCCACTTTATAGCCTCTAATCTGTATTTTCTGGGCTGAAAACTGGGTCAAAAATAGCCCAGAAATCGCCCCCAGCGTATTCTGGTACGTACAGGTCGCGGAAAAGTCACGCGGAAGCGTCGTCCACGCGTTCGTGTCGCCTGGAGTCGGGGAAGCTATGGCAAATTATATATCGTTGCGAAGCCCCGGACGTCAGCTTTCCAACGCAACTGGAACCATCTCATTTGGACCTCTCTAGCTCAAGTTATGACAGTTTTAGTGCGAGAGGGTCAGGCTGGACAACTTAGTAATTTCTTCAACTTCTTGTATTCCTTCCACTTTTGTATGCTTTCTTTCCATCCTCTGAGCCATTCCTGCCCTGTAAACTTTGAAATCACTTAACACACATATCAAGGCATCTAATGGTAATAAGAGAGGATTAATATTAGCAAATATAAGGTCAAAGAAGCATTTTGTAAAACCATGCATTTTGTAAAACCATGCATTTTGTATAAATAAGTGTATGAAAGATTGATAAAACCCACTCAATTGAGCACAAGATAAACCATAAAATAGTGATTTATCAGCGCCTCTATCCGACCTTCTCCCACTTCCATCCTAAAACGCTATCTTAGGAAAAGTAAGTCCAATATAAAATTTAAACAATTGATTACAGTTAGAGATAGAAAACTTACATGAAATACAGATGCCCAGAATACGGAAGAAGCGAAATCTAATTAATCTCAAAGAAATACCATCATCCTAATAAAAAAGAAAACTTATTAAACTCACAAGATGAAACTAATTAACTCAAAAAGCTACACAAAGTCATCCACTAACAATGTCGAACACTCTTATTAATCTCACCCTACTTAACCTACATTAATAACTTAATTATTATTTCTATTTATGTTAAATTAACATAAGAAATCCTAATCCCAAATTTTATTACCCTATTTTAATCAATTATTTGATAATAAAATTCCTAAACAAAATCATACACTAAAAAAAGAACCTAAAAAAATAAACTAAAAACCACAAATCAAATCCTAACTACTAATTCTATTACCATAATTTAATCAATAATTTGGTAAAATACCTAATAAGACCCTAAAGTCACAAAAAATCTGAAAAATAGTCAAGAAACTATACCAAATCCTAATTACAAACTTCATTACACTAATTTAATCAATAATTTCATAAACTATTTAATAAAAAATCATAAACTCACATAAAAATCTTAATGGAATTAAAAAACTATGCCAAAATTACCTTAGTGGCCGCAGGATGCTGGAGGCGTGGTGGTACCAGTAGTGACGAAAACTCCGACAGGAGTGGCTACCAAGAACAGCGGCAGCATTCCCAACCTTCCTAGCGGTGGCTGATAGCTCCAGCGGCGAGAATAACCAGCGGCGGCGGCACCAGCGGCTGCGGCAGGTGACGGCGACAAGATAACACCAGAGGAGAGAGAGCTCGCTTCGCAGAGGAAAGAGAGAGGAGAGAGAGTGAACTCGAACAAGTGAGGGAGGAAGGGTTTGCATTTGAATTTTAAACCAATGTTACCATCGGATTAAACGCAGCGTTTCACTAAAGCGATTTACCGTCGGTAAAATTCGACGATAAAATCGCCAGTAAAGTTGGCACCCACGAATCAATATTTCGTGCCAGTCATCACCGCCAGATTTAGCGTCAGAATGTAAAATCCGACGATAAAACATTTTGGGAAATCCAGATTTCCTTGTATCCGACGCAAAACTCAACGCTAAATTCGACGCTAAAAATTCGCCGGTAACAGACGTCGCTATATCTGACGGTAATTCCGATGGTTCTCCGCTTTTTTCTTGTAGTGTAAAAATTAGTGTTTTGTATTTTATTTAGTGATAAATTGAATATAAAATAGAACAAACAATAAAAATCTAATTTATTTTTAATTTTTTCACACAAAATTTATGATAAAAAATAAAACAATAAAAATTATAATTATAAAAATTTGATATTAATAACAAAAAATAAAAATAACTCATCAGTGTTTTTGTGTTTTTCTATGTAATAAGGATACAAAATATACTAATTCAGTATCTTAGGATATAATGTCTCTGTCTATATCTCACATGCCAAAAATAATTTTGTGTCTTTATATCTAGTCTTAATGTCCTATTTTTATAAACAAATGCAACCAAAAAAATTAATATCATATGGTAAAAATAGGAGGGAGAGAGATATGAAATTTCTAATTCGACAAAGAAAAAGAATATTAATCGTCGTGAAAATCATATTCAATATGTTAGTCATATTAATTATGTAAGCATTTAGTTTTTATTTTTTATTAATATTATGTAGGTTTTTATAATATACTTTTGAAAAGTAAAATCAATATGTTTATTTTAAATTTAGTTTGGTAAAATTTTTATTTTTCAAAAGTGACTTATAAAAGTTAATTTTTAAAAGATAATTTTTTAAAAGTAATAACATCTATGTTTGGTAAATTAAATTAAAAATAATTTTTAATAAGCACAAGCCACAACAAATATATTTGATAAAATAGTTTTTAAAATTTAAAATAACTATAATAAATATTAATGTAAGAATTAAATTTAAATATTAATTAATGTATGAAATTATATCAAATATTTTAATTTTGATAAGTACAAGCCAACTTTAAAAATTTCTTTCTTAAGTTCTTTTAAAAGCATCTTAACTTTTAAAAACTGCAAGTATAAGCACATAAATTATTTAATTTACTAAACACAAAACGAGATGTTTATACTTTTGAAAAGCACAAATACTTTTTTAAAAAAATTTACCAAATTAAATCTCAGTGTATTTAAAAATTATATATTAGTTAGTATGTTAATTAATGGAAATTAAAATTTTTATTTTTAAGTAATTTTATTAAGTACATTAGTCAGTATATTAATAAAAAATTGAGTTAGTATTTCTTTTACTTTAGCGAACATCATATTTGTTAGATATTAGGTATAAAAATATATTTGTTAATTAAATATTAGTCGAAAATAATAAATTTTGTTAATTATATAATATTATTCTTTTTTATTTTGGTATTATTTAATTTTTTTATTTATTATCTTTTCTTTTATATTTTTTTAGATAAAAAAAGACTATATCATTTTTTTTATCAAAAATAGGAAAAATTAAACTCGCGACTTCATAAATAAATATGGAAAGACTATACTATTTAAACTATAATTCATTCACCAAAAAAACTATATCATTTGAATTATAGTTTGTTCCTCACCTGATGGTCTCGGGTGCTCGACGGGTCGGGTAATGGTGAAGGGATGAGGGGGCGAAACCCTGAAGTGGCGCAGAGCAGGTTCTTGGTTCCCTGACTGGAGTCTGGTGGAGTTGGTGGTGTGACGGACGAGAGAGGGGGGTGGTCACCTGCAAAGACACTCCGACGATCAAGTCAGTATCCGTACGAAATGATAGCCAGATTAGGAAAGATGATGTGTACCTCAGGGGAGTGCTGTCCTCTCTCCTTATATACTGTGCTGGGCGGGCCCAACGATGACCTAGCCCACTGGCCAGGACACCTATGAGCTGTCCCTGTCCACGTGGGGGGAGCAGGTCGATATGGACTCTGGGTCGGGGATTCGGGTGTTGCCCGAGGAAGCCGACCCGACCGGTTTGCTAAGCGTGGTGTGCCGGGTTGTGCAGGTGGTGAAGTTAGACGTTGACCGGGTCGGTTTTAGGAACCGGCCTATTGGATTTCCCTTGAGGGATAGTCTAGGCCTGGGTCAGGGGTGGTGCTCCGACCCGACGACTAGTTGGGCTGGACCTATAATGGTCCGTAACAGTGCTCCCAACACACTGGCTTTGAGGTTTGGAGCTCGTGGCTAGGCGCGTTTGTCCTACTCGTCGAGACGGGATATGTCCTTCTTCTCGGGAGTTCGTTGACGGTGTTTCGTGTTTCTCACGCGTGGTTATCTCGTCCCTGATGCCGCCTCCTTGGCTTCTGTGCGGGGCATTAAATGCCCCATCGTTTCATGATTTGAAATTCGTGTGAAATGTCAAATATGCCCTGTCTTTTGGCGTTCCTTCTCGACGGTTACATTCCTTGCCCCCCTTTTTATTTTTATAACCTCCTCATTTCTTCACTCTTCTTTTCTCCTACTTCTACTTTCTGGAATCGCTGCTGCTTTTCCTTTCTTTTCTACTACTTGCTCGCTCTTCTTCATCTTGCTTTTGTTGCTGCTTCAACCTTTCGACCTACTTCTTCATCTTTTCTGGTACGTTGGTTTTTATGGTTTTTGTTTTGCTCTTTCCTTTTGGTATTTGTGCATTTTCCTTTATGCATGCTTGGGTTTTTTGCCGCTTCTTCTTTTAGAGGGGGCGCCACTGGGTTTTCTTTGAATCTTGCTTGAGTTCTGGGCTAGTGTAGGGGTATCTGGGGGTGATTTTTGTTTTTACTGTTTTAAGGGTTCCCGACCTCCCGTTTTGACTAAGTGGTGCCCCCGCTGTAGGTATGGCCGAGTGCCTCGTTCTTCCGAACTAGGCTCAGCGCCCACTAGCCGACTTCGTTGATCACTATGCTTGGGTTTCTTCTGATGTGAAGGATACCCCTTCCAAGGTCACGAAGGAGGGCCTCCAGGACTTGCGCCAGGCGGGGCTCTTGTGTGGGGTGTCTCAAGGTGGCGTTTTACCAAGTTTATGTCCCTGCTAATCGGGAGCGCGTTTGCTAGAAGAACTTGGCAGCTCCTCGGGTTGTTAACTGGTTGTGGGTTTTTGAACCCATGTTCACGACCTTGGGGGTTTACCTACACTTCTCCCCCTTTGTCATGGGTTTGCTGAACCGCTGTGACATAGCTCCATCACAACTGCACCCGAACAGCTGGGCTGCGATCCGGTGCTTTGAGATGGTTCGTGAATATCTTGAGCTTCCGACCTCTATAAATGTCTTCCTCTACCTTTTTCTTCTTACGAATCCTTCTCGCCAGGGGAAGGCGAAGAAGGGGTATATGTCCTTCAGGGCCCAACAAGTTCGTAGGATTTTTGGCCTTTTTAAGGATTTCTTCCACGACTTCAAGTCTACTTTTTTCAAGGTTAGGCCAATTGAAGGTCATCAACCTTTCTGGCTTACTGCCGAGAGGGAGAGGCAGATCCGGACATACTGGAGTTTCGGGGCAGGAACCGATTATTTGATAAAAATATCCTATGATTGGTTATGTCCGGAAGACCGTAATATTACCAATATCTTGTTGGCAATTTTTGGCGAGAAAAATCTTAACCCTCGTATGGTTATAGGGGACCGTGAGGCCGGCCGGTCGTATGTTGGTGAGTTTTTTACTTTTTGCATTTTGTGTTTTGCTCTTCTATCACTCACGCCTTTGCTTTTTCCTTCTTTTTTGCTTACAGTTTCCATGGTTGGTGGGAGAAAAACTTTGGCTGAATTGATGAATCTCATCCAAGGGGAGGTGAGGGTGGTGAGGACTCCTCGGCGACTCCTTCAGCGAGTCAGGACCAGGGGGATGCCGGGGAGGGCAGCGGTCGGGGTGACGGTGCCGACCAAAGTCAGTCGGAGAAGGTTGAGGCCCCCCTGAGAACACCTCGGGGAATCTGAGTGTGGAGGCGAAAGCTCCTTTTGAGGAGGAGGATTTGGGGTTTGGTGATGACGACTTGCAGGTCGTTAGCAACCCTAAGGAGAGAAAACGGGATTCCGAGAAGGCGCTCTCGGTTATGGAGAAGAATTTTGATACTGGGGGCTTCATCGAATCCCAGTTGCTCCCAGGCACCGAAGAGTTTTTCCGTGATGCCGACCTTTTTGGGCAGGCGAGGTGGATCTACCGCAATCTTCTTCGAGCTGCAGCTATTGCCAAGAAGGTGGAGCCTGTCTTGCGCAATTATCATGCTATGGAGGTGAAGCTTCGGGACTCCCAAAAAGATCTGACGGACTCAAGATCTCGGGAGGAGTCTCTGAAGACAAAATTATTAGAGCAGGAGAAGAAGGCTGAGGAGGATGCCAAGGAGATCAATAGGCTGGTGAATCGGGACATCGCCTTGATGAAAGATTTGAATACCGCTCGTGGTGAGACTGCTGCTGCTAAGAAGAAGGCTAAAGAATTTGAGGAAAAGCTGAAGTTGGCGGAGGGCTCGGCAGAGGCTGCTCGTCAGGAGATGGTTGCTTTGAAGAAGAAAAACAAGGAGCTTGCAAAGGGGGCCCGGGAGGCCGTGAAGCTGACTGAGGAGGGGATCAAGCTTCAGGTGGCCGTGCTGGCTCCCGATCTCGATCTTTCCCAAATTGGAGCTCTCAAGACTGTTGAGGATGGGAAGATTGTTGATATCTTCAAGTCTTGAGATTTTATGCTTCTTGTCTTATCTTTTTGTAATTTTTTTTACCTCTGGGCCTGTTTAAGGCGCCTTTTAGTTGTAACAGATATTTTGGCACTTTATCTATATTAGGCCATTTTCTGTTTATTGTTTGCTTTCTCGGGCTGTCGTGGCCTTGCTTTTATTATTTATTTTTCGCTTACTCGGGACGTCTAGGCCTTTTGGTTTACCGTTTTATGGTATTTACCGTTTTTGTTGCTTGTCGCGGAGCCGTTCTTGCTTTGGGTCCCTTTGGTTCCCGGGGTGATCAGTCCTGGGTTTTCGTTAGGTCGACCGTATATTTTTTGCCGTTTCGTCGTTTTGATGTGAATCTTGCAAAAAGTCATTTATTATATACTCATTATAGAACTTTTAAACAAAAAAGTGATGCAATGCATAATTAAGTGAAAGATAGTAAAAAGGGATGCAAAGGGAATTAGTGGGAGGGAGCGAGGTCGTCAGATCGTGTGGTTGCTTTTTCTTATGAGTAGAACCTCTTTAGGTTTGCCATGTTCCATGTTCTCGGTACCTCGCTTCCATGTAACTTCTCCAACTTATAGCCTCCTTTGCCGAGGACCTCTCTTACCGTGTAAGGGCCTTCTCAGTTTGTTGCCAACTTGCCTTCTCCTGGGGTTGGCAGCCCTATGACGTTGCGTCGTAAGACCAAGTCACCTTCTCCCAAGATTCTTTTTAGCACCTTGCCATTGAACCTTAAGGCTATCCTTTTCTTTATTGCTATTTCTGTTAGGTGCGCCATTTACCTTGTTTCATCAACCAGATCTTTTTCGATCGCTTCATTTCCTCCTCCGAGGAGTAACCTTGGACTCGGTTCCCCGACTTCGACTGGGATGACTGCGTTGACCCCGTATGTGAGTCGGAAGGGGGTTTCACCAGTGGATGATTGGGGGGGGGTGGTCCTGTAAAACCATAGGAATGAAGCTAGCTCGTCTGCCTATGAGCCCTTTTTTCCCTCAAGTCGCTTCTTTAACCCTTTTAGGATAACTTTGTTGGCTGCCTCCACCTGGCCATTGGTTTGGGGGTGTTCGACCGAGGAGAATATTTGCTTGATTCCCAGTTCTGCTAGGAATCCTTTGAACTTCTTGTCGGTGAATTGTGTCCCGTTGTCTGATATGACGATTTCAGGGATTCCAAACCTGGTGACCACTTGCCTCCACATGAATTTTTGGCAATTTGCTGAAGATATGCTAGCCAGTGATTCTGCTTCTACCTATTTGGTGTAGTAGTCTATGGCTACTATCAAGTATTTCACTTGCCCAGGCCCAGGTGGGAACGGCCCCAAGAGGTCGACTTCCCATTGGGCGAAAGGTCAGGGGGCCATCATCAGGTTGAGTTCTTCAGGTGGTGCTTTGTAGAAGTTGGCATTTTCCTGGCATTTTTTGCATTTTCTGACGAACTCCTGGGTGTCCGACATCATTGTGGGCCAGTAATATCCTGCTCGGATGATCTTTCTCGCCAGCGATCTTCCCCCGATGTGGTGACCACAACACCCCCTCGTGGACTTCTCTTAGGACGTAGTCCGTCTGGTCGGGGCGTAGGCATTTGAGTAGGGGTTGGTGGAGTCCTCGCTTGTACAACTGTCCTTGTATGATCACATATTTGGAGGCTTCCCTTCTGGTGGTCTGTGCTTCTTTCTCATTCTTGGGGGTTTCACCATGCTCTAGGTATTGGAGGATAGGATCTATCCAAGAGGAGGGGTTCGGCATCTGGGCTGCGCACATGATGATTGCAGGTTCAGTTGCTAGCCCTTGGATTAAGGATCTGTTTTCTGTCCCGGGTTTGGTTTTTGCTAGTTTAGAAAGGAGGTCGGCTCGGGTGTTTTTTTTTCTACGGACGTGCTGAATTGTGACTTCCTCAAAGATTTTGCATAGCTCCTTTACCTTTTCTAGGAATTTTTGTAGTAGTGCGTCCCTGGCTTGGTAGTTGCCATTATGAGAGGTGACGATCTGGGAGTCGCTACTGACTTCCACCCTTGATGCTCCGACCTTGCTAGTTTGGAAAAGAGGTCGGCTCGGGCGTTTCTTTCTCTAGGGACATGCTGAATTGTGACTTCCTCAAAGTTTTTGCATAGCTCCTTTACCTTTTCTAGGTATTTTTCCAGTAGTGCGTCCCTGGCTTGGTAGCTGCCGCTTATCTGAGAGGTGATGGTCTGGGAGTCGCTACTGACTTCCACCCTTGATGCTCCGACCTCTTTGGCTAATATCAACCCTCCTATCAGGGCCTCACACTCTGCCTGGTTATTGGAGACTGGGAAGTCGAATATGATTGATTGTTCATAGGCTACTCCTACCGAGTTTTTGAGAATGATCCCAGCCCCTCCGAACGTTTGGTTGGATGCTCCGTCAACATGGAGCTTCCACCGTGTGTTCGGTACGTCAGGAGCCTCCCCTGTGACTTCTACCAGGAATTCGGTCATGGCTTGGGCTTTGATTGCCTGCTTAGGTTCGTATTGCAAATCATATTGGGACAACTATATCGCCTATGCCATCATTCTTCCCGCGAGGTCGGGTTTCTGGAGGACCTGCCGAATGGCTTGGTCAGTTCTCAGGATGATCACGTGTCCTTGGAAGTACTGCTTTAGCCTTCTGGATGAGGTTAGTAGGGTGTAGGCCAACTTTTCCAACTTGGTGTACTTCAACTCCGCCCCTTGAAGTACTTTGCTGATGAAGTATATTGGGCGTTAAGTCTTGTCTTCTTCTCGGAGAAGGACTGCCGCCATTGCTTGTGTGGTTACAGCTAGGTATAAGTACAGGGGCTCCCCTTTTCTAGGCATGCTGAGTACGGGCGGTTATGAGAGTATCTTTTTGAAGTGGTTGAGCGCTTCTTTGCACGCCGGAGTCCACTCGAAGGTGATTCCTTTCTTCATTAGGTTGAAGAACGGGATGGCCCTTTCTGCCGAGGCCCCGAGGAACCGAGATAGAGCCGTAAGTTTCCCGGTGAGTCATTGCACGTCTTTGACACACCCAGGACTCGTCATTTTGAGGACGGCTTCGCATTTGTCTGGGTTGGCCTCTACCCTTCTTTGTGTTATCATGAATCCTAAGAATTTCCCTGCTTCCATGGCGAATGCGCATTTGAGTGGGTTGAGCCTCATTTTGAATTTTTTTAGTGCTTTGAAAACAGCCTGGAGGTCGTCTATTAGCCTGTTTGGTTTTGCTGTTTTCACCAGAATGTCGTCAACGTATACTTCTATTGACTTGCAGATGCGGTCATGGAAGACCTTGCTCATTAGTCTTTGGTAGGTGGCCCCTGTGTTCTTCAGCCCAAAGGGCATTACTTTGTAGCAATAAGTACCCCCTGGCGTTATGATTGCCATTTTGTCCTCGTCAGGTCGGTGCATCGGGATCTGGTTATAGCCCGAGTAGGCATCCATGAACCTGAGAAAACGATATCCTGCCGCCGAGTCGACTAAGGTGTCTATGTTGGGGAGGGGGAAAGAGTCTTTTGGGCATGCTTTGTTCAGATCAGAGTAATCAATGCACATTCTTCACCTTCCGCTGGCTTTCTTGACTAGGACAACATTGGACAGCCATGTTGAATACTCGAGTTCTTTGAGGAATCCTGCTTCTAGTAACCCTGCTGTTTGTCTGGCGACTTCGTCGGCCCTTTCTTGAGACATCTTTCTTTGCCGCTAGGCTACTGGTTTGGCATCAGGTTTCACGGCTAGTCGGTGGGACATGACCTCGGGGTCCAGCCCCGGCATGTCTGATGGTGTCCACGTGAAGAGATCGCCGTTTGCCCTTACAACCTCCATGAGGGGGCCCTTGAGTTCATGGGGCAGGTTCCAATTTACAAAGGTAAACTGATCTGCCGACTTCCCTATCTTAAACTTTTTCATGTTCCCCTCTGGTTCTGGTCTCAGCTTGTCCTCCATTCTGACGTCCAGGTCTGCCAACAACACGCCAGCTGCCCTCTTAGATTCTTTCCTTAAGGAGAGACTGGCGCTGTCGCAGGCGACTTCCGTTTCTAGGTCTCCCCTTATGGAGCCAGCTGTTCCCTTGTCCGTTATAAACTTTATTGTCAGGAACGTGGTGCATATTATAGCTGAGAATTCATTGATGGTCTTTCTGCCCAGGATAATATTGTAGGATGTAGAGTCTCTAAGGACTACAAAGTTTGCCATAACCGATTTTTTGGCGTCACCGGTTCCCAAGCAGATTGGGAGGGAGATCGTCCTGTTGGATTTTATGTAGTTATCGCCTAATCCCATGATTCCGTGTTGGTGATTCTTGAAGTCAGGCTCCTTGAGCCCCATGGCGTCGAACACGTTTCTGAATAAGATGTTAGAATCAGCTCCCATATCGACGAGGATTTGTCTGACTAATCCTGTCCCGACCATCGCAGTAACCACCATGGGGGGGTTCTCGGGGAGGTCGTGAAACCATTTATCTTCTGGGCCAAAGGATATTGTGGGAGCTTTTTTGCTGGCGACGGGACCTTCTGTCGAGATAGAGAGTACCTGAGTATCCTTTTTCGCTGCCGATTTGGAATTAGGAGGGCTGTCGCGCCCGACCATGACGTTGACCACAAAGGTTGGGGGTTATTGTCATCCCCAATGGGTTCTTGTCTTGGCTTGACAGTTCGGCTACCATTATTTTATGATTTATATTGTGTTTAATTGTGTGGTTTTATCAAATTTTTACCCACTTATTCATATGATAAGCATGTATTTACAATTCCTTCCCAAAATCACTCCATGGTTGAAAACTTGCTTTATAGAGACTTTTAATTATGTATTTTAATTTTTCTTTATCCCATTCGATGCCGTGATTTGTGTGTTAAGTGTTTCAGGCTTCATAGGGCATGAATGGCTTGGAAATTGGAGAGGAGGTTTGCAAAAATAGAAGGAACACAAGAAACTAAGGAGATGACCAGCGAGCAATGACGCGAGTGCATGGCCCACGCAAACGCACGAAGTGAAGAATTCGCAGCGATGCAGACGCGTGCCTGACGCAAACGCGTCGATTGGAGTCCGCACGAGCGACGCGAACGTGTGAACCATGTGAACGCGTGACAAGAAAAATCGCTGACTGACGCGAACGCGTGGACGACGCGTACGCGTGACCTGCGCGATCTGCAAAATAATAGAATACGCTGGGGGCAATTTCAGGCCGCTTTTTGACCCAGTTTTCGGCCCAGAAACACAGACTAAACCTAGAGAACATACAGATACTTAACACGCATCCACAAACATTCAGATTCATCACATTAGAATTACACTTAGTTTTATATATGAGTTTTTAGAGTTGCATTACATTGATAGTTTTATGTTTTTGCTTGGATTTTTGGATGCTAAAAGTCATTACCTCCGTTGAAGACATTACTTTAGTTTGTTTCCTTATTCCCTTATTTTTAATTAGTTACTCATTGACTCTATTCAATTAAGTATGTTACATTTTGAATTTATTAATATATGAAGTTATTTTTATTTTAATTAATTATGTCTTCTCATATTTTTATGATTATTAATTTCATGTCAATGGAGTAGAATTTCTACTTGACATGGGGGTTGATTAAGAGGTGATACTTGAGTTGGAATACTCAAGTGCTTGGTTAAACTGGACGTTGTTAGCTAACTTCATACTTACTAACACTAGACCTCCCTAAGGGAGAGGGCTAGGACCTGAGGGTAAGAGTCAGTTCAATCACTATACCTTTCCTTATTTAGTAAGGGAAAATCGAGTGAGAACAACAACCTTTTTACACCACACTTGAGAAGATCCCAACAAGGATAGAAGTTCCACTTAGTTATTCCCCCAGTCAAGGCCTTTTTATTCAGAGTATCAATAATTATTCTTAGTTTATTTTTATTGCCTTAATTCACAATTATTTTAATTGCTCATTATCAAACTCAACTTTCTGGGAATTTTTTGATTAATAAAATAGCACTCGTGCCTGCAACTCGTTGGGAGACGACCTGGGACTCATACTCCCAGTATTTTATTTCTAAACTTTGTGACAACCCTTTTTAAATTGGTGAGGCAGATCTTAGCTGGTTAAGAGCTATACGTGCAATGCTGTCTCTTAATTGAAATCTATAAATTGGTTAACTTCTGCCACCCATCAATTTTTGGCGTCGTTGCCGGGGAGTTGCAATAGTGTGCTAAATTATTAATTAGTATATATATTTTATTTTTTTATTTGCATATTTTATTTTTATTTATGTTACCATGAGTTACATGTCTTTCTCATTGAATCACGCGTTCATTGCCTGATCCGAGTTTAGTCCAATTTGATCCTGAAATTGAAAGAACTCTTTCACATATTAGACGAACTCGACGTCGGTTAGCCTCCGAGGGTGGTGAAGTGGTTATTATCAATTCACCAGTCTCATCTGAGGGCGAATCTGAACCGCCATCTGAGAGCGAGACAAGCTCATTTACTACTGATCTAGTTGATTTACGTGCAGAAAATATGGCAGCACCTAGGAGGATTACTCTCCAGGAGGCAGGAGTCCCAGATTTTACACTGCAGCCATATCAAGTGCATCACCCAACTGCAGCTGCAGATTTTGAACTAAAAACTGCACTGATCAACTTGATGCCCAAGTTTTATGGCTTACCTGCTCAAGAGCCTATCAAGCACCTTAGGGATTTCCAGACATCCTGTTCTACTATTAGGCGTCATGGTGCAGATGAAACTTCTATTCTGTTAACCGCTTTCCCATTTTCTCTTGAGGGAAAAGTGAGGGAGTGGTACTACTCCCAACCTAAAGCAACTGTTACCAACTGGGATACACTCAGAAGAGAATTTTTGGAAAAATACTTCCCAGCTGAAGTCATAGATAGACTGAGAAAAGAGATCTCTTGCATTGTTCAAGGTGAATCAGAGACTCTCTTTGAATATTGGGAGCGCTTTAACAATCTCCTGGACGCATGTCCCCATCACATGATTGGTAAACTAGTATTGATCAGCTACTTCACCCAAGGCATGAACCCCCAGGATAAAACTACACTGGAAGGTACCAGTAATGGTTCTCTGAAAGAGTACAAAACCGCAGATGAAGCATGGCAACTGATTAGCGACTTAGCTGAGTCCACAAGGAATCACAGACAGAGGTGCAACCCCAAAGCTATTGCAGAGATTTCCACTAGCAAAGAGACTACTGCTCTCACCCAGAGTATATGTGAAATGACCAACCTACTGAAGCAGATGCAGTTGAATCAACAACAAGCACAACAAGCTCAGCCTTCACCACAACAGAGCCAACAGTTGGTTCCACAAAGAATATGCGAGATCTGTGCTGATTATAGTCATTATACTGATGAATGCCCACAGCTCCAGGAAGACAACACTGTGGCAGCCACTCACAACTTCTATGACCACCCGAATCAAGGATACAATCAACAAGGTGGCAACTACAACCAAGGTAGCAACAATAACCATGGATGGCAAGACAACTCCAACCAAGGCTGGAGAGATAATTCTAACCATGGCTGGAGGGATAACTTTAACAGAGGAGGCAGAGACAATAATAGAAACCAGAGGTGGAATAATAATAACAATAACAGACAGCAGAATCAGAACCAACCTTACAGAGCACCTCACCTAAGATAATCACAAGGACCCCAGCAAACCCAACAACAAGTTTCTCAGACTGCTTATTCTAGTTCCTCATCAAATGACGAGATGATCCGTTCTCTCGCACAAGGACAACAAGACATGCATGCTCAGCTGAACTCTAGTCTGAATGGCTTAACTGCCACTTTACAAGCTCTCGTATGAT
Organism: Arachis ipaensis; assembly: GCF_059453495.1. Taxonomy (NCBI): domain Eukaryota; kingdom Viridiplantae; phylum Streptophyta; class Magnoliopsida; order Fabales; family Fabaceae; genus Arachis; species Arachis ipaensis. The sequence continues at coordinate 130,071,037 of NC_142440.1, forward strand.
TGGATGAAGACAGCAGGAAAGCAGAGGTTCAGGAGGAACGAAAGCATCTCTATACGCTTATCTGAAATTCTCACCAATGAATTACATAAGTACCTCTATCTTTATTTTATGTTTTATTTATCTTTTTATGATTAAATCTCTATAACCATTTGAATCCGCCTGACTGAGATTTACAAGGTGACCATAGCTTGCTTCAGGCCGACAATCTCCGTGGGATCGACCCTTACTCACGTAAGGTTTATTAGTTGGACGACCCAGTGCACTTGCTGGTTAGTTGTGCAGAATTGTGACAAAGTGTGACTCGCATTTGAGAGCACCAAGCCATTGGTGCCATTGTTGAAGACCACGATTTCGTGCACCAAGTTTTTGGCACCGTTGCCGGGGATTGTTCGAGTTTGGACAACTGACGGTTCATCTTGTTGCTCAGATTAGGTAAATTTATTTTAATTTTAATCTTTTTGTTTTTATTATTCTTATTTTTGAAAAAAATTATAGAAAAAATTTTTTTTCTTCTTTTTCATTTTTCCCAAAATAATTTTCGAAAAAACCAAAAAAAAAAATTTATGTTTCTTACTTGAATCTAGTGTCAAGTCATAAGTTTGGTGTCAATTGCATGTTTATCTCTTTCTTGCATTTTTCGAAAATTCATGCATTGCATTCTTCATGATCTTCTAGTTGTTCTTGGTAAGTCTTCTTGTTTGATCTTCATATTTTCTTGTTTTGTGTCTTTTCTTGTTTTTCATATGCACTTTCAATTTGTTAGTGTCTAAAGTTTGAAAATTTCTAAGTTTGGTGTCTTGCATGTTTTTCTTTTCTTAAAAATTTTCAAAAATAAGTTCTTGGTGTTCATCTTGACATTCAAAGTGTTCTTGGTGTTCATCTTGACATTCAAGGTGTTCTTGCATGCATTAGTTGTTTTGATTCATAATTCTTATGTTTTGTTTCAATTTAGTGTTTTTCTCTCTCATCATTAAAAATTCAAAAATAAAAAATATATCTTTCCTTGTTTTACTCATAAATTTCAATTTCAAAATTCTATCTTTTCAAATCTTTTTCAAAAATCAAATCTTTTTCATTTATTTTTATATATTTTTGAATTTTTTTTAAAAAATTTGATTTTCAAAATCTTTTTCCTATTCTTACTTCATATTTTCGAAAATCTCACTAACATTTAATTTTTAGATTCAAAAATTTCAAGTTGTTACTTGCCTATTAAGAAAGGTTCAATCTTTAAATTTTAAAATCATATCTTTTTGTTTCTTGTTAGTCAAGTAATCAACTTTAATTTTCAAAATCATACCTTTTTAATTTTCAATCATATCTTTTTGATTGCTAATTTCAAAATCTTTTTCAAAATCAAATCTTTTTAATTTCTTCTTCAATCATATCTTTTCAATCATATCCTTTTTTCATAAATTGCAATCATATCTTCTTTTTCAAATCTTTTTCAAAATAATTTTCAATCACATCTTTTTCAAAATCAATTTCAAAATCTTTTCTAACTTCTTATCTTTTCAAAATTTGATTTTCAAATCTTTTTCAATTAACTACTTGACTTTTTGTTTGATTTTGAAAGTTTACTATTTCAATCATATCTTTTTCAAAACTACCTAACTAATTCTCTCTCTAATTTTTGAAAATCACCTTCCTCTTTTTCAAATTTCCTTTTTAATTAACTAATTGTTTTAATTTCAATTTAATTTGATTTCAATTTTAATTTTCGAATTTTAACTTTAATTTTAAAATATTTTTATTTTATTTTATTTTTTCGAATTCTTCTCTTCCTCACCTCCTTCTATTTATTTATTCATCTACTAACACTTCTCCTCCACCCAAAAATTCGAACCCCATCCCCCTCTCTGTGTTCGAATTTTTCCTCTTCTCCTTCTTACATTCTTCTCTTCTTATACTTGCATAAGGAATCTCTATACTGTGACATAGAGGAATCCATATTTTCTTTTGTGTTCTCTTCTTTTTCATATGAGCAGGAACAAGGATAAGAACATTCTTGTTGAAGCTGATCCTGAACCTCAAAGGACTCTGAAGAGGAAGCTAAGGGAAGCTAAAGCTCAACTCTCTGGAGAAAATCTGACAGAAATTTTTGAAAAAGAAGGAGACATGGCCGAAAATAACAACAATGCAAGGAAGATACTTGGTGACTTTACTGCACCAAATTCCAATTTACATGGAAGAGGCATATCAATCCCTGCCATTGGAGCAAACAATTTTGAGCTGAAACCTCAATTAGTTTCTCTGATGCAACAGAATTGCAAGTTTTATGGACTTCCATCTGAAGATCATTTTCAGTTCTTAACTGAATTCTTGCAGATATGTGATACTGTTAAGACCAATGGGGTTGATCCCGAGGTCTACAGGCTCATGCTTTTCCCGTTTGCTGTGAGAGACAGAGCTAGAATATGGTTGGACTCTCAACCTAAAGATAGCTTGAACTCTTGGGATAAGCTGGTCACGGCTTTCTTAGCCAAGTTCTTTCCAACTCAAAAGCTTAGTAAGCTTAGAGTGGATATTCAAACCTTCAGACAGAAAGAAGGTGAATCCCTCTATGAAGCTTGGGAGAGATATAAGCAACTAACCAAAAAGTGTCCATCTGACATACTTTCAGAATGGACCATCCTGGATATATTCTATAATGGTCTGTCTGAGCTATCAAAGATGTCACTGGACCACTCTGCAGGCGGATCCATTCACCTAAAGAAAACGCCTGCAGAAGCTCAAGAACTCATTGACATGGTTGCTAACAACCAGTTTATGTACACTTCTGAGAGGAATCCTGTAAGTAATGGGACGCCTCAGAGGAAGGGAGTTCTTGAAATTGATGCTCTGAATGCCATATTGGCTCAAACAAAATATTGACTCAGCAAGTCAATATGATTTCTCAGAGTCTGAATGGAATGCAAGCTGCATCCAATAATACTGAAGAGGCATCTTCTGAAGAAGAAGCTTATGATCCTGAGAACCCTGCAATAGCAGAGGTGAATTACATGGGTGAACCTTATGGAAACACCTATAACCCCTCATGGAGAAATCATCCAAATTTCTCATGGAAAGATCAACAAAAGCCTCAACAAGGCTTTAATAATGGTGGAAGAAACAGGTTTAACAATAGTAAACCTTTTCCATTATCCACTCAGCAACAGACAGAGAATTCTGAGCAGAATCCATCTAGCTTGGCAAATATAGTCTTTGATCTATCTAAGGCCACTTTGAGTTTCATGAATGAAACAAGGTCCTCCATTAGAAATTTGGAGGCACAAGTGGGCCAGCTGAGTAAAAGAGTCACTGAAATCCCTCCTAGTACTCTCCCAAGTAATACAGAGGAGAATCCAAAGAGAGAGTGCAAGGCCATAGATTTAACCATCATGGCCGAACCTACAAGGGAGGGAGAGGACGTGAATCCCAGTGAGGAAGACCTCCTGGGACGTCCAGTGACCAACAAGGAGTTCCTCAATGAGGACCTAAAGAAATCTAAGGCTCACCAAGAGACCATAGAGATTCCATTAAACCTTCTTCTGCCCTTCATGAGCTCTGATGAGTACTCTTCTTCTGAAGAGAATGAAGACATTACTGAAGAGCAAGTTGCCAAGTACATTGGTGCAATCATGAAGCTGAATGCCAAATTATTTGGTAATGAGACTTGGAAAGATGGACCTCCCTTGCTCACCAATGAACTGAATGCATTGGATAGGCAGAAATTACCTCAAAAGAAACAGGATCCTGGTAAATTCCTAATTCCCTGTAACATAGGCACCATGAACTTTGAGAAACCTCTGTGTGACCTGGGGTCAGGAATAAACTTAATGCCATTCACTGTAATAGAGAAACTTGGGATCTTTGAGGTGCAAGTTGCTAGAATCTCATTAGAGATGACAGACAACTCAAGAAAACAGGCTTATGGACTAGTAGAGGACGTGTTAGTAAAAGTTGAAGGCCTTTACATCCTTGCTGATTTCATAATCCTAGACACTGGGAAGGATGAGGATGAATCCATCATCCTTGGAAGACCCTTCCTAGCCACAGCAAGAGCTGTGATTGATGTGGACAGAGGAGAATTGATCCTTCAAATGAATGAGGACAACCTTGTGTTTAAAACTCAAGAATCTCCTTCTGTAACCATGGAGAGGAAGCATGAAAAGCTTCTCTCACTGCAGAGTCAATCAAAGCCCCCACAGTCAAACTCTACGTTTGGTGTTGGGAGGCCACAACCAAACTCTAAGTTTGGTGTTGGGAGGTTCCAACCTTGCTCTGATTATCTGTGAGGCTCCATGGGAGCTCACTGTCAAGATATTGACATTAAAGAAGCGCTTGTTGGGAGGCAACCCAATGTTATCATATCTATTTTATTTTCTCTTTGTTATTTCATGTTTTATTAGGTTGATGATCACGTGGAGTCACAAAAATTACTGAAAAATCAAAAACAAAATGAAAAAGAGCATTAAAAACAGCACACTCTGGAGGAGAGCAGTCTGGCATTTAAACGCCAGAAACAAGCATCTGTCTGGCGTTTAACGCCAGAAACAAGCACCAAGCTGGCGTTTAACGCCAGAAACAAGCATCTACCTGGCATTAAACGCCAGAAACAAGCTACATTTGGGCGTTTAACGCCAGAAACAGGCAGCAGTCTGGCGTTAAACGCCAGGATTGCACAGCAAGGGCGTTTTACACGCCTAATTGGAGCAGGGATGTTAAGTCCTTGACCCCACTTGATCTGTGGATCCCACAGGATCCCCTCAGGATCTATGGACCCCACAGAACCCCCACATTTTCTTCTCTCTTCACACTTTTTCATAACACTCTTCCCCAAATACCCCTCACCAATCACCTTAATCACTCTTTCCCATCACCTCTTCACCACTCACATCCACCCTCTCTTCCCCATAAACCCTACCTACCTTCAAAATTTAAACTTATTTCCCTCCCAAACCCAATCCTAATGGCCGAACCCTACACACCCCCTCACTCCTATATAAACCCCTCACTCCTTCTTCATTTTCACACAACACAACCCTCTCTTCTTCTCCTTGGCCGAATACAACTTCTTCCCCCATCTCCTCCATTTTCTTCTTCTTCTACTACTTTCTTTCTTCTTTTGCTCGGGGACGAACAAACATTTTAAGTTTGGTGTGGTAAAAGTATAGTTTTTTGTTTTTCCATAACCATTTATGGCACCTAAGACCAGAGAAACCTCTAGAAAGAGGAAAGAGAAGGCAATTGCTTCCACTTCTGAGTCATGGGAGATGGAGAGATTCATCTCAAAGGTCCATCAAGACCACTTCTATGAAGTTGTGGCCAAGAAGAAAGTGATCCCTGAGGTTCCTTTCAAGCTCAAAAAGAATGAGTATCCGGAGATCCAACTTAAGATCCAAAGGAGAGGTTGGGAAGTTCTCACCAACCCCATTCAACAAGTCGGGATCCTAATGGTTCAAGAGTTCTATGCAAATGCATATCACTAGGAACCATGATCAAAGTGTGAACCCGAATCCAAAGCATTGGCTCACCATGGTTCGGGGAAAATACTTAGATTTCAGTCCGAAAAATGTAAGGCTGGTGTTTAACTTGCCAATGATGGAAGAGAACGCACGCCCCTACACAAGAAGGGTCAACTTTGATCAAAGGTTGGACCAAGTCCTCATAGACATATGTGAGGAAGGAGCTCAATAAAAAATTGACTCAAGAGGCAAGCCGGTTCAATTAAGAATGCATGACCTCAAACCAGTGGCTAGGGGATGGCTAGAGTTCATTCAACGCTCAATCATTCCTACTAGTAACCGGTCTGAAGTTACTATAGACCGGGCCATCATGATCCATAGTATCATGATTGGAGAAGAGGTGGAAGTTCATGAGATTATACCTCAAGAACTCTACAAGGTGGCTGACAAGTCCTCCACTTGGGCAAGGTTAGCCTTTCCTCACCTCATTTGCCACCTCTGCAATTCGGCTGGAATTGACATAGAGGGAGACATCCTCATTGAAGAGGACAAGCCCATCACTAAGAAAAGGATAGAGCAAATAAGAGATCATGGACCTCAACATGAGCATGAGAAAATTCCTCACCATGAAATCCCTGAGATGCCTCAGGGGATGCACTTTCCTCCACAGAATTATTGGGAGCAAATCAACACTTCCCTAGGAGAATTAAGTTCCAACATGGGACAACTAAGGGTGGAGCACCAAGAGCACTCCATCATCCTCCATGAAATTAGAGAAGATCAAAGAGCTATGAGGGAGGAGCAAGAAAGACAAGGAAGAGACATAGAGAAGCTCAAGAGCACCATTGGTTCTTCAAGGAGAGGAAGACACCATCCTCACTAAGGTGGACTCATTCCTTAATCTCCTTGTCTATTTATTTTCTGTTTTTCGGTTTTTGAGCCTTATATGTTATTTATGTTTGTGCCTTTACTACATGATCATTAGTGTCTAAGTGTCTATGCCTTAAAGTTATGAATATGAATCCATCACCTCTCTTGAATTAAAAATGTTTTAATTACAAAAGAACAAGAAGTACATGGTTTCGAATTCATCCTTGAAACTAGTTTAATTATTTTGATGTGGTGACAATACTTTTTGTTTTCTGAATGAATGCTTGAACAGTGCATATGTCTTTTGAAGTTGATGTTTATGAATGTTAAATATGTTGGCTCTTGAAGAATAAGGAAAAAAGAGACATGTTATTTGATAATCTGAAAAATCATAAAAATGATTCTTGAAGCAAGAAAAAGCAGTGAATACAAAAGCTTGCAGAAAAAAATAATAGCGAAAAAAAATGGCAAAAAATATAAAAGAAAGAAAAAGGAAAAGCAAGCAGAAAAAGCCAATAGCCCTTAAAACCAAAAGGCAAGGGTAATAAAAAGGATCCAAGGCTTTGAGCATCAGTGGATAGGAGGACATAAAGGAATAAAATCCTGGCCTAAGTGGCTAAACCAAGCTGTCCCTAACCATGTGCTTGTGGCGTGAAGGTGTCAAGTGAAAACTTGAGACTGAGCGGTTAAAGTCGAGGTCCAAAGCAAAAACAGAGTGTGCTTAAGAACCCTAGACACCTCTAATTGGGGACTTTAGCAAAGCTGAGTCACAATCTGAAAAGGTTCACCCAGTTTTGTGTCTGTGGCATTTATGTATCCGGTGGTAATACTGGAAAACAAAGTGCTTAGGGCCACGGTCAAGACTCATAAAGTAGCTGTGTTCAAGAATCAACATACTGAACTAGGAGAATCAATAACACTATCTGAATTCTAAGTTTCTATAGATGCCAATCATTCTGAACTTCAATGGATAAAGTGAGATGCCAAAACTATTCAAGAGGCAAAAAGCTACAAGTCCCGCTCATCTGATTGGAGCTAAGTTTCATTGATATTTTGAAATTTATAGTATATTCTCTTCTTTTTATCCTATTTGATTTTCAGTTGCTTGGGGACAAGCAACAATTTAAGTTTGGTGTTGTGATGAGCGGATAATTTATACGCTTTTTGGCATTATTTTTACACAGTTTTCAGTATAATTTAATTAGTTTTTAGTATATTTTAATTAGTTTTTAATTAAAATTCACATTTCTGGACTTTACTATGAGTTTGTGTGTTTTTCTATGGTTTCAGGTATTTTCTGACTGAAATTGAGGGACTTGAGCAAAAATCAGATTCAGAGGTTGAAGAAGGACTGCAGATGCTATTGGATTCTGACCTCCCAGCACTCAAAGTGAATTTTCTAGAGCTACAGAACTCTAAATGGCGCGCTCTTAATTGCGTTGGAAAGTAGACATCCAGGGCTTTCTAGAAATATATAATAGTCCATACTTTTTCCGAGTTTAGATGATGCAAACTGGCATTCAACTCCAGTTCCATGCTGCATTCTGGAGTTAAACGCCAGAAACAGGTTGCAAAGTGGAGTTAAACGCCAGAAACAGGTTACAAACTGGCATTCAACTCCAAGAGAAGCCTCTACACATGTAAAGCTCAATGCTCAGCCCAAGCACACACCAAGTGGGCCCCGGAAGTGGATTTCTGCATCAATTACTCATTCTGTAAACCCTAGTAACTAGTTTAGTATAAATAGGACTTTTTACTATTGTATTTACATCCTTGGATTATCTTTTGATCCTTTGATCATGTTTATGGGGCTGGCCATTCGACCATGCTTGGACCTTATCACTTATGTATTTTCAACGGTAGAGTTTCTACACACCATAGATTAAGGTGTGGAGCTCTGCTGTTCCTCACAGATTAATGCAAAGTACTATTATTTTTCTATTCAATTCAAGCTTATTCCTATTCTAAGATATCCATTCGCACACAAGAACATGATGAATGTGATGATTATGTGATGCTCATCATCATTCTCACTTATGAACGTGTGCCTGACAAACACTTCCGTTCTACATGCAAACAAGCTAGAATGAGTATCTCTTAGATATCTAATACAGGGGACCGAGTCCGAGATATTAGAGTCTTCATGGTATAAGTTAGAACCCATGGATGGACATTCCTGAGATCCAAAAAGTCTAAACCTTGTCTGTGGTATTCCGAGTAGGATCTGGGAAGGGATGGTTGTGACGAGCTTCAAACTCGCGAGTGCTGGGCGTAGTGACAGACGCAAAAGGATAGTAAATCCTATTTCAGTATGATCGAGAACCGACAGATGATTAGCCATGCAGTGACAGCGCATTGGACCATTTTCACAGAGAGGAAGGGAAGTAGCCATTGACAACGGTGATGCCCAACATACAGCTTGCCATGGAAGGGAGTAGGAATGATTGGATGAAGACAGCAGGAAAGCAGAGGTTCAGGAGGAACGAAAGCATCTCTATACGCTTATCTGAAATTCTCACCAATGAATTACATAAGTACCTCTATCTTTATTTTATGTTTTATTTATCTTTTTATGATTAAATCTCTATAACCATTTGAATCCGCCTGACTGAGATTTACAAGGTGACCATAGCTTGCTTCAGGCCGACAATCTCCGTGGGATCGACCCTTACTCACGTAAGGTTTATTAGTTGGACGACCCAGTGCACTTGCTGGTTAGTTGTGCGGAATTGTGACAAAGTGTGACTCTCATTTGAGAGCACTAAGCCATTGGTGCCATTGTTGAAGACCACAATTTCGTGCACCAATAGGTGTCTCAACCAAGCCACTCGCAAGGATCATTACCCCTTGCCATTCATTGATCAAATGCTTGATCGCCTGTCAGGTAAATCTCATTATTGTTTCTTAGATGGTTATATAGGCTACTTTCAAATTCATATAGCTCCTGAAGATCAGGAAAAGACTACTTTTACATGTTCTTTTGGGACTTATGCTTATAAGAGAATGCCCTTTGGCTTATGCAATGCACCTGCTACTTTCCAAAGATGCATGATGAGTCTTTTCTCTGATCTTATTGAGAACTATATGGAAGTTTTTATGGATGATTTTAGCATATATGGTGATTCATTTAGCCTTTTCTTGGTTAGTTTATCTAAAGTGTTAGACAGATGTGTTAATACAAACCTTGTATTAAATTTTGAAAAATGTCACTTTATGGTCAAACAAGGAATTGTACTAGGACATGTTGTATCTAATACTGGCATTTCTGTAGATCCAGCAAAGGTGGATGTTATTTCTAGTTTACCTTACCCCTCCTCTGTGAGGGAAGTCCGTTCGTTCCTTGGCCACGCATGTTTTTACAGGAGATTCATTAAGGACTTCAGTAAGGTAGCATTACCTTTATCCAGATTGCTGCAGAAGCAAATTGAGTTCGAGTTCAGTGAAAGCTGTATGTAAGCATTTGATAAGCTGAAAACCGCCCTAACTCAAGCTCCAATTGTGAGAGGACCAGACTGGAGCCAGCCGTTTGAAATTATGTGTGATGCTTCCAACCATGCAGTAGGAGCGGCGCTGGCTCAGCGCGAAGGTAAGGACCCTTTTGTAATCGCTTATGCATCTAAGACTCTAGATGCTGCTCAGTCTAATTATACTACTACTGAAAAAGAGCTTCTTGCTATTGTTTTTGCTCTGGATAAATTCCGAGCCTACTTACTTGGTACTAAGGTAGTAGTGTACTCAGATCATGCAGCTCTAAAATATTTATTAGCGAAAAAGGAGTCCAAACCAAGGCTAATACGTTGGATACTGCTGTTATAAGAATTTGATTTAGAAATTAAGGACAAGAGTGGTAACCAGAATTTAGTGGCAGGCCACTCGAGTCGCCTTGAGCACATTAAGGGTGACTCCACTCCTATAAATGATAATTTCCCATTTGATAACTTACAAGCAGTATCTAAAGTAGTTCCTTGGTATGCACCCGTAGCTAATTATCTAGTTAGCCACACTTTTCCTCCATATTTTACTAAGCACCAGAGAGACAAGCTGAAAAGCGAGTCCAAATATTATATATGGGATGATCCATATTTATGGAGGTGTGGCGCTGACCAGGTATTTAGACGGTGTGTTTCTCAATCAGAATTCCAGTCTATTTAGAGGCTTGCCACTCATCTGAGAGTGGAGGACATTTTGGCCTTCAAAGAACAGCTAGAAAAATTCTAGACTGTGGATTCTGGTGGCCTACTCTTTTTAAAGATGCTGCTAAATTTTGTAAATCTTGTTCCCCATGCTAAAGGTTTGGTAATATATCCAGGAGGGATGAGATGCCTCAACAGCTTATGCTTTTCTGTGAAATTTTTGATGTTTGGGGCATTGACTTCATGGGTCCATTTCCAAATTCTAATGGTTATTTTTATATACTGCTAGCCGTAGATTATGTTTCTAAGTGGGTGGAAGCAATTTCTACCCGTACTGATGATGCTAACACTGTTGTTTCCTTTGTTAGAAACAATATTATCTGTCGCTTTGGATCACCACGAGCGATCGTGAGCGATCAAGGCACCCATTTTTGTAATAGGAGACTAACATGATTACTGAAAAAGCATGGGATAATTCACAAAGTAGCAACAGCTTATCATCCCCAGACCAATGGGCAAGTAGAAGTCTCTAACAGAAAGGTTAAACGTATTCTAGAGAAGATAGTAAAAACTCACAGGAAGGACTGGAGTTCCAGGCTACAAGATGCACTCTGGGCGTATAGAACAGTGTACAAGACACCTATTGGGATGAGCCCCTTCCGCTTGGTATATGGAAAGGCTTGCCACCTCCCCGTGGAGGTGGAACACAAGGCTTTATCGGCCATGAAGGAGTGCAACATGAATCTTACGAAAGCTGGTGCTGAAAGAAAGCTGCAGCTAGCAGAACTAGAGACCCTCCGCCAAGAAGCATATGACAACTCCAGGCGTTACAAGGAGAAAATGAAGGCTGCCCATGACAAGCACATTAAAAGAAAAGAATTCAGACCAGGGGAGTTAGTTCTACTATATAACTCCAGATTGAGGCTCATCCCAGGTAAATTGAGATCAAGATGGGAAGGTCCATACAGAGTAGAGAAGGTAGAGCCATATGGAGTTTTCCACCTGCGTCATCCTATTAACTCCAAATTTCTTAAGGTTAATGGACATCGCCTAAAGCTTTACCATGGTGAGAAGATGAAGAATCAAAAGGAACTAGAGATCTTCCTCTTGGAAGATCCACCAAGAGAAGCAGAATGAGCCTAAAGAGCGTCCAACTTAAGGACATAAAAGCAAAGTGCTAGGTGGGAGACAACCCACCTCGGTATGATCGTTCCGTTTCAGTCTTAGTTTTATTTTTATGATGTTAATGACTCTTCTCATCATCCCTGCATTTAGCTGCATACAGTTTGCATGTGCATTTTGCATATTAGTTTTTATAAAAAATAAAAAATAAAAAAACACGCACACGACGCGGCAGCGTCGCTGACGCGTCTGCGTCACCAGTGCGTTATGAAGAAAAGAAAGCTAAACAGAGAGTCACGCGAAAGCGTGGCTGAAGGCGTGCTTTAGGCACAAACATTCCCACACGTCCGTGTCACTCACGCGAACGCGTGACCCTAAAAATTCGATGTAAATAGGTGTATGGCAGCATGTTGTGATGGAGCTGGACTGGACTGATGCTAGAAGCACCAGCTACATCACGCGACCGCGTGCCCATGCGGCCGCGTCGTTTTCAAAACATCACCATTCACGCGATTTTGTCAACTACGCGATCGCGCACCTTAAAATTTGGCTATATGTGAACGAAACAGAAAGTCACGCGACTGCGTGACCCACGCGTCTGCGTCGCATGCAGCACACAGAATATTCAGATCAGCCAAACTATCTTATCTTTTCTTCCCCAAATCCTAATTTTTCTTTTGCTTTGTTATTTCTTTCTTTCCCCTTCTTCTTTCTCTACTCCTTCTCACTTTTTACTTTCTCCTTCATTATTCTTCACACCCATCATCAAGGTTCTTTTCTTTCTTTCTTTACTTTTTACTTTCCCTTATCAATTTTATTTATGTTTTGAATTTTTCTTTTCACCTTCCTTATCTATATTTTCCCTTATTTTTATTTCTTTTTATCTTTTTTTTATTGGTGTTGAAAATTTATTCCAGTCTTTATTTTCCATATTTTGCTTGTGGATTATCATGGATTTGTTTGACAATTATATATTACTTTTCATAAGGGTTGCTTGCATGTTCAAATTTCCTACTTTCAATAACATTTTTATCATGCATGCCAAGTGTTTGTGAAAAAGCCCGTATGGCATTGAACATTATTTTAATTTATTCTATTCCACTACTTTAATACCTGCTTTTCACAAAACCCCTTTTATATTTTATTGCTTAAAATATAATTGTCCATACAAACAGATTGTTAGTTTGAATGATGTGGTAATCTAACTTGGACATTGAATGCTTGATCTATGCTACTCATGCCTTTGCCGGCATGCCAATAAACATCTTGCATTCAATTGTCATCACATGCATTTGTTCTATTACCTTTGATGAACTTTTCACATGTAACGACATCCCTTTTTACCATGCATTGATTACCACTCATAATATTCGCTCCCTTGCTCGAACGCTTAACTTTACATGTACTTACCTATTTCCTTTTTCAGGATGGCCACCAAGAAAGGAAAAGAGAAAGCTATTTCCAAACCACCAGCAAAGAGAGGAACAAAAAGAACATTAGTGGTAGAGCCATCTTCAACAGCAGTAAAGCCCTCAACAAAAAGAAGTAAGAGGATCATCAAGGTCGATGAAAAAGAAAAAGCCTTCCCAGCAAAGGACACTGCGCGGTTTCCTAATCGCTACTATGAGCAGATGTTCCCCATCCTGGCAGAGAGGAATTACAACAATGAATACCTTCTTATCCTCCCAACCCACATTGCTGAATTTGTTGAGCCGAGAATTGAACGAAGACAATAGGAATTCCTACGGAGACAGCCACGGCAGGTTAATCTCTCATGGGTAGTAGAATTCTACTCCAACTTTCACATGCCAACCATGCAGTCTGTCTATGTCCGTCAGAAGCAAGTCCCCATAACTGAAGAGGCCATTCAACAAACTTTAGATCTTCCCCTGCTCCAGAAGGATTGGACGCATTCCAAGAAGCCTCACTCAAGTGCCAGACATACCAATTTGACTGGGACGCCGTTCTCAGAGTTATAGCACAACCTGGCAGCAGATGGATCTACGGATACCATCGTTCCTGACCTAAGGGAATATCAGCTTCAGCACTCACCTTAGAGGCTCGAGTATGGGCACAGATCATGTCCCATTATGTATTTCCGAGCACTCACGAGTCCTCCTTCACTGCAGACATGGCTGTTTTACTCTGGTGTATCCTTACAGACCAGCACCTAAACTTACTAAGACACATCCGGAATGCCATGGGACACGTACAAATTGCGGGAAACCTACCTTTTCCCGCCTTGGTTTCAGATCTCGTCTCAGCAGCCGGAGTCTCCTACAGAGCTGGGGACACCAAAGCCTTCCTTCCACGGGATGATCAGTATGTCCCTAACGGGAAATATATCAGACCATCAGCAGCCACTACAAGTCAGCCTACAGAACTGGCTGAGGACATTCCTCCTTCAACACCACAAGCACCTACAACAAACCAACTGCTCCATCAGATACTTGAAAGGTTGGATCGGCAGGAACACAAAGCAAAGCTAAGAGAGCACCGTAACAAGCACCGATTCACATACCTCAAGGAGCTACTTTTGGGAAACTACAAAGACCCAGACACCTCGGAGTCCACGTCATTTACCAGCACAGGGAGCCATGACGATCCCGATGGTGGAGATGTTGCTACCAGCCCCCCCCTCTGTTCCTGACAGATGGCACCGCGGACGGTACAAAGCCTAAGTGTGGGGAGGTCGGTCAGTACCTGACTTCTGGAGGTAACTTCTTTTCCTTAAACACCAGTAAAATATGATATTTAGTTAATTTTTCTTTTGTTTATAATAGAATAGATTGCATAGTAATAATTAGTTGCATGCATATTCTACTTGATTGAAAATAATAAGTTTTTTTTCTAAGACCCTATTTTCTGAAAAATTTCACTAATATCAAAACCTTTGTGTAAACTTGTTTGAAGTTGTATTTGGAACATAGTTTAAAAAATCTAAGAACACACAACCTGTGAGATTTGAGCTTAATTACATGGTTACATTATTTAACCATAAATATTTTATTCTTGTGTGTTTACTTCTCTATGATTGTAATCTTATTTTGTTTCATCCTATATGTCCAATGTTTAATATATTATATGCATGCGTATGATTGAGGCCATTATTTGTTTAGCTCACTTATCCCAAACATGCCTACCCTTTAAATTACATTTGTCAGCCACTTTGAGCCTTTTTATCCCATTTGTTCTATATTTTACCGCATTACTAGCCTTAAGCAGAAAAACAATTAAATATCCCAATTGAATCTTTGGTTAGCTTAAGATAGGAATGGTGTGTTCATTGAGTATGGAAAAATTGTGGGAACAAGGGTTAATAAGGGGATGTGTCACGATAAAATAATGGGAATTTGGGTACCTACTCATGTGAGACTAGAAAAATTAAAAGTCCATGTGCATTGATAAGTTATGTTTATTTTTCCAATTAAAAAAAAATTTCTCAATAAATAAGTAAATAAATAAGGGAACAAAATCACCCCAATGCTAAGTTAAGTTTAATAAAGATCAATGCATATGTGATACAAATTAAAGAAAAAAATCGATACATGAGTATGTAATGTGAAAGTGGAGACTATGGGTAGCTAGGCATGAATTAGAATTATATGGAGTATATGTATGTTAGGTGAAAGCTTAGGTTAATTAAAGATTCAATTTATAAAGCTCACTTAGCCATATACATATACCCTTACCCTTACCTTAGCCCCATTACAACCTTGAAAAGACCTCATGATGTTTGCATTGGTATGTTAAATATTGTTGATTGGTTAGGTGAAGAAAAAATTTTAGAAAGCATGACTAGAGAAGAGTAGAGTGATTACCCTATACACCTGAGTGATTAGAGTGCACATACACTACTAGTAAGGGTTCAGTGCTTAATTCTATGTTCTCTGCTTTCATGAGCTGTCTTCTTACAATGTTACCTGTATTTACTATATGAATTGAGTTAGTGAAATCTAATTTGTAATTGTCTTGAAGAGCTTATTTACTTTTAACCAAGTAGACAAGAAGCATATAGTTGCATTTACATATATATATATATATATATATATATATATATATATATATATATATATATATATATATATATATATATATATATATATATATATATATTGCATTGCATTTCATGAGTTTTACATTTCCCTATTCATTTACTTTATCTCCTTCAACTAAGCATGAGGACATGCTGATGTTTAAGTGTGGGGAGGTTGATAAACTATTATTTCATGATTTATATTGTGTTTAATTGTGTGGTTTTATCAAATCTTTACCCACTTATTCATATGATAAGCATGTATTTACAATTCCTTCCCAAAATCACTCCATGGATGAAAACTTTCTTTCTAGAGACTTTTAATTATGTATTTTAATTCTCCTTTATCCCATTCGATGCCGTGATTTGTGTGTTAAGTGTTTCATGCTTCATAGGGCATGAATGGCTTGGAAATTGGAGAGGAGGCTTGCAAAAATGGAAGGAATACAAGAAACTAACGAGATGACCAGCGAGTAATGACGCGAGCGCATGGCCCATGCGAACGCGCGAAGTGAAGAATTTGCAGCGATGCAGACGCGTGCCTGACGCAAATGCGTGGATTGGAGTCCGCACGAGCGACGCGAACGCGTGAACCACGCGAACGCGTGACAAGGAAAATCGCTGACTGATGCGAACGCGTGGACAACGCGTACGCGTGACCTGCGCGATCTGCAAAATAACAGAATACGTTGGGGGCGATTTCGGGCCGCTTTTTGACCCAGTTTTCGGCCCAGAAACACAGACTAAACCTATAGAACATGCAGAGACTCAACACGCATCCACAGACATTCAGATTCATCAGATTAGGATTACACTTAGTTTCAGATCTGAGTTTTTAGAGTTGCATTACATTGATAGTTTTATGTTTTTGCTTGGATTTTTGGATGCTGGAAGTCATTACCTCCGTTGAAGACATTACTTTAGTTTGTTTCCTTATTCCCTTATTTTTAATTAGTTACTCATTGACTCTATTCAATTAAGTATGTTACATACATTTTGAATTTATTAATATATGAAGTTATTTTTATTTTAATTAATTATGTCTTCTCATATTTTTATGA
Source organism: Arachis ipaensis (assembly GCF_059453495.1). Taxonomy (NCBI): domain Eukaryota; kingdom Viridiplantae; phylum Streptophyta; class Magnoliopsida; order Fabales; family Fabaceae; genus Arachis; species Arachis ipaensis. The sequence goes on from NC_142440.1 coordinate 130,087,706, forward strand.
TTATTAATTTCATGTCAATGGAGTATAATTTCTACTTGACATGGGGGTTGATTAAGAGGTGATACTTGAGTTGGAATACTCAAGTACTTGGTTAAACTGGACGTTGTTAGCTAACTTCATACTTACTAACACTAGACCTCCCTAAGGGAGAGGGCTAGGACCTGAGGGTAAGAGTTAGTTCAATCACCATACTTTTCCTTATTTAGTAAGGGAAAATTGAGTGAGAACAACAACCTTTTTACACCACACTTGAGAAGATCCCAACAAGGATAGAAGTTCCACTTAGTTATTCCCCCAGTCAAGGCCATTTTATTCAGAGTATCAATAATTATTCTTAGTTTATTTTTATTGCCTTAATTCACAATTATTTTAATTGCTTATTATCAAACTCAACTTTCTGGAAATTTTCTGATTAATAAAATAGCACTCTTGCCTGCAACTCGTTGGGAGACGACCTGGGACTCATACTCCCAGTATTTTATTTCTAAACTTTGTGACAACCCTTTTTAAATTGGTGAGGCAGATCTTAGCTGGTTAAGAGCTATATGTGCAACGCTGTCTCTTAATTGAAATCTCTAAATTGGTTAACTTCTGTCACGCATCAAGAATTCACTCAGCTTTCCTTCTCTGATGGCCTGCTCTAAGGCATCTTTGAGGTCGAAGCAGTCTTGGATTTTGTGACCAAATCCCTTGTGATAATCACAGTAAAGACTTTTGTTGCCTCCCGTTCTTTCTTTCATTGGTCTAGGTCTGGATAGAATTCCCTTGTCTGCAATTTGTTGGTAAATCTCTGCTATAGGTGCCGTAAGTGGCGTGTAGTTCGTGAACCTTCCTACCCGTGGGGGTTGCTTGGACTGCTTGCCTAGGGTGCCGTCCCTGGGAGCTTCTTTTTACCTGTCGACCTGGGGGCATGCCGAGCTGGGGGGTTTTGAGAGCTGCCGTTTGTTGGCTGCTACAACCTGACTTACTTCCTCATCAATGATGTATTCCTTGGCCACGCTTTGAATTTCTTGCATGGACCAGACAGGCTTGGTAGTGAGGTGCTTCCTAAAGTCCTCGTTTAGCAGGCCGTTCGTTAGGCACAGACTAGTGACTGAGTCCGTAAGGCTGTCAATCTCCAGGAACTCATCGTTGAATCTGTCTAAGAATTTCCTAGTCGGCTCCCCGGGTTTTTGGGTAACCCCTAGCAAGTTGATTAGGTGCTTTGCCTTGGCTATGCGTGTCGTGAACTGAGCCAGGAAGATTTGGGAAATGTCCATAAAAGCTGTGATGGATTCTTGTGGGAGGGTGTTGAACCATCGGATCGCTGGTCCTACCAGCGTTACAGGGAATGCTCGGCATCTGACCGCGTCGCCTACTCCTTCCAAGTTCATTCTTACTTCAAAGGCTGTAAGGTGCTCCTGGGGATCCTTGGTCCTGTCCTACCTCATGTCCGTTGGCTTGTCGAAGTTCTTCGGAAGCCGGACCTTGAGGATTGAGGGGTGGAACGGGGTGGCTCCCATGATGATGGGATCACATTGCTTCTTGGCTTTCCCTCTCTGGGACTCCCCGTGACTTTCGGACCTGCCTTGGGTAGGTTGTGAAGTCTCCTGTGTATATGCCTCGTCGCATAGCGCTAGGCTTCTTTCTTGGCTCTCGTGTCTTCGAGAGGGGGAGCAGGTGCGGGTGCGGGTGCGCGATCGGCTGGCGTCGCCGTGAGAGTGGCTGATATCTCCGTGGGATCGGCTCCTCGCGGCCAGCTCTCGATCAAGGTTTTGTACTCTGTGTCTAAGTTCTTGCATGATCTTGGCACTGTCGGCCCCCGTTCCTCCGAAGGGATGTCTTTCGGGGTCTTGGTGTAGATTTGTTGGTTTGGCTGAACGGAGAATCGTGGCTGTTCGCCGGCACGGGCTGTCAAACTTGCCCTGCTCAGGCGAACCCCGCCTCCATCACGGAGTTCTTCTGAAGTGGGGAGTCGCTCCATGTCTGTTCTAGGGTCCCCATAGACAGCGACAATGTTCCTCACCTGATGGTCTCGGGTGCTCGACGGGTCGGGTAATGGTGAAGGGATGAGGGGGCGAAACCCTGAAGTGGCGCAGAGCGGGTTCTTGGTCCCCTGACTGGAGTCTGGTAGAGTTGGTGGTGTGATGGACGAGAGAGTAGGGGTGGCCACCTGCAAGGACACTCCGACGATCAAGTCAGTGTCCGTACGAAATGATAGCCAGATTAAAAAAGGTGATGTGTACCTCGGGGGAGTGTTGTCCTCTCCCCTTATATACTGTGTTGGACGGGCCCAACGATGACCTAGCCCACTGGCCAGGACGCCTCTGAGCTGTCCCTGTCCACGTGGGGGGAGCAGGTCATTCTGGACTCCGGGTCGAGGCTTTGGGTGTTGCCTGAGGAAGCCGACCCGACCGATTTGCTAGGCATGGTGTGCCGGGCTATGCAGGTGGTGAAGTTAGACGTCGACCGGGTCGGATTTTAGGAACCGACCCGTTGAATTTCCCTTGAGGAGTAGTCTGGGATTGGGTCAGGAGTGGTGCTCCGACCCAGCGACTAGTTGGGCTGGACCTATAATGGTCCGTAACATAGTTCATTAGCGTTATTTAGACCAATAAATCGATAATCTATCTAGTTTGGTTTCAAAATAGAATTGGACTTGCCTTATTTAGACCGTCAACGGTGGTCAAACTCTTTAAAAAACGACTAGTTTGACGCAAATTCATAAACTGCTTAAATGATCCGCATGGATCCACGATGCACCAACACCCAGCTGAAACATGAAAAGGAATTGAAGGCTCGACAAGTCCACCAGTGCTCCAACATTTTAGAAAATTCCAAAATTGAAGGGGACATGACTTAAACAGTTAAACCAAAGTCCCCCAAATTAAGGTATCTTTGCTTTTCCATGAGACTATGCTGTTTTGTTCCTTATTAATATATATGTTAATTAGTAAATATATAGTCAAAACTTTCAATTAAATAGTTTTATATTTATTTAATTTACGTGTAATTTTAATTAATTTTATTTCACTCATTCTTAAATTAACTGTATTTTTAATTGTGCAAAATTATTAATATAAATAAAAGTTTTATTAAATATTTATAACTTAAAAAAACAAAAATATTTTTATTATCTACAATATATATTTTTTTTAATAAATATTTATAGTATATAATATATAATAAGTATAAATTAATTAATAAATTATTAAAAGATAAAAATAGTTATTTTAGTATAAAATTAAAATAAAAAAATATTTATTTAAAAAAAAGAGTAATTTTTTTTAACTATTGAGTTACAGACTGGATCCATAATCAGAAAAAAGGATATAAATAATGTCTAATTATCGATCATAATCTCTTTTAGTAAAATCATCAAAAATAATGATCAAGAATAGGACATCGTTACAAATCTAAAAAACATAGCAGAAACTAAAATATCACACCAGTTACAAGATCTAACACCCAAGGTTGCGAGAACCGAACCGGTCAATAAACCGGTGGAGTAACCGGTTCACTGGTTTAATAATTCGGCCGGAATTTAACCGGAATTCAACCGGTTTAATTAAATATAAAATAAAATTATTAAAAATTAAATATATAATTTCAAATATTTTAAAAAAACATAATCAATCATCAATAAAATTATTTCAAAAAATTTAACAAAACACCATCAACTATCATCCATCAAAATTTAACAAAACCACTCACCACAAGTTCCATAACCACAAATGTTTTAGTGCATGCCATCATTGTTCCAAGCATGTACTTCATGGCTGCAAAGGATCTTTATGGATGCTCCAATCTCAGTTGACAACAAAACCACCACAGCTATATTTTAATACAAAGGCATCTCAAACACTGATCCCTTCTCTTCCTCAACTTCAACAAGCAAACAATAACTTCAGGTCCTCAGCAAACAATAGCATCAGCAAAAAAATCATGAATAAATAACAAATAAATCAGAAACAACAAATAACAAATAAATCAAAATAACCTCAAAAAATCAAAATAAATGAAAATCATGAATCCAGCAAACAAATAAATCAGAAAATCATGAACAGAAAATCAAAAATAACAAATAAATTCGTTCCAGCAAACAATAAACCAACAAGCAGAGGAGGAAGGCGAAACTGTGAACAGAGGAGGCGAGGCTTACCGGCGGCAAAGAGGAAGGCGAGCAACGGCGACAACAGAGGAATCGACACCAGTGAACAAAGAGAAGGCGAGCTCGGCGATGACAAAGATGCGGTGGGGGCTGACGCGGTGGGGGCTGACGCAGTTGGGGCTGACTCGGGGGGGCTGACGCAGTTGGGGCTGACGTTGTGGGGGCTGACGCGGTGGGGGCTGACGCAGTTGGGGCTGACGCAGTTGGGGCTGACGCGGTGGGGGCTGCGGATGCGGTGGCGGTGGGCTGCAGTGGCTACTTGATTGGTGGCTTGACTGGCTTCTATAGTTCTCACTTCTCAGAGAAGAGAGGAGAGATGAGTTTGTGAAGAACTGAAGACTGAAGAAGAAGGTAGCTGCTCGATTTAGGGTTCAGTACTTCGTGTCTTCGTTTAGCCTTTTTTTTCTTTTTTTTTTAGAGACAAAACGTCGCCGTTGGGAGGTGTTACTTTCAAATAAAAAATACGCTAAAAAATCGGACGGTTCTGCCGGTTCAACAGTTAACTGCCGGTTCAACCGGTTTTTTTACCGATTTTTTGTCAAACGATTTATAGCCTTACCCAGACCGACTAGGTGACCGGTTTTTGGTTAATCCGGTTGAATCGGTCGGTCCGGTTTGATTTTCAAAACCATGCTAACACCAAAGATAATAAAAAAAGTTCTCCCACTAAATACTAGAGTACAATAACTCCTATTAAAATGTCTCTATCTTTTATTACATCATATTATCACCATTAGACTATATAAGACTATACCTCTATATAGCCTTGCCATGCTTGGACACTGATGAGCGGATAATTTATACGCTTTTTGGCATTATTTTTAGTATGTTTTTAGTATATTTTAGTTACTTTTTATTATATTTTTATTAGTTTTTAAATAAAAATCACATTTCTGGACTTTACTATGAGTTTGTGTGTTTTTCTGTGATTTCAGGTATTTTCTGGCTGAAATTGAGGGACCCGAGCAAAATCTGATTCAGAGGCTGAAAAAGGACTGCAGATGCTGTTGGATTCTGAACTCCCTGCACTCGAAGTGGATTTTCTGGAGCTACAGAAGCCCAATTGGTACGCTTTTAATTGCGTTGGAAAGTAGACATCCTGGGCTTTCCAGCAATATATACTAGTCCATACTTTGCCTGAAGTTTGATGGCCCAAACTGGCGTTCCAAGTCAGCATAAAAATTCTGGCGTCAAAACGCCAGAACTGGCATAAAAGCTGGAGTTAAACACCCAAACTGGCACAAAAGCTGGCGTTTAACTCCAAGAAAAGTCTCTACATATGAAAGCTTCAATGCTCAGCCCAAACACACACCAAGCGAGCCCCAAAAGTGGATTTCTACACTAACTATCCTAGCTTACTCATTTTCTGTAACCCTAGGTCACTAGTTTATTATAAAAACCACTTTTAGTGATTCATTTTGTACCTCATGACACTTTACACGTCTCAGATTATATTCTCTACGGCATGAGTCTCTAAACTCCATGGTTGGGGGTGAGGAGCTCTGCTGTGTCTCGATGAATTAATGCAATTACTACTATTTTCCATTCTATCACGCTTGTTTCTATTCTAAGATATTCACTCGCACTTCAACCTGATGAATGTGATGATCCGTGACACTCATCATTATTCTCACCTATGAACGCGTGTCTGACAACCACCTCCGTTCTATCTGCAATAGCTTTAGTGCATATCTCTTGGGTTTCTAATCTAAGATTAGAACCTTCGTGGTATAGGCTAGAATTATTGGCGGCCATTCCTGAGGTCCGGAAAGTCTAAACTTTGTCTGTGGTATTTTGAGTAGGATCTGGGAAGGGATGATTGTGACGAGCTTCAAACTCACGAGTGCTGGGCGTAGTGACAGACGCAAAAGGATCAATGGATCCTATTCCAACATGAGTGAGAACCGACAGATGATTAGCCGTGCGGTGACAGCGCATTTGGACCATTTTCACTGAGAGGACGGATGGTAGCCATTGACAACGGTGATCCACCAACATACAGCTTGCCATGGAAGGAACCTTGCGTGCATGAAGAAGAAGACAGTAGGAAAGCAGAGATTCAGAAGACAGAGCATCTCCAAAACCTCAACCTGTTCTCCATTACTGCATAACAAGTATTTATTTCATGGTCTTTTACTTTTTACAATTAAAACTAAGAATCATTACTGATATCCTGACTAAGAATTACAAGATAACCATAGCTTGCTTCAAGCTGACAATCTCCGTGGGATCGATCCTTACTCACGTAAGGTATTACTTGGACGACCCAGTGCACTTGCTGGTTAGTTGTGCAGAATTGCAAAAGTGTGATTGTAATTTCGTGCACCAGACACCTATTCTATTTTGATGATCATGTGGCTTCTCATAATGTATCCACCGCAGCAATACTCTAATCTAATGACTCTGCGTAATTCATGGAAGGCCAATGTGAAGACAACTTTTATACAATAAAAATATAATCTGTTTATGGTATATTAGGCTGTGTTTGTTTTTGTAGACAAGACATAAAAACATAAACAATACATATATAAAATATATTTGGATAAAAAAGATATGGACACTAAACATACAATATTTCTGAGACACTTTTTTTATTTGTGTCTACTTCTAAACGAAAAATACTGATAGACACAAAATTAAAAAAATAGATACAAAATTTTTAATGAAATTTTTTTATCTATAGATATTTTTTATTATTTCACTATTACCCCTTTTTAATATTTTATGAAAAATCTTAATCTAAGCTTTTCTGCACCGTCGCTTTCAGATACTCTCTTCTTCTTGCTTTCTCTTTCTATTATTCATCTTCTTCTTGCTCTTTTTGTTATCGTCTTCTATTTCATTCTGTTCTTCCTCTTCTTTCACTTATTTCGCAGTAGTATCTTCTTTTTTATTTTTATTTTTGACTTTTTTCTTCTTCTTTTTTTTCTAATTCTATATCTTCTTTTCTCTTTTAGATTCTGTATCTTCTTTTTTTCTGATTCTTTTCTTGGTTTTTTTTATTTTCTTCCCTTTTCTAATTTTGTATTTTCTTCTTTTTTTTATTCGTTTTTTTGTGTAGTTAGTCTAATAACAATATTTCAACCGTCAGTTACTACTTGTTCTTGTTATAATTTTCGAAAGCCCGCTCTTTTCTTTATCAGTCACATAACTAGGTATTACTCTGCCCCCATATTGTTTCTTATTTTTGTTTTTATTTTTCTATTTAAAAGAATTTTGTTCTGCTTTATCTTTATTTTTTTTGTTTTTAATTTTTTATGATTTTCAATCTGAAAATTATATAAGAAGAGCTATAATCTTTTTTTGGACAGAATCTTAAATGTTTACAATGACAGCGTGAATGAATGAATAAATTTTTTTTAAAATTTTAATATGTTAATGTATTTTGTTCATATGAAAGAATGAATGAAAAAATTATATTGAATTTGTCTCTTGTTATTAGTTTGAACTAAAAGTTAAAATAATTAGTGAGTTATGTTGTTGCTTTTATGGTTGTTGTTCTTATTGTTGTTGATAATTTTTAGTATGTGTTAATTATATAAGTTATTTTTTATTTGTTGATTAGAAAAGAATGGAACCATTGGACTCTTCTGAGCAATTTAGATGATTTTTTTCTTATTTTATGATTCAGACTAAGCTTGAAGTAATTACGATATTAGTTTTGATGTTTGCATTTTTGTATTTGAGAAATAGGAGAAGAGGACATTTGTTGATTAGAAATAGAGAAATTAATACTAATCCCTTAAGACGAAATGTATTAACCGCATAATAGGAAGGGGCGATAGAAATTGTATTTGGGAATTAAGAATGAGCGTAGATGCAATAGGAAGATTGTGTGACTTACTAAAAGGTCCAGGTGGATTAAGAGATGAATGTCGTGTAAGTATACATGAGCAAGTGATTACGTTTTTAATAATACTAGCTCATCATAAAAAGAATCGCACGTTTTAAGTTAGATTTTATAGGTCAAGAGAAACAATTAGTAGGTATTTCAACAAGGTGTTATCTTCAATCATACGTATCCAAAGTTTATTATTTGCAAAAGTTGTTCCTGTTCCAGATGACTGCATAGATCCCAGATGAAAATGATTCAAGGTAAATGTAATGAATAATTGAGGTAGTCATTTTGTATAATCTATAATTTTGTATAGAATTAGTCTTGACACTTCAATTTCTTTGATTTAGGGTTTTCTAGGAGGATTAGATGGAGCATATATAGATGTGACTGTCCCTGAAAAAGATAAATCAAGATACCGAATAAGAAAGGGTAATATATCAACTAATGTTCTAGGCGTATGCAATCAAGATATGAATTTTGTGTACGAACTTAGTGGATGGAAAGGATCCGCTTCGGGTTCAAAAATCCTTAGAGATGCCATTTCACGTCGTAATAACCTCAAGATACCAATTGGTATATAATTTTTAATTTTTAGGTAACAAGAACATCTCAATATTTTCATTTCATACAAATTCCTTAGTCCTCATAATATATCTCTTTCGATTTATAGGGAATTATTATTTAGTGGATGTGGGTTATATTAATTGCAAGGGATTTCTAGCACCATATAGGTATATTCGATACCACGTACAAGAATGGGCTCATGGTAGAAATGCTCCTAGAAATTTTCGAGAATATTTTAACAAGAAGCATTCTTTGACAAAGAACATTATTGAGCGCTGTTTTGGTTTACCATAAAAGAGATGGAAAATTTTGAGGAGTCCTTGTTTCTATAAAATTAAGATACAAAATAGAATAATTATTGCTTGTTGTCTACTGCAAAATTTTGTTCAACTTAATATGGAATCCGACCCTAAAGAGGACACACTACTTGAGGAGGAGCAATTGCTTATTGAAGGGGAGCATGGTGGTAATAAAGAAGGCGATGATGACATGATTGAAAGTGTAGAGGGCAGCAATGAATAGACCGTTCGCCGAGACAATTTAGAAAACGAAATGTACAACGAGTGGATGAATTGCCAAATCAATTAGTTAATTTATTTTTTGTATGTGTGCTTTATTAGAATCTTTCAATTTGTTTGGTTGGACATTTGTTGTAAGACCTAGTTATAAAACTTTAATTATGTGAACTACATGTAGCACTTTATTAAATGTATTCTATTTTATAAGTTATTACAATGATGATATCATGTATATGCGATGTTTATTTGAATTTTAATTAAGTTAATCTAGATTATACGAACAAATAGACAGACATGTTTGGACTGACGAAAAGATAAAGGCATTTGTCGGTTTTATGGAGGAGCTTGTCATTGAAGGAAGAAGAGCTTATGCGGGTCATTTTAGACCTGGATCTTTTGAGAATCTTGATACAAAAATGAATGAAAAATTTTTAAGTGGTAGCATTCAAATAATTCATTGCAAGAATAAGGTAAAAGGCTTAAAGAGAAGTATCAATTTGCAGCTGACATGGAAGCCTGTAGTAGTTTTGGATGGGATAAAGTGAAGCAATGTGTAGTTGTGGACAACAAAGAGATCCTAGCTACATATTTGAAGGATGGTTTACTAGTTTGAATTTACTGAATTATTTATATTATGTTCAACATCTATTTCCGTCCTTCTATAATATTATTGTAATTCCTTTCCCTATAAACAAGGACAAAGGTTGTATACTCCAGGAAAGCCCTTTTTCCTTTATCCGTATTTGGAGAAAATATTTTGTAAAGAAAGAGCAAGTGGAGTGGATGCTTGGTGCAAATTTCGAATACCACAACTAAATCGGCAAGTGCATCGGGTCGTACCAAGTAATACCTTAAATGAGTGAGGATTGATTCCACGAGAATTGATAGACCAAGCAACAATAATTGAGTGATTCACTTAGTCAGACAACCAAAAAATAGTGTTTTGGGTTCAAAAGCATCAAACAACAATTCAGGAATTAAGAACGTAATTAGTGGATTTGGTGTGAACAGTATGTGAGAAAACAGTTAAGGTTTCATAGATATTTATTTTTCCGGATTAATAATTCCTACCAACTACTTTGATCATGCAAGATTTAATTCATGGCAAACTTTAATCGATTAAACCCTAATTCCATAGTAATTTAATCTCCTCTAACCTAATCAACCGCCAATTCCTTGGTCACTTAATTAAAATTAAAGGTTTAAGTCCAATTCTAGTTTATTAGCCACATAAACCCTAATTACCCAAATATAAGATGATTATATGTCACGTATCACGTTAAGTCCAGGCAATTAGTGATTTACGGGGAGTTACTTTCAAGATGTTATTCAAGTGAGTTAACTTTTCCAAGAATCAACAAGAATTCATGTAGAAAAAGAGCTTTCTTCCAATAAACTCAAATTCATAAGATGAAGAACGAAAGTAATCCTTGAATATAAATCATTACATTGATTAAAATATAGTGACAATAGTATTAATCCATAGAATAAATAAAGCTCCTAACTTTAACAATAGAGGTTTAGTTGCTCATGGCTCAGAGAAAAACTAGGGTCCCAGAAGTGTGTAGAGTGTGGAATGAGGTAGAGAGAAGAGCTGGAGCCCAAAGGACTAAATCTTTTCCCTTTTTATATCTAACCTAATAAATTTTGAAATAAAATAAACTAATAAAATAAAATAATATCTAAAACCCTAGAAGATTGTATCTTCTCATAATAATAATCAAAAGATATCAAAAAAAATAAATATAAATTTTAAAACACTACCGAAGCTCTTTCCTTGAAGTTCAAAAATGTGGTGCTGGCGCTAAATGCCAAGCTCGTCGTTTAGTACCGATGAAGCAGAAGGGCTCGTGGGCGTTATTATCTTCCTGGCGTTAAACACTGATCGCTTATGGCGTTGCACAAATTACGAAACATTTGGCACTAAATGCCAGGTTAGGGCGTTTAACGCCAACCAGTCAGAGGCCTTGCACGCAGTACGAGACGTCTGGCGTTTAGCGCCAGCTTGGCAGCTTCAATTTTTCTCTTTTTTTCTTCTGCACGAACTCTGCCAAACTTGTCCGGATTTTTCTTGAAATAAATAAAACCACAATGCACCTCAAAGTAGCATCCAAACAGGTTTCAAACATTAAAATCTCAATAAAACTTAATAAATTCATGTCTAAAAAAAATAAGAAAATACAGGAAAGATGCTCACGTATCACAACACTAAACTTGAATTATTGTTTGTCCTCAAGCAACTAAAAGCAATGTAAAATTGAGAAGTGGATTAGCCTAAGAATTGAGTTTTCCAATTAAGCTCATGTCTTTGTTCTGAGTGGGATTAATGACATTGTGACCATGAATAGTTTCGGTATCTCACTACCCTTTGAAGCTTAGGAATGTTAATGTCTTTTGGAACTAGAACCCGGATAATATTATGAATTCTCTTCTCTTTTAACCTCTGATCAATCCTTGAGCACAACATTTTTCTTTGATCTTTTTTTTGGTGCTTTGCACCTTGAGCCTAGCCGTGATTCTAAATGTTTTATCTCAAACTTTACTTGACACAGAAACACCACAAGCATTTAACTGGGAAACTCTTTGAGCTCTAATTTTTTTCTTTTAATTTTTTCCAGTCAGTGGTGCTCAGACCCTTTGGCATACTCTTTATTCGCACTTGGCTTTGACTCTAAGTGCCCAGTCTCAAGATTTACTTGACAACTTCACAACACAAGCATATGTCTAGGAAAATAACTCTTTTGAGCTTTTGATCATACTTAACCTTCCTAGCCATTGATGCTCAAAGCCTTGGGCCTTGCTTATTATTTTCTTTCTTTTTCTTTTCTTGTTATTTCTTTTGCCTCAAGGATCAATATCTTGTTTAAAATTCAAAGAATTCAGAATATTTCTCTAAATTCTTGTACCTCAATAATTAACAACCTTAACTCCAAACTCAAATATGCATTATTCAGTTCATACATTCAGAACCACAGATATATACCACCACATCAAAATAAATAAGACAATTTAGAATATATAAAACCCAAGTTCTCAGAATATATAACTCCTGAGCATACTCCATGGGCTTCCTGGACATGGACCTCTCAATGGGAATGAGGGTGTCATGGTCAATCTGCACCCTAGCAGTCTCACAGAGGTGATATATCATATATGGGAACACTAGCCTGACATTGGTGGAGGCGTTCGAAGCTGCACTGTAAATCTCTTGTGGAATCACCCGCTCCACCTCCACCTCATTACCGAGCATAATACAATGAATCATCACTGCTCGGTCCAAGGTCACTTCAGAACGGTTGCTCGTCGGGATGATAGAGCGTTGAATGAACTCCAACCGTCCCCTAGCAACTGGCTTCAGGTCGTGCCGGCCCATCTGGCTAGGCTGCCTCTCTGAATTAAGCTTCCACTGGGCTCCCAGTAGGCATATATCCGCTAAACTCTGCTCCGGCCTCTTGTCTTTGTTGACCCTCTCAGTGTAAGAATGAGGGTATGCTCTAGTCTGTGGCAAGCAGAGTATCTCTCGCACCCTCTGCGGACCAAACTCAAGAATCCTCCCTCTCACCATCGTCCTTCAGTTCTTGGGGCTGGGGTTTACGCCCTTCACATGCTTGTATGTCACCCAAGCATTCGCGTAAAATTCTTGGACCATGAGTTGGCCCACCCCAGTGACCGGGTTGTACAATGTGTCCCAGTCCCTCCTCTGAATCTCAGCCTGTATCTTCGAGTACTCGTCCGGTTTAATATCAAATCGAACCTCTAGAATCACCCTCTTTCGCTCAGTGATCTCATGGAAGTGTTTCTCATGGACCTTGGAGTTAAACCGGTGTGAGTCATAGGGACTGGTCACTTGGGCCTTTTCCTTTCTCTTCCTAAAGGAAGACTTTCTGGTCTTGGGTGTCGTAGATGATAATAAGTGAAATTAAAGAAGGCGTAGCAGTCATACCAAACTTAGAAAGTTACTCATCCCCGAGCAAAGAAAAAGAAAAATATAGGGAAGAGGAAAATATATGGTGAAAGTAGGTGAAAAAGAAAATGAAAAATAGAAATTAATAATGGAGGATAATGCAAAAAATGGGATTAGAAAATAAAGAAAATGTAGGGAGGGGTGTTTGTGAAAGGGACTGATAAGGAACGTGAGAATGAAGGGTAATAGAAAGAGAAGAGGGGGTAGTGAATTTTGGTTGATGGATGAAAGGGGAGGGGTGAAAAGTAGTATATATAGATTGAGGGGGGGTTGGATTCGGTTATTAAGGGAAGGGGGTGAAAATATTGAAATGGAATGAATGGGGAAGGGGTTGGTAGTAGGTGGGTTAATGGGAATTGAACAAGGAGTAATTGAGGGGTTTGAATATGTGGAACAGTTAAAAGGGAGAAGAAAAAGGGGAGTGGGGGAAAGTGATGTGCATAAACTTGATATGCTACGATTTAGGAAATTGCACGATCGGCAAAATTCCTTCCGGCAAGTGCACCGGTTATCGTCAAGTAAAAACTCACAATAGAGTGAGGTCGAATCCCACAAGGATTGGTTGAGTGAGCAATTCGGATTAGAAGTATGTTCTAGTTGAGCGGAATCAAGATTTAGATGAGAATTGCGGAATGTAAAATTGCATGAATTAAAGAGCGAGAAGCTAAATTGCTGAAATTAAAAGGGATGGGGGTGATTGCATGAATTTAATTGCAGAATGTAAAGAGAAAGTGGTAAATCAGAAATGGGAAGTTCATTGGGTGTTAGGAGATATTGAGATCTCCGAATCAAAACAACTTTTATCCCTTCCTCAATCAATGCATTCATTGAATTTTGCTTGGCAATCTTATATGATTGGATCCCAATCCCTTGGCTCACCAATTCTCTCTAAAAACAAACAAATTCCCAATCCCTTGGTTTAAATGTTCATAAGAAGAGATGATGCTCGATCACTGATTATACCACACAGTTTCATGAACCACAATTTGGTAGGATTACATGTCACAATATCCATCCAAACCCCAATCCAATTCACTGTGAGAAAGCTTCTCTAGCATGAATCCTCCATTCCTTTCCCAAGGTTCCGAAGGATTCCAATTATGGGTAGTTTCTTTCCCAAGACAACTACCCAATGGAATTAGATCGAGAAGCTTTCTAACAAAATTCAAGAGAAAAGATTGAAGAAGAAGATAAAACTATTATTGATTCATTGAATTACAATAGAGCTCCCTAACCCAATGAAAGGGGTTTAGTGAGTCATAGCTCTGAATTCAATTACAAAACTAAAAGAAAATGATCCAAAGTTCTCCGTGTGTAAAATCCTCCTCCCCCAAAAGTCCCAACTAACTTAAATTCTATCCTATTTATACACTTTCTAAATTGAGCTTCTGTTGTGTTTCTTGGGCTTTGAGGCCTTTCCCTGATTTCCTTTTGCTTTGGGTTTATGGTCCATAATCCTGATGAGGCTGTGATCCAATTCTGTAACATTCATTGAGCAAAATTAGTGATAAACAAGTAATGACACAAGACTCAACAAATTGAAGCTCCAGACTCATCAATCCTTCAGGCCCAATCCCATAAACCATGATATTCAATTGGGTTTCATACCATAATACGTTTAAGTTAATGTTTGTGCTCAAATGCTAACTTAAACTTCAATATATTTGGCCCAGAAACCCCTTTCAAAAAAATGGCATTTAAGTTGAAGTTTAAGTTTCAGTTTAAGGTTAAACTGAAACTTAAACGTGGAAATGGAAGAAAGCAACCCAGGAGTGTGAAATGTCGAACACGTTTAAGCTTCAGTTTGAGGTTAAACTGAAGCTTAAACGTGGAAATGAAGAAAGCAACCCTGGAGGAGTAATTTGGTCGAACACGTTTAAGCTTCAGTTTAAGGTTAAACTGAAGCTTAAACGTGGAAATGAGAAAGCAACCCTGGAGGAGAGAAATAGTCGAACACGTTTAAGCTCCAGTTTAAGGTTAAACTGGAGCTTAAACGTGGAAATGCTCCTGGTGTCTTTCTTACTTCTGGCGTTTAACCTCCAGTTTAAGGTTAAACTGGAGGTTAAACGTGGAAATGCTTCCTGGTGAGATTCTCATTCTGGCGTTTAACTTCCAGTTTAAGGTTAAACTGGAGGTTAAACGCCAGTTCCAGCATTTCTTAGCCTTCATGATTCTGGCGTTTAAGCTCCAGTTTAGGCTTAAACTGGAACTTAAACGCCATTTCCAGCATTATATGGCTTGGTAGTTTAAGTTCCAGTTTAAGCTTAAACTGGAACTTAAACTCCACATGTGATATTCAAGCTTCCTTTATTGATTTTGTTGCTTCCTTGCCTAGCCTCTTCTTCCCTGAAATTATCCAAACAATTGCATCAAAGTCTTGCAAAATTTCATGAGAAATCTTCCATTCATAGCATTCAAGTAATATAACTAAAAACTCATGGAATTTGCATCAAAATCATACTGTTTGATGGTTCATTGCTTTGTTATTCATTTAACCATTCTTGGTTACTTTAAGCTCAAGAAAATGCATAAAACAACTAAAACTAACAGAAAAATGCTAGTGAAACTAGCCTAAGATGCCTTGGCATCACAACACCAAACTTAATACTTGCTTGTCCCTAAGCAAGTCCTGAGTTATTTGAGAAGAAAGTATGAAACAGAAAGCAATTACATTGGCTATATTAGCAAGCATTTGAAGTTCATCAGAAGGGTTTTATGCAGAAAGTTGCAGCATCACTTTTTCATTCTTATCAGGTAAGATTATCACTTTTTCATTGCATCCATCAAACACTGCTATGGCCTCTTGTTATTCTTATGTCCTTGGCACTTTTCTCTTCTTTGTTTTTCTTTTCTTTTTCTTAGAGCTCCTTTGCTCCTTGTTTGCTTAGTGTCATGTGTTGCACAAGCCTTTGGCATTTTCTTTTTCTTATCAGTGCACTACACATATCCACTACAGGCATTTTAGTTCACATTTCTTCTTGAGACATTGGTGCCCAGCACCTCTTTGTGTGACTAAATGTTTTGTATTTAGGTTGCTCTTGATAATGGACTTTTGGTTGATAATCCCGGGTTAGTTAACCCAAGTTACCAAGTGTTGAAACACTCCTCAGAACCTATTCATCCAAGCATATCCTTAATACATAAACACCACAGGCATTTGTCTCAGAAGTTCAAACCATTGGTGCCTAGCTTATTTTCTCAATTTTTTTGCTTTTTGGTTGCCCTTTTTCAGTGGCTTTTTCTTCTTCTTTTTCTTTCTTTTTCATGGCCAAAGACATTTATTCATCAAGATCCATAGACAGTTTTCAATTTCTACACAAAAAATGATAATTCTACACTCTATTTCCAGTGATCTGACTAAACAATCAAGCATGCATACCACCACTTAATTCTACTTGATTTGTCACTAATTGAGCCAAGCTACTTTTGTTCAAACTTTTCTTTTATTTTTGGAAACAGAACAAGCATGGCAAGCATTTGTTTAAGAAGGTGAAGTTATATCCAAACATCTAGGCATTCACTTTATTCAAAGCAGTAAACAGACACTCATACTAAAAACTTCACATTCCAGAAAGATTCAACAATTACAGTTTAAACCAGAACAAGCATGCTTTTGTTTGCCTTTTAAAGAATGGTCAAGGAACACCACCACCTTGTGAAATTTCTTGTTTTCTCTTTGTTGCCAGGAAACAATTTGATTTCTCCTTCTTCTCCTAGTTGTTGCTTCATGTTCTTTCTCAGATCCTTGTTTCCTTTCCTGCAAAGAGTGATGAAGTTGCTTGCTTCTCAAGCACTTGAGTGGTTAGCTCAACTATGTATGGGCAAGTGTCTGAGTCTTAAGTTGGTGTGTGAACACCAAACTTAGTCTCCTACTTACTCCTCTGCTCTTTGAGTCCTTGAATTCTCCTTGGAATGAAGTTGCTGCTAAGGATTTTAAGCATTCCTGTGATTGCTTAGAATGGTTGTTCCTTTCATATAATTCAAAGGTTGTTGTGTTCAGTTGATCTGTGTGGTGGAACACCAAACTTAGAGTCACACATTCCCCTTTGAATTATTGATCCACGAATTCATTGTTTGGTGTGAAACACCAAACTTAATTCTTTGCAATGCACAGAAACTACTTCACCTTTTTATTGAAACAAATAAAAGAAACAGCAAGGGAGTATTACCTCAGGTTGGGTTGCCTCCCAACAAGCACTTCTTTAACGTCACTAGCTTGACGGTTGCCCCTTGTTAGGGTGGATTGTAGTGCTTGATGTCCTCTCCTCTCACTATGAAAACGTCCCCATTTGATTCCTTCATGATTTCCAAATGTTCCATAGAAAGAACTTTCCTGATTGTGAACACTTGAGGGAGCTGGGAAGGAATGGTTTTGAGGCCAGGTGGGATTGGCAGATAATGACTTGATATCACTTTATCTCCCGGAGAGAAACCTTCAGTGGGAATTTTCTTGTTTCTCCACCCTCTTGGCAATTTCTTTACAATTCTTCCCTTTCTCTTGAGGATTTCTTCATTGACCCTTATGCCAGGAGGATCCTTCTGATCTGTTTCTATTGATTCTTGTGGCTTTAACTCTTGCAATTCTTGTTTGCCTTTCAAGGACTGTTTCAGAGTTTCAGCTGCTGGATTGCTTTCCTCCAAACACAGATGGCTACTATCATCCTTAGGCTTTTCAGGTTCTGGTTCAGGCTCAGATGCAGGTTTGAAAACATTGAAAATGAGCTGTTCATCATGTATTCTCAAAATTAGCTCTCCTTGTTCTACATCTATGAGCGCTCTAGCAGTGGCTAGAAATGGCCTTCCCAGAATGATAGGGTGTATGTAGCTTTCCTCCATGTCCAAAATGACAAAGTCTGTGGGGAGGAAATAATTTCCCACTTTCACCAGCACATTCTCAACTACCCCTTCAGCTTGCTTCTGAGTTTTGTCAGCCAGTTGTATGATTACATCAGTGGATCTCACCTCATTCAGTTGTAGCCTCTTCATAAGAGTCAGAGGCATCACATTTATGCTAGCTCCTAGATCACAGAATCCTTTGTCAATTTTTGTTTCCCCTATGATGCAGGGGATATGAAAACTTCCTGGGTCTGTTTTCTTAGAGACTATGTCCTTCTTGATGAGGGCACTGCATTCTTTGTTCATTATTACAGTTTGTCCCCCCTTCAAAACTCTTTTCTTGCTCAGCAATTCCTTTAAATACTTGATATGTGTAGGCATCTGCTGGAGAATCTCAAGAAAGGGAATATTGATATGGAGAGACTTAAATGTCTCTAAAAACCTTGAATAGGTTTTCCCTTTTTCACCTCCTCCTAACCTCTGAGGAAATGGTGCTTTTGGTTGGTATGTTTCCAGCATGCCTTTTTGCAGTTCCTTGGCTTGCTCAGTTTTACTTTCCTGCTTAGCTTCTTCCACACCTTCCTTCAAGATTTCTGGCTCCTGTTCTGAGGGTCTGATTCCTTCTTCTTCTGAGACTTCCTTCAATATGGTGATGGCCTTGCATTCTTCCCATCTCACTCCCTTTTGTTCCCCTTTAGGATTCTTTTCTGTGTCACTAGGGAACACTGCAGTTGACTTGGGGGCCTGTTGAGATAGCTCTCCTACTTGAGACTCCATCCTCTTGAGTTTTTCACCATGGTTCCTTAAGGTAGATCTCACATCATCCCTAAAGCTTTTCAACTCACTTATGTCCTGACCCATGTTTGCCAGCATTCCTTCTATCCTGTTTAATTGATCTTGGAATTGTTGGTTCGGATTAGGTTGGGTAGGTTGATTATTTTGGCCATGATATGATGGTTGGGAGTAAGTGTTTTGTGTGGCTTGGTATGATCTTTGGTTGGAGTTTTGGTATGTGGACTTGTTATGTTGGTTTTGCTGGTTTCCCCACCCAAAGTTTGGGTGGTTTTTCCAGCCTGGGTTGTAAGTGTTGGAATGTGGATCATATGGTTGCCTTTGTTGATTTCCTACATAATTGGCCTTTTCCCAATCACCTCCTTCAGTGCTTACTTCCTCTTGATCTTGTGTGTGTATTGCAGCCACTTGCTTTGTTTCTAATTTCCTGGTGAGCTCTGCTAGTTGCTTGGCAAACACCTTGTTTTGGGCTAAAATTGTATCAACATGGTTCAGCTCCATGACTCCCTTAGTGTTGTGTCTCTCTGAAGCATAGTAGTACTCATTCTCAGCCACTGTCTCAATCACTTCAATGGCTTCTTCCACAGTCTTTTTCCTGTTCAATGAACCTCCTGATGAATGGTCTACAGCCTTCCTTGATTCATAAGAAAGTCCATCATAGAAAATATGCAATTGCACCCAGTCATGGAACATGTCTGGTGGGCATTTCCTTGTCAAATCCTTGAACCTCTCCCATGCCTCGTAGAGAGTTTCACCATCTTGTTGTCTAAAAGTCTGAACCTCAGATCGAAGCCTATTGACCTTTTGTGGGGGGTAGAAACGTGCCAGAAACTTGCTTTCCACCTCATCCCAGGTTGTTAGGCTCCCCCTTGGGAATGATTCCAGCCACTTAGCTGCCTTGTCCCTAAGTGAAAATGGGAACAAGAGCAGTTTATAGGTATCTTCCTGGACTCCATTGGACTTCACAGTGTCGCAAATTCTCAGGAATTTTGTGAGATGTTGGTTTGGATCTTCATTAGCACTCCCACCAAATGAACAATGATCCTCCACAAGTGATATTAGCTGTGGTTTGAGTTCAAAATTGTTGGCCTGAATGGGTGGTTTCTGAATGCTGCTACCACAATTCCCAGAGGTTGGGTTTATGTATGAACCAAGAACCCTCCTCTCAGGAATGGCATTGTTTCCATCAGCCCTCTCATGGTTGTGAACTTCTCTATCCATGTTGAGATCTAAAGCTTCCTCAAAATTGTCCTCAGATTCTCCTTCAGATTCCTCTTCTCTCAGTACTCTCTTCCCTCTTGCTTCCCTTCTAAGTCTATGAAGGGTCCTCTCTGGTTCGGTATATGGAGGAGTTGATGTCTCTCCTCTCCTACCTGTCATACAAGAACACAGCACAGGCACCAAACAAGTGAAATACTCTTGGTTAATGGAAGAGTATGGTTAGAGCAGTTGAGGAATTAATTCAAATAGTTAGTGAGTCAGTGAGTTAGTTGCTTGAATTTAAAGGCATAAAGAAAGAAAGCATGTAACAGAGTGCAGAAATTAAAATTCAACAAGTAACTTGAATTGAACTAACAAAGCAAAAAAAATGCTCAATCTAGTTAACTTCCAATTTGAGAATTGTCAATCGAAAACCAATCCCCGGCAACGGCGCCATAAACTTGATGTGCATAAACTTGATATGCTACGATTTAGGAAATTGCACGATCGGCAAAATTCCTTCCGGCAAGTGCACCGGTTATCGTCAAGTAAAAACTCACAATAGAGTGAGGTCGAATCCCACAAGGATTGGTTGAGTGAGCAATTCGGATTAGAAGTATGTTCTAGTTGAGCGGAATCAAGATTTAGATGAGAATTGCGGAATGTAAAATTGCATGAATTAAAGAGCGAGAAGCTAAATTGCTGAAATTAAAAGGGATGGGGGTGATTGCATGAATTTAATTGCAGAATGTAAAGAGAAAGTGGTAAATCAGAAATGGGAAGTTCATTGGGTGTTAGGAGATATTGAGATCTCCGAATCAAAACAACTTTTATCCCTTCCTCAATCAATGCATTCATTGAATTTTGCTTGGCAATCTTATATGATTGGATCCCAATCCCTTGGCTCACCAATTCTCTCTAAAAACAAACAAATTCCCAATCCCTTGGTTTAAATGTTCATAAGAAGAGATGATGCTCGATCACTGATTATACCACACAGTTTCATGAACCACAATTTGGTAGGATTACATGTCACAATATCCATCCAAACCCCAATCCAATTCACTGTGAGAAAGCTTCTCTAGCATGAATCCTCCATTCCTTTCCCAAGGTTCCGAAGGATTCCAATTATGGGTAGTTTCTTTCCCAAGACAACTACCCAATGGAATTAGATCGAGAAGCTTTCTAACAAAATTCAAGAGAAAAGATTGAAGAAGAAGATAAAACTATTATTGATTCATTGAATTACAATAGAGCTCCCTAACCCAATGAAAGGGGTTTAGTGAGTCATAGCTCTGAATTCAATTACAAAACTAAAAGAAAATGATCCAAAGTTCTCCGTGTGTAAAATCCTCCTCCCCCAAAAGTCCCAACTAACTTAAATTCTATCCTATTTATACACTTTCTAAATTGAGCTTCTGTTGTGTTTCTTGGGCTTTGAGGCCTTTCCCTGATTTCCTTTTGCTTTGGGTTTATGGTCCATAATCCTGATGAGGCTGTGATCCAATTCTGTAACATTCATTGAGCAAAATTAGTGATAAACAAGTAATGACACAAGACTCAACAAATTGAAGCTCCAGACTCATCAATCCTTCAGGCCCAATCCCATAAACCATGATATTCAATTGGGTTTCATACCATAATACGTTTAAGTTAATGTTTGTGCTCAAATGCTAACTTAAACTTCAATATATTTGGCCCAGAAACCCCTTTCAAAAAAATGGCGTTTAAGTTGAAGTTTAAGTTTCAGTTTAAGGTTAAACTGAAACTTAAACGTGGAAATGGAAGAAAGCAACCCAGGAGTGTGAAATGTCGAACACGTTTAAGCTTCAGTTTGAGGTTAAACTGAAGCTTAAACGTGGAAATGAAGAAAGCAACCCTGGAGGAGTAATTTGGTCGAACACGTTTAAGCTTCAGTTTAAGGTTAAACTGAAGCTTAAACGTGGAAATGAGAAAGCAACCCTGGAGGAGAGAAATAGTCGAACACGTTTAAGCTCCAGTTTAAGGTTAAACTGGAGCTTAAACGTGGAAATGCTCCTGGTGCCTTTCTTACTTCTGGCGTTTAACCTCCAGTTTAAGGTTAAACTGGAGGTTAAACGTGGAAATGCTTCCTGGTGAGATTCTCATTCTGGCGTTTAACTTCCAGTTTAAGGTTAAACTGGAGGTTAAACGCCAGTTCCAGCATTTCTTAGCCTTCATGATTCTGGCGTTTAAGCTCCAGTTTAGGCTTAAACTGGAACTTAAACGCCATTTCCAGCATTATATGGCTTGGTAGTTTAAGTTCCAGTTTAAGCTTAAACTGGAACTTAAACTCCACATGTGATATTCAAGCTTCCTTTATTGATTTTGTTGCTTCCTTGCCTAGCCTCTTCTTCCCTGAAATTATCCAAACAATTGCATCAAAGTCTTGCAAAATTTCATGAGAAATCTTCCATTCATAGCATTCAAGTAATATAACTAAAAACTCATGGAATTTGCATCAAAATCATACTGTTTGGATGGTTCATTGCTTTGTTATTCATTTAACCATTCTTGGTTACTTTAAGCTCAAGAAAATGCATAAAACAACTAAAACTAACAGAAAAATGCTAGTGAAACTAGCCTAAGATGCCTTGGCATCAGAAAGGAAAACTGATTGGGGAGGGTAAGGGCGTGGATGGGACCCACGTTCTCTTTTAATTCAAAATTCAAACCTTTCGAGGTGCCCTGTCAGGCGCTGCTGGCACTAAATGCTAGCCGTGGCGTTTAGTACCGCAGCGTTTTTCCCTCTCTTTTTTTTATTTTTTTTGAAACCGAAATAAATAAAAATTATCCTAAATGGCCTGGCGCTAAACGCCCAGGTCCGTGTTTAGTGCCAAGGGAGGTAGAAAGCACTTTTTCGTTGCAGCACCTTTGGCGCTAAACGCCGCTCCTGGCATTTAGCGCCATAAAGACAGTGGCAAACTCGAATTATGCATCACCCTTGATGCTAAACACTGCTTCTAGGGTTTAGCACCGCGAAGACATTGGCAAACCCTTGAGACTCATGCTAAACACCTAGCCTGGTGTTTAACGCCACATCCTGAATGGTCTTCCTCGATTCATGAGCCATTCGGCACCAAACACCAAGTCGAGGTGTTTGGCGCCACCAAAACAGAAAGCTCTCCTTGAAATTCGTGCTTCTCGGCGGTAAATGCCCAGCCTAACGTTTAGCGCCAGAGCACCCGAATCAATTCCTCTCCAGGGTGTTCTATTTTCCCTTCTGATTCCTTCTGATTCTGTTTTCAACACTTTGTATGACTAAAACACATATAAAGAGGTGGAAAACCTTAGAAAATTAGAATAAGATAATTAAACTAAAATAAAAAGAACTATAAAACTATAATCAAGATAACCACAAAACCAACATCAAAATAACTGCAAAACTAAGGATTAGGATAGCTGGGTTGCCTCCCAACAAGCGCTTCTTTGACGTGCAGCTTCTGCTAAGTCAGCAGATGAGCGGACCTCTGGCGATCCACCTCGCCTCCAAGAGAGTGCTTCAGCCTCTGGCCATTGACAACTAACCTTCTATCTGAGTTTTTTTCCTGAAGTTCTACATGACCAAACTGAGACACTCTAGTCACCACAAACGGTCATGACTACCAGGACTTCAGCTTCCTGGGTAAGAGCTTAAGCCTTGAGTTGAATAGTAAGACTTTCTCGCCTAGCTCAAATGTTCTTATGACTATTTTCTTGTCATGCCACAACTTGATCTTCTCTTTATAGAGCTTGGCATTCTCACAAGCAAAATTTCTAAATTTATCAAGCTCATTCAGTTGAAGGAGCCTCTTTTCTCCTGCAGCCTTGGCATCAAAGTTCAGGAACTTTGTTGCCTAATATACTCTGTACTGCAACTCAACTGGCAAGTGACAGGCTTTACCATAGACCAACTGATATGGGGACATGCCAATAGGAGTCTTGAATGCCGTCTGGTATGCCCAGAGAGCATCTTCAAGCTTTCTAGCCCAGTCCTTCCTTGAAGAACTAACTGTCGTCTCCAGAATCCTCTTGAGTTCTCTGTTGGAGACCTTAACCTGTCAACTTATCTGTGGGTGATAAGAGATTGCCACCTTATGATGGACTCTATATCTTTGTAAAAGTGAGTCCAACTATTTGTTGCAAAAGTGGATTCCTCAATCACTAATTAGTGTCCTTGGGACACCAAACCGGCTGAAAATATATCTCTGAAGAAAGATCAGCACCACTTTGGCACCAATGGTGGGTAAAGTCACTGTTTCCACCCACTTGGATACATAATCAACCGTCACCAAAATCTAAGTGTTTGAGTATTAGGGTAGAAAAGGCCCCATGAAGTCAATACTCCACACATCAAACAACTCAATCTCCAAAATTTCTTGCTGTGGCATCTCATGGTTGTGGGGGAGATTCCCCACTCTCTGGCATTTGTCACAGTTCCTTACAAAATCCCGAGCATCTCTAAAGAGAGTCGGCTAATAAAAATTTCTTTGAAGGACTTTAGTAGCCATCCTTTCACTACCAAAGTAGCCTCCGTACTTGGAACTATGACAATGCCAGAGAATCTACTGTGTTTCTTCATCTGAGACACAACTCCGAATTATACCATCCGAGCATCTCTTAAAAAGATAAGGTCCCTCCTACAAGAAGTACTTGGTATCATTTAAAAGCTTTTTAACCTACTGTTTAGTGTACTCCTTGGGGATGAACCTCTTAGCCTTGTAGTTTGCAATGTCTGCAAACCACGTTGCCCTTTGAATCATAAAGAGTTACTCATCCAAAAATGTCTCAGTCACAAGAACGGGTTATTGCGTTCTCTCCTCAGGCTCAATCCTGGAAAGATGGTCAGCTACTTGATTCTCTGACCCTTTCCTGTCTCTAATCTCAATATAAAACTCCTGAAGAAGGAGCACCCACCTGATCAATCTTGGTTTAGAATCCTACTCGATCAGAAGGCACTTAAGAGCAGCATAGTTAGTATAAACAATAACCTTGGAACCAATTAAATAGGACCTAAACTTATCAAATGCATAAACTACAGCCAATAATTCTCTTTTTGTAGTTGTGTAATTCTTTTGCATGTCATTTAGCACATGGCTAGCATAGTAAATGACATGCATGAGCTTGTCTTGTCTCTGTCTCAAGACAGCCCCTATAGCATAATCACTGGCATCATATATCAATTCAAACAATAAATCCCAGTTAGGAGGGGCTATAATGGGAGCCGAGACAAGCCTTGCTTTCAGAATTTCAAAGGCATGCAAACAATCATTATCAAAATTAAAAGGAATGTCTACAACCAAGAGGTTGCTCAAAGGTTTATCAATCTTAGAAAAATTCTTTATAAATCTCCTATAAAATCCTGCATGTCCCAAGAAACACTGAATTGCCTTTGCATTAGTGGGTGGTGGTAACTTTTCAATTACCTCCACCTTAGCTTTATCAACCTCAATTCCTTTACTTAAAATCCGGTGCCCAAGAATAATGCCTTCAGTGACCATAAAATGACATTTTTTTTCAATTTAAAATAAGGTTTGTTTCTTGGCACCGTTTCAAGACCAAGGAAACATGCTTAAGTGGCAAGAATCAAAAGAATTACCATGTCATAAAATATGAAAAGCATGCACCTCTGAAAAGTTGCTGAGGCATTACATAGTCTAAACAACATCCTCTGGTAAGCAAATACTCCAAAGGGGCACATGAATGCCATCTTCTCTTGATCTTGAAAGTCCACTGCAATCTGATTATATCCAAAATTTCCATCTAGAAAATAGTAAAAAGCATGATCGGCTAACCTCTCAAGCATCTGATCAATGAAAGGTAAGGAAAAGTGACGCTTTCTTGTTGCATTATTGAGCCTTCTGTAGTCAATACACATACGCCACCCTGTTATGGTCCTTGTGGGAATAAGCTCATTCTTCTCATTCTTGATCACTGTCATCCCTCCTTTCTTGGGAACCACTTACACAGGACTCACCATGGACTATCAGAAATTGGGTAAATAATTTCGGCTTTCCAAAGCTTAATTACCTCTTGTTGGACTACCTCTTTCATGATTGGATTTAGTTACCTCTGTGGTTGCACAACCGGTTTAGCATCATCTTCAAGCAAGATCTTGTACATACACTTAGCCGGACTAATCCCCTTCAAGTCACGAATGGTCCATCCAAGAGCCGTTTTATGCCTCTTGATTACTTCAAGTAACACCTCTTCCTCTTTATGCCTTAGAGAGGAGCTAATAATTACTGGATAAGAATCATGCTTGCCTAGGAAGGTATACTTCAAAGAGGGAGGCAAGGGTTTCAACTCAAGCTTCGAAAGCCCTTCTTCTGTATGAATAGCGTGTGGTTCCCCCTTTTGAGATGGTGAGTCATCAATCTCAATTAAATCATCCTCTAAGGGGGTTCCAAAACATCATCAAGCTCTTCGACTTCAAATACCTCTTGAATTAGTGGCTCAAGATGATCAATTCTCATACAGCCCTTAGAATCACTAGGGTGTTACAAAGCCTCAAGCACATTAAGGACAACTTCCTCTCCATTGACCCTCAAAGTTAATTCACCCTTTTGAACATCAATAAGGGATCTCTCTGTGGCTAAAAAGGGTCTTCCCAGAATAATAGAGGCATTTTTGTCCTCTTCCATATCCAATATGACAAAATCAGTAGGAAAAATAAATGGTCCTACTTTGTAAATTTTCAACAACTCCAAGAGGAAATTAAATTGAACGGTCAGCAAGTTGAAGAGAAATATGAGTGGATTTTACCTCATCAATTTGGAGCTTTCTCATCAAAGAAAGTGGAATGAGATTGATGCTAGCTCCAAGATCACATAAGGCTCTCTAAATAGTGATGTCTCCAATGGTGCAAGGAATCAAAAAGCTTTCTGGATCTTGCATTTTCTCAGGGAGATCCTATTAAATAATTGCATTACATTCCTTTGTTAGCACCACTATTTCACTCTCTTTCCAATTCCTCTTGTTAGTCAACAACTCCTTCATGAACTTGGCACAAAGAGGGATTTTCTCAAGGGCCTCTGCAAAAGAAATGTTGATCTAAAGCTTCCTGAAAACCTCTAAGAATCTAGAAAACTGCTTGTCTTTAAAGACCTTCTGAAGCCTCTGAGGATATGGCATCTTGGACTTGTACTCAGGTGCTTTAAGCAACGCCGGATGTGTCTCAAGATTAACCAGAAAAGGGTTGTCCGGGTGTCTAGAGGGGGCGTGCTCCTCTTTACTCTGTACCTCCTCCGGAGCTTCTTTGTCAACTGGCTCCTCACTAACCTTTGCTTCTGAACCTGCTACTTTACCACTTCTCAGATGTATGGCCTTGCACTCTTCCCTTGGATTAGGCACTGTGTCACTAAGAAGAGTATTAGGAGGCCTCTCGGGTGCTTGCTTGCTCTACTGACCTACTTGAATCTCCAAGTTTCTAAGTGAAGCTCTGGTCTCCTACATAAAACTGTGAGTGCTCTTGAAGAGTTCTACAATAATAGATTTCAAGTCAGATGACTTCTGAGAATGAGAGGGAGGTTGTTGAGGTTGAGAGGGTTGAAACTAATGGTTGTTGAAGTTGTTCTTATTGAAATTGCCCTAAGAATTGTTGCCAAAATTTTGTTACCTCTGTGGTTGATTTCTCCAACCAAAATTAGGGTGATTCTTCCACCCCAGATTGTAAGTCTTAGAGAAAGAATCATTTTTGAGAGTCTAGAGGAATTGCCCATGTAATTAATTTGTTCAGGGGAAATTGTCCATAATCATAACTCTCACCTTGAGGGAAGCCACCACTTGTGTCAAAGGATGTATCTTGAGTATTGACGGCTGAGACTTGCATTCCACTCAAGTGTTGAGTAATAGCATTAATCTATTGAGACATAGCCTTGTTCTGAGCAAGAATTGCATCCAAAGCATCCAATTCCATGACTTCTTTTTTCACAGAGGTCCTCTCAAAAAAATATAGGTATTGATTGTTAGCAACTATCTCAATCAAATCAAGAGCTTTCTCAGGAGTCTTTTTCAAGTGAAGAGACCCACCTGCAGAATTCTCCAGAGACATTTTGGCGGCCTCAGTAACTCCATCATAGAAAATTTGTAACTAAATCCAGTCTGAGAACATACTAGGAGAACACTTCCTGAGCATCATCTTGTACCTCTCCCAGGCTTCATAGAGAGATTCACCCTGCCTCTGCCTGAAAGTCTAAACATCAGTCCTCAGCTTAGTCAGCTTATGAAGTGGAAAGAACTTAGTTAAGAATCTATTAACCAAGTGCTTATTGGAGGGGAGCATGGTGGTAACGAAGATGGCGATAATGACATGATTGAAAGTGTAGAGGGCAGCAATGAATGGACTGCTTGGCGAGACAATTTAGCAAACGAAATGTACAACGAGTGAATAAATTGCCGAATCAATTAGTTAATTTATTTGTTGTATGTGTGTTTTATTAGAATCTTTCAATTTGTTTGGTTGGATATTTGTTTTAAGACCTAATTATAAAACTTTAATTATGTGAACTACATGTAGCACTTTATTAAATGTATTCTATTTTATAAGTTATTACAACCATGACATCATGTATATGCAATGTTTATTTGAATTTTGATTGAGTTAACCTAGATTATAGAGACAAATGGATAGACATGTCTAGACTGACGAAGAGATGGAGGCATTTGTCGGTTTTATGGAGGAGCTTGTCATTGAAGGAAGAAGAGCTTATGCGGGTCAGTTTAGACCTGGATCTTTTGAGAATCTTGCTACAAAAATGAATGAGAAATTTCTAGGTGGTAGCTTTCAACTAAGTCATTGCAAGAATAAGGTTAAAAGGCTAAAAGAGAAGTATCAATTTGCAGTTGACATGGCAGCCTATGGTAGTTTTTGATGGGATGATGTGAAGCAATGTGTAGTTGTGGACAACAAAGAGATCCTAGCTGAATATTTAAATGTTAGTTTACTAGTTTGAATTTACTGAATTATTTACATTCAGTTCAACAACTATTTCCGTTCTTCTATAACATTATTGGAATTCATTTTCCTAGAAACAAGTACAAAGGTTGTATACTCCAGGGAAGCCCTTTCCCCTTTATTTGCATTTGGAGAAAATATTTTGTAAAGAAAGAGCAAGTGGAGTGGATGGTTGGTGCGGATTTTGAATACCACAACTGAACCGACAAGTGCACCGGGTCGTACCAAGTAATATCTCAGGTGAGTGGGGGTAGATCCTATGAGGATTGATGGACCAAGAAACAATAATTGAGTGATTCACTTAGTCAGACAAGTAGAAAATAGTGTTTTGGGTTCAAAAGCGTAGCAATTTAGGAATTAAGAACGTAATTAATAAATTTGTGTGAAAAATATGTGAGAAAACAATTAAGGTTTCAGAGATATTTATTTTTCCGGATTAATGGTTCTTACCAACTACTTTAATCATGCAAGATTCAATTAATTACAAACTTTAATTGATTAAACCCTAATTCCTTAGTGATTTAATCTCCTCTAACCTAGTTATCCGCCAATTCCTTGGTCACTTAATTAAGATTAAAGGTTTAGGTTCAATTCTAGTTTATTAGCCACATAAACCCTAATTACCCAAATATAAGATGATTATATGTCACGTATCATGTTAAGTCCAGGCAATTAGTGATTTAGGAGGAGTTACTTTCAAGCTATTATTTAAGTGAGTTAACTTTTCCAAGAATCAACAAGAATTCATGTAGAAAAAGAGATATCTTCTAATAAACTCAAATTCATAAGATGAAGAACGAAAGTAATCCTTGAATATAAATCAGTACATTGATCAAAATAGAGTGATAATAGTATTAATCTATAGAATAAAAAGAGCTCCTAACCTTAACATTGGAGGTTTAGTTGCTCATAGCTCAAAGAAAAACTAGGGTTCCAAAAGTGTGTAGATTGTGAAATGAGGTAGAGAGAAGAGCCGGAGCCCGAAGGACTAAATCTCTTCTCCTTTTTTATCTAACCTAATTGATTTTGAAATAAAATAAACTAATAAAATAAAATAATATCTATAACCCTAGAAGATTGTATCTTCCTAAAATAATAATCAAAAGATATCAAAATAAAATAAATATAAATCCTAAAACACTACCGAAGCCCATTCCTTGAAGTTCAAAAATGCAGTGCTGGTGCTAAACGCCAGGCTCGGCGTTTAGCACCAATGAGGCAGAAGGGATCGTGGGCATTACTGTCTTCCTGGCGCCAAATGCCAGGATCGGCCTTTAGCGCCACTAGCGTATGGTCGTTGCACGAATTACGAAGCATCTGGCGCTAAATGCCAGGTCGGGGCGTTTAGCGCCAACCAGTCAGAGGCCTTGCACACGGTATGAGACGCCTAGTGCCAAACACCCAGTAGTGGCGTTTAGCGCCAGCTTGGCAGCTTCAATTTTTTTCCTTTTTCTTTTGCATGAACTCTGCCAAACTAGCCCGGATTTTTCCTGAAATAAATAAAACTACAACGCGCCTCAAAGTAGCATCCAAACAGGCTTCAAACACTAAAATCTCAATAAAACTTAATAAATTCATGTCTAAAAAAATAAGAAAATATAGGAAAGATGCTCATGCATCAATGCTGTAAGTGGCAATGATGCTAAAGAAAAAGTACAAAAAGATGGGGATGAAGAAATGGATGTCGAAGAATTTTTTATGTTTAACTCAAATCATGATTTTAGTGAATCTCTTCCCCAACAATGTAATTATGTGGCTTCATCTTCTGAGAGGAAACAAGAAAAGAATCCACACTCATCTAAGGCGACGAAGGACACCAACATGATGAAGGAGCTAACTAAGACCCTAAAATATGTGTTTGATCAACAGGGAAAGCTTTTGGATGCATTTGCTTAGGCTATGATAAACACTCATGAAGAAAAAAAAGTTGCTAACATGCTTAGTGAGATTGACTTCACAGATGACGAAAATATTTCTATTGCACTCAAGTTCTCCACAAATTCTCAACTGGAGAAAATCTTTGGTCACTGGTACCTAATCAGAAAGCTGGATTTGTCAAAGCTATATTGCATAATTAGAATAAAAATAAATCTCTTTTCAAGAAAAAAATTACTGAAATTAGTATTATGTTTTATGTGTAATTTGTGTGTTAGGATGTGACATGTGATATATTTAGTTATGTGGTTTTAATTTAAATTTTGCATTGAGTTTATCTTAGTGCAGATTTCTAATGCAGAATTTGAGTTCATGTTAATACAGAATTTAGGATTTTGTTTCAATTTTGCATTGAGTTTATAGTGCAGAAATTTGATACAGAGATTGATTTGTTAGTGCAGAAATATAATTTTATGTTAAGACAAAATTTGGGATCAGAAATTAGTTTATGTTAGAGCATAAATCTAATTCTATATTAATGCAAATTTTTGACATAAATTAATGCACACTTGATGCAAATTTTGGTTTATTTTAGTGGATCTTTTTATTATGTTAGTCCAAAATTTATTTCAATTAATGTATATCATTTTCAATTGTGTTTCAATTATGCATAACTCTAATTTATTTATAATAAATAGTAAAAAATTACAAAAAAGTAGTGGCAATAGAATATGATATATTTTAGGTAACAATATACAACACACAGATCTTACACAACTTTTCAAGATCTAAACTCAATGACATTACACAACTTTTCTATATCTGAACTCAATGAACTCTGTGTATAGCACATCCTGTCGAAGTCATCGGCTTCAATCACAGTTTCCAAGCATGTTTCCTGAATAATAAAACAAACAAAAACATAAAATTTTATGACAAGGTATTTTCATATTTTATGATATATATGACATCAAACTAATTTAATTGATCTCAATTCTCAAACAAGGAAAGATTAAACCACAGAAAGATGTATTCTCTCCCACATTCCAATCAAAAGAAATATCTAATCTGCTATTTTCTAAAGAGAAAAATAGAAAATAAATTAGAGAAAGAGTGAGAGGTTTTTCCTTGTTATTGTTCACATTAATTTCACAACTGTTATTTACAAAACAAGATCACTCACAATGATACTAAAAAGAAAATGAATGCTTTCATGGCCAACCATATTTTGGTTCAAAGGAAATACTTTGAAAAATCTGAAACAAATAAGTCCATTTTTTCATCTCTACTCAATTGTCTTTAAAAACATTATGGCACAACATAATTTCATGCTCAAACCAATGAAAACACAAAAAAATATGGTACATGATAGATCAAGATAAACCAATGAGATAGAAAATCATCAATGAAACCTCCCTGAAATAAAATTTAAATGTTAGTACTTAAACATTTTATAGAGACCGAAAAATACACACAAGTTAATACTAAGTTCTGAATTCCATTGTATTGCTCACGCCTTAGCAAATACACTTTATACATCTTCAATGAAACTAACAACATCTAAATACAAACACAAATAAGAGAAGAGAGTTAGCAAGCATTACGGTGATATTTAACATCTTCCGAAGCTTCTTCCTTACACAGCAGGTATAACAACAGCTAGACAAAACCAATGAATATGCCATCAATTCACCACATGTATCTCCAGAAGCTGAAAGAACACAACAAAAGTTAAAGCGGTGGAATTTTAATAATCTTTTGAGTATTTCAAATTAACTGGATTGTAGAAGTACATACAGTGAGAAGTATTTGCATCACAATTAATGAAATTAAGATTTCAAATTGCATCATAATTTCTTCTCACAAAAGTATTGATAACCAGGGAAAGATACTAGGTACAAAATTAAAATTGAAGCCAAATATATAACTTTAAGATTGATATAAACTTGACAAACTTACACTCTAGACTTGTTGGAAAGAAACACACTACAAAAAAGGGGGTTTAAAATGGCATTTATATTATGGCGTTTTTGAAGAACCGCCCTAATATCCAAACATTATGACTTTTTTGTTGTTGTCATAACTGACTTTCTATTTGGTGGCGGTTCTAGTGACTATGGCGGTTTTGAACTGCCATTATCCCGCATATATAAAATGAAAAAATTAATCCCTAACTGAAACACTCTAAATATACGTTAAACGGCTGGCTCAATCTCATTTCTATCTCTCCCTCGTCGTCCTCCTTAATCCATCACTACCACCGCCGCTTTGTCTTCAACGAAATCGAATGTCTAAGCCACACACTCCTTCTTTCCCATTATCGAAGTTGTTTCCCCATAGTCACTGTCCCTAGCCAATGCAACGATCTCAGATCTTCTTTCGGATCTCGGATCTCCTCCGGCGACGATCTCCTTCGACGACATCTTCTCCCGTAGTAATCTCCTCCGGTGACATCACCTCCAGCTTCCTCTCCTTTCCGTCCTAGTTCTGCGCCTTCTCCGCCAAAATCCTCAATGCCTCCCATAGCGTCTTCTCTGGTGACATCTCTCTATTGAAGATCTCTAAAATCCAAGCCATCACAAGTAGAACAAGCACAACTCTCCCATACTTCCTCAGTTCTTCTATAAGTACTATAGATCTCTCTCGTCCTTTCTCTTGTCCCTTCTTTAATTTTTTTATTTTTATTTTGCAGTATAATAATATAATTAATTACTATTTGTTCTTGTGTTGATTGTTCAATTTGATTAATAATTAAGGTTTAGGCATGACATCTTAATTGTATAATTGTTAGGATTTTGAGAGATAGGAATTGTAGCTTATTTTGAGTTTTGAGAACTATGTGTTTGTTTTTATGTGTGTGTGATAGTTAATGTGTCTAAATTGGTGGTTTTGTATATCAGCTTTTGTTGTGCTTCTAAATTAGTGGTTTAATCTCTCCTTGATGATCTTATGTGGCTGAATTATTTGTAGAATGTGAGATTTTACAATTATTTTCGAAACTATTGTATTATTTATATTTTATATTTTATATTCTAACCAATAAGTTTTCTTTAATGCTTATGGAAAACTTTTTTTGCTGCCAGCTTCAAAGCATGAACCAGATGGCAGAGTAATCTTGGTTGAATTCGAAACCCTTCGGTTGTTGAATACATATGTTCCAAATAATGGGTGGAAAGAGGAACCAAACTCATTTCAAAGGAGAAGAAAATGGGACAAAAGGATTCTAGAATTTGTTACACAAAATTCAGACAAGCCTTTGATATGGTGTGGGGATCTAAATGTGAGGTAGCTAATCTCTATTTTCCTTTTGTCTCTGGCAGTATGAGATTAATCAATTCCAATCTCTTTGTTTGGTGGCATACTTTTCATTATTGTCGTTGTAGCTATGAAACAAGTTCAACTCTTTGTTAGAATCCATGTCATGAAGAAAACTAAAATTCAAACAATTTGAGAGGGTAACTAATCAAAATTAATCTGAAGTTTACTCCAAATTTAATTAAAGCACAAGTTTTCTTATTAGTTTTGAATGATTGATAAAAGCACAAGTTGAAAATGTTTGTTGGATAATATAGTTCCGCAGAGAGGTTGATGTGAGGAAGCTTGATATGAATGAGAGACAACAGATCGTTGACAAGATCTTCAAGGTTGCTGAAGAAGATAACGAGAAGTATTTGATCAAGTTCAGAAACAGACTTGAAAAGTTAGTTCTACCACTTAATTAATTCATCCTTTTAATTATTTTTTTTAATTTTTATAAATATTAGCTAATTTGTATTTAAGGATATATTTTATAAATTATGAAAATGAAATCTTTTGTACATCGGTAAGTTCATTAGATCAGACAGAAAAGAGAACTTCTTTGAGGTCCCTTCACTCTTTTATGTGCTTAGAGCATTGAATGGATTGATTTAAATCCTATTACGTGTTACACATTACATATACACTTCATTTTCTAAGTTCTTAATCTTTTTTTCAGGTCAGCTAATGCATATGTGGAGGGTTAAATGAAGCCATTCCTCTTACTGAATCATCCCAATCCTGTGTTCAATTGCGAACAAGTCAATAGTACTCACTCAATGGTATGTGAAGCTCTTGGTTTATAGATTTGTTGCTTTCAGTTGTAGCTTCTAAATAACTATTTTTTCTCTGATTTCAGGCACATGCTCCTTTTCCTTATAGCGAACCATTTTTTGGTGGTTCATTAGTTGCTTATAGACCGTAGGCTGTTGTAAGTTCTCTCAAGAACATCTTGTTTATTCATGCTATCTATTTTTTTATGCCTGCTATTGTTGAGTTTGAAATATTTTGCTGCAGTTGAATTTTTTATTATAATAATTTACTATGATCTCATTGCATTTTTTAAAAAAATTTATAAGGGTCAACCCCAGATGTTGCCCCAAGTGCTGGGATTAAGATCCTCCAGAATCGCACTACCACTTGATCTTGCTAAAGATAACCCCATTTATATCAATGCTAAACAATACCATGGTATACTGAGGAGGAGACAGTCACGAGCAAAGATCGAGGCTCAGAACAAGCTCATCAAAAATTGTAAGGTATGCTCCATAAGTAAGGATGTAGCAACAAGAACAAGTCAGAGGCTAGTGTGTTAGTTCAGCATGTAGCAAATGTCTAGTTTCCATGTTGAGAATAGACTCAAGGAAGAGGTATAGAGCATCTGCTGAAAATTTGACATGTTTCTGTTGTTAGATTTAGTCATAGTTTGTACACATAAAGTATAGAAGCAAATTGTAGCTTTTTCAAAAATAATATAAGCAAATGTGATAAAAAAAAAAGGAAAAAAAATCAATGATTGTGATGCTAAAGATTAGGAAGCAAATTTAGATATTTTGAGTTGATCTATTTACAAAGACTATAAATATTCTTTGTCAAACAGGTGTATATAAATTGTGCTCACATAACATGCTTAATTTCTTTGTCAAATAGGTGGATACAAATTTAAAAAGTAACAGTGTAGATATAGTTCAAGCACTTAGCAAAGAAAAATTATATATATTTGTGGGTCATTCACTTACCAACATAATTATAATAATTTCCAAATACATATATATATATATATATATATATATATATATATATATATATAATTTTCATGATTTCTTGCTTTATCTGTGAATATAATTATGTGAATATAATAATTATTTTTTTATTATGTTTTCAAATTATATTTTTATTGTAGGAATTGGATCAAGAGAGTGAGATTCTATCACCAAAATAGTTAGAAAGTATGTCTTTTTGAGCGAGCAATAGAGTAATGTGAAATATGATGGAGATTTTATGTATTAAGAGTTACATGTTAAGATATTTATAGTTAAAAAATTATGCTATGTTTGATACTATGTAAAAGAGTTATTACTTTTAATTTTCAATACTAAAAAATTATATATTTTGTTTAATACTTTGTTTATGAGTAATATATTACTTTGTTTATGAGTTATATAATATTTTTGTTATTTTGAAATTTTAATAAAAAATTTATTCGTTTAATGTGATAAAAAAATATCACTTTTATCTGGTAAAAACGGCGGCTTGTAATTGCCATTTTAAATAACATGAAATGTCATTTTAATATGATAAAAACGGCGATTTTAAACGTCGTTTTAACCAATAAAAATGTCTCTATCAGGGTAAAAACGGCGGTTCAAAATGCTGTTTTAACCAACTAAAAATGCTGTTTTAATCCGGTAAAACCGGCAGTTTCAAATGCCATTTTAACCAACCAAAAATGTCACTCTGCCAAAGTAAAAATGGCGGTTCATAAATGCCATTTTAACCAACAAAAAATGCCGTTTTACCCTAGAAATAACGGCAATTTGAACCACCGTTTTAACCAACAAAAAATGCCATTTTATCTAGAAATAGCGGCGGTTTGAACCGCCATTTTAACCCAATTCAAAAACCGCTGTTTTAACCAGGTAATTGTGGCGGTTTTTCGAAAACCGCCGTAATAACCAAATGGCACTTCAAATTATGGCGGTTTTTCTTGAGCGCCATTCAAAGTAATAATGGCGATTCAAATCGCCGTAATAACCCTAAAAACAACCGTAATTACCAAATATTTTTGTAGTGACGTATAAAAAGAGACAGGAAAGACCATTTGAAAAGAAATAGCACATGGATGTAGATTCATCACATTTAGTGCTAGCAGTACTGGAATAGATTATGACCAACTTACATATGGGCCTGCCTTTTGCAACAGTGACAATCTTTGAAAATGTTTCACAAGGATAGAAAAATGTCTTGATACCTGCAAATCAACTGCCATATTTAATATTTATTACATGAGAAGAAAGGTATGCAAAATCAGAGAGTTCTCCTATAACCTTGTTCTTTTATTAAAAAGCACACAGTTGAAAAGAAAGAGAGGATATACTCGATGATACTACATATTGGAAATTATTCAAGCATAATTCAACATGAAAAATAAGAAAAAAAAGAGAAACGAAGCTTCCACAATTAAGAAATTTTCTCTAGCAGTAGTCTCGTTCAAGGTTAAGGGAAAAACAGACTTCTAGCAATAGTATATAGCCAACTTTATCAAATAATTTTCATTCTAATTCGATTTACTTGTCTTTTTTTCATCAAATCAAGAGCTTGGAAACATCTTGCGCAAATCTAATAAAAATCAAGCAGGATTGAACTTACAAAGAGAAGGTTCAAAACAACAGCCAAGAGGAGAAAGAAGAGACTGAGTTGGCAGAAACAGAAGACGAGTTGGCAACGACGCAAGAAACAGACAACATCGAGCAGATGGAACAAGATTCATTCCTCTACCGTTCCTGGGGAAGGGTTAGGGCGGCAACCAAGGAGTGTGAGACAGAGATAGTTAGAGGTGGGTATGAAAGTTTGAAAAGATATGTCTATTTTAGTAATTTTGCATCATATTTTAGTCTTGTTCATGTTTATCCAAACATAATACTAGACTTTATTTTAGTGTCTTGTCCATTGTATTCAAACACAATACATAAAGAGCAATTTTTAGTGTCTCTGTCTAAATGTCATGTCCTGTTCTATCCACAAAAACGAACGCAATCTTAGGGATATGGATCAGCACTACAAGACTCTACTACTTCTATTCTTTTCATTGGCCATTTTTCTCTAATTTTTTATGAATTTAAACTCTTTGTGTGAAGCATATTGAACCTTAATATTGTTAAAAATATATAGGAAATTTTTTAACTTATTCCTTTCAAAATTTAACCTCCAATAGTTGTCACCTTGTCCTTTGACCCAATGCATCTTACCAAGCATATGTCGTTGGATTTGAAAATCAAATGTTCTAAAGACACATTATACTCCTCCAGCAAGAATTGAACATAAGTTTCGATGCACTCCACCAGAGTATTAATACAAAAATCTACATTGGAAAATTCATATAAAAGCATAACAATATTATTTTCAACATTCACAAAGTGGCCACTCACTACCATATATTGTTTTGAAGTAACATATTCAACACAAATTTACTAGGAACATTTATTTTCAATGTTCGCAGCAGGTTTTAGACTACTGGCAATCTCTTGAACAGTAGTTGGCTACACTTGTTTCCTTTTTTTATTAAGTATTTACCATTCTTTTAGCTAATACACAACAAACTCCGATGCATCTTCCATGATGTATTTTTTTTTAAAATAACTTGGTTTCTAATCCTTCATGTCGCCCATACTATTCAAATCAATAATTTATCTATCTTTTCTTCTTTCCTCTCACACCGTCTTACTCACACCAAGATTTAAAAAAAGTTCTCATCATCTTCTTTGGCCTAGCCCATCTAATGTTACCCACAACTATAACTTTATATCACAAGTGAGACATATAATTGCAGTGGATGAATAGATGATTTATATCGTCATCTAAACCACATAAAACACAGGGTTACCTCATTTGTACCTACCACATTAATCTAGATAAGAATTTTTATTGTGTTAAATTGGCCTAAAATCAGAAACTAGTCCATCATCTTCACCCTAAAAGTATTGTTCCTGCCAAATATTATCAAAAGTATGACGTGTTTCACCAAAGTCCAACGCTTTTGACTCCATTGAGTTGATGAACGATTTTACTGAGAAACTTCTCATCTCGGAGCAACTCCAAATAAACTTATCTTCTGTACTTACATTTAAACATACTTTTTTGTAATAATGATAATTTCTCACAGTGTTTATATTCCCACTCAAAAAAATATCTCCTCCATCTTAGGTTTCACACTCACCTAAAACTAGGGGTGGCAAACGGGTCGGGCCAAAACCCGCTAAATCGGTCTATGTAATTCGCTAAAAAAGGCAGGTCGAGCTAGAAATTTGAGACCGCTATAATAAAAAACCTGTTTAACTTGTACTGCCTAACCCACAAATTTTGGCGGGTTTTGGCGGGTAGGGTGGGCTTATCCAGCGGGCCCGCCATTCTACAAGAGGATGAAGATGATAATTAAATTTAGAACATTATTTTTGTACTTGTATTTAAAATATTTTTCTATTCTATTTTAAGTTATAATTTGAATTATGTTTGATTGATTAGAGATTTGGACAATGTTTAATTTAATTATATATTTTGGATAATTGGACAATGTCAGTTTTATTATTGAGTAAAGTATTGTTTTTGTCCCAAACGTTTGGGGTAAGTCCTATTTGTGTCCCTAACGTTTAAATCGTCCTATTTGTATCCTTAACGTTTATAAAAGTGATTCAATGTTATTCTATTATCAATTATATTAACAAATCAGATTATATTTTTCAATTATTCTCATTTGGATGTATTCATTCTCAATTAGGTCTCACTTGAATGTGTTTGATTTTAATATTATACCCACTATTTGTGTTTAGATTCAATTATGTTTCTAGAAAAGTAAATTATATAAACTAGTATTTTTACCCGTAATACTATTACGGGAATATAAGTCTTTTAAAATTACGTAAGTCCTGGTATTATAGATTATGACACGAAAAATTTATAATATTAAACTACTTTTATAAAATGGTATTAAGGGACAAAAGTCCTCATTGGCTAAAAAGACCAGAATCTTAAACAAAATTAAATAATAAATTTTTTAGTTATTATTTTCAAATGAAAGAGTTTAATTTTTTTTACTTAATTTTAACATTCGTTATTAAAATTTAAAAGAATTTAACGTGTATATTTTTATATTTGATTAGGTATTAAGTTTGTTGCACAAATAGAAATAATTAATTTTTATACTTGCTATTTAAAAATAATATTTTTTCTATATATATAAAAATATAATTAGATATTAATATAAAAAAATTTATATTTATAGTTATAAAATTAACTCATTTTTTTAAAATAATTGAATCTTGATTCTAACTTTTAATCACAACATTAGTATTTTTTTTTAAAATTATATGTAATAAATATTTAAAAGCAAAAAGTAAAAACATATATTAAAAAGATAAGCAGTAAAAATTTAAATTTAAATAAAATATATATATATAATAATATTTTTTATTTAAATTATATTATGTTGTTAATTTTATTTTTTGTAGAACATAAAAGTAGAAAAAAAAAATAGAGAATGAGAGAAAAAAGAGAGAAAGATAAAGAAGAAGAATGAGAGAAGGAGTTTGTTAATTTTGGAAGTTAAGAAAATTTTTTATTTTAATTATAATAAAAATATCTAGTGACAAATTTTGATTTGTCAAATTACTAATATAAAATATGAATTATAAATTATATATAGAGTAGGAAGGATAGAGAGAAATAGAAAAAAAGAGAGGTAGATAAGAAAATATAAGAAGGATGTTTACTAATTTTAGAGGAAAATATTTTCTCTAAATTTTAATAAGAGAGTGTCGTATGACACATTTTAGTTATTAAATTAGTTAGTAATATATAAATATAATATAAAATATAGCTATATTTCAATTTTAGTATTTTAATTTAATTTAAATACAATTAGAGAATGTTATATTGTATATTTTGATTGTCAAATTCGTAATTAGTCATTGATAATGATAATGATATATAAGAGAGATAGAGTGAATGAAGGAATGAGAGAGATAGAGAAAGGAAGAGAGAAGAGGGGAGAGTTTTTTAATTTTGAAGGAAAATATTTGATTTCAATTGCAATGAGAGAGTGACATGTGGCACATTTTGACCTTAAAATTAGTAATATATAATAGATATATAAATATAATATATAATATAGCTATATTTTAATTTTGGTATTTCAATTTTAATTTTAATTTAATTTAAATACAATAAGAGAATGTTATGTTGTATATTTTGATTGTCAAATTCGTAACTAGTCATTGATAATGATATATAAGAGAGATAGAGTGGGTGAAAAAATGAGAGAGATAGAGAAAGAAAGAGAGAAGAGAGGAGAGTTCTTTGATTTTGGAGGGAAAGATTTTATTTCAATTGCAATGAGAGAGTGACATATGACACATTTTGGCCTTAAAATTAGAGATATATAATAGATAATAGATATAATAGATGTTGTAGGAATTAGTTTCAATATTTGATGAGCTATTTTTCGGAGTAGATCATTGATTCTATCCCAGACATTTGTATTCTAACTTAAAGAAGAGATTTTTAAAACCCAAATTAAAGCGTTCATGATGAATTGATGGCAGAATAATATTGAATCACTTTTACAAACGTTAGGGATACAAATAGGATGATTTAAACGTTAAGGACACAAATAGGATTTATCCAAAACGTTAGGGACAAAAACGATACTTTACTCTTTATTATTTTATTTCAAAAAATTTAGTTAATAATTATATTTATTAGATATTTAAAATTATAAAAAATTTAGTGTTTGTAAATTTAAAAATTATAATTTTTTTGCCTTTAAAATTATAAATTTATTTAAATATTTGTAAAATCATATATTATTTTAATATTTAATAATTTAATAAAAAAAATAAAAATTGGTAGATTTGATCCACTAACCCATTATTAGGTAAAATGAGATAAAAATTTGAGATCCTTTCAGTAGAGAGAACAAAATAGATTAACTCACAAAATAACAAACTTTTAACGAAATAAAGAAAATAGGATAGACTAGTCCTTTTACTACCTCTAGTAAAACTACCCCAAAATCATAATTAGTAATAGTGTCTGATGTTGAGCAGAAATTAACTAAAATTTTAAATATTAATTTAATAATTCAATATTTTAACTGATAATTATGAGCCCAATTCAATGTTACCATCATATCCTATTATCCTATCTGTTAGCGTTTCTGGAGGAGGAGCCGTTTAACAAGGTAAAGAGTCTTCCTTGGCGAGGCGGCTACTTGACGGGTGCCAAATCAGTTGTTTCGGTGTCCACCTATTGTTGGGTCCTTATCCTGTTTCGTACTTCTCATATTAGATTCCTGTTCGTTGAGCCAATCCATTACATATGCTTTGCATGAAAAATAAATTATAATAAAATATTACATTTTTATAGTCTAACCTTTTTAGTTTTTATGCATACCTTATTGTTGAAATAATTTTATGAAACACCCAGAAAAGATGTTTTCGAAAGATACTGGATGCATTTCTTTCAGTTATTAAACAAATAATTTTGTAATTTAACTTTATATATAATTGAAAAGAAATAAAAATGGATTTTAACAAAAAAAATTATTCTATTTAGTATCTAAAACCTTAAAATTTAAAATTTTAATTTTTATCGTGTAATAAAATTTATATAAATATGCCAAAATTAATCTTTTCTAGTAAAACAAAAAACCCTAAATTTTTGGTTAATAAAAACGTTTAAAAATACAAATCATAATTAGATTCAGCGGATAAGTACTGAAAACGTTTAGTTGTTATTCCTCTTTCATCCTCGTTACTTCCTTTATTGCAGGAGACCACAGAATTGGCAAAATATCAGCACATAGCTAATTAGCTATTATTGCGATGCTCACAGGAAAAGGGAAAAACAAAAAACTATACATACCAAAAACCATGTCCCTTTAATTGTGAATTGTGCACTGGTGATACCAAAGCATATCCGGATCTGGAGGAGTGCCGAATCAGTGACACAGTCATGACAGGTTGGCAAGACAACTTTCTTTTCAGTGAGTTGACTTTTTGAGCCTCTGGCTGATGAATGCAAGTATATATGCAACAGTTGTCTCCTACCTCTTTGCAATATTTATAATTTTTGGACAAATTACATATTTAAATAAAATGTAGTCTAAAATTATTTATTTATAACATTTGTAAAATAATTAAGTTTTGATCTTAAACATAATTAATATAAGGGTAAACTCTTAGTTTTCAAAATTTGGGATGAATTCTATTTTAGTCTTTAATATTTTAATTGTCTTATTTTTATTTTAAAACATTTAAAATGACATTAATGTTATCC
The DNA here is from genome assembly GCF_059453495.1 of Arachis ipaensis. Lineage (NCBI taxonomy): Eukaryota > Viridiplantae > Streptophyta > Magnoliopsida > Fabales > Fabaceae > Arachis > Arachis ipaensis. The sequence continues at coordinate 130,130,744 of NC_142440.1, forward strand.
TATCATTAAATTTTTCATTAACACTTAATGAAATTGATGTATTATTAATAATATTTTATTAAAGTTATATTTGTTCAACTTCTTTTTTTATATTCACCCTCTCAACAAGTCCAAATTTTATTCTCTTACACTCTTTTATGCTATTAATTCTTCAAGAGAAAATTGAGGAGGAGAAAAAATGGAGTAAGAGAATGGAGTTTGAGTTTACTAAGAAAATAAAGGTGGAAGAGGGGTTGAGCAAACATAACTTTAACAAAAGCACATTGTTAGTGAGAAATTTGACGGTGAGATAATATTGATGTCATTTTAAGGCTTAGTTTGGTAAAGCTTTTACTTTTCAAAAGTAGCTTATAAAAGCTAACTTTTAAAAGATGGCTTTATAAAAGTTGTAGCATTTATATTTGGTAAATTAAATTAAAAATAGCTTTCAATAAACACAAGTAACAACAATTGCGTTTGGTAAAATAGCTTTTAAAATTTAAAAATACTATAATAGACATAAATGCAAGCATTAAATTTAAAAATTAGTTAACATATGAGGTTATATTAGACTTTTAAATTTTAAAAAGCACAAGCCAACTTTGAAAAGCTCTTTGTTAGGTGCTTTCAAAAGCACCCCTAACTTTTAAAAGCTACAAGCACAAGCACTTGGGCTTTTTAATTTACCAAACGCAAAATGAGGTGCTTGTGCTTTTTAAAAGCACAAGCACCTCTCCAAAAAGCTTTACCAAACCAAGCCTAAATGTTTTGGGATAAAAATAAGACGATTAAAACGTTTAAAACCAAAATAAGATTCACCCCAAACGTTGGAGACCAAAATAATACTTTATTTTTAATATAATATGTTACATACCAAATAAATTTCAAAATTTAAACGTAAGTCCTTATAGGATATAGCTATTTATGTGTATACTATGAAAATAAATTAAATTAAATCTTTTCAATAAAAAATTTTAAATGAATAAATTATTTTTATAATTAAATTTAATTATTTTTTTATGTTTTTTTCATTCATCTTCAAATAATATTTTTTGTCATTAATCTTTGAATTAGTAGACTAATTTAACTAAATTTAATTACCAAAATAATTTGGTCATATAATCTCATTGATAAAAAAAAATCTCTCTTCATTCCGTACAACCTTTTTATTGCTTTATTTTACGACTTTATTTAATTTCTTTAGATGCAATTACAACAAAGAAAGAATTCTTCGATCTTCCTTATTCATACCAAAATTTTTCCTAAAATTAAGAAAAAAAATTATTCATAAAAAAATAACAAGCATAATAATTAAAAATATATCTTTCATAAACTCAAATCAACTAACAAAAAGTTTTTTTTAACTAAGATAAAATATATTAATTTCTAAAAATTTAGAATAGAATACATTAGAGTCTTTTGAAAAATACGACAAAAGTAAAATGGGATACCCACATTAAATTTTAATAAATTACTAAATCACTCACCTTTACTAATTAGATAAACCTTTCTTATAATCCATCGCAAGTTTCATTGCCGACACGAATACTAGCTCCGCGGAGGAGTCCTTCTCTTCAAAAGCTTGAAGATTACTAGCTTGCTAAATTCTCTAGAGTAACGTTGCTACTAGTCTAGCTTCCTTCGTACAATATGGTCTCTTCTATCGAGCTCAAGTAAATCCTAAATTCCGTTTTCCTCCATATTAATTGAATCTTTGGGCAATCAATTAGGCAATGATTCATTGTCTCTTCAGCTTCATTGCATCTAGTGCACATATCTTAAATTCCTGGGATTCGGTTCCTGGGATTCGGCTATTGAGTCTGCTTCGAGTTGGTAGCCCATCATGAAAAGCTCTCCAAAGGAATATTTTCACCTTTGGCAGGCACTTGAGTTCCCAAGGCATGTTCCACAACTTTTTGTCTTGGCATTGTGCAAGGAGTTGATTTTTCGGTGGGTGTGAGAGTTGGAAGGACAATTTATATCCCGAGGCCACCGAGTAGAATCGTGCTTTTCTCCTTTCCAGGTAACTGAATCCTCTTCCTCTTGTAGAATTGGAGTTCGCAAAATTTATGCTGCTATGTTTGGGTTGAAGCTATTTCTGATTTTGTTTTCGTCTCACTGTCTGTTATTGTTAAGTAGTTGATTGACCCAAATGAGTTGTGGATCTATGCGAGCTATTTGGTAGTTTAAGATAGGACTAAAGTTGCTAATTCATGAATCTTCATAAATTCTGACCTAATAACCCATTCCAATCTTCCAATGTAGTCCCTGTTCTAAGATCTTCCTTCCTTCTAAAATGCTTCTCCATGCTCAAGAGAGATTTTGACCTGAGGTAACTCTTTGAAAAGAGGAATATCTATAGTACTTACTTTCGTAGAGTTTACTGATAAGAGAATTAGATTTTGTTAGAATCCTCTAGCTTTGTTTAGCCAACATAGCTAAATTAAACGCTTTTAGATCCTTAAATCCTAATCCTTCTTGTTTCTTTCTCTACAAATGATGTCCCATCTTATCCACTGCATTCTTCTATCTGAATCTTGCTGTCTCCACCAGAAATTCATAATTTTCTTTTGGATGTCTTCTAGGAGAGCTTCAGGTAGCTTAAAATATTTGAGTGTATAAATTGAAATTGTCATAGCCACAACCTTTATGAGTACTTCTCTACCACTAGCTGACAGTAACGATCTTTTCTACGCTTGTAGTTTTCTCTCCACTTTGTCCTTAATGAAGTTAAAAGTCTGTCTCTTTGATCTGTGGACCACTACTAGGAGGTCCAAATACTTATTCTGGGCTCCTATGTGGGGAATTTCTAATGTCTGTGCCAAAGAGTCACGAATATGGTCCAAGGTATTCCTACTAAAGAACACTGAGGATTCGGAGAGATTAACAACTTGACCATTGATCACTGTAGCATTCTAATATTCGCAGTAGCCTATCACATTCCTGAGGGTTCACCTTACAAAACAAAATGGATTCATTTGCAAAGAATAAATGGCATATCACCGAACACCTATTGTTTATTTTCAGCCCTGAGACTTCATTTCTCTGTTCTCCTTTGTGGAGCAGATAGGAGAATTTCTCTGCGCAAAGTAGAAAGAGGTAGGATAAAAGGGGATTGCCTTGTCTCAATCCCCTACACGGTTTAAAGAAATCATGTGATTGACCATCCACAGTAATAGAGTATGATACAATAGTAACACATTCCTTAATCCATTGAATCTGTTTTTCACATAACCCAAATTTCTCTATGATTTGGCAAATGAAACTCCATTCTATCATGTCGTACGCTTTACTCATGTCTATCTTCACAGCCATCTCGTATTCACCAAATTCTTATTTTTCAAAAAATGCATGAGTTCAATGCAATATGGATGTTATCGCTTATAAGTCTTCCTTTGATAAAACCACTTTGGTTGTAACTAATGATTTTATCAAGGATTCCTTGCATGCGATGAACTAGAAGATCGTATTCTAACTTATTGGCTGTACCTAACTCATAGTCTTTGTATTTTAGACTTTAGGGATTAAACAGATGTGGGTATGATTCAATGCCCCCAACATCCTGTCTCCAAACAAGAAATTTTTTATATCTTCACAAAGATCTTCCTTTATTACCTCCCTAAAATATTGATAAAATTTGGCAGAGAAACCGTCATCTCTTGGGGCCTAAAAGGGGTTAATCAAGAAGGTAATTTTTTAATTTCTTCTTCTAAGATCCTCCTTATGAATATCACCTGAATATCACCCAATGCTGACCTAGGATTGGATGAAGTGAACAGTTCTTGGAAGTAACTTGTTTCTATTTGAGCTATGCCACTCAGTTCAGAACTGGAATTTTTGAAACTGTCTGTTTTGTAAATTTTATTTTGTCTACAAATATTTTGGAACTTTGTATAGAAAAACTTAGTGTTCTAGTCACCCCGTTTCAGCCATTGCATTCCCGCCTTTTCTCTCCAATACTGCTCCTCATTTACATAAGCTTCCATTAATTCTTCTTCAAACTGCAGTACTTGAAGCCTATTTGCATTTTGCCTCTTATTCTTCTCCTGGTCTAGAAGCAATTTCAATTCTGAAATGTGTTTCTAAGAGTTATTAGTACTGGCTTTTGCCATTCCACTAATGCATGTCGGCACTTTTTCAATTTAATGAAAAATTTGAACATAGGAGAGCCTTCAACTTGAATTGTCCAGGCCTCTTTAATTATTGCAGTTGTCTACTCGTTATCACATCATCTTTCTTGAAATTGAAATCTTTTCTTTGATTTAGGTTTCTCCTTCTCGGTCAGCAGCATAAAAGAGCAGTGTTCTGGTCCGACATCGTCTAGGTGAAGGATGGTCGCTCTCGGGTACTCTCTTCTAAATTGAATAGATGAAAAGCATCTGTCAATCCTCTCTCTAATAAGATTATTCCCATATTGTTAGTTGCACCATGTGAATTTCATTCCTTCATATCCCATGTTGTAACACCCTACCACACAGAGTTTTACACCTAGGATGTAAAACAGAGGTGGCGAGGCGCTATGACCTCTAAAAGTATATATATATATATATATATATATATATATATATATATATATATATATATATATATATATATATATATATATATATATATATAAAACAAGGATAATATATCTAGGAGCCTTGAAAGAAAAAGGGTACGACGAAAATAAAATCGAAGGTACAACGCTCACGAGAAACGGAAAGATAGAAAGCTTATACAGAAAATCAAAAGACAGATATATAAAAGTAGAGTTCCAAATGATAGTTATGTAATCAAGATCTAGACTTGACCTGCAAAGTAAAGGTTGGCTAGAATATATATATATATATATATATACCCAAAAATAAACCAATAGATAAATATAAATCCTGTTTCTCCAAGTCAACTTCTAAGAGGGACAAAACATAATATATACAACATGGAGAATCTATACACATATATAAATATAAACCAAATACAAATACCAAGTTCCAAGATAGTTCTTCGCTTCCAAGAGTCTCCAGAATGCTCAGTGCGGTGCCTCTTGACCTGCATCTGAAAAGCAACAATATGTATGAAATGAGAACTGGAGGTTCTCAGCATGGTAAAGGTACCCACATAGTTAATATAAAAGGTCCCGAGGTAATCTTAGAACTTTGACACTCAGATATAAACTTAAAGGAATAAACTAAACTATAAATTTGGTAAAACTCTCTAAGGTGTCCAAGTCTCAATCTAACTTTAATTCTACAATTCACTTTCTGTCTCATTAAACTTTACAATTCACTCTCTATCTCCTCTAATCTAATTGTGATCTAACCCTTCACTTACTATTTCCTCCATTCCTCCAAAACTCCAGTGCACAGACAAGCAATACAGACAAAGTAAACATAAGTAGGATAATAATCACGTAGGCAAGCCCAATTAATGCACAATCAAACAAAAATAAACAAATGCATATGATGAATGCATGTCCTACGGCCGATGAGTCTCATCTGTCGGTTATAAAGCCAAATCCGACATGTTCGGTAGCTAACCTTAGACAGAACACCAAATACGAAGCAAGTAGGACAACGCTGGAACCCTTGTATCTTACCCGTGTACCCAGAGTAGGGGACAACTTCACCGTTGCCTCTCACCTAGGTGGTGTTACAATTCTCAACCCGGAGCAAGCGGCGACAGAACTTAACCCTTGCATCTTACCCAGAGTCTCGAACTCTGGATTAAGGATGTATTTTTGCAAAGCCATAGTCCTCCCTCTCAATTTGCAGCACATCCTTCTCCTCACTAAAGAAGAATTGGAATATGTTCCCTCCATGATTAATCACTTTAAATCTCTCAGGTTGTCTCCATATAGAATTCATTGCTGCCTCTATTGTTCCAGATAAGAACTGCCGATCTGCTAGCAATCTTCCTATTAGGCTCCTCTCGCATCTTTTTCGTCTTCCTTGGATGTCTTTTTCTTCAAAATTGATCACATTTTCCTCCTTCATGATTCCCACTCTATAGTTTCCTGTTGGTGTAGTACCTTGCACTGCCATACTTAATCTATTGACGTTTGATCACTTTGTTGACACTTGACGAAGCTTGACTGAAATTAGGATTACTCCACTAAACCCTAGCAGAGCACAGAGGTAATCCTATTAGGCCAAAAAATTCCTTTAGGGATATAACTAACATAAAGTTTAACCTGCAAAGTAAACAAAACTTAATTGAAAATAAATAAAATCAAATTAAATATTCTAATTACTTAAAATATAAATTAACAAACTACTAAATAATATACTTGTCATATTGCATTTTTTTAACAAACAATAAAATTTGCTAATATACCCCTTCATGTTACAAAACCTCAAAACCAATATTCAAAATTAATTATATTGGCTTGTCTTTCAAAGAACTAAAAATTTTATTTATTTTATCATCTGATACACTTATCAATTAATTATTAGATTGAAGGATAACTTTGAAACTCCTTAAAAATGTTATGGATAAAACAAATTGAAACTTTGATGTGATCTTAGTGATCAAAGGAAAAATCGAAATCAAACTTTGATGGAGCTGCAAACAAAGGGTTATGGAAACTCTGGAGACATAAGGGTGAAGTCTTTTAAAGATGTCTTAACAAGGAATGTTACTTCAAAATGAGAAGACGTCAATGACAATAAAATAACAGTGTATCCTTAAACAGTTAAAGGGACAGTTGACATGAATATCATAGAGAAACAAAAGGAGCATCATCGAAAAGTTAGCTATTCCGTTAATTACTGACGAGGTTATCCCATGTCTCCTCAAATATTGGCACATTCTTAGAGAGATAAAAAGTATAAAATCATTTAAAATAATACTCACTTTTGATTTGGTTGAAGATATGGAAGAAGCTTGAAAATCATCTTTCTTACTAAAATATTTTGGAGAAATAAGAGCGTGGCAGAAGAGGAAACAAATAGAAAGAGGATAGTCTGGATTGAGATTTTTAACATGTTGCTTCATGCATGGAATGAAGAAAACTATTGCTATGTGGCAAAAGTTTGGGAAACAACTATAAAGATGGAAGACAATTTTTTAGAAGGAAGCAATCGTAGATCAGCCAAGGTGATAGATACTTTTTGGGTGGCAACAATCCAAGGTAGAGTGGTTTTGGATCTGGATGGAGCAAAATTTGATATTTTTGTGATCAAGACATCGGCAGGAGATAGCAAAACCAACAATGACAATAACAATTTCGATAAAGGAAAGTCAACAAAAATGGAAAAACATGTCAAAGAGATATGCCCAAGTGAGAATGAAGAAGAATTTGTAGGTGCAGTCAATGATTTTTCAGATTATGATGACTCGAAAAGGGATATACAAGATGAGAAAGGAGAATTACTAAAGTTACAACACATGGAAAGGTTAGCACCTTGTAAATCTTCAAATTTAATTAGATGTATCCATGACGACAGACATATATACGAAGTGACTGAGAAAATACTATTTGAGAAGCAAGAAAGGACAAAAGTAGAAGATATAGAGAAAGTACAGTAAAAAAAAAAAGAAGAACAAAATATAGAGAGTGATGACATTGTGAATGGAGAGAGGAAGTGCCTGGAGAAGGGAGTAGGGACTGTTTGAATAATCATGGAGAAAGGGACCTAAACGTGATTAGAAGCAAGAAAGGATAGAAAATGAGAAAGTTTGAAAATTGGTAATAGAGTCAAGTGCAGTGGTTATAATGATGAAGAGGATATTATGTCTATTTTATAGGAACAAAATGAATCTGTAATACTGAAAAGAAGACAAGCAAAGCAGAAGAAGAAGCGAAGAAGTATGCCGAAATACTTAAGGCAAGGGTCAAAAAGTACGATGATTTTGGGGCATGGAGTGTGAGGGGTTGGGGTGTGAGAAGTAATAAGATTGGTTTATTTTATTAGGAGTCGTGGAGACAAAGAAGGTAAAAATTCATATGCAGCTATTTTCATGTGAAGTTGATAGTTGAGAACTGCTAGATAATTTGATATGTTTGACTAAATTGTTATCTAATAGTTCTCAACTATCCACTTCACATGAAAACAGCTGCATATGAATTTCTACTGACAAAAAAATAAATGATCACGAGTTTGATGTAGTAAGCTTATGAGGAGAGTCTGTTATAGTGAGACGAGTGAGCACTAAGGCTCAAAAGCGAGAGCATGTCTGTTATGTGGGAAGGAAATTAAAATAAGGGTGAATACCTATTTTGGTCCCTCATAATTTTTTCGAAGGACTACGAGGCCTCCGAAAAAAATACACGTTTTGGCCCCCTAATAATCAACTTCGTGAGACTATTTAGTCTCTCTGTCAATGATCTCTCTCTAGAACATGCTTATGTGACTCGTTAATCACTAATATATCCTCCATTTAATTTTTATAAGTAAAAACAATTTAAAAATCACTAATATTTCCTAGTTTTACATAGTAAATTTAGTCAATGTATTCGAAAAAGGTAACAAAAAAAACTAACAATTACCCCTTAAAAGACAACAAAACTCCCAATAAAAAGAATTTGTCAATCCTAGTTGGCTTTTAACGGATAAATCAACAGTTTAACATGCTACGTAGGCTTATTCCATTAATATAGAGAGAAAATATTGTCAAAGAGACTAACTAGTCTCACAGAAATAAAATTTAAAGGCTGAAAAGAGTTTTTTTTTTATTGAGGACATCACTGTCTTTCGAGTTAATTATCAAGAGTCGTTTAAGATTTTTTCTTTTAGAATAATAGACAACTATTTATTGTATATTTTGTTTTTTTTTTCTCCTGTATTTTGAATTTGTGGTTGCTTTGCTTTTTGTAACAATGCTTCACATTATTATCTTCACCTCTTGTTTTTTTAAAAAAATGAAAAATATCAAAAACAATTTTAATTTTGAAAAAATTAAATTGTAGGTATAAAATGTAACATTTGCCCTAAAAAATGTTACGTTCAGTCTTTTTGGTCAAGAAGAATCATTTAAAAAATCAAGTTAGTTTTATATTTTTTCATTCGTTTAATTATACTTTATATACACAAAAAATTAATAACTAATCAATAAGCTATGTCAAAATACAAAGTAACCTCATATTACACTTATAATCAAGTTTTATAATAACAGAATCAAACTTGAAATCAAGTTTATAATCAGACTTTATAAATAATATAATTAAACTATATTTTTACAATCAAAATACAATTAGAAATACAAAAAATGCATAACTAAAAATATTTTAGTGTTTATGCAAACTTTAATTCTTCTGCTATTAAAAAGTTAATTACTCTACTGCAAAACTTTTGTGGGAATATTTTTATTTACTCTCTAATATTCAAAATGTATTTTCGTTTTCTTTACTTGCACTTTTATTTCATTTTATTTTAAATACTAGCTGTTTTCGGATTTTTTTTTTTTAATGTTACCTTAAACTCGATACAAAAAAGATATTCTTATTGCTTCGATCAAAATTAATTGTAGCACACCCATTGAAAATTGGTAGATAGAAGATACTGTAATGTGATGAAACCGGAAAAAAATTCAATTCGATTATATTACTTTATCTACGTCTAATTTTTTCGACTAAAATTCTAACCTTTTTTTTTTTTTTAACAAGTGAGCTCAACACAATAAAGTAGAGCGACAAAATCACAAACAAAGTCTCAAACATAAAAAACAACCAATCAAAACCTGAAAACAATTCCTAATGTTATCTCCGACAATACCATCAACAACCAAAAGGATCCAAACTACACCATTCTCTGTAGCTGGTCAAAGATCTGAGAAACATCTCTTCCACTCCGGTTTCCTTGTTATTAAAGATCCGCCTATTCCTCTCTAGTCATACATTCCAAATAACTCTCGGTCCACTTTCTAATCAAATTTTCGGAAATTTCTCAAGCCATTTTACACTCAATAGAACTCTATCAATACGATTGCAGGAGCGGCTTCTGAACCAAGTAAATTTTCGATCATTCAACGGTAGGTCCACTAACTGCATATCTTGAACCTAATCCTTGAACTCTTCTGCCGATGCTGTAACCTGTCCTGACCTTTCTTCTCTTCAATCTGTATAACCTCATTAAAGTCTCTCATATAACATATCAGACCTCGACCTAAACCAGCTACAAAACTCAGTTCCTCCCACACAGCCAGTTTCTCCAATTTAGTATGAGCACCATATACTAAATAGAACGTACAATTAAACTCATTTTTTAACAGTACTCCTTTAACACATAACCATCTTTTTTCCTTTGTAACAATTATTTATTTTAAATTGCATGTCATCCCACATTGATAACAGACCCCCGAATATGCCTACCGACTCTACAAACTCCCACCCTACAGCATCGCTCCCCTAAATACGCATTACATCAAACTTAGTCACAACTTGCATCTTAGTTTCAACCAACCCTAATATATTCACTTTTGCTTCTTTCTTAGTTCTTTCACCATACTCAATTTTCCAACACCCCCTAACCCCTTAACAATTAAAGAACGAAAAATTATTTTAAAACTGTTTTACACACCTTTTTGAGATTTTTTGGTCTGCATCTTCGTGCCTTTTCTTTCTGCTTTGCTAATCTCCTCTTCTGAGCTAAAGCCTCATTCTATTCTTGAAGAATTGCCATGATATCATCTTCATCGTTGTACTGCACGGCTCCTGATTCAACAGCCAGCTCCCACGCCTTCCTATTTTCCAGCATCTGTTCCTCTCGTTCCAAATCCTTACCATCGCTATTCCTCGGATTTTTAACACTAATGTCCCCGGCACTCCCAGCTCCGATACTGCCTTTATCAACCCCCCGCACCGTCCAAAGTTAAACTGTCTACAGGTGCGTCATCTCCACCTATAACGGGACCAACTTTCGGACCAGCAGCATTTTTCCGAGGCACTAGACAATGCACCGCCGCTTCCATGTCAACATCGCCGTCCATGGAAGAACGTAACCCCGCCATCGTCGGCGTTGAGTGATATCCTGACGAAGACACAATCTCCAATGGGAGCGTACCTCCGGTTGAAGATCGCAGCAGCATACACCGCTACGGCCTGACGGCACCGTCTCCTCCACTAGTCTGTCGCTCCTCGCTGGCTACGAACTTTCCCAAGCTTCGTTGATCTGTTGCGGCGTCAGACCCTGCGATCTCCCTTTCAACTTGATAATGAACCACGACGCATAACCCAGGACTCGGAGTAGCTTCGACCCAGTCAACCCTCGCCCGACTCAGATTTACCAGCCCATCTCCTATAGCCGCATCAGCATGAATGTTAGCATGATCTGGGCTTTCAACTAAGGAAAAAAAGCCCAAGCTCTCTCCTTTGGCACACCTGTTACAATAAACTTTTTTGGGCCTACTAAGAAGCCTGCTTTAGGTTTCTTTTTTTCTCCAACAATCCTTACTTTTCAGCCCATCATTATTATAATCATAGCTTTTTTTTTTTTTTGATTCAGCATCATTAATCATCAAATCATTATATCCCATAAAATCCTTACTGCCCTCTAAAACAGGATCATCCGTTTTCCTTGCTATACGAATTTAAATTAAATTGCAATAACTCCATTCATTCAAAATATCCTCTGAAATTACTACTCTACCCTTATCCGTTTCTTCCTCCCTTGGCACCGCCATCACCAACTCAGCCACCGGATCTCTACTTTCCACTTGTACCATGGCGCTCGAACTGCTAGCAACCATCTCACAAGCTTTTGGGAGATAAGGATTACCTACCTCTTCAATCTTGCACTCCACTCCATAACTCTCATGACCAACCTCTTTAACCAGGACATCGAATTCGCTAGTACCAATTGTGATGTGAATCCACTCGTTGATGATGTCCATGATACAAGTATCTATTTGCACCCGTCCCACACTGAATGAGAGGCATGATTCCGTGGCTTTGTCACATCCAATTACTTCTCCCCATTGGTTTCCTATTATTCTGAACGTCTTCGCTGACCATGTATGCAGAGGAACACCAAAGTACTCTAACCATACCCTTCGAGTTTCACTGCGCTCCTCCTCATCCTATCTCCATACGCTGTGAAACATTAACATGATTCTTAAAATTGGAGTCATATATTGAATTGGTCTCTAAAATTTTAATTGGACTATAAATGTTCCTTAAATTGATCTTTTTTGTAGGTACATATGGTTAGTTTGTTTCCAAGGTTCGAAAAATCGGACCGGTCATCAAACCGCTCTAGCTACTGGTTCATTGGTTTATTGGTCCAACCGGTTTAACCGGTGGTTTAACCGAAAAAACTGTTTCAGAATAAAATAATAAATAAATTATATATAAACATCATAAAATATAATTATAGTCTAATATAAATCTTAAATATCTTCCAAATTTAAAACATATGAAATCTCAACCAAATCCATATGATCTTATCAAAATACAAAGTTAAATAGTGAAAAGAGCAATGGTGCAAACAGCAATAATACAACTAGAAATAATCATTAATCACTCCTAAATTAATTCAAAACAATAACATAACAAATAATCACCCCTAAATTAATTTAAAACAGCAGCATAACAAAATCACTAATCACAAATCACAAATCACAAATCACAGATCACAAATCACTTATCACAAATTCAAAATTCAAAACACTCAGTGCCATAATTCCATAACAAAACAGCAGTATAAGTGCATAACAAGTTAACAATAACAGCTTAACAAGTCACTAATCAGTAATTACAAATTCCAAACTCAAATCAGCAGCATTACAAAAGATCCAAGAAATCACAAATCACAAATTCAACCTCAAATCCCTAAAAAAGTAACACAGACTCAACTTTCCACTATCCTCAAATCAGTAAATCAGTAAATCAGCATTGAAGGTAGCTAGAGAAAAGGTGGTTTTGAAACCTTACAACAACAAAATCCCTGCATATTATAGATACAGCTTTGTTGTTCTGCATACTATATATTTCTGATAGACTAACACAATCAAAACCCCATCACCAATCTGTGGATGCCTATCACCAGAAGCTTTACCAGTTCCACCCAAAGTCACACTATGCAAAATTGACACATTGTTACCAATTACTGCAGCTTCATCAACAATTTGCTACAGCATTTCAGCCAGTCAACAATTACAAAACAGCAAAAGTGCAAAACACAAAAACACCAGTAACCCTCTTCATATTCTTCATGTTTCTGTATCAGAGGGTGAATTTCGAATACAATAAAAAAACTTACTAACCAACAAACAGAAATTGCAATTGAAATACAATAAAATTAGAAGACCAGAATTAATTTAATTTTCATATTATTTATTTCTTATACTAACCAACAAACAGAGGAAGATGAGCAGAGAAAGTTCACAGAGGAAGTTCACAGAAATTGAACAGAAATCAAAGTTCACAGAGGAAGTTCACAGAAAAAAGAACAGAAATCTAAGTTCACAGAGGATGAAGTTCGTGTTTCTTCATGTTTCTTATACTAAAGAAGATGAGCAGAGGCAAAGAACAAAGAAGATGAGCAAAGGACGAGTCACTCACCTGGGTTCGATGGAGGGCTACTGGTGTTGAGGACCACGCGACGATGAAGACGATGAGAGGGCTACTGGTGTTGAGAAGATGAAGACGATGGAGATGGAGGGCTACTGGGCAGGGAACCAGGCGACGATGAAGGGCTACTGGGGCGGCAGGACCAGGCGACGGCGGTGGCGCTGACAACCCGCGACCGCGGCGACGATGGAGGGCCACTGGGCGGCTAGGGTTCAGACTTCTACTGGGCTAGGGTTCATTGATTCACTCACTGTGAGACTGAGAGAGTGAGATGAATGGGATCAGGGGAAGAAGGGGGGGTGGGGTGCTCCACGAGCTGGTCGGATCGGGTGCCTTTTTTTAATTTTTTTAAAAACAATAAAAACGGTGTCGTTTAGCAGAACCGGCCGGTCACCGGTCCGGCCCAACCGGACGATTTTTGGCCGGTTCACCAATTTTTCAGCGGTTCTTTCTACAGCGGTTTTTAAGAGAAGACTAGACCGTTTGCATTGCCGATTCGCAGTTAAACCGGTCGAACTGGCCGGTCCGGTCCGGTTTTCAGAACCTTATTTTTTTCTTTGTAGGGTGACTGTCATCTTAATAAATTTTTCTATTAGTTTTAACATTTTATATCTCAATTTGTAATTTTTTATTGCTTATACTTTTAATTTTATATTAGAATGAAATTCGTGCAATGTGTGAGATGATAAATTAATAATAGTATATAGTATATTTTAATGAGTATTATATTATTTAAAAAAATAATTTAAATATATAAAAACTAATGTTAAATTTGGAGTGTGTTTTATTTAAAATATTTTGTAGTACAAAAGTTTTTTATATTAGAGTTGTACAAAGTTACATATTTATTTGTTGTTTTAATTGTCACATTTATTTTTGTTGATGGATTTAGTCTTCTTATGTGGTATTTGTCTTCTATTTTCATTTTCGGTTACGATTGCAGTTATTGCTTTCTTTTTCCTGTCATATGTTCTTGTGAAGACATATTTTTAATGAATTGTTGACTTTTATGCACTTTTTATTTTTTTTTTTCCATCTTTATATGTATGTCCTTCATCTGAAAATATATTTTGAATTTGTTTACTTTTTTTTCTCTTTAATTATCTCTTGATTGGTATGGCATCTTAGTTTGATAATATTAGTATTGGTGAATCTAGTTCTTATAAACAATAAAGAATATAAATGAATAATATAAATAACGCTTTGAATAAGTGAAATTTTTGTAATTTTACCTGATTTAAATTAGATAAATCTAAATGTTTCAAATAATTGTATTTTTGCATTCTCAAAATAAGCATCAAAATCACTTTATGAATCAATTTAGAACAAAATAAAGAAGGTGCAATCATAGTTATAGTAAACTAACCAAATTCCATAATCATATGTTAAAGGCACATATCCTCTTGTCTTTTTTTTTTGGCAAAGATTAGCCTCAGTCTCTTTATAATTTAGCTATTTTAGATACTAAGTTTTGATTTTGGTTATAGTGGCTCAATCCTTCTATAAAAAGGAGAATAAGATATGGGCAAATAAAGAACGATAATCTATTTTGACTAAATTGTGCAAGCAATACTTCACATGTAGAATAACAATTTCTATTCTGAATGTTAAAGAAGACAATCAACATTGTACATAAACTCATTTTTTTAAATGCACATTAATATTAATTGTGACTGTTGTAGTACAAAACTTTTAAAAAATATATATATAGAAGATTGTGCTGCTTGCAACTATTTCACAACTAAAAGGCCACTATTAATACAAATAAATAATCAATCAAAAATATTATTTAAAAAGGCATAATAAGAGAGGACTAAACAATGAATTCAAAAACTTATAGAAAATAACCTGTAAGGAGTTTGCTACACTGACATTTCTATCATTCAAATGTCAGTGCACTAAACCTGCGCAGGAACAAAAACCGTGCCGGATGTCGCTCTAGATTTCGCAATCGAGTTCCGCCAGAGTTCGACATCGCCATGGGTAAATCAAACCGCTAGAGGTAGCAAAAAATAGTGTGTTGGTTCGGAGAATGGTATTGGCTCATGGATTCCTCGGTTGAGGTACTGGGTGCCTCATGGGACCGCAAAACATGGCGAAAAATAGTGTCTTAGTTTGGAAAATAGCAGTAGATCATGAGTTCCTCGGTTAAAGTACTGGATGGCTCATGAAGAGGCGCCAATAAAGAGAGGGTTATGACATCCATGTTTTTACAGAGTAAGAACAGTAGAGATGAACAAAGAACTCCTTTTATTTCATTGAAAAATAATTTATTTTTTTATTTTTTAAATAATTTTACCAAATAATCAAACATTACTTAAATCTATTGTATAAAGAGTTAGTATCCACTTTTATATTTTCTTTTATCTCTTAGTGAACTAACTTATTTACTTTTGTCTATTTACAAAAACGTAAACTTCCTTGTTCATTATGTACAATACTAAACATTGATATATTGACTCTTGGTTTTATTTGACACTGTAGTTGAACCTTAATATAAAATTTGGGACACAATTTATTTCGAGAGGCAATTTTTACTGTTTTATTTTATTTTTTTACTAAATTATAACTAGAAAGCTATTAAATTATGGTACAAAATTTATTTCAAGAGGCAATTTATTTCTTTGAGCACACAACATAAGAAACAACGCATTTAGTGTAGACTCAGTACGCTGATAATTGATAACCAGGGCACCTAGACAACTGTGTGTCTGACTTTCGGCTATAATGTGTTTAAGTTTAATAAAGACAGTTCAAGCATCATCTCCGGCACTCCCATTGTGCTATAAGCACTAAACAAAATATACACAATGCAGCATGGAAATCTCCACAATTTACACTTTACTCGGTGAAAAAAATAGGGTAAATAATTCATGACTCGAGATTTATTAATGGTGTTCATCCTTTATAAACCTTTCTAGTTCATACCGAAGCTAGAATGCCTAGATTTTGTTACTACCTACTAATCAAAACCAATCACTGTAATTCCCCTAATTATCACTATCTAGAACCTAAAGCTGCAGTATCCTCTATAATCAAGACTAATTTCTTGCAAGAAAACGAAAAACGAAAAATATAGTCACACTAAATCAGGCACGTGACCAATATTCTCAAAGCAAGATTTTTCATTTTGAGGAGGAGCTTCTGCAGAAAATGCTGTTAGAGGCTCTGAAGCAGTACTAAGAGCTTCAAGTAGCATCGTCACCTCGGCCGTATCATCTAGGTAGTACCTCGCCTTGCTTGGTTTCTGCCCGACGGTACATGCAAAGATTTCTGGTGCTGCAGAGGTGTTTGCATTATAAGATTTGGTTAATATGGCCTCAAACATGTTCTCGTCGGATCTGTCATCCCCAATGCACAGCACAAAATCTGGGGATTTTCCAGCACTGGCTAGCTTAGACAGCACGTCTTGTGCAACTAGCCCTTTTGTAATTCCCTGCAAAGTTGAATTATTGTTGGTAAGCCAATACAACCATGCTACATAACCCAAGAACAACAAAACTTCAAATGTTCGATGAAAGTTACCCACTAAAGATCATGTTGCTCAAATGCTGAAAAATTTACCCACTTCTAGAGTGGATTCGTCAATTGAAATGAGCCTTTTGAATATACTGGACAAATAACAATTTTGACAAAATGAACCTAAAAAGATCTAAACAGCAGATATGTTCCGTTTGACAAACAAAACCAAACGTTTAGTCAATTTATTTGTATACTTATATACATTTGGTTTATTTTATCAAATAGAGCATATCTTTGGAGGATCATTTTGTCACTTGCATCTTTTGAAGTCCATTTCGTCAAAATCATAATATTTAGGGGTACAAAATGGCTATTTACTCTTTTTTTTTTGGGGTACTTCACTTAGGTTGAGATGAAAAAATAGGATATATATACCTGATGCATGACTTCAACAATATGCTGTCCCTTCTTAACAACCACAGGCTCATTTGCAAGAACACTCTCCAGGTGATCCAAAAGCTCCATGGCTTGCCAAGATCCAAAATTCGGGTCGGCATCATAGTAATGCCACACCAAGGCACTCTCTTTGGTCTCTATATACGAGCCATCAGTGGCTTCGGTATACGACCTCATCACAGGTTCAGCAATCTTTTTCCAAGCAAAATCTGTGCTTATGTGGCTCATTTCCCAGCTTGACTTGTTACCCCACCTATGGCACAGATCAAACAAATATATTGTCAATCTAGACAACATGCTAGCAAGTTCTTTATAATTGTTTTTAAGAGGAACGTATGGGATTGATTGAAATCAGTTAAGCGATGCCATTATTGTTAGTAAACAAATTGAAAATGACAAACTACAAAAGCACTAACCTGATAAAATAGCCATGTTCAGCTGCGATACCAAGATTCTTGCATTGATCAAACCAATCACCCAATGAGGATTTCCCGCGGCCACTGACAATAAACACTGTATTCTTAGGATCACTGCAAAGATCATTCAGCACCGATATAACCTGAGGGCTGGGTGATTTATCAATGGAAGATTGAGGTACAACTGTGCCATCATAATCCAAAAAGATTGCCCTGTGACTTGTACGTTTATATGCAGAGACAATGTGGCCATCCGAAAGCTTCCTGAAATTGGGAGAGAGGGACAAGACTCGATAATTCAGGCCGAAGCCGAGGCCCCAATGGTTCTTACTACGGTGATCCTTGCATGACATCACAAGATCTTGTTCAAAACTTTTAGCCCAGTAAGCCACATCATGAGAACTAACATATCTATAGTGCTTCTCATGCCGCAAAATTTTCTCTGCATTAGACATTGTAACAGCCGAATATAGAGCATCAGCTACAGCACTAATGTCCCATGGATTCACCCTGATTGCTCCACTGAGAGATGGGGAGCAACCTATAAACTCAGAAACAACAAGTGCACTCGTCCTCTCAGAATCATGGTCGATTTCTAAAGCTTCATCCATTTTAGGACTTCCCTGCCTGCAGACAATGTACTTGTACGGAACCAAGTTCATTCCGTCGCGCAACGCATTCACAATGCAACATTCTGCCATAGCATAATAGGCTGCCTTCTCATAGAAAGGAACATGGCGATCGATGATGATGACAGGTTCATAACCTTGAAAACCAAAAGTTTGATTTATCCTGTTAGCAGTGATGTATGCCTCCTCCTTTGCATCCTCAATATCCTTGCTAGAACCCCTCAGTGGATTCAAGATTTGGACCATGACCAATTTGCCACGAAGTGTCGGATATTCCTCCAGGAGTTGTTCAAGGGCCAAGAGCTTTAAACTTATACCTTTAAATATGTCCATATCATCAACACCAACAATAAGTTGTTTCCCCTTGAATTGTTCATAGATTTCTCTTGCTTTGGTAGTAGAAGAAGTATGGTCTAAGACAGATTGAAGTCTTCCCATATGAATCCCAGCAGGTAATATTTTGACGTATATTGTTCGGCCCAAGTACTCGAGCCCAATGTAGCCCCTCTTGGACTCGTATTCCAAGCCAAGCATTCGACTGCAGCAGGAGAGAAAATGGCGAGCATAATCAAATGTGTGAAAACCAATTAAATCTGCATTTAGCAGAGCTTTCAAAATTTCACCTCTGACCGGCAGAGTTCGATATATCTCGGATGTAGGAAAGGGACTATGCAAGAAGAAACCAAGCTTGATCCTGCTGTAACGCTTTCGCAGGAATGTTGGAAGAACCATTAATTGGTAATCATGAACCCAAACATAATCTATGTCCGGGTTAATTACCTCTGTGACTTTATTTGCAAATATCTTATTGGCAGAAACATAAGCCTGCCACAGTGTCCTATCGAAGCGATTGCTATAACCTGGATACATTGGCAGCATGTAATGGAATAGAGGCCATAAATGTTGCTTGCAGAATCCATTATAGAACTGATCCTCGATTTCGGAAGGAAGAAAAGTAGGCACACACTTGAATTCCTCCAGCAACTGATTAGAAACTTGCTCTTGCTCACTAGCATCAACATCAACCGTCAGAGATCCCACATAAACAACATCAACTTCAGGAGGGAGACCATCTTTTAACTGCCAAAAAATTGAGTCCTTGTCATAACTGAAACTCCATTTTCCAGAAGACTTATCCTTCTTAGCATCAAGAGGAAGAAAACTTGATACAATAATTATCTTCTGACGCTGTTCCGACTGGAAAGAATCCTCACTGCTTTGCTTGCTTTCTACGTCAGAGATAACTCCGGGAACAGTCATAACTCGCGGAAGTGCTCTTGGAGTTTGAGGGGTGTTTAAAATATTCCCTGACGCTAAGTCCAACAAATTGGTGTATGATCTTGCCACCATGGTTAATCTGAACCCCAGTTTTCAAAATTTGAGTATAGAATAAAGTATGAAACGGTGTCAACTAATCTCGAATTAATTACCAGAGAAAAGCAAGAACCTGCGAAGACACAAGAAATAGTTATAGCTATATAATGCAGCGGCACAAGACACAAGTACCAACCGCATCAAACTTCCCAAGTTCAATTAATATTTAATATTTAACTTTCTCATTGATGAGATTATAAGTCCAACAAGTAAAAATATCATTGAATGCTACAATACAAAGAAAATTTTACAGCATTATGAACAAGCAATCACAGAAAATTTCCTCACCAAGTTTGCAGCACGGCAATTCAATTCAATTACTGATTCAATATCTATTTAAAATGCAAGAAAGAGAAAGCTTCAACTTAGTTCCCATCTACAAATAAGAAGCATCACATTGCCTCAGGTAATACTTTGCTCAAATTGTAACTCAATGTTAAAGAAATGAAGAAAAGGCTACATAGATAACCATCACCACTTAGTATTATGATTATGAACCTTCTGGTGATAAATTTTCTTTCAAAGCTTCAAATTCACAAATAACACTAACTGGACTCTCTTCTTAAAAGAGAAGAAAAATATTCCAGAAAATCTAAACATGGGTTTAATTTGGTGGTTCTGGCACAACTCTCAGATGATCCGTTCTATACACTTACAAGCAGATTCAATCGGACAAACACATAATCACAAAACTAGAAAGGGAATCTAGATTTGAATAAATTGATGCAGTTAATCTCTGGAATATCCCATTGTATGGTTGTACCAGATCTTTGCATCACTGGATTCTATACAAGCACAGCGATATTTTACTATATATAATTACTCAGTACAAAATATTGGAGTAAAATTTAGCTAACTAAATCAGAACATGAAAGGACATCTGCATTAAAAAGTCTGATTTCTAAAAACTCGTATAAAGACAAGGAAAGTTGCTCTAATAAATGCGGCGGATAAGGAGTAACACTACATCCTTATTCTAAATTTTCTTAAAATTTCTTTCCCTGCAAACGACGAGCTAATGTTGCTCACTAGCTGCTCCTAAGTAAATTTTTTCTTAATAAAGATTTATATTACAAGTTGTGTTTCCCATTCTTCATACACTTTTAAGACTCCCAAGAGCTGTAAACTCTAGAATAGAAAGAACTTCCTGCCAACGTCAGTAGTATGTCACTATACTTTCAACTATAATGCAGAAAAATTCAGCTTAAAACATTAAAATACAAAAATTGAAACAGAAGTATTCAAGAAATGCATATTATAAAGCAAGATTTGTTACCTAAAGTTAACTCAAACTCATGCAGCCTATATCAGAAATATCCCTTTAGACCCAGACTCTAAATCATCCAACTTGATATAAGGACAGAAAGTTTTTATTGGAAACACAAAATTATAGAACTTATATAAGTGATTTTCCATCAAATCGTTGTATGAAAAAACCACCAACCGTAATAGATTGCGCAAACTCGTGCACATCTCTTTTCAAATACTAGCCTATCACACTATTTGTCAATGCCAATCATATGAAGCCTGTGAATGAGAAGGCGTTACCGTCAGAGACAGCTAGACAGTACAGCCTATCAGGACCTAGCAAATGCGAAATTTCCGTAACACATTCCTATGCATATCACTCAATTAAGGAAACCAACTTATTGCTTTCTTCATTTTGGATACTAGATAAATTCATGGAATCCATCTACTCAAAGTGTTCCTGCATAGTCCCTATGCTTAATACAGAATACTTAACAACCAAACATTGTCCCCATAGTGTCATGTCAATATTTATTAGCAAATCATAGTAGCAAAATTCGAAGCACACATGCTACACCTGAGTTGCAACTACATGAAATTGCGCATGAGGCTTTGTTTGTTAATGCATAAGAGACACAATTCAACAGCTGCACTTCCCATTTTTTTCTTCTGTTTCCATTCCAAACCTCTTTAAAGTGGTTTCATTTAAACTAAAGTTGTCGCTATGCGCGCAAAGCGTAGCATGTCGACAACACCATCAATTTTGTAGCACCATGATTCATGGCATTCATGCACATGCAACACAATCATGCTTTCAACTTTTCTTTTCTCTCTCAGAAAAGATACTTTATCCAATTATCCAAAAACTCCTAAGGCAAAAAATATCGAAAATCCACAAGACCCAAATAGCAAGGTTAAAGAAAGAGTAGCAATGTATTTACCTGAAAGCTTAAAGATCAAGAATCAGTGACTGTACAGAAGAATCATCAACCTGATAAGCAAAAAACAAGAAACAAAATCAGATACCAAAAAACCCATGGGGATTATCATAATTTATTTCTCCCTATGTGCCTGATGAGGAAGCAACAGGAATATGAAAAGGAACGTTGGTTATGTCGTAGGAGAAGAAAATTCAACCCAAGTACAAAACTAGTCAATGAAAAATCACAAGTTTGACACATTCTTACCTTTCTTCAAGACCCTCTCTATGAACAGAGAAACAATGATGAGAATATACAGTTCGAGATGAAGAAAAGAATGAATGAATCAAATAGAATTCATGAATTTTGATGAAAAGAGGGGGAGGGATATGAGAGCTATGAACAGAAGTGAAGCAAGAATGAAAGAATTTTTTGTCAGCAAAGAAAAGATTTCTTTATTTTTTAGACAATTAAGTGTGTTAGGTTGGAAGCTGGTGAGGTTTGTGGGAGTTTTATGAGTTAGAAACCAACTAAAAGAAACACACAGAATATTTATAATATTTTTTTAATAATTAATGATGATTATTGAGTTGAAAAATAAAAACTGGAAATTATGTTGGGATAGGATTTTATTTTATTTTCTTTTGGCTCCGTTTTGTTTTTTGGGAGGATTTGAATTGCTTTTGTGTTAGCTGGAGAAAGTGTTTACATTGATTCAACAAAGGATGCTGGCGACAGATTAAACGTTAGAAAGTCAAAAAGGGGAAGCAAAGATACTGCTTGCATTTAAATATAGTAATAATAATTTTAATAATTTTGTGGAGACAGAAAATCATCCTAGTTGGATTGCAATCACCAAGATATGTTTTTTATGTCCAAATTATTTATATTTATTATTATGTGGCGATACTTTTTTTATAAATTTAATATTTATTTTTCTTAGAGTTCTGATAGGTATATATATTCTTTCCGTCTTTTTTCTTACATATACATACAAGACATCATATATCAACAGAAATAATATTAGATACATATTGAAAATTAATTAATAAATCTCAAA
The DNA here is from genome assembly GCF_059453495.1 of Arachis ipaensis. NCBI lineage: Eukaryota > Viridiplantae > Streptophyta > Magnoliopsida > Fabales > Fabaceae > Arachis > Arachis ipaensis. The sequence goes on from NC_142440.1 coordinate 130,153,777, forward strand.
ATAAATATATATATTATTTAATTTATTTTTAATATATATTTTTATATGAACAATTAACTTTTTATGTATATTATTTGAAATGATTGTATTAGTATTGATATCGTTGTAGTAGATAATTATATAATTTCCACAAAAATATGAATATTTGTTTGAAGAGAATATTAATTGAAAATACACATAATTACACTCGAAAGGAATTAATCATGTTTTCTAATTTTCCAATTATAAAACGGGGATAAACTTGAAAATCCAAAGTATATCAACATATTTAGATTTTACATCTTATCTAAGAATATATAGATTATAAAAAATATTAATAGAACTAACGTCCTTAAAAAAATAAATACATAACTTATATCCCTTTTATTTTTATTTTTTTTTTACGGTTAGATTATATATTAAGTGATAAATAAATTTAAATGATGATATAAGATTGTAACCCAAAATAGAAAATGAATGAAATAAGAATTAAGATCACTTATTCCAATTTGCAAATCTAGTTGGTCTTACGTTATGGTCTTGGGATGAAAAGTCTTTGCTTAGTACCAGAAATGCCCTTTGTTGAATCTCTTGTTTCTAAAAGACTTTGCTTAGAATCGTAGCGTCTGTCACGGGAACACGTCATTCGGATTGTAATGTTTTTCACGTTGTTATTTTGTTGGGAGTACTTGGAACAGAATGATGATATAATATGCCAATAGTCAAATCTTGAACATGCTTATATTTCCTCCTCCTATTCTCAAACAGATCAATTTCTTGTTTATTTGGCATTCTTAAATTTGAATAAATAAATCATTGCTATAAAATACTTGAATGTACCTTTTCTTATCCTTATTGTTATTTGATTTGGTTAAGATTTAAATATAATTATTATTAATTCTAAATATCAACAAGAAAAAAAATTCATTCTCTCTGCTTCTTCTGTACTTCTTTATTATTTCTAGTAAATAGTAATCTTAATGTTATTTGTTTCCAACAATAATAAACTTAAAATAATGCTCAATTTTCAAACAAAAAAGCCACTATAGATAAATAAAAGTTTCTTAGAGTAGAAAAAACTCCTTTCATTATTTCATATAATTAGTTATGTCAGAATATATGTGTTTAAAGAGAAAAGAAAAAGAGGGGGAAAAAATACAAAAGAAAAGAGAAAGGTGGATAATATAAGACATTTAATGTAATCACGTCGATGACTATTGACGAATAATATTGAAGGGCAAAAAGGGATTACCACGAAATAGGTCAACGCCACTGTTGGAGTGGATATAATTTTGGACCACGCCCGCACGTTTATTTTGGTAAGTATGCGTTAGATATGATAATTAAATAATTAATAATAAATCACAATTTTAATGACCATTCTACTTTCTTCGAGTTTGCCATATACTTGACTTTGAATTTGAGTTGATACATACGCCTCACGTATAGTATGATGAATCTTTCTTTTTTCCTGCGGTGCATTTTAGTCCGATAAATTAAACATTAATTTATTGTAAAATTAAATTTTATTTAAAAAATTATTAGTAGCCAATGAATTATGATATATATAAATTAAAATAAAATTTGAATTCTTAAAAATTTATCATAATATATAAAAAATAAAATTCAAATTCTTAATATTTATTTAAACGAAGAATTAAGTTAACTATTTGACCATTCTAAATTAATTGTACGATGGAGATAATTGACCATTAGACAAAGCATATCCTAAATTATTTATTTCTTTTTCTTTCCGTAATATTTAGATTTAATTTATTAAATAAAAAGGGCAATACTTGATTCAATTCGTTTAGGGATCTAGTAACATGAAACGTAAACCTAAATTTATTTTCTTTTTGTTGTTACGGTGAGCACTTATAAAGTTTTATAGATTACCCACTAAAGTAAGTTTTACATCCGCAAAGATAAACTGAGCTCGAATATCTATATTTTCATAATATATATAATAGGAATATGAAAGAATAATTAGTGTCAATTATTTTTGAAATATTCTTTATTATATAATTCATAAAAAAAATATTTTCAAGATTTGAATCTAAAATTTTTTAATTAAATTATAAATTATTTAGTATCTCAACTAATTTTATTTTTATACATATTTAATAAATAACATGTTAGTGAGTATTGATACTAATTTATATAATTTGAATTTTTTTTAATCCGCTGTGTTAATTCTTCATTTTAATTTCTTTCTGTGACAAAAAACCTAAAATATGTATTTAAAATATGCAACTTTTTTAAGTTTAGAAATTTCGGGCAATGGGACTGGATGCAGATAAACACAGACTTGTCCAACAAAGTCATAGCAACAAATACCAATAAATAAACCAAAAAAAAAAAAAAAAAAAGCAGAGTCACAGTAACAAAATAGAGGACACGGCTTCTAGTAGGTTAGAGTAGTTATGGTCTCTTCTGTTGACACATTAAACTGATGATGAAAGTGTTATTAACTTATTATCTCATTGACCCGTTTGACACGCATATAACGCACACCTTTTTCATCTTTTATAATACAGGTAGATTGAATTTAATAAAAAGAAGACTAGACAAAAATATATATAAAAGTTCACATGAAAGATATAATTATGTTTGAATTATTTAATAAGTTATTTGTACACATTAATTTTATGTTTCGATGGTCCCGTTTATCACTCCAGCAATGAGAGTGTATCTTCATTAGTAAAATTAAATAGGGATAACGATTTCGTTCAATCTAATACTGTTTTTATTAGTGATGTGATTCTTTATGACACATTAAATATTTGATTTTAAAATTTAATTTTTAAGTAAAAGAATTTGTCTCTATTATTTCTTTTTATAGCAACACAAATTATTGAAGAAATTTTTGAAACCCTAATAAAGAAAAAAAAATAGCTATATCGTAATGAAAGAAGAGCTCCATCTCCCTTAATTGTGCCAGTATTTTCGACAACTCATCTTTATTCGTTGCTAAAAAACAAGAAGAAGTTTTACTATAATAACGACAACTATTTATATGGGTTTAAATGTTTAATGCAGTGATGTTCAAGTTTAGAACTAATTTAAATCCTGAAATTATTTTTTGATGTCTTCTGAAAAAGGTATCATATTGTGTTATATTTTTTTATAATTTTTTTTATTTCATGATTTGTGTTCTTTTGTTTTTTTTTTTTTTTGTGAATGAATGCAGCTCAACACACTAAGTGGAGCGTAAGAGAACAACAAAAGAACTAACATAAGTGATAAAGAAAGAAAAAAAGAAATAGCCAACACCACGAACGCTAAAATTTATCCCTTGTCATCTCCGACATTGCCATCAACAACAAAAGGGATCCACACTTAACCACTCCTTATAGCTTGTGAAGGACATATGGATAATCTCATCAATCCCTTTTCCTTTATGTTGAAAAATTCTTTTATTCCTTTCTAGCCATATATTCCAAATAATCGCATAGAAGCACACCATCCACCTTTTACGCATTTCCTTGCTACTGGATATCTCCGTCCAACTCGAGAAATGTTCCTTCAACGTCCCTGCGAATGCCCATTGCCTTCTAACAAATGATAGCCATGCACACCAAACCTGCCAAGAAAAATCACAACCCAGAAACAAATGATGATCATATTCAACTCCTTTATTACATAGCACGCAAACGACGTCTTGTTGGTTGATAACCCCAAATCGACTCAATCTCTCCGTTGTATTGATCTTCCCAGTCAAAACAAACCAGACAAACAGTTTTACTCTTGGCGGAACTAGCCCTTTCCAAATTGTCCTAGTAAAGCTATAGCTTGTTGTATCCTCCGAAATAATTTCCGTCTGCAATACCTGCACAAAAGAGTTAGTAGAAAAGACTCCTTGTTTATCAAATTTCCATACAAGTCTATCCTCTCTGCCATAAGCTAGTTTGACCAATCTTAGTGCCTCATGCAGTTGGTTCACAAGATCCAACTCCCATTGAAACAACTCTCGTCTCCATTAGAAGTTCCATATCCACTCAACCCCATCCCAAAACCCACAATCCCCTATAACGGATCCTCTTTGGTTTGAAACTGAGAAGAGCCTTGGAAACTGATCTTTTAGAGAACCTCCACACAACCAGACATCCTCCCAGAAGCGCGTTCCTCTCCCATCACCAACCTCCATAGATAACCCAGTAACCATCTTCTACCTTACTTGATCTTTGAACTGTATCTGGCATATATCTTTCCAGGGTCCCCCCCCCCGGACAGGTAAAACCTGGGAGGATAGCAACATATTTGGGTCCAAGTTATTGCAAGAGCAAACCACCTTCTTCCACAGGGGACATTCTTCCTTTGAAAAATGCCACCACCACTTAAATAAAAGGGCTGTGTTACGCACCATTGCATCCCCGACTCCCAAACCACCAAACTTTTTGGGCACCTGCACCACCTCCCACCTAACCAATGCCATGCCATTCTTACCACCCTCCTTGCTCCATAGAAATCTTCTCTGTAAGGAAATCACACATGTATCAATTTGTACTCGGCCGACGCTAAAGGAGCTACACGATTCTGTCTCTTTCTCACACCCAACAACCTCGCCCCATTGGCTGCCTATTATCTTGAAGGTTTCCCCAGACCACGCATGTAACGGAACCCCGAAACACTCCAACCATACTCTTCGGGCTTCACTTTTCTCCAACTCGTCCCACCGCCATACATTATGAAACAACTATAAGAGGCTATTCATTTTGAATGTGTAGGTCTCTTCTGCATTCAACAGACTGTCAAAGGTCAACAGAGCTTTATATGCTCCCATTTTGCGCACTTGAACAACTTGAGAAAAGTTCTTCGCAACCATATCCTTCAATGACCTAAAGTCAATAGCCTTTGTCGATCCACCTATTAGGCTTTTCTGTAACCAGTCCAAATTTTCTTTCACCACAGTCACCTCCACCTTCTTCGTCCACCCATTCCCATATGGGTCTTGCACTGTTCCCTCTTTTGCCAAATTTTTAGTGGAGATGGCTGAAGCTTTCTGGTTCGCTTTGCTTCCTGGTTGCATCTGGCTAACTGTAGCTTTTTGATTGTCAACTCGTGGCTTCATTTTGTCCGAGTTTTCCACATCAGGCCTTCTCCTGTATTTGGCTTCCCCCACGAAGATGACCTTGCCCCTGAATCTTATACGATTCATTTCTGTTATAGCTTTCAAGGCACCTCCTTTCGTAGTGTACCGTATGAACGCAAAGATGTATACATTACCATTCTTTTGTTTCCTTGATAAGTATATGTCATTTATGCGCCCAGTCCAACTAAACAGTTGGAATAGTTCTCTCTTCGATATGTCTGCTGGGAGATTATCCACGAAGATTGAGAATGACTCGTTCTCTAATCGTCGATACTCTTCTCGATTCCAAACTCTAGGATCCTTGACCTGACCTATCGTTCTATCCCTCCCTGTGTTTCCCTCCCACTCTCTTTCTCTCACTCTCTCACTCATCTCGCATAATAGCTTTAGTATACTCCGTCAATTAATTAACCGTTTCCGTTAATATTTTGCCACATAAATCGTTAAATGACATAGCACTTCTTCTTTTGTTATTTCTTAAAATTGCATAGAAGATTGATAAGAGATGTGAGTATTTTATATAGGTTGATAAAATTAAAGAAGGTGGAAGAAATATGAAAATTCAAAGAAAAAAAATAAAAAAAAAAGTTTATGGAATGAGTCATGTCCAAAGAAGGGAGATAAAATACTGTTAGAGCACCAAAAAAAGATAAATATGTGAAGAAATAGCTGTTAGTCAGCTTAAAAATTTTTTTTTAAGTGTATTAAGAAAATAATGATGACTATTTGTCTAGGATTGAGAACTTGTATCTTGTTGTTTATGGTAATTGTTTAAAATTGAAGTTTGGAATGTAACTCATCTACTAGGTTATATTTATTGTGTAATTCTCCTTGAATGAATGAAAATTTATTTCCTAATTTATGTCAATTCTAAACAGGTCCAAAAAATAATTGAATTGCAAAACAATTAAATTTTAAAAATAATATCCAATTTGTCACCAAAGAGCCATCACTAATGAAAACATTAGTGCCATGCTAGATGAAATCATTACATATATAAAGTTTTATTAATGGAGACATATTTTCATTGTTAGGATAATGAATGTGACCACAGAAAGATAGGAATTATTTGTACACATAACTCATTAAATAATTATGTTTTTTTTTTTATAAATTTTTAGGTATATTTTTGTCTATTCTTTTTTAATAAAATTATATGTGCACATCAAAAGTTATTATATATTTTTATATAAATATATTATATAATTTATTTTTTATATATATTTTATATATATATATATATTTCACACAAATTAAATTAATTTAATAACTAATTTTTTATATACACTTAACATATTTATCTAATCTGATATATTAAAATGTTAGTCAATTTATAGTCCTTTTTTTGGTCAGTGTCAATTTAATCTAATTATGAAAATATGGGATTAATGTGCCTATGAGTTTTATTTTATTTATTAAATATTATAAGAATAATAAATTTAAAATTAATCATGATAATAAGTATTTTATTTTTTTATAATATGGTCTTAGATTAAGTTCTTAAAAAAATAAAAATAGCAAAACAGAATATCTTTTAATAAAAGAAGATTGTGCATCAAATTCTTCTCAATCCCTTCGTTTATATCAAATAGATAAGTATATAGAATTATAGATATATAAATTCTTTCTTCTATAATAAAAACAATTATACTTTTTGAAAATATAATTAGTGTAATTCTCCTAACCGAAAAACTAAGGAGAGATTCTATCACCGTTTGTGCAAGACAAAATTCTTATTCCATATTTGATTACAACCACTCATTCCTCTCTCTTATATCTTCACACTCTATCTTAATTATTTTTTTGCTAATAAACTTATGGGGAGGACGAGTCACTGTTTTTCCATGGTATATATAAAAATAAAAATACTATTTATATATTAAAATTAATCATCAAAATTAATTATTATATATTTATATAATTTAATTTATTTTTAATATATATTTTATATTTTAATATATATTCTATATTAATAACTAATTTTAGTGATTAATTTTAATATATACCTAATATAATCGTATAAAAAAATTTTATATACGTACTAACTATTAACTACATTAATCAAATATATGATACATTTAAAATAATATTCTACCATTTTTGCTATACTTAGAGCTATCCCAACTGGATCTTTTTCAAATGGATTTTTTCTCATTTCTATCTAATCTAGTGTATCTACAAGTGTAATAAAAAAAATGGACTAATAAAATTTAGAAAGCAAACGATAAAATTGATGCATATTTTCTTAATGACGGAATGAAAATAATAATAAAAAAAAAAACAAAAACAAAAAAATAAAGCGGAGATCCCTAAGTCTCATAATTTAAACATCTTTAAACATTGCTTTCTAGATATTACTAGTACTACTATCAGAAATATGAACTTGTGGCTAAAGTAAAAAAAAAAAATTGTGGTGAAGACAACATTAATAACAAATGTAAGATCTGTAGTTAACAAGAGTGACACATTTTTATCTAGCCAGTGTTTGGCCTGGTAACTATAATTTTGTGGACTGTAAAGACATTTAAATAGTCACGGTTTTGACATGGTTGCCCACACTTCAAACCGTGGTTAAATGAGAATAATGTAAGCAAAATATATAATTCTGTCATATTATTTTGCATAACTAATAGTGGCAGGCCAGATTTTTTTTCCATTTTTTTCCGTGGCTAATCTTGGTGGGTTATTTAGCCACAGTTATTTCTGTGGCAAAATAAATTCATGTACAAAAAAGTTTTGACCGGTCGAATTTTTTTTCACATTTTTCTCCGTGACTAATATTAATGGACTATTTAATAACACATAAATTCGTGGCTAAAATTAATATTTTTTTAAATAAGCTCTCGGCCATAATTACTAATTAAATAGGTTTTTTCCAAATTGAATTGCATATATTTCTTTCTATTATATATATTTACTAACATTTTAAGAATATTTTATAATAATAAATACCATTAAAACAACCATAATAATTATTAAAATAAAATTAACAAACTACATAATAACGGTAAAAATATACATTTTCATATAAAGACTAAAAACAAATAAGCCGAGTTCTATAATTCTATACAATAAAAAATAAAATTATCTTTAATAACAGTGTAAACTAGATAGAAATTGACACTAAAATTAAAAGGCATGAGGTGTGCATCATTCCGACTGAGTGTGTGGCACATGATCAGAGAAGATAGGTACTTCATCACCGTATTTCTGTCGTAGAAATCTATGATGAGTTGCCACTTGATCCTTAGCTTCTTGAAGTTGCCTCTTTAAGGCTTGGTTTGGTAAAGCTTTTCGAAGAGGTGCTTGTACTTTTTAAAAGCCCAAGCTTCTCATTTTGTTTTTGATAAATCAAAAAGACCATGTGCTTGTGCTTACAACTTTTAAAAGATCGGGGTACTTTTGAAAGCACCTAAGATAGAGTTTTTCAAACTTGGCATGTGCTTTTCAAAATTTAAAAGTCTAATATAACCTCATATGTTAACTAATTTTTAAATTTAATTCTTGCATTTATGTCTATTATAGTATTTTTAAATTTTAAAAGCTATTTTACTAAACGCAATTGTTGTTGCTTATGTTTATTAAAAGCTATTTTTAATTTGATTTACCAAACATAAATGCTACAACTTTTAAAAAGTCATCTTTTACAAGTTAGCTTTTATAAGCTACTTTTGAAAAATAAAAATTTTACCAAACTAAGCCTAAATCTGCGACATGCTGTTGCGATACATTGCTAGAACCTCTGCAATTTGCAACTCCAAAGATGCGCTTTGGCTTACCAAAATCACTGGGGATTGTAGCATTACTAAAATCACGGACTCGCTTACCATTCTCAGAACCACAGACTTTTCCAATTGCATCATCTGGATGAGTCAAGACTTTCGAATGAATACCTTCAGTAGCAGCACGCTCTTAATCTTGAGGCAAATGTTATGATATTTTTTCCTACAAACAAATGCCTATTGCATTGGACTAGTGTATTCACATAATTAATTCATTAAAAAAAATATACAGCCATATAAAAAAAGGGTCAGACACTTATGGCTAATCGTTGTCCTTCTCTGCTTACATAACTCTCATCTTTCTTTAGCAAAGTTGATACAATAACCTCGCTTCGACATACAGACCCTTTCCAATTGTTTCTCCTAATACAATAAATAGATTTTTAAAGGTATTCACAAATTTTATTATAAACTATAATTTTATAAGTAAATAGTATAATAGAACTAGGCACAATAAATTAAAAACAAAAATTTACCATCTAAATTGCTCTTCTAGCATTGCTTTTACTTCCACCGACATGTGAAACTATAAGCTTCTCACGATTTCTGGCGTTTTGCAAACATTGTTTCTATGATTTTCAAAAACAAGAAATTAGTAAGTAAATGTTACCAAATAACCATAGCCAATATTGAATAAGAAAACACAAAAGCATAGAATAACTATTTACCTTTGTTTTAGGATCCATATAGTGGTCCACAAAAGCAGTCCATTCAACAGGTGGTATGTCTGATGAATTTGTAGCTAGAATTTATGTCTTTCTTTTGTTAGGATAGAAGTATTGTCCTCGTAAATAATACTTATGGGCCTTCCATCTATTACCTAAGGTTCTTAGAGCCCATTTGACGCTAGCAGCATAATCAAATTCAAAATTATTCTTGAAATAATTCATAAATAAAATCAATAATTAAATGATAACAAATCAATAAACATACACATCAAAATGAAGCAACTTACTTCAATAAATTTTCACTGTCTTTTTGTGTTATCTTTTGGCATCTTATCCCATCTTTTGATTGATATGGGACAAAATCTAATTCGTCGAGTGACTTGACCAAAAAATCTCACAAACAGGTTCGAGCCATTATCTCGACCTTGTTCATCTGCATCCAATTCCATCATGACCTTTTCACTTTTTTTTTCAAGGCCCAAACTAGGAATAGAATTTTGGGGGTGGAAGAAGCTATAGTGTTATATCATTATTCTAGCCTCTTTTATATTTGGTGGTAAACTTCTTTTGTAAAGTACTTGCGATTGACCTAAAAAATGTGATAAAAACTTTGTTCTTCCTTCATGTGAAACTATGATATCCTCTCAATTTGTAATTTGTAGGTACCTTTTTGGTTAACTTTTCGGTTTTTTTAAATAATTATTCTTTTGTAATGTAATTGTATATAACTAGTTTTAGCTATATCAAGACATGTTCATTCCAAAAAGGAAATGCCAATCAAAAGTAGAAACTATGCTACATGCTATTTGATAGGGTCTTTAAAATAGTTGACATCTCACTCTTATGATTCTTCAATTTTGAGAATTTGACATGTTATTGTGTCCATGTTGAATTTCCAAAAAATAGCACATTCTCATGGAAAAACAAATAACAAGATTCAACATGGACATAATAACATGTAGAGCGAACATATCCTCTACAAAATGGCTTCATGTTGAGATCAAAATCTTTTATAACAGCTTGAATTTCTGGTGATTCAGTTGTAGAACGAACATATCCTCTCTTACGAAAAAAATTTGCAATGTGTCGCTCTATGATGATGAATTATTTTCAACGTGCCTACTCAAACTCACATGCTGGCTTGTTTGTAACGCTCGTCTACATAGATAAAAAATATAATGATTTATATTCAATGATCAATCTTGTAGGTGCTAGCAAATAATTAATCTTTAAAAATTACCATCAGATCCAAAAAAATAACATCATCATCCCAGTCAGATGCTGTTGTAAAATATGGAAACCCAAACCTTTGTAGATACTTCACGCTTAGTGCATATATCTCCTACAAGTTCTCAAATAAACAATTTATAGATAATTATTAAATGGTTACATGATACTAAATTCAATAACAAAGAACGAAGATAGCAAACCTCTAGAGCAGAATCCATAGCAGAGAATGGGATACTAGTGTAGAATATGGGGCACTAGTGTAAAATACATGTGAGAAGGGAGAATTTTCACAAATATTGGTATGAGCATTGAGTGCTATCAGCTAAGAATGAACATTAATCTTGTTACACTAAACGTCAGAGGCCACATTGAATACGTGTTGCAACGAAGAGAATAGAGGCAGAAGCCATCTCCTTAGCAAATTTGATGCTTTCACAGCATTCAAGAAACTCACGCTCTTCCACAGTAATCCAAGTTGAGGATTTTCTGCAAGGTCGTGCGACTTGTGATAATAATATGTCACCTTACTCAGATAGGATTGTCATTTTGTGTAACCTAAACAGTAAGAAATTTATTGTGAATTAAAAACATAATTAGTCAATTTTTTTATAAGATTCATATAAACTAATAAAATATTAAAAAATTAATAGACATAACTTTTCAGGAGGATGTTGTTTTGCCTGTGAGATTTTCTGTTATAGATGAATTCCAATAGTTAACAAACCAAATAACATAATATCTATTATAGCATTTAACAATTTAAAATAGACGTAAATTTAAACAAAAATAAAAAAACATTAATTTTGATTCACTTCACATACCCTAATTCAAATAGTCCTCCATATCAAAATAAATTAAACTACACTAACATACAATTTTTGCATAAAATAGTAGCCATCAAAACTAAGAGTTAATACTGAAATTAATTGGTTGATCTACAAAACTGTAAAATTGGGATGATAAATTAAAAACAAAAGACAAATGCAAAATAGACATAAATATATTACTTTTAACTATTAGACTTACATGAATTTAATTATTAATTAGTAATTAAATTAGTTAATATTCCAATTAATCATAGTTAGTAGTTTATAGAATTAGTTAAAGCTATAAATATGTACTCTCTTTGTACTATTCCAACTAATGCATATTGTGAATTAAACATTGGAACTGCATTTTTCCAGAAAGACTACTGTTCACACCCTGGGTCGAGCTATCCGATCCGGGATGTTCAGTAATAAAGCAACCAACCTCCTCAGGTCAGGCTATCCGACCTCTTCTCAAAGAGGTCGGTCAAATCGACAGGAAAGCCCAGTAAGGGATCCAAATAGAGGAACACAACCCAAATCCAAAGGCAGTCCAAGCCTATAGAGATAAGGGCGGTTCCTTTGAAGATAAGCTGATCTCAACTCAAAGATAAGATAAGATAAGATAACTAACTTATCTTATCTAATAAGGGTCACTCTACACCAATATAAATACACTGGAGCACCCAGGTATAACTCATACTCTGATTCTAATAAAAACCTGTTTAATACCCATGCTAACTTAAGCATCGGAGTCTCTTGCAGGTACCCCCCACCTTCCGGTGATCAAAGATCAGCAGTGCAGCCAGTCCAACAAGTCAGACATGACAGCTCCGGCCGCCACCCATCAGCCGGACACGTCATCTCCGACCCATACAGAAGATCTCGTCCGAGATCGACCTACAGTTTCAGGTAACCCTCGGAACATTAGCGCCATTGCCGGGGACCTGGAAGTCATCCCATCACCATGGCGGACGACCATGACAACGACCACGATTCGGATTTAGAGGATAGAACACCGCACAAAAACGCGGACACTACACTGAAAGATACCCCGGAATCTAACAGGGACAAAAACTCATCGAATCCAGGGGTGATAGAAGCACTTCAAGATCGTTTAAAGCAACTTGAAAAAGAAACCCAGCACCAACGAGAAGTTGGGAAGGATCTACAAAGAGAGGTAAGGCGACGCCGAGAATTAGAAGATAAACTTTTAAAACTCGAGGCCGATCTCAAAGCCAAAGCTACTCGGACCACCCCTGAGGATAACTCTCGTAAAGATCAAGATCCATTCACTAGAGAAATTGATGAGCGGATAATTTATACGCTTTTTGGCATTGTTTTTAGTAGGTTTTTAGTAGAATCTAGTTACTTTTAGGGATGTTTTCATTAGTTTTTATGTTAAATTCACATTTCTGGACTTCACTATGAGTTTGTGTGTTTTTCTGTGATTTCAGGTATTTTCTGGCTGAAATTGAGGGACTTGAGCAAAAATCAGATTCAGAGGTTGAAGAAGGACTACTGATGCTGTTGGATTTTGACCTCCCTGCACTCAAAGTAAATTTTCTAGAGCTACAAAACTCAAAATGGCGCACTTCCAATTGAGTTGGAAAGTAGACATCCAGGGCTTTCCATCAATATATAATAGTCCATACTTTGGCTGAGTTTAGACGACGTAAAAGGGCGTTGAACGCCAGTTCTATGCTGCTGTCTGGAGTTAAACGCCAGAAACACGTCACAAACCATAGTTGAACGCCAGAAACACGTTACAACCTGGCGTTCAACTCCAAAAGAAGCCTCTGCACGTGGAAAGCTAAAGCTCAGCCCAAGCACACACCAAGTGGGCCCCGGAAGTGGATTTATGCATCAATTACTTACTTCTATAAACCCTAGTAGCTAGTTTATTATAAATAGAACTTTTTACTATTGTATTAGACATCCTGGATTGTATTTTTGATCCTGTGATCACGTTTTGGGGGCTGGCCATTCGGCCATGCCTGGACCTTCATCACTTATGTATTTTCAAACGGTAGAGTTTCTACACTCCATAGATTAAGGTGTGGAGCTCTGCTGTTCCTCATGAATTAATGCAAAGTACTACTGTTTTTCTATTCAACTCAGCTTATTTCGCTTCTAAGATATTCATTCGCACTTCAACATGAATGTGATGAACGTGACAATCATCATCATTGCCCCACGAACGCGTGCCTGACAACCACTTCCATTCAACCTTAGATTGGATGATTATCTCTTGGATCTCTTAATCAGAATCTTCGTGGTATAAGCTAGATTGATGGCGGCATTCATGAGAATTTGGAAAGTCTAAACCTTGTCTGTGGTATTCCGAGTAGGATTCTGGGATTGAATGACTGTGACGAACTTCAAACTCGCGAGTGCTGGGCGTAGTGACAGACGCAAAAGGAGGGTGAATCCTATTCCAGTATGATCGAGAACCTCAGATGATTAGCCGTGCTGTGACAGAGCATTTGGACTATTTTCACAAGAGGATAGGATGCAGCCATTGACCACGGTGATGCCTCCAGACGATTAGCCATGTAGTGACAGCGCATCGGACCATTTTCCAGAGAGGATGAAAAGTAGCCATTGACAATGGTGATGTCCTTACATAAAGCCAGCCATGGAAAGGAGTAGGACTGATTGGATGAAGACAGCAGGAAAGCAGAAGTTCAGAGGGACGAAAGCATCTCTATATCTTTATCTAAAATTCTCACCAATGATATACATAAGTTTTTCTATCTTTATTTTCTATTTATTTATCAAAAATTTCGAAAACTCCATAACTATTTTATATCCGCCTGACTGAGATTTACAAGGTGACCATAGCTTGCTTCATACCAACATTCTCCGTGGGATCGACCCTTACTCACGTAAGGTTTTATTACTTGGACGACCCAGTGCACTTGCTGGTTAGTTGTATCGAAGTTGTGAATGAAAAACAATTTATTAAGACGTGCGTACAGAGTTTTTGGCGCCGTTGCCTGAGATCACAATTTCGTGCACCAAGTTTTTGGCGCCGTTACTGGGGATTGTTCGAGTTTGGACAACTGACGGTTCATCTTGTTGCTCAGATTAGGTAATTTTCTTTTTGTTTTATTTTTAAAAATTTTTCAAAAATCTTTCAAAAATTTCTCATCTGTTTTCGAAAAAAAAAAATTTAAATCAATGTTTTCAAAAATATATTTTTCTTCAGAATTTTTAAGAATGAATTCTAGTGTTTCATGATGATTTGTTGAATCCTGACTGGCTGTAAGCCATGTCTAATCTTTTGGACTGGGGTTTCAACTTATCATCACAAGAGCTTGTTGATTCTCACACACTTAGTTGCTCTATACATGGAAAGTATAAATATCTTCTAAAGCTTGACTGGCTATTAAGAGTACAAAGATTCTTGGAATTCATATTAAAAATTTTGGAATCCTTATTTTTTCTTTTTCATATATAATTTTTGAAAAAAATCCAAAAAAAATTTAGAAAATCATAAAAAAATCAAAAATATTTTGTGTTTCTTATTTGAGTCTTGAGTCAATTTCAAGTTTGGTGTCAATTGCATGTTCATCTTGCATTTTTCGAAAAAATCATGCATTCATAGTGTTCTTCATGATCTTCAAGTTGTTCTTGGTAAGTCTTCTTGTTTGATCTTGATGTTTTCTTGTTTTGTGTCTTTTCTTGTTTTTCATGTGCATTTTTGCATTCATAGTGTCTAAGCATCAAAGATTTCTAAGTTTGGTGTCTTGCATGTTTTCTTTGCATATAAAAATTTTCAAAAATATGTTCTTGATGTTCATCATGATCTTCAAAGTGTTCTTGGTGTTCATCTTGACATTCATAGCATTCTTGCATGCATTCATTGTTTTGATCCAAAATTTTCATGCATTGCATCATTTTCATGTTTTTCTCTCTCATCATTAAAAATTCAAAAATAAAAAAATATCTTCCCCTTTTTCTCTCTTAAAATTTCGAAAATTAGATTTGACTTTTTAAAAAATTTTTAAATCTAGTTGTTTTTTTTTATGAGTCAAATCAAATTTTCAATTTAAAAATCCTATCTTTTTCAAAATCTTTTTCAAAAAAAAAATCGAATCTTTTTCATTTTTCTTATTTATTTTCGAAAACTATAAAAATATTTTTCAAAAATCTTTCTCTTATCTTTATCACATAATTTTCGAAAATAACATCATCAATTAATGTTTTGATTCAAAAATTTCAAGTTTGTTACTTACTTGTTAAGAAAGATTCAAACTTTAAGTTCTAGAATCATATCTTGTGATTTCTTGTGAATCAAGTCATTAATTGTGATTTTAAAAATCAAATCTTTTTCAAAACTAATTTCAATCATATCTTTTCAAAAATATCTTTTTATCCTATCTTTTTCAAAATCATATCTTTTTCAAAAATTTGATTTTAAAATATCTTTTCTAACTTCCTATCTCCTTATCTTTTCAAAATTGATTTTCAAATTTGTTTCAACTAACTCATTGACTTTTTGTTTGTTTCTTATCTTTTTCAAAACTACCTAACTAACTCTCTCTCTCTAATTTTCGAAAATATCTTCCCTCTTTTTCAAAATTTCTTCTTAATTAACTAATTATTCTAATTTTTTATTTTAATTTTCGAAAATTACTAACCTTTTTCAAAAATAATTTTCGAAAATTCTTCTCTCTCATCTCCTTCTATTTATTTATTTATTTACTAACATCTCTTCCTCACTCACCAAAAATCCGAACCCCCTCTCTCTCTCTGAGTTCAGATATTCTCTTCTTCTTTTCTCCTACTCACACAGGGACCTCTATACTGTGGTAAAAAAGATCCCTATTATTATTTTTCTGTTTCCTTCTTTTTCATATGAGCAGGAGCAAGGACAAGAATATTCTTGTTGAAGCAGATCCAGAACCTGAAAGGACTCTGAAGAGGAAACTAAGAGAAGCTAAATTACAACAATCCAGCAAGCACCTTTCAGAAATTTTTGAACAAGAAGAGGAGATGGCAGCCGAAAATAATAATAATGCAAGGAGGATGCTTGGTGACTTTACTGCACCTAATTCCAATTTACATGGAAGAAGCATCTCCATCCCTACCATTGGAGCAAACAACTTTGAGCTGAAACCTCAATTAGTTTCTCTGATGCAGCAGAACTGCAAGTTTCACGGACTTCCATCTGAAGATCCTTTTCAATTCTTAACTGAATTTTTGCAGATCTGTGATACTGTTAAGACTAATGGAGTAGATCCCGAAGTCTACAGGCTCATGCTTTTCCCTTTTGCTGTAAGAGACAGAGCTAGAGTGTGGTTGGACTCTCAACCCAAAGATAGCCTGAACTCTTGGGATAAGCTGGTCACGGCTTTCTTAGCCAAGTTCTTTCCTCCTCAAAAGCTGAGCAAGCTTAGAGTGGATGTTCAAACCTTCAGACAGAAAGAAGGTGAATCCCTCTATGAAGCTTGGGAGAGATACAAGCAACTGACCAAAAAGTGTCCTTCTGACATGCTTTCAGAATGGACCATCCTGGATATATTCTATGATGGTTTGTCTGAACTAGCTAAGATATCATTGGATACTTCTTCAGGTGGATCCATTCACCTAAAGAAAACACCTGCAGAAGCTCAAGAACTCATTGACATGGTTGCTAATAACCAGTTCATGTACACTTCTGAGAGGAATCCTGTGAGTAATGGGACGCCTCAGAAAAAGGGAGTTTTTGAAATTGATACTCTGAATGCCATATTGGCTCAGAACAAAATATTGACTCAGCAAGTCAATATGATTTCTCAGAGTCTGAATGGAATGCAAGCTGCATCCAACAGTACTCAAGAGGCATCTTCTGAAGAAGAAGCTTATGATCCTGAGAACCCTGCAATAGCAAAGGTGAATTACATGGGTGAACCATATGGAAATACCTATAACCCCTCATGGAGAAATCACCCAAATCTCTCATGGAAGGATCAAAAGCCTCAACAAGGCTTTAATAATGGTGGAAGAAACAGGTTTAGCAATAGCAAGCCTTTTCCATCATCCACTCAGCAACAGACAGAGAACTCTGAACAAAATACTTCTAATTTAGAAAACTTAGTCTCTGATCTATCTAAGGCCACTGTGAGTTTCATGAATGAAACAAGGTCCTCCATTAAAAATTTGGAAGCACAAGTAGGCCAGCAGAGTAAAAGAGTCACTGAAATCCCTCCTAGTACTCTCCCAAACAATACAGAAGAAAATCCAAAAGGAGAGTGCAAGGCCATTGAAATGACCATCATGGCCGAAACCACAAAAGAGGAGGAGGACGTGAATCCCAAGGAGGAAGACCTCCTGGGACGTCCAGTGATCAATAAGGAGCTTCCCTCTGAGGAACCAAAGGAATCTGAGACTCATCTAGAGACCATAGAGATTCCATTGAACCTCCTTATGCCATTCATGAGCTCTGATGAGTATTCCTCTTTTGAAGAGAATGAGGATGTTACTAAGGAGCAAGTTACCAAGTACCTTGGTGCAATCATGAAGCTGAATACCAAATTATTTGGTATTGAGACTTGGGAGGATGAACCTCCCTTGTTCACCAATGAACTAAGTGATCTGGATCAACTGACATTGCCTCAGAAGAAACAGGATCCTGGAAAGTTCCTAATACCTTGTACCATAGGCACCATGACCTTTGAGAAGGCTCTATGTGACCTTGGTTCAGGGATAAACCTCATGCCCCTCTCTGTAATAGAGAAACTGGGAATCTTTGGGGTGCAAGCTGCTAAAATCTCATTAGAGATGGCAGACAATTCAAGAAAATAGGCTTATGGACAAGTAGAGGACGTGTTAGTAAAGCTTGAAGGCCTTTACATCCCTGCTGATTTCATAGTCCTAGATACTGGGAAGGATGAGGATGAATCCATCATCCTTGGAAGACCCTTCCTAGCCACAGCAAGAGCTGTGATTGATGTTGACAGAGGCGACCTAGTCCTTCAATTGAATGAGGACTCCCTTGTGTTAAAAACTCAAGGTCATCCTTCTATAAACATGGAAAAGAGGCACAGTAAGCTTCTCTCAAAACAGAGTCAACCAGAGCCCCTACAGTCAAACTCTAAGTTTGGTGTTGGACTCCCATATCCAAACTCTAAGTTTGGTATTGGGGAGTCTCAACAATGCTCTGAACATCTGTGAGGCTCCATGAGAGCCCACTGTCAAGCTATTGACATTAAAGAAGCGCTTGTTGGGAGGCAACCCAATTTTTATTTATCTAATTTTTATTTTCATTATTTTTCATGTTTTATTAGGTTCATGATCATGTGGAGTCACAAAATAAATATAAAAATTGAAAACGGAATCAAAAACAGCAGAAGAAAAATCACACCCTGGAGGAGGATCTTACTGGCGTTTAAACGCCAGTAAGGAGCATCTGTCTGGCGTTCAACGTCAGAACAGAGCATGTTTCTGGCGTTGAACGCCAGAAACAAGCAGCATCTTGGCGTTCAGACGCCAGAAATGCACAGTGAAGAAGAGCTAGCGCTGAACGCCAGAAACAAGCATCTGGCTGGCGTTCAACGCCAGAAATATGCTGCATCTGGGCGTTGAACGCCCAGAACAAGCATCAATTCGGCGTTTAAACGCCAGAATTGCATGCAAAGGCATTTTACATGCCTAATGGGTGCAGGGATGCAAATCCTTGACACCTCAGGATCTGTGGACCCCACAGGATCCCCACCTACCACCACTCACCCTCTTCCCTCTTCTCAATGTTCATCATCTCTTCCTAATAAACACTCTTCCCCAAAACTCTTCACCAATCACATCAATCTCTCTTTCCTATCACCACTTCACCACTCACATCCATCCACTCTTCCCAATAAACCTACCTCATAAACTCCACCTACCTTCAAAATTCAAAATCAATTTCCCACCCAAACCCACCCATATGGCCGAACCTTAACCCCCCTTCCCTATATAAAGCCCTCCATTCTTCTTCATTTTCACACAACACAACCCTCTCTTCCCCTTCTTGGCCGAATACACCTCTCCCTCCTCTCCTCCATATTTTCTTCTTCTTCTTCATCTATTCTTTCTTTTCTTGCTCGAGGGCGAGCAATATACTAAGTTTGGTGTGGTAAAAGCATAAGCTTTTTGTTTTTTTATTACCATTGATGGCACCTAAGACCGGAGAATCCTCTAGAAAAGGAAAAGGGAAGACAAAAGCTTCCACCTCCGAGTCATGGGAGATGGAAAGATTCATCTCTAAAGCTCATCAAGACCACTTCTATGATGTTGTGGCCAAGAAGAAGGTGATCCCTGAGGTCCCTTTCAAGCTCAAGAGGAATGAGTATCCGGAGATCCGGCATGAAATCCATAGAAGAGGTTGGGAAGTTCTAACAAACCCCATCCAACAAGTCGGAATTCTAATGGTTCAAGAGTTCTATGCTAATGCATGGATCACAAGGAACCATGATCAAAGTAAGAACCCGAACCCAAAGAATTATCTCACCATGGTTCGGGGGAATTACTTAGATTTTAGTCCGGAAAATGTAAGGTTGGTGTTCAACTTGCCAATGATGCAAGGAGATGCACGCCCCTACACTAGAAGGGTCAACTTTAATCAAAGGTTGGACCAAGTCCTCATGGACATATGTGTGGAAGGAGCTCAATGAAAGATTGACTCCAAAGGCAAGCCGGTTCAACTAAGAAGACTGAACCTCAAGCCTGTAGCTAGAGGATGGTTAGAGTTCATCCAACGCTCCATCATCCCCACTAGCAACCGATCTGAAGTTACTGTGGATCGGGCCATCATGATTCATAGCATCATGATTGGAGAGGAAGTAGAAGTTCATGAAGTCATCTCCCTTGAACTCTACAAAATAGTCGAAAAGCCCTCTCCTGGGGCAAGGTTAGCTTTTCCTCACCTCATTTGCCATCTATGCAATTCGGCTGGGATTGACATAGAAGGAGACATTCCCATTGAGGAAGAGAAGCCCATCACTAAGAAAAGGATGGAGCAAGCAAGAGAGCCCATTCATGGATCTCAAGAGACGCATGAAGCTCATCACCATGAGATCCCGGAGATGCCTCAAATGCATCTTCCTCCACAAAACTATTGGGAGAAAATCAACACCTCCCTAGGAGAATTAAGTTCCAACATGGGACAACTAAGGGTGGAACATCAAGAGCACTCCATCATCCTTCATGAAATAAGAGAAGATCAAAAAGCAATGAGGGAGGAGCAACAAAGACAAGGAAGAGACGTAGAAGAGTTCAAGGACATCATTGGTTCCTCAAGAAGGAAACGCCACCATCACTAAGGTGGACTCATTCCTTGTTCTTACATTCTCTGTTTTTCGTTTTCTCTATGTTAAGTGCCTATCTATGTTTGTGTCTTATTACATGATCATTAATATTTAGTAACTTTGTCTTAAAGTTATGAATGTCCTATGAATCCATCATCTCTCTTAAATGAAAAATGTTTTAATTCAAAAGAACAAGAAGTACATGAGTTTCGAATTTATCCTTGAACTTAGTTTAATTATATTGATGTGGTGACAATACTTTTTGTTTTCTGAATGAATGCTTGAACAGTGCATATGTCTTTTGAAGTTGTTGTTTAAGAATGTTAAATATGTTGGCTCTTGAAAGAATGATGACAAGGAGACATGTTATTTGATAATCTGAAAAATCATAAAAATGATTCTTAAAGCAAGAAAAAGCAGCAAAGAACAAAGCTTGCAGAAAAAAAAAAAGAAAAGAAAAAAAAATAGCGAAAAAAAATAGAAAGAAAAAGAAAAAGCAAGCAGAAAAAGCCAAAAGCTCTTAAAACCAAGAGGCAAGAGCAAAAATCCAATAACCCTTAAAACCAAAAGGCAAGGGTAATAAAAAGGATCCCAAGGCTTTGAGCATCAGTGGATAGGAGGACCTAAAGGAATAAAATCCTGGCCTAAGCGGCTAAACCAAGCTGTCCCTAACCATGTGCTTGTGGCGTGAAGGTGTCAAGTGAAAACTTGAGACTGAGCGGTTAAAGTCAAGGTCCAAAGCAAAAGAAGAGTGTGCTTAAGAACCCTGGACACCTCTAATTGGGGACTTTAGCAAAGCTGAGTCACAATCTAAAAAGGTTAACCCAGTTATGTGTCTGTGGCATTTATGTATCCGGTGGTAATATTGGAAAACAAAGTGCTTAGGGCCACGGCCAAGACTCATAAAGTAGCTGTGTTCAAGAATCAACATACTGAACTAGGAGAATCAATAACACTATCTGAACTCTGAGTTCCTATAGATGCCAATCATTCTGAACCTCAACGGATAAAGTGAGATGCCAAAACTATTCAAGAGGCAAAAAGCTACAAGTCCCGCTCATCTGATTGGAGCTATATTTCATTGATAGTTTGGAATTTATAGTATATTCTCTTCTTTTTATCCTATTTAATTTTCAGTTGCTTGGGGACAAGCAACAATTTAAGTTTGGTGTTGTGATGAGCGGATAATTTATACGCTTTTTGGCATTGTTTTTAGTAGAATCTAGTTACTTTTAGGGATGTTTTCATTAGTTTTTATGTTAAATTCACATTTATGAACTTCACTATGAGTTTGTGTATTTTTCTATGATTTCAGGTATTTTCTGGCTGAAATTGAGGGACTTGAGCAAAAATCAGATTCAGAGGTTGAAGAAGGACTGCTGATGCTGTTGGATTCTGACCTCTCTGCACTCAAAGTGGATTTTCTGGAGCTATAGAACTCAAAATGGTGCGCTTCCAATTGCGTTGGAATGTAGACATCCAGAGCTTTCCATCAATATATAATAGTCCATACTTTAGCCGAGTTTAGATGACGTAAAAGGGCATTGAACGCCAGCTCTATGCTGCTGTCTGGAGTTAAACGCCAGAAACACGTCACAAACTAGAGTTGAACGCCAGAAACACGTTACAACCTGGCGTTCAACTCCAAAAGAAGCCTCTGCACGTGGAAAGCTAAAGCTCAGCCCAAGCACACACCAAGTGAGCCCCGGAAGTGGATTTATGCATCAATTACTTACTTCTCTAAACCCTAGTAGCTAGTTTATTATAAATAGAACTTTTTACTATTGTATTAGACATCCTGGATTGTATTTTTGATCCTGTGATCACGTTTTGGGGGCTGGCCATTCGGCCATGCCTGGACCTTCATCACTTATGTATTTTCAAACGGTAGAGTTTCTACACTCCATAGATTAAGGTGTGGAGCTCTGCTGTTCCTCATGAATTAATGCAAAGTACTACTGTTTTTCTATTCAACTCAACTTATTTTGCTTCTAAGATATTCATTCGCACTTCAACATGAATGTGATGAACATGACAATCATCATCATTCCCCCACGAACGCGTGCCTGACAACCACTTCCATTCAACCTTAGATTGGATGATTATCTCTTGGATCTCTTAATCAGAATCTTCGTGGTATAAGCTAGATTGATGGCGGCATTCATGAGAATTCGGAAAGTCTAAACCTTGTCTGTGGTATTCCGAGTAGGATTCTGGGATTGAATGACTGTGACGAACTTCAAACTCGCGAGTGCTGGGCGTAGTGACAGACGCAAAAGGAGGGTGAATCCTATTCCAGTATGATCGAGAACCTCAGATGATTAGCCATGCTGTGACAGAGTATTTGGACCATTTTCACAAGAGGATAGGATGCAGCCATTGACCACGGTGATGCCTCCAGACGATTAGCCATGCAGTGACAGCGCATCGGACCATTTTCCAGAGAGGATGAAAAGTAGCCATTGACAATGGTGATGTCCTTACATAAATCCAGCCATGGAAAGGAGTAGGACTGATTGGATGAAGACAGCAGGAAAGCAGAAGTTCAGAGGGACGAAAGCATCTCTATACCTTTATCTGAAATTCTCACCAATGATATACATAAGTGTTTCTATCTTTATTTTCTATTTATTTATCAAAAATTTCGAAAACTCCATAACTATTTTATATCCGCCTGACTGAGATTTACAAGGTGACCATAGCTTGCTTCATACCAACAATCTCCGTGGGATCGACCCTTACTCACGTAAGGTTTTATTACTTAGACGACCCAGTGCACTTGCTGGTTAGTTGTATCGAAGTTGTGAATGAAAAATAATTTATTAAGACGTGCGTACAGAGTTTTTGGCGCCGTTGCCTGAGATCACAATTTCGTGCACCAGAAATCATGAAGACCAAAATCCTCAAGGACTTCAAACTTCCGAATATGACTTTATACAATGGCACTACAGATCCCAACCATCACCTCAGCAATTTCAGAAGTAGAATGTACCTCACTGACGCCTCAGATGCAGTTCGCTGCAAAGCTTTTCCAACGACTCTCACAAAGACAGCAATTAGATAGTTCGACAACCTACCTCCGAAGTCCATCTCAAGCTTTGATGACTTAGCCAAAATATTCCTGGCCAGATTCTCCATCCAAAAAGATAAGGCTAAGCACGCCCCCAGCCTATTAGGAATCAAGCAAGGAGATCGGGAAAGCCTTCGCAACTACATGGAAAGATTCAACAAAATATGCCTAGACATACAAAGCCTACCAACAGAGGCCGCCATCATGGGCCTCATTAACGGCCTAAGAGAGGGACCTTTCAGCCAATCTATATCAAAGAAGTACCCCACATCTCTGGACGAAGTGCAAGAACGAGCGGAAAAATACATCAACATGGAAGAAAATTCTCGACTAGGAGAAACCTCAAAATCTGGATTCGCCTACCGAGACAAAGATAAAGAGTCCAAAAAAAAAGAAGATCGACAAGGGGAAAAAATTAAAAAATATCATAATTACACCCCTCTTAGGGTGTCCCTGGTAGATGTTTACAAAGAAGTCTGCCACACAGAAAAAATACCCCAGCTCGACCACTCAAAGGCAAAAGAGGAGGAGGAAACCGGAATGAATATTGTGAATAACATCGAGTCCGTGTACACTCCACCAACGAATGCTTTGACTTAAAAAATGTCATAGAAAAATTAGTGAGAGAAGAAAAACTAGATCGGTATCTGGCCACCCGGGACGATGAGCAAAGAAAAAGGAGAAGAGATGAGGAGATTGGATAAACCGAGCGATCACCTCGAACACCAGAAAGACATGTCCATATGATACATGGAAGGTTCGCAGGAGGAGGAATCTCCAAATCATCTCGCAAAAGATATCTCAAAGAAGTATATCATGTCGGAGGAAAGGAGGAAGCACCCGACATCCCCAGAATTACATTTACCAAGGAAGATGCATACGGCGTCATCTCAGGACATGACGATCCCATGGTCATCACCATTATACTGGCAAATGCAAATCTCCACCGCATACTGATAGACCAAGGGAGCTCCACCGACATCCTATTCAAAACTGCCTTCGACAAGCTCGGCCTGGAAGATAAAGAACTCAAAGCATATCCAAACAACCTGTTCGGACTGGGAGACACTCCAGTACAACCACTGGGATACGTCCCACTACACACAACCTTCGGAAAAGGAAACCAATCCAGAACACTCAAAATAGATTACATCGTGGTCGACGTGAGTTCAGCCTACAACGCACTAATAGGTCGGACAACATTAAATCAACTCGGCGCAATAGTTTCAAATCCACATCTATGCATGAAATTCCCAACTGTAGAAGGGATAGCTATGATAAAAGCAGATCAGAAGATGGCACGCCGCTGTTATAACGAAAGTCTAAACCTTAGAGGCAGAGGAGAAGAATTCCACGCAATCAAACTGGGTGGAGTTCAGAGGCGAGAATAATTTCGTCCACAACCTGAAGGTGAAGTAGAGAAAGTCCAGATCGGAGACATCCCAGACAAAACAACCAATATTGGCACGACTCTAAAAAGATACATAAAAGAATCACTCGTACAGTTCTTACGAGAAAATGCCGATTTCTTTGTGTGGAAGGCTGCAGACATGCCAGGCATAGACCCCGAGTTAATGTGTCATAAGCTAGCAGTCTACCCTGGATCTCGGCTAGTACAACAGAGGCACAGAAAACTCGGACCTGAAAGATCCCAAGCTGTGGAAGAGCAGGTACAAGCTCTACTGGAGGCAGGATTCAAAAGAGAAGTCAACTACCCACTATGGTTAGCTAATGTCGTCTTGGTGAAAAAATCAAACGGGAAGTGGCGAATGTGCACCGACTATACAGATCTCAACAAAGCCTGCCCAAAAGACCTTTATCCACCCCCAAGTATCGACGCTCTAGTATATGCCTCCTCCAGATATAAATACCTCTCGTTTATGGATGCATATTCTGGATACAATCAAATCCCAATGTATCCACCCGATCAAGAAAAAACCTCGCTCTTAACACCAAAAGCAAACTACTGCTACATTGTGATGCCTTTTGGTCTCAAAAATGCGGGAGCTACTTATCAAAGGCTAATGAACAAAGTTTTTTCGGATCATATCGGAAAAGTCATGGAAGTTTATGTGGACGACATGTTGATAAAGACACAAAGTGAAGAGACATTATTGTCCGACCTGGTCCAAGTGTTCGACACTATAAGGAAGCATGGCATGCGACTCAATCCTGCAAAATACACCTTTGCAGTAGAAGCTGGCAAGTTCTTAGGTTTTATGCTCACACAAAGAAGAATTGAAGCAAATCCGGATAAATGCCAGGCCATACTCAATATGAAGAGCCCAACTTGTGTCAAAGAGGTACAACAACTCAACAGGAGATTGGCAGCCTTGTCCAGATTCCTAGCGGGATCAGCGATAAGATCTCTTCCCTTCTATACTACTCTAAGGAAAGGAAAGAGGTTTGAATGGACAGCAGAGTGCGAACAAGCCTTCCAAGATTTCAAAAGATTTCTAGGACAATCACCTATCCTATCTTGACCACGAGAAGGAGAACCACTCATATTATACCTCGCGGTAGGAAGTCGGGCAATAGCCTCAGCACTAGTTCGAGAAGACGACAGAGGGCAACAGCCCGTATACTTCATCAGTAAAGCATTACAAGGATCCGAGCTGAACTACCAAAAAATAGAAAAATTTGCCTATGCTCTCATACTAACATCTCGACGACTTCGCCCGTACTTCCAAGCTCACACCATTAAGGTTCGGACCAACCAACCCATAAAAGGGATATTGCAGAAAATAGATCTAGCGGGAAGGATCTTACAATGGGCAGTCGAGTTGTCCGAGTTCGACCTCCAATACGAAGCTTGGACAGCCATCAAATAACAATACTTAGCCGACTTTATTGCAGAATTTACTGACACCCCGGAAACTCCCACAGAATGGAATCTCTACGTGGACGGTTCCTCGAATAAGACTGGAAGCGGCGCAGGTGTGATAATTGAAAGTAATAAAGGAACCCAAATCGAACTCTCTCTCAAATTCGGGTTCCCTGCCTCAAACAACCAGGCAGAATATGAGGCACTACTAGCTGGTTTAAAGCTGGCTAAAGAAGTCGGAGCTCAAAGAATCATTATCTTCAGCGATTCACAGGTGATCACTTCACAAATAACGGGGAGCTACCAAGCTAAGGACCCCACTATGAAAAAATACCTGGGTAAAACTAGGGAACAGCTCGGACAACTCCAGGAATATGAGATCCATCATATACCCCGCGAATAGAATGCCTGAGCTGACGCACTCTCAAAACTAGCCAACACCAAACCAGGAGGCAACAATAGAAGCCTCATTCAGGAAATACTACAGAACCTGTCAATCTCGGTAGAAGAAAAAGTCCCAACCATAACAGGTCTAGATCAAGGATGGATGACTCCTATAATTAACTACCTCAAAACAGAAACACTTCCCACAGATGAGAAGGAGGCAAAAAGGTTAAAACGGGAGGCACAATACTACACTATCATAAACAATACCCTATACAAAAGGGGAATTTCAATAGCATTGCTAAAATGTGTACCGACTTCCAACACGAAGGAAGTTCTAGAAAAAATACACAGTGGCATCTGTGGCAATCATCTCGGAGCACAAGCACTCACCAAAAAAGTACTTCGGGCAGAATTTTATTGGCCAACACTACAAAAAGAGGCCACAGAGTTTGTAAAGACATGTCTACCATGTCAAAAACATGCCAACTTTCACATCGCCCCGCCAGAGGAGCTCATCAGCATAACCTCACCTTGGCCATCCGCGAAATGGGGATTCGACCTTCTCGGACCCTTTCCCTAGGGATCGGGACAAGTTAAATTCCTCATAGTAGGGGTAGACTATTTCACAAAGTGGATCGAGGCAGAACCCCTAGCTAACGCCACTGCTCAAAGAAGTCAAAAATTTCTATATAGGAACATTGTCACAAGGTTTAGGGTTCTATACTCCATCACCACAGACAATGGCACCCAATTCACAGATGCAGGCTTCAGAAAGTTAGTAGCTGACTTGAACATAAAGCACCAGTTCACCTCTGTCGAACATCTCCAAGCCAATGGACAAGCCGAAGCTGCTAACAAAGTCAGATTGGCCGGGCTAAAACGGAGATTACAAGATGCAAAGGGAGCTTGGGCCGAAGAACTTCCACAAGTCCTATGGGCATATCGAACAACGCCACATTCCACCACAAAAGAATCACCCTTCCGATTAGCATACGGAACGGAGGCAATGATCCCGGTAGAGATTGAGGAAGGGTCACCTAGAGTGATCCATTACAATGAAGAAGCCAACTCCCAACTTCAAAGGGAAGAGCTCGACCTACTTCCTAAAATCCAAGAAAGAGCTCGGATCAGAGAAGAAGCACTAAAACGTCGAATGGCTTCCCAATATAATCAAAAGGTAGTGCCAAGAAGTTTTGCTAAGAATGATCTCATCCTAATCCGAAATGATATTGGAACAACTCGACCCGGAGAAGGAAAGCTGGCAGCAAACTGGAAAGGACCCTACCGAGTCAAAGAAGTACTTGGAAAGGGCTACTACAGACTATCCGAACTAGACGGGTGAGAACTTCCTAGGTCGTGGCACACCTGCAACCTAAGAAGGTACTATAGCTAGAGAAGGTAAAAGATCTCATCACAGGATGCACTCTTTTTCCTGAAAAGGTTTTTTAATGAGGCACCAAGTTGAGATCCAGAAATTGTCTGACTCAAAAGGATAAAAACTCTATATGTACATATTTTCATTTTCTTTTAAATAAAATATATTAGACGTTCTACAAAGTTTTCAAGACGCATTAATCTGAAACATTCATCGTCCGATTATAAAGCGACAGATTGGCAGAAAGTAAAAAACAAATTTACTGCACGATCACGATAAAGACCAACAAAGATGAAAACCAAATTCATCTAAAGGTCAACTAAACGAGGATTTAACCCACCTTCTACAAATCGGCAAAGATGAAAATAGAATAATGCAAGAAGTTATCGAAAGTGATCCGGAGAAAGGACCTAACGAGGTCCTGATGGATTGCTAAATAATAACTTAAAAGACTGGCCGACGTTAAGAAGTCGGACCAAGTCAAACCAAGTTATAAGTAAACCCTGGAAAGAGGTCTGGCCAACCCTATAAAAGAGGATTACTTTAACTTAGAAGGGCTCGACATGACGAAGTCGGCCCAAAACATAAAGTTATAGAAGTAATCCCTGAAAGAGACCTGAACAAGGTCCAAAAAAGAGGATTACAAAAATAACTTAGAAGGGCCCGACATGACGAAGTCGGCCCAAAACATAAAAGTTATAGAAGTAATCCCTGAAAGAGACCTGAACAATGTCCAAAAAAGAAGATTACGAAAATAACTTAGAAGGGCCCGACATGACAAAGTCAGCCCAAAACATAAAGTTATAGAAGTAATCCCTGAAAGAGACCTAAACAAGGTCCAAAAAAGAGGATTACAAAAATAACTTAAAAGGGCCCGACATGACGAAGTTGGCCCAAAACATAAAGTTATAGAAGTAATCCCTGAAAGAGACCTGAACAAGGTCCAAGAAAGAGGATTACAAAAGTAACTTAGAAGGGCCCGACATGACGAAGTCGGCCCAAAACATAAAGTTATAGAAGTAATCCCTGAAAGAGACCTAAACAAGGTCCAAGAAAGAGGATTACAAAAGTAACTTAGAAGGGCCCGACATGACGAAGTCGGCCCAAAACATAAAGTTATATAAGTAATCCTTAAAAGATACTTGAACAAGGTCCAAGAAAGAGGATTACAAAAGTAACTTAGAAAGGCCCGATATGACGAAGTCGACCCACATAAAGAGCGAAGGCTACAAAAAGTAATACTTGGCCGAGACCTCACAAAAGGTCCAAATAAAACAGGATTTTTGTTTTGTTGCCTCAAAGGAATCAAAGCCACAAGCACAAAAGCAGCTCAAAGAGATCAAGCAACAAGGCTCCAGCACTACCAAAAGTCTAGAAAAAAGTGACTAGACAAGATAAAGATCGACATGATACTAAAGGCGCGAAGTTGTGATAAAACAAATTCAAAGGGGCTATCCAAACCAGCCCCAAGAACTTGGAAGCTATTTTTGTTTTTCAGCCTAAAGTTGATAAACAAGCAACTAAACAAGTGTCAACAGTCAGCAAAATGAAACTTACAAAATAAAGAGTTTAAAAGCCCACAAGCCGGGCTATCTACACAATCAAGATAAAAAAAAGTTCAGTTAAACATCAGAAGCCTTCCCGGTAGCATCAGCACGGGGTGAAGGAGGGCGAGTCTGAAGGGGCACAGCATTTACGGTCCCATAATCCCGATTCAGGATTTGACAGTCCGGATCGGATATGGAATGACCGACCTCAACTGAAGGAACTGTAGAAGTTGACACTTTGGCAGCAGGCACAGGGGGAGGTTCGACATCATCATCATCCGGGTCGTCAGGGACAATCTTACCATCCCTCACAACATTGTCCAAGCTGAAGAGAGAAAGGTCGACCTCGGGAGCCAGAATTCGAACCTGCTCCTTCAGGTTCTCATAAGCAGCATTCACGCTGCCGACAAGATGACCCTGGAGCTCAGAGTAATCAGCTCGGGCAGACTCCAACTCCTCCCTCAAACACATTACCTCCCGATAGAATGTAACATAGCTGTCTTTATGCCTCAATGCCGTGTCCTCGGCCAACCTCACAGAAGCCGCCAAGGCAAGGGAGCTAGCCTTCTCGCTCTCCAGCTCCTTCTCTAATTTGGTCACTTTCACTTCGAGCTCCTCCTTCAAGCCCTTCATCTGATTAAACTCCTGTTTAGCCTCCTTCATGAAGGCTTTGGTGGCGTGAAGAGGAAGATTTTGGGCAGTTCGGTACAAGGCAGCTCCCATGTGCGCCATCTTAACATTACTCCGAGTTATAAAGTCCAAATGGCGAAGGAGTGATACATCATCCATAGGGAGGGCACCGTAAGGACCGATCTGCTGATCTACGAACTCGACCGTGTCAAAATCAAGGGCATCAAGGTTGAAAGGCTCAATTGTTTTTTGCTTTTTATTGGGAGGAGCACCAGAAGTGGCAACAGAGGCTTGGGGAGGATCAACCAAACGAACCCGGGGAGTCGGGATTACCTTCCTCGCCCCAGGTGAGCTCGGAACGGCCGGCTTTGACTGGGCCTGGGATGATCCCTCCCCGGCCACCTTGGCCGAGACGTTTTATGCTGCGGTAGCTTTCCTCGCCCTTTTGAAGGCCTTCATAGATTCATTATTCTTAATCATCTCTTCAAGCAAAACACAACAGTAAGGAATCAAGTCACAAATCGGAAAAGAGTTTGCGAACAATATAGGAGTAGACAATAGAGGGAAATCAAAAACATAACTACTCAGCTCAGTTTGGAGGAGAGAGGGATTGGTTAAAAATTTCTTTGTGTCAAGATAGGGAGGCTGACCCTAGTATTCTTCCAAGACAGTCACAAAAGCTTGCTCAGCCTCATCCAACATTTCTCATGTATATCTAAATACTCTCACATCCTTTTGCCATTCTAAGGGAAAGGCGGGCTCGTCATTTTCATCCAGAAAAAAGGGCCGAGCTCCTTCAACAGCTCAGACCTTGAAAAATTAATTTTTAAAATCACGGAAAGATTCATCAAACATGGAGAAGACCTTTTTTCCCTGGGAAGCTCGGAAAGAAACCCAAGCGGCTTTCTTCTTTACTATCCCAGGCTTCGTCAAAACAAAGAGATAGAAGAAAAGAGATTGTGAAGCTGGAATACCAAATCCATGACACAACAATTGAAAAATTTTTATGAAACCCCAGGAATTGGGGTGAAGTTGGGAAGGAGCAACAATACATGACCATAACAGGTTGGTCTCGAAATCAGTGAAAGGAAGAGTAATACTCATTTGACTAAAAAAGAAGTCGTAGACGTAGAAAAAAGGGCACTCTCCGGCAATCCGAGTAGAGAAACAGACCCTCTCCTCAGAACTCGGAGATACAAGTTCATAGTTCTTTTCATCACCACCACTACTACAGATCTTATGAAATTGTCTAAGTTGCTGACAGAACTCAGAGTCAACCAAGGAAACACACAACAAAACCATAGAATCCACCCAATCAGCCATGCCCTCAGGGACTTGGGAAGACGTCTCAACAATATTTTTGCGAGAAGACACGAGGCCAACTAATCCTACAACAAGAAAAGAAGATCGGATTAGTAAAAAGCATCTCGGACGAAGGACAAAACAACTCGGCTAACATGATTCAGACGACACAAACAACAAAAGGAAAACCCCAGAACCCGCACAGAAGGTCCAGGGCGTCCTTTGGAGGTAGTCAGGGAACAAGGATTCAGGAAAAACCTACAAAGCTAACGAGAAAATCTCTTTAAAGTGAAAAAGAAAGCAGCATGCGTCCCAGAAAGCTACAAATCAGACAAAGCCAAAACAGCTATATTCAAAATTCACAGTCATAGCTTATCAACAAACACAATGGCAAAGCATATCAAAGAAAAAGTCATCAAAGACGCCACCTTTTCCAAGAAAATAAAAAACCCCAGAAAAAGCAAAATGACAGAATTCATCAATAGAAGCTATCAGCTTGCCAAAAGGAACAATCTTTCAAAGAAAACAAGCAGTGTGAGCCCCAGGAATGCAAAGGGACCATTTTAAAAGCAAAAAGAAAACTCTTAAGCGGCAAACAAGCAGGCACACAGTAATGCGAAAAGATTCAGACTTCAAGAGAAAATCGAAACCCTATCAAAAATCGAAGGCAAAAATGACGAAAGAGGCACAAAGAAAGAAAAACCAACCTGAACGAATGAAGAAACTTCGAGGGAGGTTGAAGATGGAAAGACGGAATCGCCGGCAAAATCGCTGAAAGACACCGCAATGCAAGAAAGGCAAAATGTAGGCAAAAAACAGAAAGCGAGAGAACGAAGGGAGAAGTTACAAAGAAAAATGAAGGAGAGAAACCGTTTCTGATTGCCAAAATTCAAAATAAAAGCCAAGGGAAACAGGGCAATTAATACCAATTAATGAAGGTATTAAACCCTCGCACGTTCCCAAGAACAAAGCGCTGATATAAAAGTGCGCGCTTTTAGAGGAAAACGTTCCACATTCAAAAAAAGGTTCTACAAAGAAAGGAATCGACAAAATGCTCGAGTTCAGCTTCACTAGAGAAAGATCAAAGTCAAGGACTCGACCTCAAAGTAGAAGACCGAGCTCAAGCAGGGGCACTGTTCACACCCTGGGTCGAGCTATCCGATCCGGGATGTTCAGTAATAAAGCGACCGACCTCCTCAGGTCAGGCTATCCGACCTCTTCTCAAAGAGGTCGGTCAAATCGACAGGAAAGCCCAGTAAGGGGTCCAAATAGAGGAACACAACCCAAATCCAAAGGCAGTCCAAGCCTATAGAGATAAGGGCGATTCCCTTGAAGATAAGCTGACATCAACTCAAAGATAAGATAAGATAAGATAACTAACTTATCTTATCTAATAAGGGTCACTCTACACCATTATAAATACACTGGAGCACCCAGGTATAACTCATACTCTAATTCTAATAAAAACCTGTTTAATACCCATGCTAACTTAAGCATCGGAGTCTCTTGCAGGTACCCCCCACCTTCCGGTGATCAAAGATCAGCAGTGCAGCCAGTCCAACAAGTCAGACACGACAACTCCGGCCGCCACCCATCAGCCGGACACGTCATCTCTGACCCGTACAGAAGATCTCGTCCGAGATCGACCTACAGTTTTAGGTAACCCTCGGAACAACTACGAACAAAAAAAATGTGCATAGTAAAAAAATGGAAAAAATGAGTTAAATTGTTTGTATATGATCAGTTAGAGCTATAACCAAGTACTCTTTTTATACTATTCCAACTAATGCATATTGTGAATTAGGCACGGTAACTGCATCTTGACAGAAAGAAGACGGACAAAAAAATTGGTTGATAGACGCGCAGAATTTGGAGGTGGAGAGCGTTTGATTTAGCCACAGTGAGCATTGGGTACGTGACAATTGAGAGAATCCAGCTCATGTTCGCTACGGATAAACAAAAACGTGGAAAACCTTCGCACAATTTGGCCACGGACATGCAAGACGTTGCAAGTGATTCACAGTCATGGAGATTTGCCCTGCTTCTCTTTCATGGGTATCTTCCCGTGGTATACTCCCGTATTTCTGATAGTGTACAAGCAAGCCACTTGGTATACTCATTTCGATTCTAAATATTGTGCTTTGCTAACAAATCAGTGACAATATTAGCTTCTTGAAGCACTAAACTGAATCTCACTTTCTAATCTCTGCCAAGCATATCATGAATGTGCAACACCAAATTTTCATTGTCCCTCACCTCTAAAGCAGGTTTTCTCTATGTAGCAATGAAAGTATTTTTGGCGGTAATTTCACATACTAGAGCTTTTATTCCGCACTCCCATACTAACACTAAATCTTCATCGCCCCTCACCTCTGACGCCGGTTCTCTCTAAATAGCAATGAAAGTATCCTTGGTGGTAGTTTCACATACTATAGCCTTTATTCTACACTCCCAAGCTAACACTGTTCTTCTCCAAATGACAAACAGTTTCATCTTTATAATCGACCACACTGAAAGAATTATCGAACAACCCTTGACCCATCTACCATCTTGATTCCTTAAAGCCTAACCAAAACCAGCAACCTGAGCTTTCTCAAAAATGTTAGGAGTCCCAATTCACCTTATAAGACCCGGCGGAAGAGATTCTCACCTAACATTGTTAGTAGTAAGAAGCTGTCGCGACAAATTGCCGTGGCGCTCTAGCTCGTGCTTCCAGCGCCGACTAGAATGACAACCTTGTTCTGCGACCACTCTTCTTTTGAATTGAAAAGATCCTCTTTTGCAACAAATTGATGCATATATATAATATTTAATATTTAAAATATCCATTTAAAATTATATTAAATAAATATCAAAAGTTCATATATACTAATAGAAAAAAACTAAAAACTACATATTGATTAATTATATATGATAGAATCAATTTATAATTATTTTCTCCCTTTTTGTATTATAAAATTTCATTCCAAGCACCTTAATCGCGACAAATGTTTATTACTATAGGAATTTTAGAGACATATGGATTTTTCTATAAAATACTAGTTTGTCTTAAGTTAATATTCTTACAATTTAATTGTCTTATAATAAAATTTGTTAGAGACTTATTTGTCTAACACGTATTTAAAAGCCACGGAAGAACCGATATGTATGACAGGAATAATTCTCGTGAACTTTTAGAATTGTAAAAATTTATTGGGAGATCAAAGTGTTTGACTTGAAACTTGTTGATAATGTTTACTCTAATTTATATCTTTAACCGTGTATATTCCGTTATTTTTTACAATTTCTAAATATGCTAAGCAACGTGGGAATTTTGTGGATCATGTTAGAAAATCCCTCGATTCCTCCGGAACCCAATACATCATATGCAACATTTTGAGAGTTATTTTAGGTGATTCTTAACCTAAATTATGTGGGTCATGTTCCCAAATTCCAGCATTAGATTAGACTTCTCTTCCTCCACCCTTTTACTAGACTAGTCCATCGTCAGCACTGCCACATCAATAAGCTAGTCCCCATCTCCCTTATAAATTTATCATAGGCATCAGTCATGGACAAATTAAAGGCACTAGGGAACTATTATAGATCAATGCAGCTAACAATAATATTTTTGTATGTGCATCAATGAAAATATTTGGTAACCAAATAAAATTAGCTAAAAACAGCCATAACTTGTCTTATTTAGCATTCATTAATTGTTGCGATAATTAATGAATACTAAATAAGGCAAATTCTGGCTTTTTTTTGTTTCTCTAGCATTATCAGTGCACTAATATGTCATATTTTATATATTCTTATTATTGTGTTTCATTGCCTTTCCCAATATTTTGTCAAAATGGATAATGACAACTTTTTTCCTTTTAATTTTCTTACATCTATCTAAGTCAGTGACTTAGGTAATTAATGGTTATTGATTGATGGTTTTAGAAGTAGAAGATAAAATTAAACTTGTTGTCACTTCTAATTTAGATTATTAAACAAATTATAGTTTTAATTTGATTATTAGTTATTAATATTTTTTTGTGTAGAAATGGAATATTTTACATGAAGGGTACATGAGGAACATGTTTGATTATCATTGTGGTTGACGACATTAGTAGATGCTTTTTGGATGTCTGTAATAGGAAGAAGGATAACTCAGTGGTTATGCTCACATTTGAGGAAGAGGTTGAGGCAGTATTGGGATACTAACCCCAAATTTAAACATCGATCGATTATGAACAAGATATCTGCAAAGGTTGGCTCACTGCATTGTGGGGCTCAACAACCATTACGTTAATAAAAAAAAAAGACAGTATCGTATTTTCTTAGTTAAATTAAGTGTAATTAATATTTTTGAAACCATGTATTATATTAAAATTTGATTATGACCTTTTTTGTTGTTGAATATGTGTGATAAAGGAGCTAGAACACGATCTAAATGACTCTAAAGTCTTCAGACACTTTTTTACCTAAAAAGCTTTGTGGGTCGATGAGTGCTTTAAATGTTTAAGGCTTGTAAAAAAAATTTCAAATAATATTTATTTAAATTTTATAACAAAATCTATTTTGGTTATCTAAGACAAGTATACAAAATTAGAGGTCAGGGCCCAACAATCCTAGTAAAGTGTCAAGGTAAGCAATGAATTGAACAGTTCTATCTAAATGTATTATAATGTGGTTTGGCTAAAGACACTTGAAAAGTTATACAAAAATCGTATATATGAAAAAGGATATTTCTTTGCTAATACTTTCTATTTGAGTCTATTTTTCTCCTCTATGACTATAAATACACCATCACCTTCTCGAGATAATTTGAGATTTATGTGAGCATATCCGCAACCTCATGTAAAGCTTGCATGACCAAAGGCCAACACTTGCATAAAGTTGAGGAGTGGATTCACATCTTACTTCACTTAAATAAACGTGAGTTTATGGTGGAAAAAAATAGACAGGCTACTTGCGGTAGCTTGCATGTATCTATTGAAGGATAAAGAGAATATTCGAAAGATAACAGAAGACATCGTGGTATATTATGAACAAGTCTTTGCTAGTGGCCACTCCATTGATGAGGGTTCATCACCAACATTGCTAACTCTTCTATCACTTTCTCTAATACGCAATAGTGCTAAGCGAAAACAAGAGGTGAGCAACAGCCCGAAGGATAACACAGATGACTATGTTGACCCATAGACTATTTAGTTTTATCATCTGTAATTTGTATTGCTTGATTTGATATATTTTGTATTTAATAATTTAATTTTTTAATATAGTATACTATCTATTATCTAATTTGTTAAATAGTAAATTAAAAAAAAATTATTTTAGGATTAGCAATACCCAAAATAGAAAACTTTATTATCGAATTTTTTTCCACAGTAAAGATAGATATTTTGGTGTTGGATTAGGTTACTGTCAGATTTCTTTCATTATTAACATAAAAAATCCCAACAAGGTTGTCAATTTTTTGGGTCAATGTAGATTATTCCATCAACAAATTCGATCGTAATGATATTTTGTTTTTTATTGAATGCTAAAATCCGACAATAAATCTAACAATACATAGCTTAGTTCTTATAGTGCTACCTTGTTTTCTTTTTCTACCGATAAAAGGGTTTTCATCAAGCCATGAACTTTCAGTTTCACATTTAACTAAAGTTAGTATCATTTACTCTAAAGCTTAGACACTTATATTATTTTTCTCTTTAAGTTTTATATCTTAAAAATCTCACATTTACTTTCCTTTATAAAGACAAGAAAAGGTGCATCAAATTGAGAGACTTTTTTTCTAGACCATCTCAAAGCACCATTCCTCTGTCTGATTATTTAAAGTCTAGTTGTGGTCACATTGCATCACAACCTTCCAAAAATGCTATCCCATATCCATTATAGGGCATGAAAATGCAGTGTGCATGTTACTCTATTCATGTGAATCATTATCACACCTCGAGAAAACAAGATCTTGTCTCATGCATACCACTAACATTGATAAATTTATTCGATTTAAACCTAGAAACCTCATCTTCATCACTCAACCTTAATGAAATAATCAAACTGTTAGATGTTGAACTACTTTAATATTAAACATGAGCATGCAATGCATAATAAAACAAAGAGAATATATAAAGGGCACTGATATAATTAAAGTCATCTATAATCTAAACAACTTTGTTGGGACTAAAAATTGACGAAAGAAAACAATTACAAGTTTACAACACATAAGGCTACTAAAAAAATTTCATAGGGAATTCTCCATGTCTGCCAACTATGATGCCTCAGATACCTTTTCCTCCTCCTCCCCAATCTTAGCAAGGGGACCGATATTCCTAATGGGAGGATCATAGACCTTATTTGCAAAGACCTGGCTTTAATCAAATCCGGGAACCAAGAAGAAAACTTGACGTATGATTACCTCAATGATGTCATGAACCACTTATTCGCAAGATTTCGTGCTACATGGTAATTGTTCTAGACAAATAATGACAAATAAAATGGAAATTAAACAAGAATCTGATGTTACAAGATAACGTCTGGTACAACATAACAACCACACTACTACATCATGAAATCGCCAAATCATAAGTCATGAAACCGCCAAATCATGGCATTAAGAGCATGACATGAAGGCAATAAATGCCCAAAGAAACGGTAATACCAAAATAAAGGAATAAAAGAAGAGAGAACTCAGCAGGTAAACTCTAAACTAAAATATACCTCCAAAAGTATATTGTTAACTTAAGCATTGAAGTGTCTTGCAGGTTGTCCCCTGGTCTGGTTCTACTTCTACCAATAATAGAATCTTTGATCTACTCAACACATTAGTTCATGATCTCTACACCTGGAACGAATATTTGGTGTCGTCTATTAGGATCCTACTTTGCTAAGAATCATGGCTGAACACAAAATTCATTTAGTGATCAACCCGGATACTTCTTTTAAGGAGCATCATGAAGAAGATGGACACAAAATGGATGTCACCCCCACCCATGAAGAACATCAAGTTCCTCCCAAATATGAAAATTGGGAGATACCCAGCCCGAAAGTTCATAATACTGGAACCCGTCACTTTGCAAGGTCAGGTGATGATTACCATCATGCCATGTAGGAAATGCATCATTGGGTACAAGAGTTAGAACGTCGTTGCCTGGAGTTGGAATGTCAATTGACAAAACGATCACAATCACGACAATCCCACTCCCGAAGTCGTACGATTAGAGAGCATAATGGTCGTAGTTGTGAAAGGGAAAACTCGGAGATAATCCCTGAGCAACAGCAGGATAACAATCAACGACATTCATGCTCACCACAGCGACATAGGAGGTCGCCTCAATGCAATGTCGGACCTCATGAACCTAATAGGTGGGTAAGGGATGAGTCTCGGCCTCCTAGTCTAAAAGGTGACGAACTTCGCAAAGGAGTCCAAGTTCTAAAAGGTATAGGAAAACCCGAGAACATGTGATTATGGGTCAAACCCCGTTTGCTTCCCACGTCCTTTAAGTTCGCTTGCCAAAGCATTTTGATAAGCCAACTGACTTGAAGTATGATGGAAAGTTAGATCCTCATGAGCACCTTAATGCTTTTGAAGCAAGGATGAATTTAAAAGGTGTAGGAGATGCGATTCGATGCAAGGCTTTTTCAGTGACCTTGTCAAGCCCAGCAATGGCATGGTTTAACACACCCCGTTCCAGATGTATCTCTTTTCCTGACATCAAAACCAAGTTCTTAGCACATTTTACCACAAAAAGAACCCAAGCTAAGAATCCGATTTCGTTGCTTGGTATCAAGCAAAGATCTAGAAAAAGCATCCAAGATTACCTAGACCGCTTCAATAAAGCCCTTTTGGAAGTGAACACACGAACTCCTGATGTCATGTGTTTGTGTTTGATTACGGGATTATTAAAAGGATATTTCAGAAGGCACTTAACTTCCAAAGATGTAAAATCCTTGGAAGAAATTCACTAAATAGCCTTAGAATACATGTGAGATGAGGATGTTTCGAAGGTGGTATCAACGAAAAGAAAGAACCCGGCTCCATCACCAAACAAAGTCGGAGGATTGGGATAATCGTCATTCCCAAAACCCTCTGTTCCTCAAGTCGGAAAGTTCACTACGTATACACCCCTAGTAGCATCCTTGCCAGAAGTATATTAACAAGTATCTCATAGGGTCATTTTTCCAAAAGTAAGACGAATTCAGCCAAGGACTTTACTGAATAAGTCACAATAATGTGACTATCATAAATTTTATGGTCATAAAATGGAAGATTATATTGATTTGAAAGATGTACTGGAACATACAATTTAGGATGAAAAGCTTCCCGAATTTTGTTCAGCATGTCAGGTCGCCTAGATGGCAGACTAATAATAAAGATCGAGAAGTAAAAAAACTCAAGGAATACAAGGACTACAGATGTCCCGGAGGAAACAACCCAAGTCGTGGTGAATATGGTGGTGGGTAAAAATGGATTATCAAAATCCGAATCCAATAATACAATGAAGAAGGATTTTAAGGTTGCAAACTTGAAAGTTTTGAAGATATCCAGAATTATGACTTTGCAATTTACGACAGAAGATTTTCAGTACACCACATATGATGATAATGAGCCTTTGGTTATCACTATGAAGTTGGAGAATAGAATCGTAAAAAGAAGTTTGGTTGATACAGGAGTAGATTCAAATTTGCTTTTCAGAAATGCTTTTGACACATTGGGTTTGAAGGATCAGCACTTGAAATATCATCTTCCTGGGGTGGTGGGGTTAGGAGACCACTACATCAAGCCCATTGTTGCTATCAGGAACTTGGAAAAATTTTAGATCGGCGACGTACCAAAGAAATACACCATGATCAACAAGGAATTGCCTTCTTAAGCCCATTGGTGCTATCAGAAATTTCAGAATTTTTTGAAAGATAATATGGATTTATTTGCTTGGGAACCTTCTGATATGACGGATATTGATCCCACGTTCATGTTCTACCAACTTGCCGTTGATCCCACCTTTAAGCCGATTGCGTAGCGATGACAGAAGATGTCACCCGACTGAACTGCCGAGGTTAAGAGGCAAGTTCAAGGGTTGTTGGATGTTGGACTCATCCAAGAATTGATGTATTCGACATGGTTATCTAATGTTGTGATGGTGAAAAAATCTAATGAGAAATGGCGTATGTGCGTAGACATAAATTTAATTAAAGCTTGACCAAAGGATTGTTTTCCCTACCTAACATCGATAGCATGATCGACTCGACCTCAAGATATCATATTTTGAGTTTTCTAGATGCCTACAGTGGGTATAATCAAATCCCATGCATAGGTCTGATGAAGAGAAAACAACTTTTATTACCATTAAAGGGATCTATTGTTATACTGTAATGCCTTTTGATTTGAAAAATGCAGGAGCCACTTATCAAAGATTGATGGATAAAGTCTCCAAGCAACAAATCGGA
The DNA here is from genome assembly GCF_059453495.1 of Arachis ipaensis. Taxonomy (NCBI): domain Eukaryota; kingdom Viridiplantae; phylum Streptophyta; class Magnoliopsida; order Fabales; family Fabaceae; genus Arachis; species Arachis ipaensis. The sequence goes on from NC_142440.1 coordinate 130,195,161, forward strand.
AGGAACATGAAAGTTTACATCAACGACATATTGATAAAGACTAAACAAGATTCTGACCTGATTGCTGATCTACAAGAGATTTCCAAATGCCTCCGACTTCATCAGATGAGGTTGAACCCGATAAAATGTGTGTTTGGGGTTTGGGGAGGTAAGTTCTTAGGCTTTATGGTTACTCAACGGGGAATAGAAGATAATCCTAAGAAATGTCAAGCTATCCTAGACATGTCGAGCCCTCAGAACCTCAAGGAGGTACAAAGGTGTATAGGTCGGTTAGCCGCTTTGTCAAGGTTTTTTGGCACTTCCGCTGAAAAGGCAAAGCCATTTTTTAATTTAATGAGAAAGGGTGTGAGTTTTGCATGGACAGAAGAGTGTGAGAAAGATTTTCAGGACTTCAAACATTTTCCATCATCCCCTCCTGTCCTAGCAAAATTGAAACTCGAAAAACCTTTATATCTCTACTTGTCTATCACTGGAGAAATTGTGGCTTCAATTTTAGTTTTGGAAAATGAAAGTAAGCACCAATGACCTATATACTTTATCAGTAAGGTACTCCAAGGTCCCGAACTAAGGTATTCAAAACTAGAAAAGTTATCTTTTGCTCTACTCACTTTGACACATCGGTTATGTCAGTATTGTCAAAGTTATTTAATTGTAGTGCAAATCGACCAACCGATTAAAAAGATACTACAAAAGCCCGACCTAGCAGATCGGATAGTAAGATAGTTTATAGAATTGTCTCAATTTGATATACAATATGAACCACGTTTAGCTATTAAAGCTCAAGTGATGGCTGACTTTTTATCCGAGATGACCCATCCAGTTTTCGATGTACCAGAGTGAGAAATTCATGTTGATAGGGCTTCTAATATGAAAAATAGGGGTGCTGGTCTTATCTTAACTAAGGGTGATGACATGGTGATCGAGGCATTGATGAAATTTGATTTTCCTATTTCCAATAATCAAGCTGAATATGAAACTTTACTTGCAGGTTTAGCATTAGCTCAGGATGTCGGAGTAACAGCAATCGTTGTGTTCGGTGATTCATAACTCATAACATCCCAAGTTAATGGTGAGTATCGGGCAATAGATCTGTTATTACAATAGTACTTAAAGAAAGTACAGCAGGAGGTACAATACTTTGATTCCTTTTTTATTAAGCATGTACTAAGGGAATAGAACACACGTTCTGATGTGTTATCAAAATTAGCAAGTACTAAACCTAGAAGTGAAAATCATAGCATAATATAAGAAATCCTCACAAAACCTTCTATTGACAAATCAAATGTTACGATTTTCCATTCCAGTAATGTTAGCACTTGGATGGATCCCATCGTATGTATTTAGAGCATGGGATTCTGCCCAAGGATGCTAAAGAAGCAAAGAAGTTGCGATTCAAAGCAACTAAATATATGATGTTAAATGGGCAACTATATAAAAGAGGATTTTTCACAACCATTATTGAAATGTTTAAGTTTTCAACAAACAGAGTATGCCTTGAAGGAAATTCATGAGGATTGTTGCGAACATCATGTAGAGGAGAAGTCGTTAGCCCAAAAGATCATCAGAACGTGATATTATTGGCCCACCATTATTACCGATGCCATGGGGTACGTAAAAAGTGGTGCAAAATGCCAACTCCATGGGAACCTTCATCTCACACCCCCCGGCCCACGAGCTTGTATCCGTTGTGCTGACAAGACCATTTGCCAAGTGGGGCATGGACCTGTTAGGACCATTCCCACAAGGACCTGGTCAGTTAAAATATTTAATAGTGGTCATAAACTACTTCACGAAATAGATTGAAGCTATGCCACTAGCAAATATTACTTCGGCCCAATGTCGGAAGTTCGTGTGGAGAGAGGCCCTTACAAGGTTTGGAATTCCCAAGGCAATAGTTACAGATAATGGAACACACTTTACAGATTCTAAGTTTCGAGAGTTTTTAAATGGGCTCAAAACCCATCAAATCTTTGCCTCGGTTGAACACTCTCAAACAAATGGATATGCCAAAACCGCAAACAAAGTAATTCTGCAAGGTTTGGAAAAGCACTTAGATGATTCATTGGGATCATGGGCTGACGAGTTATAGTCGGTACTTTGGCCATACCGAACTATGACTCAATCCTCCAACAAAGAAATGCCATTCAGGCTAACTTATGGTGAAGAAGCAGTAATCCCAATAGAAGTTGGTAAACCTAGTCCAAGAATGATCTTAGAAAGGTCGGAGAATCATGAAAGCATGGATCTAGTTGACAACGTGAGAGCTACTGCTAATTTAGCTGAACAAGCTTTGAAACAAAGAGTGGCAAAAAGATATAACACTAAAGTCCAACCCAGAAGTTTCCCAGGAGGGCACTTGGTGTTGAAACAGGCTGATGTCGAAACCTCAGTATCTCTGGAAAAGTTTGCTCCAGCATAGAAGGGACCTTTCAGAATAAAAGAAAACCTAGGCAAGAGAGCATACAAGCTAGAGACCTTAGATGGTACTGAGATACCGAGAAGTTAAAATGTGGTCCACTTGAAAATGTTTACTCTTAGGATTATCTCATACTAGAAATAAAGACACTCTTTTCCTAGATACCAAGGTTTTTAATGAGGCCTTAATGCCTTAAGAATTAGAAATCTTATATTTTATTTCATCAATAAAATTTTTTTTTATTTATTCATAGCCAAAGTTTCTATTGTTTTCTTAATTTGTACAACGTTTATACTGTCTCAACGATATAGCATATTCTTAAAAACAAAACAAAGCATGTACAATAAGGGACAGTAAAAATTAAAACGTACCAATTGCATTGAATAATAATATCAGAAAATGATAATAGAGTTAAAAGTGTAATTATCAAATTCAAACAAATGCAATAAAATTGCATAAGATTAGCTTAAGTAATTAAAAAGTTATGTTCCAATTACACAGGAAAATACTTGTCCAAAAAAATATCACCAAAATAAATAGTCAAAGGCTAAGGTCAAAAGTACACTTAGAAAATGTTTTAAGGGTATTACTGGATAAGAAAATATTGCAAAAATATTACAAGATAGAAACAGCTTTTCCATCCACCACTTTCTTGAAAGCGTCGACTTCAGAGACGTCCAAGTCGGGAGCTATCAGTCTGATTTGGTCAAGGATGTTCCGTTCAGTGTCAAAAAGCCCATCCACAACAGCATGTTAAGCCTTTTTAACTGAGAGTTTGATTCCTCAACTTTTACAATAAGTTCGGAAACCCACTTCTTCAGATTATCTTTCCTCAAGTCAAAAGAAGCCTTTGCTTCCTTCAAACTCTTTACCTCATTTTCGAGAGTAATATGCTTTTCTTGAAAGGGTAGTGACTGAGTTGTTCAAATTCTGAATTTGAGTATTAGCATCAGCAATTTTTTTATCCTTTGATAAAAAATCTAAACAAAGATTTAAAATCTCGACCTCGGTATCTCAAACATATGTGGCCGAACGGAGAAGCATTCTTTGAACTTGGGCCAGGGTATCCTCCAGGGGCATTTTAATAAGTCCCAGTTTTGCATCATCATTCAGAAGGTGACAATCCATAAAGTCAAAAGTCCGGAATCCTTTATCTAACACACAGCCAAATGACGAAGAAGCCAAAACATTCGCATCATCTTTTCTGGTGTTGTTCAATTTTTTTCTTCTTTGGAAAGTTGATGGAAGAATCTTCTTCCAATATATGGAACTCAGGACCTTGTCCTTCTCCACTTTCTTCGGTTCTCTGAGGTAGTGGTTGGTGGCTAATTGTAGTAGAAGAGGAAACTTAGTCACCAATCACGTTAATCGGCAAGATAGATTGAGATTCCAACCTCTTCTTCATAGCAGCGATGGCAGCAAGACCTCCAACCATGTCAACTAAAATAAAGACATAAGATTTTAATGAGAAAATGAAATCATACATATAAAAGGAAAAAAAGAAGAAGAAAAAGCTTACTTATAGCATTCCGAGCAACCTTTTCATTCACTATAATGTCTCTCAAACTAAGAGGACGTTCATTCAATAGCAACATTAAAATATTAATGCTCCCAAGCTCAGTAGCATTAACACCACTAACTCGGATTTTTGGAGAAGACATGTTGAAATTCCAATATAAGTTGAACTCCCTCCCACCTTCTAAGGTCATGAAAAAAGGGATCGTACTTTCAACCCTTTCAATTTTGAAAACTTTTTCTTTGAATTCATGATAAGAGTCTTCAAATAGATTAAAAATTCTTCTATTCGGAACACCTCGAAAGGAGATGAACCTATGGCCTTATGATCTAAAAGGCATCGTCAAAGTGAAAAGGTAGAACAAAACTCTAATGGGAGGTTGAATATCTAAAAACGAGCATAAAAGTTCAAAACAACGAACGATGGCCCAACTAATCGAATGTAGTTGAGAAGGAGCGCATCCAGTGTAAATTAAGATGCTCACTTGAAAATCGAAAAAAGAAAATCGAACCCCAACTCAGGAAAATAGAGTCCCGTACATCTACAACCAGTTAGGGACATTACCAACGTGCTCATTAATATGGCACAAACGATCCCCTGGTCTGGGAACCAAAAAAACATACAAATTGCTCAAGTCAGAATTAAAGATAACTCTGACTTCTTGCAAGTTATCAAGCTCCTCTTGAGTGATGGTACAAGGGGCAGCCTTAATCTCCTTGAAAACCCAAGAGTAAATATCCACTTTGAGCTTGTTGTTCATAGTAGGAATTGGAGCAGGTCAGGGCCTCGTACGGTTAATGGCACCACTATGTTCACGAGTCGCAATAACCTCTTTCCTCGACATCTCAGAAAAACATATAAGGGCACCACCACTATACTACAGAGGATTGAAAAACTCTAAAGTCAACTCAAAAATTAAAAAATTCACCATAATTTTGGAAAATCCAAAAATATGTTGGATGAATAGGGCCAAACAAAGTATAAAAATCATTGTTATCAAGATAAGAAAACCTAAAACAATGGTACCCCTACTATGTTAACCTAATCAAAGGTGGCAGGCATAAAAACTAAAGTCACAAAAGAAATGTATGAAACAGTGACTAGAATCATGGAAGAAATACATAAGGCAGTGGCAAAAAGTTAAGTGCAAAACATAAAAGTAAGAAAATGTATATTAACAAGTTGAAGAAAGGAAAAGAGGCAAAAAGAACTTTACCAGAATTTGCTGAAATTTGAAGAGCGCTTCAAAAATAGTTGCAAAAAGCTAGCCTTTCTACTCTAGCAGCAAAGAAAGGAAGAAAGCTCCTTGAAGAGAAAGGAAGTATTTTCGAAAGTAAAGTTAAAGTAAATATTATTTAATTAGAAATTAATATAGCATTAATTGATGAAGAGAGAATTCATAAATAGCCTGATGGTTCATAAACCGAGTGAAGTTATAACTGCGCAAAAAATGCCGAAGAAAACTGAATAGTTTCTTATGGATCCCTTAGAATTTTGATTAAGGACATCACTTAAATCCAACCTCAAAAACTCGGATACTTTTGACAAAGTCATAAAGTCAAGAGACTCGAGTTGGGGGCACTGTTCTAAACAAATAATAACACATGAAATGACAATTAAACAAGAATCTAACGTTACAAGATAACGTCTGGTACAACATAATAGCCACACTACTAAGTCATGAAACTGTTAAATCATAAGTTATAAAACTATCAAATTATGGCATTTAGAACATGACATAAAGGCAATAATTGCCTAAAGAAACGATAATCTTGGAATAAAGGGATAAAAGAAAAGAAAATTCAACAGGTAAATTCTAAACCAAAAAATAATAATAATAACATATTGCTAACTTAAGCATAGGAATATTTTATAGGTTATTTCTTGGTCTAATTTTGTTTCTACCAAAAATAAAATTTTCAATTTATTCAACACATCAATTCGGGATCTCTACGCCTGAACAGTAATACACTAGGTTTTTCTGTGCTGCGGCATTCACCAACTCAACCTAGCGCATTGCTGCAATAAAATCATCTCAAAATCTCTGGAATTTAATAGATTACCCGCGAGCTCCTAGACAAGGCCTATAATAACAACTTTCTCAAAAATATCTCTCCTAGGAGTAGTAGACTGGACTTCGAACTCGAAACAAATTTGAATTATATTTTAACTGTATTGTATCTTTATTAGATAATAGAACCAATCAGATTGTGCCCAAATTTTGTTCAAATTAAATACTATAAATTAAATAACGACAATAATTTTACCTAAAATATGCACATTTTAACCGTAATTATTATCTTAAATCTCCATTAATATTAGAATCCTTATAAATACATTTCACCATCATTTCTTTAGATCATTGCAAGATTAAAAGTCCATCTTTTTTTTCAGGAGAATCGACCCAACTTAGGATCTAAATTGACACTCTCTCAACCTTGATTTTAGCATCAAAATCATTTGGAGATAAATGTTCCTACCATCTATTGATGTTAAAGAATAGGAGATCTCCTATTCAAGCTAAGAGTTCAAGTTATATCATCAACTAGCAACCGAGCAAACATATTTGCAGCATATTTTAAATATAGTATATGAATATAGATATGATTTGGCAATTATGTAAATAAGGAAGCATGTTTAATGATAATTTAAGGTAATGACGAGGAGCCTTTCATTTTTTTTTTTTTTTGAAATTAATCTCTTTAAAAAAAGAAAACCTTGGGGTGAGTTGTGGAAGTCAATTTACTAGAAATGCTGGAGACAACATCTATCCACCTGGATTGGATTGGATTCGTTGACTTTTTCTTCAGTCACACATGATATATGGTATTCATATTCTTTCCTTGTAGTATTGATTAATGATTATTCCTGCTGTTCCGATTCCCAATTTCCAACCCTCAGCCAATAATCTTGTTAGAACATTCAACTTTTCTACCTTCCTTAGTTGAAGACGGAATAACTCATGTTGAAGCGAAAAAGTATAGATAAACCAACAATGTGAACAATGGGGATAAAAAAAATTAATTTTAAATTTAATTAATGATATAAATAATTAATATCTAATAATAATTAAATTTAAGATTTGTTATTTATGTTGTTTAAAAAAATTATTAATTATTTAGCATAACCTAAAAAAGAAAAGTAAACTAATAGGTAAAATGCAATTGTAATAATTCGGCGTTTGATTAATTAAGCAAATATAATTTTCAATAAATTTTATTTAGAAAAAATATTTTTTAAATTCTACATAGATTTTTGAAATTACTTTTTTAATGGAAAATGTTTTCTTCTTTAAAATAGTTTTTTAATTACTTTTTTTCTGTGACAAGAACTTTTTAAATCACAATGAAATTTTCTTAATTAGTCAGGTAACGTAAACTACCGTAATAAAAAAATGCGTCCTTACCAAAGTTAAATATTTATTTAGGAAATAATAGAAAAATCATCCACACTACGTCGCACGAATTTACTCAGAGCAAGCCAATAATTAATATATGTAACGATGTTAATCCACGCCTTAGCCATTTTCAACAACTTATTTTGTTAAACCTATTAATTAATAAATGCACCATGGGCAGCTAGAATTTGACAATTATTTAATAGATTTTTTTTATAAAATGTAAAGCAGAAAGTAAATAAAAAAGTATAAAATACTTTTATGAGATTAATTGTCAGGTGAGACAGTCACCAAAAAAAAATTTTGTCAGGTGAGATTAATTTTAAAATTGTACACACATTTATTTGATTATGTATGTCGGCATGCTAGTAAAAGTGTGATTTTGATTGTTTTTAAATATTCAAAATATATTTTTTTATTAAAGATAAAAAAATTTAAACTCACAATTTTTTAAGTAAATATAAAAAAATTATGTCACTTGAACTATAACTTTTTTATAAATATTCAAAATATGTTAAATTAAAAATTTTTTTATTTTACATTATGTATGAAATTAATTAACTTTTCGTATTTGGAAACAAAATTTATTTTAAAGTATTTCTTCCACAAGTAAGGACTTGCAATTCAAACCATACAATTATAGATAAGATTCGTCTAAGATTGTAGTCTATTATTTGGATAACACCATTTTTATGGTATTGTATTTTTCTCTATTTCTTTTTTCTTTTTAAGGAAAATCTTAACTTTTGTCCTATTTAATTAACGATATAGCTTAGATAACCCCACAAAATAGACTTTTCAAAACCCTTTTACTATCACGCATTCACATATAATTTCTTTGGTGATTGAATCAGGACACGAGTGAGGAAATTAATACCATTTACAAGTTGAACTTTGTAGAATTTGGTGTACCAAAAATGTTATAGACAATAAAATTCAATTATTATGTATTTCTATATAAATATATGTATTAATAATTTAATATATACACATATTATTATTTAATTTATTTTTATTATATATTTTATATAAATAATTAATTTAATTACTGATATATATATATATATATATATATATATATATATATATATATAATATAATTATGTATAATAATATATATTATAGTGTCTATATTGGTTATGATAACTTAAACAGTGTTATTAAAATTAAAATAATTTTTTTATTATTTAACAACTTTTTTTAATTTAAAAAAAATATATTACTAAAAATCTAAAATATAAAAAAGTATAATTTTAGTTTGAATAATACTTATACAGTGATGATAGTCATAATGATCATAACTACCTTGTGCTATAGCATGTATAATATGGTTGAAGAATATGAAACATTGGAAAGTAGGGGGTGGGATAAGCCTTGAATGTGATATGTTGGAACCCTGAGATTGAGGCAAGCTATGTGGGATGGTCATGTGTTGGAAGACAAGACCCCTACCAAAAGGGTTTGGTACAGCGAATTGCAGAGTGCAAAAGTTTTATGGGAATGGAAGATGGGAATTGAGTATTTTATTATGCTTCTTATTCTTTTTGGGTAGGCTTCACATTTAGATAAGTTTAAGTGTTTAACACATCACCTACTAATGTTAAAATATTTATAAAAAGTTTACAAATTATTTATCAAATTAATTTTAATAACCCTAAAATATGCGTTAACCTTCTAGTATATATTTATTATTAAGTTGTTTAATATATATGTTGTGATGGGATGGAGAGAAAAAAAAAAAAAAATCTTCCAAAGTGCGAACTCCACAATTTCCCTCAGTCCTTATCCGTAAAAAGGTGGTACATAGTATTCGAATGTTCCACCCTTATCCTCTTTCTTTTTTCTTTCTTTCTTTCTTTTTTTTTCTTTATTTACCTTTTTAAACTCCCAAAATGAATCAACAATCAAAGATCGTGCTTGCGTACACATCATTGGGATATTCTTTTTTGAGTAATGTTAATGTAAAATTACTAAAATCAGTCAATATAAAATATATATTAAAATATAAATATATACTAAAAATAAATTAAATTATATATATATTTATATATAAATATATTAGTAGTTAATTTTAATGGTTAATTTTAGTGTATAAATAATATTTTTATTTATTTTTTATTATTTCATTTTAAGGGAGTATTAAATTTTAATGTTATAATAACAATAGTTTCTCCATTGTGCTGCAATAACGGTAGTTATGAATTGAAGGAAATATCGAATTTGTTTTCTGGTCATGAGTCAATTGAAGGTTTTTTTTATTTTTTTCGGTCGAGCACGCAATTGAAAGTTAACATTTTTTTTGGGACATTAAAAATTAATCTTTCTTTTTCCTCTTTGATTTAGGCTTTTCTTAATATTTAAAGGCCCAATTAGTACAAAAAAGGGCTACAGTCATGCGTTATCGACCCTAAATGGCAGCCCAAGACTCCAAGAGATTATTTGAACCCAAATGTCTCATAAAATATGGGAATTTTTTAAATAAATAACTTAATTAATCAATCTACAAAAAACTTTAATTAACTTTAAAATTAATTAAATTTTTGCATCTATTAGTTTCTTTCATAGTTATATAACCGAATTGATAATTAACCAAATCAATTATTAAATTATTGGTTGACTGGTTGACTTGTTATAATTAGATATTTAGAATGTTCTTTTGTCATTTTGTTGGAGATCGATTTTCGCTATGTTGTACAGCTCAAAGAAGATTTTATCTTTGACAATATCTTTATATCTGTCTTCATGAAAAAATAGAGACCCTATTATAAATTTTAGGGGTGTGGCCCAATCCAGCCTGAAGACTCGGTCCGACCCCGAATATTTTAGGGACTAATTTGGTGTGATTTTACTGGGTCTAGGATTGAGTAAGGGTCTCAAAAATAGACCCAGTCATTATTTCGGATCAGGTTCGGGTCATAGCTCGAGTCACCCGAACCCGGCCTGGTAGCCCAGTCATCATACACAATTAATATTTTGTGTTATTAATGATAGATAACGGCTATTCTTATGTGGAATTTAAGTATTGTAAACCTTAATATTTTGTGTTATTAGTCATTATAAGACTATAAGTTAATGTTTTATGTTTAAAATGCATAAGACTTTAGACTAATGCATAATATTGTGTTATTTGTATTGATTCAAATATTTAGTGTTATTAGACAATATTAGTATTGATTGTGGTTATACTTTAATTTTAGAGAAGGGTTGGTTCTTGTTATACTTTTCTAAGTGAATTTTACCATGTCAAATAATGGTTGGTGTTAGAATATAATTAGGATCAATTATGATCAATTAGCATTATTTAACATATCTGAATATTTATTATAGAATATTACGTCTTTATTATTTCGATTCTCTTAGCACCTATAAATACCCTTCTATATTGTATCATTCTAGATAATTTGAACATTCACAAACTTTTTTCCTATTACTCCCTCTTCCCTTTTATTCACACCCTGGGTCGAGCTATCCGACCTGGGATGATTGGCGACAAAGCGACCGACCTCTTCAGGTCAGGCTACCCGACCTCTTCTCAAAGAGGCCGGCCAAATCGACGGGAAAGCCCAATAAATGGCCCAAATAGAGGAACACGACCCAAATCCAAAGGCAGTCCAAGCCTAAAGAGGTAAAGACGGTTCCTTTGAAGATAAGCTGACCCCACCCAAAGATAAGATAAGATAAGATAACTAACTTATCTTATCGGAAAGGTCAGCCCACACTACTATAAATACACTGGAGCACCCAAGTATAACTCATACTCTGATTCTACTAAAAACCTGTTTAATACACATGCTAACTTAAGCATCGGAGTCTCTTGCAGGTACCCCCCACCCTCCGGTGACGAAGGATCAGCAGTGCAGCCAGTCCAACAAGTCGGACACGACAGCTCCGGCCGCCACTCACCAGCCGGACACGTCAGTGCCGACCGGTACAGAAGATCTCGTCCGAGATCGACCTACAGTTTCAGGTAACCCTCAGAACACCTTTCTAACATGGTATCAGAGCCATGGTACCCTCCTTGAAGAGGATAGGTTGTTTTTTCTTCTGTTGAAATTACTATATTTTTTCATATTTTTCTTCCGTACCATTTTTTTCCTTTCCTTTTATCAATGCTTTTATGCTTTTTCACTTCACCGATTAGCTCATTAATTTACTACTTACTTATTCTTATGGAGAAACCATATGTTTTTCGTCACCTTCCGATAATTTGCCATCTTTTCGCACTTTGTCACTTTTCAGCAGTTTTCCGGCAATTCGCCATCTTTTCAACAGTTTTTTGGTAGTTGGCCACTCTTTCAACAGTTTCTTCTGCGTTCTCTTGTGGCAGTTCCGTCTGCGTTCTCTCGTAGCAGTTCCGCCTGTGTTCTCTAGTGGCAATTCCGTCTGCGTTTTGTCTGTGTTTTCTTGAGGCAATTCTGTTTGCGTTTCTTTGTGACAGTTCCATCTGCGCTTCCTTCAGACAAGCGACGGTTCCGTCTGCGCTTGCTTCAGACAAGCAGCAATTCCATCTGCGCTTCCTTTCGATAGTTTCGTCTGCATGCGTTCTATTCGTTGTTTTCAATAAGTTTCAAACTCAAGTTGTCACTTGAGTTTGAGGGGAATGTTAAAATATAATTAGAATCAATTAGCATTATTTAGCATATCTAAATATTTATTATAAGATATTACATCTTTATTATTTCGATTCTCTTAACACCTATAAATACCCTTCTATATTGTATCATTCTAGACAACTTGAATACTCACAAACCTTTTTTCTATTGCTCCCTCTCTCCTTTCTAACAGTTTGAGTCTTGAAAATTTGGATATTTTCACGTGCTAGTTTACAAGAAGATATCAAGGTAATATAATGTTAACGGCCCGATTTTTACCCGGTATAATCGTGGCCCGAAAGTGTTTAGATTTCATTGAGTCTAAGATCGGATTCGAATCTAACAAATAGGCCTAGTATATATTTCGGCCAGTTTGAATCACATCAAACCCGGTTTCACCCATAAACACCCATAATAATTTTTTGTAATATTCATAACATATAAGGAAGAATAGTAGGGACCACCATGAACAACTTTTATCTTAAGCATGTTATTGATATTGATGATTTAACTTGTTCATGATACCATATTTGGGTACAAAGAGATAACATCAAGAACAATGTAAAAAGAGGAGAGAATATAATATTGATCTGAAATGATATTTTTACATGGAACCCCAAAAAAACTATTTGTTACAAACACTAATGTGGCGCATAATAGAATATAACTTACCTTGACTATTTCTAACTAAGCAAGTTTAGTTGTATAGTTAGTAAGAAATAACAGAACAAAAAATGAAAGGGAAAATATAGATAATTTCTATTATTTTTTATCTTTGATAATTGAATCAATTGTCTAGACATAACAAGGAGTGGACATAATTATTGACAACATGAAAATGACAAAGTTGAAATTAATTTCTTTCATAATGTAAATACTTTTTCTGTTTTCTTCCACATTGATATAAACTACACACATACAGAACAGAAAATTGAAAAACAACATAAAAATGAAAATATAATAAATATTAAATTTGCGATTAAAAATCAATATAGGATATAATAAGTTTCTTCCTCTTTCAAGGAGAGTAGAACTTCTCATCATTTGAGTATCAAAACATGTTGGGATCATCATCCGTAGCCTTTATTGCAAAAGAAGGAAGACAGAAAGCAGCAGCATGGATCTGAAATGATTAAAATAAATAATTGTTGGAACAATGAAATATTTACAAAACCCAATTGGTAACTTAATATAAGCCATAAACATGAATGTTTTCAAATTAAATGAATTACCTCATTGTTGTAAAATTTAGTAGGCCCCTTTGCCACCCCATTTTTCTTTGGATTCAATGGATTAACTGGAATTTTAAAGTTCACTTCTGGCCCCTCAGTGGAGCATAGCATGAATCCTATCGCTCCACTGTTAAAGCAAATTAAATCAAAGAATTAACATTAATAGGATTATTATAACTAATTCCATGCAATAAAAAAGTAAACGTTATAGAAAATAAAGTTAATCACCGAAAGATCAATAACTATCTTCTTCGATTAATAAAGAAAATTGAAATATCACAAAACAAATTCAGATTTTTTAATTATTTAGCACCTTTATAAGTTTTACATTTGGCGGAATTTAGCACTTTTACTATTAATACAACTCATACGGCATACGTACCAAGCTCATCGGGAATGGGCTTAGGCCCAACAAAGAATAATTGGAATTAATTAAGTTTAGTAGTAAAAAGTATAAACCATTAAAAACTAATTATAACAACACTATTTTTCTAGTTTAACCATAATAGTAAAATTCAATTCGGTCTTTGTTAATTTATATGAAAAACAGCATAATCCTTGAAAAAAAAAAAAAGATAATACAGCTCCAGAAAAACAACATAATCCATACAAAGTAAGAGTGTATAGATCGGTCCAATTCAAGTGAATATTATGCACGATAAATATATTATTTGTCTTATCTAAGATCATGCAAGTTTAGTTGGGATGTTGTGGTTAAGATTAAGTCAAGAGGTCGCATCGAGTTTGATAGGACAGAGGATTAGCAACCTTACTAAATTAGTGACCCAACTCCGTCGAAAATGATGGTTGATACCAGTGATCCGATCACCCTTAGATCGGCTGTTACGGATGATAATATCATTAACCTTAGGGTGGATGATGAGATACTACCACTGGAGGATGATGATGTCAAGAAGAAGAGGAGTCAATAGAGACGAAGAAGAAGAAGAAAACGAGTTCGATAATTAAGAAATTATCTCAGAAGAGGAGGATGATGAACCAGAGGAAGAAGATGATGATAAATCTAAATAAGATTAACCTAAATATAGTTTAACTAACTTGTTGTATATTTGAGCTTTATTTAGTAAGATCATATAATTACAACGCACGCTAGCTTTAGTTCTATTCTTATTTATTTCTTTATCAAACTTTGATTAGATTGTGATATGATTACATTGTTTCAGATAGAGATGACGATAGGTTGACGTGCCACAAGCATGCCTTGTTTTGATTACAACAACGATGACTATCAAGCTCCATAGTCATTAGGACTTTGTTTTGATTCTGTATATTTGATATTTCACATCATATATAAATCATTGTTTTCAGATAAATTACTAATTTATTCTTTACTAATTGGGAGTTGACTATCAATTATTAATTATTGGGGTTTACTATAGGTTCAAAAAAAAATAATGCTACTGTCAAATTTATCGTTGGAATTACCCGACGCCCGACGGTAACAATAATCTAGTTTAATAAAAAAAACTTATCGTCGGATTTAAAGTCGGATTTTGCCGACGGTAACACAGCGACTGGCGCCAAATTTACTGTCGGATAATTTTCGACGGTGACTAGCATAAGATTTTTGTAACTTTAATATCATATTCCGATGCTAATTTCGCCACAAATAATCGTTAGAAAAATAAATCTGCCGGTAATCAGCTACCTGCGAAGTTTATACTGTCAAATTGTATTCGACGCAAAATCCGACGGTACTCAACATTTTTCTTGTAGTGGTAGCCCTCCCATGCAAACGCAGCTTCGTCGATCACCGCTGCATCTCTTCGCGAATGCATCGCCGTCGATCGCGAATGCATCGCCGTCATCTGCAGCTCTTCCCCTCACGAACGCAACACCTATATCATCGCCGTAGTCCTCCCTTCCCAAATGCAAAAACCTCTGTTTTAGGCATCGTGTCCCATAACATTCAAACGCAACAAGTGTTGCTCTTCTTATCCCACCACATTCATTCTTGGTATTGGATGTTTCTTTTTTCTAAATTTAGGATATTTCTTTTTCTTATGTTGGATGTTTCTTCTTCTTGAGTTTTGGATGACTTTTTTTAAGTTTTAAATGTTTTTTTATTAGTTTTTCGAATGTTCTTTTTTCAATGTTTTTTGAATATTTCGTGGTTAGGTTTTGAAATTTTTTAAAATGATTTTGGATATTTATTTTTTTTGTTAGGTTTTGAATTTTTTTATATATTTTAAATTTTTTATTAGAAATTTTTAAAATAATTTTGAAATTCTTAAAATGAATTTTGAAATTTTAAAATGGCTTTAGATATTTTTTTAAATTTTAATTTTTTTATTTACTTTTAAATTTTTTCATGATAATTTAAATTTATATTTTTTTTAATTTAAAAATATAATAATAATAATTACCTAATAATATATGAGATCCATAGTGCTTAGTGCAAAAATAAAAAGAATACACACTTCTTCTAACTATAGGTGCTGAAAATTTTCAGCATAAGAGCATATAGAATCTCCTAAATAAAAAAGGTTATTACCTGGGATATGCAGGAATGGTTGTCCAAGCATAATTGACTGAGCCTTTGAATATTTTCTTGCAAAGTGCGATGGTATCTGCAACCACAAATCCTTTACGCCACAAGCTATCTGCAGGAGCAGACATCACTCCTCCGGCTCTTAGACCCTTTGCAACTGATTCTAAGAAGCTTTTCTTTGACAACACCTTTGCAGATGGTCCTGCATATATGCACCTCTTTCATTTCTCACTTTTATCATCACTATATTCACAATTGAATTGAAAGAACAATGTTTACCCATTGAATTGAAAGCATCCAATATGATGACATCATAGGTGCCTTGAGGAACTGATTTGATGAACCCGATGCCTACATGCCCATCAAAATTAAATTTTTGTATATATGCTGAAATATGGAGTAGTTCAACTTCAAACATGTATAAGTTATATATGTAACATTGTTATTGTTAATTACTTCAATGATTTCATCAAATAATAAATGAAGTAGAAAGGATAAAATATACATAGCAATAAATTTTTTCTTATCTAATTTATAAAACTTTAATTTTGCACATTAGTTTTGTGCAAAAATAATTCTTAAAGATATTTAAGAATTTATCTAATATTTTTTTTAGTTACCTTCGGCAATGTGAACATGCACTCGAGGATCCTTATAACCAACAGCTATATCAGGGAAGAATTGCTTATAAACCTGTTGTGAGCTCAATCAAACACATCAAGAAAGTGATGATCGATGAGAGAGTATATATATATATATATGGGAAAAGAATTTTTTTTTAACTGAAAAATGATCAAATATAAAAAAGAGTTTAATTATTGTCCTAATTTAGGGATGATTAAACTTTTATTTGTTCACTTTATTTACTTTAGATGAGCCTTATGTGTATACGTGCGCAGGATTTCTTTAATTTTAAGAATAAAATACTATTAGTATTTAACATAAGTTCTAATTTCATTATTAAAATTTAAAATATATTATTTTTTATCTAAATATTTTATTTCGTCTTATTTTTTTCCTTAGTTAAAATTAAAAAAATTTCAAAAATATTATTTTTTTATTATTATTTTTTTCTCTCTTTTGTTTTGTTTTGTTTTTTTTTTTTTTTTTTGTCATTTTCACTCTTAAATCACTTTAACCATCACTGTAGTTACTACAATTACAATTTTGTCATTACCTAAAAAAATCATAATGAACAAAATTGTATTTTTTAGAAGAAAAAATCTTAATTTTATTGTATCAGGTTATATGACTAAAATAAGATGAAATAAGATGTTCGAAATACAATAAGGCGCTTCAAATTTTGAGATAAAATTATAACTTTGTCCATACTAAAATAGTATTTTATCCTAAATTTAATTAAGTGCGCTACACATCATGCTAATTTAATTTGTTAAAACTTCATAACTAGAGGGTTGTTTAGTTTTATTTAAATGTGTAACTCATAATTTTAATTTAATTTGTGAAACTTGATAAGAAAACCATGCGAAAGTTAAATATGAAGGGTAGTAGATACATACATCAATGATCATAGTGTCCATTTCACAAATGTCAATATGCTCCACCGAGGAATGGCGAGATATCTCTCGAAGTATACCACCATCTCCCCCTCCTACTAGCAACACCTGAAATGTTCATAAACCCTTTTGATTCCTTAATTTGACGTACACAATGGATAATATTCCATGTTATATGGCTTAAAATGAAACCTTTTTAGGATTTGGAATGGAACAGAGAGCAAGGTGAGTGAGCATCTCTTGGTAAGCAAACTCATCCTTCTCTGTCAGTTGGAGATATCCATTCAGAATTGCAACCTTGCCATGTCCTGCTGACTATGAAATGCAAACAAGTAAGCTTTGGAAGGACTATCAAATATTCTCAATATTGTTTGCCAAAGCATACCTCAAATACAAGAAGCTCTTGAAATTCAGATTTCCCTTCAAATATCACCTTTTCCATTTTATACAAGTGTGCTTCACCTGTCCAGATGTCAATATTAATAGCACAAGATATGCTTCAACTTATTAATATAGCAATTTTTAATTTATTTAATAAAAAATATTATTAATACTTTAATTCATACTAAGCATGTCGTAAATTGTAAAGAGAAATACGAGGAAATCATTATAATTTATTGTAAAGACAAGTTACCTAATTAAATTATTTGGAGATCAAAATTATTAGAATATAACTTTTCAATATGCATACGCATTTGCAACATTTATATCTCTATAAAACTGCGAGAGGCTATGGTGGATTCAAGATTGAACGTAAACTGTTACAAGGTGTAATAGTTAATGTTGGAACGCGTGATGGCCAAAAATCGCTACATCTTTTTGAGAAAATTGAACCATGAAAAAACCGCGAGAGACTATAGTAATTTTATAGCAGCATTTCCCTCATGCAATCCTTGACTCCCAAAGATAGGATCAATGTTAGGTTGTTGATCGATGGCTTCCAAGTTTAGAGTTGAGAAATGTGGAGGATGTTGTTGTATGTCGGAACTTGACGGTCTCTGATGTATTGATGGTTAGTCCGGGTATCCTCATCACTCTCCCCAATAATGTCAGCAAGCTCTTCGTCCGAATCATCCTCTCGCATCGCATTTTCAACCCAATCCGGTTCACCCTCACCTGCAATATCCGCAATCAGACGGGGTGACCTAGCTATCCCAACTGCAATAGATGGAGGATTAATCAACAGACAAGCAGGCGCAATGACAAGCATCGAGGTAGAAGCACCTTCACCGTAGTCGACTGAGGATTTGGTGCTAATGCCCCAGAACTGTCGACGCCATCTTCTAGCTTGGCATATATAGCTCGTGTATTCTCACTTCTGGAAATTTCGCCAACAATGAAACAAAACCTGTATATCTTCGTCGGACTCTATCACAAATGTTTCATACTTCACACCAATTGGCGCAACCGCAATAGGAATCTTGTAGAACAACTTCTTCATTAACTTTGTCCCACACACTCCCACCTTTTACAATATACTGATTTTTAGCTCTGACAATGTATTTGATGACCGAATAAAAACACTCACTGGTTCTCTATTAGTAAACTTAACATCGTGCCTTTTGCTTTTTTGAATTTTTCTAAAGTAATGCATTAGAGATAAAAAAAAACTCTCCTCACTCTCCATTTGTGAAAATGACACTATACTACTTCATCATTGCCTTATACTGAATATTTATAGACATTCTCTGTATAAAGAAACAACTGCAGGATCACACGATTTTCAAAACAACACAATTGAGAAAAAAACTGCTATAAGCTTCTCACAGTTTTTTATGGTTCAATTTTCTCAAAAATAGCTACACCTTGTAGCGGTTTCTGGCCATCACGCGTTTCAACGTAAATTGCTACATCCTGTAGCGGTTTACATTCAATTTTGAATCCACTATAGCCTCTCGCAGTTTCTATAGAGATTTAAATGTTGTAAATGTGTTTGTAGTTTACAAAAGTTGTATTCTAATAATTTTAATCTTTAAATAATTTAATTAAGTAACTTGTCCAAATTATTAAATAAATATAATACTATACTTAAGAGTTGGAATTAAATCACAATGCAAAATTTTAATTTCAATTTTGGTTTTAGTTTTATGTTTAGGTTTTATTAGATTTTAAAATTTAGGGTTTAAGATTTATGATTTAAAATTTAAAATTTAAGATTTAAAATTTAAAATTTAGGATATAAAATTTAAAAAGCATTATAATCTTTACTTTTTCCAAAGCGTATTACCATTCGTTAATATAAAGATATAAGTTCAATTAAAGTTATTGCTAAATATATGACTGAATTAAATATAAATGCTATAAGTATAAGCATTTTTGTAATTAAGTTCATTTAAGTTGTCACAAGTTCAACAAAAAAAATACACTCATTTGTCATCGTTTCTTCTTTTTTTTCATTTTTGCAGCACATAAATTTTTATTTGAGTGTATAGAAATGTATTGATATAGCACAAAAATTCTCGTACATAACACAAAAATTTTATACATAGCACAAATTTATCGATATATAGCATACAAATTTATAAAACATAAAATTTTACACATAGCATTAAAATTTTTGTACATAACACATAAATTTTTGCTATGAATGTATTTTGTTAGTTGGGTTAGTCAATGTTCTAGGTATGTAGTCCTCTAAAAATTTTTGTATTGCACACCAAGATTTCTGTGTTATGCACCAAGATTTTTGTATTGTGCACCAAAAGTTATATGTTGTGCGTATTTTATTGGTTGCGTGTCAATATTTTGGGCATGTAATCCTTAAAAAATTTATGTGTTGTACATCAACATTTTTTTACTCAAAAAAAGAAGACGAATACAACGGTGTCGATGATGATAATGAAAGAGCATGAGAAAGAAAAAAAAGAATAAATTAAATAAGAGAAGAAGAAGAAGTAATCATTAAAGAAGAAGATGAAGGAGGTGGTGGTGGCAATGACGACGATGATGGCGATGGCGGCAGCGACAATGATGATTGCGATGGTGGCAGCAACGAAGATGACGTTGAAGAAAGAAGCGCGCAGAAGAAGATAACGAAGGAGGAGGAAGAGAAAGAAGAAAAAGAAGAAGCAATAGCAGTAATACATATGTACGTACTAGCTAGGAAAAGAAACGCGCGACAAATTTGATTGAAGACTTGGTTTAAAAAATGCTTGAATGCCTAGTTATATTATAAAAGTTAATACAATAAAAAATATTAATTATAGCATCATAGTAATTGAATTTAAAAAGTTATTTTTTGTAAATTCTATTATAAAAAATGCCGTTTAATATTTTAATTTTTATTAATTTAGCTTATATATATTATATTACAAACATCCATGAGATTTGCTAACCGAATCAAATTAAAAAAAATTTAATTATTCTTTTGGTCTCTATAATTTCATAAAATTTTCAATTAAGTCTCTATATTTTTTTTTCCTTTTAATTAGGTCTTTGTACCAATTTTATTTTTTAATTAGGTCCCTTTTGGTAGTAATTGACATAATTTTATAGGAATCCAACTAAAAAAAATTGGTATAGGGACTCAAATAAAAAGAAAAAAAAGTGTAGAGACCCAATTAAAAAAAAAAATTAGTGCAAAGACTCAATTAAAAGAAAAAAAGATACAGAGACCTAATTAAAAATTTTGTGAAATTATAGGACCAACAGAGTAATTAAACTTTAAAAAATTTTAAAAGTGAATAAAATTCTATTAGCAAAATATATATATATATATATATATATATATATATATATATATATATATATATATATATATATATATATATATAGTGCCTTCTTTGGTGGCTAAGAATGACTTTCTTTTGACCATCTAATGATATAGGGACACATGTGCAGTAGACAATCAAACAAAAGAGTGCACCAACTTTTAGTCAAAGCTAGCAATGAGTGCTAAGTGCGTAACATTAAATATTTACTCCAGGGACATGAGCGGAATTTTGGGTTCCAAAAACAGGACTTTGATATGAGCCAAAATTTGGGTCTGACAAAAACATATAGTTGAAAAATTGGTTGAATATCCAAAAATTTCTTAGACAATAACTAAGATTTATAGCCCAAAAAGAGAGGTAAATTATGAATTTCGTTGTAGATGAAATTTAAAAAAAGAGGATAAAAGTGGTTCTTATATGCCTGATTTAAAAAGAAAAGAAAAAAAAATCATGCAATAATTTTTTGTTATGTTAATTAGGATAAACTTTAAGAATGATATTCGGTTGTTGACTTGTTGACTCAAATTAATTATAAATTCTGTGCAGCATGATTAATGTATGAAATGAAAACCATAAAAAAAAGTTTGAGAATAAAATTTAGTTATATTAATTTAAGTATTAGATTCAATTGAAAAAAAATAATTTATCGTTGTAATTTTAAAATTTAAAGTACTTCTTTGAGAATAAGAATTTGTTTATTGTGTTAGAAGCTAAAACTTGAGTGAGAAAAATTCTAAAAGAACTTTTCCTTGTTTTTAAGGAGACAAGTTACATAGCAATATTAATTATATCAATAACATTTAGAAAATAATAAAAATTAGTTTAATATAAATAATTATAGATTATTTTATTTAATATTATTAATTATTATTAAAATAATTATATAATTTAAATATAACAAATATGTAATTATAGATGAATAATAAAATAATTGATTAAATTAGAATTTTCTAATATTAAAGATTTTTTTGTTATCAAAAAGCATAAGTAATCTTAAGTTTTAATTTAATTGGTTTGAAAATTTTGTATTTATAAAATTTAACAATAATCAAGACTCTTCGGACAATGCGCACGCTTTTGGTTTAAGCCACATTTTATTATTGAAAAATCGCGTGTATTATCCGAAGTGTCTTGATTATTATTAAATTTTACAAATATAAATTTTTCAAACCAATTAAATTAAAATTTAAGATTATTTATGATTTACGATAACAAAAAATTTTTAATATGAAAATTTTTTAATTTAATCAATTGTTTTATTATACATCTATAAATATATATTTATTATATTTAAAATTATATAATTATTTTAATAATGATTATTAAATATTAAATAAGATAATTTATAAATTAGATTATAAATTTTAGTTATTGTCTAAGAATTTTTTAGTCATCCAACCAGTTTTTCAATTATACGTTTTTGTCAGACCCAAACTTTGGCCCATGTCAAAGTGTTGTTTTTGGAACCCAAAATTCCATCCATGCCCCTGCGGTAAACTATTAATGTTACCCTACTTAACACTAACGGCTAGTTTTGACCGAAAGTTAGTGCACTCTTTCATTTCATGCACGTGTCCTTATTCTATTGGAAAGTCAAAAGAAAGTTACCTTTAGCCACTGAACAATAAATCACTATAGAACTCACCTATATATATATATAAAATTTAAGTTGAATATTGTTGCATCTTTCTTGGTTGAATACACTTTTTTTATTAGGTTTAAGCCTCGGGATAGAAAAATATCTATTTAATACATTTTTCTTAAAATAAAAAGAAGCAATAATACTATTATTATTATTACCTTGCCAGGGTCCATCAGCATACCAACCACGAAATGCATGAGATGTGCCATTCACTATCATGGATTGCTCCTTCACATTGTCTGTTTCTGAATTTGTATGGTTTTGATGATCCAAATTCTCACCCTGCACAAAAATTTGTGATATTACTAATAAACTCAAAATTCGTGTCAATATTACTAATAAACTCAGAATTCGTGTCAATGGCTTGAGTACATTTAATTTGCTGGAGAAATGTTGAAGATATATAGCGAATTTGGTACTTGGAAAGAAGATCACATACATGCATGAGTTAACCTGATATATATATATATATATATATATATATATATATATATATAAAGCAGGATCAATTAAATATTGATGCATTTTGTACTTTTGTTATTATGAAGTATATATAAATATTTGTTAAATAGGGTTATTAGTTAAAAAAAATTAGGTTATGTTAGGTAACCAAATAACCAATGACTTTCTTAAACAACATAAACAATAAATTCTAAAATTGGCCCAATTTAAATAAACCACACTACACTCTAATTTACTCACCTAAATCTTAATATTAGAATAACTATCCACACAGCTAGTAAATTGAACATTCGATATATCAATTGTTCACATTATTTAATATTTTTATTGTCTATTTATACTCTTCCAAAAAAATTAAATGATATGACTTAACTTTCTTAAATAGACATTATTTTAGAACCAAATCAAATTCCAACGATAAATAATTATTTAGGACCAAAAGGTGTATTAAAATCAATATTTTTTTTCCATCAGAAGAAATCATTTTTCCTTAAAAAAAAAATTAAACGGTACTTATAGATAGCGTAAAAATATAAATGTTACATCAAAAAAAGAAAGATAAATATTTTATATGTTAAATTATAATCAGAGAGGAGTTCAATATTCAATTACTAAAAATCTTAAAAAATAAAAATAAAGACAAATATAAATCTTTTTGTTTTTATATCTACATAAATGTGCTACAAAATAGTAAAATAATACTTTTTTTTACATAGATTTAAACATTTTTTAAATCTAAAAATTTTTCTACAAACCAAAATCTTTTTTTTTATAATATTTTCCTTCCAAATTTTTAACATCATACTAACATTAATCATAAGAAAACTAAAAAATACCACCACAAAGGGAAAAACACCACAAAAAAGTTATTAAAATTGAATTAAGAAAGAAGAATGAATTCTCTATCTCAATTCTCCTTAATTTATTTTTTAATTATTTTATTAAGTGTAATTTTTTATTATTTAACATTTTTTTTTAATTCTCACACGTTTTAAAAATCATTTTTGTTAGAAACAAGAGACTAAACAAGAGAAAGGATTTGTGTATTATTGAGTGTATTCAAGTTATCTATTCAAGTTGTTTTTGGAATGATACAATATAAAAGGGTATTTATAGGTACTAAGAGAATCGTAATAATAAATATTCAGATATACTAAATAATACTAATTGATCCTAATTGATCCTAATCATATTCTAACATCCCCCTCAAACTCAAGTGACAACTTGAGTTTGAAACTTATTTAAAACAACAAAATAAAGAGAAAAAAACTGCATAAACTGATAAAAGGGGTGCAGATAGAACTGTCGGAAGGAAGCGCAGATGGAACTGCCGCTTGTCTGAAGGAAGCCAGATAGAACTACCCCTAGTCTGAAGGAAGTGCAGACGGAACTGCCGCTTGTCTGAAGGAAGCATAGACGGAACTGTCACGAGAGAACACAGACGGAACTGCCGAAAGAGAGCAAAAACTATATGATTTCTTCATGAGAATAGGAAAACAGCGCATGACATTGGTGTTTGATCATTCGACTCGAAAAGACACAAGACGGAGAGAATAGGCTAGTCGGTGAGGTAAAAAAGCATCAAAGGAGTGACAAAAGGTAAAGAAAAATGACATAGAGAAAAAAATACAAAAAATTACGGTAATTTCACCGCAAGAAAAATAATCTATCCTCTTCAAGGAGGATACCATGTTAGAAACAAGAGACTAAACAAGAGAAAGGATTTGTGTATTATTGAGTGTATTCAAGTTGTCTATTCAAGTTGTTTTTGGAATGATACAATATAAAAGGGTATTTATAGGTACTAAGAGAATAGTAATAATAAAGACGTAATCTCCTATAATAAATATTCAGATATACTAAATAATACTAATTGATCCTAATCATATTCTAACAATTTTTAAGAAAAAAGAAAGTGGACGAAAGATAGAGAGAAGAGAGAAGCTAAGGCTGGCACTACCTTGAAGGCGCATAGAGAGAGAGCTATTTGATTACATAAAACTAATAGGGTTAAGTATGATTTTGGTCCCCAACGTAGAGGTCGAAAATCGAAATCGTCCCCAACTTTTTTTTTGCTACGAAATGGTCCCCAAAGTTTAAGTTTGTTTTAAAATCGTCCCTCGGACGAAAATACCCTTCTCCCTTCTCCCTTCATCCCAAAATCAACCACCACCACCACCACCAGAATAGAAGCCTACGCCCAACTAGAACCACCACCACCACCATCAGTATCATCATGGTCATCATCATCTTCATCATAACTTTCTCCAAAATCAACTAAAATCAACCAAAAGCCCAAGCTGAACAAGAACCCACCACCACCACCACCATTATCATCATGGCCTCATCATCATCATCATCAGAAAATTCAAGCAACATGCACTTTGAATAATAATCGACAAATTCAGCAATAACAATATTCCAAATTCAAATTTCAGCAACAACAATATTCCACAACAAATTTCACAAAAAAAATCCAAAATTTCACAAAAAAATCCAATTCAAAGAAGAAGAAGCTGGTGGTGGTGCGGTGCGGTGCGACAGGACAGTAGGGCGGCAAAGCGGCAGGGCGGCGAAGAAGAAGAAGAAGAAGAAGGAGGAGGAGGAGGAGGAGGAGGAGGAAGAGGAGGAGGAGGAGGAGGAGGAGGTGGTGGTGCGGTGGTGCGGTGGTGCGGCGATATGGCAGTCTCCCTCCTCCTCCCCCTTCCCCCTTTTCTCACGCTCCCTTCTCTCTCTCCCCACCCCCCGCTTCTGTATTCCTTTCTTTATTTTTTTATTTATTTTATATTTATATTTATTTTATTTTATAATTTTTTACTGAGGAATAATTTAGTAATAAAAAAATAAAATTGGTAAAAAAGACGATTTTAAAACAATCTGAAATTTTGGGGACCATTTTGTAGCAAAAAAAAAGTTGGGAACGATTTCGATATTCAACCTCTACGTTGGGACCAAAATCATACTTAACTTTTTGGGGTCAAATAAACATAGTGACTAAGAATATATTATATTTTTTTATTAATGTGTCACTATTTTTAAAATTTATTACTAAATTATTATTCTGTTGTAATCAATAAATGAAAATAGAATTTATTTATATTGTATTCTAAAATTATAATTTTTTAAAATTTTTTATGTATTCATCAATTCATTGAAGATATGAAAAAGCTTTTTTAAAAATAATTTTTAGTAAAATATTTTTTTATGAAAATGGCTATAGATGTTTCCTATCATGATGAAGTCAAAGCGTTTCCTAATATTCAAAGAATTCAAAGCGTAATCATAGCTTGACATTAGAAGGAAAATTATCAAAGTTCTTTAGGATAGACAATGGAAAATAATACAAATATGGTGATTTTGCTACATTTTGTTGGAAAATAATATTCATAGACAATTCATAATTATATATATATACCTCAATATAATGGTATAGCAAAGTAAAAGAATAGAACTCTTCTATAAAGAACTTGGACTATATTGTGAACTACAAAGGATTAATCAAATCTTTCTATAAGAAACAGCGAAAACAACCTGCTACATGAATATTATAATATTCATTAGATTGAAAATAGTAAGAGAGATGTGGGCAATTCATCACTTGATTATTGTCTTTATATATTTTGGATGTTGTGTATTTATTCATATTATTCTCATTATTATTTAAAAAAAATTATAATATTATTTTTATTTTTTATTTATAAATTTTAATTAAATTATTCTATTCCATTCATCTGTCCTACCTAAAGTTACTTGAGCTATTGATAAAGTTTAAAATTTTTTGTTATAGTTATTAGAATCGAATCGATAATTGAGATCCAATTAAATTATTAAATAACTCAATTAGTGATTTAACAATTAAATTATTAATTAAATTGTGTAAAATAACATGTAACTTATTATGTGTGATGTGTTATTTTTTAATTGGTTATTAAGTTAATCATGGTTAGACTATTTTATTATTAAATTAGTTTTTAAAATGAGTAATTAATTATACAATTTTTTAAAGTATTAAAAATTAAAACATGGTTTTTTTTTCTAAATTATTTTCAGAAGATGTATCCTAATCTTTTGTTAATGGCTTTCGGCCTTTCGCTCCTCCCATATTCCTTCATCCTCGTCGCGCCTCCCAAGCAGCACCACCTCGTTGATTGTAATCAAATTATAAGCCAACTGATGGGGAGTTTTAAGAACGCAGAAAAGAGAGAAAATCAACCTGTCTGCGAAATAGACTCTGGCCATAGGTGACAGCAGCGACGGACGAAGACGCGACGACGAAAGACGCACCAGAGCAAGAAAACGTGACGACGCAGAGCAAGGGAGCCACAGACGTGCGTAGTGTTGGAGACGCACCGGAGTTGGCGAGACGAATCAGAGGAGTCGGCCATCGTGACTTCTGGACTCTGGAGTTCGGTCATTCGAGACTTCAGGAGAGGCTGACGGGTGAAGAAGAGTTGTTGAGTGACATTCAACGAGGAAAAAAAATTTAAAATTAGAACCACCATTATCATGATTTGAAAAATAAAAAAAACCAGTTTCTAATCTTTTAATAAATTATACATTTATCTCTTTTAAAAATTTAATTATAATATAATCTAACTATGGTTAAGATAGTAACTCAAATTAAAAGCAAATATCCAATTAAAATATGATACATCATAAAAAATAATTTACATATTATTTTAAGGTGATTTCTTTCATACCCAACTAATTTGAGGGTATTATATACCTTTCTTACATGTTTCAATTAATTGGTGCCAAGTGTATTCATTAATTTCAATCAGCAAATGAATTTTTAATTTTTAAAAATAAAAAATAATGAATTTAATACATGTATTAAATACTTTATATATACATATCTTAATACATTGTACATATATTTAACTCTGATTAAATCAAACCACCATATGTGGTAAATTTTTTTTTTTTTGGTATTTTATGTGGTAAATTTTAAATAAATTATTTAAAAAAAAAAGAAAAAAAATTAGAATTGAGCTGTTATATATGCTGTTAGAGAAAGAGGGAAGAACATAGAATCCTAATCCTTTTCATCTAATTTCGTCTTCTTCTCTTTTTTATATTCACAGAAAAAATTCGTTTTCGTCTTCTTTTCTCTCCTTCGCTCTCAGAATATAC
Source organism: Arachis ipaensis (assembly GCF_059453495.1). Classification (NCBI taxonomy): domain Eukaryota; kingdom Viridiplantae; phylum Streptophyta; class Magnoliopsida; order Fabales; family Fabaceae; genus Arachis; species Arachis ipaensis. The sequence goes on from NC_142440.1 coordinate 130,223,293, forward strand.
CTTCTTTTTCCTCCTTCTAATCTTCGAAAGTCGTCGATCTTGTTACTGTAATCCAGAACAATCCATCGTTCTTTCACATATGCCGTCACAATTTTATAATCATTTGGAAAGATTTAACCCAAAAATGATGGATTGTTCTGGATTACAGCAACAAGATCGACGACTTTCGAATATTAGAAGGAGGAAAAAGAAGGTATATCCAGAGAGCGAAGGAGAGGGAAGAAGAGGAAAACAAATTTTTTTTGTGAATATAGAAAAGAGAAGAAGACGAAATTAGATGAAAATGATTAGGGTTCTATGTTCTTCCCTCTTTTTCCAGCAACATATACAACAGCTCAATTCTATTTTTTTTCTTTTTTTTCTTTTAAATAATTTATTTAAAATTTATCACATATGATGGTTTAATTTAATCAGAGTTAAATGTACGTACAATATATTAAGATATGTATATATAAAGTATTTAATTCATGTATTAAATTCATTATTTTTTATTTTTAAAAATTAAAAATTTATTTGCTGATTGGAATTAATGAATACACTTAGTATTAATTAATTGGAACATGTAAAAAGATATATAATACCCTCAAATTAATTGAATATCGAAAAAATCACCTTATTTTAAAGAAAGTTGGATAGAATTTATCATATGTTTATGTTATATATAATTATTAGCACTCACTATACTAAGAAAATATTTGGTGTAGTGACAATCACTGATTCGTTAAAGCGTTGACTCCTTGAAGGTTTAAGGTTTGAGTTCTGGTTACAGTTAGCCTTGATATTTAAAAAGAAAAGTATACGTAAATAAATTTTAATCAGCTAATTTTAAATAACTTAATTAATAATTTTATATTTTTAAAAAATAAAATTTAAACAATTATTAATTAATAATAATTAATTAATATAAAATATAATTTAAAAATATTTGTTAATTTATTATTAGCTAAATTTCTACTAGTTATCTAACGAGATTATATTTAAAAATATAAATTAAAAAAATATTATTGAATGGCTAGATTAAAAAAATTAAACTTAAAAATAATAATTAAAAATAATAAATTCTGTTAATTTGAATTTTTTTTGGTAGTTAATCATTAATATTTTTAAAAATATAAATTAAAAATATTTATTTATTTATTTTTTACTAAAGATAGGAGACTCGAATCCGCAACCTTTTAATTGAGTATGGGAAGACTATGCCATTTGAGCTATAACTCATTGGCAATTAAATTAAAAATATTTATTGAACTATTAGATTAAAAAAATTAAACTTAAAAATAATAACAACTAAAAGTAATAAATTTTGTTGACCTTTTAGTATTCTTTCTTTGCGATACTTCACTTTAACAGTTTATTTAAAAATTAGAAATAAAATGAATATGAATAGCAAGACTAATGGTGTATATATATGATTGGTGTATATGATGCTTAACTTAGGGGTGTATATGGTCCGACCTGATTCGAAGACCCGGTCCGATCTTAAATACTTTAGAAGCTAATTTAATGTGATTTCATTGGGTTTAGGGTCGGATAAGGGTCTCAAACATAGACTTTGTCATTATTTCGGGTCGGGTCTGGGCCATAACTCAGGTCACTCGAACTCAACCCGATCATCATACACAATTAATATTTTGTGTTATTAGTGATGGATGATGACTATTTTTATGTGGAATTTAAGTATTGTAAACTTTAATACTTTATGTTATTAGTAATTATAAGACTATAAGTTAATGCTTTATGTTTAAAATGTATAAGACTTTAGACTAATGGCATAATATTGTGTTATTTGTATTGATTTAAAAATTTGGTGTTATTAGACAATATTAGTATTGATTATGGTTATGCTTTAATTTTAGAAAATGATTGGTTCTTGTTATATTTTTTTAAGTAAATTTTACCATGTCAAATAATGGTTGGAGTCTTAAAAATTTAGATATTTTCACATGCTAGCTTACAAGAAGATACCAAGGTAATGTAATGTTAACGGCCCAGTTTTCACCCGATTTTTACCTGGTATAATAGTGGCCCGAAAGTGTATAAGTTTCATCGGGTTTAGGGCCGAATTTGAGTCTAACAAATAGACTCATTATATATTTCAGACTAAATCTGGGTCGCATCGAACTCGATTTCACCTCGATCCATAAACACCCCTAGCTCAAGTGCCTATACTTACTAAACAATGATACTATATAATGATCAAACATAAAATAATTAATACAATCAACGTTCAAAACTTCAAACAGTATTATTAATTATTATTATTATTATTATTATTATTATTATTAAAACTACACTTTTGAAACCATATTATTCCTAGGAAAATATAGTATGTTTAAAACATAGTAGGTAAACATAATAACACAAACCACAAACCATAATAACAATAAGAACACCCACCACAAATCATAGTTAAGTCAAGTCAGAGTAACTATAAATATTTAACATGATTTTAATCGGACCGGCTAATCAAACCAACCCAAAAAATTTAATGTTTTTGTAGTTTGGTTAAAATAGAAAAGTCACAATTTTACAGAAAGTTGACAAATCGCTAAATCGGCCGGCAGAATTCGGCCAATTTTTTAAATTAGAAAAAAAATAGATAGTTGAATCACGCGTTCTCCACTTCTGCCTAAAACACTATTGAACAAATTATAAATCCTCTCCCAAAACAAAAAGAAAGATGAAGCCTGAAAGTAAGAAATCCGGCCCTAGCTTCTCCACCACCACCGCAAGGACTGTCGCCATTCGTCGCGCCCACAGGCACCATCGTCGCAAGGCCTATGGCCATCTTGTCTGTTGCAGCTTCTCCTCTCATTCAAGCCAAGCAGAAAGAGCAAGACCTCCTTCTCAAACCCTAGCATCTCTTCAAGCCACTGCCGCTGTTCGTTCTTCGAGCTACTGTCGTCTGTCTAGCCACTGCCCCAAGTCTCCGAATTCCAACCCATGCTCTCTTCTTCCGCGAGATTGGCCCATCCGTTGTCATCATCTAGTTGCCGTCGTGTTCAGTTGCTCGTTGTCATTTTCAGATGCTCGCCGTCATCTGGTCGGCGTTGTTCGTCGTGGTCAACGGTCTGTCGGCATTGTCTTTGAAGGTTAGTGCCTTAGTGCTCGCTTGTTCTTCAGCTATTCATTTTTTGTCTTTTTTTTCTCTGGTTCTGCTGCTTCTGTTTATTGATTATTGATTATTTCGAAATTCTGCACTGCTGTTGTGTGTTGTGAATTTGTGATTTTAATTTACTGATTATTGATTTGCTCTAGTTCTGCTGCTACTGTTTATTAATTATTTGATAATTGATTATTGATTATTTCGAAGGTCTGTGCTATTGTTGTGTGTTGTGAATTTGTAATTTTAATTAACTATTTATTGATTTGTTATGGTTTTGTTGCTGCTGTTTATTGATTATTTGATTATTGATTATATTGATTATTTTGAAGGTTGTGCTGCTGATGTGTGTTGTGAATTTATGATTTTAGTTTACTGATTATTAATTTTGAATGTATTATGATTATTGTTAGTGATGTGTTTATGATTTGTTGTGTTTGTTTAACTATTTTATTATTTAATTATGCTTAGATCTTGATGATTTCTTTGTTATTTAACTTTTAAGTTTGTATTTTTTTTAAAGGTCTGAGGACTTTAGTTGATAACATCAAGATACACTACAAGAAAAATGTTGAGTACCATCGGATTTACCATCGAATTTAGCGTCACAGAATAGTGGCGTATTTACTGTCGAATTTACCGGTGGTAACGACGACAAATTCGTAAGGTTAAGTAATTACTGGAAGATCTAGGTTTCTGACGATAAATCCGCCCGGTAAATATTTGGAGAAAAAAATTAAATTGGCGCGTCCTTTACCGTCGGAAAAATCCAACGGTAAATCCCACGGTAACCCCAATTAGTGAAACACTGCATTTTGATGACCCACAATGGTGTACCATTGAATTTTTTCGACAGTAAATCCGATGGTAACAGGGTGTAAATTCAAATCACGAACCCTTTTCATCCTCATTCGTGATTCAGCACCAACACCACCATCCCTCTCTCTCACTTCTTCTACTCTCTACATGACCACCATCTGCCACCATCAAGACCACCACCATAGCCCCCTCTCCGTTGCAGTCAACTCACTGCCGACCCCTCCCTTCTTCTCCCTTTTCCCCTCTTCTCCTTTCTCCCCGCGCCGCCTTATTACTGTCGCCCCCACGATCATTGCACCACTGCTGCCCAGCCTTCAGCAAGTTTCCCAGCCTTCGGCGACCACCCTTCCGCTACCTCTAGCTCCGGTAACATCATAGTGCCGCTGCATCTTCACCTCTTCTCTGTTCTCTCCTTGTTCTGCATTTTAGGTTTTTTAAACTCTATTTTTCTTTTTTCTTCAAATTCTATTTTAGTTAGGTTGTTTCACTATTTTAATTTTAGTTAGTTAATTTAGTTAGAGTTAATTTTTTTATTTTAGTGAATTTTAGGTGGTTAAGATAGATTAATTTTAGGATTATTAGTTTGTGTTATATTGCTGAAAGTGTTGAAAATTGACTAAATTGATGGATAATGCTGTTATTTTTTGTTGAATATGCTGAATTTGTGTTGATGTAATGATGTTAAAAGACTTTTTATTTTGTTGAATAATTACTGAAATTTGGTTGAATAGTATTGACTTGACTTTGAATTGTCAACTGTTACTTAGTTGCGTTGATTTTGCTTCTTTGATGTATGTGCACACCAAGTGTGAGTTTATATGCTTCTATGTCTATTGTCCATTTTAAATTGCATGTTGTACCTACTATGTGATTTAGAATGTCTAATTTTTGCTTGGCATAGTTAACTAAATCTCTTTGTGATAAAGTATTGTAATGTGTTGGAAAATTATTTGCTAACTGAGTTTGTGTATGTATGTTGTGTGTAAATGTCAAGTTGCTTGATTGAAGTAATTTTCACACTTAGTATCTGATTTAGATCCAATAATGTACATTATGGTTGAAATGGTTCTATACTAAGATACTTGCTGTTTATATCATCAAATGTTGAAGTTAATGTTGCGGTATTCGTTATAAAAATTACATTGGTATTATTATTTATTGTTGATTTGTTGTTTTGAATTTCTGTTAATTGGTATGCTATTTGCAGACATCATGACAGGTAGAGGTGCTGGGGATCAGGCTACTAGTCGTGGACGTGATCGTGGTAGAGGGAGGGTTTCTTCTGGTACCCCCGAAAATTCTAGATCCTTTTCCTGTACGCCGACTACCTCGATAGTGTCACAGGTTGTGGGTTTAGCAGACCGACCGTTCATCATGGCCCCTAACCCCAACTACGTGCCTCTATCTACGGCGATGACGCCACCTCCTATAGCTTAGCAGGCCGCTGCCACGGCACCGCCACCTCCAACGACGGATGTCGTGGCCTCGGAGTCCTCTCACAGAAGTGAGGCAGCTGATGCCCCTCCACCACCTTCCATTGTACGGTTGACCATTTCGTCTGATGGCGGTATAGGGTAAGCATCACTTTTCCTATTTATTGTTATTGCTGAAAGTGCCTCAAATTGATTCTAGTTTAGTAGATTTAGGTTTAAATGGCCGAATGTGTTTCCTGTTTACTGATTATGGTTATTGCTGCAAGTGCCTGGTTATTTCTTGTTTAGTGGATTTAGATTTAGTAGCCTGGTTAGTATTTTATGTTTACTGATTATGGTTATTGCTGCAAGTGCCTAATTTTTATTTCTTGTTTAGTGGATTTAGGTTTGGTTGCCTGGTTAGTGTTTTCTATTTACTAATTATGGTTATTGCTGCAGGAGCCTAGTTTTTGTTTCTTATTTAGTGGATTTAGGTTTGGTTGCCTGATTAGTGTTTCCTGTTTACTGATTATGGTTATTGTCATATTGTTTTGTTTGTGAATTGTTGTTAGGTTTGCACTGAACAACAACCGGTGTACTCAGGAGATGACCAATGTCATCAAGCCGATGTACGACCATCCCTGCCCCAACTACAAGAAGATTCCCGCTGAGACCAGAGAGCGATGGTTTCAGAAATGGGCGGTGATTTTTTTTTTTAAGTTTCAAACCTTATTAACTAGTTTATATCTTCTATTTTGATTAACTAATTTTAAAGTTTCTTTGTTACAGCTGCACTTTATATGGGATGCTAAAGGAGAACAAAGCGAGATTTGCTAATCAGCTGTCTTAGAGCGATTATATGAGTAAACATACATCTGATCTTTTGATATAAAATTATTAGAGATTAACTGTATATCGTCGTACTAATCACAATAACTTGTGTTACACAGGAGTCTTACACATAGAGACTAGAGTCCGCGACTTAGCAGTCTCAGCAAAGTGGGTATGACACCGTCGATGGCTTTGTACAAGAATTGCCTCAATTCTGTACAAGAACTGCATATACAAGATGAGGTCGTTCTTCTCCAGTAGCCTCCGCACCTCCACGTTGAGGCCGTTGTCAGGTTCTGCCACTAGTTGAACCGTCGAACCCGAGGAAGGCATGGATTTGAGGTTGCAGGTGCAGGAGCTCCAACGAAGCCTTCACCAGCAGACTCAGAAGCTGAACAATTATCGAGAGAGGTATTAGGAGATCCTCACACACATGACGGATACGGATGACTTTAGGCTAGAGTGGAGGGAGCAGCTAGAGCGGCTTCAGCGTATGAGGGCTCAGATGGAGGTGTACTAGGCTCATATGTACGCCCCTGGCATTATCCTTCTGGTGGTATATAGACATCACCGCCTTCTACGCCGCCTCCTCAGGGTCGCGGGACCGACAACGATGACGATGAGAACTACCTGAATCTGTAGTTATTAATGTTTTATTTTATTATTTCATTGTATTATTTGATGTACTTGAATTTTAATTTATTTGAACATTGTATTATTTATTTGAAATAATAGTTTTCATTATTTATGAATTGACCATTAATTGTGTAAAAAATAAATTTAAATTAAAAATTAAAATTGACCATTTATTTCAATTTATTTTTAAAAATTGACGTTACTGTCGGATTTACCGCGGGAATAATTTAATAGTAATAGTGCGGGAAACAACATCTTTTGGCACCAACAGTACCGTCGAAAAAATCTGCTGGTAACTAATTGGTTCTTCAAACTGGTAATTCATCGAATGAAAAAATTTTGACAGTAAACATTTATCGGCGAGGTTTATATTATCTGATTCATTCTGACGGTAATTTCAGTACCGTCGGATTTTTTTCGTTTTTCTAACAAAAAATTCGACGGTACACAGCGTTTTTTTGTTGTTGTGATATTTTAAAGTTTATATTAGATTATAATTATGTTTTTAAATATTTATTTATAATTTATTTATTATTTTAATATAAAACAATTTTTTAGTTAGTCTCTGATTTTCAAAATCTTGATATTTAGTATGCAAAAACAAAAAATTACCTATATATATAGATGTAGTAAATAGTAATAACCACTTCCTAATATCTAGTTATAATTGATGGTTATAGATGCTTTGGGGTTTTTAATTTCTTGAATTTTTTAAAAATATTTAATTTTCTTCATGAAGTAATATGTTTGATGCGAGTGAAACACTAAACGTATAGCTGAACTCACAATTTTGTGATTAGACTCTTATTAAGTATTTTATTTGAGTTTTTATATTTTAGTTCCCATTTTCTCCTTCAATATTCTTTAATATTAATTAATTATATTCCTAATTTATTTTTTCTGAAGTAAAAAACCAAACAGTATACGGAAGTCATTTTTTTTTGTCTTCTCTTAAGACTCAAACCTCTGCTTGATTAGTATGCATGTGTTGTCACCAAATTTAGTATCCTATCAAATTTGTTCTCTTTAGAAACCACAAACTATGCTGAATGCAATTTTTTCCCTATTGCAAACTTGGCTTTAGATCTTAAACAAAAAAGAAAGAAATACTTAAAATAATACTAATAATAAGATATCATGTATATGTGCATATGTATTTTATATTGGTAGGTGATTTTAATATTTAAATAAAATATTTAACTTATTGGCATATATGCATGTAACCGTATATCATGACGATGCATATATATATACCTGAAGAAGATTATCATGAGTGGAAGAAGATCTGAAGTTAGGAGGATGAAGAAGCAACTTCCTTGCAAGATTCTTGCTCCCATAAACACATTCTCCTTCTTGATTATTAAATCCATTAACTCTCCCCCATAGCGGAAGACTCGCCATTGCTTGAAAACTTTTGCTCAACTAAGAAGCTGCAAAGACATATAGATATATAGTTGCTTTAATTATTATTAATTAAGTGAAGCTGGCTTGTGAGAACTGTTTTAGAGCAGAGAAATACACGAGGATAAGATATACATGTTCGACGCAGGACAAACAAACAAATCTTTATATTTCAAAAATGTCTGTAGCTCTCAATCACAAAATAATTTTCCGTTGTAACCAACTTTGATTAGTCTAAGGGTTAATTTATCGATATGTTCAAGTAAGTATTGAGAATACATTATTAATTTAAACATTTAGAAGAATTGATTTTAGAATATATTATTAAAATTTCTATGACAAACAAATTTGGAGTTTAATTTTTATTTTTTTTAAAAGTAAAAGATAAATAAAAAAAATTAATACAAAAAATGTACACAAATCCAAAAATAAACTATTGCATGAGAGACGTGTTAAATATTTAATTATTCATATACCTATTTTTAATCATTTAAATTTTTGAAAAAATAATTTCATGACATCTTTCAGTGTTAATTATTATATCAATTATTATTTATTTGTATATATTTATAGATATTTTTTATATATTTTCTAAAAAAAACGATTATAAAAATAATTAAACTTTGTATACATATTAAAATTCAATGCAACTACGCACCATTGTATTATTTTTATATTTTTAATCGCTTTTGAATTCATGTAAATATGATTATATATATTGTTTGGTTACCTTGTTAGATAATTAACGGGGAGAAAGTGTATAAGAGAGAATATAATAAATATAGGAAAATATGATAATTAAGGATGGTAATTTGTATATTTATTTGAATTTATTTAGAAGATATTTCTAATATTTTTTAATTCAAGTGCGTAATTAAGGTTTAAATTTTCATGGTACTAGCAAGAAAGAGGGAGTGAGAGTATTGTTATAATCATATAATTTTATGTAAGAAATGTTATTGCTCTACAAAATTTTATAACCAAACAAGATCATTTAGCTTTTGGGTGCTACATGGGAATCAAGTTACATAAATTAATTCTACGTCATTAACTATTTGTTTTAGTATAAATCTTAACGAAAATGTTTGGTAACCAAAGAAAATTAGCCAAAAACAGTCATAACTTACCTTATTTAGCATTTATTAATTGTTACGACAATTAATGAATGCTAAATAAGACAAATTCTGACTGTTTTTTTATCTCCCTAATATTTCCCAAATCTTAATATGATTACCATTAATCTTAATCAAAAGGTCGTCAAACGAACTTTACAAAATTACAATTTATTTTTATGAAATTAACTTATATATGATTATGTTAGATAGCCAATTATGTTTGTTTGAAATGTATTTTTCTTTTGATTGCATTTAAATATTATTATTTATGTGTTTTTTCTTTTTATTAAAAAAAAAGAAAAAAAGAAAGAAAGAGAACATCGAAAGTGAGAGGACATTATTGGAATTGTTCAAACAATAAGTGAGTAGCTATGTGGGGCTGTTGGACGTCGACATATTTAGAAACGTGTATGTCATGCATTTATCTCTTGAGCATGAGAAATTAATTAAATCTTTGTGTGATATCCTGTGTATGAGCTCTTAGAAACATTAACAATCGGTTATTGTAATTGTTTCACCAGATTTTTTGTAATTTCAACCGGGTGTTTTGATAGAATGTTAAAATTAAGTTTATATCAATATCTTGAATATCGAAGAGTAGATATAATTTGTTTGAAAAAAATAGTGAATTCGATCTGAAAATTACTTAATTATGGTATTAAGATATTTTTACGTCAAAATTATTAGTGAAAGAATATCAAAAAAATAAACAACAATAAAAATTGTAAAATATTGATCAAAGCAAAATAATATATAACAAAATTTAAACAAAATAAACGATAATGAACCAAATATTTAAAATAAATAAATAAATAAATAAAAATTGACTTCTAACATTCACATGCACTTATACTCTATATTCTTTCGTTGCGTTGTAGAGATTGAGAATTTTATGAGTTTATGTGATGATCTAGTGTTCTTGATTGAAGTTTTGAATTTTTCTAAGTTTCTACTATTTATAAGTCATGGAGATGAACTTGTCTTGGAGCATGTTGTCCACTATCTTACTTCCTCATTTTTTTCAACCATGACCTTGTCTTGACCACGAGTAATCTTGATCCCCAAGTTTTGATACCCACGTCTTCTTTGATCTTTAAGTCCCATATCTCTTCAGCTTGCTCCTCAAATTCTACGCCCATGTCTTCCAATTGGTTTTGATGGTCGAGTAGCAAACCTTGATGCTCAAGAAAAGGCAATAACTACCTTTCGACTTTGATAATCTTTGCACCATCTTTCTTCAACTTCAAGCTTACATGTCTCTGCTTCTATAGTCAAAATCATTGGCAGTCAAAACGTCTTCTTGTCGAGAAAAATCTATTTTTGTACCAACAAATTATCCCTTTAAAACTTGTTATTTTGTTCAAAAGTACCAGTTTTAATATTCCTCGTGCCGAGCACGTGTAACATTTTGAATTCTTTAAAATTTGAAAAATAATTATGCCTCGTTTAAAATAACACGCATGCTTTTTCTGAGAATGCATAATTTTCTGGGTTTTAATGAGAATTTTCTTGAATAAAACATTCCACTCCTTAAATCAAATCATCCTCCAATTTTCAAGAAACTTGCCTCTTGAAAACTCTAATCATTTTCTCTCCGAGTAACACGCCTTTCACAGTTAAGAATGAGATAAATCCCTTCCTCTTCCTCTATTAGTGGCTGAAACAGCGTTCTATGATAAAGATGGAGCTTTGAGAGCCCAAAACCTGAAGGTAGAAACCTCTAATCTCAAGTGTCGCTAGGTATTTTTGCCATTCTTAATTAATGGAGTCTTGTACTCTTTCTTTGGTCCTTTGGCAAGTCAAGAACAAATTGATTCTATTTTTTCTTTCTTCCCATCACCACAAGAACATTTACCTTTAATTTTCTGTAACAATGTAAAGGCTTCATACTTTACTGATCGAGTTTTTAAAAGTGCTCCCCTAGAAATTTGAGTCCTCTTTTTTCGACCTGGATGTCTCGACTTGCACCTACATATAAACTGATTTAGGAATTCCTGAATGATGGTAATCAGTGGCTAAGAGAAGGGGGAGTTGAATCTTAGCCCCTTTTCGCTGAGTGTTACTTTCTTCCCTTTGAAATAACTTCACGAGATTTTTCTTCTTTTTGTCTCGTAACTAGTCAAGAGACATTTTCTTTTTGTCTCGTAACCAGTCAGGAGATATTTTTCAATTTTGTCTCCTATGCAACAGAATCAGAAATGGAGTAGAAGAGAAAGAGAAAGAATCATACCAAGAAGTATCCTGGTTCAGCTACTAAGTGCAATACAGCCTACATCCAGTCTCCATCACAACAATGATGGAATTTCACTATAATCATACAGATTACAGACACCAATTCTCCCTAGGAACTACCCTTCCTATTCGGAACAAGTCCAGAATCTATCCCCAATCCCGAACTTGACTTGGTCACCTACCAAGCTTTCAACTGCTAAGTGCTAACCCAACTTGCAAGGGGATTCCCACAGAATCATGATACACAACACATAGATGTACAAAGGACCTCTAGGACACCTATGACTTTTTCTTTAATTTTGTACACTCTGCCTTTTTTCTCTCACAGGCTTTTTCTTATAAACCTCACACTGTTTGTCTTTTTCACCATGAGACTCAAACAGACAAAACTTAAAGAAAAGAATACAAAATAAAAAATATTGAAGGAGAAGAACTTCTGTTAGCTTGGGTAGCTATGAGAACTCTGTGCTTACTCTCCCTTGTCTCAAGCCTTGACTGTTCACCCTTATTATAGAAGGGGAAGCCTCCAAGATAGAAACGGTTCAACCGAGCCAACTTTTTCTTCTTCAACACCAAAACCGGTTTGGACAAAGAGAAAAGAGAGGGAACCGAAAGCAAAAACCAACATGCAATTACCTCTTTCTCATCCCTTCTCATCAAGCTTCATCAATCCGAGCCTTCCATCTTGACTTGGTCCCCAAGAAGGATTTCTGACCCTTGATGAACCCTTGATTTTGACAGCTCCATCTGCTCTACTTCTGCTTCCTCCTCCACGTAGCTACAGTAGCTACCTTCTGTGATGGATGAACAAAAAGTAAAAACGAGCCATACCCCAGTGATCTTCTTCTCTGACCGAAATGGATTGCTACCATTTTTTGGCATGGAGATCTTGAGGCTTCTTCACCACATCTTACCTTTAGTGCTAAAGATCTCAGCCACACCATACCTTGGATCTTCTTTTTGCTAAGGCCATCATCACCTTAGCCTCTTGCTTGTTCATAGATTCTCTGTGATTTTCTCTGATAGCTTACTCTAATCCTCTTTTTCTGCTAGACATGACCGAAAGAGAAAGGAGAGAGAAGAGAGAAAAGCTTTCAATGTAATTGATAAATAAAACTAAAATGAGTTAATTCCCCACTCTCCATGCTTAGTAACGTGTGAGAGTAATAAAAGCCATCAAATCAATTTTGAATTTTCTCTCTCCTATTATCAATGCTATTAAGTCCATTTAAATGAATTTGAATTCCATTCAAAGAGGGGAGTGAGTATCTATGGAAGGCATGCAACTTTTGCTTTCTTCCTTCTTTTAATTTCGGACCAAGCTTTGTTGGTCTTGCAACAAAGATTAAATTTGGGCTTGCACAATAATTTTCTGACCCAACTAACATAATAATTCAGCCACATATCATATAGCATTTTTGCTCAAAGCTGAATATTATCATCACGTTGGACTTGTTTAATTTTCGGTCCAGTCATAAAATCTGCACACAACAAAATTATTAATCAATACAATGAAATTAACAACTTAATAATTTTGCAATTTAATTATTTTTAACAAAGTTTGATCATCATCATTCTTTAAAGTTTTTCAAACTCAACAATTTCTCCCTTGATGACAAACATTATTAAAAATTGAATTGAAAAAGGGTAAGAGTTAAGAGTACTCCCTTGAAGATTTTGAATCTTCCCCCTTTCTATTTGTCACATAGCTCCCCCTTAATATTTGCTGTTTGATTAATAGGAGCAATACCTGTAACAAGCTTTATACATTCCAAAATGTATTCAACATATGATACAAAAGAATGTTGAACATTTTGATTTTTGAGCATATGTATTAAGATAAACAAAACCTGATTTCTTATCTTCTAAGCATTTTTTTTTTCGCTCACAACAAATAAACATAAACATAAAGTATGCCTAAGTACAGAGTATATTGCAACCAAGACTCAACATACTTTAACATGTTCAAAACAAATAATTCCTATTGAAAATATTTGCTGCCAGAACATTTAATCAAACAAAAATTATTCAGCAACATAAAGTTCATTCAACATATCAGATCAGAAATTTGCAAAAAGTATCAGAGTACCAAAAAATTCAGAACATGATAATACAGAAATCATAGCATAAACCATAAAAATAAGAAAAGATTATAGCACAAGAGTAATAAATCATTCAGATTTCTGCCCCTGTCAAGTATCAACAGATTCAGCCATGTTTCTTTTCTCTTTTTAATTCCTCCCCATTTTGTCATCAGTGGGGGTCTTACAAAACAAATGAAAATAACATGTCAAAATACAGAATATTTGTTTAAACCAAAACAAAAGGGTCCAGAGTATCCAAGTACAGTCAATCAACAAAAAAACAGTATTTAACAGAGCAGTAAACTATAAATTGTTCAAACATAAATGGGCAGCAATGAGCCTAACAATTAGGCATTGGACAGATTAACATCAGAGTCAAAAAATTTATTGTCTTTGTCAGAGGGAGCCAGATCCTTTTCAAAGCTTTGGAGAAGCAAATTGATCCTTTCATTACATTTGTTCCAAGCTTTTTCATTTTGGTAAGCCTGCTTACGAGCTTCTTTGTAGGAACGTGCCATCAGTTTGGACATATGTGAAAGCTCATTTACAACGTCCTTGAGTGACTCAGCAAGCTTAGATGGCTCAGACGGACCACTTTCAAGATCACTGTCAACTGACATGGCTGGTATTGAGATTTTTTCTTTGTTTCCTTTCCCGGTTCCAGAAACTCTGCCTCTTTTGATGGTAGACACCCTGTTTTCTACTGGCTCATTCATTAAATCAACATGAAAATATTCAAAGATACATGTGAAAAAAATGTCATAAGGCAGATTTGCCTTTTTATCACTACGTACGCAGTCCCACATGTGACGAACCATTAAATATGCAAATGAAATAGATGAAGAAGTGAGAATAGCAAATAGAACTAGAGTATCACAAACTGTTACTCTCTGAAAGGAACCGCTTTGTGGTATAAGAATGTGGTTGATAATGCGGTGAAGCATAGCTCTTATTGGACCAAGAGCCTTGTGAGTCAGAACAGTCCCATCCAGTGCAGAAAAATTCTCACAGACTTGAGTTAGAGCAATCTGATAAGAGATCCCAACTTGAGAGTCCCACTTTCTTGACATATATGCTGTGGCTCCTTCATCAGTATACCTTAAGACAGCACTGATGGTCTCTCTATTTAGAGTTAAATGAACCTTCTTGATATAAGAATGAATCGCTCTGTCATGGTACATCATGTTTTCGTAGAATTCGTGAACAAGATTTGGATAAACCGGCTTTTGAATCTTGAACAAAGGAGTCCACTTGAGATTATCAAACAGAGCAATGAAGTCAATCCCTTTTGCACTCAGGGTTCCAGATTTACTATGTGAGAAGCACACAGATGTTGGTTAATCAGAACTTGACCATGGAACTCGTAGATAGTGCAAGAGTTAAACCGTGTCGGATCAAAGTGAGAGTTATTCTTGTTGAACTTATTTTTGAAGTCTAGAGAATCCAGGTTTGGTGGTTCTCTAGTGTTGCGCAGAACATAACCTTTGGAACGCTGAGAGCTTCGGCCAGATGGATGAAGAGTTGATCGCCTTGGGGGTGATGGAGGTGGAGAGGATTGTGATTCTTCTTCTTCTTCGACCACAAGCTCTTTCTCTTTTCCAATCTTTTTGCGAGAAGAGGTTCTCTGAGCAATTACTTTCCTCCTCATAGCTTCAGTTGATTGAGAAGAAGGGGAAGAAGATGAAGCGAAATGTATGTGAATATGGGTGTGAGTTTGGGGAGTAGAAGAGGGTGGAAGAATTTTGGAGGAAGGGGTTCGGTTACTTCTTCTTGGAGCCAACTTCTTTTTCATGATAGAAAATTGAAAAGGAGAGTGAGAAGATGAAGGGATGGCCGAATAGATTGGAGAGTAGAGAGAGGTTACAACTGCATTTAATGCTGAGTGGATAGAGGATTAAAGGAATAATGGACATTTAATGGAGCGGTTATCATCAAGAAAATCTTTTAAAATTTAAAAAGTAACTGAAAGATCTTTTCCTTGAATCAAGAGAGAGAGTATGGGAAAATATTTTGATTTGACATAAACTCTCCCTATAAAGATTTGATGTGATAACCTCCAAAAAATTATTTAAAAATGATGAAGAAATCAAACGGGCTAGAGTCATGGAGTGGGTCAAAAGAGTTTGGTAGGCCTTATGTTTAGTAATGCTTGTGATCAGTTTCCCCCTGTTTCCTGGCTTGTTCACTACCTTTCCAGATTTGTCTCCTTCCAACCTCATTCTTTTCAAATTGAACAAGCTCCTCTTCCATGGCTTTAACCCATGAGGGGTCTTCAAGAGCTTGCTTTACATTGAGATGCTCTAATTGGGATAAGAAAGCAATATTGCTTTGTTCAACTTGCTTCTTGCTTGAGGATCTAGTGGTCACGCCTTGGAAAGGATCACCAATGATAAAATCATGGGGGTAACCCTTCAAAAACTTCCATTCTCTTGGCTTTTGAGGTGATGATCTTCCTTGATGAGCTTCAGCAATCTGGTCTGTTCCGAATTCTCTGACTGGTTTAGGAAACAAAACTGAAATGTCTCCTCCATCCTGATGAGACATTTCTGGACGGACAGGATCTTCACTTGAGACAGTTTTGGGATTTCCTTCATTGGCTTCCTGGTTGATAATATCTTCACAACCTGCATCATCTTCTACCACAACACTGAAAATTGAATTAGTATCACAAAAGGACACGTGTATGGATTCCTCTATGGTTCTATGTTCCTTGAGGTAAATTCTATATGCTTTGCTAGTGGTGGAGTATCGAACAAACATTCCTTCATAGGATTTTGGATCAAATTTTCCAAGATTTTTTTTGTTGTTAAGCACAAATCATTTGCATCCAAAAACATGGAAATACTTAAGATTAGGAGGGGTTCCTTTCCAAAGCTCATATGGAGTTTTCTTCAAACCTTTCCGAATGATGGTTCTATTCAAAATATAACATGCTGTATTTACAGCTTCAGCCCATAAAAATTTTGGAACCTTATTTTCACAAAGCATGGCTTTAGTCATTTCTTGAAGGCTTCTATTCCTTCTTTCTACTACCCCATTTTGTTGAGGAGTTCTAGGACATGAAAAATTATGAGCAATTCCAAAATCATCACAGAATTTTTTAAAATCTTGATTTTCAAGTTCTTTTCCATTATCACTTCTCAAATGGGCAATTTTCAAATCTTTTTCATTTTGAATCTTTTTGCAAAGAGTTGAAAAAGCATGGAAAGCATCATTCTTATGAGCTAGGAAGAGAACCCAACCGAATCTAGAGTAGTCATCCACCACTACTAAACCATAATGTTTACCTCCTAAACTTTGAGTTCTTGTTGGATAAAAAAGATTAATATGCAATATTTCTAATGGTCTTTTGGTGGAAATTCCATCTTTAGGTTTAAAAGAGGATTTTACTTGTTTGCCTAGTTGACAAGCATCACAAGTAATATCCTTATCAAATTTAATGTTAGGAATTCTTCTCACCAAGTTCTTTTTAACAAGCTTAGAAATTTGGTACATGCTTGCATGACCTAATTTTTTATGCCATAGCCATTTTTCATATTCAAGTGAAGTAAAACATGTCACCTTTTGATCTTTTAAATCCTCAAGAGTCAATCTATAAACATTATTACATCTTTTGACTTCAAACAAGATTTCACTAGATTTTTCACAAATAACTAAGCAATCCAATTTTCTAAAAATAACTTCATACCCAAGATCACATAACTGGCTAATTCTTAGTAAATTGTGTTTCAAACCATCAACAAGTAAAACATCATTTATAAAAGAAGAGAAACTTTTACTAACTTTTCCAATGGCCACTATTTTTCCTTTTCTATTATCACCGAAAGTGACAAACCCTCCATCATATTCATCAAGCTTAATGAAGAAGGTTGCCTTTTCGGTCATATGCCTAGAGCATCCACTATCCATATACCACATATTGTCCTTTCGCTTGGATGCTAGGCAAACCTACAAAATAAGCTCAAGTGACCTTAGGTATCCAAATCTTTTTGGATTCTTTTACGTCAAACCATCTTCTTTATCCCAAGTCATTATAGTCACAAACAATTTTACAAACTTTGTTTCCAATCATTCTTTCATCAAAGAAACCCTGAATAGGATAGTAGCTATTCCGGTTGCATAATCTACAAAATCTATGAGTAGCTGTTTTCACAAAGCTTGTTGGGTTTTGAAACCTCGCATCATTTGATGATGATGCCATGTTTGTAAAAGAATATTTTTCAACAAATTTTGCAGTTTTATGAAAACCCAATCCAGCTTTATCATAAAGAGGTTTTTGACTAGCCAATAGTTGATTTAAATTTTCTGAACTTTGAGCAAAAGTGGCTAAGTCCTCTTTGAGTCTCTTTACCTCTTTGAGAAGCTTCTCATTTTCTTCAAAACAATTTAAATATGCATCCACAGAATGCTGTTTTTCATAACCTTTTATTTCATCTTTCAACCGCTTGTTTTCTTCCACAAGATTAACAGCGGTTTTAGCCTCTCTCAATTTTTCTTTAAGAAAACCATTTTCAGCTTTAAGAATTTCAATTTGAGACTCAAGATTTTGGTTTTCATTTAAGAAGCATCTAATTTTTTCAGAGAGGTGATCTATCATGAGAAGAAGGTCTTCAGTGTTAGGGTTATGAAAGACTACCTGTTCTATGTGATCTGCCATGAGGTAAGTTTGAGACTTGGTTTCTGATTCTTCATCTTCATCAGAATCGTTTTCCAGGTCTTCCCAAGAAGCCATGAGTCCTTTCTTCTTTCCCTTTTTCGGCTTCTCTTTCTTCTTTAGTTTAGGGAAATCGGATTTGAAGTGCCCAACCTCTTTGTAGTTGTAGCAGATCACTTTGCTGAGATCCTTCTTCCTTGAGCTGCTTCCTCTCTTTTTCTCCTTTAGCTTCACCATTTTCCTGAATTTCTTAGCAAACAAAACAAAATCATTTTCAGATGAGTTATCACTGGATTCATCATTCAAAGGGTTAGTAACAGATTTGAGGGTTATTCCTTTCCTTTTTGAATCTTTTTTCAAATATGTGTTTTCAAAGGCACGTAAATTTCCTCTCAAATCATCATAAGTCATAGAATCAAGGCCACTACTCTCAGATATTACTATTGCCTTAGTTTCTCACTCTTTTGTGAGACTTCTCAAAATTCTCCTCACAAGCACAGATTCAGGATATGTGATTCCCATAGCATCCAAGCCATTGATGATGATGTTGAATCTTTTGAATAGTTCATCAATTGATTCCCCTTCCTTCATTGAGAACATTTCAGACTCTCTGTTTAGCATGTCAATCCTGGTCTTCTTTACTAGGGTTGTGCCTTCATGAGTGATCTGTAATTTGTCCTAGATTTTCTTTGCTGTTGTGTATCTTGATACCCGTCGGTATTCCTCGAAGCTAATCGCATAGTTGAGCAAGTTGATAGCTTTGGCATTGAGCTCCACCATTTTTCTGTCTTCTTCAGTCCAACTGGCTTCACCCTTAAGAGAGACCACACCATCAGCTCATGTGGTGGTTGGGAATTGAGGACTTTCTAGAATAATCTTTCACAGTCTGTAATCTACTGATTGGACAAAAATCTTCATTCTTTTCTCCTAGTAAGTGTAGTTTTTTCCATTAAAGAGAGGAAGTCTGTTGCTTGACTGTCCTTCTGTTAAAGTGTAAGCCACCAGGTTTGAGCCACTGTTATCTGCCATCAAGATCTTTTTCTCCAAGCTACAAAGCTTGATTTTTTTTAGACCAAGCTCTGATACCAATTGATGGTATTCAGTGACTAAGAGAAGGGGGGCTGAATCTTAGCCCCTTTTCGCTGAGTGTTACTTTTTTCCCTTTCAAATAACTTCAGGAGAAGAGAGAGAGAGAAAGAATCACACCAAGAAGTATCCTGGTTCAGTTACTAAGTGCAATGCAGCCTACATCCAGTCTCCATCACAACGATGATGGAATTTCACTATAATCATACAGATTACAGACACCAGTTCTTCCTAGGAACTATCCTTCCTATCCGAGACAAGTCCAGAATCTATCCCCAATCCTGAACTTGACTTGGTCACCTACCAAGCTTTCAACTGCTAAGTGCTAACCCAACTTACAAGGAGATTCCCACAGAATCATGATACACAACACATAGATGTACAAAGGACCTCTAGGACACCTTTGACTTTTTCTTTAATTTTGTACACTCTGCTTTTTTCCTCTCACAGGCTTTTTCTTATAAACCTCACACTGTTTGTCTTTTTCACCATGAGACTCAAACAGACAAAACTTAAAGAAAAGAATACAAAATAAAAAATATTGAAGGAGAAGAACTTTTGTTAGCTTGGGTAGCTATGAGAACTCTGTGCTTACTCTCCTTGTCTCAAGCCTTGACTGTTCACCCTTATTATAGAAGGGGAAGCCTCCAAGGTTGAAACGGGTCAACCGAGCCAACTTCTTCTTCTTCAACACCAAAACCGGTTCGGATAGAGAGAAAAGTGAGGGAACTGAAAGCAAAAACCAGAATGCAATTACCTCTCTCTCATCCCTTCTCATCAAGCTTCATCAATCCGAGCCTTCCATCTTGACTTGGTCTCCAAGAAGGATTTCTGACCCTTGATGAACCCTTGATCCTTGACAGCTCTATCTGCTCTACTTCTGCTTCCTCCTCCACGTAGCTACAGTAGCTACCTTCTGTGATGGATAAACAAAATGTAGAAACGAGCCATACCCCAGGGATCTTCTTCTCTGACCGAAATGGATTGCTACCATTTTTGGACATGGAGATCTTGAGGCTTCTTCACCACATCTTACCTTTAGTGGTAAAGATCTCAGCCACACCATAACTTGGATCTTTTTTTTGCTAAGGCCATCATCACCTTAGCCTCTTGCTTGTTCATAGTTTCTCTGTGATTTTCTCTGATAGCTTGCTTTAATCCTCTTTTTCTGCTAGACATGACCAAAAGAGAGAGGAGAGAGAAGAGAAAAAAGCTTTCAATGTAATTGATGAATGAAATTAAAATGAGTTAATTCTCCACTCCCCATGCTTAGTAACGTGTGAGAGTAATAAAAGCCATCAAATCAATTTTGAATTTTTTCTCTCCTATTACCAATGCCATTAAGTCCATTTAAATGAATTTGAATTCAATTCAAAGAGGGGAGTGAGTATCCGTGGAAGGCATGCAACTTTTGCTTTCTTCTTTCTTTTAATTTCGGACCAAGCTTTGTTGGTCTTGCAACAAAGATTAAATTTGGGCTTGCACAATAATTTTCTGACCCAACTAACATAATAATTCAGTCACATATCATATAACATTTTTGCTCAAAGCTGAATATTATCATCACGTTGGACTTGTTTAATTTTCGGCCCAGTCATAAAATCTGCACACAACAAAATTATTAATCAATACAATGAAATTAACAACTTAATAATTTTGTAATTTAATTATTTTTAACAATATTTGATCATCATCATTCTTTAAAGTTTTCCAAACTCAACACTAAATATCATTTATGTCTTAGCATTAGCTATTTTTTATTTGTCTTACTTTACTCCTTTACTAGGGGCTAGTTTGTACTTTTGGTGTCCTGCCACCAACAACCTTTACTTTCCTTATGGAATGATGAGCTCAACTTTTATGGACATTTCAACCTTGACTGGCCTACCCATTAATGGTGAATTCGTGTCATGGTCGACTTATTACCCTGAAGGTGATTTTGACATTAATTTTGACTCAAATTCCATATCGAGTTTCATCCAAAACAACATAGATTTCAATGGAGACCCTGTGTCTAACAGTGAACATGTAGCTTTCTTCTTGCTTTAATTTGGCTTAATTCTTTTGTTTTCTGCTCAAAGCCAGTCCAAATTCAGAGAAATAACTACTTGTCCTTGGCCATCATGATTCATCACAAAAAACTCATCGACCTTTCTGCCTTGATTTTGAGTCAACTTTATGAAACACTTTCTTTGATTGTTGGTGAAATTTGTCAAGGGGATCCTTCAATTAATTGAGTAATCTTTTCTTTCTTTTTTAGTGGAGCATTTTCAACAACATCGATAATAGGTGTAGTCTTTGGATCAATAATATGTGCAATATTGAGAACCCTAAGAAAAAACATCATTTTGTCCTTCCAACGATTGAAGTTTGTTCCATTAAAACGATCTAACTTGACAAAATTTTTATTCATAATTTTGAATATGGTGTTTGATCTTGAGCCATTTTCTTAAATATCTCTCAAAAATTATGGAAAAATAACGATAAAGATGACAAAACTTTAATTATATTGTGATTTTAAGGCATTTTTAGAAAGATATTTATTCCCATATTTAATTATTATATAATTAACAATAATACTCTTCTAAAATATAATAAAATCTATAAATATCTTACTTAAAAATAATAATAAATTTTCAATCCTCTTAAATAAGAAATTAAAAAAAAAAAAAAAAAACACACACACACACACACATATATATTCATACCCTGACCTAACGCTACGGCCCAGGTCCAAACGAAAGGCCCAACCTAAAGGATTGAGCCTCACCCTACACCGACATTCCCCTGTAGAAGTCGGTTCTTGACACGACTTGCTCTAAAGAAGTCGGGGACAAAGATTGGCTGGCAGATAAACACTCATTCGAATGAGTAATTGTCCCTAAAATCTCTCAACCCACTTCCAGGAGCCATATCTCAACTTCCCTAAGATAAAGGGACAGTTATCCACCTTAAAATGTGGAACTCTTTCAACGGTGATTATTGGCTCACCACTATAAATACACTGACACCCCTCAGGTATCTCTAAGTCCCAATACTCTCTAGACCTGCTTACTCCCTTGCTAACTTAGGCATCTGAGTGTCTTTGAAGGTACCACCCCCATCCACTCATATTCACAAGTCGGAAGGAGGCCCAGGAACGTGATTCCCTTCGAAGGCTTCCCTTTTCAGACGATTGGGCCAGCCTGTTAATCTCTGGTTACCCATCGTAACATTGGTGCCATTACCGGGGACCCGAGAGATCAACCAGTGATGGTGGACAATTCACCCGAAGATGGTCATACAGCGTCTGATTCCGAACAAGAAAACCTAGATACCGGAAACAATGACGCGGACCTAACTCTTCACCAGGGAGCCAACGACCAACAAAGAGAAGGCACCTCTGGGTTAAAAAATCCGAAGGTAAACTCCTCAGAGGGACGCGAATCGGGAAAGGAAGGGCCACCCCATGCAGCCGAGCTAATGGGGTTGGTCCATGGCCACCAAGGTCGTTTGGAACAGCCAGAACAGGAGTTAGAGCGACAATGAGAGACGGACCGAAATCTCAGGGAAGAGATAGAGCGACGAAAAGAGTTAGAAGAAAAACTCTTAAAGCTAGAATCTTTCCTTAGAGGTCGGGACTCCCGTAGCGACCGAGAAGAGTCGCCCTCGGGAGGAAAGGATCCATTCAGTGAGGACATAATGAGGACAAAAGTTCCAAGAAACTTTAAAAGTCCTGATATGAACCTCTATGACGGAACCATGGACCCGAAGCATCATTTGAGCAATTTCAAAAGTCGGATGTATCTGGCTGATGCCTCTGATGCAACACGCTGCAAAGCTTTCCCGACTACCCTGTCAAAAGCAGTAATGAAGTGGTTCGACAGCCTCCCTCCAAGGTCGGTTACCAGCTTTGAGGACCTCTCGAGAAAGTTCTTGATGAGGTTCTCCATCCAAAAGGATAAAGTAAAGCACGCACCGAGCCTCCTGGAAGTAAAACAGGAGGTCGGAGAACCTCTACAAGACTACATGGAAAGGTTCAACAAAGCGTGCTTGGAAATTCAAGACCTACCCACTGAGGCAGTCATCATGGGACTAGTAAATGGACTTTAGAGAAGGTTCATTCTCACAATCCATATCAAAAAGGCACCCCACCTCCTTGAGTGATGTACAAGAAAGAGCAAAAAAGTACATCAACATGGAGGAGAATGCCAAACTACGAGAGCCGAGTTGGCAACTTGGGCACCCCCACGTGAGAAAAGAGAAAGAAAGGGAGCCCAAGAAAAAAGAAGGGGTCGGTCTCGACAGACCAAGGAGATATCACTCTTATACTCCTCTAAAAGTTTCCATAGTGGATGTATACAGAGAAATCTGCAATACTGAAAGACTGCCGCCTCCCAGGCCCATCAAAAATAAAAAGGGAGGAAGCCGCAGCGATTACTGTGAGTACCATAAAACGTATGGTCACTCAACAAATGATTGCTATGACCTCAAAAATGTGATAGAAAAGCTGGCCAGAGAAGGCCGACTTGATAGATATCTCATGGAAAGGTCGGACTTTCATGGAAAAAGAAAGCGAGATGATGGAGATTAGGGCTGGAAGTGAGCTGAGCTGAGCCGAGCTAGGCCAAGCTCAAGCTCGGCTCACGAAAATTGAGCTTGGCTCACGGCTCGACTCATTAACAATCGAGCTTATTTCTTAAGCTCAAGCTCAGCTCACCAAAAACTCACGAGCTGGCTCGAGCTCACGAGCCGGCTCAAATAAGAGAAACATAAATACATAATCTATAATTCTATATCAATAAATTATAACTTATATATTTTAAAAAATATTTGAAAAGATCAATTTTATATATTGTTTATCTATCAATAAATTATAAATTTTTTATTTATATCTTATATTAAAATTAAATGTAAAAAATAAATACTAAATAATTAAGATTCTTATAATATGTATATATATAATCGAGCCAGCTCACGAGCTAATGAGCTGAGCTTATCCAAGCTCAAGCTCGGCTCATTTAATTTATGAGCTCAATTCTAGGCTCAAGCTTGGCTCACCAGCTCACGAGCTTAGCTTATCGAGCTGTTAACGAGTCGAGCTCGAGCTGGCTCATGAGCTGGCTTGACTCACTTCCAGCCCTAATGGAGATAGAAGAGACCCACCACCACAAACCCCCGAGAGACACATACACATGATCTCGGGAGGATTTGCGAGAGGCGGACTCACCAAGTCATCCCGCAAAAGACACCTCAAGCGAGTCTACCAGGTCGGGAGCGAATCACCCAACCTTCCTACTATCTCATTTACAAAAGAGGATGGGCAAGGAGTAATCCCTGGACATGATGATCCAGTGGTGATAACCATGATCCTAGCCAATGCCCATCTCCACAGAACTCTAGTAGACCAAGGAAGTTCAGTAGACATCCTTTTCAAGCCCGCATTCGACAAGCTAGGGCTGGATGAAAAGGAGTTAAGAGCTTACCCTGATACCTTGTATGGACTAGACGACACGCCAATAAAACCACTGGAATTTCTACCCCTCCACACGACCTTTGAAAAAGGGGAAAAATCTAAAACTCTGAGCATAGACTTTATAGTCATCGACGTGGGGTTAGCATATAATGCCTTAATTGGCAGAGTTACCCTAAATCGACTCAGAGCAGTGGTGTCTACCCCTTATCTTTGCATGAAATTCCCGACATATGCGGGGATAGCAACGGTATGGGGAGACCAGAAATTGACAAGAAAATACTACAATAAAAGCCTGAACCTGAGAAGAAAAGGCAAGGAAGTCCACACCATAGACCTCGGCAGAGCAAGAGCCTGAGAAGAGCTACGGCCACAACCAGAAGGAAAAACTGAAGAAATACAGGTCGGCGAAGAGGAAAGAAAAAATACCAACATAGGAGCCAACATAGAAGAAAACTTAAAGCAAAGGTTGACAAAGCTTTTAAAGGATAATTCCGACATCTTTGCCTGGAAAGCTTCCGACATGCCAGGGATAGACCCCGAGCTCATTTCCCACAGGCTCTCAATATATCTAGGGTCCCGACCTGAACAATAGCGAAGGCATAAGCTCAGCTCGGAACGAGCCCAAGTGGTGGAGGAGCAGGTACAAGCACTCATAGAAGCCGGCTTCATCAGAGAAGTTAAATATCCAACATGGCTAGCGAATGTAGTGCTAGTCAAGAAGCAAAATGGCAAGTGGAGGATGTGCGTCGATTACACCGACCTGAATAAGGCATGTCCCAAGGACCCATATCCGCTCCCAAGCATTGATACTCTAGTGGACTCCAGCTCGGGGTACTAATACTTTTCATTTATGGATGCCTACTCGGGATACAACCAGATCCCGATGTACAGGTCGAATATAGAAAAAACATCATTCATCACGCCTAGAGCAAACTACTGCTACGTGGTCATGCCATTTAGATTAAAAAATGCAGGAGCCACATACCAAAGGCTGATGAACAAGGTGTTCGCTCCCCACCTTGGGAACTTAATGGAGGTCTACGTAGACGACATGCTGGTGAAAATCCGGGAAGAAACCGACCTCTTAACAGACCTTTCACAAGTTTTCAACACCATAAGGTCGCATGGGATGAGGTTAAATCCCCCAAAATGCGCCTTCACGGTGGAGGCTGGAAAATTTCAAGGATTTATGCTAACCCAAAGAGGGATCGAAGCAAATCCCGACAAGTGCAAAGCCATCCTAGAAATGAAAAGCCCGACTTGCTTAAGAGAGGTTCAACAACTGAATGGCCGACTTGCAGCCCTCTCCAGGTTCTTGGCAGGGTCAGCATTAAAATCCCTTCCACTGTTCTCTCTACTAAGAAAGGGATGTCAGTTCGAATGGACTCCAGAATGTGAAGAAGTGTTCCAGGAGTTCAAAAGGTTCTTGAGCCAACCTCCAATCCTAACCCGACCTCTAGTTGAGGAAGACCTCGTCCTATATTTGTCTGTAGCAGACAAAGCTGTCACATCAGCCCTGATAAGAGAGCACGAGGTCGGACAGCATCCAGTGTACTTCACCAGCAAAGTTCTACAGGGCCCCGAACTAAGGTACCACAAACTAGAGAAGTTTGATTATTCCTTAGTAACAGCCTCACGGAGGTTACGGCCTTACTTCCAAGCCCACACGATAAGAGTCCGAACGAACCAACCTATGAAGCAAATCCTCCAAAAGACGGATGTTGCAGGGAGAATGGTTCAGTGGGCGATAGAGCTCTCCGAGTTCGACTTAAAGTACGAAACTCGGACAGCAATTAAAGCCCAATGCCTCACCGACTTCATAGCGGAGTATGCAGGAGACCAAGAGGAAAAGCCAACTATGTGAGAACTATACGTAGATGGATCCTCAAACAAGACAGGAAGCAGTGCAGGCATAATACTGGTTAATGAAAGGGGAACCCAAATAGAGGTCTCCCTCAAATTTGAATTCCCAGCTTCAAATAATCAGGCAGAATATGAAGCCCTGATTGCAGGATTAAAGCTGGCAGAAAAAGTTGGCGCAACAAAAGTGATGATATTCAGTGACTCTCAAGTGGTGACCTCCCAAATAAATGGAGAGTATCAGGCCAAAGACCCAAATATGAAGAGATACTTGAAAAAAACTTTGGAACACCTTGGGCACTTTGCAGAAACCGAGATCAGGCATATAACTCGGGATCTTAATAGCAGAGCAGACGTCCTCTCCAAGTTAGCAAGTACTAAACCAGGGGGGAATAATAGAAGCCTGATCCAGGAAACTCTCCAAGAACCCTCTGTGGTAAAAGCAGAGGACAAACAAGATGTCCTTGAAATAACCGGGCTAAACCTCGGATGGATGAATCCTTGGTCGAATACCTAAAATTCGACATCCTCCCCATATTGGAAAAAAAGTCCAAGAAAATCCGGAGGGAAGCACAATACTACACTCTGGTGAAAAATATCCTCTATAAAAGAGGAATATCAACGCCATTGCTGAAGTGCGTACCGACCTCAAGGACCACTGAAGTACTAGAGGAGGTTCATAATGGGTTCTGTGGAAACCATCTCGGAGCCAGGTCGCTAGCCAGAAAAGTCATCCGAGCTGGGTTCTATTGGCTGACCTTGCAGAAAGATGCCACAGAATTTGTGAAAAAGTACCAACCATGCCAGATGCATGCAAATTTTCACGTGGCTCCCCCCGAGGAGCTCATCAGTATAACTTCTCCATGGCCCTTCGCAAAATGGGGAATGGATCTGTTAGGTCCTTTTCCCCAGGCCCCCAGGACAAGTTAAATACTTAATTGTGGGAATAGACTACTTCACAAAGTGGATAGAAACAGAATCATTAGCCACCATCATAGCCCAGAGAAGTCGGAGGTTCCTTTACAAAAATATCATCACAAGATATGGGATACCCTATTCCATTACTACAGATAATGGAACCCAGTTCACCGACTCTACCTTCAGAAGCCTAGTAGCCAGTATGAAGATCAAACACCAGTTCACCTCGGTGGAACATCCACAAGCAAATGGACAAGCCGAGGCAGCTAACAAAGTCATACTGGCAGGACTAAAGAAAAAACTACAAGATGCAAAAGGAGCTTGGGCTGAGGAGCTCCCACAAGTGTTATGGGCTTACCAGACGATGCCACAATCTGCCACAGGAGAAACACCCTTCCGACTTGTCTATGGCGTAGAAGCCATGATACCAGTAGAAATCAGCGAACAAAGTCCAAGGGTGATCCTCCATGATGAGGTCGGAAACATACAGGGGCACAAAGAGGAGCTTGAATTGCTCCCCGAAGTCCGAGAGCAAGCCCAGATAAGAGAAGCAACATTGAAACAAAGGATGACTACCAGGTACAACAAAAAAGTCATTCGAAAGAGTTTCACCCCAAACGGTTTGGTCTTGATCAGAAACGACATTGGAGTTAACAAATCGGGGGAAGGAAAGCTCGCTGCTAATTAGAAGGGACCATAAAAAATTAGTGAGGTCTTAGGAAAAGGTTATTATAAGGTGACCGACCTAAACGGCACCGAGTTACCAAGGTCGTGGCATGCTTGTAACATGAAAAGGTACTATAGTTAAGTGAACTCTACTCCATGATGTACTCTTTTCCCAACTTCATGATTTTTTCCCAAAAAGAAAAGGGTTTTTTCTAAGGGGGGTTTTAAACGAGGCATCACAGTAGAGACTAAGGGATCACAGATAACAAAAAACCCTTAGTAGCAGTAAAAGTACCTTCGCAAATAAATAAAGATCTTTTATCTCTTATAAATTCCTTCTCGTTTTTCTTTCTTTCTACGAAACGCTCCGACTTAAGCTCGACAAAGCGTGAAAATCCCATGAACCGACCTAGATGGTCGTCAGGATGAAACGATGAGGTACAAGTCGGTGTAAAGAGGTTATAAAAGTTGATCGTGAGAAACTCGGAAAATCCGACTCATAAGTCGGAAAAACCAAGAAAAAAAAAACGCATCACGAAAATAACCTAAGTCATAAGAACTCAATAAATCAAAAAGATGAGTATAAGGAATACCAAAAAAGAGATCAGGAAACCTAGTAAAAGCACTAAGGCAAAAGGCTGTCCCGAGTTACTAAGGAAAACTTAAAGAAAGGGACAGTCAGCCAAGAAAAAGGTTTTTCAAAACAAAGATCCAAAAAAGGTTTTTCTTCGAAACCCAAAACAGAAAAGCATGCGCACAACAAACAGAGAAAGGTAATTTAAACCCTTATCCAAAAAAGGGTATTTTTTGTTAACGGCCATAAAAGGCTAAAGAGAATGTCAGCAAAGTACCACCACAAATATAAAAATAAATAGTTTAAAAAGGTGGGCCCACAAGCAGGGCCCCCATATAGCCACAAGAAATTTTTTAGCTGGGAAGGACGTCACCACCAGAGTCAGGGAGAGTAGTCGGAGCATCACCAGAGTTAGGGAAAGCGCCATCAGCACCAGGAAGAGAAGTGTCCATAGGAGATGGGGTGGAAGTTCCAGGAGTCTTCGAAGAACTCGGGGCATCTTTTGGTCGTGGAGGAGACTCCATTATCCTCTGCCCCGAGTCTTTAGCTTAGACTCGGTGACATAATGGGGGGAGGGAGGAGAAACGATAGCTCTGTCAACCACAATTTTATCCGGATCCAAAGGAGAGAGATCCAGGTCGGGAGCAAGAACCCCGACCTGTTCCTTAAAGATCCTCCATGCTTCTTCAGCCCCGTCAGCAATGGAGTCCTCCAACTCGGTATAGGCCTCCCGAGCTTTCATCAAATCATTCTTCACCTCCACGAGATCCTTGAACAGACTCGAATAGCTCTCATGCGCCTTCTCCCTCAGGCCCTCTGCCATGGAACATTGGGCCTGCAACTTCCTTTCCCTCTCCTGGAGGCCATCCCTCTCTTCCTTCAATTTGGCGACCTCCTCCCTCAGCACCTTCTCTTGCCCTTGATATAAGAGAAGCCTCCCCTCCAGCTCTTCAACCCTCGAGGTTGAACTCAAAGAGTTGAGGGGAACCTTCTCAAAAATATCCAGGAACTTTGTACACACCCCAGCCGCCCTGATACTCTCCTGAGCTAGAATAGTAAGGTGGTTTTGAACGGAAGCATCATCCATACCTATACGAGTATGAGGATAGATATACTTCCGAACAAACTGAGGTGCATCCACTTTAGCCTCACCTTCAAAAGAAGAGCTAGACTCTAAAGTCTTGCGCTTCTTCTTTTCTGGCTCAGGGGAAGATCGGGGAGGAGGGGACGGCTGAGAAAAAGCTGAGGAAGAAAGGACAATAGGTAGGGAAGGGGTCCCTAAATTGTGGGAAGGAGGGGGAGGAAAAGGAAGAGAAAGACCAGTTACCCTGACGCCGCCGACTCTGGCACGGGACCTCGCTTTGGCCTCCTGAACTCTCTGGTAAGACTCCCTGGAATTCTTCTTCGCCATCTTTGTAAAAAATAATTAGGTAGCTAAAATCAGCAAAACAAGTCGGAAGAAACAAGTCGGAAAATATAAACAAACAAAAAGCTACCTAGTTGTGTCTGGACAAAGGTCGGAGACCCCTGGAGAAACTTTTTTGTATCCAGATAGGGGGCCCTCTCCCACACTTCTCGGAGGAACCCCACAATGGCTGCCTCCACTTCATCCAAGTTATCCAAACTATATTTCTCACAGGGGGAGGCCTCTAACCAGTACAGAGGAAAGCGAGGAGAAGAATTCTCATCTAGAAAAAAGGGGTGGTGACCCTCTACAGCTTGAACTTTGAAAAAATAATTTTTGAAATCGTGAAAGGATTCGTCAAAAAAGGTGAAGACTCTCCGACCTTGTATAGCTCGGAAAGACACCCATTGCTGTTTGTTATTTTGCCTACTAAAGGGCTTAGTCATATGAAAGAGGAAAAAAAATTCTCAGAGAAGTCGAAAAGTCCAAAGCATGGCTGATGAACTGGTAAATTTTCAGAAAACCCCAAGAGTTTGGGTGAAGTTGGGTAGGAGCAACACGACAGTGACGTTAGACGGCTATTTCAAAATCAGAAAAAGGAAGAAAAATACCCAAACAGGTAATCATGCTCTCATACATATAGAAAAAATGAGGGGCTGCCTCAGCAGCCCTCGCGAAGCAAACCCGGGACCATCAACTCGTACTTCGGCTCATCCTTATCAGAAGTACAAATTCTATGATGAGTACGGAGATTGGTAATAAAGTCAGTATCTACAAAGGGTTCCTCCCCTAAAACAGTAACGTCCACCCATTGAGCAAAGGTTTCTATAGAAGACATTCTTTCCTAAAAAGGTATGACGAAACCTACAAAGGAAAAAAGAAAAAGGATCAAAAACAGGGTTTCTAAGGGGCCTGGAATCAAACAAAACAGAATCACTAGAATCACTGGAAGCCTACCCTCCTTTCTAAAATAAAAACATGCAAATGAAAGCACTTCATAAAAAGAGAGTAGAGAAAAACTAACCTTTGCTTGAAAAAAGGATAGGGGCAGAGAAAGGTGAATTCCTTCGAACAAGAGCTTCTTCCGAACAGACGAGAGGAAGTGTGAAAGTTTTCAGAAACGAAGCAAGGAAAGAGAGGGAAAGTATTTATAAAAATGTTGGGGGCATAATGATAAAAACGGAAGCCGTCATTTAAAGGGAGGCACCGTTCCCAATGTAACTGATCCCCGCATATGAATACACAAATCCCTAACCGACGCGACGTTTGATTAGACGCGACTGTTGAGAATTTTTAAAACACGTCGGTTCTGAAACATCACGTCGGTTCCTTATCAGGTCGGCTACGGTCCTGAGTTACATACTCGACCCCAACTCTTAAAAGAAAATTGGGCTCGAGTAGGGGCACTGTTCATACCCTGGCCCAACGCTACGGCCCAGGTACAAATGAAAGGCCCAACCCAAAGGATTGAGCCTCACCTACACCGACCTTCCCCTGTAGAAGTCGGTTCTTGACACGACTTGCTCTAAAGAAGTCGGGGACGAAGATTGGCTGGCAGATAAACACTCATTCGAATGAGTAACTGTCCCTAAAATCTCTCAACCCACTTCCAGGAGTCATATCTCAACTTCCCTAAGATAAATGGACAGTTATCCACCTTAAAAGGTGGAACTCCTTCAACGGTGGTTATTGGCTTACCACTATAAATACACTGACACCCTTCAGGTATCTCTAAGTCCCAATACTCTCTAGACCTGCTTACTCCCTTGCTAACTTAGGCATCGAAGTGTCTTTGCAGGTACCATCCCCATTCACTCATATTCACAAGTCGGACGGAGGCCCAGAAACGTGATTTCCTTCGAAGGCTTCCCTTTTCAGACGATTGGATCAGCCTAACGAGTCCAGCCTGTTAATCTCCGGTTACCCATCGTAACAATATATATATATATATATATATATATATATATATATATATATATATATATATATATATATATATTCTCACTCACTACATGCTTAGTACTCAATTCAAAAGTCGTAACTTGTATAATTAATAGTTGTGACTTTTGGTTATTGAACGTGACTTTTGGTTATTGAATGAAAAGAAACTTGATTACAGTTAACACCAGCAAGAATTTATATATATATATGTACGGATACATCCGTGATAGGCTCCATTTGAATAAATAATTTAATTAAGTATTTTTTTAAAAATAATTTAAATAATAAATAATTATATTAAAAATAGTTTATAAATAAGTTATTTTATATTTGAATTTTTAATTCTAAAAATACTTATTTTATAGAAATGTGATAAAAAATAGTATATAATATTATGAGAGGAGTTTTCTTTTTTAATTTTTCTATAAATTTTTAAATAACTTTTTAGAAAATTACAATTTGATTTTAAAAATTACACCAAACATTAATACTACTACTTTTCATAAGTAAAAAATTCAAAAAAATTACTTTTAAAACTTTTCAAATAGACCCTAAATTAAGCCAAAATGGTCTGTCTTTAATTGTTTATATTTAATATTAATATTAATAATTAATATTAATATATTAATTTATAAATACTCTTTATCTATATTGATTTTACGGTTGATTAATACTTATAAATTTAACTTTATAAATGACTTAGCTTGATTCACATTGTATGTAAATTTTAAAGTATTGAATTTATAAATATTTGCACAAATATTTTTAATTATTTATGTAAAAATTTTTATGTTAAATAAAAATTTTTCTATCTTTTTAAACAACAATACCACATTCTCTTCTTCATCATTAAAAAAGACAAAAAAATATAGCTAATACTTATAAATTACACTAAATTAATATCTTGCATGGTCAAAAATAAATATAAATTTATTTATTTTAAAAATAATTTTTTTGAAAAAAAAATACCTCTTCAAAATTAATTTATAATTTATTTTGAGAATACATAAAAAAACTTGTATATAAATAATCAACTTTGAGATAAATAACCGAAAATATTAAAAATTAAAATTTATTAATTTAGAAATAATTATATATAAATAATTTAAAAGAACTATTTTAAAATTTTTTATATACTACTTTGAGATTTTTAAATTCTTTAAGTACTATTTTATACTTTATTTTAAGGATTGATTTATCCAAAATATACACGTAGGTCTTTATATGTGTAGCTCAAAGGTAGCACTTTTATTTCAGGTCGGCCGACAATTTTTTCCTCCTTGCAGGAGTTTCAAACTTTTTAAAAAATTGGTCGGTAGGCTGCTTTTCGAGCGAGGGACTTCTATCCTCTGCAAATTTCAAGGCTGCCGCAACTCCAGTGTTTGCAACTTGCTCCACCAGCTCTTCTAATTCTTCAACTAGTATTGACGTCTCAGGACTTTTTTCCTTCTCAGATTCCGGTTATCCCTCCTAAGTCAGCATTTCTTCCCGACTCGAATCAGTGAAGCCAAGGCTGAATGATGGCGCCGAAAATTCTTTTGTATCTAAGATGCTGTGCTAGCCATCATCATCAATGCAGCAGTGGCTTGAGGGGGTGGATTACTGCGTGTTGACATATAAGATACTATAAGAATAAGAATAGACGAATAATATCGAAAGAGAGTTATATTGTGTAGAACTTACATTTTAGAAGAAGCTATTGGCACTGTGGGTGTGCTTTCAGCAGGTCGTTGGGGTTGTGGAGTACTGCAGGGTTAGAAAAAAGGCTTTAAATTAGAGAAAAACCAATTACATCTCAATTCATATGAGATACACACAAATAAGAAACGAATACACCCAAATAATAACCAAATACTCCCAAATATTATTTCTTACCCCTTAATTGTTTCTTCGCTAGTTTTCTCGTTCGGAGACTTTGGGGGATGGTTCAATTTGCATAGGGCTTGCTATTGTCGTTTGCGATGGAGGCATGCATACTTGAATCGGAATTCTAAACAAGACAAAAATAAAAAGTTAACAAACTCCCTTAAAATATATTATTAGAAGGTTGAAATTTAGTTGTAAAACTCACATATCAAGCGGTTCAGATTGTGAATGTGTCTCCATCCGAACAATGATCATCTTCTGTTGAGCTGGATCACTGACTGATTCTTCTTTCAGACCCAACCTGAAATCCACCAAAATAATGTCAAAATACACCTGAAGCAATGAAAAGAAACACAACCTCTATTTTTCGAGAACTTACGTAGTTGCAGATTTTTCTTTTTTTCCTGCCTTTTTTTTCTTGAATATAACTAAAGGACTTTTTTTGAAAAAATATATACAGAATTAGAAGAAGATGGTAACAAAAGAATTAAGAAAATGGCATTAGAAACAAAAATTACATGCTATCCGTGGGTTTGTTGTTAGTTTACGCTGCTTTGATCCGTTTGTGTTTGAAACACAGGATCATTTTCACTTCCTAAGTTCACCTCTGGCATTCTAAGCACAGAATAAACATCATTCAGTAAAAATACTATTTAGTTAAATCAGGATCTCGAAATTCTATCAAATAAGATCTTGCGTTTTAGATGAATCATAGTGAGCTTCCGTCGATGGGAGCCCAGCTTCCTTCATCCTGTAAAAGAAAAAACAATTATCAATAACAAAAAATACCTTAAAATCGGCAGTATACACCCAAATTCAACATACTCCTGTGCAACCTTTTTGTTGGTTTTTTCTTTTTTGATTCTATGAAAAATTCTTCTATTTCTTTAGTTCTGACAGTACATGCAAAAGAATATGTTAACAAATAAAATTTTGATGATAAAGAGTAAAATAGCTTTACAACATATCTTACACATCATAGAATTCAATTTGTTGTTTAGAAGACAAATCCTCAACAATGTGCTTTCTTTTTTTGGATTGCGTCTTGAAAATAAAAAAAAAATATGAATCAGACAAACACAATAAAATTGATGATAAAATATTTCTGAAAGCAGTGCATACTTTTTGAGTGGAGTCTGAATTTTTTTCTTTTATTTTTATTTTATTATTGATGACGATTCTTCACTTCTGAAATTAAATGAGAAACACTGTTAATACATCAAATTTTGATAATAAACAGAAAAGAAAGTAATGCAATGACAATTTTAGAATCTTACTCATCATTGGATTCACTTTCACTTTCTGAAGAGAAATCCTCCACAATCTATTTTCTTTTTCTGAATACCAATCTGGAGAGCAAACAATCATTAGCAAAAAATACCCTAAAAATGACAAAATACACCCAAATATTACTTACCTTTTAGCTGTCTCGGTTGGTTTTTCTTTATTTTTTTGGTTCCTCTGTGTCTTGTTCAGACTCAGACACAGAGAAAAAAGTAAATTCACTCTCCGATGAATCACTCTCGGATGAATTTACCTTCTTCTTTTTTTTTTTCGTTTTCTTTTTTTTTCTTTTCTTTCTCTTTTATTTTCTTTAATTTCTTTTTCACTTCCGCCCTCTTGACGATACCCTGAAACAGTTGAAACATTAGTTTACACCATCTACATAAATCAAATATACCCAAATTAGAGAAAGTATTCTGTTCAGTTACTATATGACCATCAATTTCTGCTATAATCCTCTAAACCAGTAGTTTCCTATTCCAATTGCTAACCCAGGGCAGTTCAGGGATTGCTTCTCCTTTCTTGTCTGTGTGTTTTGTTTGATGAAAATATATTATCATCAAGGCATAGAGACAGCCATCAATCGATTTTTTCTTTTTTAAATGGTAATTGGTTATGCCTTTGATGATGAAATTGAGGTCATGCCTGCCCCAGTTCCACTCCATTATGTTGTCCAGTCGAAAAATTGGAGGGATGTGGACAGGAGATAATTTGTTTATGGTAATTGGCAACAAAAATGCCATTTGAATATGGAGGATGAAAATCCTCTTGAACATTAGGCGATCTTGATCGTTGTCAACACCGATATCCATCATCTGATTGGTTAGATTCTTTAATGTTTTTTCATGGAACCTTCTAAAAATTTCTTTGTTCTCCTCAGAAAGGTCTTTAAAACTCACTTTTTCGGAAAATAGGTCTCCTATAAAAAAACACTAATTACACTCCAAATTACTTGAAAATATACCCAAATACCAGTCATATACACCTAAATTTATTTCTTGATTACATGAGATCGGAAGAATATATTACAAAGAATTCAAGTATAAATATTTTCTGTAATCAATTACCTTAGGAGCGGAGATACATACAAGTAAAGGGGGCAATGGCCCCCCAAAATTTTAATTTTTATTTAAAAAAATAGTCTAGCCCCTCCCCCCCCCCCCAATCCTTTTTATTTCCCAGCCCCTCCCTTTTTGTTTCATAACTTTTCCAGCCCCCCTTTTAATTCATACAAAAAATCCAGCCCAATAACCCATTCCTGATTTCCCGCCCCTTTTTTTTTATTTCCCAGCCCCTCCCTTTTTGTTCCATAACTTTTTCAGCCCCCTTTTTTTATTTTCCAGCGCCCCTTCCTTCCTGCCTTCACTTTCCAGAATTTCAGGTAACAACTTTTCTTATTCTTCTTCTTTTTTATCTCTTTAATCTTCTTATCTTTTACCTCTTTGACTCTGATTTTTTTTTTTTTTTGCAGATTAAAAAAAGATAGCAATTCAACAAGTAGTTCTTCACTCCTCTTTCTCAAAAAAGGTTCTATTTTTATTTTTTTTTATTTCAAGAAAATTATTGAACTAATAATAAAGAGATATAGTCATACAAAAATAGAACAAATAAATTGTATTTAATCTAGCATTGTAATTTTTTTTATATTTTTTTATTATTTTTCTGTTAGTCTTGTCTAATTTTTTTATGTTTTTTATATATTTAGTTATTTGCTTAATTTATTATTATTTGTTAATTAAGTTTATGTTATTATATGTTAGTTTGTATATTTATTTTTTTTATTAGTTAACTTTTTAATTATAATTTTATATTATTTATACTACAATGTTAGTATTATTGTTCTGAATTTTAATATTATATTTTGAATTGAAATATAATTTTTATATTTTATAAAGATTTAGATTGTAATTTACACTTTTTGTTAAATATATTTTTAATTATAGGAACTTATTTGGCCATTTGAATTATGAGTAAGTTCAAAACCATTGATACATTTTTTAAAAGAAAAGATCAAGAGAATGAAGATGTTTCTACTATTACTACTCCAATACTTGAGGGGTCATCAAATTTCATTACTTCAAGTTTTCCATTGAATAGTTCAAAGCGTCCACGACTTCTTCCAAATCAACTGGATGTTTTTCGTTTGGAAAGAGATCCTGGAATGCGACCAACGATTTGGAAGTTTCCTCCAAATAAAAGAGATGAAATCCGTCGGGCTTATATTAAAGTTGGGCCAAATTAACCAATTCTTGATAATTATCCATTTTGTGGTGATAAAAGTCATCGTCGCTTTCAAGCTTCATGGTTTAAATTGTTCCCATCTTGGTTAGAATATTCTATAGAAGATGATGCTATATATTATTTTCCATGCTTTCTTTTTGCTAAGGAACCTTCAATCAATACGGGTACAAATACTTTTATTGAGAATGGTTTCAGGAATTAGAAGAAAGTAAATAGTGGAAAATAATGTGCTCTTTTGAATCACATTGGCAAAGGTCCCAACTCATTCCATCATAAGGCGCTAAAATCATGTGATGATTTGATGAAATAATCACAACATATCGACAGACTTCTTCATAAGCAAACATCAGAAGAGATTAAAAAGAATCGAATTCGACTAGGAGCATCTATAGATTGTATTAGATGGTTGACATTTCAAGGCTGCGCATACAGAGGACATGATGAAAGCCAAAGTTCAAGCAACAGAGGTAACTTTTTAGAAATGTTAAAATTTTTGGGATCTTACAATAAAAGAGTGAAAAAGAATGTTTTAAAAAATGCTCCAAGAAAAATGCTAAGTATACTTTAAATGATGTCTAAAAAGAAATTCTATATATTCTTGCTACTAATGTGAGAAATTCAATTAGAGAAGAGATTGGAGATGCCAAATTTTGTATTATTGTTGATGAAGTTAGAGATGAATCTAAAAATGAGCAAATGACCATTGTTTTGAGATTTGTTACTCTAGATGGTTTTGTTAAAGAGAGATTCTTTGATCTTGTGCATATCACTGATACTTGTGCAACAACTTTAAAGATTTTTGTGAAAAGCATGAAATTGAAGTCCCTAATATGAGTGCACAATATGTTTTTGGAAGAGGTCGATCTCGTCAACCAAGTGTGACAGTTGAGCATCATTATCGAATAGATGTATTCTTGACAACAATTGACTCTCAAATACAAGAGTTAAATAGTAAATTTAATGAGCAAACAATAGAGCTTTTGACTTTGAGTTGTGCTTTGGATCCTGAGGATAATTTCAAATCATTTAATATTGAAGAAATTAGCAAGTTAGCAGAGAAGTTTTATCACCTTGACTTTTCTTCTAATGAGCTAAATATTTTGAAATCTCAGTTACAACATTATCAGCATGATATACCAAATCATTTGAAAGGCATTGGTACACTTTCTGAATTGTGCAACAAGTTGCAAAAAACAAAAAAATCAAGAACTTATCACATGATTGATAGATTAATACGTCTTATTTTGACTCTACCAGTGTCTACAGCAACAACAGAAAAAGCTTTTTCAGCAATAAAAACTGTTAAGACAAGACTCCGAAGTAAGATGGCTGATGAATTTCTTGCAGACAATTTGGTCATCTATATAGAAAAAGAACTAGCAGCTATTTTCGACACAAATTCAATTATAGATGATTTTGAAAATAGAAAAAAACGTCGAATAGCCTTTTCATGATACAAAACTGTAAGTGGTAATTTTTATATATTATTGTCTTACTTTGATTGAGAATATATATATATATATATATATATATATATATATATATATATATATATATATATATATTTTAATTTTATCAATAGAAATAGTAATATAAAATATTTTTAGTAAATTATTAAACACCGCCCCCCTAAATAGTTAGTCCGGCTCCGCCCCCCTAAATAGTTAGTCCGGCTCCGCCCCTGAATTACCTGATGCATTGAGGCCAAGGGCAGCTCCTATTTTTTTGGATTTAATTTTCAACAAATCGTGCCTTGTGTCCAATTTGTTTCTCTCCAAATTAAAGGAAGATACCAACTCCTTCAATAGTTTGTGTGGCACATTCATCGGAGGATGTGCATCAGACCATCAAATCTTAATTCCCGGACGATAGCCTTCTTTGCTTCGCTCATTTTTTTTAACTTTTCATTCAATAGTCACGTGGAGCATCTCAAATTGTTAGTTTGCTGTAAACAAAGCAAAATGAGAGTCATTTAAAATTTAAATAAGCTATATTTATACTAAAAAAAATTGAGTTGGTCTATATATATATATATATATATATATATATATATATATATGTCCTTACATTGTATTTTTTCAACCCTAGCTCTTGCTTGTCATTTTTACAGTAAGGAATAAAAAATATTATTAATAGATAAAAATACCAGCCAAATAACAGTCACATACACCCAAATACTAGCAACATATACCCAAATAACAGCCAGATACACCTAAATACCAGCCACATAACCCAAATCCAGTCACATACACATTGATTATTTTTTTGATTACACGACATTATATGAGTTCAAAATGATATTCAAGTCAACCAAACATGCATACAATGGCACTACAAGTGCAAGAACAAGCACGTTACACTTAAATACTCTTGATATATATAAGTTACATACACCTGTATTTTTTTGGATTACATAACATTATATGAGTTCAAAATAATATTTAAGTTCAAAATGTCACTAGAAACATCAGTCACATTCGAATTCGATTGATATACACCTAAAAATCAGCCATATACACCCAAATATGAGTTCACTTGCAATACAGTACAAAATTTATATGTATACAAACTCACTTTCAAACATGCAAACATACACAAAAATAGATGAAAAAATACCTTAAACCATTCACTAAAGAGTACGTAAAACAATATCCCCGACTTAAACAGTTTCACCAGAACAGTAATATTTACTTTAAACCAAGAACATATAATGAATATACTTAATAAAAGAGAAATACGACGATATAATACTTCACCTTCGAAATCAGAAAGAGAAATCTGAAAAACTTCGAAGATTAGTGAAACAGTACCTTGAATATTGTTTCTTCTTTCTTTTTGGTGGTTTTTAATGAAAATTTTGATGTTTGCTTGTTGATTTCGTCGAGTGTTGGCGAGGAGTTTAAAAGTTTCTTCAGAGTTTTCGAATGTGCTTTGAATCTTGACGGTTGTGGTTTTGATCGAAGAAGAAGAAGAAGAAGAAGAAGAGTCGTTCATAATGGTGAGTAGCGCGTTTTAGGAACGGTTGAGTAACGCTCGTGTTTAACACGCTTGAGTTGGGTGAGAGTAGTTTCTGTTGGATTTAGCCCAACTTATAAGACTTGTAAGCTAAAAAGGCTTGTGTGTATAGTATAACTGGGTCGAAAATTTTTACCAACTATAAAAAAAAAAGATGGATATAAACTAGGGAAAGTTCTATTGTGCTTACCGTAAAACCAAACATAATATACTGATCTTACGTGTTAGTCACTAAGGATTGAAGGCAATTTTTTTAAAATAAAAAATAATAAAAGATTAAATTAAAAAAAAAATATTCTAAATAAGCCCGTGAGACATACATCATGTCAATTTGTAAAATTTTCAATCTAAGACCAATTTTTTTAAACGAAATAAATATTAAATTATAACAAAAAAAAATCTCAAATTCTAAAATATGTCTCAAAAAGAAATTAACTATCATGTCTATTTTTGTGGAATTTTTCAATAAAGAAAATAATTATTTATTATATTATTTTAATAATTTTATCATATTAATATAATTTTTAATAAATTTTATTTTTTAGTTAAAATAATAATGTATATAATAATACAAATTCTGGGAACACTTTTTTAAATAAATAAATTAAATTTTTATTTATTAAAGTATATTATTTAGGAGAGATTTATTAATTTATGTAATATTAATTATTTTTTTTTATAGTCTTTTTGTGTCAAAAATATAAAAATTAATAGAATATTTTTTTTAAAAAAATATGTGTTTAAAGATTTAATTAGATTCTTAATTGTAGATATTTTTAACTTGTAAAAAGTTATTCCGTTAATTCTAATTAATATTTTTATATTAGCAAAAATTTAATTATAAAATTAAAAATAATATAAAATTTAATTAAAAAAATTATAATAAGTTCATTACAAATTTAATAAAATTAAAAAAATTAAAAAAATAATTAAATATTTTAATAAATATTAAATTAATGTATATTTTTATGAGTGAAATTATTTTAATTTTAATTTTATTCAAATATAACTAATAATTTCTCACATCTTTTCTTCTATAATGGTGCTATAGATGCATCAATTCTAACGGCTGAAAATTTTACAAATTAATGTGATGTATGTCTCATTGATATATTTAGAATGTATTTTTGTAATTTATTTTTTTATTTAAAAAAAATTGCCTTCAATCCTCAGTGACTTACACGTAAGATCGGTATATCATACTTATTTTTACAGTAAATACCATAGAATTTTTCTATAGATTATATATAAAAGAGTACTTAAATGATGTAAAATATGTAGTTATTTGAGTATTGGATGTTTTCAAAAGAAAATATTCAATTAAAAAACGTTAAGTACTTTTTTTCATTTTTAAGATTTATTGTTAAAATTAAAATTATCTTTGTCTATAATATTTTTTATTTTAAAATCATCCTCAATATTTTAATTATTTTTAAAATGATTATTTTTTATCTAAATAATAATTTTTGGACCAAAATATTTTTAATAAAAATAAAATAAAAAATATTTTTTCCAACTCTCTCACCCACCGCTTACCACTCATCCATCTTTTTCTTATCACCATTATCATTCACTATTATCACCAAAATAAAGATTAAATTGCACACACAAATTAAAAAACCACAAAATAAAAAGATATCACTCAATGAAGTAGAATGCGTATGCATCTAACTACGTGCCAAGTAATATTTGGTCTATTAATGTCTCCATTATGGATATATTTTCGAGGGTTCATGTTTTGTGATGGAACTCGAACTTAAACATTTAGAAGATTAAAAAATTTTAAAAAATGATGGTTATGCACAACAAACTCGAGTGCAGTGATTTTATATAGGCATCCGAGTGTATTTCGGATGCTAAGACCACAATTACGCTGCTTGTATATATTTTAGATACTGAGATCTCATTCTCAATTTTCACATATTTTGGGTGCTCAATATCTGATCCCTATCTTAATACATATTTTGGATACATTCAGGATATGATTTGACGTCACTCGGTCACCGTACAAAATCTCAAACGCTGAGATATACTCATTCTTGGGTTAATTTTTCAGTATCCAAAATGTGCCTCATAGTGTATTTTTATAAATATTTCACTATTTATGTATTTTCGTAATTTATATATTTATTTAATTTAAATAAAAAATTTATTTATTTTAGTTACTTATTTTAAATAAATTTGTAAGTTTATCATTTAATTAATTTTGAATAATTTTTATATTATTATTTTGTTTTATAATTTATTTAAATATTTCATTGATATAATATGTACCTGAAAACGTAATTAATGTAAATAATAGAAAAAAAAAATATTTTTACCCTTACAGTTTGAACGCCAATAAATATGAATTTATAAAAATAATTAAAACGGGGTATTGTTATGGTTACCTAATTGTTTGGAATAAGTAAAAAGAAATGCTACAAAAAGAATAAATTTAGAAGAAAAAATTAGTAACTATTGATAATTTTAGCGAGGAGGTAACGTTAGATTATTTATAAAATACTAGTGATAAAATTAAAATTGTAGACAAATATCAGAGTTATTTAGTATGATTTCCCCTAACATTAACTGACGGGTCCCACGTCTTTAATGTCTTGCTTAGTTCGGATTTCGGACCATACCAAAACCCAACAACCAGGGACGGATCTAGAAATGATATTACGGGGCCAATAACACATAATATTAAAAATTATGTAAAAAAAATTATATAATATAAGATGTATTATAAGAATATACAGATAGAGAATATATTTTAAAGTAAAAAAATATGTGTATATTTTTTACTAACGAAGTGGTCGATTCTTCGTATCATAAAATTCACCGATAATAGAATTTGTGTCAAAATTTTTAATAATTTTCTTTTCAATATAATTAAAAGACAATTAACAAGAAATTCATCTTTTATTTTGTTTCTAAGTTATTTTTCACAATATTCATAGTTAAAAAAGATTTCTTAATTGTAGCAGTTGAAACAAAAAGAATTAATACCAAACGAATAAAAAAAAGGCCACAAGAAGAAAAAAAATTCACTTTATGAGATTTAAAATTTTTTATTTAATTAAAAAATATTAGTAATAATATCTTTTTCAAATTTTTTTAATATTATTACTTATTTTTTAGATATTAAAAATTATTAATATTTAAATTAGATTGAACTTTTATTTATATTAAATTAAATACTAAATATTTTTTTAAAAAAATTAAATTATAATAATAATTTATTACTATTAAAAAAAATTGGGGGCCGAGGCCGCCACTCCCCTCCTTATGTCCATCCCTGCCAACAACTAAAGACATACCAAACATCCAACAAAATGGTCACTTCTAAAA
The DNA here is from genome assembly GCF_059453495.1 of Arachis ipaensis. NCBI lineage: Eukaryota > Viridiplantae > Streptophyta > Magnoliopsida > Fabales > Fabaceae > Arachis > Arachis ipaensis. The sequence goes on from NC_142440.1 coordinate 130,267,224, forward strand.
TACTTCTTCTTTAGGGGCATCCCAGCAAGTTCCATACCATGTGTATGGCTTCCATATCATCCACAAAATTGGATTCTTTCCCCAACTCTTTAAAATGCTTTAAGTTTCCCCACCTAAGCCTACCTTGATCCAGTATCAATATATATGTCGGTGAAGAATCTTATGATGGCAGATTATTTATTAAATATTAATAACTGAACACATGTAGGTGTTAAATAAAGCAATTTGAAATAGGACCAAGATGGGGACTGAACGAACTACAAAGGGAAAATGATTAATCACGGATTCAAAAAATTTTAATAGTAAAAATAAAAATAATATATAAAAATAATATAAATTTAATAAAAATATATTTAGATATTAAAAATTTAAAATATATTAGTCAAATTTTAAATTTAATTAACATATCAAAAATTATATTAATTTAAAAATATTTTTTTAATTTTTATATTAATTTAAAAGCATTTTTCGTTAAATATTTTATATATTTATCAACTCATATTTTATTGATTATTTTTTATATAATATAAAAAAAATTATAACTTAATAATTAAAAAATCTATAAAAATATAAAATTAAAAAAATACAAAAATAATTAAAAAGTAAAAATTCAAATTAAACAACCATAATTTTTTATATATAAATATAAATAATCTCTATTTTTCTATCAAGTAATTATTCAAATATTTTTTGTCATTTAATTGGAGAGTTGACACTCTATAATATTCATAGTAAAATTCTTTTAACGAAAATAATTATTATACATAATACGAAAACTAAATTAAATAAAATAATAGAAATGAATAAACCATATATACTTATTGTTACTGTGGGTAACCAGAGATTAGTGGGCCGGAAGACGTTGGTTGGCCCAAACGCGTGAGGGAGGTGACTATCGAGTGGACCTGAAACTCGGTGTTCCTCCGTCCGACTTGTACGTGTGGAAGAATGGGAGGTGGTACCTGCAAAGACACTCCAATGCCTAAGTTAGCGAGAGTGTGAGCAAGTTTAGAATGTATTGGACTTAGTGATACCTGAGGGGTGTCAGGGTATTTATAGTGGTGAACCAATAACCACCGCTGAAGTAGTGCCACCTTTTTAGGCGGATAACCGTTCCCATATCTTAGGGAGGTTAAGATATGGCTCTATGAAGTGGTTAGAGAGTTTCTAGGGGCAGTTACTCATTCGAATGAGTGTTATCTGCCAGCTTAACCCTCGTATCCGACTTCTTTGGAGTGGGTCGTGCTTAGTACCGACTTCTGGGACGAAGGCTGGTACTGGAGGAGGGCCAACCCTTTGGGTTGGGCTTCTTTGCTTAGATCTTGGGCCCTATTTATTGGGCCAGGGTATGAATAGTGCCCCTACTCGAGCCCAATTTCTTTTTAAGAGTTGGGTTCGAGTATTCAACTCGGGGTTTTGGCCGATTTGCAGGAGGACCGACGTGATGGTTTAGGAACCGACGTGATTTTTCTTGACCTTTCGGTTCTGACAGTTACGTCTAATCAAGCGTCGTGTCCGTTAGGGGTGTGCGTAGAGATTTAATGGCCTTGGTAACGGTGCATCTTCATTAATGACTGCGCCCATTTTACCATTATGCCCCTAACGTTCTTATAAATACTTTCCCTCTCTTTCGTTGTTTCGTTTCTGCGATCTTTCAAATTTCCCTTGCATTCGTTCGTGCTGCTTTCTTGTGTTTCGAAGGCTTTTACTTCCTCCAGTCTTGGTTTCAGACTTAAAGGTTAGCTTTTTTTTCTTTTCTGTGACATGCTTTCTATTTGCGTGCCTTTATTTTGTAGGTAGGTTGGTTTGTAGGCTTTAGTTCCGTACCCCTTCCCTTAGAGACCGTGTGTTGATTTTCCTTTTCTTTTGTAGGTTTCTTGTCACCCTTTTTAAGAAAAAGAAAATGGCTTCCATAGATGCTCTTTCCCAGTGGGTTGATGTTACGGTCCTAGGGGAGGAGCCCTCGGTTGATACTGAATTTATTACCCACCTTCGTACTCACTATAGAATTTGCACTTCTGAAGAAGATGAGCCGAAGTATGAGTTGATAGTCCCGGGTCCAGAAGACCGGGTTTGTTTCGGGAGGGCTGACGAGACGGCCCCTCATTTCTTTTTTATGTATGAGAGTATGGTCACTCGTTTGGGCGTTTTTCTCCCTTTTTCAGAGTTTGAAATGTTTGTATTGCGTCATTGCCGAGTGGCTCCCACCCAGCTTCACCCCAACTCTTGGGGTTTTCTGAAAATTTATCAATTTATCAGCCAGGCTCTAGAGTTTCCGACTTCTCTGAGGATTTTCTTTTACCTTTTCCATATGACCAAGCCCTTCAGTGGGCTAAATAATAAGCAACAGTGGGTGTCCTTCCGAGCCATACAAGGTCGGAGGCTTTTTACCCTTTTTGACGAGTCCTTTCACGACTTCAAGAACTACTTTTTCAAAGTGCAAGCTGTAGAGGGTCACCACCCCTTTTTCCTGGATGAGCATTCTTCTCCCCGATTTCCTTTATATTGGCTGGAGGCCTCTCCCTGCGAGAAATATGGTCTAGATGACCTAAATGAGGTAGAGGCAGCCATTGTGGGGTTCCTCCGAGAAGTGTGGGGGAGGGCCCCATACTTGGATACTAAAAAATTTCTCCAGGGGTCGCCGACCTTTGTCCAGTCACAATTAGGTAGCTTTTTGCGTTTCTTGCTTATTTCCGACTTGCAATTTCTTTTACCGACTTTGTCTGATTTTAGCTACCAATTTGTTTTTGCAGAGATGGCAAAGAAAAACGCTCAAGAGTCTTACCAGAGGGTTCAGGAAGCCAAGGCAAAGTCTCGAGCCAGGTCTGGAGGTGTTAGGACGGTTGTCTCTCCTCCTCCTCCTCCTCCTCGGAACGTTGGGACTCCCTCTCAACCTATTGTAATTTCTTCCTCTGCTCCCTCTCTGCCACCCCCTCCCGTCCGACCTACTCCCGAACCAGAGCCAAAGAAGCGCAAGACCTTAGAGTCTGGCGCTTCTGGTGAGGCGGACGCTCTTGCGTTCGTCCGAAAGAACATCTATCCTTATGCTCGTATGAGTATGGATGATGTTTCTGTTCGGCACTACCTCACTACTGTGGTTGAGGAGAGTCTCAAGACGGCAGGGGTTTGTGGCAAACTCTTGGATATATTTGAGAAGACTCCCATCAGCTCTTTAGGGACGACCTCGAGGGTCGAGGAGCTGGAGGGTAGGCTTCGTGTATATCAGGAGCATGAGAAGGAGTTGGAGGGGAAAGTCGCCATACTGACGGAGGAGAGGGACAGCCTCAGAGAGAAGGGGCAGAAGTTGCAGGCTCAATGCAACATGGAGGTAGGTTTAAGGAAAGCAGCGCAAGCCAGCTACAATAGTTTATTTGCTGATCTTGTGTCTGTAAAGAACGACTTGCTGAATGCTCGGAAGGCCTACACCAAGTTGGAGGACTCTATTGTGGATGGTGCTGATGAGGCCTGGAGGATTTTCAAGGAACAGGTCGGAGTTATTGCTCCTGACTTGGACCTTTCTCCTTTGGACCCTGATAAGATTGTTATTGATGGTGCCATCGTGGATCCTCCTGTCCCCATAGTGGAGTCTGAGTCTGATTTAAAGACTCGGGGGCAGAGGATCATAGAGTCCCCTCCTCGCTCTAAGGACGCTCCGAGTTCTTCTACCGTTCCTCCGACTTCCTCTTCAACTCCTGCTCTTGGCGTTCCCCCTGACTCTGCTGGTGGTGATCTTCTAAAAAAGTGATTTTGGCTATTGGGGCCCGGCCTGTGGGCCCCTCTTTTTAAACTCTTTATATTTATTTGTTGGTGTTTTGAACAATTTTTTGGCCTTTTAAGGCCGTAAACAAAACAGTAATGCCCCTTTTTAATAGGGGTTTAATTTAGCGTTAAATAAATGCCCTTTTTGGATAAGGGTTTTGAGTTACCTTATGCGCGCATGCTTTTCGTGGTTCCTTTGACTCTTTGATCTTTTCTGGAAAAAACCTTTTCTTTGGGACTTGCCTGTTTTTCTGAATTCCCTTGATTCTCAAGGCAGCCTTTTTCTTAGTTTTTCCTTATCTCTTTTTGTTATTCCTAGTACTCAATTTTGTTTTATTGAGTTTTTCGTGACTTAGGCTACTTTTGCGATTCATTTTAATTTTACTCGGTTTCGCATTCCGCCTTGTGAGTCGGACTGCTCCCGAGTTTATCATGATCGACTTCTATAGCCTCTTTACGCCGACTTGTACCTCGTCGTTTTATCCTGACGACCATCTAGGTCGGTTCATGGGATTTTCACGTTTTGTCGAGCTTAAATCGGCGCGTTTCGTAGAAAGAAAATAAAAAGGGAATTTGAAAGAGATATTTAAAATGAAAGAGATTTTTATTAATTGAGGAGGTACCTTATTGCTACTAAGGGCTTTTGATAATTTATTTCCCTTAGCCCCTACTGTGATGCCTCGTTAAAAACCCTTCTTCAGAAAAAACCCTTTGATTCTGGGAAAAAATCATGAAGCTGGGAAAAAGAGTACATCAGGGAGTAGAGTTTGCTTTTAACTGTAGTACCTTTTCATATTACAAGCATGCCATGACCTTGGTAACTCGGTGCCGCCTAAGTCGGTCACCTTATAATAGCCCTTCCCTAAGACCTCTTTGACCTTGTATGGTCCTTTCCAATTAGCAGCGAGCTTTCCCTCCCCCGATTTGTTGACTCCAATGTTGTTTCTGATTAAGACTAAGTCGTCAGGGGTGAAACTCCTTCGAATGACTTTTTTGTTGTATCTTATAGTCATCCTTTGTTTCAACGCTGCTTCTCTTATCTGGGCTTCTTCTCGGACTTCAGGGAGCAAGTCAAGTTCTTCTTTGTGCCCCTGTATATTCCCGATCTCGTCGTGGAAAATCACTCTTGGGCTTTGCTCATTGACCTCTATTGGGATCATGGCTTCTGCGCCATAGACTAGTCGGAAGGGTGTTTCTCCAGTGGCGGATTGGGGGGTTGTTCTGTAAGCCCATAGTACTTGTTGGAGCTCTTCAGCCCAAGCTCCTTTCGCCTCTTGTAACCTTTTCTTCAGCCCTGCCAGGATGACTTTGTTGGCTGCTTCGGCTTGCCCATTGGCTTGTGGGTGTTCTACCGAGGTGAACTGGTGTTTAATTTTCATACTGGCTACCAGGCTTCTAAAGGTGGAGTTGGTGAACTGGGTTCCGTTATCTGTGGTAATGGAATAAGGTATCCCATACCTTGTGATTATATTTTTGTAGAGGAACCTCCGACTTCTTTGTGCAGTGATGGTGGCCAGTGGTTCTGCTTCTATCCACTTTGTGAAGTAATCTATTCCCACTATTAGGTATTTAACTTGTCCTGGCGCCTGGGGAAAAGGACCTAACAAATCCATTCCCCATTTTGCAAAGGGCCATGGAGAAGTGATACTAATGAGCTCTTCTGGGGGAGCCACGTGGAAATTTGCATGCATTTGACATGGCTGGCACTTTTTCACAAATTCTGTGGCATCTTTCTGTAAGGTTGGCCAGTAGAATCCTGCTCGGATCACTTTCCTGGCCAATGACCTGGCTCCAAGATGATTCCCGCAGATTCCACTATGCACCTCCTCCAACACCTCGGTGGCTTTTGAGGTCGGTACACACTTTAGCAATGGTGTGGATATCCCCCTTCTATAGAGAACATTTTTCACCAAGGTATAGTGTTGCGCTTCCCTTCGGATTTTTTGGGCTTCTTTTTCCTCTTTAGGGAGGATGTCGAATTTTAGGTATTCGACTAAGGGGTTCATCCATCCGAGGTTTAATCCGACCACTTCAAAGGCTTCTAGTGTGTCTTCCGTTTTTACCACTGAAGGTTCCTGGAGAGTCTCTTGAATCAAGCTTCTGTTATTTCCTCCTGGCTTGGTACTTGCTAGCTTGGATAGGGCGTCTGCTCTGCTGTTTAGATCCCGAGTTATGTGTTTCACCTCGGTTTCTGCAAAGCGCCCCAGGAGCTCCGAAGCTTTTTCCAAGTACCTTTTCATATTTGGGTCCTTTGCCTGATATTCCCCACTTATTTGGGAGGTCACCACTTGGGAGTCGCTGTATACCATCACCTTCATAGCACCGACCTCTTCTGCCAGCTTCAATCCTGCGATCAAGGCTTCGTATTCTGCCTGATTATTTGAGGCTGGGAATTCAAACTTGAGGGAAACCTCTATCTGGGTTTCCCTTTCATCTACCAGTATTATGCCTGCGCCGCTTCCTGTTTTATTGGAGGACCCATCCACGTAGAGTTCCCAGGTAGTTGGTTTGTCCTCTTGATCCCCTGCATATTCTGCGATGAAGTCGGCGAGGCACTGGGCTTTAATTGCCGTCCGAGTTTCATACTTCAAGTCGAACTCGGAGAGCTCTATTGCCTATTGTACCATTCTTTCTGCAATATCCGTCTTTTGGAGGATTTGCTTCATGGGTTGGTTCGTGCGGACCCTTATTGTGTGAGCCTGAAAGTAAGGCCGTAGCCTTCGAGAGGCTATTACTAAGGAGTAGGCAAACTTTTCTAATTTGTGATACCTTAGCTCAGGGCCCTGTAGAACTTTACTGATGAAGTAGATTGGGTGTTGACTGTCCTCGTCTTCTCTTATCAAGGCTGCTGAGACAGCCCTGTCTGCCACGAATAGGTATAGGACGAGGTCTTTTCCGGCTATAGGTCGGGTCAAGATGGGAGGTTGGCTCAAAAACTTTTTGAACTCCTGGAACGCCTCCTCGCATTCGGGAGTCCACTCAAACTGGTGCCCCTTTTTTAGTAGGGAGAACAGTGGAAGGGATCTTAATGCTGATCCTGCCAAAAATCTGGAGAGAGCTGCTAGTCGGCCATTCAACTGTTGGACTTCTCTCAAACAAGTCGGGCTTTTCATCTCTAGGATAGCTCTACACTTGTCGGGATTGGCTTCGATCCCTCTTTGTGTTAGCATGAATCCTAGAAATTTTCCTGCCTCCACTGCGAAGGCGCACTTTGCAGGATTTAATCTCATCCCGTGCAACCTTATGGTATCAAAGACTTGTGAGAGATCGGATAGGAGGTCGACTTCCTCCATGGTTTTTACCAACATATCGTCGACATATGCTTCCATTAAGCTCCCTAAGTGGGGGGCAAACACCTTATTCATCAGCCTCTGATATGTGGCCCCTGCATTTTTCAATCCAAATGGCATGACCACGTAGCAATAGTTGGCTCTGGGCGTGATGAATGATGTTTTTTCCTGGTCTGGTTCATACATCGGGATTTGGTTATACCCTGAGTAGGCGTCCATGAATGACAGGTATTGATACCCCGAGCTAGAGTCCACTAGGGCGTCAATGCTTGGTAGTGGATAAGGGTCCTTGGGACATGCCTTATTTAAGTCGGTGTAGTCGACGCACATTCTCCATTTACCATTTTGTTTTTTGACTAGCACTACATTGGCTAGCCATGTTGGGTAGTTGACTTCTCTGATGAAGCCGGCTTCTAGGAGTGCCTGCACTTGCTCTTCTACTACTAGGGCTCGCTCTGGGCCGAGCTTGCGTCTTCTTTGTTGCACAGGTCGGGACCCTGGGTAGACCGAGAGCTTGTGAGACATGAGCTCGGGATCTATCCCAGGCATGTCGGAGGCCTTCCAGGCGAAGAGATCGGAGTTATCTCTTAGAAGCTTAGTCAACCCTTGTCTTAGGGTTTCCCCTAGGTTGGCTCCTATGTGAGTGTTTTTTCCTTCCTCTTCGCCGACCTGAATCTCCTCAGTTTTTCCCCCGGGCTGTGGTCGCAGCTCTTCTTTAACCCTTGCTCCCCCGAGTTCTATTGTGTGGACTTCTTTGCCTTTTCCTCTCAGGTTTAGGCTTTCATTGTAGCACTTCCTTGCCAGCTTCTGATCTCCCCTCACCGTTGCTATCCCCGACGAGGTCGGAAACTTCATGCAGAGGTGGGGCGTCGATACCACCGCTCCGAGTCGATTAAGGGTAGCCCTGCCGATTAAAGCATTATAGGCCGATCCCACGTCGATGACTATGAAGTCTATACTCAGAGTCTTTGATTTTTCCCCCTTTCCAAAGGTGGTGTGGAGGGGTAAAAATCCTAGTGGCTTTATCGGCGTGTCCCCTAATCCGTACAAGGTGTCGGGGTAAGCTCTTAACTCTTTCTCATCTAAACCTAGTTTGTCGAAAGCGGGCTTGAAGAGGATGTCTGCTGAGCTTCCTTGGTCTACTAGTGTTCTGTGTAGATGGGCATTTGCCAGGATCATGGTGATTACCACTGGGTCGTCGTGCCCAGGGATTATTCCTCGCCCATCTTCCTTTGTGAATGAAATGGTTGGGAGGTCGGAGGACCCCTCTTCAACCTGGTAAACTCTCTTGAGATGTCTTTTACGAGAGGATTTTGTGAGCCCCCCTCCCGCAAACCCTCCTGAGATCATATGGATATGTCTCTCCGGAGTTTGTGGTGGTGGGTCTCTTCTATCCGTATCTTCTCGCTTTCTTTTTCCATGGCCGTCCGACCTTTCTATGAGATATCTGTCAAGCCGACCTTCTCTGGCCAGCTTTTCTATCACATTTTTAAGGTCGTAACAGTCGTTTGTAGAGTGCCCGTATATCTTATGGTACTCACAGTAATCCCCGCGGCTCCCCCCTTTTTTATTTTTAATGGGTCTGGGGGGAGGCAGCCTTTCGGTATTGCAAATTTCTCTGTATACGTCCACTACGGGAACTTTCAATGGAGTATAAGAGTGATATTTCCTTGGCCTATCGAGGCCGAGCTCTTCCTTCTTCTTCGCTTCCCTCTCCCTTTCTTTCGTTGGGGGAGGGTGTCCGAGTCGCAAGCTCGGGTCTCTTAGCCTAGCGTTTTCTTCCATATTGATGTATTTTTCAGCTCTTTCCTGTACATCATTTAAAGAGGCGGGGTGTCTTTTTGATATGGACTGTGAGAAGGGACCTTCTCTAAGACCATTGACTAGCCCCATGATGACTGCTTCGGTGGGCAGGTCTTGAATCTCCAAACATGCTTTGTTGAACCTTTCCATATAGGCTCGTAAGGACTCCCCGGTCTCCTGTTTTATTCCCAGGAGACTTGGTGCATGTTTTACTTTGTCCTTCTGGATGGAGAACCTCATCAAGAATTTTCTTGAGAGGTCTTCAAAGCTGGTAATTGACCTCGGAGGGAGACTGTCGAACCACTTCATCGCTGCTTTTGACAAGGTTGTCGGGAAAGCTTTGCATCGCGTAGCGTCAGAAGCGTCGGTCAGATACATCCGACTTTTAAAGTTGCTCAGATGGTGCTTTGGATCGGTGGTTCCATCGTAGAGGTCCATATCGGGGCTTCTAAAGTTTCTCGGAACTTTTGCCCTCATTATGTCCTCGCTAAACGGATCTTTCTCTCCTAAGGGAGAATCTTCTCTATCATCGTGGGAATTCCGACTTTTGAGGGAGGATTCTAACTTTAAGAGTTTTCTTTCTAACTCTTTTCGTCGCTCCATCTCCTCTTTTAGGTTCTTTTCAGCTTCCCTTTGTCGTTCCCGCTCCTGTTCTAGCTGCTCGAGGCGGCTATGGATTAACCCCATAAGCTCACTAGCGAGAGGGGGTCCTTCTTTTTTTGATTCGCGCCCCTCCGAGGAGTTCACCTTCGGATTTTTAATTCCGGAGGTGCCTTCCTTATTTTGGTCATTGGCTTCCTGGTGGAGGTTCTGATCTGCTTCATTGTTTCCAGTGTTCAAATTCTCTTGATCAGAATCTGTCTCCACATGACCTTCTTCAGGGGATCTTTCCGCCATCACTGGTTAATCTCTCGGGTCCCCGGCAACGGCGCCAATGTTACTGTGGGTAACCAGAGATTAGTGGGCCGGAAGACGTTGGTTGGCCCAAACGCGTGAGGGAGGTGACTATCGAGTGGACCTGAAACTCGGTGTTCCTCCGTTCGACTTGTACGTGTGGAAGAATGGGGGGTGGTACCTGCAAAGACACTCCAATGCCTAAGTTAGCGAGAGTGTGAGCAAGTTTAGAATGTATTGGACTTAGTGATACCTGAGGGGTGTCAGGGTATTTATAGTGGTGAACCAATAACCACCGCTGAAGTAGTGCCACCTTTTTAGGCGGATAACCGTTCCCATATCTTAGGGAGGTTAAGATATGGCTCTATGAAGTGGTTAGAGAGTTTCTAGGGGCAGTTACTCATTCGAATGAGTGTTATCTGCCAACTTAACCCTCGTATCCGACTTCTTTGGAGTGGGTCGTGCTTAGTACCGACTTCTGGGACGAAGGCTGGTACTGGAGGAGGGCCAACCCTTTGGGTTGGGCTTCTTTGCTTAGATCTTGGGCCCTATTTATTGGGCCAGGGTATGAACACTTACTATTTATTTTTGAAAATTTAATGGGAGCAATTACCCCCATATACTTGCAAATAAATCCGTTCCTAATAATAATGACTTCTCATTTGGATTTATATATTGCGAGGATTATTTTCAAAAAAAAATGTTAGAAATTATTAAAATTTATTATTTTTAGTTATTAATTAATCATTAATAAATTAAAGTATTTTAGAATTAGATTAAAATAACTATATATAAATTATGGCAAAAAATAATAAAATTTGACAATTTTTTAGTATTTTTTTTAGGAGCACCAACTGCAATCTCATTTCGGATGCAACACATTTAAAACATGATGTTTCATGTTTTTTTTTGGTCGATGATGTTTCATGTTAAAAAGCTAAGATATTTGTGGTTGTGGCTCTTGGTTAGTGGTTGAATAGCTGCCCGGCCCATTAAATAAATTCTTATAAATATATGTCTCCCTCCTCAAGAAACGAAAAAATTGAAGAGGAAAGTTGAAATGTAAATTGGTAATCTTATCTAATTTTGTGTATTAATATTCAATAATATTTATACCGGAGGAGAATATATACATGAATTGTTATTAAGATCATAAATTTATGTGTAATTAATTCATACACTTTTTATATTATTATCCTATTAAATACTTTAATTGATTTATTTTAACTGTAAGACTTTGTTATTTGTCAACAAGTCAAATGCTAATGTGTCAATTAGATATCTATATTGCATTGGATACATCTAGGTAAATTTTTTACTTTTACTGTGTAATTGAAAAATTAATTTTAAAAATTTTAAATTTGATAGAGCTTAATATTAATATATCGATAATTTATAATATTTTACATAATCATTTAATTATATCAAATTATATTAAATTGTTTAGATGATTATTTACGTAATAAATTTAAAAAATAATTTTTTTTATAAATATATCAATACATATTTCGATATAATTAAATCAATACGTAATTGTTTTTCACAATCCATCGTAATTAAATTCTTCAACAAAATAACGATTTAAGATGAGGGTCTTTTAATTAACTATTATATATATAATGTCAATGTTAGAATATACATGTTTGTTAGCTCTAAATATTTCATTGATTGCGTTTGTTTGTATAGACAGAATACAGAAACATAAATAATAACTATTTAAGAAATGTTTGGATAGATAAATATAAATATTAAACTCAAACTTTTTTTTAATTTTTTTTATCTATTTTTAAACGAAAAACAATAATAGATACGAAATTTAGGAGGTAGATACTGAATTTTTTAATGAATTTTTTTCTTTGTTCATAGATAATTATTTTTTTTTAATTCTAATTTGAGATTCTTCTGATCTTTTCTGCATCGTCATTTTTAGAGAAGTACTCAGAGAATAGAGAGAAGTATTTTTTTCTTTCTACTATTTTTTATATCTTTGTATTATTTTTTTTATAGTATTCTTCTTCTTTTAACTGGGATAAAAAAACAAAATCTAGCACGTATTGAATCTTTTAATTTATACAATAAAAAATTTAAAAGCAAAAAAAAAATTTTTAAAAATACAAAAATAAATTATATCCAAAAATTTTTGAATGTTGAGTTAGACAAGAGAGACTGAATTGAAATTTAATAGGTATAGCAGGTATCATTCATTCACCATCCTTCAACAACTGGATGACAAAGAATGAGTAAGAAATAGAAAGAGGGAGAGGAGAGCAAGAGAGATATGTCTATTTTAGTCTTGTTCATATGTATCTAAACATAATATTAGATATTACATTAGTGTCTTGTACATTATATTCAAATACAATACACAAAAAAAAAATCGTGGTCAGCAGATACCTTTAGTATGTTAGGAGGCCAATGGAGAGAAGTAGTCAGTTGTGACAAAGTGATAGAATCGTGCATGTCTTTTAGTGTTGGCGAGTGCAAATTGATACTTGTATCATGGATATAATTAATGAATGGGTCCATATCACAATAGGTATCAGTGAATTCAATGTGCTAGTGAAAGAAGTGGGAAGGGAGGCTTTTTGATTGAATTGTTACGAAGAAACTAATGAAAAAATTGACAATAGTTGTGAACAACGAAGAACAGTTGTGGAAAGGAAGTGTATGGGTACGAGCTTAAGGAGTGCATGGGTTATAAAATTGGCGGTTTTCAACGACCAGGCAGCCAATGTGGTGATGAGGAAGTTGAGAGAAGACGGAGAAGATAAGGACAGATTGATAATTCTTGAAATTATTTTGAATGAGTGAATTAATGATCATTCAAAATAAAATCAGATAAAAATGGTAACATATCAACCAATTTATAAAGGAATTGAAAGGAAGAGCAAATTTTGTGGGATGTGATTATATTAATTATGAAGCTGATTTTGAAAATATAATAACATGAATTTATGAAGGTAACTTTAATGGGTTGGAAAGAAGGGGCAAAAGGAATAAGAAAAAGAAAGTTCTATGTAGGCTTGGTGCTAAACCCAATAATTTAATGTCCAAAAAAAGTAGAAAATGATTCTTGGGCCCGATTTCCTTAATCAACCGGTTCGGTAATGTTTGGTTGGGTTTAGAATCCGAATCAAGTTTGATAAAAATGGAGCACGATTTTTACGATAGAGATGGGCACACTAGGAAAGAGTTTACGACAAGTCTGCAGGAAGCTGTATCTACGAAACTTGCCCTGGAGATGACCGAGAGAGACCAAATCGGTGTTAAAGAAGGGAAGATAAAGGCCGGCCAAGGCAAGGGAGGCTCAAGTGGCAAGGGAGATGGGCATCACTGACGCCACTTATGTTGGGTCGTGAGATCGAGGAAGAGTTGGTGAGGGAGAACCAAGCCGCTACTTTCCCGAATGGAAGGTCCGGTGGGTTGGATGTGTATGTTGATGATGATGGTGCGGAAGACGTTGATGAGGGAACGGGTGATAGAGATGACATTGTGAATGATTCCGGCATAAAGGGAACAACATTGACAAAGGGACATGGGAGCTATCGGAACACGATGAAGAAGTAGGGTGGTTGATGATGGTGGTTCGGACAAGAATGAAGGAAGTAAGGAGAAACATAGATAGTATTTTGGAGGAACAGATTCTTGAAAATAGAAAAACTTAGTGCCTCGGGTTTGAAATCAGGTGCAATTTTATACAATGAATAAGATGATATTATGTGCTTGTTTGGGTGTTATTATCTTGATAAAAAAAAATATTTTTAATGAAAAAAAAAGATATTTTTTTTAGCGTATTTGACAAATTTCTAGTAATAAAAGTAAGAGTACTAAAAAAATAAAAAAAATCATATTTTTAAAAAGCTGTAATTTACATCTTTTTTTAAAAGATCTTTTTTCCTTAAAAAAAATATATTTTTCATGTAATAAATAAACAAAAAATACTCTTATATTGTTATATCCAAACATAATTGATAAATAAAAAAATCTTTTTGCATGAGATATCAAACATAAAATTACTTTTAGAAGTTCATCCAAAAAAATATCTTTTTTTTTAAAGTTCATCCAAACAAGCCTATGACTATTCTCCAAGTACAGAATAAAAAAATTGCTCAGAAAAAGATTGACAAAATAGAAAGAGAAAGCAAGACGTTGCAGGCCCAAAAAAAAAGGTGTGTAATAATTTATTAAAATAATTTGTTCTTGGAATGTTAGGAAATTAATGGGTGATGAAAAATTGAACATGGTCAAAAACCTCAAGAAAAAATTTAAATTGAATACGTTAGGCTTGTTTGAGATTAAATGGCAGATAGTGACGAAGTTTGATGTAATAAAAAATCGGGAAGTAATGCTATGGGATGAGAATACGTTGGGTCGGAGGGTGCCTCAAGTGGTTTACTGTTAATTTGGGATGAAATAATATTTAAAATGAGTCGTTGTCATAAAGAGGAGTTTTAGTGGTGTGTTGAACGGATTTTATTAAAAATAATCTCACTTTGATGTGTAGAACTCATACAAGAGAAGAGAAATTTGATGTGTGGGAGGAATTTAATTATATTACAGGGTTATGTCCGTCTTTATGAGAGACTTCAATGAGATTGTATGTAAATGGAGGAGAGAAAGGATACTGTCAAATTAAATTTTTTTTAGTAAGAATTGGATACAAGAAAATATGTAACTGGTGAATTTTTATCTAGCATCTTGCAATCACAGAGTTTTACTAAAATTGAAGTGGTTGGAGATGTTTTCACAAATATAAAATTAGGAGTATAAAATCAAGAGTCCAATATAAGAAGGAACACAAAAAATAATTGATGAATTTTTTTACGTTTTTTTTAACTATTCTGTTGTGAGTGACATATCTGCTTCTTCTTTGGTGTCATCTACGGTAAGCTCCTTGCCTCTGACCTTGCGTTCATCCCTGCTTTCTTCTTCGTTTACTCAGGGTTGTGGTGATCCTTTGGAGGACATATATTTTGGTGTTGTGGCTGTGTGGGTTGGTAATCACTTGGGTGGATATATGCCTAATAGAGGAGATATATATAATTTTCATACGAGTGCCACTTGGTGTATAGATTTAAGGTTGCGTGGGTGAAGTTAGATGGGAGTTGCTATGGGGTTGTTAGCAAATATAAGAAAGGGCTTGAATGGGTTAGTAGGTTTTTTTGATACGATGAAATGTGATTGATGAGGTTGCACAGTGAGGCGGAGATACATACAAGTAAAGGGGCAATGGCCCTCAAAATTTTAATTTTTATTAAAAAAAATAGTCTAGTCTCTTTTTTTTTTATTTTTCAGCCCCTCTTTCTTTTTGTTTTATAACTTTTCCAACCCCTTTTAATTCATACAAAAAATTCAGTCCAATAGTCCATTTTTTATTCCCCGCTCTCTTTTTTTTTATTTTCCAACCCCCTCCTTTTTTGTTCCAAAACTTTCCCAGCCCCCTTTTTTTTTATTTTCCAGCGTCCCCCTCCCTTTCTGCCTTTACTTTCCAGAATTTCAGGTAACAATTTTTTCTATTCTTCTTTTTTTTTTATCTCTTTAATCTTTTTATCTTTTACCTCTTTAACTCTTGCTTTTTTTTTTTTTTGCAGATTAAAAAAAAAAAGATAATAATTCAATAAGTATTTCTTCACTTCTCTTTTTCAAAAAATGTTCTATTTTTATTCTTTTTTATTCCAAAAAAATTATTAAACTAATAATAAAGAGACATAGTCATACAAAAATAGAATAAATGAATTGTATTTAATCTAGTATTGTAATTTTTTTATATTTTTTTTATTATTTTTCTGTTAATCTTGTCTTATTTTTTATGTTTTTTTATATATTTAGTTATTTGTTTAATTTATTATTATTTGTTAATTAAGTTTATGTTATTATATGTTAGTTTGTATATTTATTTTTTTATTAGTTAACTATTTAATTATAATTTTATATTATTTATATTAGTATTATTGTTCTGAATTTTAATATTTTATTTTGAATTGAAATATAATTTTTATATTTTATAAAGATTTAGATTGTAATTTACACTTTTTGCTAAATATATTTTTAATTATAGGAACTTATTTGGCCATTTGAATTATGAGTAAGTTCAAAACCATTGATACATTTTTTAAAAGAAAAGATCAAGAGAATGAAGATGCTTCTACTATTACTACTCCGATACTTAAGGGGTCATCAAACTTCATTACTTCAAGTTCTCCATTGAATAGTTCAAAGCGTCCACAACTTCTTCCAAATCAACTGGATGTTTTTCGTTCGGAAAGAGATCCTGGAATGCGACCAATGATTTGAAAGTTTCCTCCAAATAAAAGAGATGAAATCCGTCAGGCTTATATTAAAGTTGGGCCAAATCAACCAATTCTTGATAATTATCCATTTTCTAGTGATAAAAGTCATTGTCGCTTTCAAGCTTCATGGTTTAAATTGTTCCCATCTTGGTTAGAATATTTTATAGAAGATGATGCTATATATTGTTTTCCATACTTTCTTTTTGCTAAGGAACCTTCAATCAATACGGGTTCAAATGCTTTTATTGAGAATGGTTTCAGAAATTGGAAGAAAGTAAATAGTGAAAAAGAATGTGATCTTTTGAATCACATTAGCAAAGGTCCCAACCATTCCATCATAAGGCGCTGAAATCATGTGATGATTTGATGAAACAATCACAACATATCGACAAACTTCTTCATAAACAAATATCAGAAGAGATTGAAAAGAATCGAATTCGACTAGGAGCATCTATAGATTGCATTAGATGGTTGACATTTCAAGGCTGCGGATACAGAGGACATGATGAAAGCCAAAGTTCAAGCAACAGAGGTAACTTTTTGAAAATGTTGAAATTTTTTAGATCTTACAATAAAAGAGTGAAAAAGAATGTTTTGAAAAATGCTCCAAAAAAAATGCTAAGTATACTTCAAATGATGTCCAAAAAGAAATTCTACATATTCTTGCTATTAAGGTGAGAAATTCAATTAGAGAAGAGATTGGAGATGCCAAATTTTGTATTATTGTTGATGAAGTTAGAGATGAATCTAAAAAAGAGCAAATGACCATTGTTTTGAGATTTGTTACTCTAGATGGTTTTGTTAAAGAGAGATTCTTTGATCTTGTGCATGTCACTGATACTTGTGCAACAACTTTAAAGATTTTTGTGAAAAGCATGAATTTGAAGTCCCTAATATGAGTGTACAATATGTTTTTGGAAGAGGTCGATCTCGTCAACCAAGTGTGACAGTTGAGCATCATTATCGAATAAATGTATTCTTGGCAACAATTGACTCTCAAATACAAGAGTTGAATAGTAGATTTAATGAGTAAACAATAGAGCTTTTGACTTTGAGTTGTGCTTTGGATCCTGAGGATAATTTCAAATCATTTAATATTGAAGAAATTAGCAAGTTAGCAGAGAAGTTTTATCCCTTTGACTTTCCTTCTAATGAGCTAAATATTTTGAAAGGTGGATACTACAATGAAGATGGCAAAAATATCTTCTCATGAAGATGCTTTGTTAAAAGTGTGGTTTATTTATTTAGCCACATTTTAAACAAAAATAACACTTTTATAAATATCAAAATCTAACCATACAATCCATCATCCAAGGGTCAAAAAGAAATATATTCACATGAAGACAATTATAAAATCTTCATTGTAGTATCTACCATTTTGAAATCTTAGTTACAACATTATCAGCATGATATACCAAATTATTTGAAAGGCATTGGTACACTTTTTGAATTGTGCAACAAGTTACAAGAAACGGAAAAATCAAGAACTTATCACATGGTTGATAGATTAATACGTCTTGTTTTGACTCTACCAGAGTCTACAGCAACAACAGAAAGAGTTTTTTCAGCAATGAAAATATTTAAGACAAGACTCCGAAGTAAGATGACTGATGAATTTTTTGCAGACAATTTGGTCATCTATATAGAAAAAGAATTAGCAGCTATTTTTGACACAAATTCAATTATAGATGATTTTAAAAATAGAAAAAAACGTCGAATAGCCTTTTCATGATACAAAACTGTAAGTGGTAACTTTTATATATTATTGTCTTACTTTGATTGAGATTATATATTTAATTTTTTTTAATTTTATCAATAGAAATAGTAATATAAAATATTTTTAGTAAATTATTAAACAACGCGCCTCTAAATAATTAGTCGGACTCCATCCTTGATTATTTTGTTTTGATTTACATGTTATTGTGCTGTATCTGTTAGCTTTACCTTCTCATTGGGACTTTGTAAGTGTTGTAACAATAAAAAATTATAAATTTTGATATTTAAATTCGAATTTATAAATTTATGAATGGTTAATGATAAAATATAAATAAATTATTATATAAAATGATAAGATTTTAAATTTTAGTATTATTTAAATTTTTAATAATTTTATTTTATATTTAATTAAATCGATTTAATCACGAGCTAATCACAATTGGATTTCTGCAACCTTGGTACTAACATTAGCATTAAACTCCTAATAGCATCTACTAATGAGTTACATGCTTGTCGATTCAATTCCTAACATCCTGTTTTCCTTTTTTTTTTTTTTTTACTTTGGATTTGGGTCTGTTAGTCTTGTCTGGGAATAGACTTCGCTTTGGGTCAATCATGACTAGTTGGGCTTGACAAGTATTTAATTTTGGTTAGAAAGTTATATGTCTCTCAAAAACACACATTAAATGTTAACGGACTATTTTTCCTTTATTCTTAATTTATTTATTTGTTTATATTGCTTGCTTCATATATTTTTAAAAACTTATCCAAGTTTTTGATAATTCAATTCACCCCATTTTTAGTTATTGATGTGGTTCGATGTGAACTATTAAAAATATTGATGAAAAAGCAATCAACTTTCTCTCGTTGTAAATGGCAATGATTATAAGAAAAAACTGAATATATATTTTAGAAAATTTCAAACATGGTCAATATGACATGAAACTTGTAGTGAAAACTTTGATCGGTTGGATACATCATTTGGATACATCCGTGGTTTTTTTTTTTTTTTTTTTTTTTTTTGAAATAAGAGAACTCAATACAAAGTGACAGAAAAATCAACAAACCAACACCAAAACGTAACCACCTAACAACTTAGAAAAACAAATACTTATTCCATTTTTATTTCCAATATTGCCTTCAACAATAAAAGAATCTTCACACTCCACTCCTTGTAACAAAAGGGATCCGTGTTTTCTTTTTTTCTTTAAAAATAAATAATTCTTCCTAGGAATAACAGCAAAAAGTAAAAGAACTTGAATCGTAGAATAGAAATTTTAAATTACTTCACCCAGATTTCATTTCTGATAAAGTTTAAGACCAGGCCAACCTAACTGTGCACCGCTTATAAAACACTTGGCTTCTTGACTGAAAAAATGGAACAGAAGTGCAATAGAGACAGAAAAGAAAAGTAATTGGCATCTATCCATCTGACTATAGAAAACAAGTTTAGATTAAAACACTTAAGAGGTATATACTTGCATGAATTCACACACTTGAAGGAATATTTCACCATAAACTTATAGACCCTTCGAAACGAAGCCTCATGGCAATAAAATAAAAACTGAAAAAAAAAAAAAAAAAACGAATATTGAATTGAACTGCACTAATATCACAAGAACCATGTGCTCTAAGTCTTCAAACCTTAGACCTTATTTCGTATAATATAACATGGGCTACAAATTTGACACTTTAAAACATAGAATCATTATATCTAACATGAGTCTGTGTGTATGGAAAAGCAGCAGAAAAGTAGAGTATAATGCTATGTACTTAATTGAAACTAGCTCTTCAAAAACACGGAGCTAATTTCACATATCTATATCGTTTAGAATTTACAAAGTATAAGGAGGAAGAAGCTTTCTAACTAACTCATATGAATCAATGGTTGTCGCAAAACTGATGAGGACCCAACCAATCCAGAAGTTCTTTGTTCATTGAATTCCTGTAGAACTCTGATGAGGGAGCGTGCTTTCTTTGCAGCATGAGGGGTACCATCAGTGATGATCCAATATAGCAAAGGCATGATTGAAGATTCCGCAACAAGAAAAGCTACAACCCCTGAACCACCATGGACACAAAGAGACATCAAAATCGACACGCAGTGCTCCTTTGCCACACGCGAGGTTTCGGACTTCAAGATCCAAATGATCAAGTGCAATGCCTCAGCTTCTAACACGGCCCTTGCTCCCTCGGTTGTCTCGGCCAATGCAGCTAGAACTGCTAGGCAATCCGTGACGAGACCAGCTTTGTCCAAGGAAGAAGATAACACTCTAACAATTGCAGGAACCGCTCCGGCTGCCAGCACTTTTGAGTGATTCTGGGGATGTAAGAGCAGCCCAAAAATCGCAACCACAGCATTCTTTTTCCCACACATTATAGCATCCTCTGATCTATGTAGCCGATCCTTGCCAGCAAAACAAGAATGGATTGTTTTCCTTTCTTCTTTGATCATCTCCACCAAACCGGGAATCCCCTCCGGATTATCTCCAATGATTTTCCTAAATTCTTTCACGGAACAAAGATAGAATATGGTAGCAGCTGCCATTTGGCGAGCTTCCAAACTAAGCCCTCTATTTAGCACTTTGAGAATTGGCGCCAAACCCCTGCTCTCCATTATACATTGCTGGCCACTGCTATGCTTCGAGAGCTTCAACAGTGCAGCAACTGCATTCTCTTGCACTGTTCTGTCACCGGTGCTAAGAAGATCAATCAAAGGCGGCACGGTCCCAACCTCAACCAAACACGTCCGGTTGAAAACGTTAGACCTCGCGAGCAGGCGAACCTCGTAAGCAGCCTTGTTCTGTTGCTCCTCTGTTCCAAAGGCGAGTTTCCGGGCAAGAAACCAGCAGAGGAACTGTACGGCGTGCGCCGCTGCTGGACTACCAGCCTCGGCTGATACTCCAGTGCGGTGGTGACTCCGGTTGCTTGGCTTGGCTACCGAGATGCCATTATCAACGCAGAATTGTTGGATGAGCCTTTTCAGTGACGTGTTTGGAACCAACTCTGTGTTGGTGAGCCTCTCCCCTGATTTGGGACACACTCTGTTTCCAGCTTTAAGCCATTTCTGAATCGAGATGCGGTCGTAAGTCTGGCCGGTGGAAGTAGTCACCGGATCAATCATCAACTCCAGTGAGATCGGACACCGGAAATCCTCCGGCGGCCGCTTCTCGCAGCTCAACTCTTCACTGCCACCGCTGCTCCTTCCCTCGGATTGGGAATTTTCATGAAGAGACGGGAAATCAACGTCTTCGAATATCACTCCTCTGCAGTAACACAAGAACGAAATCAAACCGCTCAACAAGGAAACCTCTTCTTCGTCGGAAACAGAGGACGCGGAAGAGAGCATCACGTCTTCTAGAAACTTCACCTCTCTGTTACAATCGATCCATGTCTTGATTTCGAGGTAGGTGAGGGTTCGCTTCATGGCGTTTAAATCAGGCTCGATTCCTCTCTCGAACTGCTGCAAAACCGAGTTAACTCGTTGGGCTTCCGTTTGGTCTTCCGGATCGAGTTCGAAGGTGACTTTCCTGGCTTGCTTCCTAACTAACTCAACTAACTCTCTAACTTCCCAACAAACTTTGATGACGTGGAGGGGCAGCGCGTCGAGGGTGGCAGCGATAGTGCGAAAGAGTGACCGTAATTGGGATGCCACGTGGCGGGACTTGAGGAGCATGAAGAGGCGGGCACCTTCGCGGGAGCAATCTTGTAAGAGGAAGTGAAGATTCTGGAAGGAGAAGTGGAGGTCGGAGAGGGAGGGAACGGCGTCGTTTGGGAGGAGGGAAGCGTGGAGGTCTTGGAGGAAGATGAGGAGGAGGGAGACTTGGCGCGTGGCCTCACGGGCGTTGCGGCGTTGTGTGAAGAAGGTGGTGGTGTTGAGGATGGATTGGGAGAGGGTGAGAAGGGAGGAAAGGAGTGTGGCAGGAGAGATGGTGTCGGAGGGGTGGACCGCTGGGAATGATAGGGGACGGCGGGGATCGGGGGGTGGATGGGAATGGGGATTATTCGGAGTCATTATTTTTGAATTTTGATAGGGTTTCAGGAATGTTGGAACTGGCAACAATTTGGATGATTGCGTGCGACGTGCAGGGAGAATTATAAGGGGCAAATCATATTTCGGATAAAATTTATCCTATGATTTGGATGTGGTGGAATTTTTTTAAATTAAACTTTCGAGTCAGAAAATCAGAAATTCAATCTGACAGACTTCTTGACATGCATAGTCCGCAAAATACCAAAGTATGAATACTTGAATAGAGAACAACCAAGATAATCAGTCTCCTAGGCTGTTATTCGAGAATAAGATAAAGACAAAAAAAAAAATCGAGAATGGAATATAAAAATTAAAACATAAAAATTAATATTTTTATATTTTATTTAATAATAAATTAAAATAAATTATAAAAATTTTAATTTTTTAACTAATAAATTTAAAAAATATAATTATAAAAATTTAATAAAAATAAAAATAAATTGAACTTTTCATTAGACCAGTAAGAAACTCATCCCAATTCCTATTTGTGGTCCACCTGTCATAAAAAGTAACTCCACATCAACTTTTGCGTCATAAATAGTAAATAAGAACTCAAACCATCTCTTTCTTCTCCATTAGGAAGAACTAACTTTAGTCCCTATTGTGGTCCCACTTAATTAATTAATTAAAATACTTAAAATTAATGTAATTATTTTTTTCAATAATATTATTTAAATTTATAAATTTAAGAATAATTCACTATTAAAAGATATTAATATTAAAAAAATTTGTATATAACAATAAATACACAATATATAATTCGAGATTATCCTAATTTGTAAAATTACATAATACAAAAAAAACCATAAATAATTAATATAAATTATTAATTAAATAAAGATATAATTATTTAATATAATTAATTATTATAATTATTATTAAATTAATTACCATTTAATTATTTAATATAATTATTTAATTAATTAATATTTTATATAATTATTTAATTAATTATTTATTTTTATTGGACAATATGAGTCCCTGTTCAGAGAGACTCATTCTCTTCAAAATCTGTGCAGAAACTCTTTTTCTCATTCCTCCATCGGTGAGTTCCTGTACCTGTCAGAAATAGGGTCTCAATTTTTTGTTCATTGGAGTTGTTCTTAATATTTTTATATTTTCTTACTACTTATATTTAGGAATGAAAAAATTAGGCGATTTATCAAAAATCTTGTGTTTAGTCTGGCTTAACTTCGAAAATTATTTTTGTTATGAGAAAGAAGTTGGTGTTTTGGAAGGATATTGGAAGGTGGGGTGATTTACCGGACGGTGGAGCTTTCGGTCAATACGTAGGGACGTGGTGTCCCTGCTCCTCAGCAGCATGTCAGCACCCCAGCAGCACGCCGGGGGCATGGTAACGCGGCGGACATGCAAGGATTTGGCACCACGCAGGGGCGTGGTGGAGCTGGCGTTGCGGAATCCCGATGTGCCTGTACCACGGGGGTGTGTTGCAGCTGCTGCCATGCAGGGGACAGATCTCATCCCAGTAAACAGCAAGCGTGGCCTAAGTTGCTCTATATAAAGAGCCTCCCGCAACTGCAATGTATAGAAAGTGTGTTAGTGAGAGGAAAGAAAAACATTAGTGTGTGAAGCAGAGGGGAAGGGGGGTTGCGGTTCAACTAAGAGGGGAAGGGTGTTGCTGCTCTACAAGGAGAAAGAGTGGAAAAATAGGCAGAAAAAAATATTATTTTGTATTTATTTTAAAAAATGATTCGTAATTATAATACTCCGAAAAAATATATTATAAATTATTTGGATCATCCAATTTATGTAAGTTGTTAAATTATATTTTTATTGTGTATTTAAATTTCTTTTTTTTTGTTAATTTTAAATTAATTTTATGTTATAAAAATACTAAAATAAAATATACATTATATGATACAATATACTAAAAATTTTTTAAAAAAATATTTTTTCTACGATAAAAATATAAAAATAATACCATAGTAAAATAAAATATACATTCTGTAAAATAAATAAATATATATGTTGAACATATTCAAAATTTTAATATATAAATGTTAAAGTAATAAATAAATATTAGAAAAATATATACGTTGTTATTAATAATATTAGAGAAATATATGCTTTTGATGCACGAAAAAAAATTATTTTAACTATGGTACTCGTAATGTACTGCACGTTAATTATTTTAACAAATAAAATATTAAAATAAATAATATTATTAAATGAAGTGATCACATACAAATAGATATGCTAATATTTGTTTATTAATAAATGAATATTTATAACTAATATAACAAATATATTTTTGTTGATGCAGCCTAACAGAAATTTGTTGGTGTGTAAACTGGATCCGCCACAGAGTTGGAACCCGAGGGTCGAAAACTATTTACGCGCCACGAAATTCTACCACGTATCTAGGATTGGGATGATAAGAGAATTTCACCCATTGTTAGCTGCTCTGGTTGAAAGGTGGAGGCCGGAGACTCACTTTTGTGTTGCCGATGGGTGAGGTTACAGTGACATTGGAAGATGTCGTACATATATTTGGCTTACCCATTGATGGAGAGCCTGTGAGTGGATGGACTGACAGTAGTAGTGATTTCGTTCAGAGTCAGAGCATGGCAATATTCGGACGTGAACCAGTACTCAGTCGTAATTCGAAATCCTATATAAAGCTTGGTTGGGTTCGACGTATCAGAGATGCGGAGCCGTTGGACACTGAAGAGTCCATAAGGAGATACGTGAGATGTCAGATCTTCTGTATGTTAGGGTCGACCCTATTCACAGATAAGTCGACCGCATACGCCCATGCGAAGTATCTACCGTTGCTTTGCGATTTCGAGCGGATCCATACTTATAGTTGGGATTCAGCATGTCTCGCACATCTTTACAGAGCACTATGCCGTGCATCACGATATGATACGAAGGAGATGAATAGCGCTCTTAATCTGTTATTTGTTTGGGCATTGGAGCGAATGCCGTGTATTGCGCCCGTACCGAGACATATCCTTCCACCTGCTGAGATACCAGTTGCCATGAGGTAAATATTTATGGTTCTTGTCGGAGATTATATTCACTATGCATGTTTCAATTACAGTTACTTATGTAAATTTTTTCACTGTATCATGTTTCAGATGGATTCATTTGGAACGGAGCACAGCGTGGTTAGAGAAGACCGTTGTGACATTTAGGCATGATATAGACTACATGCAGGAGGTAAATATTTATGGTTCTAATGAATCCTAGTTCCAGACATTAATGTTAGGCTTATGACATACGAATTATATGTGGCAGTTTGAGTGGCGGCCGTACGAAGGAATGATTATACCCGGCGAGTTACATAGACATCTTGATGTGTGTGATATCGTTGCTCCATTGTTGTTGTTCGAGTGTATTGAATGGCACCCTGCGGATCGAGTGATGCGTCAGTTTGGGTTTGCACAGCCTCCCCCGTGAATACCAAGGGACATTCCACTAGACCAGCATTGCATGGCTCTTCGCGGAGTGCAGCTTTATGACTGGACAGTTTTGCATGGGAAATGGATAGAGGAGTGGGGCAACAGGCGAAACACTCGACTGCGGGATCTGCACCTGCTTCCGACCTGGGACCTCATACCAACCTCGGAGTATCGGGATTGATACGTGCGCTCATTCGGACATATGCTGAGTTTGTCGGCGTATGTTCCTCAGGGCCCAGCAGCACCTCAGCCACCAGAACCTCAGCCACCTGCACCTCAACCACCTGCTAACTCAGCACGCCCCCACGTGTTGCTACCACGTCATCACGCCCCCACGTGCTATGTCAGCACGCCCTCACGTGATGCCACCGTGTACCACTCAAGCTCCGCTACGTTATCACCACGCCCCCACGTGCTACGTCAGTACGCCCCCACGTGATGCTCCCGTGTACCACTCAAGCTGCGCCACGTCATCATCACGCACCCACGTGTAGCAGTCAACACGCCCCCTGCGTGTTGACCATGCACACCAGACGTCCACCATTGGATAAAACACAATGTTCCCCATTTCTGACCAAATCACCATTTTCTTTCCCATATTAAAATTTTTGAGCCGCTTAACTTAACAGAAAATAAATTTGGATTTAAACTATTTTAAAAATTTAAATTTTTAATAAATTAAACTCAAGATTATGAAATAATTTGTTTGGCTTAGTAGGCCAACTTGAACATATTAAAATATATAAATACATAATTTTATTATATTTTTAAAAAAATATAATAATAAAAATTTATATTTATATTATTTATTTTATTAAAATTTTTATTTATTAAGCTTTTTTCTTTAATTATATTTATATATTTTTTAATATATCTAATATTTTTATTTTACTTGATTATGTATTCATTTTATTATTTTTTATTTTTTTTAAATTATTTGGCCTTTTAATAAGGTCTAGACCAAGTCAAATTTGTCAACAAACCCAACTTAATACTTAGTAAATAGTCTATAGTAAGTTACATGTTAATAAATTTTACAATTATTCTTAACATACAAGTTATTTTTCAATATAACTCTATACGCGTGTACATTCTTCTTCTTCTTCTTTTTCATTATCGTTGTCACTAACACTACTTCTTTCTCCTCTTTCTCCTTTTTTTTTCATTGGAATTTTTCTCCTCCTTCTCCTCCTTCTCCTCCATCATCTTCATCATCATGATCATCATCGTTATAATCAGTGACGGATCCGAAAAATTTTGATAGTGGGAGTATATATATATATAATAATTTTTATAATAAAAATATTATGTGTACATCAAAATTAGTTATCAAATTATTTATTAATCATTATGTATTCGTATATAAATATATGTATTGTTTAATTATTTTTAATGTGTATTTTTTATTTTAATATATATACACAGGTAGTTATTTTCGATGTAAATATAACATGATTAGTTTTTATAATATCTAATTTTACAAATTAAAATACTAAAATAATCATGTATAAATAGGATAAAGTATATTTTTTGTTCTTAAAATTTGACAAAAATTTTAAAAATATCCCTAAGTTTTATTTTATTTCAATTTTGTCCCAAAAGTTTTCGATTTGCATCAAATATACCCCTGACGGCTAATTTTTTAAAAAATTTAAGATCGATTCAACAACAATTTCATAAGAACAACCTCTCAACACAAGCAAATCAAGCATAATTTTCATGCATTATTGTTATATTGGTCTTAAGTTTTTTGAAAATTTAGCCTCCGATGGTATATTTGATGCAAATCGAAAACTTCTGGGACAAAATTGAAACAAAATAAAACTTAGGGGTATTTTTAAAATTTTTGCCAAACTTTGGGGACAAAAAATATACTTTACCCTTATAAATATATGTCTTTTTATATAGGATAATGCTACATATTCATATTTTTTTTGTTAACCAAGTCCAATCAAATTTGTCTAAGACAACAAAAAATTAGTTATGACTAATATTATTTTAAGTTTTATTGTTTAACTTAGATAGACTTAGTTCATAAAAAGATTTGGATGTGTAGTATTTCTTTTACATATATATAAGTAAATACTTATTTAGAAATTTACTAAATTAGAAGCCAATTCTTATTGAGATTCATAATTAAAAAATTCTTTTAGTTAATGTAGTTACAGAAAAAAAATTAAAACTAATATAAAAAAAGATAAATAACACTCTTTCAAGTTGATTTCTAAGAAAAAACACAAATTTCATTTAAATTGAGAATTGATCATTCTAATGACATCTAATATGAAATTTTTAAATTGACTATGAAGTACCAAAAGTTGAATAAAAAATTATTGTGGGGTCAAATTTAATAATTTAGTGGGGGCAAATAAATATTATTATCATATACTACTCAAAAAAATTTCAAATTGTAATAGGGGCAACCCATACTCATATACATACATCCGTCCCTGGTTATAGTCATCGTCGTCTTCTTCTTATACATATCGTCGTTATTGTTATCGTTGAATTTTTGCCATATTGATGATGTTGCCTGATTCAAAATTAAAGAAAATATTTTTGTACATTTGTAGCAAAATTTTGATATAGGAGTTCTGAATCTGAATTGTTATTGTGATGAGTCTGTTTCATTCTCGTTTCGATGTTTTGAAAAACTTGCAGTGTATTTTGAAAATATTGCAGTGTATTTTGGAAATATTTTGGTGTATTTTTATTCTGATAAGTTCTGTATAATTTAAAACTCTGTCTCTTCCTCCTCTTCATCTTTTGTTTTTGCTTCTTCTTCTTTTTCATTATCATCATCATCTTTTTTTCTTATTCATTTTTTTTCTTGTTTTACCTTCTCAAGTTTTTTTTTTTGTTTTACTCTCTTAACAAGAATAAAAATAAAAAATCAAACAAAGAAGAAGAAAAAATACATAATGCTGCAAAATTACTTGGAAGAAGATGAACAAACATTCATTTAATTAAAAAAAAAAAAGAGGAAGACAATGCATTAAAGAAGAAGAAGCAACAGAAGATGAGAAGGAGTAAGAAGAAGAGTTTTGAATTATGTAGAACTTATCAGTACAAAAATATTAAAAATTCTTAAACAATACACATAAATATCTTAGTTTTACATTAAAATTTGCTGCAAATACACAAAAATATTTTCTTCAATGCTTCATTTTCTAAAAGAAAGAGAAATAAAAAAAGAAGAGGAAGAAAATGCATTAAAGAAGAAGAAGCAACAGAAGATGATGAGAAGTAAGAGGAAGAGTTTTGAATTATGCAGAACTTATCAGTACAAAAACATTAAAAATTCTTAAACAATACACATAAATATCTTAGTTTTACATTAAAATTTGCTGCAAATACACAAAAATATTTTCTTCAATGCTTCATTTTTTTTCTTCTTTTTTTTCCTTATTTCTTTCTTTCTTTTAGTTGAATGAATGTAAGTTCATCGTCTTCCAAGTAATTTTGTAACATTATGTGTTTCTTCTTCTTTTTTGTTTGATTTTTTTTATTTTTATTCTTGTTAAGAGAGTAAAACAAGAAGAAACTTGAGAAGGTAAAACAAGAAGAAAATGATGAACAAGAAAAAAAAAGAAGAAGATAGTGATGATGATGAAAGAAAAGAAGAAGAAGCAGTAGAAGATGAGGAGAAAGAAGAGGAAGAGTTTTGAATTATATAGAATTTATTAATATAAAAACACCAAAAATTCTTAAACAATACACATAAATATCTTGGTTTTATATCTTCGCTGCAACAAAAATATTTTCTTTAATGCAGAACTCCTATGTTACATTCAATTCAAACCATCAATGACGAACAGCAATTTTCACAAACAAAAATAACATTATTCATCTATACAATCATAAATTACCAACGAAAACATTAACTAGAATCAAACCACACATCAGCCACTTGATTGGATTCAAAACAATAATCCACTTTGCTCTGATTCAATTGACAATCTGAACTTAAATCATTCATTATCTTCAACAACGAGATAATTGTTCAAAACTAATTTCAGAACTTGATTTGATAATTGTCTTTTTTTCTTATTCATATTTTTCTTCTTGTTTTATCTTTTCAAATTTCTTATTATTTTACTCTCTTAACAAGAATAAAAAAATAAAACAAAGAAGAAGAAAATATATATAATACTGTAAAATTACTTGAAAAATGATGAACCCATATTCATTCAATTAAAAAAAAGAAAGAAATAAGAAAAAAAAGAAGAAGAAAAGATGCATTAAAGAATGCGTTGAAGGAGAAAAATGAGAAAGTCGAAGAAGGTCTTGGATCCCAAGAACGCCCCAGGCAACACTCTTCTCTGATGCCAGACGCCTATGCCAGGCCAAAAAATCAGTTCCTCGAGGAGTAACTTTGGGGTTGTGTTCTGAAGGGTTTTTGGGGATTGGTGAAAAAAGAAATATCGAGGTCTTGACTAATCATTAAATCTTTCCCTTGGACACTTGAGAAGAGAGGAAGCCTTCTGTTTGCCCTTTCTAAATTGTCAATAGGGCCAACGAAACTGTGAATTTTGTCACTTACGGTGAAGAGGATAAGGATTCTGGGGTGGTCAATTTGAAGTTGAGGGTCTCCAATGATTTCATCATTGATTTGATTCAGAATGTGCAAAGACAGAGGAGTTGGTTGTTGGGTTGCTAGATCCTTACCTTTATCTTGAGTAGCGTGAGAAGATGAGAAAGCCATTGATGAATAAGGAGGAGAATGAGAGATAAAAATGGCAGTTGCACAATGGAACCGCCAAATGCAAGGTTTCAAGGAGCGAAGATTCAAAAAGGGAAAAAGATAATGATGGAAAGTTTAAGTTAAATAAGGTTTGCTTCCTAATCGTTGTTACAGAGAAGATTCAAAGAGAAAAGATGTATCTTTGCGAGGAAGGCGAAGTGGTGGAGAGAAAAACTGAGAATCGTGGGAGACGTGTCAAACGGGTCAAAATTGATGGAGAAAGTAAATGACAATTATGACCAGGTAAGATAATCAAAGACTGAATTAAGATTAAGTGTTTTGTCTTCTAAGGAGTGACTTTGAGAAACGAACACGTTAATCATAAGGGGCAATTTGTTAGTCAAGATAATTACTTTCGAAGGTTAAGCTGATTCGAAACGTTAATGAAGTTTCGAAATGAAAGCAGAGATCAAAAGAGATGCACGTGCAGGCATCAAGTGGGGAACTGTTGGCACGGATTCGACAGACATGATAAATCGAGCAGCTACTCGAATGAGGCAGATCGAAGGTTTTCTCGAGTTAAGGATTTTTCAGTAACACTTTTGGGCAAAAGAGAGGGAACGGTTACCCAAAGTTTTGCACACAAGGGGCATCATGTCATTAATGGTCGGTTATAGAAATGGGTTATAAATATTAGAAAGTTTTAGGAAACCAGGGTTGGAACTTTATTTCAGAAATTACTCATGCATACTCACATCCCAGCGACTTTCTGAGTCTGCCTCGAGTCAAATTTCTATAGGGTTCCTTCCACTTGTTTTTTTACTTTTCATTTATAATTCCTACAAAACTTTACTTTTCATGTTCAATTTATCTTTCAAGCAACTTTGATTTTCTTGTTAAATTTATATTTTAGCACTTTTAATTTCTATGTCAAAAGTTCTTTGATTCAGTCGAAGGCATTCTATCGCTTTGTTTAAATTCAATGCAAACCTTTTCGATTTTAGTCAGTTTATCTTCCATTATTTTATTTCATACCCTTTAAACCTTTTTTAATGCTCGTCTAATTTGAAGACCTTTGATGCACTTATAGAAAGACTGGTACTTGCAAAAGAGTAGTAGGTTTCGCTCGCAGACTATTAGAATCGAACCACCATCGATTTGCTAAAAATCGACAAAACAAATACCATCTAAATTAATTTCTATATTAACAAATTGGACGACAAATAGAATAAAATTTTAATAGCACTATGCATAAACCGCTACTATGTGCCTCGGTTTATGCAAGATAATATTCTTTTAAAAATTACTATAGCCAATTTTTGGTCAGCGAAATTTTTTCATAAACCGCTACATTCTGCAATGATTTCTGTCCAACACAAAATTTCACGGTTTTTTTATAATTACTGCACTATGTAATGGTTTTAGAAACTACTACACCATGTGATGCTTATTTTTCTTTCTAATTCCTCGCTATTATCAAAATAGAGAATTGAATGAAAAAAAAGAGCAAAAAAAAAAAAAAGAAGACAAAAAAAAAAGGAATAAATAACTATTTTAGTTATAAAGATTTGAACGTTAATAAATTTAATAAAAAAATTAAAGTAATATTATATTTATAAAAAATAAATTATGTCTGATAAAAATAATCAATTATTAAAACTAAAATAGATTTCATTAATTTTCTTTTAATTTTTAAATTACTCTTTTTTATTATATTCTTCGTCTCAATTCTTCAATTATTCTACCACTGTTATTGTTAAAAAATCCTCAAACTTTAACCTTAATAACCTAAAGAAGAGTGTTTGAATTTGACTTAAGAAACCTTAACTATAGAATCTGCAGAATCAAAGTTCAAACCTCTTGCTCTTTTGCAAATCGGTCTCCACTTTCCAGTTTCCACCACATTCCATAGCATAGATGTTGTTTCTACTTCTCACACTTTCACTCTTTTAATCATTTCTTAACTGATTACTTCTAATCTCTATGTTTTTCTTTGAAATCTAATGGGTGCTTCTCTTGTGTGCTCTATCATTATTTTTCCTCTTCCAACCATTTGTTGTGCCACATTGTTATTTTATTTTTTTCAACTTCACACAAACTATCATCTATAAATATTCTTTTTTTTTTTGCCGCAAATTTTTTCTGTAGTCGCCTTCTCACGTCACAGAACCGCGTTCTGTCAAGTGTCAACGTTATTTCTTGAATCGGTGTTTAATTGTGTCAGATTTGCTGCATCGATTATGATAGTGAAAATGAAGATGAAAATAATAATGGTAATGGTAACGATGATAATCGTGACGATGATGGTAATGATGATGACGATCATGACGAATGAAAAAAAAAATTAAGAGTTAAAGTTTAAATTTTTTTTGAGACTATAACAATAATAAAATAATTGAAGAATTGAGATTAAAAAGATAATAAAAAAGAGGTGAATTCTACCTAACCCCCTCTAAAATAACATGTAAGTTACCCTTCATGATGTGTTACATTTTAATTGGTCATTACTTAACTATAGTTGGGTTATTTTATAATTTATTATTTGAGATGGGTAATTGTATAATTTCTTAAAATATTAAAATTCTACCCCATTAATTGAAGCACGTTCTCACGCAATCTCTTTCTACAGTGCATCATTCCTTAACGAGTCGTTGAATTTCTATGGCTTGTAACTTCTTCGTTCTTCCCAGTATAGTCAGCACCGACTTCCAGTATAATCAGCACCGACTTCATTGCTATCTCATGTCCTCTCACTCAATCTCTTTTTTTTTTTTTACCATAGATCATTCCTTACCAATATAATTAATGGTTAGTTTGGTTATTAAATTTTTTTCATTAAAAATAATATATGGAATATATATTCATATGTAAAATATAATATAATATAATATAATAAATCTATTAAGAGTACTTAAAAGTATAATTAAAATAAAGAATATACAAATATAATAATAAAATTTGTACTCTAAACAAGTAAACATATCTTTTATCATACATAAATTATTTAAAAAAAATATAAATTGTTAAAATTAATAACACAAATTTAAAATGATAAAATTCAACTTTCTTACAAGTAATTTTTATAGTATTTTTATTCTTTTAATTTTTAATTTATTAATATTTTATTATTTAATTAATGATTAAACAAATTATTTTCATGAGAAATATTTTTTGTATAATCTTAAAGAAGAGACCAATATACCAATTTAAAAATTAATGTAAAAATGATATTTTAAATAAAAAATAGTTAATATTAAAATTTTTAAATACAAAAGCAAATTATATAGATATTCAGGATATAAATATAAAATACATGTTTAAAATAAATAAAGGAGACAAAAATAATTATTTATTTCTCATGAGTACTTCCATTTTATCTGTTTTATTTATTTTATGCATATATTTTATATTTATCTTTTAAATATTTATACAAATTATTTTTATATTTAAAAATTTTAATATTAAATATTTTTTATTTAAAATTTCATTTTTACTTTATTTTTTAAACTAATATATTGGTCTCTTCCATAAGATAATACAAAACATAATTTTTTATAAAAATAATTTGTTTAATCATTAATTAAATAATAAAGTACTAATAAATTGTAAATTAAAAGAATAAAAATATTATAAAAAATACAGTAAAAAATTGGATTTTATTATTTTAAATTTGTATTATTAATTTTAATAATATATTTATTTTTTAAATAATTTATGTATGATAAAAAATATGTTTACTTGTTTAGAGTACAAATTTTATTATTATATTTATATATTCATGATTTTAATTATACTTTTAAGTATTTTAAATAGATTTATTTTATTATATTATATTTTAAATATGAATATATATTCCATCTTGTAATTAAATAAATATATATTTTTTTAATGAAAAAATTTAATAACCGAACTAACCATAAATGATGTTGATGTTGGTAAATAGTGATTCATGGCAAAAAAAAAAAAAAAAAAAAAAAGGGGGGGGGGAGATTGAGTGAGAGGACAAGAGATAGTAATGAAGTCCGCGTTGGCTATAAGAACAGGGAAGTTACGAGCCATGGAAATTCAACGACCCGTTAAGAAATGATGCACTGTAGAGATTGCGTGAGAACGTGCTTCAATTAATGGGGTAGAATTTTAATATTTTAAGAAATTATACAATTACCCATCTCAAATAATAAATTACAAAATAACCCAACTATAGTTAAGTAATGACCAATTAAAATGTGACACATCATGAAGGGTAACTTACATGTTATTTTAGAGGGAGTTGGGTAGAATTCACCTAAAAAAGATAATTTAATTTTTTTTAAATTTAATAAAACTTATTTTAATTTTAATAATTAATTATTTTTGTCAAGTAGAATTTATTTTTTATGAATATAATAATAATTTAATTTTTTATAATTCAATTTGTTAAATATTCAATTTTTTAATATAAAAAATAATTATTTACACAAAAGAAAAGGAAGGGCATTATTGCTGTAAGCCTGTAACTAGTGAGACCTGTACATAGAGTGATAGAGTAGAGAGACACAAAAAATTTCTCCTGTTTATATATCTAGATTTTTTCTGAATTATTCTAGTGTTGACGTCTACATGATCTAACATGGTTGCAAGCTGGGGTCCTCATCCAGTGCGCGAAGAAGTAACCCAATGCCCATTATAATTTGGTTTTATATTTTCACACTGCTAATATAAACTTGTCATATTCCATGCAACAGCTTCTGGATTTTTGGCCTTTATAAATTAAATTTCCATTTTTGATAGAGAATTAGAAGCACTAAGAAGCTTGATGTGGGCTAATCACATAACGGCCAATAATCTAATAACATGTTTCCATCCAACACTACAATTGCCAAACAGGGACCTGAAAAGATAATATAAATCTAATTGAATTAGGATAAAATAATATAGTGATATATATAATATTCAAGCAACTGACACACAATCAAGGGTTTCTTTTAATAAATAAAATAAATATTTTATTTACCAAAATAAATAATTTATAGCGTTTTGACCAAAATGCATCGAATCTCTTATCTTATTTATAATATAAATGAGATAAGATCACATAGAAATAAAATATATATATCGTTTACAATATAAACGAGATATATGTAATCTTATCTCGTTTATTCTGTAACTAAAATACGTGAATAATTATGACGTTTATACTGTAAATGAGATATATAAAGATAAATTTTTAACAACTATAAAAGAATGTATAACTCTTTTGTATTCTTTATAAATATTTCACTACTTTTTTTCTATTATTTCTTCCAAAAATAAACTAAAATATCTAGTAATAATGAATATTTGATTGTAAGTATGTATTTGGTTGACTCACAACATAATTAGGACAAAAAAATAAATATGATTTCAAAGTATAATTGAATTCGTAAGAAATTATTTGGGGTCTATCCGAGAAGATGACATTGAAATTGAATCAATAACAAGGGTGGTATTGTAAATTCGCTTGTTTATATGTTTTGGAACATGAAGTCATGAAGAGTCACCAAGTTGTGGTTTCGCAAAATGCGTTATATATTTTAGGAAACATTTTAAGGAAACATTTTAAGTACATTGGAAAGACGAGTTAGTTATTTTAATTATTGATCTAAATTATAAAAAATATATAATATATATTAATTAAAATCAACAATTAAAATACGTATGCTTATAAGTGATTGTACGAATATAAAGCTGAGTATTCAAAGAGCCTCTTCTACGAATCAAACACCACGACTGTGAAAGAATAATATGTGTTTATATATGATAGGTGGATAATAAAAAAGTGAGCAAAGAAGAAAAATGAACTGAAAATGGATATTTTATAAAAAAATGTTATAACACACTAAAACTTCACCATCAAATCAACTATAATATATATATATATAATTTAAATTAATTAATTAATTAATTAATTTATTTATTTAAATAAATATTAGAAGTATATATATTATTTAATTTTTTAATATATATTTTATATTTTATCATATATTTTATACAAATAATTTATTTAATAATTATCTTTTGTATATACGTAATATAATTGTATTTTTGAACAGAGTATTTCGTAGATTAAATATTTATTAAAATGGGTATTTTGCTAAGTTATTTGAAAAGTACTACCGATAATTTTGTCTTAGAAAAGGGGGCATGGATTCGGTACGCAAGAGTAGTTTGTGCATGGAAACACCAAGGTACTCTTTGGTGCACCAGTCAGCCAAAAAGTATGGAAATCAAAATATCTGTTTTTATGGGTTTTTTTTTAATTACACATAAAATAGAGGGATAATTTTTTTTTTATTTTTTTTAAATAAATACATTTCACTCGGTTGTTAAAAGCTGCTAACTTCCTCCTCCAAGTTTTCTTCTTCTCCTTCCTTTGTCGTCGCAAGCGTCCACCCCTTCCATTATCTCCACCACCAACAACGACTCAATCCTCGCTACTGCCTCTCCTACTTGCTCCTTCGCGCTACCAACTTTTCTTTCCCACTCAGCTATGGTGGCATTGGCACCGTCTCCGGCACGCCCAAAGTCACTGCCCACACTCTGCCGAAAATTGCATGACTCATACCGTCCATTCCTTCAAAAGTGCCCATGTTCTCATACTCAACAGTGAGATCTACTTACATAGTATAGAGATTGGTGAAGTCATTGACTAAAGTTGGAGTCTTTGTGAATCACTGTTGAAAAGCATCGCTCAAATTATGAGCTGAGTCGGTGAAAATTATGAGAACAGAGTTGCCAACAGTGGCGAGAAGAATCGAGAGTATTGAGCTACATGTGGTTTTGCCAACGCCACCTTTACCACCAGGAAAGACCTATTTGAGAGCTTTTTGTTCTAGAATGTTCTGCACCGTCCTGTTAATCCGCCATAGCCACACTGCTCCTGTTTCTATCAACTGTGTTTTCGAATATTCTGTCAAAGACTAAAAGGAGATTCGGCGTTTTTAAATAATTAATTAATTTTTATGACAATTATAATTAATAAAATTAATTTAGCAATTACTAATTTTTCATATCATATTATTATAATTAATAAAATTACCAGAAATATAAATAATTAATTTAATAAAATTAATCTAAAAAATACTAATTTTTTTTATAGCATATTACTATACTCTAAATAATTAATAAAATTAATTTAACCATTATTAATTTTTCATATTATATTATTATGATTAAGAAAATTACTTTAAAATTATAGTAAGTTCTCATATTATATTACTATAGTTAATAAAACTACTAAAAAGATAACTAATTTCCTAAATCATATTACTATAACTTATAAAGTTATTCTAAAAAATTACTAATTTCACATAACATCTTATTATATAATGAATAAAATTATTTTCCATATCATTTAACTATAATTAATAAAACTAATGTAACAAATCACTAACTTTTAATATATATTATTATAATAAATCAAGTTACTCTATAAATTACTAATTTAGAGTTTAGGGTTTAAGACTTAAGGTTTAGGGTGTTTTTTCTTCTTCTTATCCTCGATATATTCCATCCTATTATTTGAACCTGAGAACTTTTTTCTTTTCATTTTCGATTTATTTTCCAAGCCAGCGATAATACCTATCAATTATTTAATAAAATTAATCAAAAAATACTAATTTCATACTCTATGTAATTAATAATTTTTTATGACGTATTACTATAATTAATAAAATTGATTTAACATAATAATTAATTTTTCATATCATATTAACATAATTAATAAGATTATTTTAAAAAAGATTTAATGTCTTAGATTATATTATTATAATTAATAAAATTACTAAAAAAATAACTAATTTCTTAAATCATATTACTAAAACCTATAAAATTACTCTAAAAAATTACTAATTTCATATAAAATCTTTCTAAGATTAATAAAATTAATATAACAAAATTAATATAATAAAATTACTAATTATATATATATAATTAATCAAATTATTCTAAAAATTACTAATTTAGAGTTTAAAATTTAGGGTTTATGAGATCTTTATTTGTGTAATATGAGACTTCTTTTTCGTTTTCGTGTTATCTTCTTGAATTCTTTTGTGCGTATTTTCTGTACTTTCTATGTACTCTCTATCTGTACTAATTTTTACGATATCTTACTATAATTAATACTCTGTATAATTAATAGTTTTCCATAACATATTACTATAGTTAATAAAACTAATTTAACAAAATTATTAATTTCTTATATCATATTAACATAATTAATAAGATTATTTTAAAAAAATTTTAATTTATAATATTATATTACTATAATTAATAAAATTACTAAAAAAATAACTAATTTTCTAAATGATATTACTGAAACCTATAAAATTATTCTAAAAAATTACTAATTTCACATAATATCTTACTATAATTAATAAAATTATTCTCCATATCATTTAACTATAGTTAATAAAATTAATATAACAAAATTACTAATTTCATATATATATATATATATATATATATATATATATATATATATATATATATAATTAATCAAATTACTCGTTCAGAGTTTAGGATTCAGGATTCACAAGCTTCCAACTCTAAACCTCCAATTTCAACTTCCAATCTCTAACTTCTAAACTCCAAATCTCAAACCCTAAACTCTCGTAATTAGTGTTTTACTTTCTTGAAAAATAAGATAAATATATTTTGTTATAATCAAACTAATATTTGAAAAATTTTATAAATATCTATATAATATTTTAATTTTATCAATTAAAATATTTTTAATATTTTCTAATCTAATAAAAAAAAGACAAAAAAAAAGAGTGATATTTATATATACAAGATAAGAGTAATATTTGGATATATAAAATATATCTTTTTTCAAGGTAAGATGTTTTGAGAAATTAATAATATTTTAAGTAACTTAATTAATTATAGTAATATATATGTTAAAAATTAGTGATTTTATTACGT
This sequence comes from Arachis ipaensis, assembly GCF_059453495.1. Lineage (NCBI taxonomy): Eukaryota > Viridiplantae > Streptophyta > Magnoliopsida > Fabales > Fabaceae > Arachis > Arachis ipaensis. Next base: position 130,306,061 of record NC_142440.1, read on the forward strand.
TAATTTTATTAATCATAATTAAATGATATCGAAAACAATTTTATTAATTATAGTAACATGTCATGTGAAATTAGTAATTTTTTAGAATAACTTTATGTCTTATGTAACAGCCCAGACCACTCGTCAAAACGCGTCATGTTAGGGAGAGGTATCCACACCCTTATAAGGCATGCTTCGTTCCCCTCCCCAATCGATCCGCTAGCACGATATTGTCCGCTTTGGAGCACAAGGCCTCACGGTTTTGCCTTTGACGATAGGGATGCTAGCCGAAGCCCCCCACACTCACTCGTCAAAACGCGTCATGCTAGGGAGAGGTATCCACACCCTTATAAGGCATGCTTCGTTCCCCTCACCAATGGATGTGGGCCTTACATATTATAGTAATATAATTTAGAAAATTAGTTATTTTTTAGTAATTTTATTAATTAAAGAAATATGATTTAAAAAATTAGTAAATTTTTAAAATAATTTTATTAATTATATTAATATGATATGAGAAATTAATAATTTTATTAAATTAGTTTTATTAACTATAGTAATATGTTATGAAAAATTATTAATTATGTAGAGTATTAATTATAATAAGATATCGTAAAAGTTAGTACAGATAGAGAGTACATAGAAAGTAGAGAGAATACACACAAAAAAATTTAAGAAGATAATACGAAAAAGAAAAAGAAGTCTCATATTACACAAATAAAAATCTCATAAACCTTAAATCTTAAACTCTAAATCAGTAATTTTTAGAATAATTTGATTAATTATATATATATATATATATATATATATATATATATATTAAAAATTAATAATTTTGTTATATTGATTTTATTAATCTTAGAAAGATTTTATATGAAATTAGTAATTTTTTAGAGTGATTTTATAGGTTTTAGTAATATGATTTAAGAAATTAGTTATTTTTTTAGTAATTTTATTAATTATAATAATATAATCTAAGAAATTAAATCTTATTAATTATGTTAATATGATATGAGAAATTAATTATTATGTTAAATCAATTTTATTAATTATAGTAATACGTCATAAAAAATTATTAATTACATAGAGTATGAAATTAGTATTTTTTGATTAATTTTATTAAATAATTGATAGGTATTATCGCTGACTTGGAAAATAAATCGAAAATAAAAATAAAATATATGTAAAAAGTTCTAAAGTTCAAATAATAGGATAGAATATATCGAGGATAAGAAGAAGGAAAAAAAAATCCTAAACTTTAAGTCTTAAGCCCTAAACTCTAAATTAGTAATTTATAGAGTAACTTTATTTATTATAATAATATATATTGAAAATTAGTGATTTGTTACATTAGTTTTATTAATTATAGTTAAATGATATAGAGAATAATTTTATTCATTATATAATAAGATGTTATGTGAAATTAGTAATTTTTTAGAATAACTTTATAAGTTATAGTAATAAATTTAGGAAATTAATTATCTTTTTAGTAGTTTTATTAATTATAGTAATATAATATGAGAAATTACTATAATTTTAAAGTAAGTTTCTTAATCATAATACTATAATATAAAAAATTAATAATGGTTAAATTAATTTTATTAATTATAATAATATGTCATAAAAAATTATTAATTATTTAGAGTATAGTAATATGCTGTAAAAAATTAATATTTTTTAGATTAATTTTATTAAATTAATTATTTATATTTCTGGTAATTTTATTAATTATAGTAATATAATATGATAAATTAGTAAATTTTTAAAATAATTTTATTAATTATAATTGTCATAAAAATTAATTAATTATTCAAAAACGCCGAATTTTCTTTTAGGCTTTGACAGAATATTTGGAAACACATTTGAAAGAAACAGGAGCAGAAAGCTCTCTAATGGGTCTTCGCTGGTGGTAAAGGTGGCGTTGGCAAAACCACATGTAGCTCAATACTCTCGATTCTTCTCGTCACTGTTGGCAACTCTGTTCTTATAATTTCCACCGACCCAGCTCATAATTTGAGCGATGATTTTCAACAGTGATTCACAAAGACTCCAACTTTAGTCAATGACTTCACCAATCTTTATGCTATGGAAGTGGATCTCACTGTTGAGTATGAGGACGTGGGCACTTTTGAAGGAATGGACGGTATGAGTTATGTAATTTTCGGCAGAGTGTGGGTAGTGACTTCGGACGTACCGGAGAAGACGATGCCAAAACCACCATGGTTGAGTGGGAAAGGGAAGGAGTTGGTAGCGCGAAGGAACAAGTAGGAGAAGCGGTGGGAGGGTTGAGTCGTTGTTGGTGGTGGAGATAATGAAAAGGATGGGCGCTTGCGAAAGGAGAAGAAGAAAATTTAGAGGAGGAAGTTAGCAGCTTTTAACAACTGAGTGAAATATATTCATTTAAAAAAAAAGTTATTCCTCTATTTTATGTGTAATTAAAAAAAGACCCATAAAAACAAATATTTTGATTTCTGATAGTTTTTAGCTGACTGGTACGTCAAAGAATACCTTAGCATTTCCGTACGCAAACTAGGGCGTACCAAATCCGTGCCCTAGAAAAGGCTACCAAATCCAAAAGCTCCACATTGCACAAGAAGTTAAGCTTCAATGTACCCGAAATTATTTTCATAAAGGGACTTGTCCGACTTCTGAATGTTCCATTAAAATTACGTGCTCTTTCTTAGGATTTACCCCTTTGTTTGTTTTCAAATTAATTGCACCCGGCCCATACACCTCTACTCCTTTAGATCTTTTGTAATCGTTTGGAAAGGAACTTAACACTTAATCGTTTTCACTCGGTCCGTACACACCTCTTCTTTATTTTATTATTGTATGATTTAATTATTATTTTTAATATAATTTATAAAGAATAAATCATTTTTTAATTAATATCAATCAATTTTTATAAATTATTTTATTTATTTTAAATTTTATTTTTTAAATTATAAATTATTTACTTTAAATTCTAAATTATAAATTTAAATATTAAAGTTAGTTAATATAATTAATTAAAAAAAATTAATTTCTTATTTTTTTTATAAAATATATATTTGTAACTATACCTTAGGACAAAACACGCTAATAAATCAAACCCTTGACAAAATGATGTGAATTTTTCAATCTGTAAAAGGCTATCTCAATCCAATTTGTATTTTTATATAAATTCGATTTAATAAAACACGTACTAAATCAAAGCAATAGGAGTCGATTTACATACAAATTCTTATTCACATGTAAATCAAAACTAATAGATTCGAATTATATACACCCATTAAATTGAAACAAGTGAATTCAATTTACACCAGTTAGATAAATTGAGTCCATTGAAGCCGATTTACAATGATTCATAGGGTTTAGGGTAAATCGATACTATTAGCTTCGATTTACTATTTATTGTACTATATGATTAAATCGAAGACATTTAATTTAATTTATAGAGTACTAACGTATATAAATACGAGCTCAACGTGAATGTTTTACCATAGTGAGATTCACAATGACTAGTGATGAGAGTTTTTTTAGCTCTAGTGCACTATAGAGGGTCCATTAAGAAAAAAACGCGATCAAGAATTAAGTTTACTGATAAAGACTCTCAAACCTTCAACGAGTTTTACTGAATTTAAAAATACTATACTCCAGAAACTAGGCCTGTATGGCGTCAAACAGGTGGAGAAGTTGTTCTATAAAATCCTGATTTCCGTGTTACGCGATTATGCAAAGTATGATTCATTCGTTATTAACAGTGACAAAGATTTACAAGTTCTATTCCATTGTCATCGTCAGTTTTTCGAGGTGAGGACTCCAGAACCGTTGGCGAAACTTGTGGATGTGGTATCTATAGTTCTAGAGATTCGAATCGAAATCCTCAATCCTCATGACATCATCGCGTGTTGCCGTCTCATACTGGTGATGCATCGATGGGACTGGACAATGACAGAAAATTTCTTATCACAATCATGACAAAACAGTGTTCAATGCATAAAATTCTGAAAATCATAAACATTGCAAGCTGTAACTTTAAAAAATTATTTACAATATCGGCCAACAAATTTTTCATAGGACCCAACACAAAACACTAAATAGTAAATGCTAAAACGAAACTGCCCTAAGTGCATCACAAATCCAAAAAATATTTATATTTATTCTTTCAACTAACTCAAAAAATTTATAGTTAACCCTAGTCATAAACCAAGTCTCGTTGAATATAAGGCTAATAAATTCAAAATTCTAACATATCCTATAATCCTAGGTAACCTTCTTATGTACCATTTCAAGTTATCAAAATTTAACCACCTAATAGCTTACTACTTCTAACATGCACATATAGTAAAAATTTTTTTCATGATCTGTAATTAACGACTATAAGCTCTTACCACGCGAACTATGTTAACATATGTAAAATCACTAATTCGTGTAAAAAAATTCTTTCACTAACTTCAAGGTGGACGGCGCCAGCAATATGCACGACTCCATCTAGCCGATATAGATGATTCAGATCGTCCTCCATGTGTACAGATTCAATTTTTCTTAGGTTGTTTTCCAAGATTTTTGGATCTGCGTGGTGGAGTTAGGTGTGGGGTTTGTGTGTTTTGTAGTTCGAATGAAATGAATTTAATTTGTATACATAATAAGTTTTACCCTAAATCGAAGCCATTGAGTTCGATTTAGTAGAAGGACCAATTGCATGTAAATCGAATCTATGGGTTTCGATTTACTAAAACCATCAAAACTCATTGGCTTTGATTTACCATGGGCTGCTTCACGTGGCTAAATCGAATTTCTTCAATTCAATTTACTATGATATTAAAATTGAAGTGATTTCGTTCAATTTACTAGGGAACTCAGTATGCATGTAAATCAAATCCTGTTGCTTTGATTTAGTACGTGTTTTCTTAAATTGAATTTAATCAATTCGATTTATATAAAAATGGGTGATTGCTATGGTACGATGATAAATTCATACGTACTGATACGTTTAAAATATGGACAAATAACAATAAGACATGTGAAATTTATTTTTCACATCAACATTTAATTTTTTATTTTTTAAATATATAGTATATCACCACTTTTACTAAAACACCCTTTTAATTAAATAAAAATAAAAAAACATTTATTTATTAATTTTATAAAAAGACTTAAACATCCTTCCTTTATTTGATTAGATAAAAATACCCTTTTAAATTAATCAAATTTTAGAATTCAATTAATCCTAATTTTATAGTTTCAAATAATTGAAACAACAAAACAAAAACATATTAAAAAATAAAAAATCAAAATTGTTCTTCATCTGTGTTAAACATATTAAAAAAAATAAAAAACCAAATTTGTTCTTCATCTGAGTTTATAAACCATCTCGTTCACGCCTATGAAGGTTTCAGTCTTCTTCATCTTCTTCTCTCCTTTCCTATCCTCTCTCTCTGTCTCTTAACCATTTCCAGAAATCTCCTTCTCTGGAATCCGTCCATCGGAAAGTTCAGAAACTTGCCGTCGTTGGAAGATCAACGCTTTTCCGCCGTTACCTCGGGGTTCGACTCTAGGGTTCATACTTTGGGATCTGATTCGTGGAGAAGGATTCAACACTTTTCCTCCCCTCGGAAGCTCACCAAAATGGCAAAACCCTAGCAATAATTGACTGCATTGATCTCGGTAGCTAGCCACCCCCGGAAAGGAACCTAAAGGAGAAGGAAGGCTAAATCACTCAACTGGGCAAATGCTGCGTCTTTCTCCTCTATGCAAGTTCTTTGAATGCCCCTTCGCCCTCCATCGTCGAGCCCCGTCCATCCGCCGTCGTCCAGCGCCTCTCCCTTTCTGGCAGCCACCGCGTCTTCCTCGACTCCTCCCTGCACTCTGCCACTCTCTGTCTGCATCATCAAGAATGGAGCCTCTGACTCAGGTTGATTCTTGATTTGTTTTGGTCTGATTTTTCACTACTTCTATTTGTTTTTCTGTTCTGTTCTTGATTTAATTATGCTTTGTTCCTAAGTATTGTAGTACTTGATTTTAGTTATGATTTTTAAATTTCTTGATTCTTGGTTGGCATATTTTCTGCAGTTCTCTGGTATTCTCTTGGTTGCTATTCTTGATTCTTGATTTTTGTTATAATTTTTTAATGCTTCTATTTTTTCCTGTTCTGTACTTGAGTTGATTCTGTTCTTTGATTTTTGATTCTTGATTTTTCACTGCATCTATTATGATTCACCATAGCACGCTATTTGATGTTATTTCATATATGAGTGTTTCATTTATATCATAATTAGTAATACAACTCTAAATCTTTGAAGTTTGGCTAATTATAATTCATAGAGCATGTTACAAATCATTTTTATAAAACTCAAAAGAAAATTGAAGAGCTGCATTCCTTTTGAAAATTGAAACCAAATTAATAGTACTGTTTTAACTCTTTCCTAGTAGTCAATAGCAGAAATAGGCAGTTGGTTTAAATATGCATGTAATGTTACAAAGAATTTGATCCTTGTTACTTATCTAGCTTAAATTTGTATTGTTTTTACCTTCTTGACTAAACAGATTTTTGTCTCTCTTAATGACTTTTAGTTTATCACTGTAAAATTGATGAGCAAACCAGAGAGTTTTAAGGAACTAAGACAGCGATAAAAGAAGGAAATACTTGCTATTTAATTCTTTGTTGATTGTCATTATCAATCTTATATTTGGTTTAATATTTCTTCAATGGCATAGAAATAATTTTATTTTTTGTGCCTTAAAATACTAGTGAAGTCACGATCATAGTACTAAATATGCTTTAGGGATTTGTAAGGCTACTAGGTGCTGCATTCAAGCTGGAGAAAGATTGTTGATTTATGAATTTATGAGCAACAAAAGCTTGGACTTCTTCATATTTGGTTTAATTCCTGCTGAACCATACTCTTCTTTTCATTTAAGAATGATTATGCAACTCTTAAAGCCTCATTAGAATATTAGTCCAACTCATTTTCTTTAAAATAGATTGTGAGAAGGGAAAGCTACTAGATTGGCCAAAGCGTTTTCGTATCATCAATGGGATTGCCAAAGGTCTTCTTTATCTTCATCAAGATTCAAGAAATAGAATAGTTCATAGAGATCTCAAGGCTAGGAATGTTTTGTTAGATGATGAATTGGATCCTAAAATCTCGGACTTTGGAACAGCAAGAAGCTTTGTAGGAAATGAAAGCGAAGCAAATACAAGACATATTGTTGGAACTTAGTAAGTGGCTAAGTAAGCATTTATATGACATGTTGATAGGAATGAATAAGATCGTTTTTTCTTGATTTGAAATTGTATGTTGATGTTTTGTGTAGCGGCTATCTATCACCAGAGTACATAGTTGGTGGGCTGTACTCAACAAAATCTGATGTCTATAGCTTTGGTGTACTAATATTAGAAATATTTAGTGGGAAGCGAAATAAAGGATTCATCGATATTGACCATTACTTTAATCTTCTTGCCGATGTAAGAATTAATTTTTCATTTGTCCCTAATATTTATTTACATTTCTAATCACGTAGCATCATCTATCTAGTCAAATTATTCTCATTAGACAAGATCTCATTGTTGTTATCACAATATCTAAATATATGGATATATATATATATATATATATATATATATATATATATATATATATATATATATATATATATATATATATATATAAAGGCATGGACATATTTAGCCAAAGACAAGTGCTTAGAAATAGTTGATGCATCGATCAGAGACTCAATTAATTTGCCAGAAGTCATAAGAACAATTCATGTCGGTTTACTATGTGTGCAACAAAATCCAGAAGATCGACCAAGCATGTTATATGTGCTTATGATGCTGAGTAGTGAATGGGAACTACCTCAGCCAAAGAAGCCAGGGTTCTTTATTGAGAGAGATGTGATTGGTGACCATTCTACATTAAGCAACAATGAACTCACGGTTACTCAGGTCCATGCGCGTTAGAATTTGATTAAAAATTTATTCTGAAGGATCTCAACATTAAGCTCAAGGATGATATTGATAATTGGCCAATTCAACTTACAATAAATGACATTTCTCATAACAGTAGCAAAATACTTCAAATGGAATTTGGTACTACTGTGAAGTGCTTGAATAGGAGTACTTGTAACTATGATTCAGGGATGGTGTTGAGCGTTGATATTTTTTGGTTATGAGTCATGCCTATTTATACTCTATGAATGGGGTTGAAGTTGAAAAGAAGTGCACACAAAAATATGAAAAATACCCAAAAATAAATTCAGAGGAAGGAACAAAGTAAAAGAAGGAAGCGTAAGAAAAATATCCCTTTGGTGGATCCTGAATCTAAATAGAAATGAAACTATATAATAGACAAGAAAGTGCACTCAATGAGGTATAGGTATATGCATAGGTATAATTATAAGAACATGTATAATTATAAGTAAGAACATGTTGTAATGATATATACATTTAGAGTGAACGTTTTTCTTTTGCCTTAAAGTATGTTAAACTCTAAAATAAACTATCTAGCATCTAACAATGTCAAAAATTTCATTAGCTGAATTTACTGCACAATTCCTTGATGAAAAGCCAAACTGATGTGGATAAAAAGCAGGTCCCTTGGCCTTGGTAATGGTTTCTCACCATTCAGCATTAGAACTATGGCTGACATGTCTGGCCTATTCTCTGGTCTCTCTTGTACACATAAAAGCCCTATGTGAATGCATCTTAGCACTTCAGATTCTGCTACAGCAACTGAGTCAGTTAATGATTCATCTATAAGCTCCAATGGCCTCTCTTCACACCACAGCCTCCATGCCTAGAGCACATGAAAATTGAACTTTTGAATTGTGAGATCACTTTAGAATCTGCAAACAAAAATACAGTGAGATTAAGTTGAATAATCTTTAGGCTTACATGCCCAAGAAGGTCAAGATCATTATCATAAAAAAAATCCCTATCTTTTTTTAGCAAAAGCTTCTACTAGCCTCAGTCTGAAGGAGCATGTTAGAGATATTAGTCAAGTTAGAGAAAGTTAGTTAGAGGTTATGATAGTTGTCACTATACTGTTAAGAAGTAGCTATACATTTGTTTAGTTTGTTAGACACTAATCCTTGTATAAATACACACTCACCAACTTGTATCTAGTAGTTTTCATTCTCATAAAAAACAGCATTCCTTCACTCTCTTTGTTCTCTCTCTTCAATTCCTTTCACTCTCTGATACCTTCAAAAATAAACAGGATATTTGACCTACAATTCCTTTCACTCTCTGATACATCAGCAATTTTTTTTTACTCTTGTTGCAAATCCATGGCTATAATAAGTATTGCAAACTTCTGCCTTCTTCTATGTACTCTTCAACTACCAAATATTAGTAATCTCAGTGTTAAGGAAGCTCCTAAAATAGAAGCCTTAGAACAAATAGAAAAAGCCTGAACTAGTATATCTCCTATAAATAGCAAGCTGGTTTTATTCCGTTATTCAATATATCATCTAGGAATTTTTACACAGATTTTGTTCTTCTAATGTCTCATTTTGTCCTTAGTTGTTTTGCTTTATTAATTATCATCATAAATCATAAGTATATATTAATTTTTGCATTTAGTTCTTACAGATGTCCAAAGAGAGAATAAATTATTCTTTATAAATATATTCTGAATTTTCTTGAGTATATATCTCCACTAATCTTACAATCTATATAATCATTCACAACCTAAAGAATAAGTTTCCTCTAATTTTCAAATTTTCAGGCACAAGTATTTTACTGAGCTGTAAAATTAAGAGAACATGTGATTTAAACCTATCATCTTAGTTCTTACCATAAAAAATTATTGTCCTTGGAAGACCCTGAAAATTTTGGATCATCTTTGCCGTCCCGTTCCACACTGGTACTTGAGTCCAAACTACCTTCCTACAGAGATTCCTTAACTCCTTGACTATCTGAAAAGTCTGCAACTGCATCTAAAAATACCTCATCTTCTGATCTATTTATTTTATCTCCAATTTCACTATCATCCTTCTCCTTGTTGCCTATATTCAAGACCTCTGGACCTGACATAACCTAATAAATAGAATATCAGCACAAACATAAAACAACCTAGCCATTTTAGAACATAGCACTAATATCAAAGACCATTTATACATAAAAAATCATATATTCTCACCAAATCAACACATTACATTAGACACTGCATATTTACACTCTGAAAAAAGAAAAAAAAATCACTTGGGGATTTTTTTATCATCATTAGAACCATGTCCATCATCTGAGCCGTTTGAGCGAGATTATTCCTCGGAGGAACACAGCTTGTAACCTTCAATGGTTCCACAGATCTTCTTGTGAGCACGCCTGTGCTTGGCACTTGGATGTGGATTCGGGAAAGGCCATCGACATTTGTGACAGAGATGAACTCCATGACTCTCATGCCCTATAGATACCAAGAAAAAAGAACAGCTTAAAAATATCCCAACTAACAGTTTAACAAATTTAATCTTTCAAATGACCTCAGATATAATTTTCATAACCAAACAACCCAAAATCTCAAAAAGACGGGCACTTTTCATAAGGGGGAATAGAGTTTTCATATAAAAAGCATTAGTAACTAGAGTTTTCCTATAAAAAGCATTGATGATGAGAATAATAATAACAACAACAACAATAACAATAATGATAATTACAACAGTTTCTGCTCAAGATATCAAGATCATATTAACTAACCTTTTGGATCATTGATAGCCTTAGATCCAGCACAGCACAGTGAAAGAACTTGAAGCCTCAAGGATAACTTCAGAATAGATGGACTCTCATGATTATAAAAGAGTAGGGTCATCCCCACAAGAGAAATATGCTTTCAAGAAAGACGATGCCACTGAACTAAAAGAGTATAAAAGAGTATAAAAGAACTAAATTTCAATCACCAAAAGAGTATAAATTCATACATAGTCAAATAGAGACTACCAACACAAACGTAAACAAAATATAATGTCGTATGTCACTAGACGGTTCATATGCCCACAAGAAAATAATAAAAACAAAAATAATAAAAAATATCCTATGTTGTAAATCTAATCCTGTGAAACCAGTCCTAATTTTTATAAATTGATAGCACAAGCACTTGAAAGGAAGATATAATCAACAATTTTAACATGCCTAAATTAAAAATATAATATATAGATTATAACTCTATGGCTTTTTGTTGTTGATGACATCATTCAAAAGTCCAGCCCATGTATTGCTATCACTGGGTCCACTAGAATACGACGAGACATGAGAAAACTGAGGATATGATGTAATTCCGGCAGTAGAAGGATATTGGTTGAAGTACGCCATGCCATTTGGAACAGGATGAAAAGGAATAGGGAGGACTCCACCATAAGGTTGATAAGGAAGGACCACTGGATAATGATTCATAGGATATTATGGCAATCCTGGTATCTTGGTTGTGGCTGCATCTGGAACTTCGGTCACTTCTATTCCTGATGTGTTGGTCTTATCTTTTAATATCTCTTGAGTTAGAGTAATTTCTTCGGTCTAAATATAAATCATAAATTTTAAATAATTACGATACAAAATTTAAAAAATAAATAAATAAAGAAACTAGTCAGACAAGCTAGAGTCGAGTAAGAATTTTCTCAAAGTGTTGGCCTCACTCACCCTTGAACTCTCAGTTACACTTATGGTATTGGATTAATATAATTTAAATTCAAATTAAGACTTTAATTTTCCTTCTTGAATTATCTAATATAAATTATTAGATATGCGAAATGTTACCTTCTGTCGACTTTTTTTGCCATTTGCTCTAATCTTCGGTGTCTCTGTCAATTTAGATACAGACTTCTTGCTTCCACAACCCTTGAATTTTTTGTAATAGAATAATAAGAAATAATATAAGCACTATGAGAATAATATGTTGAAAATTTGAATTGAAATGACAATAAACTTGATAGATGGTATAACATGGACAAGTACTTACTTTAAAATTATTGTTATTGTGCACGAGTGTGTTTTCTACTGATTTTGTGTTCTGAGAGAGAGTCTGTTTATTGGCATCACATTCTTCAACCTGCTAAAAAAAATTTTAAAAATTGCTCAAAATATAGCATTATTTAATAGTTCTGCGAAAGACACTAAAATAATAGGTAAGCATAAAGTAACTAATTAAGCAAGGCATTATATTAATACCATTGGTTCATCTTCAGCATTTGAGTATTCGGCGGGAGAGTCCTCCTTGGCGAGTAATGGACATGTCCTAACGAAATGCCTGCTTGACTTACAATGCGAACATCTTCGCCTCTTTTAGCCTTTTGGAACCTTTCTTGGAGCCCCTTTTGACTTCACAACAGCTGGATCACCTATTAGCGCTGACGTGGGGAAAGCCTCGCTTGTGCATCACCTTTATTTTGCACCTTCGAAATTAGCTTAAGTAACTCACCTGAGTCTTCCCTATAGTTGGCTGAATTTTTGGAAGAAATATCACAAAGCTTCCAACAAATAGATGCCATTGCACCGCATCTAAGTGTGGGCACTATATTATCAGCGGTGTCTTGCTCACCAATTGAGCATATAAAATCACTTTTTGCATTTCTTGTCCATCTTTTCAGGATAAGAGATGTAGAGACGCATTTTGCATTGCGATGCTTCAAGACCCCAAAGATGTGGGAACACGGTAATCCACGAGTCTCAAATAGCCTGCACTCATACGCAAACAGGTCCTTGTCTTTATTGTAAGATACTTTAAATTCCCATTGCTGATTAAAATACTCACTCGTGTTGTACTCAACAATGTCTCCACTGTTTAGGCATTCAGTCACATTTAAGGCACCTGCTGCTTCTATCTCATCTTTCACAAGTTCAAAAATATTTCTAATATAAAGTTCAGCAGCTTGTTTCTCAAAACTTTCAAAGCACGTAGTCAAAACAAAAAACTTATAAAAGGTTTCAAAGTCAGCAGTAAGATGGTTGTTTCGGTAATGCCTTAGTAATTCACTAAATTTATGCATGAATTCAAGGAGACTGGTTTTACTGTCAACATAGTTCTTCAATAATGAATGAATTCTCTCACACTGTGATGTAGTTCTTATGTGGCCAAAGAAGTGCTCCCTCAAATATGCGGTAGCCCACTTCATTCTATCATTATAAATGCCCTGGACCCATTCATTCTCGGCAAGTCCGTATTTGGATATGATTTCGTTCCATCTCTATTCAAATATTTGTACGGTAAACTGTCCATACAATACATTAAAATTGTCCCAAAAATGCTTGTTTTTTATATTCTGTACCGCATTACGATGGAGATGCAATACACAAAGGTTGTGTGGTATACCAGAAAATACTTCTAAGATAGCCTTCTCATAGCACGGTCTCCGTCTGTCACAACGCCTCTGGGTAGTTTTCCTGACATGATTTCTGAAAATTCCTTCAGTGCCCACTTGAAAGTTTCGGACCTTTCATCTGAGAGCAGAGTGCATCCAAAGATAATTGTCTGGCTATGGTGGTTGGTCCCTGAAAATATAACTAAGGGCTTGTTGTATACATTTTTCTTGTAAGTGGTGTCAAAAGCCAGTACATCGCCAAAACATTCGTAATCAACAACGCTTTTTCCATTAGTCCACACCAAATTATCCAACCTACAATCCTTTAAGGTGAACTTTCCTAGAAATAATGGGTCATTGTCTGCTTTAGAAAATAGATAGGCCAACGCAGCAAATGCATCACCGTCTTTCACTTTGCCACGCCTAGTCTTACTAATGTGGTTATGTAAGTCTTTGCTGGTAAAACCCACTTTATCATATCCACCTTTTTGGGAAACCATGTAACCCATTATGTGGCAAGTTTTAACACCACATGCTCGCAAGCTGTCTGCTTGTGTTTTATCGGCCTCATCAAGCCTACGATTCGCGGCAATAAGATGTCTGTACTTAGGTAGATACAGTGGATGATTGTGTTCACTCTCAAAGACACTGACTTTCCACTTACCCGTTCTATAGTGACAAATGAACCGAATCCTCGCCCTGCAGTTGACACGAGTAATTGCCCTATGCTCCCTTTGCCGATTGTCCATTTTAAGGTGCTTCCAATTTCTTTCTCCTGCTTTATTACAAACCAACTTTCTTGTATTAATGTTGCCATTAGCATCCACTGCATTCAAGTCTTTCCGGGACGCAAATCCATAGCACTTGGCATATTTGACATAAAATTCACAAACTTGAGATTCTGTATCAAATACCAGTCCCCATATGTCTTCGATGGTCAAATCAGTTATCAACTTTTCACAACCATCAGTATTAATTATATCTGCCTCTGCTTCATCTACAGTTACATCCACCATATCATCACTTTCATTAGAACTGTACTTATACTCAACACTTAAAACCTCAGATTGATCACCTTCCTTTATACGACTCTTTGCCATCATTCTCCATGACTGAACTTAAAATTTTAACATGTTAGGTACTAACTAAATTCTAGGAGAATGGAATAGGCAAAATGAACTAAATTTTTTTTTTTATTAAAATTATTGGTCAATCAAATTCTATGAAACCTAAGAGCTATTAGTGCATAAGAATGTTAAAACAGTTTTTAATACTTAAAAAAATTATAATAAACATGTTTATAACGAAGAATAATTTATTTTCTTAAATTCTTTAAAATTTTATAAAATATTTTAAAATAAAATAATTTATAAATAAAAAATTCATAATAAACATAAATATAATAAATAAACTCTTTTATTTTTTAACTTTAAAATTTTACATATGTATCATAAAAAATTATTTTATCCTAAACATCATTAAAAATACTAAATTACCTAACTCAAATTTTAGAGACTAATAGTTCAAATTTTAGAGACTAATAATTTAAATATGTACTCCTGATTCCAGATGCAAAATCAAAAACAGACAAGGGGATCAAAATCAATAAACTGGGGAGAAAACTAATCAAAATACATTATTTATATATAAAGAAAGCAAGGAGATCAACAATCTTCAAGTAGGCAAAGAGCAATAATGCTGAAGCAAAGTAGAAATTTTCAAATCAAAGCATCAATATTGAAAGCATTTGCACTTATGTAGTTATGTTAGCATATGATAGATATCAAAAGGCAGCTTCATCCACAAGGATCCACTAAAACCCAGATCAAATCACATTAAAAGGAAGTATTTTTAGGCAACCCAAATGAAAAGATAAGACCCACAAAAGGAACACAGGTAGAAGTAAGAACCTTGCTGGGTACAAAGAATGATGGGAGAGTAACTTGTGATTACACTAATACATAAAGGAACAGAACTATATCAGTTCCATAAGAGTATGTTTTTGGTATACTTTTAATTCATCAGCGTGAGGTCCATGAAGATTATAACAAGACAACCATATAATACAATCCTACATTTAATGGGTAGTTCCTATCAAACAATGACTTGTTCTTATTATAATACATACCTCAAATTTCAACCCCTTGTTTTACGTTCTGTATCAACTTCAATAGTGAGAATAAGAAGAATTAAGAAGTGAGGTGGTCTTATTCTTTGCTTGTTGGTTTGGATATCTCAAAAAGTTCTCAGCTTTTAACATGTGGAAGTCTAAGCTCAACTTCTAGGTGTTTTCTCAAATTTCTTAGTCATCCCTTGCATTTTCTCAACAGGTTCAATTCAATTTCCTTCTGAATTTCTTAACATCATTCAATTGTTACGAATACGGCTTTGGGCAAAGATGAGACAAAGGTAGAATTCTAAAAATAAGGCAATATTTCTTGTGAAATTGACTGTATTTGTTGTTGTTAATTACTTAGTTATCTTATATAATAGTATTATGCAGGAGAAGATGGCAGAAACCGAGTTTTTATCACTAGTGGTGAAGTCTCTAACAAGAGATGCAGAAGAGAGGAAGGAAGCAGTGGGACTGCTGCTAGAACTCTTTGATCTTCCTGCAGTTCGAGGGCAAATTGGAAGAATTCAAGGGTGCATTGTAATGTTAGAATGATCTTCCTGCTTGAGGTTTCCTTTATTGAGTTCTCTCTAATCATTCTTTCATTCATTATTAATTTTGGTGAAGCAATTTTGAGCTTGCAATATGATAATATCTTAGGTTGTATTGATAATTGAGGATAACATTTGTACAGTAGAGTGTATAAACCACTCAAGTTATTTATTTTGAAAATAAAAGTATCATCTTTTTCTCTTCTTATTCTTGTTTATGGCAACTTTTTCTAGCTTTTGTTGAACTTCAACTCTACAAATTGTACAAATTAAGTTTTCCAGAGAGAGAAGACAAGAATTCAACCATTCTCACAATGGCACCATTGAAGGATATCCTTAAATATGTTGGTTGGTTTATAGGTTTAGTAGTTGTATAGTTGTATTGTTTCTAGGGAATATAATAAAGCAACCAATTTTCTAGATCAGCAACATAATAGCTATGTCACAAAATTTGATACCTTCTATTTACCAATATGCAACAATACAAAGGCTATGGGATCAAAGGCATACAGATCACTACGACTTAGTGAGGAATATGAAAGAATATATTCACACATCAACAAACAAAATTACTAGGATCAACAAACAAAATTTTGATACCCAATTTAAAAAAGAAACTAAAAAATTAATTCCTAAAGTGGGTCACAAGATTTACATCCTTAATCATCACAGGACCAACCTCAGAGAGAAGGTCCAAGCATGGTGGTAGAATCTCTTTGGAAGCATGGATTGAGCCATACTAAACCAATAGGAGCAGTTTTAACATGGCAGGAGCAATTTTACCATGGCAAGTTTTTATCTTCCACTCAATGACTAATTTATTAAATCAACCACAGCAAAACACAATATAACAATCAAAAGGTAGAGAACAACACCAAAACAATAATTTCTCAAATTAACAAGTTAATAAGATCAATTAAAACTGAAAATCAAAATAACAAGAACAATTAACATTTTAAACTACAGCAAACTAACAACAAAATAAGAACTAGAAAACATACTAACCATGAAAATAACAATAAAAAAACAATAACTGAATAAGTAATACAAGAAAGAATAGGAAGAAGAAAAAAAAATCACCCTAGGATGGAGCAGTTCTGAAATTCAAACAGTACAAGGAAAGGGAGGAGCTTTAAATCGCGACAGAGATCACTGAATGGAGGCAGACAATGGCGGAACGGTGGCTAAAAGGCCGCGAAACAGAGGCTGAACAGAGGCTCGAACACGCGGCGTAGAGAATTGAACAGAGGGCTAAGCAGCTCGAACAAGAGTTGACCAAAAAGGGCAGAACAAGGGTTGTCCAAAAAACAGACGCAGAAGCGGGTGATACATATTCAATGTGTATATCCTGCAGTAAACCATTATACAACTAATGCGTATTAGAAACGGGTGATACATATTCAACTATTAATTGTTTTCTTATTAGTGTAAACTCTAAGAGTTCAAACTACAGGTCCCTCTATAGGTGAGCCATAAATACTTTGAAACTTGAAAGCAAAAGCTTTAGAATAAATTTAATTTTGGTGTGTTGCTCTTACTCTTCTGCAAACCTTTTTCTAGTTTGTTACCTTAGACATCTACCCTAAATTCTGCAATTCACCCTAAAATTCAAAGTGCAACTCAATAACCCCTCTTGTATATTCAATATTTACTCTTCTCTTTGTTCCAATTTTACAAAAACTTCCAACAATTTTGAGATTTCACTTAAGAAAAAAGAGACTGAGAGACAATAGAATATGTATGTGACAGTGTGACACTGTTGGTTGGGAAGTTTTGGTGAATGCAAAGTTATAGCGACAAACACTGCACAACAAACTGTGAAGAAAATTTATACCTAGGGTTAGTGGAAGACAGGGAAGAATGCAGAGCTGGCGGCGACAGGGACAGTGGCTGGCAACAGGCAAGACAATGACTGAAGGGGTGGAAGGGTCGAACAGAGCTGGTGGTGGCGGGAAGACACTGCGCGACGGCAAGTGGAGCTGGCGGTGGCTACGATTTCGACGGCTGACCGTGACGGAGAGTTGCTGCCCGAACAGAGTTGGCTGACGTTCGCTCCACAGAAGTTACAATGGCGGCGGTGGCTGGATGGAAGTGGCGCCGGAAGCTCGCGGTGGAGACTGGAGACATGAAAACTGAGAGCAAGAAGTTAGAGTGGAGGGCTGGAGGCTCGAGAGGAGACGGCCATAGGAGTGAATGGGTGGGTGACTAATTGGGTAGGGTTCCTTTCAGCATGCAAACGCAAAACATAGCGTTTTGGGAAAAATTTAGAAAACTGACCGGGTCACGGTTCGGTTCGACCGACCGGTTCCCGGCCGGTTTGACGGTTCAATTTTGGTTCTTGAATTTGGCGATTTTGCCTTCTGTCCGAACCGTATTTGCTAATGGTTCCCGGTTTGATCGGTTCGAACCGGTTTTTAGAACATTGGTTTTGATATATGACCGATTCATTTTTTATACCGTTTCACAGTTCGACTGACCGGTTCGAACCAATTTTTAGAATCTTGGTCCGAACCGCTTTTTCCCTCGGTTCATGATTTGACCGGTTCGACCAGTCAGTTCAAACCGTTCTTAGAACTTTGTGTTTTTCCCTTATTCCAAAAATTCGGCCAGGTGACGGTTCGGTTCGACCGACCAGTTCTTAGCCGGTTCGACAGTTCAATTGCGGTTTTTGAAATTTGGGGTTTTAACATTTGTACGATTTGTTTTTTGTAGCGGTTCATGGTTCAATCGATTCAACGGCCGGTCTGAACCGATTTTCAGAAGATAGATTATAACCATTCTTTCATGTTGTTTTTATTTTAAAATACTTAATATATTTTAGTATCAAATTTTCAATTAAGCTTACAACACAGAAGTGGTTCAAGGAATCTAAATGCTAGAGTGAAAATTAAGCTTTACCTAAATTCAACTAAAATCGAACGAAAGACAGAAACATTAATTTTCAACAAGAGTCCATAAAAAATATAGTGCATAATAATTTTTTAAGTAAAAGAGATGAAACTAACAAGTCTTAGTAGTTAATATAAACTAAACATGACTACATGATAATTATGATTATTTAATTTTTGTTTGACACCTTTTGTTTATACTTATTGTAATTCCTGGTAGCAGATTCAATGACATTACGCAGCATCAAGTTGTGAGGCCTTAGAATCAAATCCAACGCAAGTTGCATCCTTGTACCATCATTATCCTGAAAAATATAAATAGTTTAGGTTACCAACAAAACCATAGACATTAGCAATTGAAGTACTTTTTTTTAGCTAAAGAAAATTACATTTATTGTATAACTATACGTCTTTCTGTAGTTTTTTATCTAGGTTGCCACCCATACCCCACAATCATTACTGTGTTAAATAAGACGCGGCGAGCTTATGCAGATAAAAATTTGAAAGAGAAAAACACAAATACAGATATTCCTTACGAGCCAGGAGCTTGTTCTCCTGTTTCTAGCATATCCACAAATGCAAAATCAAGTATCCTTGGCCTGAACGAAGTGTTGTATTCATAGAACGAGTCATACTTGAGTATATCTTCCAGATATTTTGCCTATTTATATAGGAAAAAAATTAAATAAAGGACGATATTTGAAACCTAAAAAAAATGTCATAAAAGT
Source organism: Arachis ipaensis (assembly GCF_059453495.1). Lineage (NCBI taxonomy): Eukaryota > Viridiplantae > Streptophyta > Magnoliopsida > Fabales > Fabaceae > Arachis > Arachis ipaensis. The sequence goes on from NC_142440.1 coordinate 130,325,595, forward strand.
GAAAATGGAGAAAGTTAATTTACCAGCTTTACTATACTCGATCTCTTTTGTTATTTATCTGTAGCAATCGGTAGGGAGTCTAGCAGAATTGTTTGATGATTGCACAAAAAAAAACAACTAGATACCAATGTGTGTTGTTCTCGTTGACAGGTAAAAAAATCTAGTACCAACTTTCACGTATTAGAATATTACTAGATACAATTTTTTTTAAAAAAATAAAAGGTATAGATCAGTTCATAAAGATAAATGCCATTAAATAATAAAAAAAAATTAAAAATACAATAAATCATATATCTTTTTTAGACCTTCATCAACTTTTTCCATAAATTTTTTTTGATAATATTTCAACAGAACTTCAATTTTGGTATCACATTGCAGTATGCATTGCTGAATTTAATAGTTAGGGGCTAAGTCAGTGACACCAATTAAGTAATAAGATAAAATAAATAAAAACGGTAACAAGCCTGAAAAAGACATTGCGTACCGAAAACACAGCTGGCAAATACCAGTGTGTTTGACATCCTATTTCTTTCTCTTGCATGGTTAGCATAGTAGCCACCAAATCCAACACCTATGTGGTAAATAATAAATATATTAGGAATTAAAGTATGCTAGAGATAGCAGTTTAATTATGCACTTACATCCCCATGTACCCACTCCTTGGGAATTAATGACTTGAAATTGTCACGAGTTCCGCTAAATTTGTTTGTTGTCGCCAATACTTCATCACTACAAATACGAATCACATTAATATTGAACTATTTTTTAAATTTTTAATAGATAGATAATGAGATATTTAACCTTCTTTTATTTGGTGCAAGCACATAGGTTGCCATTTTAATATCTAAGTCATCCAAATCCATGTATGCAGGAGGCTTAAATAAAATCGGGATCCACTGCAAAAAAAAAGGTGAGATCACTAAGTTATGTAACCATAGAGGATTCATGCGAATGCTTGTGATATGAGAACTTACAGATGGCCATTCAATTCTCCGTTTATTGTGCTCGATCTTTTTCTGGTTTAGGGTAGGCATGCTAATAGAATATCCACTTGGTGTACTCTTTTTTAAGAGTGCCTTTTGCTCCTCAGTTAGAGATTTGTGTGAGGTCTCTGGTGGAGTTTTTTTATTTTTTAAAAAGTTGTCTTTAATGGAGGCAGCCTTCACACCAACCTTATTTTCAGACAAATGTGAATTCCAGACAATTCTTCTCTTGGCCGTAGATATCTTCTTATCGCGTACACTTATCTGTTTTGATGCCTTTTTATTTGTACCAGAGTCAGACTGATGATGTTGTGTAGACTTTAACAGTTTAAGAATTTCATCTGTATCTCTTGGATTAGTAGATTGAAAAGGATATAAGAGAGTAGGAGGCTAAAAATTTGTGACAGTTGGACCTACAATAAATGATGGTGGGAATATATTGTATAGTGATGGATGCATGGTTGTCAGATATTGGTTAGAATATACTGCAGCAGTATAAAAATCGGGGTACATAGAATACAAAAATTGGGGTATGTGAGGTATATGGTTCAAGTACGAATAATCTAAGAGTTGGTTATCAATAGCATTAATGCTAACATTTCTTGTGTCTCTCTTGTTCTCGCTACGTTGAGGGGATCCAGATGATTCTCGCTTACCCATATCAAACACTCAAGCATATATGTAACACAATTAGAATTATAATGTGAATATAATTTGCTAATGATATGTTGAGGAGTGTTTTTATATATAGAATAAAATTTTGTTTGTTTATTCTTTATTATTAAAAAATATCTTTCAAAAATATTTTATTATTTTATATATATATCATATAATATAATTATAAAGAATGTGTATCTACGATTGTAATTTAAAAAGATTTACTATTTAAAGTGGATATTATTTTTATTTATAAATTATTTAAAATAGATATTATTATTCAAATGTATTATTTTAAGTTGATATTATAATGTACATGATAATATAATGTGAAAAGCTTTGCGTATTAATACATAATATTTATTAATAAATATTTAATTTTTTTAAAAGATCACAACATTACCAAAACATGCTAATTTTAACTTTATTATTCTATGTGATAATAAATACGTAATATTTAATAATAAATATATAATATTTTTAAAATTATATATTATTGTAAATTTATTATTTTTATGTCGAAATTATTCATAATAGGTATTATTATTTAAATTTATTATTCAACGTGACAATAAATATGTAATATTTTTAAGTTACTGAAAATTTATTTTGTTTATTAAAACATGATTTAAAATAGATATTATTATTTTAACTTATTTTAACTTATAACTCTACGTAATACTAGCATTTAAATTTGTAATATTGATTTAGATATAATATTAATTTTGACGGAATATATAATTTACTTATAAATAATATAATTGATGTGATTTCTGTTGATTATAAACTAATTAGATTGTCAATAATTAGAATGAATTTGCATTTAATATAGATTTAGCGTAAATTGATATATAATAACAACTCTCTTTTATTATTGTTATGTATTTTTATTCTCAAACACATAACACTACAAGCTAATTACAATGGTAAAAACGCGAAGAAATAATCGAGCTACTTCTGTTGAGGCAAGTTCTATTCCTAACATGAAGATCTGTCAAGAATCAACTGAAATTTTGAACAAGTACGTACTATTTTTTTTTGCTTTCTTGTATTATAAATTTATTCTGAATGGTCTTGTATAATTTGTTAATAATGAGTATATTTATTCACATCTTTGATTAAAAGAATAAAATAGAAATTATGTTGATTCTTTTAGAAAAAAAAAAAGATGCTTCCAATGCTCACTGCTCACTGCTAAATTTTCTTTCTTCTCTTTTTCTTTTCTTTTTCGTTCCTTTTTCTCACTGATTTTCCAAAAAAATTTTCTCTCACTGTTGATTTCCTTTGCTCTCTACTTTTCCGGCGATAGAGGAGGAAGTAGAAGAGTATAAGGATGAAATTTCTCTACTTCTACGAAAACTCTTTCTCTTCACTTCACTTCACTTCTCTTCCCTTCAATCTTTCGTGATCAACACGAACTCTTTCTTCTTCATTCAAACAACAAGCACCACTCTTAATAACATTCCTAATCCAAGAAAACCTTCTAGCACAACAACAATATTCTCTCTTTATTCTTCTTTTTCAACAAAAGGTACTTTCTTTCTTCTTTTATTAATTTTTTTAAATTTTTCCTTAGTTCTCATGTACCTTCACCTTTTTTCTTTTTTTAAGGAATAGTAAAAAGAAAAAATTTCTCTGTTTTTATGATTTTTAAGTATATAGTTGACTCAAATTTTTCTCCTTTTTTTCTTCCCCTTTTTGAAGTTGTTTTTGTGTTTGATCGGTTAGCTTTGATGCATAAGCTTATTCTGATGATGACGAACTGTGTTACTATAGTTTGGGGCTTAGTAGTGGTGGGGGCATAATTTGAGAGTAACTGTAGTTTTTTTTTTTTTTTTAAATTTTTTGGGGTCAAGTTGAAGAATTTTGACTCTGCAATTTTTGTTTTTTGACCATAAGTTGACTATGTCGATTGTAGGGTGTAGTCTTAACCTGGTTTTTGCAATGCATGATTTGCTGAATATTCTCTATTTCTAATATCTATTATTTGTTTATCTTTACTGGTATTTAATGTTATGCGTTTATGGCTACTATGATGGTGATCTTGTGATTAAGGTTGATGGTAGACTGTGTTTGGATTTTGGAACTAATTTGATTGTATGGTCCTTTGTCAATTTGGGAATAATTTGGCTGCTAAATTTTCAAAGCATCTTTTATGTGATCTCTGTTGTGTTTGTTACCTTCCTATATGTGCTAATAGATATAGTTGTACATATTGATATGAATTTTTGTGCTATTGATCTGAATCTCGAAATTTTGTTCTCAGTTAGTTGTACATATTCTTCATGTTAATTATATTTTTGTATTCTTTTATGTAAAAGCTAAATGGACTTTGGTTTTTTCATAGTGAATAAAATGAGATTTTGACCCTGCAAGCAATGTTCTAATGTTACAGTGAACCCAATCCATCATTGAAGAACAGAGTGACTTTAGACTCATTAGTTAATTCTGTTGAGCAATTGACCCAAATAGTCCAATGGTGTTTAAGGTCTTTGGTTCCAATTCTAAGACTCTTAACCAACAAAGTAGTGCGTCGAATAATCCATTGTTGCTATGCTGTATTGAGAAGGCCAAGATAGATCTGTTCATTGCTAAAAAAAGGAGAACAAATTCACTTGCTCTAATCAATATTCCTGGATTAGAGCTACCTAGTGTGAGTACTAAATAATAAGTAGTTTATTATTATTATTATTATTATTATTATTATTATTATTATTATTATTATTATTATTATTATTATTATTATTATTTCACTAATAACAGTTTTTTTAATATATTTAGTGGGTGCAAGTCTGTTTTAGACCAACAGTTTCAATGGGTTTGGACGAAACTGAACTTGCAATTGCAACATACTTTTATGGTAATCATTTGATGGATAAGTAAGTAAACTCAATTAGTTTTATTTGTTAACGGTATTGTTGATTTGTTTAACTATTTTTATTTATGTTAAATTATCTTTGGCAGCTACGAGGAGGATATAGTATTTTCAGAGTTTACAGCTCACAAAGATGTATTCAGGAGCTTGATGCCAGAAAAGTCAATCATTTCTCTTGTGCTAGACTTAGTAGCAGATATGATGAGGATAGAGTTGACCAGAGAAAGTGGTTATTGGTTTTTACCCACAACTTTTGCGGTCAGTAAATAGGAGTGTATACTAAAATAATATTGGTAGTTGTTATTTGTATTGCGCATATAAACTAGTGGCTGAAATAATGTAGCTGTCAGAGAAGACAAAATTGGATCCCAACCGTCTATCGCTTTGTATCACATATGTTTATTTGGGCAAAGTTGACTGCTTAAAAAGAGTAAGTTTATCTCATTTTAAATTCATATTAGCAAATATTGGCATAAAATAATTTTAATAACTAAAATGACTTTCTCTTGATTAGGTCTTTATCCTTGTATCTGAAACTACTGATGAAGGTCATGAACACTGGTACCTCGTAGTGATTGATCGTGTTAAAAGACAAATTATTTTGCTAGACCCATTACCCATTGGGAAACAGTTCAAGCGAAAGAGGACAGCCTTGAAATTAGTAACTATATTTTCTTTTTTTTTGTTAATTATCTACATATATGACTAAAAAAGAAAAATCTAACATAGTCATAAACAGGCCATTTATTTGGACGAGGTATTGGAAGATCGTTCATTCTATGACTTTGAGACCACTCCAAATCTGATTTCTTCACAATTTGAATTTGAAGAGCTAGAAGGCCTTCCGACCCTCGAAGCTGGATCGTAAGATCGTATAATTAGTAGTTATTGATATGAAATTTATGCAATTATATAATACTCTAATATAGCTTCCTCGATATGTAGGAGTGACGCGGGTGTGTGGATTGCTAATTGGATGATAGCTTGTTTTGAAGATGATCATTTTAACATAAAGGTAATGTTATGCACTAATCTTTTCCTTCGTTCTTTCTTTTATATTTAGGTAGTTAAGCCTAATGTGTAATTTTTTAAATTTTATTAGGTGGATGATGAGGTTCCCATGAAGATTGCAGTCTCACTCGTGTTAAAGAATCATAATATGATCAGCTATAGGGTCAAAAAATGCCATTAAAAATCTTAATAAGCTGTATGATAATCACCATCGTGATGATTATGAATTTTCACAAGATTAGATTTACAACATAGGATATTTATTATTTTTTTATTTTTTATTATTTTCTTGTGGGCATATGAACCGTCTAGTGACGACGACATTATATTTTGTTTACGTTTGTGTTGGCATTTATTTGCCGAATTATTTAATGTCTCCATTTGACTATGTATGAATTTATACTCTTTTGGTGATTGAAATTTAGTTCTTTTATATGAGATCTGCTATATTGGATACTATTTCGGAAGAAAAGGATGAGGTTAACCTCACAGTTAGTGATTTTACTACCTTTGGTTTGTCATCCGAATCACGTCCTGAAAAAGCTGAAGCCATGCCAGATGTATTGCCTGAAAATGATATCCAAGCTGGTGAAAATGTAACAGATTTCAGTCTGACATCCGCTGCATTAGATACTAATTCGAAAGGGAAGGACAAGATTAGGTCTAATCAAGATGAAGATGAAATTATAACCCCTTCTGATGCTGTTGTGGGTGAAACATGTGAAGGGGAGTCTAAAATGGCAGTTAAGGATGCAATGAATGTTGGCTCGTCAACGGTATCAGATCCCCACAAAGCTGAAGTGATGCCAGATGTATTGCCTGAAAATAAGATATATGCTGATGAAAATGTGAGAGATTGCGTTTTTACATATGAACTGGGGGACTAGTTTGAAGGGAAAGGATGAGATCAAAATAGATGTTGAAGAAGTTGAAATTATAGTCCCTTCGGATACTGGTGTTGGTGGAAATGAAGTTGACAGGCCTTTCAGTTAAGGAAGCTATTGGAAAGGATTTACTTATGCTGGTTGAGGATTTTTCAGCAGAGAGAGTCAAGAAGATGCTGGACATGGCACTGCAGGGTATGTCTTTTTTCTATTCACCATTTTATCCTTTTTTTTTTCAATTACTTTGGAACAGGCCAAGAAGATTACAGTAGATTAAGACCTTTAAGCTGTCGAGGAGTTGATGTATTCCTGCTAGCATTCTCTCTCATAAGCAGGGCTAGCTATGGAAATGTTGCCAAGAAAGTAAGATTGGTATATACTTATTATTATTATTGTTCTTTTTTCTCTCTACTCTGGACTAATTTTTTCTTTTCCTCCTTTTCCAGTGGATTCCTGAGTTGAGGCATTATGCTCCTGGTGTTCCAATTATTCTTGTTGAAACAAAACTTGGTTAGATTCTTATTCTTTCTTTACCTTCTTGATGTTTGATGTCCATGTTATCTACCTGATAACCTTCAGCATGATAGTAGTTCCGTGATCCTGTGAAGTTTTATCTTATTATCATACTAATTGCTGTCTTTTACTCATACTATGTTTCTTTCATTATTAGAAAGTTGGGGAATAGATTTTGGATTCCAATGTCATTGCTGTTATTTTTTTTCCTTTGATTGCTTGTTATTCAGTAGTGGTTTAGAGAAGGAAGTTCATCCTCGAAGATTACCTAATTCATGACTTTAATCAAGAATTGATTCAGATATACCAAACCATTTCATGGAATGCTTTCTTAATTTTTCCCTTTACCTCCTTGTTTAACTAAAAGGCTAATGTAATGATTGTTTTAAAAACTAAATGGCTGTTGATAAATCTTGAAAAAACCTTGATTTATGAAGAGTATTAGGAAGTTTAAAGTGACAGAAGATTGCTACTACCTAACATGAGTAATTTGCCATGGTGGATCTGGTGTTTCCATAAGTTCTTTTCTTATTGACTCGTTAGAATTTCCATTTCTGATAGTCAATAACAAAAGTAGAATTTCTATTCTGAAAATTTTGTCTCTAGTCTCAATTTTTCATATAGTTTCTTTTGGAATTTGTCTTCTCTCATATATAGTGCTAACTTAATTATACGTATTTAATGCTTTCATTGTAAAGATGTCATTATTAACTTGCTTGGGCATTTCTTGACAACCAATATGCGACTTGTGTAGATCTTCGAGATGATAAGCAGTTTTTTCAAGATCATCTTGGTGCAGCGCCTATCACCACAGTGCAGGTACTTCTTAGCTTTCATTGCTTCCATTACCAATATCCATTGCTATCGCTTTGTGTCTTATTTCATTTCCTTTTAGCCTTCAGTTGGTGATCATAAGAGAGACCATCTGCTTACTTTATACATTAGTGATCTGGTTTTCTTTCTTTGTTGAAGGGTGAGAAACTGAAAAAACTTATCGGTGCTCCAGTTTACATCGAATGTAGTTCAAAAATACAGCAGGTACATATATGTTCTCTACATCTATAAAAGTTTCAAAGGTTAGATAATATCACGTCCCTAACCATATCTGCCTTTGAATACAGAATGTGAAGGCTGTTTTTGATGCAGCCAAGCCATCAAAGTAGTTCTCTAGCCTCCAAAGTAGAAGAAAAAGAAGAGAAAGGGTCAAAAAACCTGTTCCATATTGTGATCTTCTCAGTTCTAAATTGGTAGTTGGCAGAGGATGACATGACTGTAGCCATTTCTTGGTAGTCTTTGCCATTCTATATCTTTGCAGCATAACACATGATGGTGTTGGTGTTCCGGAAACATTACTGAACCAAATGTTCAGACGAGAGGGACAAGAATCCGAGGAGGGTATTAGTCTGCTCATTAGCAGAAAGTTGCTGAAGCTGATGAATGGAGACGTGCGGTATCTGAGGAAATCTGGCAAATCATCTTTCATCTTAACAGTTGAACTGGCTGCTTCCCAGAAATTGATTGCTTAAAGTTATAGGAAAATAAAGAAATACTTTGAGTTTTTGTACATCAGAAAAGCAAGTGTGCAAGAAATCACTTTTCTTGTACAACATACCTTAAGAGTAAGAGTAACATAATCTCAACTCTCAAGTCTTAACGCTTCTGTAACTCCTTGTACGGTATATATATATATATATTCACGTTATTCAGCTATTTATATAAACTATTATATATTTATATTACTTACTCTTCCTGCAATTTTAGATTATTTAAGAAGCACTTTTAGTAATCAAACATTAAACAAGTCTCTGAAATTGCTGTTATCTCGTCTTTACATGCTTAGCTGTAATATGATGAGGTGTGGTTTCTTTTTCTTCTTTTTCTGATGTGAAAGAAGCACTTTTAGTAATCAAACATTAAATATTAAGCATATTGGTCTCACAATCCCTTGCAGCGAGGATGCATTCCTGAACCTCACTTGTTAATTGAGTGGGCAGTAAATTGTGCTCATAGAGACTGACATAGATTAGTTGAGACAAATTTTATACAGAAGGCTCTTTCTTTTTATTTTGAAGATTGTCCATTTTGGTCTCTTCCTTGTATCATTCCTTTGAAAGTGTAAAAGTAGCACATGAATGAAAGAAAGTTATTGCATCTCATTTGTTGACTAATTTATTTTTTATTGGCTTTATTGAATATGAATCATCTTTTATATCTTTATGCAGCAATTCAAAATTAAGTTCAACATTGTTTTGAAGAAATTCATTGAAGTTGATGATTCATTTCATTTAAATTAGAATTTTGAATGGCGGTTGAAACTACAATTGTAAATCTGTTATGAACTCACAGTTTTCTTACATTAGAAGTGAAAGGAAGAGACATTCCATGTCATTATAAATAGTAACACAAGCTGGAGACATTCCATGATTGAGTGTCACGAACTTTAATTTTCACAGTGATTCTAGTTTTGCAGAGGGCTGTGTTATAGAACTACAAATTCATATCTTAACCTTTAACATCTCTATTTGCATTCATTTTTGAACACATAGATTGCTCATAATTTTAGAATGCAGGAAAAAAAAAGGTGAAGGGAACATTTAATTATCCAAACTTGAATCCAATTTTGATTTGCTGCATAAATAAGAGATGATTCAGAAAATTTAACCAAAAGTTAACCATATATTGAGTAAAATTGCAGTTGACCTTGGATGAAAATAGAACTTAAATCAGTTAAATGTAAGACTGGTATTTTCTTTTTGAAAATGTTAAGGCATTGCTAAAACATCAATAAAGAAAGAAGAGAACAGATATATATAAATAAATAAGCCATACATCCCATGTTAGAAATTTCTTTAGCTATAAAGGAGATGTTATCAGTTGAAATTTACCCTTTGTTAGTGTAAACTTGTATTGGCAGGTGGTAGAATCAGCTTCTTGTGTATCATTGGTGCCATGAATTAAAATTTTCTATAATTCTATCCCTTTTTTCTATATTAAAATCTTATAATTTTTTAGACTTGAGAATTAGTGCAACCTATGAGAACAAATGAACAATGAAGTATAGTTTATCTTACACCAGGCAGAATTGTTACTACTAGATACTGCATATGGTTCCGTTTGAAGAGGTAAGTATTTTAAAAAAAAATGAAATACTAGAGTAGTTGAATTCTTTCTTTGTCATTAAACCAATCAACAGAGGAAACACTTTGAACTTGTCATAGTAATGGTCATTCTTCTTTCATTTACTTTAAAAAATGTGTAATCTTTACAAGTAACCTATTGTACAAAATGTGTGTACTAATCTATGTCAGTCTCTTACAGCATGCGATTCATCGTCAATTCAAGTGAGAAGTGATTTGTTGGAAGACATCTTTACTGCATGGAATTGTTAGACCTCCCATAGGATGATCATATCCAAACTCTTCCTCAGCTTGGCTCAACAAATCTTGGATTGAAGGTTGGTTCAAGTATGAAACGGGGATCACAAACCGCTTCTGTTTCTCTTTGACATACACTGCTAGATGCTCCTTTGGGACTTCCGCGGATTTTGAAGCTGCTTGGCTAGCTGAGAATGATGATGTCCTTCGAATAACAGGTAAATGGAAACCCATTTTTTTCTAGTATGTATGTAATAATATCTGCAAGGGAAACTTCCCAAGTTTAAAAGAAGAATGTGCTTTTAAGTGTTTGACACTTAAGATTGTCAATGAGTTGTGTTGTTTTCGAAGGCAAGAGCAACTGTATTTAAGCATATTCTTCTCACCACACCCTTTTGCTTGTAGTACCCCTTCTCTGCCAAGAACTTGCTCATAACCTTAACAATGATTCCCTCACGCAACCAATAGTCCTTCCTGTTGATTTTCTCCTTTTTCTTCTCCTCTTCCCTTATCAATTCTTCCAAGGTTGACTTTCCTCCACCACCACTCTCTTTTCTCTTCAAACTATTTCCCGGATTCCTTTCCTTGCATTTATCTTCCTCATCAAACACAGCCTTCTTCGATGAATTATCAGAATTATTAACAATGGAGTAATTCACAGTAAAAACAGTAAGATTCACAGATTAATTAACACTTATTCAACCCATAACAAGTTCACAAATTAACTAACAACAATTATTAAATAATTGTTATAAAAAATACCTAGAAGCTAGAAGCCCTAGAACAGAGCAGAGCAAATCCTAAGCAAGAGGGGGACAAGGGCACAACCGAAGGGATGACAGGTGGAACAGAGATAGCGCCGGTGACAATGGAACAGAGCTGCGCGACAAAAAAAGGAGGCGAGCTCGGTGACAATGGAACCGAGCTGCACGACGGTGCTTTCAAAGCTGAAACAGTAGCTGCACGATGGTGGAACAGAGCTGTACGATAACGACGGTGGCTTCGAAGCTCCTTTCGTCGACGGCGGCGGGAGATGGACGGAGGTGAGGGAGTGAGATCGATGACGGAGAGAGGAAGGAGGAGCTCGAGGGTGATGGGAGGGATGGGTTCGCGTTTAGCCGTTGTGTGGAGCTAAGGTTGCTGGGTTGGGTAATTGGCTAGGGCATCCCAGCAAAACAATGGCGTCTTGCGTGCGACGCAGAGACAGATGAGAGAGATCGAAGAGCAGAGAGAGATAGAGAGAGAGGATAGGAAGAGGAGAGAAGAAGATGAAGAAGACTGAAACCCTCAGAAGCGTGAACGAGAAGGTTTCTGAACCCAGATGAAGAACAATTTTGGTTTTTTATTTTTTTAATATGTTTAACACAGATGAAGAACAATTTTGATTTTTTGTTTTTTTAATGTGTTTTTGTTTTGTTGTTTCAATTATTTGAAACTATAAAATTAGGATTAATTGAATTCTAAAATTTGATTAATTTAAAAGGGTATTTTTGTCTAATCGAATAAAGGAAGAATGTTTAAATTTTTTTATAAAATTAAATAAATAAATATTTTTTATTTTTATTTAATTAAATGGGTGTTTTAGTAAAAGTAGTGGTGATATACTATATATTTAAAAAAGAAAAAATTAAATGCTAACGTGGAAAATAAATTCTACATATCTTATTATTAGTTGTCTATATTTTAAACGTATCGGTACGTATGAATTTATCATCGTATCGTAACAAACACTATAAAAAGTATAAATTGAGACTTTGTCGTAATCTTTTATAGATTGCATTGGAAGATACACATAATTTTAGTTTGCATTAGATTTATTAGAGTGAATTGTCCTATATATACCACCTTATTTTTTGAAAAAGTTTCGTACTCAATAATACGTTATACGTATTTGCTATGGATACTATATCGGTATTTATGCAACATAACCTAAAGATGCATGCATTTCATTTTCATTCATGCTTGGAATAATTGAAGCTGGAAATCCGAAGCCATGACAATTATTCAAATAAGAAGGACGGTCGTTGTCATATATTATTTGTATTTGTATAATATGTATCTAATCTACACGTAAACATTCTTCAGATTCGATGCATCTTGCTTGGGTTGCCGCCATGGTACGAAACTGGAATATTGAAGTACTTTAATTTATTTTATGATTTGATGAGCAGGTGATCTGGTCCAATTACATGCATCCAACTCTCTGCAGTGACGTAGTTCGATGTCAATACTTAATAGTAAATAGTATGCATGACATTACCCAAAAAAAAAAAAGATAGTATGCATGATTTTGATTCCTATGTATGAACAAAAATACAGTGCGTCACTGCCAAGCTTCAGAGAACAGAATCGATCATGGAATTACTAGTAATTGGTTTATTAATTTAAAAGTTCAACTAGTTCAACTGTGGTATAATCGAAATCATCAATTCATAATAAAATAAAAAATTATAAATAAATATATAAAAATATAAATATATTATAATATAAATCTTAAAAAATATATAAATTATAAATGTAAAACTAACTAAAATTTTATAATCTCTATATGGATTAAGTAGAAAAAGTTCAAATATCAAAGTTTTATATAATTTATGATATTATATCCTATATGTTATAGAATAACAAAAAATGAACACAAAAATATTTATTAGTTTAATTATATCTTAATTTTTGAATTTTTTATTTTTTTTTAATTTTAATATATATAATTTAAATTTGATGTATTATATTAATATATTAAAATAGGCATAATTTATTATATAAAAAATGTTAACAAAAATGAAAAATCTAATCATATTATTAAAAAAAAAACGTTGATTATTAGGTCACTAGACCTAGCCCAAACCCATGTTACCTACTACCTTATGTAAATCGATGACTTTTAGCATTAGCCTCTCCCTCCGAAACTAGACTTATTGTTAGCCCATATTTTCTGACACAGTTAACAATAATGTGATAGGTCTTTTGACAATGCAATTTTAAGCTCCTAAAAATTTTATTTATTGTAGAATTATGTTAAAAAGTTGAAATTATAAAAAAAGACGTATGCTATTCTTTTTGGCAAATGGGTCGATTTTTCAAATGGTTCAAGATGGGCCAATGAATATTGTATGTAAAAGTATGTGAGGGTTAAAAAAAAGAAAGCATTTGCTTACTAAAGATTTGGAACTAAAAAGATGTTTGAGATGAGCAACTCCTTTTCTGTACCAGTGTATCTTATCGTGGCACACTCAAGAGAGTCCATCGTCCCCTTTTCTGCCGCGACGCCCCCTCCTTTTGTCAGTGACGCCATCGTTGTTTGGTCAGTCACGTCATCGTCTTCCCTTTTCAAGGATGCAGCCGCTCCCTCTTCTCATCAGCTGAGTTCATAGCCTTCGAGGTATTTTCCTCTTTTTTTTTTGCAGGTTTTACATGCAACAAACAATTTTCAGTTAAATTCATTTTCGCAAAATTATTTAGGAACGAAACAAAGAATTGTCGTTACTATAATCATGTAGATTTTATTGTTGTTACACAATCAGCTTCAGTTTCAGTTTGTTAGGAAATTATTTTAATTTTCTAATTTGTTTGTGGACAAGACATATATTAATTATAAGCACAAATTATGCTATTTCAAATTAAATGACTTATATAATAGTGATCTCATTTATTGTTATAAATGCTAAATTGAATAAGTTATAATTATTTTTGATTTGAAATTAAATGAGAATAAAACAAGATATTATATTTTTGCTCTTTAGATAATTATCTTTTGGATTTTAGATATATTATCTTTTGGACTTTAGATACTCTTTTATATGGGTTTTAGGGTTTAATGGGTGCCATGCTCAAATATAAATAGTGCATTCAGGGTTTTGATCCCCAATATACCAAAGCCGCCTCAACAACTTTTTTCTTATCAGAGAAGTTACAATTCAGCCGCCTAGGAATACAGAAGGCTTTGGTTGAGGAAGATCGAAAGAACCACAAGATCCAAACTCTTCCAATCATGATTCATGTTTATGAATTTAGGTACGCTTCTACATTCAAGTATTTTCTTTCTTAATGATTTAACATGGATAATCTTTGGGTTAAGGAATTCTGTGAAGATTCTAACATAGTTTTGATCCATAATTCATCATCTAGGTCTTATATTTACAGCATATCTTTTTTTTAAATGCAATATTTTCTTTGAAGGGTGTATGCTAGAATGGAAAAGGAAGATGTCGTCTCCTATTTTCATGGTGCAGCGGCTATGGCTGACAAAGATTTGTATGTCGGCGACGAAGAAGAACTCGTTTCCGATGACCCAGATGTTTGTCTAGGTGATGAACCTTCATCGGAGGTAGGTGAGGATGCGAATATAGAGGGTTTCTAGCGATAATGTTGGTGATGATTTTTACAAAAACTGGGAAAACAGAGGCATTGACAGGATTGCTGATTTTGAATTAACTTTAAAGAAATAACTTTTGATCAGATGAGATTGCTACATTTTTCTGATTGACATGTGATAAACCCCAATTTTGTGGTTTATATTGTGTAGAATTTGGGGGGTTTTATCAATATTTCTTACACTTATTCACAAGAACTGCATGGTTTGTTGTTCTCTTCCTAATATTGCTTCATGATGAAAAATATGCTTCTTTTGCCTTAAAATTGCTCTATTTTGATCCTCTTCTATTATCATTCGATGCCGTGACATGTTTGTTGAGTGATTTCAGAAATTATAGGGCAAGGATGGCTTAGAAGAGAGAAAGAAAGCATGCACAAGAGGAAGAAACATGAATATTTGGATTTTGGGAATTCTAGCATGGGTGCGCACGCGCACCTCGCGCGCACACGCACCTCGCGCGCACGCGTGGATGTGGACAGTTGGAAGCGGCACGCAAGGATGGACGCATCCGCGCAGATTAGGAAAATCCACACCGGCGCGCACGCGTACATGGCGCGCACGCGTGGATCACAAAAGCAATCGGCGTGCATGCACGCATGGTGCGTACGCGTGATAAGCTGCACGTGACCTCATTAAAGGAAATCGTGTCTGGCGATTTCTGAGGCTCATCAGGCCCAAATTCAAGCTGGTTCTGCCTGAAAAAGACCCAAGGATGCTAGGGGAAATGGGGATCATTCATTTCATACTTAGACACAATTTTTAGCTAGTTTTTTTGTTCTTGTTCTTCTAGAGAGAGAAATCCTTGTTCCTCTTTAGATCTAGCTTTGATTTGATCTTCCCTTGTTGAATTTTGAATTGGATCTTGTTAATTACTAATTGTGATTGCTTAATTTGAATTCCTTAGTATAATTTTGTTTAGATCTTGTGTTAGTTTATGATTTCTAGTCAATTGTCATTTTATACCCATTTCATGAATGTTGTGAATCTTGACTTGCTAATGTTACATTGATGATTTTTATGATTAATTGTGTTGTTTGAATGATTGTATGTTGATAATTGTTAGTGGGTATTTGTTAGTTTCAATTTAATTGTAATTTGAATATGCCTTTTATTAATGCTTACCATGTGTTTGATTAATTGTTTCCTTTGATTATGGAGTAGTTCTCTTTACTCTTGGCCTAGGCTAAAGGAATTGGGTAAACTTGAGTCATTGGGTTTAATGGATTTGATGATTTGGGAACCTTAGTGGTCAATTTGATAACCATTGACACTAGCCTACTACTAAGTCAATTAGTAGTGAGGTTGGACCTTATGGGTTGATGTTGACTAAATCATTTAACATACTTCAAGTATAGAAGTAGACTTAATGAGTTTGATTCCTCATAATTGTCAAGATATGGTTGTTAGACAAGGATAGTGACCCCAATTTCCATGTCTAGCCAAGAGTTGCTTTTATTATTCATATTTGAAAACCCAAAATTCCTAATTGCTTATCTTAGTTGTAGTTAGTTGTTTAGTTTTAAGGTAGAATTACATTAGATGTTATCTTGCTAGTTTAGAATTGTTTCCATCTCGCTTTAGTTATTTGAATTAGTTTCTTGCACTTCAAGATTACTTGCTTGTTAAGATTCCTAGTTTAATTTCTTGCTCATGGCTCACAACCCCGGAATTCTAACCAATGTTGATGCACATGTTTGCCCATTCCTTGTGAGACGACCCGAGGTTTGAATACTTCGGTTATTTTTATTGGGGTTGAACTTGTGACAACCAATTTCCTTCTAAATTTGACTCGAGGCTTGACTATCGGTTTGGGCTATACTAATAACAGAATTATTTGTGGAATTCCGAACCAGTATAAATCCTTGAGATTATCAACATGTTGCTTTTGCTTTCTACAATTTATATGAAAAAATGAATGGGTTTGCCACAAAGAAGACTAGGCTAAGGCAAAATACCAAGAAACAGGTGAAACAACAGCAGTTTGTTTACTTTAGACAGGGGTTTAGAGAATTTGTTACTGATAAGAAGGCCCACGAACGTAAGCGGGAGCTTAAGCCTGAGACTAGATATGGCTGTTTGGCGCATGTATTATTTCATACTTTGAGGGTATTTACAACCACGAGATGCTTGACGAAACACTTACATTTATGCTCCTTGGGAATAGGAAGATGAATGATGTTGCAATTGAACAAATGATTATGATGTTGAGAGTTGGGATTAAAATACCACAGATCTATTCATCATTTGTGCACACTGTGGGAGGTTTCCCAAATGTACCATTTTTGAACAGAGACATGTACAACCAGATTAATAAACAGAGAAAAATAATAGGGGACGATGCGATGTCTTATCTTCGGTGGTTGGAATCATTTGCAGAGAAAAATCCTAAAATATTTGTACGTTACTTAGCGAACAAAGAGGGTCGTTTGGTGCACCTTTTTGGTCTGATAACTGTAGTCAATTAGATTACCATGTGTTTGGAGATATTGTAGCATTTGATGCAACTTATAGGAAGAATAAGTACATATACCCACTAGTTGTGTTTTCTGGCGTAAATCACCATAACCAAACCATTGTTTTCGTTGTTGCCCTTGTTGCAAATGAGAGTGAGTAGACATATTCTTGGCTGCTTGAAAGATTTTTGAAAGTTATGAAGGAGAAAGCTCCTGAGTGTGTTATCATAGATGGGCACAGAGCAATGAGAAAGGCCATTGAAAAAGTATTTTCTATGGCTTATCATCTTTGTGCATGGCATCTCTTTCAGAATACAACATCGAATTTGGCAAATCCAACATTTACATATGAGTTTAAGAAATGCATACTTTTTTATTATGAGGTTTCAGAGTTTGAAGCTAGGTGGGAGAGATTGGTCACTGAGCTTCAGCTTCAGAATAATCAGTGGGTCTGTGACCTTTATGACCGGAGAAAAATGTGGGCAACAGCTCATATTCGTGGCCACTTTTTTGGTGGATTTTGGACGACATCAAGATGTGAGGGTTTGCATTCAATGCTTGGTAAGTTTTTCCACTCCTGCCATAATTTGAGGGACTTTGTTGAACAATTTTTTCACTGTGTATCGAAGATGAGGTATCAAGAAACACAATCTGATATGCATAGCGTGGTTGGACACTTGGTGTTGCAAAGTCCTTTACATGATTTGGAGGTCTGCTGCAAAGTTACTAACGAGGGAGATATTTCTCTTGTTTCGGCCAATGCTGTCTCGTGCATGTACATTAAAGGTCCGGTCTTGTACGTTGACTCCGACATCGGACATATACACCATTTCACAGTTGGGAAATTCACAGAACTGCTAGCATGTTTCGCACTATCCCAAGGATTAGATTTTTAATTACTCTTGTTTAAGGATAGAATCCCTTGGAATACCATGCGATCATATTGCGGCCCTTGTTCTACATCTTGATTTCATGGAAATTCCAATGAGTCTTGTTTTGAAGAGATGGTCTAAGAATGCTCGGTCGAAGGTGAGGCGATATGTTGACAAGGGACCGTTTTGTTGGGACTCTATGGTAACTTGTCGCAATTGGATGCTACACGACCTATGTAGGGAGATGTGTGTGCTTGCTTCAGTAAGGGAAGATCAATTTGCAACGGTCACTAAGAAGGTACAGTGAGATCACTCGATTAAAGCTCGATACTGAAGTTGGGCATTCCCCATCCGCGGTTGTCAGCCAATCATCCACACTCGAGGGGTGCGTTCAAGACCTACTTGTTGTGCGTCGTAAGAAGAGGCTAAAAAGGACTCAATTAACCGTACTTTGGTTAGGGGTGTGAGATGGTGCAGCGTTTGTCATCGGGTTGGGCACAATCGATTTTTTTGCCAGTCAAATCGCCGACTGGGACAACAGCCTAGCCACGAGGATGACGTCGATGAAGATAACTACTACACTCCTAACTTTGGGGAAGAAGTTGATGAAGTTTGTTCTTTAGCTTTTTTTTTTTAATTCTTTTGTTATAATTTGTCTCTATGATGATATTAAGTTTAATACATATTATCTGATGCAGGTGTATGCTCATTACCACTCTCAACCCATGGAGCAGGAGGAACACTTTTCTCCGGATGAAGAGGAGACGGATCCTTATTATAGTTGGCATAAGTAGAATGAATATAATTGTGGTTCAATTATTATGAATTGTTGTTAGGAAACTACTTTATTATATATGTTAACCATGTGTGTAGGTACTTTGCTGATTGATCCGTGAGCATCTTATACCCTTTTCTCCTCATTTTTTAGTTTTTTATTATATTTTACTATATTTTAGTACAAAAATCCTCTTTGAATGATACTTTGAGTTGTTTTAGTATTTTTATGATTTCAGGTGAATTTCGGACGAATTTGGTAGAGTTTTATGCAAAAACAAAGAAAGGATAGTAGATGTTGTCAACCCTGACCTCATTGTATTCCAACAAGCATAACTTGAGTTACAGAGGTCCAATTGATGCGGTCTTAACGGCTTTAGAAAGCCAACTTTCAGAGCTTTCCAACCATATATAATAGTCTATACTTTCTTTTTCTAAAATCATTGCTAAATCTGGCGCTAAATGCTGAGCCTGGCGTTTAGCGCCCAAGAGGGACAGAGTCAGCATGCACCAATTTTGATCCCCTTTGGGGCGTTTAACGTCTAATATGGCGTTAAACGCCAGAAGCAGCCCGAATTCACCCCTCTTTGGACCTCCAAGTGGATTTAGCACCTATTAGTTATATTTTATTTTCTTTTTATAATTTTTAATTACAAACAATATCTTTTAAGTTTAGAATTCAATATTTTATTTTAGCTTCAAATCAAATGATTTGATTTGATCTAGATTTGATTTTGTCTTGATTTGAATCCTAGGTTTAGCCTTAGAGGTTTTTATTATAAATAGGGGACTTCCTTCCTCACCAGAAGACACACTCGATCTCTCCTCTGGGAGGGGGACTCCTCACTTCCGTATTTTTACAATTTTTCTGTAAGTTATGAGCCACTAAACCTCCGTGGATAAGGTTAGGAGCTCTGTTTATTTCTATGGATTAGAATTATTATTCTTCTAATTTAATTTATGTTTGATTCAATTCTAAGGATTGTTTTTGTTCTTAATCTTATGAATTGGGTGGAACGAGAGTATGACCTTTTTCTACATGAGTTATTGTGATTCTCGAAGGAGTTATCTCGCTTGAAATACAGCTTGAAAACACTCCTCCTAGATGGCTAATTGTAACACCCTAACTTTAAACACCTCATGATTGTACTAAAAGCTTGGCGTTACTTACCTCTAAACCTGTTTATTCTATACTATTTTCATTTAATACTGAGCCTTCGCAAATACGAACCGAAACTTTCACCAAGAAAATGAAGAGTCGGTACTTCAAATCATTTAATCACAAAATTATATGTATCCACGTAGCATTATATACATAGACTTACTCAAAGATCCTCAAATACAATTCCTACTCCTCTAAAAACTAAAACAATAAATGACGAGGGGAAAATAAAATCTAACAACTTAACTTATAAACAGAATCTTCTATACTCTTATAGTTCCGCACTAAGTTTTCGCACCTGTAGCTGAAAAGGGTAGAGATAGGGGGTAAGAACAGGAGAGTTCTTAGTAGGGTCGGGGTTAGGAGTTAAGTTCATTTTATATATACTTGGTCAGCAATAACAATCAACAAGGTACCATCTAGTTCAACAATTAAAGAACACAAAATTCAAACAATCATTTAGCACACCCACAATCACAAAAAATACACTCACAAACAAATATGCACAAACAAGTATGATGCATGTCTATCCCTAGTGCAGGTAATGAGCTCATCTGTCGGTTTTGACCCGCTCCCGACATAACTCAGCAACCTTTGTATGAGTTCGGTTTCCAATGTCATAACCTCTGTAAGCAACCTCTGTCTTACAGGTGCGACTCTCTTGAGCCGATATATGCAAACATAACCTCTCTAAGCAACCTCGGTCTTACAGGTGAGGCTCTCTCTGGCCAATGTATGTATTGATAACCTCTGTAAGCAACCTCTATCTTACAGGTGCGACCATCCCCTGGATTGGCCGATGTATCTCTGGAAAGTAAATCTCAGTGGACTCACTACCATATCTCTACTTGTTTCTAGCAGGTAAACAATCATTTCAGCTCGTTCTTTCTTTCTTTTCTTTTTTGTTCTCTGCTCTCTTGTGGCAGAAGTTCTTTAGATACTTTTAATCTTTTACTCTCTGCTCTCCTGTGGCAGAGGTTCTTTAGTATTTTTCTTTCCTTTTCTTTTCTTTCTTCTTCTTTTCTTTTCTATTATTCCATAATATAATTTATCTTCGCATTATTCCCTCGTCTTTCCCTAAGTGTCTTATGAAAAATAATTATAAAGTCCTTTAATTAAGTCTGCGTTCTCTAAAGCTTTTAAGATTACTCTGCTTGCTCTTCTCATTAATATTACACATGATAATATATATTCTTACAAAATAATATTTTTGATAAATACTAATTATAATAATAATTTATTTTAATATAAATGAATAATTTTAAAGAAGTATTTAAAATAATATTTATAATCGTCTTTTAAAACTTATTTTATAAAACCTTATTTTTAAACTTTTATTAATTAATTTCTAAATCATGAACTTTTTAATATTCTGTTTTTAACCTCAATATTCTATAAAATTATATTTGAAACCCTCACTTATATTTATATTTAAAAAATAACCCTGAACTTTTATAAAATACCACTTTTAGTGCCGTACTTCATTTATTACCCAAAATACCTAGAAACTTATATAATTACAAATTGTACCTCGATTTTTATATACAAATAAAAAGTTACCCTTCAAAAATAAAATATAATTACTAATATTTCTTTTATACCAAAACCGAAATTCTTAACCCCTTCCTTTCAAAATATTACTTGTATTTTAATCCGTTTTTGAGTCTTTCGGTTACTGATTTTTCTAAACTTTTAATTTAATCTTTCAACCACCAAATCTCATCAATTTCCTCAAAATACCACATCACAACAGTCCCAAAACTATTAAAACAATCACAGCTGAGCTATTCCTTATAGCCAAACTAAAAAATCACAAGTAACAATAATAATTCAATAATAAACTCATTCAAACTCAAACAATAATCTACCAAATTAACATTTTCACTTATCAAATTCACATTTAATTATTATAAAGTTACCAAACCTTACCTCCGTACGAAATCAAAACAACGAATACTCTGGAGAAGCTTTCTGACCGAGTTGCTGAAGAAGAAAACGTCAAAAATCGTCTGTAACTCCTAGAATTTCAATTGGCCGAACTCAAGAGAAAGAGGAGCTACGTCATTATCAACTTCTGCCGGACAAAAATAACGCCATCACGTAGAAGAGAAAGATTCAAATACTTTTATCGAATTAGATTTTTTATTGGAGTTACGAATCTCAAAAAATCAAAGCCGAAAGATCAAAAGGAATCACAGTTTTCTCCCTCAGTCCCTCACCCACAGTCTCTCTTTCTTTCATTGCCTTCATACACCCCGTCACACCACAATAATTTTTAAAAAGTTTCAAACGGCATACATTATAACAATTATATGTATAGAAATACATAACATAAATGTCTTTACTTGCACACAACATAATAATAAGTTTGAACACATAATTACTCGCATCAAGACACAATAAATTTGTAAAGAAAAGATGTAAAACTCTGTAAATTAATAATAATTAATAAATAAATTAATTATGAGTCAAGGATATTAAAAAATTAAATTTTATAATTTGGAAGAATAAAAATATTTAGAATAAGGATTAAAACACAAATTACGCACGCACCAGAGTGAATTCTCAGCCTGTGCGTACGCACCATAGTGTGCGTATGCACAACTTGTAAAATTTTCAGGGTGTGCGTACGCACGAGTCTCACCTTACGCTCTAGTCCGTGCGTGCACACAATAGTGTGTGTGGGCACATATACCAGAATTTCTGGTTTTCAATAATTTTTGCAAAATTCTATTTTTTTAACCTAAACTTCAAACGTGCATAACTTTTTTGTTAAAAATTATTTTTCGTCTGTTTTTCGAACGGCATAAACTACTCAGACCTAATTTTTATTTAAGATAAGTTTCACCAAATTTGAGGGTTCGAGAGCCAAATTACAACGTGTCAAAGTTGGTTTAAAAAATTCAGATTTTACCAAAGACTCAAAACCTCAAATTTTCCAAAATTTTCAATCCAAAGCCAACCAAACCATAACAAAAACAATACCAATTACTCAGATTTTCATGCCAGTTCCTCCTTCCACTCAGATTCACATTTTTTTGTTTAAATATTAAGAGATTTTTATGATTTTGATGGCTTAGGTGCAATGTAGCCTTGGATAATTGTTGGGTTTTACCCCAATCATCAATGGGTGGGGTAAAAAACCATTATTCCCTTTTGGATTTCCAATTTTATGAGGTTAGGGTATTGAAATTGTGAATATGTATGAAATTATATGAAATTAGGTTGAATATATGTGAAGTTGATGTTAAATTGGTGAAGTGGAGTGCTTGAATTGAAACTCTGGTGGTTGGAAGCTTGTCAAGTGGACTTTGGAGGCTTGGAAACTTGTGAAAACGAGGTTTTGAGGTGTTTTTAGGCTTGGAAGGAAATCGGCCAAGATATGATTTTAGTTTTCTATAGTTAATCTATAATATTACATGAAAACTTATATAGTCATAACAAAAAAATCTAAAATGAAGTTCAAGAAAAAGGAAAATAATTCTGCATATATGAGATGATGCTTAGAATTTTTTTCTCTCTAATTTGCTTATCTCAAATGTTGTTGAGAATTCAGTTTTATAGTATGAAATTTGCTCTTCAAATTTGATCACTAGCTCTTCATTTTTCTTGTTGATTCTGTCCGTTGTAGTTGTCTTTCTTAACATGCAATGCTTTTTCATTTTGCTCCATTCTATCTCCGTGGTCTTTGTAGCTACTTCACTATCTCTACTGCTCTTGTATTTTGTTTTTATTCTACCAACCTTTGAATTTTGATCTTCTACTGTCCTTAGTTTAGTGTTGTTGTTCTTGTATCCTTGTTGTTTTTCTTTTTCCATAATAATGCCAAATGTCCCATTTGCTTCTTTTTTTCCTTTCTCTTAGCAAATGTAAAACCTTTCTTTTCTTGTATCTTAGTTCTGATTTTTCTCATTATATGCATTGGGTTGTGTTTTGATTTGTGTATTGTAAAAATTTACTGAAGCAACATGAGTTGAGCTGAGAAATGAAGTATTAGACTTGCAATACTAATACACATTAAACTATACTTAGATTTTTAACCCAATATAATAAATATTTATCATCATATTAATATATCCAAAATCAATTCTAACTCAACAAATACTATAAGTACTATTCTTATTCCCATCCGTAAGACTAAGACGAGAAATTAGATAAAATCAGAATTAGAAGTTAGTATGATGAATAATAATGTCAATAGCTTAGGCGCGTGCAGAACTGCAAAATATGATTCTAGCTACAATAATAAAAATTGTATCGTAAGCTAACAAATAAAACAATGCAACCTCCTTAGTTAGTAGTTTGCTATAATATATTTGTTAAGTCGATCAGCTACCAATGATTAGCCTATCATAGTAATATACCGCCTCAGCTAGTTAATTTTCATCTTGGAAAGTTGAGAAATCAGGTTCTGTTGGCTTGAACATTTTGGGCATCTTCAAACTATCACTATCAGGTATTGCAATCTTCTTAGCGACACCTCTTCTTGTGTTTGCAGCAAACCTAGATGCCAAAACGGTAGTTGAAATCTGTGCGCGGTTTCCACTACTTGATGAACTCCCTCCTACCCTTTGTTCTTCACCTTCATCATCATCTTGCTCGATATTGGTGTAGTACAAGTTCTCTTTTTGTAACAACTCCATTGTCAGTTTTCTCTTACGATAGCGTCTCCAAGCAGTCTGTATAAAGGCAGCCCCCCAAGCCCTCCATTGATGGGAATAGTACCTAATAATGAAACCATGATTTGGTCACACGTTGAATTATTCATAGCTATTCAAATTTGGTATACCTGTTTCATTTATGGGCATGCGTATCTATGAATGTGGCAGACATGGTTTTTACTATCTGTCCGTGATTTTGATTTTAATAAATTTGTACTGCCCAAACGTTTTTATTATTGAAAACATAAGACACATATATTCTTTAGTTAGTCAGTTGTTTCTAATAATCTAGATATTTTTGTGTCTCAAGTTTTTTTTAAAAAGAAATCATATGAATAATTAACTTTAATGAGGTGATATTTAATTTGATCTCTAAAATTTTAATAGCTCAACAAAATAGTATTTGATTTTTGTAAATAATCAAATTGGTCTATGCATTTACAAATCACAAATATTCGCTTGTTCCTAATTCAACTGCCATTAATATAGTGTTAATATGAAACATTATAGTATTAGCTTGACATCTCCATTAATAAAGTATTAAAATTTTAATATGATCAAATAGATATCTTAAATTAGAACTAATTTAAGATATCTATTTGTTCATACTAAAATTTTAACCATATTAGCTTATTATTAGAGATGTCATGTTAATACTTTAATGTTCTATACCAATTCTATGTTAACAGTAATTGAATTAAATACAAAAAAATTCACAATTTATAAATTTAAATATCAATTTAGTTATTTTAAAAATTAGAGACTATATTTTGATAAGTACCACAGCTCAAATTGAAAATTATCTCTAACTTTAACTAATTTATGTCCTGAGAAAAAAAATTTAACAACTTATTTTTTTATTTTCATATTTTATCTGGCATATTTCTGGAGTTGCATCAGATAACACACTAACACTAATAATATCATCATCATTTAGGAGGAGGAACCTAATGCAAGAAATGTTTTGGTGTAAGAGAAATGATGTGGACATACACACCTAAAAGCATGCTGGAGTTTCTTGCTATGTAGACGCTTGAATTGATTTGAAACAAACTTTAGATCCTCAGCTCTGAGAGCAAACGCTTCGACTTCAGTAACAGTCTTGACAGTTCTAGTAGAGTCTGGAAGGCTGAGGTTTGAGGTGGGCATCAAGGCCCACGTCAGCAACTCTTCACCACAGAAATCACCTGGTCTAAGAATGATAGAGTTGTAGTACCCTGTTCTTCCACCATCAGTGGTTGAACTCTCAAGTTGTCCTCTAATGATGAAGAGCATTTCTCTCACTGGATCACCTTCCCTTACAATGTATGTGTCTTTTGTGTTTAAGGATGCAACAAGACGTTCACATATGGCATCTAGGAGTTGATCATCCATTTGACCGAAGAAAGGAACCTAAACACACTTTACAAATTACAAATAATCCTTTTTCCACATATTTGCTATGCATGCCCCTTAGCAAATGGATGACCAAAATATATATTTTGATTTTTGAAGCGAAAGCGGTATAAAAGGGAGACTTACCCGACGAACAATGTCAAGACAAAGATGCCTTTGAATCTGGCGTCGAAGATCAATAGGCAAATCACGCAAAATTGCTTCTTCATCTACGCCTCTTGTGGCAAGCCATTTATATTGAACAAACCTGCGAATGCGTTGTTGAAGTTCCGGTGGAAGTTGCCTATGATTCATCCACTCTTCTGTATCCTTTTGTTTCAGTCTCCATTCTTCAAGTCTTGCAGTTGAAGATTGCAGATAATTCTTTTTAATAAGAGCAAAAAACATGTAATTGTTAATTTTAATGACTATCGTTGAAAAAAAAATATTATTATGTACTTATTATTTGATTAATACCTGCATATTACCAATGAGATGCGCAAAGAGGATTGAACCTGCGATGCAAATGAAACTTGAAAATACGGTTTCACCAACGTAAGTGCTCGTATTAAGACCTTGAGCATAAGATCTGTACATCAAATAGTAGAGTTGAAAACACCGTTAGAGAACCTTAAAAGGTGAAGTGCTCCTGCTAATACATGAAATGTATAGTAACACATGAACTAGTTTTGTTTCTTTTTTTACAATTTTTATGAAATGTATTTTTTAAAAAATTAATTTCAAAAGTATGAATGCTAATGTGCTCTTCGAAAAATAAAGAATGTATTATTCTTTAAAATTTAAAGTCTAATTTTAATAGTAAAGTACTGATGATAATAAATGAAAGATAATGCAACATACACGAAATAATTTTTTTTTTTAAAAAAAATTGAATTTAAATTTAACATACAATATAAAATAATTTTACACATAAATTTAATTACATAATTATATATATTATTAAAAATATCTACTTTTTACTTTTACTATATAAATGATCATTCAATAGATATAATTGAATTATGTAAATATTAAATTAAATCATTTAAAATTTTATAAAAAAATATTTTTTAAAAAAATAATTCCAAAAACTCTTTAAATTGAATAAAATTAAATTTTGTAATTAAAAAAATACTTTTCTCCTCAAAAAATCCAAGCGGAACTCATTATACCTTAAGAACTAAAACAAGTAATCTGGGATTAAGAAATAGAGAAATATGGATGGCGTACGTTAAATTTTTGAGGCCCCACCAAAGGCAATAAAAATACTTTTGAGAAAAGGTGGAGGAAGAAACATGGTCGGTGAAAGCATCAGAAAACATTCCAAATTGAAAGTCATTCTTGTCATTGAGAGCATCACAGTCAGCAAGCACACTGGTTCTCTTAAACCATGCTTGTCTTGCTGGATCATCCAAAAGATTGCAATCAAGATACGCTGGTTTGCAAGATGGAGAGTGTGTTCTATTCATCTCCCTCCTACAAGTTATTCTCCAACACTCAAATTGTCTTTGGATCGATGACACATACCATGATGCCCCCAAAACCTGCACTGACAACAATATAACCCTATTAATTTATGAATCCCTTTCTCATTCCTCTTATTTCTCTAATTAATTATTATAAGGGTTTCACATTGCAATTATGGCCACAATATTATGGTTGTGATCACAAAGGGACAAATTTTGATAACCACGTTAGCCAGGGACACAAAGGGCAGCATTGAAAAGAAGCAAGTTAAACCACTGAATAAAATGTATGCAAATAAATGTGACCATAACCATAATCTTTAAATCCTTGGTTATTATAATATGTAAGTGATTTTGTGTTAGGTTTCAAATTTGAAGTATGAATGTGAATGAATGCATGATCATTACATGGCTGGCCAACATGTAGAAACAAAGATTGTACACAGCCCCAGCCAATGCAGTTTTGGTTATAAGCCCACTAGTCTTTAAGATTCGACGTTGAAGAGGAAAAATCTGAAACAATCGGGGAACATACTGAATGAGGACAATGAGGGATATTGTGTGATTTCCTTGTGCTACAGTTGACCCTTTCACTGCCGGAATCACGAACCAAATCACAATCTGCACTCACACTTGATTATTTTGATGTAGAAAGTAATGGATTGACATTGATTGAGTGCATAATGCGTACCTGAGGCAAAGGAAGGGTGGCAAGTAGATCGATGATGAAATCATGCTTGAGGTACCTTTTGGCAATGAGGTGGGGATCGGTGACGAGCTCCTTGTGGCCATAAACACGAGTGAGAGGGTTAACGTAGGCCGTCCGGAATTTGAGGACCATGTGGAAGAGGAAGAAAAGATCGGCCACGGTTCTGGCGAAGGTGACGACGACGCCCAGGTACCAATCGGTTTGCATGCAAGCCTTGTCGCCCGTTATGGGATAGTAGAAGTAGAGAGGGTCAAGGAACAGTGCCACAATGCACGCATAAAGGAAGGTGCGGTTCCATCTTGCGATGAATCTTGACCGTGGGTCTAGTATTTTGTACCACCATGGTACCTTCTTCCGCAGGGAGAACGATTTTGGGAACCTTGTGAATCGATTTGACACCGCAAACCGCTGCAACTCGCTTGGATTCATCATCATCCTCCTTTCTTCTTTTTTCCTTTTTTCCTTTTTTCGGATAATTATTGATGTTGTGTGTTGTTATTTTTTCAATCCAGAGAAAGAGAGAGAGAGATGTGAGGTAGATGTGAGTGATGAAAGGAAAAATGTATTCTTGAAAGATTTAAAATTCGGTTACTATACCGAGAGGATAATGACCATTGATTGTTACCATTAGAAGAAGTGCTTGCTTGTTACATTATTCTCTTAGTAGGAATTGTGTAATGGGCCGGATAACGTGCCAATTTGGATCTATGAAGCTCTCAAATTTGTATAGACTAAAGTGTACCATAAAGTGTACAAAAATTAACAAATAACAGATTCCCGTACCAAATACCCTAATAATTTCGAACATTTTAGGATTAGTTAAACAATGAATTATTAATAGGTATTTATAACTGTTTCACTCGATTTTTGTTATTTTTAGACAGGACATCAAATCGAGTTTGTATCAAGATCTCAGTTTGGAGAGAGATACGACTCTTCTAAAAAGAGTGAACTCGACTCGAAAATTGCTTAATAATAATGTTAAAGTGACTTATCTTAAAATTACTAGTGGCAGATTTATAATGAATAAAGTAAAAGAATAAATTAATTAAATAAAAAAAAAACTTAACAAATAAAAGTGTAAAAATTTCAATGAAAGTAGAATAACAACAAAAGTGCAAAGAAATGAAATAAAATGAATCAAATAAACAAAAGAAAATAAATTAAAAGTTGACTTCTAACACTCACTTGTACTTGCACTTCATGTTCTTTCATTACGTCACTGGGACTGGGAATTTTATGAGTTTATGTGATGATTTAGTGATCTTGATTGAAGTCCTAGAACTCTTCTAAGTTTCTACTATTTATAGACCATAGAGATGGACTTGCTATGGAGCATGTTGTCCACTATCTTACTTATTTTTCTTAGCCATGGCCATGAAAAATCTTGTCTCCCAAGTTTTAACATGCACGTCTTTCTTGATTTTCAGGTCCCATGTTTTCTTTAGCTTGCTCTTCAAATTTTACACTCATATTTTTTACTCAGCTTAAAGGTCAAATAGCAAGTCTTGATGCTCAAGAAAAAGTAATAACTACCTTTCGACCTCAACTTTCTTTGTACTATATTTCTTATACTTTAGCTTACCTGTCTCTGCTTCTGTAGCCGAAACACTTTTTCTGTAGTTGAAACCATTGGCAGTCAAAACGCCCCATTTGATCGAGAAAAATCTATTTTTTTACCAAAAAATTGCCCCTTTAAAACTTGTTATTTTGTTCAAAATACAAGTTTTAACGTTCCTCTTGCTAAGCACATGCAACCTTTTTAGATCCTCAAAATTTGAAAGGACAGTTACACATCATTCAAAAATGACGCGCGCTTTTCTGAAAATTTATAACGTTCCCTGGGTTTTAATGAGCCATTTTTGAATAGAGTACTCCTCACGCCATCATTACTTTTGCAATCAAATCATCCCCAATTTTCAAAACTCCCACCTTCAAATACTTTCCACGGCTTCCCAATCAATTTCCCATTCAAGCTCTACACCGGCCATCACTGCCGCTTCCTTTTCTTAGACAACCATTGCTGCTGCTTCTCATGCTCATGAAAAAGGTGATAAAGTCATTCTCCTTCTTCCATTAGTGGCCGAAGTGGCGCAGTTCTACAATGAAGATGGAGCTTTGAAAGCCCCAAACCCAACTGCAGAGACCTCTGATCTCTGGCGTCGCTAAATATTCCTACCATTTTCAGTTATTGGAGCATTGTATTCTTTCTTAAGTCCTTTGACAACCCAAGAACAAATTAATTCTATTTTTTCTTTCTTTTCATCTCATCCCAGAGAATTTATCATTGATTTTCTACAAGAATGTCAAGGCTTCATACTTTGCTGGTCTTTAGAACTGCTCCCCCTAGGGATTTGAGTTTCCTTTTTTGACCTGGATATCTCAACTTGCACCTGTGTATAAACCAATTTAGGAATCTCTAAATATTGTTCATGCCTTAGAATTAGCTACCTTCAACTTTTCTTACATTTCTCCTTTAATAGGGGCTAGTTTGTACTTTTGGTGCCCTACCACTAATAACTTTCATTTTTCTTATGGAATGATGGATCCGACTCTGATGGACATTTCGACCCTGACCAGCTTACTAATTGATGGTGAATTCGTGTCATGGTCGACCGATTATCCTGAGGATGATTTTGACATTAAGTTCGACTCGAACTCCATATCGAGTTTCATTCAAAATAACATGGGTTCTGATAGAGACCTTACTTTTGATAGTAAGCATGTAGCTTTCCTCTTGCTTTGGCTCAACTCCTTTGTATTCTGCTCAAAATCGGTTTAAATTCAAAAGAACAACTACTTGCCCCTTGCCATTATGCTTCATCGCAAAAAACTCATCGACCTTCCTGCTTTGATTATGAGTCATCTTTATGAAACACTTTTCTTGATTGTTGGTGAAATTCGACAAAGAGATCTTTCGATAAACCCTTTTGGTCCCCTCTGGGTTGTAAATTTGTGGCTCAAAGTTGTTCTTGAATCTCGACTCACAGTTTCTGATTCTAAAGTTCCCAACACTCCAATCGATGGTATTCATCTTTTCCAAAGTTCTTAGACGAGACCAAATACCATGTCTCCCATTGGTACCTTTTGACACTTTGTTCGGATTCTATTCAACATCAAAGAAGACCATAATGTTTCTTATTTCCCAAACCCATTTTCATTTCGACCTAGTTCTGTTTCATGCTTTAACTCTTTTACTAGCTCTCAACCAGAGAATCAAGCAATACTCGATGATATGTGGGATAAAATATTAACTCCTCAAATCCTCCCTATCAGCCTACCTCATGAATCATCCTGAACCCTTAAAAAAAATTAATACTTTTATTCTCCTCAGTATGTAGCCCGATAGTTTAGTTTAGTCCAAGCCTTACCTTCTCCTCTGTCTGTCAACCCTAAAGCTCCAATGATTTACTATGAGATGTCGGAGTGATGAGCGGATAATTTATACGCTTTTTGGCACTATTTTTAGGTAGTTTTTAGCATGTTTTAATTACTTTTTACTATGTTTTTATTAGTTTTTATGTAAAAATCACATTTCTAGACTTTAATATGAGTTTGTGTATTTTTCTGTGATTTCAGGTATTTTCTGGCTGAAATTGAGGGACCTGAGCAAAAATCTGATTCAGAGGCTGAAAAAAGACTGCAGATGCTGTTGGATTCTGACCTCCCTGCACTCGAAATGGATTTTCTGGAGCTACAGAAACCCAATTGGCGCGCTCTCAATTGCTTTGGAAATCAGACATCCAGGGCTTTCAAGCAATATATAATAGTCCATACTTCGCTCGAGTTTTGATGACGCAAACTGGCGTTCAAACGCCAACTTTCTGCCCTATTCTGAAGTTAAACGCCAGAAACATGTTACAAACCAGAGTTAAACACCACAAACAGGCTGAAACCTTGTGTTTAACTCCAAGAGAAGTCTCTACATGTGTAAAGCTCAATGCTCAGCCCAAACACACAACAAGTGGACCCGGAAGTGGATTTTTGCATCATTTACTCATTTCTGTAACCCTAGGTTACTAGTCTAGTATATAAACTACTTTTAGAGATTTATTTTATATCTTTGATCAGTTCTATGCTATTGATAAACCCATATTTCATGATATAATTGTGCTCAATTTAAGTGATTTATTCAAACCTTCACCCACTTATTCATGTGAAATTGCATGGTTATACTTTCCCTTCCTTATTATGTGATATATGTGAAAAACATGTTTCCTATGCTTTAAAAATAATTATTTTAATTACCTTTTATTATCATTCGATGCCGTGATTTGTGTGCTGAGTATTTTCAGATCTCCTAAGGTAGGAATGATTTAAAGGATGGAAAGGAAACATACAAAAATGGAAGGAAAGCATAAAATGGAGTTTTTGAAGAAACTGGCAGCGACGCGAACGCATGGACGACGCGGCCGCATGCCTAGTGCGAAAAGGCAGTGACGCGAACGCATGACTGACGCGGACGCGCATCTTGAGCAGAACGCAGATGACGCGTACGCGTGACCGAAGCAAACGCATGATAAGGAAAACTCCCAGATAACGCGACCGCGTGACCCACGCGGGCGCGTGACAGACGCCACGCACCAGAAACTGCAGAAAACGCTTTCAGCGATTTCTGAAACCCTTTTTGGCCCAGATCCAAGTACAGAAAGCACAGATTAAAGGTTATAAAGTGGGGGAATGCATCCATTCATAAGGAGGTCGACAATTATTCACTTTTCACAATTTAGATGTAGTTTTTAGAGAGAGAGGTTCTCTCCTCTCTCTTAGGTCTTAGGATTAGGATTAGGATTTCTCTCAATTTTAGGACTGCTTATCTTCATTACAGGTTCAATGTTCCTTTAATTTATGTTCTCTTCTACTTTTATTTATTCTATTGCTTTTATTTGTATTTGACTTATGTTGCCAAATTGGCTTATGAACCTTTTCATGTTAGATTTGAATATTCTACTTAATGCAATTTGAGGTATTTCAGAATTATGATTACTTTTCTTTATTTATCTAAATAAGTTAGACTTTTCCTTTTTGGCTTTGGTTGATTGATTGGTAACTCTTGAGTTGTCAAACTCATCGTGATTGATAATTGTTATCTTTGCTGATTGATTTAAATTCCTATAACTCTAGTCTTTCCTTAGGAGTTAACTAGGACTTTAGGTGTTAAATTGATTTATCCACTTGACTTACCTTCATAGTTAGAGGTTGACTTAGTGGGAGCAAAATATAATTCTCATCACCATTGATAAGGATAACTAAGATAGGACTTCGAATTTTCATACCTTGCCAAGAGTTTACTTTACAGTTATTTATTTATTTTACTTGTCATTTAAATTACTTGTTCCTTACTTTCAAAACCCCCAATTTACAAAACTCATAACCAATAATAAGAACACCTCCTTGCAGTTCCTTGAGAAGACGAACCGAGGTTTAAATACTTCAGTTATCAATTTTAAAGGGATTTGTACTTGTGACAACCAAAACTTTTGTACAAAAGTATTTTCTGTTGGTTTAGAAGCTATACTTACAATGCGATCATATTTTTATATTTCTTTACCGATAGAAAAACCTGATCGTCAGCTATCATAGATCATATTGTACACGTTTGGAGGCTGGCCATTCGGCCATGCCTGGACCTTCATCACTTATGTATTTTCAACGGTGAAGTTTCTACACCCCATATATTAAGGTGTGGAGCTCTGCTGTTCCTCATGAATTAATGCAAAGTACTATTATTTTTCTATTCAATTCAAGCTTATTCTTATTCTAAGATATTCACTCGCACTTCAACCTGATGAATGTGATGATCTGTGACACTCATCATCATTCTCACCTATGAACGCGTGCCTGACAACCACTTCCGTTCTATCTGCAATAGCTTGAGTGTGTATCTCTTAGCCTCCATTCTGAAAGATCAGAGTCTTCGTGGTATAGCCTAGAATTATTGGCCGCCATTCCTGAGATCCGGAAAGTCTAAACCTTGTCTGTGGTATTCCGAGTAGGATCTGGGAAGGGATGACTGTGACGAGCTTCAAACTCGCGAGTGTTGGGTGTAGTGACAGACGCAAAAGGATCAATGGATCCTATTCCAACATGATCGAGAACCGACAGATGATTAGCTGTGCGGTGACAGCACATTTGGACCATTTTCACTGAGAGGACAGACGGTAGCCATTGACAACGGTGATCCCCAACATACAGCTTGCCATGGAAAGGAGTATGAATGATTAGACGAAAGCAATAGGAAAGCAGAGATTCAGAAGCAATAAGCATCTCCATACGCTTATCTGAAATCCCACCAATGAATTACATAAGTATTTCTATCTTATTTTATTTATCTTTTAATTATCAAAACCTCATAACCATTTGAATCTGCCTGACTGAGATTTACAAGGATGACCATAGCTTGCTTCAAGCCGACAATCTCCGTGGGATCGACCCTTACTCACGTAAGGTTTATTACTTGGACGACCCAGTGCACTTGCTGGTTAGTTGTGCGGAGTTGTGAAAAGGAGTTGAGATTACAATCGTGCATACCAAGTTTTTGGCGCCGTTGACATCACAATTTCGTGCACCAAGTTTTTGGTGCCGTTGCCGGGGATTGTTCGTGTTTGGACAACTGACGGTTCATCTTGTTGCTCAGATTAGGTAATTTTATTTTAATTTTAAGCTTTTTGTTTTTATTGTTTTTATTTTCAAAAAATTTTCAAAAAAATAAATTATTTTATGTTCTTCAGAATTTTTAAGAATGAATTCTAGAGTTTCATGAGATATGTTGAATCCTGGCTGGCTGTTAAGCCATATCTAATCCTTTGGACCGAGGTTTCAACTATCCTTAGAAGAGCTTCTTTGTCTTTCTCAGCAATTTAGCTGTTGTATGTAATGATCTGCTAAAGCTTGGCTGGCTATTGGCCATGTCTAGAGTTTTGGACCGAAGCTTTCACTGAAAGCTTGGCTGGCTAGTAAGCCATGTCTAATTCCTGGACTGGAGCTTTAGACTAACATTGCATGATTCCTGGAATTCTTATTAAAAATTTTGAATTTCCTTATTTTCTTTTTTCAAATAATTTTCGAAAAATACAAAAAATTTAATAAAATCATAAAACCAAAAATAATTTGATGTTTCTTGTTTGAGTCTAGTGTCAATTTTTAAGTTTGGTGTCAATTGCATATTTTTAACTTTTCTTAAAATTTTCGAAAACTCATGTGTTCTTCATAATCTTCAAGTTGTTCTTGATGATTTTCTTTGTTTGATCTTTGCATTTTTATGTTTTGTGTCTTTTCTTGTTTTTATATGCATTTTCAATTTGTTAGTGTCTAAACATTGAAAATTTCTAAGTTTAGTGTCTTGCATATTTTTTTTTCTTAAAAATTTTCAAAAATAAGTTCTTGGTGTTCATCTTGACATTCAAAGTGTTCTTGGTGTTCATCTTGACATTCAAAGTGTTCTTGCATGCATCATGTGTTTTGATCTTGAATTTTCATGTTTTGAGTCATTTTGATGTTTTTCTTGTTCCTCATTAAAAATCAAAAATAAAAAAAATATCTTTCCCTTATTCTTCTCATAAATTTCAAAAATTTGGATTGACTTAGTAAAAAATTTTTAAAAATTTAGTTACTTCTTATGAGTCAAGTCAAATTTTCAATTTAAAAATTTTATCTTTTTCAAAAAATCAAATCTTTTTCAATTTTTCTTTCATATTTTCGAAAATTTCAAATTGATTTTCAAAAATATTTTTCTTATTTTGTTTCATAATTTTCGAAATAAATGCTAGCAATTAATATTTTGATTCAAAAATTTTAAGTTGTTACTTGCCTATTAAGAAAGGATCAATCTTTAAATTTTAAAATCATATCTTTTAGTTTCTTGTTAGTCAAGTAATCAACTTTAATTTCAAAATAAAATCTTTTTAAATTTTTTTTCAAATCTTTTTCAAAATAAATTTCAATCATACCTTTTTCAAAATCAATTTCAAAATCTTTTCTAACTTCTCATCTTTACAAAATTTGATTTTCAAATCTTTTTCAATTAACTACTTGACTTTTTGTTTGATTTTAAAAGTTTTCTATTTCAATCATATCTTTTTCAAAACCACCTAACTAATTTTCTCTCTCTAATTTTCGAAAACTCCTCCCCACTTTTTCAAAATTCCTTTTAATTAACTAATTGTTTTAAATTTTAATTTAATCTTATTTCTCTTTTTAATTTTCGAATTC
Source organism: Arachis ipaensis (assembly GCF_059453495.1). Taxonomy (NCBI): domain Eukaryota; kingdom Viridiplantae; phylum Streptophyta; class Magnoliopsida; order Fabales; family Fabaceae; genus Arachis; species Arachis ipaensis. Next base: position 130,361,949 of record NC_142440.1, read on the forward strand.
TAATTAATTAATTAAACAAAAACAAAAATATTTTCCTTTTGTTTCAATTTAAAATTTCAAATTCTTCCCCCTCTCATCTCTTTCTATTTATTTATTTATTTATTTACTAACACTCCTCTTCCACTCAAAATTTGAACCCCCTCTTCTTCTCTGTGTTCGAATTTTTCTCTTCTCCTTCTTCTCTTCTTCTATTCTTCTACTCACATAAAGGAATCTCTATACTGTGACATAGAGGATTCCTTTTCTTTTCTGTTCTCTTCTTTTTCATATGAGCGGGAACAGGGATAAAGACATTCTTATTGAAGCTGATCCTGAACCTGAAAGGAATCTTAAGAGGAAACTAAGAGAATCTAAAGCACAACCCTCTGGAGAGGACCTGACAGAACTTTTCGAAAAAGAAGGAGACATGGCCAAAAATAACAACAATGCCAACAATGCAAGGAAGATGCTTGGTGACTTCATTGCACCCTCTTCTGACTTCTGTGGAAGGAGCATCTCTATTTCTGCAATTGGAGCAAACAACTTTGAGTTTAAGCCTCAATTAGTTTCTCTAATGCAGCAGAATTGCAAGTATCATGGACTTCCATTGGAAGATCCTTATCAGTTTTTAGCTGAGTTCTTACAAATCTGTAACACTGTTAAGACTCATAGGATTGACCCTAAGATCTACAGGCTTATGCTTTTTCCTTTTGCTGTAAGAGATAGAGCTAGGACATGGTTGGATTCACAACCTAAGGACAGCCTGAACTCTTGGGAAAATCTGGTCAATGCCTTCGTGGCAAAGTCTTTTCCACCTCAAAAATTGAGTAAGCTTAGAGTGGAAGTCCAAACCTTCAGACAGAAGAAAGGTGAATCCCTCTATGAAGCTTGGAAAAGATACAAGCAATTGATTAGAAGGTGTCATTCTGGTATGCTTTCAGAATGGATCATCATATGCATATTCTACGATGGTCTGTCTGAACTGTCCAAGATGTCATTGGACAATTCTGCAGGTGGATCTCTTCATCTGAAGAAGACACCTAAAGAAGCTCAGGAACTCATTGAAATGGTTGCAAATAACCAATTCATGTACACTTCTGAAAGAAATCCTGTGAATAATGGGGCAACTCAGAAGAAATGAGTTCTTGAAATTGATACTTTGAATGCCATATTGGCTCAGAACAAAATATTGACTCAGTAAGTCAATATGATTTCTCAGAGTCTGAATGGATTGCAAGCTGCATCCAACAGTACTAAAGAAGCATCTTCTGAAGAAGAAGCTTATGATCCTGAGAACCCTGCAATGGCAGAGGTAAATTACATGGGAGAACCCTACGGGAACACCTATAATCCTTCATGGAGAAGTCATTCAAATTTCTCATGGAAGGACCAACAGAAGCCTCAACAAGGCTTTAATAATAATGGTAGAAGAAATAGGTTTAGCAATAGCAAGCCTTTTCCATCATCTTCTTAGCAACAGGCAGAGAATTCTGAACAGAGCCATTCTGGCCTGGCAACCATAGTCTCTGATCTATCCAAGACCACACTAAGTTTCATGAATGAAACAAGGTCCTCCATTAGAAATTTGGAGGCACAGGTGGGTCAGCTGAGTAAGAAGATTACTAAAACTCCTCCCAGTACTCTCCCAAGCAATATAGAAGAAAATCCCAAGAGAGAGTGCAAGGCCATAACCATGACCAACATGGCCGAACCTGGAGAGAGTGAGGAGGATGTGAGTCCTAGTGAGAAAAGCCTCCTGGGATGTCCTCTAGATAGAAAGGTGATGAGTTTGGAAAACTCTAAATTAATATGTGTGATGACTAAACATTATTAAAATTAATTAATTGCAAAATTATTTGATCTGAATTTTTATTCAATACATTGATGATTATAATTTTGCTGCAGGTTTAATCATGGGCCGGAAACAAATGTATTGTGCTAAGCCCAATTTACACTCAGCCTTGGTTTTATTAACAAAAATAAATGTGGCTGTTTTAATGTTACTTGGGCCCAAATAATTTTCTGCTCTAAGCCCAAGTGGGTTACATGCTTTCCACTTGCTTTATGCATGTTCCAAATTTTATCAGGAAAGCAAATGTTATTAATGGGCCAAGATCAAATATTGTTGCTACCAAGCCCAATGTTGATGAATGTTTCCATGCCTTATTCGAATCCATGAAGCAAATGAAATGCCTAAATGCTTCCAACGGATTCCACTTCATTATTTTGAAGGATTTCAAATTTAATTAATACATTGGAAACATAAGAAAGAGAGAGAAGATTGATTTGATAGCTATTATGACACTACACGCTACTCAACAAAGGGAAGTGGGAAACTTGAATTAACTTTTACATTCTCTCTCTTTGTTCATTGATTATTGTTCAAACCCATTGAATATTTTCTCTTTCTTCTCTCTCACAACTCTTTCTCTCTTCGGTCTTTACTCAGAAAATATTGGCAGCCATGGAAGCAAAAGTAAGCTACCGAGATGAAGAGAAAGCAAGCCTAAAGACCATCACAATGATGGCAAGAAAACATACTAAAATAAAAATGAGCTGTGGCTAAGATATTCACCAAATGTGGTTAGATTTGGTGAGGTTATCTTGAGTCTTTCATGCTCAAAATGGAAGAAGAAGATTCGGCCAGCTGGAGGAGATTCTTGAAGCATGGCTTGTCTTCGATTCTGCTCAACCACCACAGGAAGTAGCTAGAGTGGCGAAGTGATGGTTGAAGGCAGAGATTGAAGCAGATGAAGTCATCATCATCATGAAGCATCAAGGGCCAGAATTCCATCTTGGAGAGCAAGCCAAGGATGGAGAGCTCGGATTGATGAAGGGTGATGATCAAGAAAGGACTAGAGGTAATTGCATGTTGGTTAATGCATGGTTATCTCTTCTCTCTCTATGTGGCCGAACCGGTTTTGTTGAAGGAAGAAGATGTTGGTTCAGTTTTGGCTTCAATAAGTGGAGGCTCCCCTCTTCTATATTAAGGGTGGACAGCCACTGTTTGAAGCAAGGAGAAAAATTGAGAGTGCAAGGCACAGAGTTCTCAGAGCTACCTGAGCTAACAGTTTTCTCTTCTCCTTCAATGTATTCTGTTTTATATTTTTCTGTTTAATTTTGTCATGTCTTGAGTCTCATGGTAAAAGGCAAACAGTGAGGTTTGTAATGAAAAAGCCATAGAGCGGAAAAAGGCAGAGAGTGCAAAATTAAAAGAAAAAGCCATAGATGTCTTAGAGTTCCTTTGTTCATCTATGTTGTGTTTCATGATTCTGTGGGAATCCCCTTGTAAGTTGGGTTAGCACTTTACAAGTTGTAATTAGATTGATTATAGTGAAATTCCATCATTGTTGTGATGGAGACTGGATGTAGGCTGCACTGCACTTAGCAGCCGAACCAGGATATATCTTGGTGTGATTTTCTTCCTCTCCTACCTCATTTCTGTTTTCTACTGCACAGGAGCAAAAACAAAAAATGTCTCGTGCCAAGTGACGAGACAAAATGAAAATGTCTCGTGGCTAGGGACGAGCTAAAAACAGAAAAGTCTCCTCTGAATCCAGCAAGTGTTAGCAAAAAAAAAAAAAAAGGGGGCTAAGATTCAACCCCCCCTTCTCTTAGCCACTGAAACCATCAATTGGTATCAGAGCTTGGTCTCAAAGAGATCAAGCTTTGCAGCTTGGAGTAAAGATCCTCATGGCAGAAAACAGTGGCGCAAATGTGGTGTCTTATAATCTAACTGAAGGACAATCAAGCAACAGACCCCCTCTTTTCAATGGGAAAAACTATACCTATTGGAAGGAGAGGATGAAGATATTCGTACAAGCAGTGGATTACAGACTTTGGAAGATTATCCTCGAAGGGCCTAAATTTCCAACTACCACAAGTGCAGAAGGAGTTGTTTCTATCAAACCAGAAGCAAGATGGACCGAGGAAGATAGGAAGAAGGTGGAGTTAAATGCCAAGGCAATAAATCTGCTCAATTGTGCTATCAGCTTTGAGGAGTACCGACGGGTATCAAGATGCACAACGGCAAAGGAAATCTGGGACAAATTGCAAATCACCCATGAAGGAACCACCATTGTCAAGAAGACTCGGGCAGATATGCTAAACAGAGAATATGAAACGTTTGCAATGAAGGAAGGAGAGTCCATTGATGAAATGTTTGAACGTTTCAATGCTATCATTGTTGGCTTAGATGCTCTGGGAATTACACATTCTGATTCTGTGCTAGTGAGAAGAGTGTTGAGATGTCTCACAAAAGAGTGGGAAACTAAAGCCTTAATTATTTCTGAGAGCAGTAGCTTAGACTCTATGACTCTTGATGATTTGAGAGGAAATCTTCTTGCTTTTGAAAATACCTATTTAAAAAAGGATACAAAAAAGAAAGGAATTGCATTTTCTTCTGTGACTAACCCCCTGGATGATGAATCCAGTGATAACTCTTCTGAAAATGAGTTTGTTTTATTTGCAAAAAAATTCAGGAAAATGGCTAAGCTCAGAGGCAAAGGCAGCAGCACAAGGAAAGTGAAGAAAGACCTCAGCAAGGTAACTTGCTACAATTGCAAGGAAATGGGGCATTTCAAATCTGATTGTCCCAAGCTGAAGAAGGAGGAAAAGCCAAAAAAGGGAAAGAAGAAAGGACTGATGGCCACATGGGAAGACTTGGAGAATGATTCTAATGATGATGATGAAGAAACCGAGACCAAGTCACAAACATGTCTCATGGCAGACCACATAGATCAGGTAGTCTTTCATAACCCTAATACTGAAGATCTCCATCTTATGATAGACCACCTTTCTGAAAAAATAAGATGTTTTCTGCTGGAAAATCAAGAACTTGAACAGCAAATTACCATTCTTAAGGCCGAAAACAGTTTTCTAAAAGAAAAAGTGAGAGAGGCCGAAACTGCGTGTGATCTTGTTGAAGAAAATAAACAGTTAAGAGCCCAAGTTAGGAGCTGTGAAAGTAACCATTGTGTTCTTGCATATGTGGACTGTTTTAAACAAAATGAAGAGTTGCTTAAAAAGGTTAAAAGACTTGAGGAAGACTTGGCCAAATTTACACAAAGTTCTGAAAGTTTAAATCACATCTTGGCTAGTCAAAAACCTCTTTATGATAAGGCTGGGTTGGGGTTTCATAAATCTGAAAATTTACATTTTGAAAATATTGCTTCATCTTCTAATGACACAAGATTTCAAGATCCCACCTACTTTAACAAAAAGGCAACTCCAAGGTTTTGTAGACTATGCAATCGGAATGGACACTTTCCCATTCAATGCTTTTTCGGTGAAAGAATGGTTGGTGACAAAGTTTATAAAATTGTTTTTGATTACAATGGCTTAGGACATAGAAGATGGTTTAACGTAAAAGGATCCAAAAAGATTTGGATACCTAAGGTTACTTAAGCATTGTTTTGTAGGTGTGCCTAGCATCCAAAAGGAAGGAAAATGTGTGGTATATGGACAGCGGATGCTCTAGGCATATGACCGGAAAGGCAACCTTCTTCATAAAGCTTGATGACTATGATGGAGGACTTGTCACTTTCGGTGATGATGCAAAAGGAAAAATTGTGGCTGTTGGGAAAGTTGGTAAAAACTTTTCTTCTTGTATAAATGATGTTCTCCTTGTACATGGCTTGAAACATAATTTGCTTAGTGTTAGTCAACTTTGTGATTTGGGTTTTGAAGTTATTTTTAAGAAATCTGTTTGTTTAGTTGTGTGTGAAAAAACTGGGAATGTTCTTTTTGAAACTAAAAGATGCAACAATGTGTATGGATTAACTCTTGAGGATTTAAAGGAACAAAATGTAACATGCTTCACATCTTTTGAATCTGAAAAATGGCTTTGGCATAGAAAGTTGGGACATGCTAGCATGTATCAAATCTCTAAGCTAGTTAAAAGAAATTTGGTTAGAGGGATTCCAAACATCAAGTTTGATAAGGATCTTACTTGTGACGCTTGTCAATTGGGCAAACAAGTAAAATCCTCTTTTAAATCAAAAGATGGAATATCAACCAAACGGCCATTGGAAATGTTACATATTGATCTTTTTGGTCCTACTAGAACTCAAAGTTTAGGAGGTAAACATTATGGTCTTGTGGTGGTAGATGATTACTCTAGATTTGGTTGGGTACTTTTCCTTGCTCATAAGAATGATGCCTTTTATGCTTTTTCCACCCTTTGTAAGAAAATTCAAAATGAAAAGGATTTAAAAATTGCCCATTTAAGAAGTGATCATGGAAGAGAATTTGAAAATCAAGATTTTGAAAAATTCTGTGATGACTTAGGGATTTCTCACAATTTTTCATGTCCTAGAACCCCCCAACAAAATGGAGTGGTTGAAAGAAGGAATAGAAGCCTTCAAGAAATGACTAGGGCTATGTTGTGTGAGAGTGAAATTCCTAAATTCTTATGGGCTGAAGCTGTGAACACAGCATGTTATATTTTGAATAGAACAATCATTAGAAAAGGGTTAAAGAAAACACCTTATGAGCTATGGAAAGGAACCCCTCCAAATCTTAAGTATTTTCATGTTTTTGGATGCAAATGTTTTGTGCTTAATAATAAAGAAAATCTTGGAAAGTTTGATCCAAAATCCTATGAAGGAATGTTTGTTGGATACTCCACCACAAGCAAGGCCTATAGAGTTTATCTCAAGGAGCATAGGACAATAGAGGAATCCATACATGTTACTTTTTGTGATTCTAACTTAATTCCCAGTATTGTGAAGGATATTGATTCAGATTGTGAAGAGGCTGGAACAAGTAAAGAAAACCCCAAATCTGTTCAAAGTGAAGAATCTGTCAGCCCGGTTTTGTCTCGTCAGATTGGAGGAGACATTTCCATTTTGTCTCCTGAACAGGCACGAGCAACTGAAACAGTGAGACCACCAGAAGATCATCAAAGTACTACACCCATCCGAAAGCCTAGAGAATGGAAATCTATGAGGGGTTATCCTCATGATTTCATCATTGGTGATCCCTCTCATGGTGTAACAACAAGATCATCCACCAAAAGGCAAGCCGAACCTAGCAATCTTGCTCTCTTGTCTCAAATAGAGCCCAACAATGTCAAACAAGCTCTTGAGGATCCATCATGGGTTAAAGCAATGCAAGAAGAGCTTGCTCAATTTGACAAGAATGAGGTTTGGACACTAGTACCTCATCCGGATGGTAAGAAAGTTACCGGTACTAAGTGGGTATTTAAAAATAAACTTGGTGAGGATGGACAAGTTGTTCGGAACAAGGCTAGATTAGTGGCCCAAGGTTACGATCAAGAAGAGGGTATAGATTTTGATGAGTCTTTTGCTCCGGTAGCTAGAATGGAAGCAATTAGATTGCTTCTTGCCTATGCCGCCCATAAAGGTTTCAAAATGTTTCAAATGGATGTTAAGTGTGCTTTCCTTAATGGCTTTATTGATAGAGAAGTGTATGTGGCACAACCCCCCGGTTTTGAACAAAAAGAGTTTCCAAATCATGTTTTCAAATTAACTAAGGCTCTTTATGGTCTTAGACAAGCTCCAAGAGCTTGGTATGAAAGGCTTAGTGCCTTCTTGTTGGAAAATCAATTTCAAAGGGGAACCACCGACACTACTTTATTTATCAAAGCATCTAATGATGACATGCTTCTTGTTCAAGTTTATGTTGATGACATTGTATTTGGATCGGCCAACATTTCCTTGTGTGAAGAGTTTGGAAAACTCATGACTAGTGAGTTTGAAATGAGTTTAATGGGAGAGCTTACCTTCTTTCTTGGCCTCCAAATTAAACAAACTCCTAGTGGTACTTTTATTTACCAAGGAAAGTATGCAAAAGAACTTATCAAAAAGTTTGGCCTAGAAAATTCCAAAGCAATGAGTACACCAATGCATCCCAACACAAAACTTGAAAAGGATGATGATGGTCAAGATGTGGATGAAACAAGGTATAGAGGAATGATAGGTTCACTCATGTACCTTACCTCCTCTAGACCGGATATTGTTCAAAGTGTGGGTGTATGTTCAAGATTTCAATCTCACCCAAAAGAATCCCATCTTACGGCTGTTAAACGCATCATTAGATACATTAAGGGAACTTGTGATTATGGCTTGTGGTATCCTAAATCTGATGAATTTTGTGCAGTAGGGTTTTGTGATGCAGATTATGCGGGAGATAGAGTGGATAGAAGAAGCACGTCCGGCATGTGTTGCTTCCTTGGAAGCTCACTCAACATGTGGTCAAGCAAGAAACAAGCCACAGTGGCTCTATCCACAGCTGAAGCTGAATACATTTCCGCATCTGCATGTTGCACTCAATTAATTTGGTTAAAAACACAATTAGAAGATTACAAATTAAAAATCAATAGTATTCCTTTATTTTGTGACAATATGAGTGCCATAAACATTTCAAAGAATCCTGTTCTGCACTCAAGAACAAAGCACATTGAGATAAAATATCATTTTATTAGGGAACATGTGCAAAAGGGTACTATTGATATTCAATTTGTAAAATCTGAAGACCAAATTGCTGATATTTTTACAAAACCTCTCTGTGAAGACAGATTCTGCACCTTAAGAAAAAGTTTGGGAATGTTTGATTTAAGTTTCATTGAAAATTTGTGAATATGTGACTCTGTTCAGTTTTGCTCGTAGGTTTGGACGAGATAAAAACGCAAGCTTGATAGAGGAGCTCTGTTCAAGGGGGAGGCAACACAAATTTAAATTCTCCTGGGCCCCACCTAATAAATTCTGACCCCACCATGGCAGTTTAGTTAGTTATTCCTTGAAAAATAAAAATCACAAAATCTCTTAGATTGTCTTTTCAAATCTAGTTGGAAGATACATGTTGTCAAATCATATCTTTTCCTTCCAACTAAATCCCTTGATTCAAGGAAAAACTCCCTCTTTATCACTTTTTGAAACTCCCATTTGGATAATAACCGTGCCATTATGGTCATTAACCTCCCATCATCTCTCTCCAATCCTCATTTATTGCACCTCTAACCTCCTTTCATCCTCCTCTCATTCAGCCCTCACCCCTTCATATTCAACCCCTCATTCATCCACCATGAAAAAGAAAACCGCTGTTAGGCGAAGTAGCCGAACCCCCATTCCAAAAAACCCACCTTTCTCATCACCTCCAACCCATACACATATCCATCTCCATTCTACCTCATCCTCTACTCAGTCACCTCCCTCCAAGAAAACCGAAACCATGCGCCGAAAGGTTATTGCTCAGAAAACTTCAGGGAGAGGCAAGACAGGGAAGAACAAGCAACCAAGTGTTGAAGAAGATGAAGAAACATCACATACTACTCCACCTCCATCACCACCAAAAAGAACTACCCCTCATGCAAAAAGCTCCCAAAAGAAACAGAAAACCTTTGCTCTGCATGACACAAGCGAACCCCCCAATCTGGAATCTCTAGAGTTCAAAAACAAATTCCACAAAACTCATTCACATTTTGATCCTTCTCGCTTCCACTCATGTGCATTCTATGAATTTCACAAAGATGTTCTTCTGCAGCGCAATCTCTGCCCCTCTTACTTGGTGAACCTTCCAAATCTTGCCACCAAAGGAATGAACTTTTCGTCTCTGTTTGATGCTCTGAAATGGACTCCTCTGACTCACATTCAGAAATTGGTATACCCGGGGCTGGTCCGGGAATTTTATGCAAACATGCGCTTGATTGGTGGGTCAATCCACTCTTATGTCAAGCGTGTTTACATAACACTCACTCCTCAAACCATTGGTGCTGCCCTTGGGTATGAAGATGAGGGACCAAAGGTTTATATGGTTGATAAATGGGATGATCAAGTGGGAGTTACTCAACAAACTGTAATGCGACACATCTGTGCCAACCTGTCCGGGCTTGATGGATTAATCCCAACTCACAAATCCCTCGGCCCAGAGAACTCTCTGTTACACCGTATCATCACTCATATCATCACTCCTCAAAGTGGTTCTCATCATAGAGTAACAGTTTCTGACTCTATCATCCTCTTTGCTCTTATTACTTCCACTCCAATTTCATTTGCTTATATTATGACACGTCATATGTGGGAAGCAGTAAGAAGCACAAAAAAAAGGCTAATCTTCCTTATGGCATGTTTCTTACATGTATATTCGAATATTTTAAGGTTGATTTGTCTAATGAATCTGTTGAGAACAAAGTGTCACAGATTAAAGGAGGAGGAGTTTCGAACAAGAAAAGCAAGCAGTCTGTTGCCTCCGAACCCTCTCTAAGCGATTTGGAAAGCCACCCTGAACCCTCAAAGGTCACGGCATCCATCAGGGAGGCTCTCAGTGAATTCCGCAATATGTCCAAATTGATGCTAAAGTCAAGCAAGGCTGCCCGAAAATTGGCATATGCAAATGAGAAAGCCTGGACGAAGTGCTATGAAAGGGTCGGTTTCATGATTCAAACCTTTGATGATGAAATGGGAACAGGAGATTCTGAAGATGATTCTGGTTCTGAGTTCAATGTTTCTGATAATTAGTGACTATTCCTCTACTTTTATTTGATATTGGCAACAATAGGCTCAATCCTTCTTTTGTTTTTTTGTAAAGGCATGACTTGATACTCCCTGCCGTATGATACTCTGAACAATTACTGCTTTGTTATAAATATTATGTATTGCTCATGTCTCTTGTTGCAGGTTTTTATGCCCCTTGATGCCAAAAGGGGGAGGAAATTTAGATTCCAAAATTGAAATTGGAATAAAACAGGGGCTGGAAAAACAGGGGACAAGGGTTGAAATTTTCAAATTGAAAATTCATGACTATCCTTGTTCAAAGAATGCATTTGTTCTATTATGATCCTTGATGTATGAACTGCATTTGGTGTTTGATTTATGGTGATGCCTGGCTGATGGTTCATATTTGACAAACTTGTTGGTTTGAAAATTTATTTTTGGCAGTTCCTTTAAACTGTGTTATCTAACATCTGCCATGCTTTGATGTGCTATTATGTGTTTCAAAAATATTTTCCTTATTTTGAATGACATTGCTCTGATATCTGGACTGGAAAATATTTGGAAATTTTCTGAACAACACTGGTTTGTGTTCTGTTGATATGTGTACGTTTGAGCAGAAAATCAAATTATTGATAACAAATGAGTTTTGATTATCATCCAACTCTGCTCATAAATCAAGCATTTAGCATCATGTAATAAATATGCTAAATAACATTGTTATTTGAAGCTTGATTAAAATTGTTACAGGTTAATGCTTCCCTTGGTAAAAACAGCATATATTAAGGGGGAGCAATGTGACAATTTGAAAGGGGGAGAAATACAAATTTAAAGGGAGTACTCTTACTCAATTTTAAATTTCTTTCCATTTCAATTTTAATATTGTTTGTCATCAAGGGGGAGATTGATGAGTTTGGAAAACTCTAAATTAATATGTGTGATGACTAAACATTATTAAAATTAATTAATTGCAAAATTATTTGATCTGAATTTTTATTCAATACATTGATGATTATAATTTTGCTGCAGGTTTAATCATGGGCCGGAAACAAATGTATTGTGCTAAGCCCAATTTACACTCAGCCTTGGTTTTATTAACAAAAATAAATGTGGCTGTTTTAATGTTACTTGGGCCCAAATAATTTTCTGCTCTAAGCCCAAGTGGGTTACATGCTTTCCACTTGCTTTATGCATGTTCCAAATTTTATCAGGAAAGCAAATGTTATTAATGGGCCAAGATCAAATATTGTTGCTACCAAGCCCAATGTTGATGAATGTTTCCATGCCTTATTCGAATCCATGAAGCAAATGAAATGCCTAAATGCTTCCAACGGATTCCACTTCATTATTTTGAAGGATTTCAAATTTAATTAATACATTGGAAACATAAGAAAGAGAGAGAAGATTGATTTGATAGCTATTATGACACTACACGCTACTCAACAAAGGGAAGTGGGAAACTTGAATTAACTTTTACATTCTCTCTCTTTGTTCATTGATTATTGTTCAAACCCATTGAATATTTTCTCTTTCTTCTCTCTCACAACTCTTTCTCTCTTCGGTCTTTACTCAGAAAATATTGGCAGCCATGGAAGCAAAAGTAAGCTACCGAGATGAAGAGAAAGCAAGCCTAAAGACCATCACAATGATGGCAAGAAAACATACTAAAATAAAAATGAGCTGTGGCTAAGATATTCACCAAATGTGGTTAGATTTGGTGAGGTTATCTTGAGTCTTTCATGCTCAAAATGGAAGAAGAAGATTCGGCCAGCTGGAGGAGATTCTTGAAGCATGGCTTGTCTTCGATTCTGCTCAACCACCACAGGAAGTAGCTAGAGTGGCGAAGTGATGGTTGAAGGCAGAGATTGAAGCAGATGAAGTCATCATCATCATGAAGCATCAAGGGCCAGAATTCCATCTTGGAGAGCAAGCCAAGGATGGAGAGCTCGGATTGATGAAGGGTGATGATCAAGAAAGGACTAGAGGTAATTGCATGTTGGTTAATGCATGGTTATCTCTTCTCTCTCTATGTGGCCGAACCGGTTTTGTTGAAGGAAGAAGATGTTGGTTCAGTTTTGGCTTCAATAAGTGGAGGCTCCCCTCTTCTATATTAAGGGTGGACAGCCACTGTTTGAAGCAAGGAGAAAAATTGAGAGTGCAAGGCACAGAGTTCTCAGAGCTACCTGAGCTAACAGTTTTCTCTTCTCCTTCAATGTATTCTGTTTTATATTTTTCTGTTTAATTTTGTCATGTCTTGAGTCTCATGGTAAAAGGCAAACAGTGAGGTTTGTAATGAAAAAGCCATAGAGCGGAAAAAGGCAGAGAGTGCAAAATTAAAAGAAAAAGCCATAGATGTCTTAGAGTTCCTTTGTTCATCTATGTTGTGTTTCATGATTCTGTGGGAATCCCCTTGTAAGTTGGGTTAGCACTTTACAAGTTGTAATCAGATTGATTATAGTGAAATTCCATCATTGTTGTGATGGAGACTGGATGTAGGCTGCACTGCACTTAGCAGCCGAACCAGGATATATCTTGGTGTGATTTTCTTCCTCTCCTACCTCATTTCTGTTTTCTACTGCACAGGAGCAAAAACAAAAAATGTCTCGTGCCAAGTGACGAGACAAAATGAAAATGTCTCGTGGCTAGGGACGAGCTAAAAACAGAAAAGTCTCCTCTGAATCCAGCAAGTGTTAGCAAAAAAAAAAAAAAGGGGGCTAAGATTCAACCCCCCCTTCTCTTAGCCACTGAAACCATCAAAAGGAGTTTCCCTTTGAGGAACCATAGGAATCTTTGGCTCATACACAGACCATAGAGATTCCATTGAACTTCCTTCTGCCATTCATGAGCTCTGATGAATATTCTTCCTCTGAAGAGGATGAAGACATCACTGAAGAGCAAGTTGCTAAATATCTAGGAGCAATCATGAACCTGAATGCCAAGTTATTTGGTACTGAGACTAGGGAGGATGAACCCCCCTTGTTCACCAATGAACTGAATGCATTAATGAGGCAGACATTACCTCAGAAGAAACCGGATCCCGAAAAATTCTTCATACCTTGTACCATAGGCACCATGACCTTTGAGAAGGCTCTGTGTGACCTGGGGTCAGGGATAAACCTCATGCCCCTCTCTGTAATGGAGAAACTGGGAATCTTTGAGGTACAAGCTGCAAGAATCTCACTAGAGATGGTAGACAAATCAATGAAACAGGCTTATGGACTAGTAGAGGACGTGCTAGTGAAGGTTGAAGGCCTTTACATCCCTGCTGACTTCATAATCCTAGACACTGGGAAGGATGAGAATGAATCCATCATCCTTGGCAGACCCTTCCTAGCCACAGCAAAAGCTGTGATTGATGTTGACAGAGGACAGTTGGTCCTTCAGTTAAATGAGGACTACCTTGTATTTAAGACTCAAGGTTCTCCTTCTGTAACCATGGAGAGGAAGCATAAAAAGCTTCTCTCAATACAGAGTCAAACAAAACCCCAATATTCAAACTCTAAGTTTGGTGATGGGAGGCCATAACCAAACTCTAAGTTTGGTGTTGAGAGGCCATAACCAAACTCTAAGTTTGGTGTTGAGAGGCCCCAACCCTGCTCTGATTATCTGTGAGGCTCCATGAGAGCTCACTGTCAAGCTATTGATATTAAAGAAGTGCTTATTGGGAGGCAACCCAATATTATTTAATTATATCTATTTATTTTCCATTGTTATTTTATGTTTTCTGTAGGTTGATGATCATGTGAAGTCACAAAAACAACTAAAAAATCAAAAATAGAATGAAAAACAGTATTAAAAATAGCTCACCCTGGAGGAAGAGCTTACTGGTGTTTAAACGCCGGTAAGAAGCATCAGACTGGTGTTTAACGCCAGAAAGAAGCATCAAGCTGGCGTTAAACGCCAGAAACAAGCTACAGTCTGGCGTTTAACTCCAGAAACAAGCACCAACTTGGCGTTAAATGCCAATAAAGGGAGAAAAGCTGGCGTTTAACGCCAGAAACAAGCAACAGTCTGGCGTTAAACGCCAGGATTGCACTCTAAGGGCATTTTTGAATGCCTCAATGGAGCAGGGATGCTAAGTCCTTGACCCCTCAGGATCTGTGGACCCCATAGGATCCCCACCTACCCCACCTCTTCTCTCTCTCTTCTTCACATCTTTTCATAACACTCTTCCCCAAATACCCTTCACCAATCACCTCCATATCTCTTCCCAAATACCCTTCACCAATCACCTCATTCACTTTCCCAAAAACCCCACCTACCTCCAAATTCAAAATCCTTTCCCTCCCAAACCCAACCCTAATACACGAAACCTAACCCTCCCCCCACCCCTATATAAACCCCTTGGCCAAACCACATATCTCCCTCAATCTCCTCTATTTTCTTCTTCTTCTACTACTTTCTTTCTTCTTTTGCTTCAGGACGAGCAAACCTTCTAAGTTTGATGTGGTAAAAGCATTGTTTTTTGTTTTTCCATAACCACTAATGGCACCTAAGGCCGGAGAAACCTCTAGAAAGAGGAAAGAGAAGGCAATTGCTTCCACCTCCGAGTCATGGAAGATGGAGAGTTTCATCTCAAAAGCCCATCACTAAGAAGAGGATGGAGCAAACAAGAGAGCCCACTCATAGACCTCAACAAGAGCATGAGGAAATTTCTCATCATGAAATCCCTGAGATGCCTCAAGGGATGCACTTTCCTCCACAAAACTATTGGGAGCAAATTAGCACCTCCCTAGGAGAATTAAGTTCCAACATGGGACAACAAAGGGTGGAGCACCAAGAGCATTCCATCCTCCTCCATGAAATTAGAGAAGATCAAAGAGCTATGAGGGAGGAGCAACAAAGGCAAGGAAGAGACATTGAGGAGCTAAAGCACTCCATAAGATCTTCAAGAGGAAGAACTAGCCGCCATCACTAAGGTGGACCCGTTCTTTAATTTCCTTGTTCTTTATTTTTCTATTTTTCGTTTACTATGCTTTATGTTTATTTATGTTTGTGTCTTTATTACATGATCACTATGAATGTCCTATGAATCCATCACCTTTCTTCAAGAGGAAGAACTAGCCGCCATCACTAAGGTGGACCCGTTCTTTAATTTCCTTGTTCTTTATTTTTCTATTTTTCGTTTACTATGCTTTATGTTTATTTATGTTTGTGTCTTTATTACATGATCACTATGAATGTCCTATGAATCCATCACCTTTCTTCAAGAGGAAGAACTAGCCGCCATCACTAAGGTGGACCCGTTCTTTAATTTCCTTGTTCTTTATTTTTCTATTTTTCGTTTACTATGCTTTATGTTTATTTATGTTTGTGTCTTTATTACATGATCACTATGAATGTCCTATGAATCCATCACCTTTCTTAAATGAAAAATGTTTTAATTACAAAAGAACAAGAAGTACATGAATTTCGAATTCATTCTTGAAATTAGTTTAATTATTTTGATGTGGTGTCAATACTTTTTGTTTTCTGAATGAATGCTTGAACAGTACATATTTTTGAATTTGTTGTTTATGAATGTTAAAATTATTGGCTCTTGAAAGAATAATGAAAAAGGAGAAATGTTATTGATAATTTGAAAAATCATAAAATTGATTCTTGAAGCAAGAAAAAGCAGTGAAGAACAAAGCTTGTGAAAAAAATGGCGAAAATAAAAGAAAAAGAAAAAGCAAGCAGAAAAAGCCAAGAGCTCTTTAAACCAAAAAGGCAAGAGCAAAAAGCCAGTAACCCTTTAAGTTAAAAGGCAAGAGTAAAAAGGATCCAAGGCTTTGAGCATCAGTGGATAGGAGGGCCTAAAGAAATAAAATCTTGGCCTAAGCGGCTAAACCAAGCTGTCCCTAACCATGTGCTTGTGGCGTGAAGGTGTCAAGTAAAAAATTTGAGACTGAGCGGTTAAAGTCGTGATCCAAAGCAAAAAGAGTGTGCTTAAGAACCCTGGACACCTCTAATTGGGGACTCTAGCAAAGCTGAGTCACAATCTGAAAAGGTAATAAGTTTGACCTATACCTACTTACCTACTATTGGATTTGAACCAATGACTACCGACTCCTCATTGATGTATTGTTTTCATCGAGATCGAATCTAAATAAAATTAAATCACAATGTAATTTTCTTGTTTCTGAATGGGCTTCTTCAATTCTTTTCTTTTAGGTTTCTGTTATGAATCGGGAATAGAACCAATGGGTGATGCTTGGTTACAATTTTGAATCCGCAGTTTTGTGTCTGTGGCATTTATGTATTCGGTGGTAATACTGGAAAACAAAGTGCTTAGGGCCACGACCAAGACTCATAAAGTAGCTGTGTTCAAGAATCAACATACTGAACTAGGAGAATCAATAACACTATCTAAATTGTGAGTTCCTATAGATGCCAATCATTCTGAACTTCAAAGGATAAAGTGAGATGCCAAAATTGTTCAGAGGCAAAAAGCTACTAGTCCCGCTCATCTAATTGGAGCTAAGTTTCATTGATATTTTGGAATTTATAGTATATCCTCTTCTTTTTATCCTATTTGATTTTCAGTTGCTTGGGGACAAGCAACAATTTAAGTTTGGTGTTGTGATGAGCGGATAATTTATAGGCTTTTTGGCACTATTTTTAGGTAGTTTTTAGTATGTTTTAATTACTTTTTACTATGTTTTTATTAGTTTTTATGCAAAAATTACATTTCTAGACTTTACTATGAGTTTGTATGTTTTTCTGTGATTTTAGGTATTTTCTGGCTGAAATTGAGGGACTTGAGCAAAAATCTGATTCAGAGGCTGAAAAAGGACTGCAGATGCTGTTGGATTCTGACCTCCCTGCACTCGAAATGGATTTTCTGGAGCTACATAAACCCAATTGGCGCACTCTTAATTGCGTTGCAAATTATACATCTAGGGCTTTCCAGCAATATATAATAGTTCATACTTTGCTCGAGTTTTGACGACGCAAACTGGCGTTCAAATGCCAACTTCCTGCCCTATTCTGAAGTTAAACGCCAGAAACAGGTTACAAACTAGAGTTAAACGCCACAAACAGGCTGCAACCGAGCGTTTAACTCCAAGAGAAGTCTCTACATGTGTAAAGCTCAATGCTCAGCGCAAACACACACCAAGTGGGCCCGGAAGTGGATTTCTGCATCATTTACTCATTTCTGTAACCCTAGGTTACTAGTCTAGTATATAAACTACTTTTAGAGATTTATTTTATATCTTTGATCAGTTCTATGCTATCATAGATCATATTGTACATGTTTGGAGGCTGGCCATTCGGCCATGCCTGGACCTTCATCACTTATGTATTTTCAACGGTAGAGTTTCTACACCCCATAGATTAAGGTGTGGAGCTCTGCTGTTCCTCATGAATTAATGCAAAGTACTATTATTTTCCTATTTAATTCAAGCTTATTCTTATTCTAAGATATTCACTCGTACTTCAACCTGATGAATGTGATGATCCGTGACACTCATCATCATTCTCACCTATGAACGCGTGCCTGACAACCACTTCCGTTCTATCTGCAATAGCTTGAGTGTGTATCTCTTAGCCTCCATTCCGGAAGATCGGAGTCTTTATGGTATAGGCTAGATTTATTGACGGCCATTCTTGAGATCCGGAAAGTCTAAACCTTGTCTGTGGTATTCCGAGTAGGATTTAGGAAGGGATGACTGTGACGAGCTTCAAACTCGCCAGTGTTGGGTGTAGTGATAGCGCAAAAGGATCAATGGATCCTATTCCAACATGATCGAGAACCGACAGATGATTAGCCGTGCGGTGACAGCTTATTTGGACCATTTCCACTGAGAGAACGGACGGTAGCCATTGACAACGGTGATCCCTCAACATACAGCTTGCCATGGAAAGGAGTATGAATGATTAGACGAAAGCAATAGGAAAGCAGAGATTCAGAAGCAATAAGCATCTCCATACGCTTATCTGAAATCCCACCAATGAATTACATAAGTATTTCTATCTTATTTTATTTATCTTTTAATTATCAAAACCTCATAACCATTTGAATCTGCCTGACTGAGATTTACAAGGATGACCATAGCTTGCTTCAAGCCGACAATCTCCGTGGGATCGACCCTTACTCACGTAAGGTTTATTACTTGGATGACCCAGTGCACTTGCTGGTTAGTTGTGCAGAGTTGTGAAAAGGAGTTGAGATTACAATCGTGCGTACCAAGTTTTTGGTGCCATTGAGATCACAATTTCGTGCAGCACGGAGGCAAAAGAATTCAACAAGATACTAGAGATGAATAACCAAAGAATGTAGACTCAATACCAGTATTTAAATATCAATTGTTGTTTCTTGGCGACTCTTGACTTTCATGAATGGTGGTCAAAGTATTTTTCTATTCATTGTACATCTATCGATCAAGCCATTCGAATATGGTTTTTCCTACTACGCACATAGCGTCAAAGAAAACCAAAGGTGAATATATAAAAGAATTCTTTAATCTTTTCAAGTACTTTGTACTTCTTTAGGCATCATTTCGATACTCGACTTACCTTGCCTTTAATTTCTCTAGTTACTCAACAAACACCTAACACTCAAGTTACTGTAGACCCACAACCAGTTGAGAAAAACTTAGATACTGATAAGGATGCAACACCTAAGAAAAAAAAACAAACAAAGAAGAGGTCAAAGTAGAGGGAGGTCGAATGATGCAACCCTTACTTCAAAGAAGTGTGGTCCTATTGATATTCTGATGAGAGCTAAAACACCAAAGCTTTAAAAGGTTCGACCTGCAACTCAAAAATTTCACATTATACTTGCAATTTTATTTTTGTTTTTTCTAATATATTGTAGTCGAAGAAATCCTAGACAGAGACTTCTCTCGAGTTGCTAACATCAGCATCCTTTTGATCAAGAAGTGGATCAACCAGTTTATGTTGAAATAGAATTCCTTTAGCCTAGTCAGATTGTTAGTCTATCTACTCCTGTTCCGACTCCGACTCAAAATCCATCATCGATACCAACATCTCATATTTCGACCTCTTTTCCACTGGTACTTCTTTTGTTTAGATTTTCAATGTTAAATTCTTTTCGACTGCCACCTAATCCTTATGTTTTTGCCCTTCTCAAATTCACTATATGCCTTTTCCTAGTGACGTTGGAGCTCATCAAGAATCTAGGCTTGCATATGGATCAAGATCGACTACTGCAACTATCACCATTGTTCCTAGACATTCGACACAGAAATTCGTCGAACTATTGACATAGAAATTCATCGACAAAGACACTACTCCCATACTGTCAACACAGAAATTTGTCAATCAAGATACGGAACCACCATTTAATATTCCTTCTCTAGAAATTGGAAATTTGAATTTTGATGACATCAACTTTGACCTGGAAAATATATTATCTGAAGCTCGACATGTTTATTTCTCTGAAGGAACTATGGCGTTGTCTTCTGGTCTAGAATTGAGCATTGTTATCCCTCAAGTTGAGAAGTTAACTCTAGCAATGTCGATCAAAGATGAAGAGGTTATAGAATAAGTTACTTCCCCTGTGCGCATGGGTCCAAATCCTCAAGTTGTCAATAGAATCAATATTGTTCTTGATTGTTTGAACCCATTAAGGTTATTGATGATAATACTGTCCTAAAAGCTCACCTTACTAATGCCCTTGCCTTCCTCAATCAACATATTTTCTCCAACATGCATTTAGCTCTTGGCTCATTTATTGAGGATGTCTCTTCCCACTTCTCTAGAATTCATGATGCTGACCAAGAACTGAACAAGTCACTTGAGACTTTAGCCGACTATGATACTCAGCTGGAAAAATATAACACGGTGAAGTCTCAGGTCACAGAGGTTTTGTTGGAGGGTTGGGCAAAAGAACGACAAATGGTGTCGAAGATTGTATATATATATATATATATATATATATAAAATATCCAAAAGAGAACTAGCCGCAACCCGTGAAGTTTAGGCCGACTAGTTTAAACAAAATATATATATCAGAATTTTGATAATAAAATAGATATGTCTTATCTCTCAAAGTTTTCAAGTACAAAAGCCTCTAAGGAAACCATATACAAAAATGGAGAGATACTACAACAAAATAAAACAAAAGTAAAACTGAACCATCATCCGCTCTGTCACCATCTACAAACTCACCGATGTGGGTCGCGACCTGCATCTGAAAAACAACAACAATATATAGTGCCCAATAAATAAGTTATAAGGTTCTGAGAAGCCAAAGGCAATCCTAGAAGTTATCATGAGCATATAAATTCAAAACTTATAAGTATATGTACTAAAACCATCAATAGGATATCTATCTTAAAGGATTTCTATTCTACGTTCACCACTATCCCAAGACCTTTGCCAACCTATCCTCCACGCGATCCCATCACCACCACCTACCGAACCTCCTCAAATCCAGCAAAACACAAGTAATGCATACAAGTAAAACACAAGAAGAGCTCATATACAACAAGTAATTCATTTAGCAATTAGACATATTATTTATTTAGGAATAATATAATTAATCAAAGCAAGCAAACACATAAAAAATGTATATGATGAATGCCTGTCCTATTTGCTATGATATCACTTGTTGGTTCATTGCCAACCCGACAGATCCACATGGGATGTCGCCTTTTTGCCATGCCCCTAGGATATAGTGCCTGATTCACTTTGTGCACCCCTGGGATATAGTGCCCGACTCACTCTTTTGCGCACCCCTGGGATATAGTGTCTGACTCACTTTTTCGGGTTATCGTGTCCGAGTTCACTCTTATGGTAGGAAAGGTTATATGAGCAAGAGGCTGCCTCAGTCCTCATATCTCAACGTAGGCGAGAGACTGCCACAGCCCCTACGCTGCCGCCGCAACCTCGACAAGTGGGATCCAACCTCTATCCTTGCCAGGCGCATAGTGTCTTACCAATCATAACATATCAATAATGTGTTACCTAATCTCAGTGATCATGTTTACCTTTATGAAATTCACCATTCTCAACCTTTAGTTCATCATTCATATTTATTTCTCATTTACCATCAATATATCATTCTGTCAATCTGCTCTAATAAACCCCTGCATAGAACTTCCCAAACCTAGGCTAAAGTCTCTAGATTTAAACTGAAAATAACCTCTTTAATTCACCCAATACTCTCTCTTTTGTCCCAAAGCTTAAACACTAGCTAGAATATCTTAAAAAAGTGTTGCGGAGGTTAAGAAAGCAAGAGGAAAGGTTTAAAACTCAAAAATCACAATTTCAACAAAACAGGGGGTCATTCGTACGCATGCCCATGTCCGCGTATGTATGAGTGTTAAAATAGTATTGTCACGTACGCATGCACCATCTGCATACACGAGTTATGGGGCATAGATTGGTGCTCGTGTACGCATGCCCTCGGTCGCGTACGCATGAGCACTAGCAAAAGTCCATTCTCTCGTACGCATGGTACTATCTGCGTACGCATGTCTCAATTTTTCAAAAAAAGCTATTTTATTGCAGAATTTAGTTTTTTACACCAAACTTCAAACGCACATAACTTCTTCGTTAAAAATTATTTTTCATCTGTTCTTTGAACGACATAAATTACACGGACCCAATTTTCATTCAGAACAAGTTTCATAAAATTTGAGGGTGGGGATACCAAGTTATGGCCCGTTGAAATTCGTCAAAAATAGGTTTTGACCAAAATTTGAAAAGTCCTCCAGTTTTCAAAATACTAAAACTGAAACACAATTTTACCATACCGAATCAATACCCACAATACTCCTCAATCATTTCTCCAGTATTCAATCACCTTTCATTCAATTCTCACCTTATCAATTCATTCAACAATTTCTAATCCAACCTACATCACATCAATGCTCATCGTTTTCATCAATCCTCATCAACGCATATATATATATATAGGGGATACCAAGTTATGACCCGTTGAAGTTCGTCAAAAATAGATTTTGACCAAAATTTGAAAAGTCCTCCAGTTTTCAAAATACTAAAACTGAAACACAATTTTACCATACCGAATCAATACCCACAATACTCCTCAATCATTTCTCCAGTATTCAATCACCTAAATCATTCAATTCTCACCTTATCAATTCATTCAACAATTTCTAATCCAACCTAAATCACATCAATTCTCATCGTTTTCATCAATCCTCATCAACGCATATATATATATATATATATATATATATATATATATATATATATAT
This sequence comes from Arachis ipaensis, assembly GCF_059453495.1. Taxonomy (NCBI): domain Eukaryota; kingdom Viridiplantae; phylum Streptophyta; class Magnoliopsida; order Fabales; family Fabaceae; genus Arachis; species Arachis ipaensis. The sequence goes on from NC_142440.1 coordinate 130,384,552, forward strand.
ATATATATATATATATCATTCATAATTCCAAAAATCATCGATTTTACACATGTCAAACCTCCTCAATCATCACAACATTTACATGCTCATATCAAATTTTTCATTCAAATACTCGTATTATCACCCATATCATCATAACAAGCTCAAGCATACACATTCACACCTGCACCAACCAAGCTACATCCACAATACTCAACATCAATTCAATCATTCATACAAATTCAACCTATCTTAAGGCAACTAGCCTAAGTTTCACACAACATTATATATTAACTAAAGAAAATCAAAATTATATCTTGGCCAATTTTTTCCAAGCTTGAAACACCAAAACTCAGCCACCAAGTTTAATCCAAACACTCCAATCCACCAAATCAACTCTAGTCAACAAGAAATCAAGCTAGTTCATATAAATTACCAAAATGAATACTAGGAATCACATATATGATAAACCACAAGGGTATAGATTTTTTTTACTTTATCTAACGCTAATTTGCACCTAAACCACCAAAAATATAAGATTTCTTCAAAACCCATAGCCAAAAATGTAAAATTTTATGGGAGAGAGAAATGGACAAGAAATTAAAATATTTATACCACTTTGTTAAGATGAAATCGAAGAGCTCGACAAAAGCTTCGCGTGGCCATAAATGGCACGCCAATCAGAGTTTTGGATCACAAGTTATGATCGATTTATTGTTGAAGTGAATAGTGAAATCCTCCTCTTCTCTCTTCTCAGGTTGATCTCTCTCTCTCTCTTTTGTGAATGAAATGAGCTAAAATGCTCATTAATGATGTATATATATGTTGGGTTTGGGACCAACTTGGGCCCAGTCCAACCGGTTTGTGTTTTTGTTTCGTTTGGCCTCCTCGGGCCAAAACCTTAAAAATAAGTATTCGGTTTTCTATTCTAAATATCTCTTTAAGTATTTCTGTGATTTTTATTTTCTAATGCATAGTACCAGACTGACTTAAGTAGGTACTGCCGGCTAAATTACCGATACGTATTTTTCGCAAAAAAAATTACATTTTTTCACTCCAAAAAACCCGCTGAATCCAAATCTTAATTTTAAAATTTTAAATTAATATTTCTAAATTTTCTAACCTATTCCAGACAATTAAATTATTATTTTATTCTGATTAAACAGTTAATAAATTTCTGGTTCTTATATCAATCATTCATAACTTTCTCTACAAAACTCTATTTTCCTCAGTTATTAGACGATTTTAAAGATCTTATCACTGGCTTTAATTTAAGATAGATTTTATACAATTTCAAGCTTCGAGCGCCAAGTTATCACCCGTTGAAGTTGGTCAAAATTCTATTTTTATCAAATTATGCAAAATTGTCAATTTCTCAAATTCTCTATTTATTTCCTTTCAAAATCACCTCAAACCATTCCTCAACACTTATAATTAATTCTTAATTCTTCCTAACCATTCATAGCCTAAATAAACAAATCCCAATACAATCACCCATCTCATTAACAACATTGGTGCCTGAACTGAGAATTTCGCACAGCTTAACCGGCAAGTGTACCGGGTCATCCAAGAATATCTCAGGTGAGTGAGGGTTGATCCCACGAGGATTGCTGGACTGAGCAACAATGGCTATCCAGTTAGAGTTAGTTAGGTGAATCAGAAAAGGGGTTGGTGAGTCAATTCGCATAAAACAGTAAATAAGCAAGTAAAGAAAGCAATAAGGGTTTGGTGTGAAAACAGAATGAGAAAACAGTTAAGGTTTCAGAGATGTTTATCATTCCAGATTAAAAGTTCTTACCAACTATTTTAACAATGTATAATTCATTCCATGGCAAGCAGTAAATGTCTAAACCCTGATCTCTTAGTGATTTAGCCTCCTCTAATCTTCATTAACCACCACTCTCGTAGTTACTTAATTCCGATTAGAGGGTTAAGTTCAAAAATTAGTTTATGGCCACAAAAATCCTAATTACCCAAAGCTAACAGGATTATATGTCACATATTCCAATTAGTTCATGTAATTAGCAATTTAGGAGGAATTTGTTTTCAAGCTATAGTTCAAGCGAGATAACTCTCTCGAGAATCACAAGAACTCATGTAGAATAAGGGTCATACTCTCGTTCCACCCAATTCATAAAATTAAGAATGAAAACAATCCTTAGAATTGAATCAAGACATTAATTAAAATAGAAGAATAATAGTTCTAATCCATAAAAATAAACAGAGCTCTAACCTTAACCGAGAGGTTTAGTTGCTCATAACTTACAGAGAAAACAGGATTCTAAAAATGTGCAGAAGGAAGAATATCCGAATACAAATGATCTTTTCCCTTTTATACTAACCTAATTTGAAATGGAAATAAAATAAAATAATAAATCCTAAAACTAAAAGATATTTTTTATAAATAAAAAGTACAAAAAAAAATTAAAATAAAAACTAATAAATGCTAAATCCACTTGAGAGGCCCAAAGAGAGGGTGATTCAGACTGCTTGCTGGCGTTAAACGCCACTTTGGGCGTTTAACGCCCTAGGGGGAGTAGCTTTATACACGTTGAGGTCCCTTGCTGGCGCTAAATGCCAGTTGGGCGTTTAGCTCCTAGGGAGGGTGTTGCCTACTTTTTCTGTTTTTGCTCGAAACTCTGCCAAATTGCTCCAAATTTCACCTGAAATCATAAAACCACTAAAACAACTCAAAGTAGCATCCAAAGGAAATTTTTGCACTAAAATAAAGTAAAACTAAATAAAATCCAACTAAAAATGACTAGAAAATGCTAAGAGAAAAGGTACAAGATGCTCACGCATCATAACACCAAATTTAAACTGTTGCTTGTCAACCAAAAATAATGTAGGACCAAGAAGAGAAAATGTCTGAGACTTAAGTTGTCATTTAAGCTCAGGTCTAGTTACTGAATGGGGCTTATGACACTCTAATTCTGAATAGCGTTCATATCTCACTATCATTTGAAGCTCAGAAATACTAGTATCCTTCAGAACTAGAACTTGGATGATATTACAGATTCTCTTCTTGAGGCTCTGATTGATTCTTGAACACAACTTTTGCTTTTCCTTGGTACTTTCACCTTGAGTCTAGCCGTGACTCTAAGTGTTTTGTCTTTAAGCTTAACTTGATACAAGAACACCATAAGCACTTAACTGGGGAACTCCTTGAGTTCGATTTTTTCTTTTTATTTGTCCCAGACAGTAAAGCTCAGAGCCTTAGGCATACTCTGTAACAGCAATAGGTCACGACTTTGAGTGTTCAGTCTCAAGGGTTACTTGACACCTTCACACCACAAGCATATGGTTAGGGAAAACCACTCTTTTGAGTTTTAGATTTAAGTTTGACCCCCCTAACCATTGATGCTCAAAGCCTTGGACCTTTTCTTTTGATTTTTCTTTTCTTTTCAGTTCTTTTTGCTGTTTACTTTGCTTTAAGAATCAATTTTCTTCTTATTCCAGAGAATCAATAATACTTTTCTATGTTTCTGTTCCTCAAGAACCAATATACTTAACTCCAATATCAAGTATGCACTGTTAATTCATGCATTCAGAATTGAAGATAATGCCACCACATCAAGATAACTAGAACAACTCAAAATCTCATGCATTTTATTATTTCTTCTCTTTTAAAATTTTATTTAAGCTCCGTGTGCAATACATGAGACATCTTTCAAAAGGTAAACATAAAGTACTAAAATAACAACTTAACTAGAAAGTAAGAAATTGCTACTAGTGATCATGTAACTTAGAATAGAAAACAGAAAATAGAATGAAATACTAGAGAACAGAAATAAGATAAAGAAAGGATAGTGAAACTCAACCACCTCAGTTATGGTGGCTACTGCTCTCTCCAGGGGGTCCACTCTGGCACTTCAACTCTTCCAACTCACGCCCTTGCTTCTATTGTTCCTCTATCAGCTTATGGAGCATGATGGACTGGCTCTTGTGCTCCTATTTTAGCTGATCCATAGTGGATATCAACTGTCTGATGGATACTACCAGCTGAGTCTAGTACTTGCGCAGAGGGAAATCTTGTCCTTGAGGCCATTCAGACTGCTTCTTCTGAGGAGGGGGAATTGGCTTCTGAAGTGGTGCTTGCACAAGTACCCGAGTGTACTCCACGCTCTTCTTAGTGATTGGGCTGTCCACTGTAATAAGCATATTTCTATCAATCTGGACATTGGCTGCCTCACATAAGCGAGAGATGAGGTGAGGGAAGGCTAATCGAGAGATGGTTGAGGTCTTTGCTGCAGTACTGTATATCTCTAGAGGGATCACTTGATGAACTTCTACCTCATTGACAAGCATAATGAAATGGATCATCACAGCTCATCTCATAGTGACCTCAGACCGATTACTAGTAGGGAGGATGGAGTGCTGAATAAACTCCAACCATCCTCTAGCAACTGGTTTCAGATGATTCCTTCTCAGCTGATCTGGTCGGCCCATGGCATCCTTCCTCCACGATGCTTCGGGAAGGAATATGTTCTTGAGGACTTGATCTAACCTCGGGTCAACTCTGACTCTCCTATTATAGGAGTGAGGGTCATCCTTGGATGGAGGCAGCTAAAGTATCTCCCTCACTCTTCCCATTTCAAATTGTAGAGTCTTCCCTCGGACCATGGTGCGGTAAGTCTTGAACTCGGGATGCTCATTCTTGTGCTTGTCCGTCATCCACAGATTTGCATAGAACTCCTGACCTTTAGAACTCCGACTTTAGTTACAAGGTAGGCCAGAATTTTCCAACCCCTATTTCGAATTTGTTTTTGAATTTCAGGATACTCATCAGCTTTCAATTCGAACTTCACTTCCGGTATCACCTTCTTTTTGCATGCTCACAATCTTGTAATAATGCTCCTCATGAAGCTTAGTGTAGAATCGGTGGAGCTTATATGGGATTGTAGAGGGAGCCTTTTTCTTCCTCTTTCTTGAAGAGGATTTTCCAGATTTTGGTGCCATAGAGAATTTGAGGAGAATGAAAAGCGGAGCGCCCCAATACCAAACTTAAAACTTTTGCTCGTCTTCGAGTAAAGAGAAGAGAAAAAAGAGAAGAGAAAGATAGAGGGAGAGACGAAAGTGAGAGGGAAGAGTAGAATTAAGGTGTGAGGAGAGGTGAGAATTGAAGTGCTATTTATAAGGGTGGGGGGAAGAAAAAATGGGGTGAAGTTTTTATTAATGGTGAGATGATATGACAAGATATGAGTAGAATATGTGGAAATATGGTATGAAAATAATAGGGACGTAGAGAGAGTTTGTTGAATGGCAATGAGTAGTGGAAGAAGAGTGAGGGGGATAAAATACAAAAGATGTGATATGAGAAGATATGAGTGAAATTTAAGAGATTTGGTAGGAATTTAACCCCTTGGTGGCGCTAAATGCCCTCCCTGCCGTTTAGCGCCCAATGGGGGAATGTCTCGGCCCCCCTTCTGGCGTGAAACGCCACTGCTGGAGTTAAATGCCCACAGTTCTTCTCTTTTTTCTCATCCTTGGTGGCGTTAAACACCCATTATGAATGTGAAACGCTCCAAGGAGGGTTAAAAATTTGAGTTGGAACACCCAAATTGGGCCTGAAATGCCCACAGTACTACTCCTCTCACGGTGCTAAATACCCTCCCTGGCGTTTAGCGCCCGTAGCATTGATCTTCTAGAGTGTTCTGTTCTTCTATCTAAGCTCTTATGTTCCTATTCTAAGCTCTGTACATGATCACAAACTAGATTAAAACTATAAAAAATATAAAAATTAATAAAAATCAAACTAAAAAAAAATCTGAAATCAAAATAGAGATAAATCAAAAGGATACGTAAGGTTAGGTTCTCTCCCAACAAGCGCTTCTTTACTATCATTTGGTTGACATTCATATATGCTATGTCAGCAGATGGGTGGGTCTCTGGCAATCAATCTCATCTCCAAGATAATGTTTTACCCTCTGTCCATTGACTATGAATTTCTTGTCTGAATTTCTATGTTAAAGTTCCATATTAGGGTGACACTCTAGTGACCACAAAGGGTCCTAACCATCTAGACTTAAGCTTCCCAAGAAAGAGCTTGAGCTGTGAATTGAAAAGTAAAACCTTCTGGCCATGCTCAAATACTCTTGAAGCTATCTTTCTATCATGCCACTTTTTGGCCTTTTCCTTGTAAAGCTTGGCGTTCTCATATGTAGAGTGTCTGAACTCATCAAACTCATTCAGCTAGAGTAACCTTTTTTCTCCTGCAACCTTGACATCAAAATTCAGGAACTTTGTTTCCCAATATGCTCTATGCTCCAACTCCACTGGCAAGTGACAAGCCTTACCATAGACTAGCTGGTATAGAGACATTCCAATAGGGGTCTTGAAAGCTGTCCTATATGCCCCGAGAACATCATCAAGTCTCCTTGTCCAGTCCTTCCGTGAGGTGCTCATTGTCTTCTCTAAGATTCTTTTGAGTTTTTTATTTAAGACTTTAGCCTGTCCACTTGTCTGTGGGTGATAAGGGGTTGCCACCTTATGACGGACTCCACATCTTTGCAGAAGTGAGTCCACCTGTTTGTTGTAGAAATGACTGCCTCAATTACTGATCAGTGTCCTTGGAACACCAAACCTGCTAAAAATATATCTCTACAAGAAGTTCAGCATGACTCTGGTATCATTAGTGAGTGACGCTATTGCCTCCACCCATTTGGACACATAATCCACTACCACCAAGACATATGTGTTTGAGTATGAGGGTGGAAAAGGTCCCATGAAATCAATTCTCCATACGTCAAACAACTCAATCTCTAGAATCCCTTGCTGTGGCATTTCATGGTTGTGAGGAATATTCCCAGCTCTTTGGCATTTGTCACAGTTTCTTACAAATTCTCGTGAGTCTCTGAAGAAGTTTGGCCAATAGAACCCCCTCTGAAGGACCTTGGTGGCTGTTTTCTCTCCCCCAAAGTGGCCTCCACACTCAGAACCGTGACAATGCCAGAAGATCTGCTGTGCTTCCTCATCTAAAAAAAATGCCTGATCATCCCATCCGAACATCTCTTGAAAAGGTAGGGTTCATCTAACAAGTAGTACTTAGCATCATTTAAAAGCTTTCTAACTTGTGGCTTAGTGTACTCCTTGGGGATGAACCTCATGGCCTTATAGTTGGCAATGTCTGCAAACCATGGAGCCCTCTGGATCATTAAGAGGTACTCATTTGGGAAGGTATCAATCACAACAGTGGGGGTGGCGTCCCTTCTTCAGGCTCAATCCTGGACAGATGATCAGCCACTTGATTTTCTGATCCCCTCTTGTCTCTAATCTCAATGTCAAATTCTTGAAGAAGTAGTACCCACCTGATCAATCTTGGTTTAGAATCCTGCTTGGTTAGAAGGTACTTAAGAGTAGCATGGTTAGTGTAAACAATAACCTTGAAACCAATTAAGTAGGATCTAAACTTATCAATTGCATAGGTAACAACCAATAATTCCTTCTCAGTAGTGGTGTAATTCTTTTCCGTGTCATTCAAAACACGACAAGCACAATAAATGACGTGCAGAAGCTTGTCTTGTCTCTGTCCCAAAATGGCCCCTATAGCATAGTCACTGGCATCACACATTAGTTGAAATGACAATTTCCAGTTGGGTGGGCAATAATGGGTGCAAAGACAAGCTTTGCTTTTAAAGTTTCAAAGGCATGCATGCATTCTTTATAAAAACAAAAGGAGTGTCAGCAACAAAAAGGTTGCTCAGAGGTTTTGTAATCTTGGAGAAATCCTTTATAAACCTCCTGTAAAATCCTGCATGTCCTAAGAAACTTCTTATTGCCTTAACATTAGTGGTTGGTGGTAATTTTTTGATTACTTCCACCTTGGCTTTATCAACTTCTGTTCCCTTGTTTGAAATCCGATGACCAAGAAGAATTTCCTCAATAAGAATTAAAACAGAGAAGTCATCCATAAATACCTCAATAAACTTTTTAACCATATCTAAAAAAATAGAAAGCATACACCTTTGAAAAGTTGTTGGGGCATTACAGAGTCCAAGCGGCATCTTCCGTTAGGCAAATACTCTAAAGGGACAAGTGAACGCCGTCTTCTCCTGGTTTTGAGGGTCCACTGTAATCTGATTATAGCCAGAGTATCTATCTAAAAAGTAGTAAAAATCATGGTCGGCTAGCCTTTGAAGCATCTAATCAATGAAAGGTAGGGGGAAGATGTCCTTCCTTGTAGCATTATTGAGCCTCCTGTAATCAATACACATGCGCCAAACTGTGACAGTTCTTGTGGGGATAAGCTCATTCCTTTCATTTTGAACCATTGTCATGCCTCCCTTCTTGGGAACCATTTATGCTGGAATTATCCATGGACTATCAGAAATAGGGTAAATAATTCTGGCTTCCCAAAGCTTCATAACTTTTTTTTGGACCACCTCTTTCATGGTTGGGTTCGGTCACCTTTGTGGTTGCACAACTGGTTTAGCATCATCCTCAAGCAAGATCTTGTGCATACACTTGGTTGGACTGATCCTCTTTAAGTCACCAATGGTCCATCCAAGAGCTGGTTTATGACTCCTAAGCACCTGAATCAGCGCATCCTCTTCCTGCTATTTTAGGGCAGAACTTATAATCACTGGATAAGTGTCTTTATAACCTAGGAATGCATATTTCAAGGAGGGAGGCAACGACTTTAACTTGAGCTTAGGATGTCATTCCTCAGTGCTAGGTGTACAAGGCTTCTCCCTCAGAGGTACTGGTTCATCAATCTCAAGCAGAGTGTCTTCAGGGGAAGTGTCCAGACCATTTTCAAGTTTTTCACGATCAGCTTCAAACACCTCTTCAACTAGAGATTCAATGATATAAATTATCATGCATCCTTTAGAATCATTCGGATGTTGCAAAGCCTCTAAAACATTTAGCACAATTTCCTCTTCATTGACCCTTAGGGTTACTTCACCCTTCTGTACGTCTATAAGAGTTCTTCCTGTGGCTAAGAAGGGTCTTCCAAGAATGATGGAGGTGTTCTTGTCATCTTCTATATCCAATATCACAAATTCAGCAGGGAATATAAAAGACTCTACTTTCACAAGTAGGTCTTCCACCACTTCGAAGAGGACTTGATAGAACGGTCAGCTAGCTGAAGATAAATACGGGTAGGTTTTATTTCCTCAATTTGGAGCTTTCTCATCAATGATAGTGGCATGAGGTTGATACTTGCTCCGAGATCACATATGACCTTCCGAATAAAGGTGCTTCCAATGGTACAAGGAATCACAAAGCTCCCGGGATCCTACAAGTTCTTAGGAAAATTCCTCTGGATGACTGCACTGCACTCCTTAGTAAGCACCACTGTCTCTACTTCCTTCCAATGCCTCTTATTACTCAACATTTCCTTCACGAACTTAGCATATAGAGGCATTTTTTCAATGGTATCTACAAAAGGAATGTTTATCTCAAGCTTTCGAAAGACTTCTAAAAACTTGAAAAATTGTTTATCCTTTTCTGCTTTCTGAAACATTTGAGGGTGTGGTAGTTTAACCTTTGTAATCTGGGGCCTTGGGCAGTGCAGGATGAGTTTCAAGAGTGACTGAAAAGGGGTTATCAGTGTGCCTGGGAGGAGCGTCCCCTGAACTTTTATTGGTGTCTAGTGCCCCTCTCTCTGGGCGTTCAGCGCCCATGTTGCTCCTTTCTGGGCATTCAACGCCCCTAGTGGTATTCTTGGTTTCTGCAATTTTGCCCTCTGGTGTTTCTTTTTCACTTTCTTCCTCACTGTTCTTATATTAGGTGACTAATGTTTTGCCACTCCTCAATTGAACTGACTGGCATTCCTCTCCGCTATTGGGGACCATATTAATTAGTGCAAGTTGCTCCGATATTCTTTAGTCTGGTCCATTCGTATCTCCTGGTTTCTAAATGAGGTTCAGGCTTCCTATATAAAGCTTTGTTGGCTTTTTATGAGTTCTGCAACAATGGAAGCCAAGTCAGGGGTACTCTAAGGTTGCTCTCTTAGTCCATGGTTCTGGTGGTTCCTCCATCCCTGGTTAAAGTTCTGAGAGTAAGAAACATCATTGGGACTTCTAGAGGAACTTCCCATGTAGTTGACCTGTTCGGGTGCATACTGATCATTGTTGTAAGTTTCACCTTGAGGGGAGCCATCATTCATATCATAAGGAACGACGCGCTGGATTTTTAGAACTGAGCTCTGCACACTATTCGATTGTTGAGTGAGAAGACTCATCTATTGAACCATGAGTTTGTTTTGGGTAAGAATTGCATCTGCAGGATCCACTTCCATAACTCTTTTCTTTACTGAAGTCCTCTCAGATGAGTATAGGAACTAGTTATTAGCAACCATCTCAATGAGCTCATTGGCGTCCTCGAGTGTCTTCTTCATGTGTAAGGAGCCACCTATAGAATTATCCAGAGACATCTTGGCTCTTGGATGAGATCTGCGGATGAGATCTCGGATGAGATTTGTGGTTGTGGCCAAAGCTGCCGTGTCCGACTTGTTTAGACTTGGTGGAGCTGCTGATCCTTCATCATCGGAGGGTGGTGGTACCTGCAAGAGACTCTGATGCTTAAGTTAGAACGTGCTTTAGGCAGGTTTTTTGTAGAATCAGAGTATGAGTTATACCTGGGTGCTCCAGTGTATTTATAGTAGGGTTGAGTGACCTTTCTTTGAGATAAGATAGTTATCTTATCTTATTTTTGAGTGAAGTCATCTTATCTTCAAGGAAAACCATCTTTATCTTTCTAGGCTTTGGCTGCCTTTAGATTGGGCTGTGTTCCTTCATTTGGGCCTGCTTGGGCCTTTGTGTCGATTTGGCCGAGCTCTTTGAGAGGAGGTCGGTGGCGACCCAACCTAAACAGGTCGGCCACTTTGTCTTCGAACAGTCCGGGTCGTGTAGCTCGACCCCGGGTATGAACAGTGCCCCTTCTTGAGCTTGATCTTACCCTTAAAGTCGTGTCTTTAGGACTTCGACCCTTTGAGGAAGTCGAGTTTGAGCATCTTATCTTTAGTTGATCTTGCTGACGCTCCTTAAATGCGAAGCATTTTTTCTCTCTCCCTTTAGTTGCAACGCGCGTTTTGCATTTGTATTCTCCTTGGAAACGTGCGAGGGTTTTAAAGCCCATTTAACTCCTTTTCGCCATTTCCCTCTTTTACGTTTCATTTTGAATTTCTAAAGTTTTGCTTCAGTTTCTTTCTTCACCTTTCTCTTCGTCTCTTTGCTGGTGCTTTGTTCTCTTGCTCTCCTTCCGTTTTCTTTCCCTTTGACAGCGTTTGTTCGGCACGTCGTTTCTTTTGCCTTCGAGCAGTTATCGCTTTTCTCCTCTGCAGGTTGGTTTTTCCTCTTCTCTTTTTTACTTCCCGTACCGCTCTTTTTGTATTCTTGTATTGTTTGAATTCGCTTTGGAAAGTTTGAGTCTTTCTGTGTCTTTTGTGCTTGATCGTTGCTGTGATGTGCGCCTTCTTGTATTTCTAGTAGTTGATGCTTTTTTAGGGTTTTTTGGTTTGTCGCTGTCCTTGTCTCCTTTCCTTCTCATATGACTTCTTTTATGTGCAAATCTTTTGCTTTGTAGCTTTGAATGATAAACTGTTAGTTGGAAAAGGTTGTATCTTTTGACGATTTCTGTGCGGTCTGTTTGATGATGATGGCTTTCTCGCTGTTTTGCGTGAAGTGTCATTTGCCAGAGAAGAGTTTATCTCTTTGTGTCTTCTGTGAAGAGGTGTTAGGGCTTAAAACTGTTGATTTTCTTCTTTCCGGGTTCATGCCTTGTTATTGCCTCCAAAGGGTGCCCCTGGACCTTGGTGTGAGTCCTGGGGTTTCCCTTTTTACTGCTGTATCCGACTCTTAATGTTCGCATGTTATTGTCCGAGTTATTTCCATATTTGCTCGAGCTGTTTGGTTAGTAACCCATTTTTCTTTTTCTTACTGTAGGAATAGTTGACTGGTGCACGAATTGTGAATTACACTTTTCACAACTCGTACCACTAACCAGCAAGTGCACTGGGTCGTCCAAGTAATACCTTACATGAGTAAGGGTCGAATCCCACGGAGATTGTTGGTTTGAAGCAATCTATGGTTATCTTGTAAATCTTAGTCAGGAAGTCAATTATGTTTATCAGTTGAATTACGAATAACCAAGAGAGCATAAATTAAAGGTTACTTGTTATGCAGTAATGGAGAATATGTTGGAGTTTTGGAGATGCTTTGTCTTCTGAATCTCTGCTTTCCTCTGTCTTCTTGTTCACACACGCACGTCCTCCTATGGCAAGCTGTATGTAGGGGATCACCATCGTCAATGGCTACATCCCATCCTCTCAGTGAAGAATATGCTCACATGCTCTGTCACAGCATGGCTAATCATCTGTCGGTTCTCGATCATGCTGGAATAGGATTCACCCTCCTTTTGCGTCTGTCACTACGCCCAGCACTCGCGAGTTTGAAGCTCGTCACAGTCATTCAATCCCTGAATCCTACTCGGAATACCACAGACAAGGTTTAGACTTTCCGGATTCTCATGAATGCCGCCATCAGTTCTAGCTTATACCACGGAGATTCTGATTAAGGAATCTAAGAGATACTCATTCAATCGGGTATAGAACGGAGGTGGTTGTCAGGCACACGTTCATGGTTTGAGGAAGGTGATGAATGTCACGGATCATCACCTTCATCACAGTTAAGCGCAAATGAACATCTTAGATAGGAACAAGCGTGTTTGAATGGAAAACAGAAATACTTGCATTAATTCATCGAGACACAGCAGAGCTCCTCACCCCCAACAATGGGGTTTAGAGACTCATGCCGTCAGAGAATACAAAGTTCAGATCTAAAATGTCATGAGATACAAAATAAGTCTCTAAAAGTTGTTTAAATACTAAACTAGTGGCCTAGGTTTACAAAATATGAGTAAACTATGATGGATGATGCAGAGATCCACTTCTGGGGCCCACTTGGTGTGTGTTGGATTGAGACTTAAGCAATTCACGTGCAGAGGCCATTTGTGGAGTTGAACGCCAGTTTTTATGCCAGTTTGGGCGTTCAACTCCAGCTTTTGATCCTTTTCTGGCGCTGGACGCCAGAATTGGGCAGAGAACTGGCGTTGAACGCCAGTTTACATCGTCTATCCTTGTGTAAAGTATGGACTATTATATATTGCTGGAAAGCCCTGGATGTCTACTTTCCAACGCAAGTGGAAGCATGCCATTTCAAGTTCTGTAGCTCCAGAAAATCCACTTTGAGTGCAGGGAGGTCAGAATCCAACAGCATCAGCAGTCATTTTTCAGCTTGAATCAGATTTTTGCTCAGCTCCTTCAATTTCAGCCAAAAAAATACCTGAAATTACAGAAAAATACACAACTCATAGTAAAGTCCAGAAATATGAATTTTTCCTAAAAACTAATGAAAATAGACTAAAAACTAACTAAAACATACTCAAAACTATATGAAATTAACCCCAAAAAGCGTATAAAATATTCGCTCATCACAACACCAAACTTAAACTGTTGCTTGTCCTCAAGCAACTAGACAAATAAAATAGAAGACTAATAGGTTGAGAAGCAATAATATCTCAGATTTTTTGAGTGAAGCTCAGATTCTAATTAGATGAGCGGGACTAGTAGCTTTTTGCTTCTGAACAGTTTTGGCATCTCACTTTATCCATTGAAGCTCAGAGTGATTGGCATCTATAGGAACTTAGAATTCAGATAGTGTTATTGATTCTCCTATTTCAGTGTGATGATTCTTGAAAACACCTATTTTATGAGTCTCGGCCGTGGCCCTAAGCACTTTGTTTTCCAGTATTACCACCGGATACATAAATGCCACAGACACATAACTGGGTGAACCTTTTCAGATTGTGACTTAGCTTTGCTAAAGTCCCCAGCTAGAGGTGTCCAGAGTTCTTAAGCACACTCTTCTTTTTGCTTGGACCTTGACTTTAACTGCTCAGTCTCAAGTTTTCACTTGACACCTTCACGCCACAAGCACATGGTTAGGGACAGCTTGGTTTAGCCGCTTAGGCCAGGATTTTATTCCTTCTTGGCCCTCCTATCCACTGATGCTCAAAGCCTTGGGATCCTTTTTATTTGCCCTTGCCTTTTGATTTTAAGGGTTATTGGCTTTTTTTTTCTTGCCTCTTGGTTTTAAGAGCTTTTGGCTTTTTCTGCTTGCTTTTTCTTTTTTCTTTCTAATATTTTTTTTTCTGCAAGCTTTGTTCTTTGCTGCTTTTTCTTGCTTCAAGAATCATTTTTATGATTTTTCAGATTATCAATAACATGTCTCATGCTCATCATTCTTTCAAGAGCCAACATATTTAACAGTCTTAAACAACAAATTCAAAAGACATATGCACTGTTCAAGCATTCATTCGGAAGACAGAAAGCATTGCCACCACATTTAACTAATTAGAATTTCTCTTATTAAAACTCGAAATTTTATTGCCTCTTATTCAAAAGATCTACTACTTTATTCATGTTTGCTGATGATGAGAAAAATAAACTATAGCTTAATTGGAGATAAAATAAAAATAGATACTAATTACTACTATATGACTCCTAAGGTAAACTTCTATAAGGACACTGTCACAGAGTTAAGGCAGAAATTGGAAATTAACAACCTTTATTCCGGGGGAACGGGGGTTCCTCTGATCCTTGGGGTGCTCGGTCCTACAAGAGAAGACTTTTGGCGCTTCAATTCCCTTAAGTCACGCCCTTACTCCTCTTGTTCTTTAAACATATAGGTCAGCATTTGACTGTGTTCCTTCTGTTCTTTTATTATTTGCTCCATAGCTTCCCGTATCTTGGTAACAGACGTCTCAAGATACTCCCAGTATTCAGATTGAGGGATCTCTGGGAGGAATTCCTGTGCTCTCTTCTTGATGGGATCCTCCTGTGTTTGTTGTTTTTCCATTGATGCTTTGGTGATTGGCTTCTCAATTGGGATATACTCAGTTATTCCCATCCTTACTCTAGCGTCCTTGCAGAGCAGAGAAATCACGCTTGGATAAGCCAACCTGGCCTCTTTAGAATTTTTGTTAGCAATTTTGTAGAGTTTAGCTGAAATCAGCTGATGAACCTCCACTTCCTTTCCCATCATGATGCAATGGATCATCACTGCTCTTTTAACTGTAACTTCAGAACGGTTGCTAGTGGGCAACAGAGAACGCCCAATGAAGTCCAGCCATCCTCTGGCGACTGGTTTGAGATCCTCTCTCTTGAGAGGATTTGGGACACCCTTTGTGTTGGTGGTCCACCTGGCTCCAGGGATACATATGTCCTCTAGAATCTTATCCAGGTCAATGTCTGCTCTCATCATCCTCCTGTTGAAGGAGTCTGGATCATCCTTTAGCTGAGGTAGCTTTAAGATCTCTCTGATCTTGTCAGGGGTGGTATGAACAATCTTTCCTCTGACCATGGTCCGAAATTCATAAAAGGCAGTTCCGGATAGTTTTTGCTTGTCAGTCTGCCACATATTAGCATAGAACTCCTGGACCATGTTTCTTCCCACTTTCGTTTCAGGATTAGCTAGGACTTCCCAGTTCCTGATTCGAATTTGCTCCTGGATCTCCGGATATTCATCTTCTTTCAGATCGAATCTAACTTCCGGGATCACTGATCTCAGACCCATTACTTTAAGATAATGGTCTGAATGTTCTTTAGATAAGAACTTCCCTTGATTCCAAAGTGGTTTTGGAACGCTCTCTTTCTTGCCTCTTGGAGTGGGTTATTTTCCTTTAGGAGCCATGATCTTAGTGATCTCGGATAAACACACCAAACTTAGAGGTTTGCTTGTCCTCAAGCAAAAGAAAAGAAAGGAGAGGGGTAGAGGGAGAGCTAGGGGCAATTGTTGATGAAGGAGGAGGGAGGCCGAACCCAAATTTAAAGGGATGGGGGGGTGGGTTTTCGAAAAATTGGGAAAGATAAGATAAAAAGATTGAGTTGAAAAAGGTAAGATAGAAGATATAGTTTAATTTTGAAAAGATATGATAGATTTTTGAAAAAGATAAATCTGAATTTTGGAAAAGATAATATGGAGATTTGAAAAAGATATGGATTAGTTGAAAAGATTTTAGAGTGAAAAAGATAGATTTGTTTTCAGAAAAGATTTGAAAAGAGTTGGATTGAATTTGGAAAGAGGGATTTTTAGAAATTAAGGATTTTAGAAATTAGGGTTCTTAACATGTTCATGTAAAAATCATGCATTGAAACATAAAATTTGAAATTAAAATGGAAATACGTGTGAAAAATGAATTTGGCTCTTCCCTGCCTTCCTGGCGTTTGAACGCCCAAACACTGCCTGTTTTGGGCGTTCAGCGCCCAACTGTTGCTCTCCTGGGCGTTCAACGCCCAGCTGCTGCCATTACTAGCGTTTAACGCCCAGTGGGTGCCCCTTTCTGGCATTGAACGCCCAGATTGCTACCATTACTGGCGTTCAACGCCCAGTGGATGCCCATTTTGGGCGTTGAACGCCCAAAATATACTTTTACTGGCGTTTTCTTGCCAGTGAGCTATTTTTCTCTGTTTTGTGTGCCGAGGTCTTCTGTAAATGATTATTTACCTTGTTGTCAATGAACTCCATATAAACAAATAAAAATAGAAATAGGGTAAAATGCTTAGAGGATTGTTGCCCCATGGCTGGGTTGCCTCCCAGCAAGCGCTTCTTTATTGTCTTTAGCTGGACCTTGCTGAGCTTTTAATCTAGCTTCAGCCTTGAGCATTCTTGTTCAATGTTGCCTTCAAGATAATGCTTGATTCTCTGTCCATTGACAATGAACTTCTTATCAGAATCAATATCCTGAAGCTCCACATAACCATATAGTGATACACTTGTAATCACGTATGGTCCCCTCCACCGGGATTTTAGTTTCCCGGGGAATAGCCTGAGTCTAGAGTTAAACAACAGGACCTTCTGTCCTGGTTCAAAGATTCTAGATGACAGCTTTCTGTCATGCCATTTTTTTTATTTTTCTTTATAAAGCTTGGCATTTTCGAAAGCTGTGAATCTGAATTCCTCTAGCTCATTTAGCTGGAGCAATCGTTTTTCTCCTGCTAATTTGGCATCAAAGTTTAGGAATCTGGTTGCCCAGTAGGCTTTATGTTCCAGTTCCACGGGCAGGTGACATGCCTTACCATACACGAGTTGGTATGGAGATGTCCCTATGGGGGTCTTGAATGCTGTCCTGTAAGCCCACAGAGCATCATCCAAGCTCCGTGCCCAATCCTTTCTACGGGTATTTACTGTCCGTTCCAGGATTCTCTTTAATTCTCTGTTAGAGACTTCAGCTTGCCCATTGGTTTGTGGATGATATGGAGTGGCCACCTTGTGGCGAATTCCATACCGAACCATGGCAGAGTAAAGCTGTTTATTGCAGAAGTGAGTGCCCCCATCACTAATTAGTACTCTAGGGACACCAAACCTGCTAAAGATATGTTTCTGGAGGAATTTCAGCACTGTTTTAGTATCATTGGTGGGTGTGGCAATAGCCTCAACCCATTTTGATACATAGTCAACTGCCACCAGAATATAAGTGTTTGAGTATGATGGTGGGAAAGATCCCATGAAGTCAATTCCCCATACGTCAAACAACTCAATTTCTAAGATTCCTTGTTGAGGCATGGTGTAACCATGAGGCAGATTACCAGCTCTTTGGCAACTGTCACAATTACGTACAAACTCTCGGGAATCTTTATAGAGTGTGGGCCAATAGAAGCCACATTGGAGGACCTTGGTGGCTGTTCGCTCACCTCCGAAATGGCCTCCATATTGAGATCCATGGCAATGCCACAGGATCCTCTGTGCTTCTTCTCTAGGCACGCACCTACGGATTATTCCGTCTGCACATCTCTTAAAGAGATAAGGTTCATCCCACAAGTAATACTTTGCATCAGTAATTAATTTCTTCTTCTGTATCCTGTTGTACTCCTTGGGTATGAACCTTGCAGCTTTATAGTTTGCAATATCGGTAAACCATAGTGCTTCCTGAATGGCAAATAGATGCTCATCAGGAAACGTCTCAGAGATCTCAAGAAAGGGGAGGGACGTCCCTTCCACTGGCTCTATCCGGGACAGATGATCAGCCACTTGGTTCTCTGTCCCTTTTCTGTCTCTTATTTCTATATCAAACTCTTGCAGAAGCAATACCCATCTGATGAGCCTGGGTTTTGAATCCTGCTTTGTGAGTAGATATTTAAGAGCGGCATGGTCAGTGTACACAATCACTTTTGATCCAACTAAGTATGATCTGAACTTGTCAATGGCGTAAACCACTACAAGTAATTCTTTTTCTGTGGTTGTGTAATTTTTCTGGGCATCATTTAGAACGCGACTGGCATAATAAATGACATGCAGAAGCTTGTCATGCCTCTGTCCTAATACTGCACCAATGGCATGATCACTGGCATCACACATTAGCTCAAATGGTAACGTCCAGTCTGGTGCAGAAATGACTGGTGCTGTGACCAGCTTAGCTTTCAGCGTTTCAAACGCCTGCAGACACTTTGTGTCAAACACAAATGGCGTGTCAGCAGCTAACAGATTGCTTAGAGGTTTTGCGATTTTTGAAAAATCCTTTATGAACCTCCTATAGAATCCTACATGCCCCAGAAAGCTTCTGATTGCCTTAACATTGGCAGGTGGTGGTAATTTTTCAATTACCTCTATTTTTGCTTGATCCACCTCTATTCCCTTGTTAGAGATTTTATGCCAAAGGACAATCCCCTCAGTCACCATGAAGTGACATTTTTCCCAGTTTAAAACTAGGTTGGTCTCTTGACATCTCTTCAGAACAAGTTTTAGGTGATCAAGACAGGAGCTGAATAAGTCTCCATATACTGAGAAGTCATCCATGAAAACTTCTAGAAATTTTTCCACCATGTCAGAGAAAATAGAGAGCATGCATCTCTGGAAGGTTGCAGGTGCATTACACAGCCCGAATGGCATCCTTCTATAAGCAAACACTCCGGATGGACATGTGAATGCTGTTTTCTCTTGATCCTGGGGATCTACTGCAATCTGGTTATAGCCTGAGTAGCCATCCAAAAAGCAGTAATAATCATGACCTGCTAGTCTTTCTAGCATCTGGTCTATGAATGGTAAAGAAAAATGATCCTTTCTGGTGGCTGTATTGAGCCTTCTGTAGTCAATACACATGCGCCACCCTGTAACTGTTCTTGTAGGAACCAGTTCATTTTTTTCATTATGAATCACTGTCATGCCTCCCTTTTTTGAGACGACTTGGACAGGGCTCACCCAGGGGCTATCAGAAATAGGGTAAATAATCCCAGCCTCTAGTAATTTAGTGACCTCTTTCTGCACCACTTCCTTCATGGCTGGATTTAGCCGCCTCTGTGGTTGAACCACTGGCTTGGCATTATCCTCCAATAGGATTTTGTGCATGCATCTAGCTGGGCTTATGCCCTTAAGGTCACCTATGGACCACCCAAGAGCTGTCTTGTGTGTCCTTAGCACTTGAATAAGTGCTTCCTCTTCCTATGAATTTAAAGCAGAGCTTATGATCACTGGAAAAGTGTCACCTTCTCCCAGAAATACATATTTCAAGGATGGTGGTAATGGCTTGAGCTCTGGTTTAGGAGGTTTCTCCTCTTCCAGAAGAAATTTCAGAGGCTCTTTCATGTCCTCTGAATCTTCTAAATCAGGCTGAACATTTTTAAAGATGTCTTCCAACTCTGATTCGAGACTCTCAGCCATGTTGATCTCTTCTACCAAGGAGTCAATAAGATCAACTTTCATGCAGTCTGTTGATGTGTCTGGATGTTGCATGGCTTTGACAGCGTTCAACTTGAACTCATCATCATTAACTCTCAGGGTTATTTCCCCCTGTTGGACGTCAATAAGGGATCGTCCAGTTGCTTGGAAGGGTTTTCCTAGAATGAGAGTAGCACTCTTGTGCTCCTCCATTTCCAGCACAACAAAGTCAGTGGGAAAGGCGAATGGCCCAACCCTGACAATCATGTCTTCAATCACGCCTGATGGGTATTTAGTGGAGCCATCAGCAAGTTGAAGACATATCCGGGTTGGTTTAACTTCTTCAGTTAAACCAAGCTTTCTGATAGTGGATGCAGGTATTAGGTTGATGCTTGCCCTAAGATCGCATAAAGCTGTCTTGGTACAATTATCTTCCAGTATGCATGGTATCAGAAAGCTCCCGGGGTCTTTAAGCTTTTCAGGAAAGCTTTTCAGAATGACTGCACTGCATTCTTCAGTGAGGAGAACTCTTTCTGTTTCTCTCCAATCCTTCTTATGACTCAAGATCTCTTTCATGAACTTGGCATAAGAAGGTATTTGCTCAAGTGCTTCTGCAAATGGAATCTTTATTTCAAGAGTCCTGAGATAATCTGCAAAGCGAGCAAATTGCTTATCCTGCTCCTCTTTCCAGAGTTTTTGAGGATAAGGTATCTTGGCTTTATATTCTTCAACTTTAGTTGCTGCAGGTTTATTTCCTACAGAAGTGGTTGAAGAAGCCTTTTTAGAGGGGTTGTTATCAGCATTTGTGTGTGTTTGATCCCTCACTGACGATTGAGTGCCAGAGTTAGAAGCTGGAGTGAAATTGGATGCCAGCTCATTGTCTGCTCCTGGCGTCTGAACGCCAGAACTGTGCCCATTTTGGGCGTTCAGCGCCAGATCTTGCCCATTTTGGGCGTTCAACGCCAGATCCTTGCCCATTTCTGGCGTTGAACCCCAGTCCTGCCTTGTTTCTGGCGTTGAACGCCAGTCCTGAGCATGGTCTGGGCGTTCAGCGCCAGCATTCCACCAATTTTCTGGCGTTTTAGTTCCAGAATTACTTTCCCCTGGGCTCTTACTGTCCTCAGGTGAATTTTGGGTGGTTTGCTCATTTCTTAGCTTTTTGCTGCCTTGAGGTGGGGTATTTAATATTTTCCCACTTCTTAGTTGAACTGCTTGGCATTCTTCTGCTATTTGCTTTGACAGCTGCTGCTTTGTTTGCTTCAACTGTTCGTCCATATGTATATTAGCCATCCTTGTCTCTTGTAACCTTTTTTTGAATTCGGCTAATTGCTTTGTTAGAAAGTCCAATTGCTGATTGAATTCAGCTGCTTGTTTTACAGGACTGAGTTCAGCAGTTGCTGTCTTAACCTCTTCTTTCATGGAAGGGTCACTCCTTAGGTACAGATGCTGACTCCTGGCAACTGTATCAATGAGCTCTTGAGCCTCTTCAATTGTCTTTCTCATGTGGATAGATCCACCAGCTGAGTAATCAAGAGACATCTGAGCTCCTTCTGCAAGCCCATAATAGAAGATGTCTAACTGAACCCACTCTGAAAACATTTCAGAGGGGCATTTTCGTAGCATCTCTCTGTATTTTTCCCAGGCATCATAAAGAGATTCATTATCTCCTTGTTTAAAGCCTTGGATGTCCAGCCTTAGCTGTGTCATCCGTTTTGGGGGAAAGTACTGATTCAGGAATTTTTCTGTCAGCTGTTTCCACGTCTTTATGCTGGCCTTAGGTTGGTTATTTAACCACCTTTTAGCTTGATCTTTTACAGCAAATGGAAACAGTAATAGTCTGTAGACATCCTGATCTATTTCTTTATCATGTACTGTGTCAGCAATCTGTAGAAACTGTGCCAGAAACTCTATAGGTTCTTCCTGTGGAAGACCGGAATACTGGCAACTTTGCTGCACCATGATAATGAGCTGAGGATTCAACTCAAAGCTACTG
Source organism: Arachis ipaensis (assembly GCF_059453495.1). NCBI lineage: Eukaryota > Viridiplantae > Streptophyta > Magnoliopsida > Fabales > Fabaceae > Arachis > Arachis ipaensis. Next base: position 130,406,179 of record NC_142440.1, read on the forward strand.
ACTCCAATGAAGGGTATGCAGATGCTACTCCCATATGAAGCAGTAGAGGGGTTAGAATATGACCCCAGAATCCTCCTGAACTGTTCATTTCCGCTTAGATCCATGATGGAGAAAGGGAGATGATGTAAAATAGAGAAAATATTTTTATTTATTTAATTTATTTATTTATTTCGAAGACAAAATAAATTAAAATAAAATAAATAAAAATGGGTGAAGATTTTCAAAAAAATGAGGAGAGAGAAAGTGGTTAGGAAGTTTTGAAAAGGATATGATGATTTTTGAAAAAGGTTTTAAAATTTAAAAAAAAATCTGAGTTTTAAAGGAAATTTTCGAAAAATTGCTTAAAAATGGAGAGAAAAAATATTTTTGAATTTAAAGAGGAGAGAGAAAAACAATAAGATAGCACAAGATTTAAAATCTTTAGATCTGATGCTCCTTGTTTTCGAAAATTTTTAAGGGAAAAACACTAAGGAACACCAAACTTAAAAATTTTAAGATCAAGACACAAGGAAAACTCAAGAACACTTTGAAGACTCACAAGAACACAAGAACATGAAGGAAGAACACCAAACTTAAAATTTTTTAGAAAACCAAAATAAATTTCGAAATTTTTTTTTTTGAAAAATCAACAAGAAAACACCAAACTTAAAGTTTGGCACAAAATTTAATAGAGAAAATATTATTTATGAAAAATATTTTAAAAAGAATATACCAAACTGCCACGGACTTAGAACAACGCTCTAGCCAATTGGGGAGTAAATGTAACACTTGTTTTGAAGAAGGATATTTTTAACCAAGAACAATAATAAGAGACTCTAAACCAAAAAGAAAAAATTTTCCTAATCTAAGCAACAAAATAAACCGTCAGTTGTTCAAACACGAACAATCCCCGGCAACGGCGCCAAAAACTTGGTGCACGAATTGTGAATCACACTTTTCACAACTCGTACCACTAACCAGCAAGTGCACTGGGTCGTCCAAGTAATACCTTACGTGAGTAAGGGTCGAATCCCACGGAGATTGTTGGTTTGAAGCAATCTATGGTTATCTTGTAAATCTTAGTCAGGAAGTCAATTATGTTTATCAGTTGAATTGCGAATAACCAAGAGAGCATAAATTAAAGGTTACTTGTTATGCAGTAATGGAGAATATGTTGGAGTTTTGGAGATGCTTTGCCTTCTGAATATCTGCTTTCCTCTGTCTTCTTGTTCACACACGCATGTCCTCCTATGGCAAGCTGTATGTAGGGGATCACCGTCGTCAATGGCTACATCCCATCCTCTCAGTGAAGAATATGCTCACATGCTCTGTCACAGCACGGCTAATCATCTGTCGGTTCTCGATCATGCTGGAATAGGATTCACCCTCCTTTTGCGTCTGTCACTACGCCCAGCACTCGCGAGTTTGAAGCTCGTCACAGTCATTCAATCCCTAAATCCTACTCGGAATACCACAGACAAGGTTTAGACTTTCCGGATTCTCATGAATGCCGCCATCAGTTCTAGCTTATACCACGGAGATTCTGATTAAGGAATCTAAGAGATACTCATTCAATCGGGTATAGAACGGAGGTGGTTGTCAGGCACACGTTCATGGTTTGAGGAAGGTGATGAATGTCACGGATCATCACTTCATCACAGTTAAGCGCGAATGAACATCTTAGATAGGAACAAGCGTGTTTGAATGGAAAACAGAAATACTTGCATTAATTCATCGAGACACAGCAGAGCTCCTCACCCCCAACAATGGGGTTTAGAGACTCATGCCGTCATAGAATACAAAGTTCAGATCTAAAATGTCATGAGATACAAAATAAGTCTCTAAAAGTTGTTTAAATACTAAACTAGTGGCCTAGGTTTACAAAATATGAGTAAACTATGATGGATGATGCAGAGATCCACTTCTGGGGCCCACTTGGTGTGTGTTGGACTGAGACTTAAGCAATTCACGTGCAGAGGCCATTTGTGGAGTTGAACGCCAGTTTTTATGCCAGTTTGGGCGTCCAACTCCAGCTTTTGATCTTTTTCTGGCGCTGGACGCCAGAATTGGGCAGAGAACTGGCGTTGAACGCCAGTTTACGTCATCTATCCTTGTACAAAGTATGGACTATTATATATTTCTGGAAAGCCCTGGATGTCTACTTTCCAACGCAATTGGAAGAATGCCATTTCGAGTTCTGTAGCTCCAGAAAATCCACTTTGAGTGCAGGGAGGTCAGAATCCAACAGCATCAGCAGTCCTTTTTCAGCTTGAATCAGATTTTTGCTCAGCTCCTTCAATTTCAGCCAGAAAAATACCTGAAATTACAGAAAAATACACAACTCATAGTAAAGTCCAGAAATATGAATTTTTCCTAAAAACTAATGAAAATAGACTAAAAACTAACTAAAACATACTCAAAACTATATGAAATTAACCCCAAAAAGCGTATAAAATATCCGCTCATCATTGACCCATGTCTTTCTGCAAAAACATTGTCGAGATGTCTACTAAGATCCTGGATGGCATGTCTGACTGGCTGGACTCCATTGTTTTGGTGTGTCTTACTATGGTTGACCCTGAGTATTGTGTGCGACTTAGGAGGCACCATAGGATTTCTAGTAGTAGGGATCAGGAGAAAAATTATGAGTTGGTGTCACCTGACCCTGAGGAGAGGGTTAGTTTTCCTTCTTTGACCCAAGGAGAACGACCCTTCTTCTATGCATATGATTATTTCTTTAGTCAATTGAACATCACTATTCCTTTTACCCCTTTTGAGACCGAGTTGTTGTGGTCCTGCAATGTAGCTCCTTCTCAACTCCATCCGAACTCGTGGGGTTTCATAAAGATCTTCCAACTGTTGTGTCAGGAACTTGATGTCCGACCTACCCAAACTCTCTTTCTTTATCTCTTTGTGTTGACTAAGCCTGGGATAGATAAGAAGAAAGATTCCTGGATTTCTTTTCGTGCTACCCAAGGTAAGAAAGTTTTTTCTATGTATGACGAGTCCTTTAGGGACTTTAAGAATTACTATTTCAAGGTCTGAGCTGTTAAGGGAGCTCGGCCCTTCTTTTTGGATGAGAATGATGAACCCACCTTCCCTCTGTGCTGGCAAAAGAATGTGGTAGTAGCTAGGTATTTCTGAGAAAGTCTGGATGAGGTCGAACAGGCCTTTGTGCGTGTGTTAGAGGAGAACTAGGGAGAACCTCCTCACCTTGACACAAAGAGGTTCCTGGGAGATCCTTCCCTTCTTCGTGCTAAATTGGGTAGGGGCCGACTTCTTTTTTGGTTTTTTTCTTTGTTTGCTTGTTTATTTGCCAATCTATCCCTTTCTTATTTGTAACTTGATTTTGCTGTTTTCTTTTTTCAGCGATGGTGAAGACCACTGAATCCATGAAGGATTTTAAAAGGGCCAAGAAAGCGACAGCTGCTTGATAAACCCCGATTTCGTGATTTATCTTGTTCTTATTTTAGGGGATTTTACCACCTTTTCCCACATTTATTCAATAAACTGGCATGATTTTGTAATTCTCCCTTGAATTGTGCTTAAGTGTAAAAACATGCTTTTTAGGCCCTAAATTGGTGATTTTGATTCACTTTAATTCCATTCGATGCCTTGATGTGTATGTTGAGTGATTTCAGGTTTGTAAGGCAAGTATTGGATGGAAGAAATGAGTAGAAAAGCATACAAAGGGGAGAATGCATGAAGAAACAAAGATTGGGAATGCATCAATGGACGTGCACGTGTACAAGGCGCGCACGCGCAAAAGAGGTTTTACATAGAGACGCGTACGCGTACATGACGCGTCCGCGCGGGTGAAGATTTTGCCAATCGACGCGCACGCGCCGATACTCTCACATGGCCCACTTAAAGGCAAAATGCTGGGGGCAATTTTTGAGCTGCCCAGGCCCAAATCCAACTTGTTTCTGAGTGTATTTCATGCAGAATTGAAGTTCAAGCAAAGGAGGAGCAATTAGTTTAGCCAACATGAGCCTTTAGTTAGTTTTCTAGAGAGAGAAGCTCCCTCTTCTCTCTAGAATTAGGTTAGGATTAGGTTAGATTGTCTTAGATCCATGTTTAATTAGTTGATCTCATCTTGTTTCTTTTATAATTTCTCATCTCTACATCTTGATTCTCTTATTTGTGATGTTAATTTCTCCTTTTGCTCTCTTTTGTGATGATGAACTCATGTTGGATTTGGTTTACTTTTAATGCAATTTGATGTTGATGTTTCTTTTATTGATGAATTGAGTTGTGAATTTATTTTTCTTGCAATTAGTAGTTGGTAGATTTTATTATTCTTGCAATTCATGATATTTATTTCTATTGCACCCTATGTGTTTGATGAAATGTTCTCTTTAGTTTTTGAGTAGTTTTGCCAACTCTTGGTCTAAGCTAAGGGAATTGGGTAAATTTGAGTTATTGGGTATAATGAATTTGGTGATTTGAGAACCCTTGGTGATCAATTTGACACTCATTGACGCTAACCCACTACTAAGTTAATTAGTAGGTGGGTTGGGACTTACGGGTTGATGTGATTAAACCTATTTGACGTACTTCAAAGCTTAGGAGTAGATGTTACGTACTTAAGGCTTTTGGGAAGTAGACTCAATAGGTTGGCCTCTCATAATTATCAATATTTGGTTTGTTGACAAGGATGGTGATCTCAATTACCTAAGTCTTAGCCAAGAGTTCTTTATCTTGTTTTCTTTAATTACTTGCCTAATTTACTTTTCTTGCCCTCCTATGAACCAAAAACCCCCTACCCCCTTATAGCCAATAATTAAGCCTTCTATTGTTTCCTAGGGAGACGACCCAGAGTCCAAATACTCCGGTTAATTCTTATTTGGGGTTTGTACATGTGACAACCTAAATTTTTGTATGTGAGGACTCTTGTTGGTCTAGAACTATACTTGCAACGAGAATTCAATTGAGAAATTCTATATCAACAAAAAGTTATGCACAATCAAAATGGCGCCGTTGCCGGGGACACACTGGTGCTATGTTATTGGTTATTGTATATATTGTGAATAGCTTGAATTTTGGTTTGTTTGCCAGTTTTTGCTAGTTTAGGATTTTATTTTCTTTGTTTCTTATTAATATTTGTTTTTATTTTCTCTTTCACTATGAATTCTCATCCTTTTGGCTATGAGTGTAGTTTAAACTATGTTGTAGGAAATGAAAGCTCCAATGAGAATATACATCAAGGATTTGGAAATCAAGGATGGGAGGAACCCCAAGCTTATGAACAACCTTCATGGCAACAACCTCCTCCGAACTATTATGGGTATAATCCTGATCCTAATGTGTATCAAGCCAATGTGTGTGATGATCTTCATTGTGGTTGTCAACCACAATCACCATATGCATATGATCCTATTCCTCAATATAGCCATACACTATACTCACATGCCTCACACCACCATTCTACTCCATATGACCATAACCAATACCCATCGTATCAACCACCGTATGAACCACATCTAGAACAACCAACACCCCAATACCAATACTCCCAAGAACCACAAATTCTACGTACACCACCTCAAGAAATCTGCCAATATGAACCACCTTCCAACATCAACAATCTTTCCTCAAACACTGAACCCTATCTTCCACCACCACCTCCCGATGAAGCCTTCATGTTAGAACTGAGAGACCTTGAATCTCGTATCTTAAGGCGACCAGAGGATGATGAAACTAAGTTTAAGGAGCTAAGAGCAAGGATAGCTAGCATGGTAGAAGCCGTGAATCACCTAACATCCCACCTAAACTCATGTACCATAAGTACCCCATTGATAAATATGGAGAAACGATCAAGGAGTTTAGTGAGGGAACGAACTTGAAGCTCTATGGTGAGGAAGAAGAGTTGAAGCAAGAAGTGCAACAAGAGGAGAAGGTAGAGATTAGCAAACAAAAGGAAGTAGTGGGTGGATGTTTAGGATATATTGAGCACATAAGGGAATCTCAAGTTGAAGAGCCCTCCGCCACAGAGTATGGAAGAGATGTTAGAGAGGAGAGTAAAGTTGTGAAAGTAAACGGAGAGTTGAAGGAAATTGACCAAGAAGTGGACTCCATCACGAATGATTTTTTGCCCACATTGACCAATTCCCTTGACGATCTTGTTGAGCCTTCTCCCAGTGGACTAGAAAGCAAGGTTGAAGAAGATGTGCAACCTCCAAGACCTATTGTAAGTGAAGAACCAGAAGAAGTACTCCAAGCAACAAGCCTTCCTATCTATGATGATTCCGCATCAACATATGATCCTTTCGAGTTTGAAGAATCCTTTCCCACAATGCTTAAACTTGATGATGAGGTAGACTTCACTAGACTTCCTATCTATGATGAGAGTAATGGGGAAGAGATAGAAGAAATTAGTGAAGAAGAATGTGAGTTTGAGGAAGCTTGGCGAGAGGAGAAACTTGAAAAACCTTGCCAAGTGGTGGAAGCCTCTAGAAGAGGATAGACGGGAGTAGAGCATGCTTTATCAAGATCTTTGGGAACTCCTTCACCTAGTTCACCATCCAATCCTTTGCGTGAGTGGGTAAAACTTCTAACTCTCAGCTTTATTACCCCACTTGAGCATGGTTTGCTTGAGACGGATGGCTAACTTAGGGCGCTTTGTGGAATTAAGCGAAAGAGGAGGATGTTTAGTGGTTGGCGTTCTAAATCTAGACTCATTATGGTTGGAAGCTGAAAATTGAAGAGCATGGATTGGTGAAATGCTCAATTAAATGGGTCTAGGAGGATAATTTGGTGCTTTCATGAGAATTCTGCTTTCTCATCACCCGGACGGAATCAAGTCGATCAACTAGAAGATGGGTGCGAAGACAAAGTATGGGATCCTGGATCACATCATAGCAATCAGTTTTGGGAGCTCATATTTTGGAGAGAACCTCACCAAAGCTTGGTGAAGAAGGTTGGAACATCGGACAACCAATTGAAGGACAAGCACTCTTGGAGGTTCAAGGATGGATACAAGCATAAACCACCTTGACAAGAAGCCTTCCAAATGTCCAACTTAAGGACTTAAACTAAAAGTGCTTGGTGGGAGACACCCCACCATGGTAAACTCTTTCTATTCTCTTGTAGATATAATGAACGAATGAATTGGGTTCCATTGCATATAAATTCTTTACTTCTTAGTACATTTTGACTTGTTTGCTGAGGTGTTTATACAATCTATGCTTTAATTAGGGATGCTTCTTTGCATTTGAGTTTTTGCTTGGATTGCAAGTTTCCTCAATTTATTTGAAAAACCCCCCAATATTTCAAAATGTGCTTAATTTTGCATCTTAGCTAATTTTAGAGTCTTAGAGGAGATTAGGAGGATATTGAGCTCCTTTTGATGCTCATAAAAAAAAAGCCACGCGCAACCGCATAGCACGCGCGTGCGTCGGCTGCGTATTTACGTTTTCTGGGCCAAGGACCAGAGAGTTGTGCCACTTTTAGGCTAACTCTGTGCCTCAACCCACGCGGACACACGCTGTACGCGTCCGCTCACCTTCCTGTTTCCTTACCCACACAAACGCGCACGGTGCACGCGTGCATCGATGCGTTTTAGCATCACCCAGGCCAAAGGACCCGAGAGTTGTGACAACTCTGGGTCCTTTTTATGCCTCTGGCCCAGCTTACCTGCGCAGACGTGCACTGTACGCATCCGCGCCCATTGCCAATTCTTCCATCTACGCGCAAGCGTATATGGCGCTTCCGCGCCAATCCTTAATTGCCTCCACCCACGCGGACGCGCACGGTGCACGCACGCGTGGATTCAAATTTTTACTTAACCCAGGGACGCGAAGCCCTAGCGCATTCGCGCAGCAACCCTCTTCCCCTCCAATGTTCCATTTCTCCTTCTCCCTCCATTGCCAACCACTAGCCATCCTCCGGCGAGCATCCCGGCGCGCACCACCGCTGCCGTCGCCGCACGTCCCCCTCTTCCTCGCTCTCTCTCTCTCTCTCTTTCACTCAGCCCTCTCTTCTCTGTTCTCTCTCACAGTGTCTCCGCAGCTAGCCACTGCCCACCACCGTGAGCTCTGCTGCGCCGCCACCGCTCCTGGGAAGCATATCCACCTCGCTGCTTCGCCCCTTTCCTTTCCCAATTTCTCTCACTCCCTGCTTCTGCATTCCAGGTCCACACCCTTCTTCCGTGTTTTATTCCATTTCTTTACTTTAGTTAGTTAGTGAATTTTTGTCAATTTAGTTCAGTTGGATTAGTTTAGTTAGTTTAGTGTAATTAGGTGGTTAGAGAATCTAGGCTAAGTAGTGGATTTAGGTTTGTTTGAATTTTTGATGCTGTGTGCAATTGCTGTGTTTTATTGCTTTGCTTGTGCTGTATGTTTGGCTTGCCTAATGCTGCTGCATACTATTTTAATGCTGCTTTGTGCTTGAAGTGTTGGAATTCAGATTACTTGCGTATTGAATGGTTCATTGTTGATGGGGTGATTCCGTTTTTCTCGAATTCAATTTGAATTATCAATTGCTCCACTCCAATTTTCCATTTTATTCTTGTTTCAAGACCCTTGTTATTGCTGAATTCCTATTTTACTTTGTTCTTGATGCTGTTCTGGTGCTGTGCTGAAGACAATTTCTCTGTGCATTGTGTAAGGAAATAAAGCTTTTGTAGCATGCTGGTCTAGTTTAAATTGTTTCCTGATGAACTGCTGCTGAATTATTGGCTCATCTGTTCAATTCATATGAACTCATACATAATATTTGTGTCTTTGATATTCAATGAATTCATATGGATTAGACTTGCTTGTTTGAATTTGGGAAAGTAGCCAATGTACTGCTGAAATGCTTCCGGATTTTTCATAACCATGTTTCATGAAATAACAATGTTTTGATTGATGCAACAAGCTTCTATTTGACGATTTCTGTGTCAATAGAACTTTGTGAGCTAAATAGTTTGGAAAATCCTTAAGAACAAGTTTTAGGTCATGCTTATCACATTCTTTGCTTATTATTCATGGTGATTTGCTTATATGCATTGAATGATTTGAATGAATTTTCAGATTGGCCATCACTTGTAACTCTTTTAAGATTTCATGCCTCTTTTGCATAAATACACAAGTTGAAAGTTTTTCTTTTTATCTAAGTGGCTGATTTGATTCACTTTATTCATGCATAATTTGCATTAAGCCACATAGACCATAAGGTTTTCCACTCTTTTCTTAACTTGTAACTTTTATGCATCATTGAATTTGATGTTGAATGCTTCTTGATTGATTCATTATTTAATGATTTGACTTCACCAACACAAATTCATATGACTCTAGTGATCTTTGTAATGACTGATGACTTGTTTTCTCTTAGTTGTTTTCTGACTATATCATATTTCATCAACAATGACTTGATGCATTTCATGACTATGAACGTGCTTACATTCCTACTTTGTACATTCCCTTTTGAATTGAGCCGGTAACCACCGTATCACTGATTTTCAACTAATTTCTAACTCTAACTTGTTTAACCAACTAACCTCTTTTGGTTTTCAACTTAACTCTTTTGATCATTCTTTTGGATATGGTGTTTCCTAGGCTTAGTAAACAAGTAATGTGCAAATGTGGTTTGAAGTTTGATTTGAATTCTGAATTCTGTTGCTTGCATTCCAAGAAATCTCCTTTCTTTATTCACTTCATGAATATGCTTTACTTTGAGTGCTTATTATCTGTTTGGCTATCTGCTTATATTGTATCATCTCTATTTTTCAGGATGTAAGACAAAGGAAAGGCTATAGCCACTACTTCTAAAAACTCTACCCCCTCTCCTTATGCAAACTATGCTAAGAATCCCCTGAATGAAGAGGATAAGGAAAATCAGTTGCTTCCACCTACTGACCCAATCAAATTCCCAAACCTCTACTGTGAGCTCCGCTTCTCCGACTTCCAGAAGAAGAATCTAAACATTGAGAAGAAACTGCTCCTTCCCAATGATGTGAGGCGTGCTGGTGCACGAAATTGTGATCATCAACAATGGCGCCAAAGGATTTGGAGCTCTCAAACGTGAATCACACTTTGTCACAATTCCGCACAACTAACCAGCAAGTGCACTGGGTCGTCCAAGTAATACCTTACGTGAGTAAGGGTCGATCCCATGGAGACTGTCGGCTTGAAACAAGCTATTGTCACCTTGTAAATCTCAGTCAGGCGAATTCAGATGGTGATGGAGAATTGATAATTGAAAATAAATAAAAACATAAAATAAAGATAGAGATACTTATGTAATTCATTGGTAGGAATTTCAGATAAGCGTATGGAGATGCTTTGTCCATCCTGAACCTCTGCTTTCCTATTGCCTTCTTCCAATCATTCATACTCCCTTCCATGGCAAGCTTATGTTGGGTTTCACCGTTGTTAATGGCTACCTCCCGTCCTCTCAGTGAAAATGGTCCTGATGCTCTGTCACAACATCGGCTAATCAGCTGTTGGTTCTCGATCATGTCGGAATAAGATCCATTGATCCTTTTGCATCTGTCACACGCCCCACACTCGGGAGTTTAAAGCTCGTCACAGTCATCCCGTCCCAGATCCTACTCGGAATACCACAGATAAGGTTTAGACTTTTCGGATCTCAAGAATGCTGCCAATTAATTCTCGCCTATACCACGAAGACTCTGATTGCATGGAATGGAGAGCTCGGTTGTCAGGCGAGGCACCCATGCGTCATGAACCAGAAGGCTAAGAGATACACACTCAATCGAAGGTAGAACGGAGGTGGTTGTCAGGCACGCGTTCATAGGTGAGAATGATGATGAGTGTCACGGATCATCACATTCATCAAGTTGAAGAACAAGTGATATCTTAGAGAAGAAGTAGACGTGAATTGAATAGAAAAACAATAGTAATTGCATTAATTCATGAGGAACAGCAGAGCTCCACACCTTAATCTATGGTGTGTAGAAACTCCACCGTTGAAAATACATAAGAACAAGGTCTAGGCATGGCCGTGAGGCCAGCCCCCAAATCTGTCTAAGATAGCATAAGACTACTCAAAGATTCCAAGATGATCAAAAGTTGAAAATACAATAGTATAAGGTCCTATTTATAGAGAACTAGTAGCCTAGGGTTTACAGAAATCAGTAATTAATGCAGAAATCTTCTTCTGGGCCCACTTGGTGTGTGCTTGGGCTGAGCATTGAAGCTTCCATGTGTAGAGACTTTTCTTGGAGTTAAACGCCAGCTTTTGTGCCAGTTTGGGCGTTTAACTCTAGCTTTTGTGCCAGTTCCGGCGTTAAACGCCAGAATTCTTGAGCTGACTTGGAATGCCTATTTGTGCCATCAAATCTCGAAAAAAGTATAGACTATTATATATTGCTGAAAAGTCCAGGATGTCTACTTTTCAACGCAATTGAGAGTGCGCCAATTGGGCTTTTGTAGCTCCAGAAAATCCACTTTGAGTGTAGGGAGGTCAGAATCCAACAGCATCTGCAGTCCTTTTTCAGCCTCTGAGTCAGATTTTTGCTCAGGTCCCTCAATTTCAACCAGAAAATACCTAAAATCATAGAAAAACACACAAACTCATAGTAAAGTCCAGAAAAGTGATTTTTATTTAAAAAATAATAAAAATATAATAAAAACTAACTAAAATATACTAAAAACATACTAAAAACAATGCCAAAAAGCGTATAAATTATCCGCTCATCACAACACCAAACTTAAATTGTTGCTTGTCCCCAAGCAACTTAAAATCAAATAGGATAAAAAGAAGAGAATATACAATGAATTCCTAAAATATCTATGAAGATCAGTATTAATTACATGAGCGGGGCTTTTAGCTTTTTGCTTCTGAACAGTTTTGGCATCTCACTTTATTCCTTGAAGTTCATAATGATTGGCATCTATAAGAACTCATAATCCAGGTAGTGTTATTGATTCTCCTAGTTAAGTATGTTGATTTTTGAACACAGCTACTTTATGAGTCTTGGCCGTGGCTCTAAGCACTTTGTTTTCCAGTATTACCACCGGATACATAAATGCCACAGACACATAACTGGGTGAACCTTTTCAGATTGTGACTCAGCTTTGCTAGAGTCCCCAATTAGAGGTGTCCAGGGTTCTTAAGCACACTCTTTTTGCTTTTGGACCACGACTTTAACCCCTCAGTCTCAAGTTTTCACTTGACACCTTCACGCCACAAGCACATGGTTAGGGACAACTTGGTTGAGCTGCTTAGGCCAGGATTTTATTCCTGTGGGCCCTCCTATCCACTGATGCTCAAAGCCTTGGATCCTTTTTATCACGCTTGCCTTTTGATTTAAAGGGGTATTGGCTTTTTCTGCTTGCTTTTCTTTTTCTTTCTTTTTCTTTTCTCTTTTTTTTCTTTTTTTTTTTTGCAAGCTTTTCACTGCTTTTTCTTGCTTCAAGAATCAATTTTATGATTTTTCAGATCATCAGATAACATTTCTCCTTTTCCCATTATTCTTTCAAGAGCCAACAATTTTTAACATTCATGAATCAACAAATTCAAAAATATGCACTGTTCAAGCATTTATTCAGAAAAACAATAGTATTGCCACCACATAAAAAATAATTAAACTGTTTTAAAATTTGAAATTCATGCACTTCTTTTTCTTTTTCAATTAAAAAACATTTTTCATTTAAGAAAGGTGATGGATTCATTTTCATAGCTTCAAGGCATAGACACTAATGATCATGTAATAAAGACACAAAGATAAATAAACATAAGCATAAAAATTCGAAAAACAGGAAAATAAAGAACAAGGAAATTAAAGAACGGGTCCACCTTAGTGATGGCGGCTTGTTCTTCCTCTTGAAGATCTTATGGAGTGCTTGAGCTCCTCAATGTCTCTTCCTTGCCTTTGTTGCTCCTCTCTCATGGTTATTTGGTCTTCTCTAATTTCATGGAGGAGGATGGAATGCTCTTGGTGCTCCACCCTTAGTTGTCCCATATTGGAACTTAATTCTCCTAGGGAGGTGTTGATTTGCTCCCAATAGTTTTGTGGAGGAAAATGCATCCCTTGAGGTATCTCAGGGATTTCATGATGAGGAGTCTCCTCATGCTCTTGGTGAGGTTCTCTCACTTGCGCCATCCTTTTCTTAGTGATGGGCTTGTCCTCATCAATTAGGATGTCTTCCTCTATGTCAATTCCAGCTGAATTGCAGAGGTGACAAATGAGATGAGGGAAGGCTAACCTTGCCACAGTGGAGGACTTGTCCGCCACCTTGTAGAGTTCTTGGGATATAAACTCATGAACTTCTACTTCCTCTCTAATCATGATACTATGAATCATGATAGCCCGGTCTATAGTAACTTTAGATCGGTTGCTAGTAGGAATGATTGAGCGTTGGATGAACTCCAACCATCCCCTAGCCACGGGCTTGAGGTCATGCCTTCTTAGTTGAACCGGCTTTCCTCTTGAATCACTCTTCCATTGAGCGCCTTCTTCACAGATGTCCATGAGGACTTGGTCCAACCTTTGATCAAAGTTGACCCTTCTAGTGTATGGGTGTGCATCTCCTTGCATCATGGGCAAGTTGAATGCCAACCTTACATTTTCCGGACTAAAGTCTAAGTATTTCCCTCGGACTATTGTAAGCCAATTCTTAGGATCCGGGTTCACACTTTGATCATGGTTCTTGGTGATCCATGCATTGGTATAGAACTCTTGAACCATTAAGATTCCGACTTGTTGAATGGGGTTGGTGAGAACTTACCAACTCTTCTTCGGATCTCATGTCGGATCTCCAGATATTCGCCCTTTTTGAGCTTAAAAGGGACCTCGGGGATCACCTTCTTCTTGGCCACAACTTCATAGAAGTGGTCTTGATGCACCCTTGAGAGGAATCTCTCCATCTCCCATGACTCGGAGGTGGAAGATTTATGGAAAAACAAGAAGATTTAGCTTTTACCACACCAAACTTAGAAGGTTGCTTGTCCTCGAGCAAAAGAAGAAAGAAGAGAGTAGAAGAAGAAGAAGAAATAGAGGAGATGGAAGGGGCTTTGTGTTTCGGCCAAGGGGGAGAAGTAGTGGTTAAGTTGTGTGAAAATGAAGGAGTGAAGATGGATTTATATAGGAGTGGAGAAGGCGGGTATGTTTCGGCCATTATGGGTAGGTTTGGGTAGGAAAGTGGTTTGAATTTGAATGGTGAGGTAGGTTGGGTTTTATGAAGGATGGATGTGAGTAGTGAAGAGAATGGTGGGATTTGATAGGTGAGGGGGTTTTTAGGGAAGAGGTATTGAGGTGATTGGTGAATGGGTGAAGAAGAGAGAGAGAGGTGGGATAGGTGGGGATCCTGTGGGTTCCACAGATCCTGAGGTGTCAAGGATTTCTCATCCCTGCACCATGTGGCGTGTAAAACGCCCCTTACTGCCAATCCTGGCGTTAAACGCCAGGCTGCTGCCCATTTCTGGCGTTTAACGCCAGCTTCTTGTCCATTCCTGGCGTTAAACGCCAGTCTGGTGCCCATTTCTGGCGTTAAACGCCCAGAATGGTGCCAGACTGGGCGTTTAACGCCCATTCTGCTACCCTTACTGGTGTTTAAACGCCAGTAAGTTTCTCCTCCAGGGTGTTCTATTTTTCATTCTATTTTTCCTTCTGTTTTTGCTTTTTCAATTGTTCTTGTGACTTCACATGATCATCAACCTACAGAAAACATAAAATAACAAAAGAAAATAGAAATTTAACATAGATAAGTAAAAATTGGGTTGCCTCCCAACAAGCGCTTCTTTAATGTCAATAGCTTGACAGTGGCTCTCATGGAGCCTCACAGATGTCCAGAGCAATGTTAGAACCTCCCAACACCAAACTTAGAGTTTGAATGTGGGGGTTCAACACCAAACTTAGAGTTTGACTGTGGGGGCTCTGTTTGACTCTGTATTGAGAGAAGCTCTTTATGCTTCCTCTCCATGGTGACAGAGGGATATCCTTGAGCTTTAAACACAAGGGAGTCTCCATTCACTTGAATGATCAATTCTCCTCTGTCAACATCAATCACAGCTTTTGCTATGGCTAGGAAGGGTCTGCCAAGGATGATGGATTCATCCATACACTTCTCAGTCTCTAGGATTATGAAGTCAACAGGGATGTAATGGTCTTCAACCTTTACCAAGACATCCTCTACAAGTTCATAAGCCTGTTTCTTTGAATTGTCTGCCATCTCCAGTGAGATTCTTGCAGCTTGTACCTCAATGATCCCTAGCTTCTCCACGACAGAGAGAGGCATGAGGTTTATGCTTGACCCTAGGTCACACAGAGCCTTCTCAAAGGTCATGGTGCCTATGGTACAAGGGATTGAGAACTTTCCAGGATCTTGTCTCTTCAGAGGTAATCTCTGCCTAGTCAAGTCATCCAGTTCTTTGATGAGCAAGGGGGGTTCATCCTCCCAAGTCTCATTACCAAACAACCTGGTATTTAGCTTCATGATTGCTCTAAGGTACTTAGCAACTTGCTCTTCAGTAACATCTTCATCCTCTTCAGAGGAAGAATACTCATCAGAGCTCATGAATGGCAGAAGTAAATTCAATGGAATCTCTATGGTCTCAGTGTGAGCGTTAGATTCCCATGGTTCCTCATTAGGGAACTTCTTGGAGGTTAGTGGATGTCCATTGAGGTCTTCCTCAGTGGAGATTACTGCCTCTTCCTCCTCTCCAGGTTCGGCCATGTGAGACGTGTTTATGGCCTTGCACTCTCTCTTTGAATTCTCTTCTGTATTGCTTGGGAGAGTACTAGGAGGGAGTTCAGTAATTTTCTTACTCAGCTGACCCACTTGTGCCTCCAAATTTCTAATAGAGGATCTTGTTTCAGTCATGAAACTTTGAGTGGTTTTGATTAGATCAGAGACAATAGTTGCTAAATCAGAGTGGCTCTGCTTAAAATTCTCTGTTTGTTGCTGAGAAGATGATGGAAAAGGCTTGCTATTGCTAAACCTGTTTCTTCCACCATTATTGTTGTTGAAACCTTGTTGAGGTCTCTGTTGATCCTTCCATGAGAGATTTGGATGATTCCTCCATGAAGGATTATAGGTGTTTCCAAAGGGTTCTCCCATGTAATTCACCTCTTCCATTGCTGGATTCTCAGGATCATAAGCCTCTTCTTCAGAAGAAGCTTCCTTAGTACTGCCTGTTGCTGCTTGCATTCCAGACAAACTCTGAGAAATCATATTGACTTGTTGGGTCAATATTTTATTCTGAGCCAATATGGAATTCAGAGTATCAATCTCAAGAACTCATTTCTTCTGAGTTATCCCATTATTCACAGGATTCCTTTCAGAAGTGTACATGAATTGGTTATTTGCAACCATTTCAATGAGTTCCTGAGCTTCTGCAGGCGTCTTCTTCAGATGAAGAGATCCCCTAGCAGAGCTATCCAATGACATCTTGGATAGTTCAGACAGACCATCATAGAATATACCTATGATACTCCATTCAGAAAGCATGTCAGAAGGACAACTTCTGATCAATTGCTTGTATCTTTCCCAAGCTTCATAGAGGGATTCACCTTCCTTCTGTCTGAAGGTTTGGACTTCCACTCTAAGCTTGCTCAATTTTTGAGGTGGAAAGAACTTTGTCAAGAAAGCATTGACTAGCTTTTCCCAAGAGTTCAGGCTTTCTTTAGGTTGTGAGTCCAACCATGTCCTAGCTTTGTCTCTTACAGCAAAAGGGAAGAGCATAAGTCTGTAGACTTCAAGGTCAACCCCATTGGTCTTGACAGTATCACAGATTTGCAAGAATTCAGCTAAGAACTGATGAGGATCTTCCAATGGAAGTCCATGAAACTTGCAATTCTGTTGCATTAGAGAAACTAATTGAGGCTTAAGCTCAAAGTTGTTTGCTCCAATGGCAGGGATTGAGATGCTTCTCCCATAGAAGTCGGGAGTAGGTGCAGTAAAGTCACCAAGCACCTTCCTTGCATTGTTGGCATTGTTGTTTTCGGCTGCCATGATTTCTTCTTCCTTGAAAAGCTCTGTTAGGCCCTTTAAAGAGAATTGTGCTTTAGCTTCTCTTAGCTTTCTTTTCAAGGTCCTTTCAGGTTCAGGATCAGCTTGAACAAGTATGCCTTTATCTTTGTTCCTGCTCATATGAAAGAGAAGAGAACAAGAAAGTAGGGAATCCTCTATGTCACAGTATAGAGATTCTTTGAGGTGTCAGAGGAAAAGAAGATTAGAATGAGGAGGTAGAGAGAGAAGAATTCGAACTTATCAAGAGGGATAGAGTTCGAATTGCACCTTGAGGAACAGTGTTAGTCCCTTAAATAGAAAGATGTGAGAAGAGGGGAAGAAATTTTCGAAATTAAAGTAAAAGATTTTGAAATAATTAAAAGAAATAAAGTGATTTTTGAAAAAAATTTTGAAATTAGAAATTAAAAAGATATGATTGAAAATTAATTTTGAAAAAGATGTGATTGAAAAGATATGATTGAGAAGATATGATTAAAAATCAAACTAAAAAGAGAAAGTTTTAAAATTAAAGTTGATTACTTGTCTAACAAGAAATTAGAAGATATGATTCTAGAATTAAAACCTTTGATCCTTTCTTAATAGGCAAGTAACAACTAGAAAATTTGAAGTAAATCATTAATTTTAGCAAGGATTTTCAAAAATAAAAAAAATGGAAAGCAATTGATTTTGAAGAGATATGATTGAAAAGATATGATTTGAAAAAGATTTGATTTTGAAAAATTATGAAGATTTGAAAAAAAATTTGAATTAAAAACAAAATCTTCCCTCTTATGTCATCCTGGCGTTAAACGCCCAGAATGGCATCCATTCTGGCGTTTAACGCCCAAAACCCTACCTTTTTGGGCGTTAAACGCCCAGCCAGGTACCCTGGCTGGCGTTTAAACGCCAGTTTTCCTTCTTCACTGGGTGTTTTGAATGCCTAGCTTTTTTTGTTTGATTCCTCTGCTGAATGTTCTAAATCTTCAATTCTCTGTATTATTGACTTGAAAAGACACAATTTTGAAAATAATTTTTTGAATTTTTAATGATGAGAAACAATAAAAATGCAACTAAGATCAAATAAACAATGCATGCACGACACCAAACTTAAAAATTTTCATATAAGAGACACTAACAAATTGAGAATGCACATGAGAAACAACAGAACACACAAAACAAGAGAATTTAAAGATCAGAGCAATGAAATCATCAAGAACAACTTGAAGATTAATGAAGAACATAATGCATGTAATTTTCGAAAATTAGAGGCATGCAATTGACACCAAACTTAAAATTAGACACTAGACTGAAACAAGAAACATAAAATGTTTTTGATTTTTATGGTTTTATAAATTTTTTTTGTGATTTTTCGAAAATTGAGTGGAAAAGAGAATAAAGGGGTTCAAAATTTTTAATAAGAATTTCAGGAATCATTGCAATGCTAGTCTAAGACTCCGGTCCAGGAATTAGACATGGCTTACTAGCCAGCCAAGCTTTCAATGAAAGCTTCGGTCCAAAACACTAGACATGGCCAATGGCCAGCCAAGCTTTAGTAGATCATTGCTAACAACAGCAAAATTTATAGGAATCAACAAGTTCTTGTGATGATAAGTTGAAACCTCGGTCCAATAAGATTAGACATGGCTTCACAGCCAGCCAGACTTCAACAAATCATCATGAAACTCTAGAATTCATTCTTAAAAACTCTGAGGAACAAAATAGAAAATTTTTTTTGTATTTTTTAAAAAAAATTTCGAAAATAAAAAGTAAAATTACCTAATCTCAGCAACAAGATGAACTGTCAGTTGTCCAAACTCGAACAATCCCTGGCAACGGCGCCAAAAACTTGGTGCACGAAATTGTGATAATCAACAATGGCGCCAAAGGATTTGGAGCTCTCAAACGTGAATCACACTTTGTCACAATTCCGCACAACTAACCAGCAAGTGCACTGGGTCGTCCAAGTAATACCTTACGTGAGTAAGGGTCGATCCCACGGAGACTGTCAGCTTGAAGCAAGCTATGGTCACCTTGTAAATCTCAGTCAGGCGAATTCAGATGGTGATGGAGAATTGATAATTGAAAATAAATAAAAACATAAAATAAAGATAGAGATACTTATGTAATTCATTGGTAGGAATTTCAGATAAGCGTATGGAGATGCTTTGTCCATCCTGAACCTCTGCTTTCCTATTGCCTTCTTCCAATCATTCATACTCCCTTCCATGGCAAGCTTATGTTGGGTTTCACCGTTGTCAATGGATACCTCCCGTCCTCTCAGTGAAAATGGTCCTGATGCTCTGTCACAACATCGGCTAATCAGTTGTTGGTTCTTGATCATGTCGGAATAAGATCCATATCCTTTTGCGTCTGTCACATGCCCCACACTCGCGAGTTTGAAGCTCGTCACAGTCATCCCGTCCTAGATCCTACTCGGAATACCACAGACAAGGTTTAGACTTTCTGGATCTCAAGAATGCTGCCAATTAATTCTCGCCTATACCACGAAGACTCTGATTTCATAGAATGGAGAGCTCGGTTGTCAGGCGAGGCACCCATGCGTCATGAACCAGAAGGCTAAGAGATACACACTCAATCGAAGGTAGAACGGAGGTGGTTGTCAGTCACGCGTTCATAGGTGAGAATGATGATGAGTGTCACGGATCATCACATTCATCAAGTTGAAGAACCAGTGATATCTTAGAGAAGAAGTAGACGTGAATTGAATAGAAAAACAATAGTAATTGCATTAATTCATGAGGAACAGCAGAGCTCCACACCTTAATCTATGGTGTGTAGAAACTCCACCGTTGAAAATACATAAGAACAAGGTCTAGGCATGGCCGTGAGGCCAGCCCCCAAACGTGTCTAAGATAGCATAAGACTACTCAAAGATTCCAAGATGATCAAAAGATGAAAATACAATAGTATAAGGTCCTATTTATAGAGAACTAGTAGCCTAGGGTTTACAGAAATCAGTCATTAATGCAGAAATCTTCTTCCGGGCCCACTTGGTGTGTGCTTGGGCTGAGCATTAAAGCTTCCATGTGTAGAGACTTTTCTTGGAGTTAAACGCCAGCTTTTGTGCCAGTTTGGGCGTTTAACTCCAGCTTTTGTGCCAGTTCCGGCGTTAAACGCCAGAATTCTTGAGCTGACTTGGAACGCCTGTTTGGGCCATCAAATCTCGGGCAAAGTATGGACTATTATATATTGCTGAAAATCCCAAGATGTCTACTTTCCAACGCAATTGAGAGTGCGCCAATTGGGCTTCTGTAGCTCCAGAAAATCCATTTTGAGTGCAGGGAGGTTAGAATCCAACAGCATCTGCAGTCCTTTTTCAGCCTCTGAGTCAGATTTTTGCTCAGGTCCCTCAATTTCAGCCAGAAAATACCTGAAATCACAGAAAAACACACAAACTCATATTAAAGTCCAGAAAAGTGATTTTTATTTAAAAACTAATAAAAATATAATAAAAACTAACTAAAACATACTAAAAACATACTAAAAACAATGCCAAAAAGCGTATAAATTATCCGCTCATCACGTGCCATTAACACCCGCATTCTGGAGTTAGGGTTGGACTTTGTTGACAGAGATTTGGGGAGGGTGAACACTTCATAGGTGAGAGAATTTTATTGCAACTTCTTCCGAACCACTCTTGATTCAGTTCAGCTGCGGGGTAGAGAGATTATGATTACTGAGGCTGCTATTGGGGATCCACTGCTTTGCCACTATCGTCCTGATGACACCTGCACTTATAAGCAGGTAGAGATAGCCATCCACTGCATGACATTTGATTATGAGGCGCTTAAGCGCATGATTGCTACACCTGACGCCCCCTGGGTGATGGATTCTGGGAACAAGAAGCCCAAGGGGATACGTTTCTCCTATCTGTCGAGGGAAGCTAGGACTTGGCAGCATATCTTCGCCCACTATGTCTTCCCCATCACTCACTTCTCAGAGATCCTTATGGATATGCTAGTTCTGATTGGGTGTGTGATGGAGGGAAAGGAGGTAAACTTTCCCCGACTAATCAGGCAGAGTATGTGGCGCTCGTATATCTGTGGCATGTTGCCATTCCCTACACTGATTACCAGCATGATCAAGATGGCTGATGTTCGGTGAGAGGATGATGACGTAACACCACCACCCCCAGATGATGACGAGAAGGAGGTTACCATTCCATGGGGTGGCTGGGTGCACGAGAAGCCCCCACCCAAACGCTGTTCTTGAGCCAGAGTAGTAGAAGAGGCAGCTCAGCCCTCATCATCAGCAGCAGCAGTAGGACCTTCCTCTACTTCAGCAACCGCAGCATCCTTACCACCACCACCAGCATCTGAGCCTACTTACCTGTTGGTGCAGCACCTGCTTTGCTTCATGGAGCGCCTCGAGCATCGTGTCATGCGACGTCTCGACCGCATCGACCAGGTGTTTGTATCACATGGCATCGAGCTACCGCCGCTCTCAGACTCTCCTGCCTCCGACGAGCAGGATCAAGAGGAGGAGCATGGTAAGGAGCATGACGAGGAGCCAACTCATCAGGATGCACCTCCAGAGACACAGATCACTACTGAGGTTCAACAGGACACTCCACAGCAACAGCCAGAGCCACAGCTGATCCCAGTCCCACAGCCAGTACCTGAGCCACAGCCCGGCGCGATTGTTGACCCCCATCCCGAGCTTCAGCAGTAGCATTGAGGACGATGCTTGATTCTAAAGTGTGGGGAGGTCACTGTTCGTGTCCGGTGTTTGCATTCATGTGGTGACGAACTTTCAGACATCTATTTCTATTTTTTGCTACTTTAGTTATTTTGCACTTTATGTTTTAGATTATTTTGGGATTTCTGTACATATTTACTATTGTGGATATCCTTATCTTGGCTGATGCACACTTTTATTTACTTTTATTATATATATATATGTTTTGCATCTTGCCTTTGATTGTGATTAGGAAAGTGTTTTGGATTGTTAAAAATCTAGTTAACCCTTTTTATATAAGAATTGTGTTTTGATTGAAAAAGGGGTAAACTAGGAAAATTTTTTTATGAGCATAAAAAAATTGTGTTTTGATTGTTAAAAATTTTTTTTGCAACAAAAAGGGAACAAAATATCCCAAAGTTTAAGGTCTCATAAATTCAATGCATATGTGTGAGAATCTAAAAGGAATACATGAGTGTGTGAAAATGTGAAGAATGGATAGCTAGGTTTGTTTAGAATTGTTTAGGTTGTCATAGGTTAGGTGGGAAGTTTAAGTTAATCAAAGATTCGAATTTCAAGCTCACTTGACCATATGCATCCTACCTTGTCCCTAGCCCCATTACAACCTATCGGAAAGTCCTCATGATATTTGTATGCATGCATAAAGTAATTGTTGATTGTTAGATGAAAAACAAGTCTTGTAAAGTATGATTAGGGGAGAATTGAGTGAATCAACCCCATACACTTGAGTGCATAGAGCGGATACACATCCGGCGAGGGTTCGATCGCTCAATTACATGTTTCCGCCCATGATCATCTTTTCTTGCAAGTTTATAAATTCTTTCAATAATTCAATCCAATTGTGGTTTGCTTTGATTGATAATACCTTAGCCCTTATGCTTGCATGTGTATTCTTGGAGATTGATTTATTTTGACTAAGCCATTGCATCATGTAAATAGATTGCATTTAGTTAGTTGCATTGAATAAATGTTAATACCCTTTGCTTCCTTCTTGATTTTAGCATGAGGACATGCTTAGTTTAAGTGTGGAGAGATTTGATAAACCCCGATTTCGTGATTTATCTTGTGCTTATTTTAGGAGATTTTACCACCTTTTCCCACATTTATTCAATGAAATGGCATGGTTTTGTAATTCTCCCTTAAATTGTGCTTAAGTGTAAAAACATGCTTTTTAGGCCCTAAATTGGTGATTTTGATTCACTTTAATTCTATTTGATGCCTTGATGTGTATGTTGAGTGATTTCAGGTTTGTAAGGCAAGTATTGGATGGAAGAAATGAGTAGAAAAGCATACAAAGGGGAGAATTCATAAAGAAACAAAGATTGAAAATGCATCAATGGACGCACACGCATACAAGGCGCGCACGCGCAAAAGAAGTTTTACATAGAGATGCGTACGCGTACATGACGCGTCCGCGCGGGTGAAGATTTTACCAATCGACACGCACGCGCCGATACTCTCACATGGCCCACTTAAAGGCAAAACGCTGGGGGCAATTTCTGAGCTGCCCAGGCCCAAATCCAACTTATTTCTGAGTGTATTTCATGCAGAATTGAAGTTCAAGAAAAGAGGGAGCAATTAGTTTAGCCAACATGAGCCTTTAGTTAGTTTTCTAGAGAGAGAAGCTCCCTCTTCTCTCTATAATTATGTTAGGATTAGGTTAGATTGTCTTAGATCCATGTTTAATTAGTTGATCTCATCTTGTTTCTTTTATAATTTCTCATCTCTACATCTTGATTCTATTATTTATGATGTTAATTTCTCCTTTTGCTCTCTTTTGTGATGATGAACTCATGTTGGATTTGGTTTACTTTTAATGCAATTTGATGTTGATATTTCTTTTATTGATGAATTGAGTTGTGAATTTATTTTTCTTGCAATTAGTAGTTGGTAGATTTTATTATTCTTGCAATTCATGATGTTTATTTCTATTGCACTCTATGTGTTTGATGAAATGTTCTCTTTAGTTTTTGAGTAGTTTTGCCAACTCTTGGTCTAAGCTAAGGGAATTGGGTAAATTTGAGTTATTGGGTATAATGGATTTGGTGATTTGAGAACCCTTGGTGATCAATTTGACACCCATTGACGCTAACCCACTACTAAGTTAATTAGTAGGTAGGTTGGGACTTACGGGTTGATGTGATTAAACCTATTTGACGTACTTCAAAGCTTAGGAGTAGATGTTACGTACTTAAGGCTTTTGGGAAGTAGACTTAATAGGTTGGCCTCTCATAATTATCAATATTTGGTTTGTTGACAAGGATGGTGATCTCAATTACCTAAGTCTTAGCCAAGAGTTCTTTATCTTGTTTTCTTTAATTACTTGCCTAATTTACTTTTCTTGCTCTCCTATGAACCAAAACCCCCCTACCCCCTTATAGCCAATAATTAAGCATTCTATTGTTTTCTCGGGAGACGACCCGGAGTCCAAATACTCTGGTTAATTCTTATTTGGGGTTTGTACATGTGACAACCTAAATTTTTGTATGTGAGGACTCTTTGTTGGTCTAGAACTATACTTACAACGAGAATTCAATTGAGAAATTCTATATCAACAAAACGTTATGCACAATCACTGCTCACAACATCTCAGCGAAGGTTTCAGGGGAGGGATCTTCTCAAGTCCTTCCTCGACCTCGGAAGATCATTCATACTCCTTAGGTTCATGTGATTTCTTCTGATCCTCCCCAGCGTACTTCTGGTGCTGCCTCTTCCCCTACTGCCGGTCCCCCTCCAAAAAAGCAGAAGACTGTTGAACCGTATGACTTGTGGGGTTTGTTGATAACCAGATCGCTCCTTATGGCCGACTTCCCATGGACGATGTGTCCATCCTTCACCACCTGGATTTTATTACCAGTAATAGTGTTCGGATGGCTCACATGGGTGCGGTTTTGTTCCGTATAGTCCAAGATTCCCCTGTTCATGCGACGAAGGCCTTTATGAAGGATGCTAAGTCGGACTTTGATAGGATCAAAGGGCTGAAGGATGAGCTAGATGCGAAGGTGGCGAAATTGCAGCTAGACGTGGAAAATGAGAAGTCCCGAGCTACCGCTGCTGAGGTTGCTGCAAATCTGGCCGAGGAGACGGCGAAGAAGCATAAAGAGAGCTATATTCGTACTTATGGCGAGCTGCTGGAGACCAGGGAGACGCTGGAGTCTGCCCATGCTGATTATGCTGAGCCCCAGGGTCATCTTATGGGTAGCATTACTGTTGCCTATGAAAACTTGAAGGCCCAGGTCCGAGTTCTTGCTCCCGAGCTCGACCTGACTCTCTTCAGTTTGGACAATGTCGTAGAAGATGGTAAGATCGTCCCTGCCCCGGATGAGGATGAAGAGGAAGGTCCTCCCCCTATGCCGCCAGTCAAAGCTTCTGCTGCCACGACTTCTTCAACCCCTGCTGCTGAGGTCGGCCATCCCGAATCCGATCCTGATGTTCAAATTTTAAATCGGGAGGACAGGACTGTGGATGCGACTCCTATAAAGACCATTCCTCCCTCTTCGACTCAGGATGCTGCCACTGAGGAGACCTTGGACCCTTTGTGATTTATTGATTTGTATAGTCCGGTTTGTGGACTTTTGAATTCTTTTGTAACTTTTGTATGGTTTGACTTCTCTTGACATTTAGTAGCTTTTCTTAGCAACTTTATTTTAGCAAAAACAGAATACTTTGAACTCTTGAGGCCAACTTTCAGGTGGCCTTCTGAGTTTTTAATTATAATATTTGTGTTTCTCTGATGTGTTGATTGCTCCTTTGCAACTTCTGCGAATCTTTGTAGAGTGTCGACATTTTGCTGTCCGATCTCTTTTTGTTTGTCGCGGTGATCCTTGGAGCTAATGTGTCTGACAACTTTTTAGTGTTCTCGTAGAACCTGTTTAGTTAATCTGAATAATTTTGATAGCCTTGTCGTGGAGTCGTGGCTTTTTGGGCCGAATTGTGTCCCTTCTAGCGCACGCTTTTCGTTGGTCCGACTTTCCTTGTCGATTCTTCTTAAGTTATTTTAAGTGATCCATTTTTAATCAGACCTTGTCAGGCCTCTTTCTATGGATTACTTTTTATAACTTTGTCGCTTTGATCGGCTTGGTCCGACTTCTTCTTTTCGGTCCTTCTTAAGTTATTTTTAGTAATCCATTGTTATTCAGACCTCGTCATGCCTTTTTCTATGGTTTACTTTTTATAACTTTGTCGCTTTGATCGGCTTGGTCTGACTTCTTTTTGTCAAGCGATAAATTTGGTTTTCATCTTGCTGACCTTGTCGTAATCGGGCGGTGAATTTGGTTTGCACCTTGCCGACTTCTTCATGATCGGGCGATGAATTTGGTTTTCATCTTGCCGACCTTGTCGTAGTCGGGCGGTGAATTTGGTTTTCACCTTGTGACCTTGTCGTAGTCAGGCGATGAATTTTTGCGCTTAGATTAATACGTCTGGGTAGGAAAACTTCGTAGGGGATCTAAAAAATTTTATTCAAATAGAAAATAGACATATAGACAAGAATATATACATGTGGGTGCTTACCCTTCTACGTCAGACAATTTTGCAGATCTTGGCTTGGCGCCTCATTAAAAAACTTTTTCAGGAAAAAGAGTGCGCCTTGACCTAAGATCTTTATTACCCCCTAACTGTAGTACCTTCTTAGGTTGCAGGCATGCCATGACCTTGGTAGCTCTCACCCCTCGAGGTCGGACACCTTGTAGTAGCCTTTTCCCAGTACCTCTACAACTCGGTAAGGTCCTTTCCAATTAGCTGCTAGCTTTCCTTCTCCTGATTGACCTGCTCCGATGTCAATTCGGATTAGGATGAGATTGTTGTTGGCGAAACTTTGCTGGACTACTTTCTGATTGTATCTTGAGGCCATTCGACGCTTTAACACTTCCTCTCGAATCCGAGCTCTTTCTCAGACTTCTGGAAGTAGGTTGAGTTCTTCCCTTTGAATTTGGGAGTTGGCCTCTTTATTGTAGAGGATCATTCTGGGGGATCCTTCTTCGATCTCTACTAGGACCATTGCCTCCAATCCATAAGCCAATCGGAAGGGTGATTATCCTGTGGTGGAGTGTGGAGTTGTCCGATATGCCCATAGGACTTGTGGGAGCTCTTCAGCCCAAGCTCCCTTTGCGTCCTGTAGTCTCCGTTTTAACCCAGCTAGTATGACTTTCTTGGCAGCTTTTGCCTGTCCATTGGCTTATGGGTGTTCTACGGATATGAATTGGTGCTTTATTTTCAAGTTAGCTACCAACTTCCTGAAACCTGTGTCAGTGAATTGAGTGCCATTGTCTGTGGTGATGGAGTAAGGAACCCCAAACCTTGTAATAATGTTTCTGTACAAGAATTTCTGACTTTTTTGAGCAGTGGCATTAGGTATGGGCTCTGCCACAATCCATTTTGTGAAATAGTCTACGCCTACAATGAAGAATTTGACTTGTCTCGATCCTTGAGAAAAAGGTCCGAGGAAGTCGAGTCCCCATTTTGCGAACGGCCAAGGTAAATTACACTGATGAGCTCCTCTGGTGGAGCGATGTGGAATTTAGCATGCTTTTGACATGGTGGGCATGTCTTAACAAACTCGGTTGCTTCTTTTTGCAAAGTTGGCCAAAAAAACCCTGCCCGGAGTACCTTCTTGGAAAGAGCTCATGCCCCCAGTAGTTGCCGCACATGCCGCTGTGTACTTCTTCCAGGACTTCCCTTGTATTGGAAGTCGGTATACATTTTAGGAGGGGTGTTGAGATTCCTCTCCTATATAAGATGTCGCCCATTATGGTGTAGTACTATGCCTCTCGCATTAGCCTCTTTGCCTTCTTCTTATCTGTGGGGAGTATCTCTGACTTAAGGTAGTTGATTATGGGGGTCATCCACCCTTGATCCTGACCTGATATGCCTAGGACCTTCTCTTTCTCCGAGATTGATGGGCTTTGCAGTATTTCTTGGATGAGGCTTCTATTATTGCCCCCAGGTTTGGTGCTGGCTAGTTTGGAGAGTGCATCAGCTCGAGCATTCTATTCCCGAGGTATATGGTGGACCTCATATTCCCCGAGTTGTCTGAGCTATTCTCTGGTTTTGTCCAGGTACTTTTTCTTGGTAGGGTCCTTAGCTTGGTAGCTCCCTGCTATTTGTGAGGTGACTACTTATGAATCGCTGAAGATGATAAGCTTTTGAACTCCAACTTCCTTAGCTAGCCTCAAACCAGATAATAATGCCTCGTATTCAGCCTGATTATTTGAAGCAGGGAACTCAAATTTTAAGGAGAGTTCGATTTGGGTTCCTGATCGCTTTCTATTATCACACTTGCGCCACTCCCAGCTTTGTTTGAAGAGCCGTCTACGTAGATATTCCATTTGGTAGGAGTTCCCGGGGTGTCAGTATACTCGGCAATGAAGTCGGCCAAATACTATGATTTGATGGCCGTTCGAGCTTCATATTGAAGATTGAACTCAGATAACTTGACTGTCCAGTGTAGGATTCTTCCAGCTAAGTCTGTCTTCTGTAGAATACCTTTTATGGGCTGGTTGGTCCGAATCTTGATGGTGTGAGCTTGAAAATATGGGCAAAGTCATCGAGAAGTAAGTGCGAGAGCGTAGGTGAATTTTTCTATCAATCTCTGGTAGGTTCCTCCTGCGTTTTTGAGTCCAAATGGCATGACAACATAATAGTAATTTGCTTTTGGGGTTAGGAATGAGGTCTTTTCTTGATCGGGTGGGTACATTAGGATTTGATTGTATCCTGAATAAGCATCCATGAAGGAGAGGTACTTGTATCTGGAGGAGGCATCCACTACGGTGCCTATACTTGGAAGTAGATAGGGATCTTTTGGGCAGGCTTTATTGAGATCGGTGTAGTCAGTGCACATCCGCCACTTTTCATTTGACTTTTTTACCAAGACAACGTTGGCTAGCCATAGTGGGTACTTGAACTCTCTTATGAATTCTGCCTCTAGTAAGGCTTGTACTTGTTCTTCCATGACTTGGGACCTTTCCGGTCCGAACTTCCTACGCTTCTACTGTACTGGCCAAGATCCTGGGTATACCGCCAGTTTGTGGCACATTAGTTTGGGCCTATGCCCGGCATATCTGCGGCCTTCCATGCAAAGAGGTCGGCATTATCCTTTAATAACTGTATTAGAGGCTTCTTTACGTCTCCTTTTAAGGATGCCCCAATATTTGTTATTTTATCCAGGGCATCTCCGATATGGACTTCTTCGATCTCGCCCTCACATTGTGGACGAAGTTCCTCGCGACCTCGAACTCCCACGAGTTTGATAGTGTTGATTTCTTCTCATTTGCATCTAAGGTTCAGACTTTCGTTGTAACAGCGTCGCACAATTTTCTGGTCTCCTTTTATCGTGGCGATCCCATCTGGAGTTGGGAACTTCATGCATAGGTGTGGAGTTGAGACTACTACGGTGAGCTAGTTCAGTGTTGTCCAACCTATTAAGGCATTGTAAGCTGAGCTCACATTGACTACGATGTAGTCTATGTTAAGTGTCCTTGACCGTGTTCCCTTTCCGAAGGTCGTGTGTAGTGAGATATAACCAAGTGGTTGGATTAGAGTGTCTCCCAATCCGAACAAGCTGTTCGGATATGCTCTGAGCTCTTTATCTTGTAGACCGAGTTTATCGAAGGTGGATTTAAACAAGATATCTGTGGAGCTTCCTTGATCTACCAGTGTTTGGTGAAGATTTGCGTTAGCCAATATGATAGTAATGACCATGGGATCATCATGTCCCGGGATGATGCCTACTGCGTCTTCTTGGGTAAAGGTAATAGTGGGGAGGTCGGATTGGGATGATGCCTGACTTTCTCCTCCTTTTTTGCTTTTGATTGGGCGAGGTGGTGGGATCTTCTCAGTGTGACATATTTCTCAGTAAACATCCACAAGGGACACCCGAAGAGGGGTGTAATTGTGATATTTTCTAGGCTTCTCTCCGGATTGATCTTCTTTTTTCTTGGACTCTTTATCCTTGTCCCGAGATGGGTGGGAGAATCCAGGTTTTGAGGTCTCTCTTAGTCGAGAGTTCTCCTCCATATTGATATATTTCTCTGCCTGTTCCTATACCTCGTTTAAAGATGTGGGATGCTTTTCTGATATGGAGTGGCTAAAGGGTTCTTCTCGCAGGCCATTGATGAGACCCATGATGGCTGCTTCTGTTGGAAAACTTTGTATGTCCAAACATGCTTTGTTGAATCTTTCCATGTAGTTGCGAAGACTCTCCCGATCCCCCTGTCTGATCCCTAATAGGCTCGGGGAGTGTTTGGCTTTATTTTTCTGGATGGAGAATCTGGCAAGAAATTTTTTGGCTAAGTCGTCGAAACTTGTGATGGATCTGGGGGGCAAACTGTCGAACCATTTAATTGCTGTTATTTGTTAGGGTAGTCGGGAAGGCTTTGCATCGAATGGCGTCTGAGGCGTCGGTGAGATACATTCTTCTTCTGAAGTTGCTGAGATGATGGCTTGGATCGGAGGTACCGTCGTATGTGGTCATGTCGGGAGCTTTAAAATCCTTTGAAACTTTAGCTTTCATGATCTCTTTGGTGAAAGGATCATGATCCTTGTGGGAGCTGTCATCGTGACTAGACTGAATGGTTTTGGTTTTAAGGTTGGCTTCGAGTTTTAGGAGCTTGTCCTCTAACTCTCGGCGTCACCTAGTTTCTCTCCGGAGGTTTTATTTGGCTTCGTGCTGGTGTTCTGCCTCCTGTTCGAGCTGCTTGAGATGACTCTGTTATTCTCGGAGGACATCTAAGATTTCTGTATTTGGAGAATGCTTGTCTCCGTTTGGTTGAGTGTTATCCTTTGGTGTGACGTCTGCATTCTTATGCGGTGTTCTGTTTTCTAAATCAGAGTTGTGGTCATTGTCAAGGTTGTCCGCCATGATGATGGGATAACTTCCACGTTCCCCGGAAATGGTGCCAATGTTCCGAGGGTTACCTGAAACTGAAGGTCAATCTCGAATGAAATCTGCGGTTGTGGCCGGAGCTGCCGTGTCCGACTTGTTTGGACTTGGTGGAGCTGCTGATCCTTCGTCACCGGAGGGTGGTGGTACCTGCAAGAGACTCCGATGCTTAAGTTAGCACATGCTTTAGGCAGGTTTTTTGTAGAATCAGAGTATGAGTTATACCTGGGTGCTCCAGTGTATTTATAGTAGTGTTGAGTGACCTTTCTTTGAGATAAGATAGTTATCTTATCTTATCTTTGAGTGAAGTCATCTTATCTTCAAGGGGAACCGCCTTTATCTTTTTAGGCTTTGGCTGGCTTTAGATTGGGCTGTGTTCCTTCATTTGGGCCTGCTTGGGACTTTGTGTCGATTTGGTCGAGCTCTTTGAGAGGAGGTTGATGGCAATCCAACCTAAACAGGTCGGCCACTTTGTCTTTGAACAGTATGGGTCGTGTAGCTCGACCCCGGGTATGAACAGTGCTAAAACAACACAAAGTAGCATCCAAAGAGGATTTTTGCACTAAAATCAAGTAAAAATAAATAAAATCTAACTAAAAACAACTAGAAAATGCTAAAATAAAGGGTACAAGATTCTCACACATCAAACATCAATCAACCAATTTAAAACACATCAACATACCATTATATATCTTATCCAGTTAAGGCCTCCGGCCACAATCTTATCCAACAAGCTCTCCAAACTTACCATGATGACTCCAATCACGGCCTCCAACCCAATTTACCATTCTATAATCATCAAAAGGCAATCAAAACCACAATATTCATTTACTAATCAAACACGCAATTTCAACCATCATTCAACACAACATTTATACTAAATCATCATTCAAGCACCTCAACAATCAGTTTTATTCGACGCTATCCTAGGGATAATTAACCTAGGTTTTTACATAATCTTACATACTGTCTACCCGAAACTAAAACCCGTACCTCTTTGACAGAGGTCTCAAACCCTTAAATCCTTCTCTTTTCGGCCAAACCAAGCGTCAACACAAGCTCCACAACCACACCAAGCACCCAGCCATGCACCAAATCAACCAAGCAATCTAAGCTACTCCATATAATCTAATTACTCCAATTATTCAACATTAACACTAGAAATTTTACTCAAAATTAGGGATAATGAAGGGATTGAGCTTCCTTACCTTGTACCGCTCAATCTTGGATCAAAATCCCGCTAGAGATTGTGCTTGAGCTTCCCCTAAAGCATCAAAATTACAATATTTTAACATTCACATTCCCAAAATGCAAACAAAAGAGGAATCTCAAAAAATGGCTCAAGGATCTTGGGAATACTCACCTTAAAAGTGGTATAGAATTGAAGAATACGACGAGGTAGTCGCGTGGCCACAAAGGAGTCTTCGATTGGAGCTACGGATTGAGAAATATGCAGATTTTAGTGTGATGGGTGAATAGTATTTAGGGCTCCACTCTCATCTCTTCTCTTCTTCTAATCATGTCTCTCACTCTCTCATTGGCAAATATGATGAATTTGCTAAGTGAGGAGGATTTATGTGTGTGGCCTTGGGCCTAATAAGGGCCCATTGTGAATTTTTTGCCCGTTTGGCCCAATCTAGAGCCAAAATCTTTAAGATAATTGTTTTAATTCATATCCTAAATATTTTTATTTTCTTCAATTATAAATTTTAAATTTTTTTACCTTTTTTCATAATTAATTTATTATTTAACTGGATTTTATTGATCGCAAATAACCACTTAACTTGCGAACTAAGTTATTCACAAGACCCTACAAAAAAAAACATCCCCAATGCAAAAAAACCATCCAACGAGTTGAAAAGAAACATCCACTAAAGAATAAAAGAAACATCTAAAACATAAGATAAAAAAACATTCAAAACTTAGCAGAAAGAAACATCCAAACGAGTCTTAAAAAAGCATCCACTAGAGCACAAAAGAAACATATAAAACATAAGAAAAAAATATTCAAAACTTATCAGAAAAACATAAAAAATTAGTGAAAAAAAACATCCAAGAAGAAGAAGAAGAGAGAGGGCACGGTGGTGGTCTGTGGTGCTGCGATCGCAAGGGGCTGAATCTCTGAGTTATAGTGTTCTAAACATGCCTCATTTAATATATTATATTCTAATCTTATTTTGTTTTAAATGCATTGTTCCTAGTTGATTTGGGTTTTTTGTTGCGTTTGTAACTCTTAAACATGTGAAATTTATCATGTTGTGTCCTTATCTTATTCTCACTTTAATCTACTGCTGGATTTATTTATTTGTTTTGGAAGTATTATTTGTATTTAATGTTTGACCCTTTGTAGTTTATCTTCTATTTTGTAGTTAGAGGTCTGTTTTTTTACTGTTATTTCATTTAATATATGCGAATTATACATTTTCTTTTCTTAGCAGTGATGCCAAATTTGATACAAATTGTTTTGTATATTGACAAGGGGTGCAAGATACAAGCTACTATTCAGAGGCTTATGATTCATATCTTCAAAAAAGTTTTGTCCGAGGGTCAAGTATATGTGATGAAGCTCTTCTTTATTGTTTCAAATCAAGGATCATATAGGGCCACAAGATTTTTTCTTACATTTTGATTTTGTGATTCCGAATAATTATTTATATGGATGTTAAGTCACCTGTATAATTATATTACTCATATCACCTTTTTTTTGAAACCATTAAAGTTATTGCTTTTTTGCTTTACCTATTTCGTTTGGAAAAAGATTCATTGTGCCATAAACTGATCCACTAGTATTCATGATTATTTTGAAAATTTATATATTGTTGGAAATTAACAAAGAAAAAAAAAGAAGAGTATCTGTTGACTATCAGCACCCTTATCGTATGAACGCATATTTTTTAAATTTTAATATAAAGCTAAACTAGAGTGTTATGAGGCTATTAAAAATTTGCAGGATTTCTTACACAAAAATACGTTCTTGATTTCTTGGAATCGTTGCTTGAGTTGACTTTCTTATTTTTAGTCCTTTTTTACAACTCTATGCTTTCTCAATTTTATGCCTTTTTGGGTAGGATAGATATTTTTAGGAGGACTAGTATAAGGTCACGTGATTTGTTGAATCTGATAGATTGAAAAAAAATAGAGACATATTAGGAATCATTTTTGGAATACTACCTCTTTATTTTTCAAATGGTATATTAAAAGTAGATTATATTTTATGCATTCCAATAGCCCTGGAGTGTAACACCCTACCACATAGAGCTTTATGTCTAGGACATAAGTCAGAGGTGGTGAGGTGCTACGATCTCTAAAAACAAAAATACTTACATAATATAGTTGGAAGAAATTGTAACTAGGAGCCTTGAAAAAGGGGGCTAAACAAAAGCGTAACAGAAGTTGCATCACACTCGAATGAATAAGTTTGAAACGGATATGTAAGATTGAAAGGAAAGGTAAACCATACACATATAGAACAGAATTCTAAAAGATACCAATATCAAGCTCCAGACTCGACCTGCGAAGCTAAGGTCGGCCAGAGTATACATACATACCTATATACTCAACTCAAAAAGATCCCAAAGACTAGATACTAAACCTATTTTTCCAAACCAACTCTAAGAGGGACAAAATACAATGTATACAGTAGAGAATATATATATCTACTTATATACATAGCTTAAGAACATAAAATATAATAGCCTCAAAAGAAATTTTCGCTTGCACAGAAGGTCTCCAGACGCTCAATGAGGTACCTCTCGACTTGCATCTAAAAACAACAGAATATGTATGGAATGAGAACCAGGAATTCTCAACATGGTAAAGTTATCAACATACATAATATATAAGGTCTTGGGAAAACTAGAGGCAATTCTAGAACTCCGACACTCAGAACTAAACTTAAAAAGATATATTAAACCAGCAAGAGGGTAAATTATCTAAGGTTCTCAAGTTCTAAATCTAATTGTAACTCAATCCTTCACTTTCCGTTTCCTCCAATCCTCCGAAACACCAGTAGAACAATTCTCAGTGTCACCTCCGCCAGCATGAGGGATCTCTCAGTTGCAAACACATACAAAATAGACAAGGAAAGCACAAGTATAGATAGCAATTATAGCAGATAGGCCAAGTAGCAATTAATTACAGATAAATAATTAGGCAAGCCAAAACAAAGCATACTCAAACAAATCATACAAATGTACATGATGCATGCCTGTCTTATGGCCAATGAGTCTCATCCGTTGGTTATAAAGTCAAACCTGACATGTCCAGTAGCTAACCCTGGACAGAACACCAAACACAAAGCAAGTGAGACTAAACCGCAACCCTTGCTTCTTACCCGCATACCCGGAGCAAGGGGACAATCCCACTCTTGTCTCTTACCTAGGCAGTGTTACAATTCTCAATCCGGAGCAAGCGGTGATAGAACTAAACCCTTGCCTCTTATCCAGAGTCTCGAATTCTTACCCGGAGCAAGTGGATAACACTTCTGCATCTTACTCGGAGTCTCATTCAGAAAATTCATTCTCATCATCATTATAATCATCCATACTCATTCAAAGTTCATAATTAACTCTGTTCTCATTATTCTTCTTTCTCATAACCAACCTCATCATTAAACACATCTCAACTCAGTCACATTTCATTACTATTATCATTATCTTCATTATTTACTTCTTATTCAACATTACCAACCCCTCATTGCCTAATTATTACCTCGCAGATCATTCCCAATATTCTTTTAACTCATTTAATCCATTCACTTTTGTTCTGAAGCTTAGAAGTTTGTTAACGGACCCTAAGCAAGTGTTATAGAGGTTTGGAAAGTTAAGAAATGGTTTAAAACTTAAAAACAATATTTTCAAAAAACAGGAGTTCCGTGTACGCATGCCCTGTTTCACGTACATGGAAACATAAAATTTTCCATCTCACGTACGCAACCCTTGTCGGCGTACTCGAGCCCCATTGGCAAGAATCATCCCTGCATCGCGTGGTCTTGCCCGCGTATGCGAGCCTATAAATCTCCCCATTCCAGGTACGCATACACATGCCCACGTATGCAGGACATGGGGCAGAGCCCAAAGTCCGTGTCGCGTATGTGTTTGCGTATGCATGCTCAACAAAAGTAGTAAAAAGCTGTTAAGTTTTGCAAAAATCATTTTTGCACACCAAACATCCAAAACACATAACTTGATTGTTAAAAATAATTTTTTAGTCTATTCTTTGAACATCATGAACCTCACAGATCCAATTTTTATTTAAAACTAGTTTTAAAAAATTTGAGGGTCCATAAGCCAAGTTATGGCCTGCCGAAGTTTGGTCAAAAATCAGTTTTTTACCAAATGTTTCAAATCTCTATTTTTACCAACTTCCATTCAAAACTAATAACTCACACTCCAAAACAACACTCATTGTGTACAAAACAAGTCTATATCAATTCCATCTCTTCCACGTTATACCATTTACTCAATTATATTCATTTTCACCTCAAAACAATCTAACATCAAAATAACATAACTCATTATTCATCAAGCTCCATCATCATAATTCATTATCATTATCAATCATCAAAATCATCAATTTATCAACTCAATCTCAAGATAACTCAACATTTTTATCAAGGTTACTAACCCTTAA
Organism: Arachis ipaensis; assembly: GCF_059453495.1. Classification (NCBI taxonomy): domain Eukaryota; kingdom Viridiplantae; phylum Streptophyta; class Magnoliopsida; order Fabales; family Fabaceae; genus Arachis; species Arachis ipaensis. The sequence goes on from NC_142440.1 coordinate 130,442,284, forward strand.
CAGGCTTACAAAATTCAAGCTATCCTATGGTTTTCTAGCCTACGTTTTCATGTGACATTATATATTATCTATAAGAAACCAAAACCATACCTTGGCCGATTTTTTTCTAGCCAAAAACACCTCAAATTTCCTCTCTTTCACAAGCTTCAAGTCACAATTTCCAATTCCACAAGCCCAAATCACCCAAATTTTGTTCCAAACCATCAAATTGAATTCCAAATCAACCAGAATACAATCTACTTCACACAATATTATTACAATCATTATAGAGTTTACTAATTCATTGATTCACTAGGATTTAACAAGTTCTTATCTTACCCACGAGTCAAATAGGTAAAATCCAGTGACTACTTGCTGCTAGAGTTTACCTAAAACATAAAGAACACCAAATCCCTCAACATATAACACTAAAATCACGAAATTGAAGGGGTAAGAACTAGATATGAAATATCAAATTTATTACCAAATTATTCGGTAAATTTTGTAGAAAATTTCAAGACGAACGTGTAGCCGCTGACGGCTTATCAATCGGAGCTTCAAATTGAAAGTTGTAGTGAATTAAAATTGAATCAAGGGTTTGCTATTCTTCCTTTCTCCCCTTTTTGGTTTCCAGCATGTTTCATTTGGGGAAGGGGAAGGAAAAGCTGAAGCTCTTTCTCTTTTTCTTCAATAAGCAAATAAACAAAATTAAAGGTCAAAATAGAAATTTTTTTCAAATATTTAAGTTTCTTATCTCTTTATGCTCAGTCCTCTCTTTCTCATAAATCCTTATTAGCATTGAAAAATGACAACTTAAATTTTTGTGAAATAAATTCTTTTTATCTAAGAAATAAATTATTTTAGTATGATAAGTCAAAGAATATTTTTTTTCATATACATAAATTATATTGGTTATGGTTCTTATTTATGTTTATCATCTGAACTGTATTGTTTATATTTTTAAAGTGTATTTGCTGTTGCATGATTTATGAAGTTGAACAAGATATAATATACTATGAGACAGGATCTCTTTAGTCAATTCCAAGAGATGCTCATCAAATGGTATGCTAACATTCAAAGTGAATGTTTTGAAAAATAAGAATAGAAAGAATGAGTATAAACTTGACTCTAATTGAAAAAGTTTCTGTAAACTATGGGGAATTAAGAAAAGATACTTATGTATTTTGAGTAGTGATAGAGTAAATAAATATTTTATCTTTAATTAAAAAATTGAGCAACAAAAATATTTTTACTAACATAGAAAGTGACAATCCAAGAGAATTGAAGAAAAAGAAGTCGACACAGAGAACAAAAATTTTTAACCCATGCGTTACACAAGTCTTCTGCTAATAACATACAGATGAGAAAGAATAGTAGAAAGAGAGTTCAGATAATAATAATGTTTACTTAGTTTATTAAAGATGTAATATACTATTTCTATCAAGCTAAAATTAATCATGAATTACAATTGAAAGAAAGATTAAGACAATAACATCGTGATCAAACTAATCAAGATTATTGATTGAAGTCACCAATGCTGTATTTGTTTCTGAGAACAGGACAAGATAAGATATTGAGAACAAGACATAAAGAATAGGGACACAGAATTTAGTGTTCTTATATTCTATTTGGTGATAAAGTAGAACAAATTATAAAAAATCTAATTTGTTCACATTTTTTTCATTCAAAAAATTTGAGAAGAAAAATATAATAATAAAAAATATAATTATGAAAAATTAACAAGAATAATAAAAAAATAAAAATAAATTATGTCCGTTGTTAGTATCTATAAGGATGGTGGTGCACGAAATTGAACTCGCACAACTTCACCGACAAGTGTACTGGGTCGTCCAAGTAATACCTCAATTGAGTGAGGGTCGATCGAGAATTGTTGGATTGAGCAAGCTGTGGTTATCCTGCAGATCTTAGTCAGGCGAATAGAAGGATATTGGTTGTTGTTGAATGCGCATAAAAGAAAGCAGTAAAGAATTAACGTGAAAACAATAATAAGAAATCAGTTAAGGCTTTGAAGATGCTTTATCTTTCTAGATCAATACGTCTTATTGGCTACATCAACAATGAATGATTCGTTCTATGGCAAAGCTGTAAGTGATTAACTCATGTCCTTTCATCAAGTTAATCTCCTCTAAACCATAGCAAAGCTATCAGAGATTAACTCATGTCCTCTCATCAAGTTAACTCATGGTCGTTCACTATGGCCGAGGATGAAGCCCACGTAATTCACTCTCCTTTATGATCCTACTCAAAACACCACAGACAAAGTCAGATCTTCCGAATCGGAGAATAATGCTCTATGATTCTAGCCTTAACACCACAAGAACCTCATCACCCATAACTAACCGGATTATATGTTGCTTATCCTCGATTAGCCCAGATGAGTTATTGGTTCAGGTGATATATCCTCAAGCTATAGCTCAATACTATCTAGGTCAGGACTCATAAAGAACTCATGTAGAGAAAAGAATATACCCAGTCTCATTTGGATGAAGAACGACAATACATCATAGAAGAGAATCAAACATATATTGAAATAGAAGTAGTAATATTATTAATCCATAGAAATCAGCAGAGCTCCTAATCTTAACCTAGGAGGTTTAGTTGCTCATAATTTACAAAGAAAACTTAGATGTAAAGTATGATACAAGTTGATTTTTAAATCTAATTGATCTCCTCTATATATAGGAGATGCTAACCCTAAAAGATGTTAATTTAAAATAAAAAAGTACAAAGATAAGACTGCATAAGCTAAAGAGTGCTAAAATCCACTTTGGGCCCACTTTAGTCTTGTGCTCGTCCAAGCCTGGCGTTCAACTTAGAGAATAGGTGTTAAACGTCAGTTAGAGGGGTGAAATTGTGCTCCCTTGGTCCCTTAGTGGTGTTGAACGCCAGCTTTGGGTGTTCAATGCTGGGCTTGCTCCCCTTGGGGCGTTGAACTCCAGATATGGACATTCAACGCCAGTTATGGGCAATGATCTGGAAGAGAAGTATAGACTATTATACTTTTCTGGAAAGCTCTGAAATTTATGTTTCCAACATCATTAAGAGCGCGTCAATTGGATCTTTGTAGCTCAAGAAATGTTTGTTGGAATACACGGAGGTCAGGACTTGACAATATCTGCTATCCTTTCTTCAACTCTGAGCAAGACTTTGCCAATCTTGCTAATTTTGCCCAAAAATCACCTAAAATTATAGGAAAATCACAAAAACTCAAAGTAGCATCCAAAAAGTGAATTTTGTAGTAAAACATACTAAAACTTACTAAAATTAATAAAATCTAACTAAAAATAATATGAAAATGCAATGAAAAAGTGTATAAGAAATCCACTTATCACAACACCAAACTTAAATTGTTGCTTCCCCTCAAGCAACCAAAAACAAGTAAGGACAAAAGAAGAGAAAAAAATACATAAGGTCTCAGAGTTGTCAGTGAAGCTCAATTCTAATTACTGAATGGGGTGATTAGCTCTTTATTTCTGAATAGCTTCAACATCTCACTTTTCTTTGAAGCTCAGAAATATTTCACATCCCTTAGAACTAGAATCCAGATGATGTTATTGCTTTTCTTCTAGTTTTTCTTGATTCTTGAACACAACTCCTTTTTGGTGCTTTACACCTTTGAGCCTAGCCGTAACTCTAAGCATTTTGTTTTTCAAGTATTACCACCGGATACATAAACACCATAGGCACTTAATTGGGGGAACCTTTTGGATTTGAATTTATCTTTGCTTAAATTTCCAGACAGTAGTGCCCAGAGTTCTTAAGCGTACTCTTTAGCTTTGGATCACGACTTTAACTGCTCAGTCTCAAGTTTTTTACTTGATACCTTCATATCAAAAGCATTTAGTTAGAGATAGCAACTCATTTGAGCTTTTTAGGCCAATTTTGACCCTCCTAACTATTGATGCTCAAAGCATTGGATCCTTGCTCTTTTGAACTTTTTTCTTCTCTTTTGTTTTCTTTTTCTTTTTGCTGCTTTTTCTTCCTTCAAGAATTAATACTTATCTTTTTGCTGCTTTTTCTTTTTCTTCTCTAAATTCACTATTTTTCAAGAGCTAACATACTTAACTTCAATGTCAATTATGCATTGTTAATACATACATTCAGAGAATAAAGATAAGGCCACCACATCTTAAGTATTTGGAATAACTCATGATATATCTTGAAACCTTGTGCTTTCTACTACTTCCTTTTCAATAAATTTTTCTTTTAAGCATTGATGAGGGATACATAGGATATCTTATAGCAAAAGAAAAGAAAATACTACTAAAAAGGAACGAAATACTAAATATGATCATGCACTAGAATAGAAAACAGATGATAAAATAAAGTACAATGAAAATAAAAGTAACATACATAAAGGGATAATGAAACGTGACCACCTCAGTGACGGCGGCTACTGCTCCCTCTGGTGAATCCTCTGGAGCATTTTAGCTCCTCAATATCGCATCCCCATGTCTCTGCTGCTCCTCCCTCCTAATCCTTTGATCCTCCCTTATCTGATGGAGGATGACAGAGTGATCTTAATGCTCTATCCTCAACTAGTCCACGGACGAAGTTAGCTCCCCGAGAGATGTAGTCAATTGGTCTCAATAGTCATGGGGAGAAAAGTGCATTCTCTGAGGCATCTCTGGGATCTCTGGTGGAGGTGACTGAACAGGCTCGTGCTGGGGTCTGTGCGTAGGCTCCCTTACGTGCTCCATCCTCCTTTTTGTGATGGGCTTGTCCATCTCAATGAGGGTGTCTCCTGCTATGCCAATTCTACCTGAATTGCACAGGAGATATATGAGGTGAGGGAACGCTAGCCTCGCTTGAGTGGAGGGCTTTTCGGCTACTTTGTATAACTCTTGAGGTATCACCTCATGCACCTCCACCTCATTCCCAAGCATGATACAGTGAATCATTATTGCTTGGTCAGTGGTAACCTTATTGGATAAGCTCCAACCATCTTCTAGCCACAGGCTTGAGGTCAAGCCTTCCTAGTTGGTAGGGCTCACCTTGTGCATCCATCCTCCATTGAGCTCCTTCCACACATATGTTTGCAATCACTTGATCTAGCCTTTGATTGGAGTGTAAGAGTGTGGGTCTCCCAGCATCTGAGGCAATTATAGCGCCAACCTTATACTTTCCGGGATAAAATCCAAGAGTTGCTCTCTGACCATGGTGAGCCAGTTTTTGGGCTTTGGGTTCACACTAGTGTCGTGCTTTTTGGTGACCAAAGCATTAGCGTAGAATTCTTGCACCATTAGTCTTCTGACCTCTGAAATAGGATTGGACAGAACTTCCCAATCTCTTCTCTAGATTTCTTACTGGATCTCCGGATACTCATCTTCTTTGAGCCTGAAGGGGACCTCGGGAATCACTTTTTTTATGCCTCACTACATCATAGAAGTGATCATGATGAACTTTAGTGAGGAATCTCCATGTTTCCCAAGGTTCGGAAGCAAAAGCGGGGGTTTTTCCTTTTATCTTCCTTGAAGATTTTGCCGGCTTTTGGTTCCACGGAGAAAGTGTAGAGGCAAAAAGTGGAGCTTTTTCAACACCAAACTTAAGAACTTTGCTCATCCTCGAATAAATAAAAAACAAAAAAAAGGGAAATAGAAGAAGTAAGAAAAAAAGATAGAGGGGGAAGAGTAAGAAGGCTTCGGCCAAGTGGGGTAGGAAGAGGAAGAAGGGAAGTGTATGAAGAGTAACATGGAGGAAGAGAAGAGTATTGTGAAGGTGTGAGTATGAATGAAGGAATGAAGGGTTATTTTGAAGTGGGTGGGGTTGGTGGGAACATGTGTTGATGGGATTTAAGATGGGTTTTGGGAAGGGTGTGTATTAGGAAGAGGAAAAGTAAGGGTGTGAAAATTAATGGTGAAAAAGTAGGAGAGAGAAGGGAAGGAGTGAGGGAAAGGTGAGGTAGGTGGAGATTTTGTGGGACCCACTCGCTCCGGATGCCTCAAAATTCAAAGTTCCCCTGCCCCTGCTTGGGCGTTCAACGCTAGTTCTGGCCATTGAACGCCAGGTAGGGATATTTTTTTTTTGAATTTTCAGTTTGGTGGGGTGTTCAACACCAAGAATGGGTGTTGAACGCCCATTGGGAGCCAAAGAAATGACCCAGAGCTGCTTTTGTAGGGTGTTGAACGTGCTTGCTTACTCCAAAACTCGCGTTCAGTGTCAGCTTTTGCTCCTAAATGGGCATTGAACGCCCAAGCTTCTCCCCTTCTGGCATTGGGTGCCAGTTCTGGCATTCAATACCATTAAGGGGCTCTCTCCAGGGTGTTTTATTTTTACTCTTAAGCATTTCTACTCCTGTTCTAAGCGCTACACATGATCACAAACATTAACAAGCAAGAGAAAACTATGAAAAACAATAGAAAATAAAATGATATAAAATCAAACAAATGAACAAAAGAAAGAAAATACTATATGTATGGTTGGGTTGCCTCCCAACAAGCGCTTCTTTACCGTCATTAGCTTGACAGACAGCTCCTTTTATGGAGGTTGGTAGGGGTTCAGATCTTCACCCCTCATGGTGAACTTTCTTCGTGTACTCTCATGGATTAAGTCAATATGTTCCAGAGACAGGATCCGGCTTACTGTGTGTGGAATGACTGGGCTCTTAGTGAAGATAATTCTCATGCCAGGTGAGAAGTCTTCAGTTGGAATCTTCTTATTCCTCCAGGCCTTGGGTACTTTCTTCTTCGTACCTCCTTCCTCAGTAGATGGTGATGGGTGCCTAACACCAAACTTAGATTTAATGTTAGGGGGCTCTGTAATGCTCTCTACTGAAAGAGAAGGTTGGAACACTAAGTGGTGCACAGTAGTACCTCCTTTATCTGAGGAAGAGTGAGGGTTTGGGATTTTAAACAAAATATGATCCCCATTCAACCTCAGGACCAACTCTCCTTTTTCCACATCAATTAAGGCCATTTCAGTAGCAAGAAAAGTCCTTCCAAGGATGATGGAGTCGTCTCTGTCCTCCCCAGTGTCTAGTATCACGAAATCCGCAGGGAGGAAAAGGTCATCAACCTTTACAAGAACATTTTCCACCATGTCATTTGTCCGTTTCAAGGACATATCTGCCATCTCTAGTGAGATTCTAGTGGACAGAACCTCCTGGATTCGAAGCTTCTTCATCACAGAGAGAGGCATGAGATTGATGCTTGAGCCAAGGTCGCACAGTGTCTTTTCAAAAGTAATGGTCCCTATAGTACAGGGAATCAGGAAGCTTCTAGGATATGGCATCTTCAGAGGCAGCTTTTTCTGGATCAGGGTGCTGCATTCCTTGATCAGTATCACCCTCTCATCTTCCTTCAGGGCTGTCGTCTCTAAGATGGTATTGTTCAGATAGGACATTGATGAATGGATATTTGACGGTTTAGAATTTCATAAATGAATTCTCGTTGCAAGTATAGCTTCTAAACCAATCACTAATCCTTTCATACAAAAAGTTGTTTGTCACTAGTACAAACCCCTAAAATTTATAAACCGAAGTATTGGACCTCGGGTCGTTCTCCCTAGGAATTGTAATGAAGTGTCTTGTTATTGGTTATGAGTTATTTTGGGGTTTTGGATAAGAAGCATGAAAAGTAAATGGCAATGAAAATAAACTAAAAACTATAAACGGCTCTTGGAAAGGTGTGAGAACTAGAAGTCCTATCCTAGTTATCCTTCTCAATTGTGATGAGAATTGTTCATTGCTACCACTTAGTTAACCCTTACTAATTAAAGGAAAGTCAAGTGGATGAATTGACTTGAGCCACAAGTCCTAGCCAACTTCCAAGGATAGACTAGCTTTAGTGCATTCCAAACCAATTAGCAATCTCTCCAATTATCAATCAACAAAGGAATTAGATAGCTCAAGTGTCACTAATTACTCTACCTAGGCCAAGAGGAACTAAATATACACTAAAACTAAAAGAGACATTTTAACAAACACATAAAGTGCAAGAGGAGTAAACATTATTAAATGCAAGAATTAAAGGAATCTACAACTACAAAAAAAACAAGAGATCAACAATAGAAAAGCAAAAAAGACACATTTATTATGAATTACCTCTTATTGAATTGGAAGAATGTAGAAGGAACAATACTAGATCTACAACAAAGTATGAGAACAACATAAAGGAAATTACAATCAAAGGGATAGAAGAAGATTGAATGTAACTACAAGGAATTGAGAGATAGAGGTGGAAGAAAGCAAAGATTAAAAACCTAGATCTAAGAACTAAACCTAATCCTAATCCTAATTCTAGAGAGAAGTGAGAGCTTCTCTCTCTAAAACTCTAAACTAAAAGTGATTTTATGTCAAAAGGTGATGATAATGATGATGATGCCTTCCCCTTAATCCTCCATCCTTTTATTCCTTTCCCTTAGCAATTTGGCGCCAAAAATGGGTTCAGAAACCCTCTCAAATCGCCAGGCACGTGTTGCATTAGTGAGGTCATGTGCCCTCATCGACGCGAGGGCGCACGGTACGCGTGCGCGTCCCTGGCTAATTCTGCGATGTGCGCGCGAGCGCCTTGTGTGCGTGCGCGTGCATGGCTGACTTTGCTTCTTTGACTTTTTATGCTTCTCTCCACTTGTATGCTTCCTTCCTTGCTTCCTTTGATCCATGCCTAGCCTATTTTAATCCTGGAATTACTAGCAAGCACATCAAGGCATCTTATGGAATCAAAGAAGAACTAGAATTCCTCAAAATAAGGCTTAAAAAGCATGTTTTTTTACACTTAAGCACAAATATCGGAGAGATAACAAAATCATGCTAATTCCTAGGCTAAATGTGACAAAGGTTATCAAAATACTCTAAATTCAATGCAAAATAAACCGTCAAATTGGGGTTTGTCAGACATATAAGGGGGTTTCTTCTCCAATGCCTCTGTAATAGAGATATTGACTTGCAGCTTTCTGAGGATTGCCAAGAACCGAGCAAGTTGCTCCTCCTTAGGTTCCTCTTGCACGTCTGGAGATGGTTGGTCTTTAGGCTCTTCCATTCTCATGGGGACGTGCATGGTGACACTCTCAGTCTCCTCCTGAGCCTTGATCTCCTTCAATTTTTCAGGAGTAAGCTCTTTCTTAAGTTCAGCCTCTGCCTCCATGGTAAGGGCTTTGCACTCTTCCTTAGGGTTCGCTTCCGTGTTGCTTGGAAGAGTGTTGGAGGGGGCCCCTAAGATCCTCTTGCTCAGTTAACCTACCTGAATCTCCAAGTTCCTTATGGATGACCTAGTTTCTGCCATGAAACTATGAGTGGTCTTGGAGAGGTTAGAGACTATAGTAGCCAGGTTAGAGAGGCTTCATATAGGAGTCTCCATCTGCTATTGAAAGGGTTGGAATGGTATGTTGTTGAACTTGTTCTAGTTTATTCCACCCTGATTGCTGTTGAAGCCTTGTTGAGCCTTCTACTGATCTTTCCACCCAAAGTTAGGATGGTTCTTCCATCCCTGATTGAAAGTATTCGAGTAGGGATTGTTATTAGAGTTTCTGAAGGAGTTTTCCATGTAGTTCACATCCTCTATTGTGGTCCAGGCGTAGTCACCAGTATCCACTTCATAAGCTGTCTCTGGGGAGTAAGCAGCTGAGCTTTGTGCCCCCACTCAAGTGTTGAGAGATCATATTGATTTACTGGGACATGAGCTTATTTTGAGCCAAGATGGCGTCTAATGTGTCTACCTCCATGACTCCTTTCTTCTAAGCCGCCCCATTGTTCACAGGGTTCCTATCAGAAGTGTACATGTATTGGTTACTAGCAACCATGTCTATGAGGTCCTGCGCCTTCTCATGCGTCTTCTTCATGTGGAGTGAGCCACCAGCAGAGTGGTCCAGTGCCATCTTGGACATTTCAGAGAGACCATCATAGAAGATCTCTAACATGGTCCACTTTGAGATCATGTCAGGAGGACATCTCCTGATCAACTGCTTGTATCTCTCCCAAGCTTCATAGAGGGATTCACCCTCTTTTTGTATGAAGGTCTGAACTTCCACCCTAAGCTTGCTTAGCTTCTGAGGTTGAAAGAACTTGGTCAAGAATCTATTGACCGCCTTCTCCCAAGTGTCCAGGCTCTCCTTAAGCTGAGAATCCAGCCATAGCCTAGCTTTGTCCCTTACAACAAAGGGGAAGAGCATGAACTTCTAAACTTTTAGATCTACTCCATTAGTCTTGACAATGTCACAGATCTGCAGGAAGTCAGAGATAAATTTGTTGGGGTCCTCGTGCGAAAGTCCATAAAACTGGCAATTCTGTTGTACTAGAGTGACCAGTTGAGGCTTAAGCTCAAAGTTGTTTGTACCAAAGGCAGGGATGGAGATGTTGTGCCCATAGAAGTCAGAATTGGGTGCAGTGTAAGATCCAAAGAATTTTTTTGCGTCTCCTCTAGCTTCTGGATTAGCTGCCATTGTTGTGTCTTCATATTCTTGCTCAAGAGCTTCCATGAGGCTACCTTTGGCTTTGCTAGCTTGAGCTTGCTGTAAACATCTTCTAAAGAATCTTTCAGATTCAGGGTTGGTGCAAAAAATTGTGATCTCAATGGCACCAACAACTTGGTACGTACAATCGCAATCTTATTTCTTTGTCACAACTTCGCACAACTAACCAGCAAGTGCACTGGGTCGTCCAAGTAATAAACCTTACGTGAGTAAGGGTCAATCCCACGGAGATTGTCGGCTTGAAGCAAGCTATGGTCACCTTGTAAATCTCAGTCAGGCGGATTCAAATGGTTATGGTGAATTGATAATTAAAATATAAATAAAATATAGGATAGAGGTACTTATGTAGTTCATTGGTGAGAATTTCAGATAAGCGTATGGAGATGCATTATTCCTTCTGATTCTCTGCTTTCCTATTGTCTTCATCTAATCCTTCATACTCCTTTCCATGGCAAGCTGTATGTAGGGCATCATCGTTGTCAATGGCTACATCCCATCCTCTCTGTGAAAATGGTCCAATGCAATGTCACTGCATGGCTAATCATCTGTCGGTTCTCGATCATACTGGAATAGGATTTACTATCCTTTTGCGTCTGTCACTACGCCCAGCACTCGCGAGTTTGAAGCACGTCATAGCCATCCCTTCCCAGATCCTACTCGGAATACCACAGACAAGGTTTAGACTTTTCGGATCTCGGGAATGGCCATCCATAGGTTCTAACTTATACCACGAAGATTCTAATATCTCGGACTCGGTCCCCTATATTAGATATCCAAGAGATACTCATTCTATCTCGTCTTCATGTAGAACGGAAGTGGTTGTCAGGCACGCGTTCATAGGTGAGAATGGTGATGAGCGTCACATAATGATCACATTCATCATATTCTTGGGTGCGAATGAACATCTTAGAATAGGAATAAGCTTGAATTGAATAGAAAAATAATAGTACTTTGCATTAATTCATGAGGAACAGCAGAGCTCCACACCTTAATCTATGGTGTGTAGAAACTCTACCGTTGAAAATACATAAGAACAAGGTCCAGGCATGGCCGAGAGGCCAGCCCCCAAAATGTGATCAAAGGATCGAAAGATAATCCAAAGATGATCCAAAGATGTAAATACAATAGTAAAAAGTCCTATTTATGCTAAACTAGTTACTAGGGTTTACAGAAATGAGTAAATGATGCAGAAATCCATTTCCGGGGCCAACTTGGTGTGTGCTTGGGCTGAGCATTGAGCTTTACATGTGTAAAGGCTTCTCTTGGAGTTGAACGCCAGTTTGTAACCTGTTTATGGCGTTTAACTCCACTTTGCAACCTGTTTCTAGCGTTTAACTCCAGAATGCAACATGGAACTGGCGTTGAATGCCAGTTTGCATCGTCTAAACTCAGGCAAAGTATGAACTATTATATATTGCTGGAAAGCCCTAGATGTCTACTTTCCAACGCAATTGAGACCGCGCCATTCGGAGTTCTGTAGCTCCAGAAAATCTACTTTGAGTGTAGGGAGGTCAGAATCCAACAGCATCTGCAGTCCTTCTTCAACCTCTGAATCTGGTTTTTGCTCAAGTCCCTCAATTTCAGCCAGAAAATACCTGAAATCACAGAAAAACACACAAACTCATAGTAAAGTCCAGAAATGTGATTTTTAATTAAAAACTAATAAAAATATATTAAAAACTAACTAAATCATATTAAAAACTATGTAAAAACAATGCCAAAAAGCGTATAAATTATCCGCTCATCACAACACCAAACTTAAATTGTTGCTTGTCCCCAAGCAACTGAAAATCAAATAGGATAAAAAGAAGAGAATATACTATAAATTCCAAAATATCAATGAAACTTAGCTCCAATCAGATGAGCGGGACTAGTAGCTTTTTGCCTCTTGAATAGTTTTGGCATCTCACTTTATCCATTTAAGTTCAGAATGATTGGCATCTATAGAAACTTAGAGTTCAGATAGTGTTATTGATTCTCCTAGTTCAGTATGTTGATTCTTGAACACAGCTACTTTATGAGTCTTGGTCGTGGCCCTAAGCACTTTGTTTTCCAGTATTACCACCGGATACATAAATGCCACGGACACATAACTGGGTGAACTTTTTCAGATTGTGACTCAGCTTTGCTAAAGTCCCCAATTAGAGGTGTCCAGGGTTCTTAAGCACACTCTCTTTTTTTTTTTTTGCTTTGGACCTTGACTTTAACCGCTCAGTCTCAAGTTTTCACTTGACACCTTCACGCCACAAGCACATGGTTAGGGATAGCTTGGTTTAGCCGCTTAGGCAAGGATTTTATTCCTTTAGGCCCTCCTATCCACTGATGCTCAAAGCCTTGGATCCTTTTTATTACCCTTGCCTTTTGGTTTTAAGGGCTATTGGCTTTTTCTCCTTGCTTTTTCTTTTTTTTCTGTTTTTTCGCTATTTTTCTTTTTTTTTTCTACAAGCTTTATATTCACTGCTTTTTCTTGCTTCAAGAATCAATTTTTATGATTTTTCAGATTATCAAATAACATTTCTCCTTTTCATCATTCTTTCAAGAGCCCACATATTTAACATTCATAAACATCGAATTCAAAAGACATATGCACTGTTCAAGCATTCATTCAGAAAACAAAAATTATTGTCACCACATCAAAATAATTAAACTAGTTTCAAGGATGAATTCGAAACTATGTACTTCTTGTTCTTTTGTTTTTAGACCATTTTTCATTTAAGAGAGGTGATGGATTCATAGGGCATTCATAGCTTTAAGGCATATACACTTAAATACTAATGAGCATGTAGTAAAGACACAAAACATAAAGCATAGTAAACAAAAAATAGAAAAATAAGAACAAGGAGATTAAGGAACGGGTCCACCTTAGTGAGGGTGGCGCCTTTCTCTTCTTGAAGAACCAATGGTGCTTTTGAGCTCCTCTATGTCTCTTCCTTGTCTTTGTTGCTCCTCCCTCATAGCTCTTTGTTGAGGTCCATGAGTGGGCTCTCTTGATGTGCAGTCAAATGCTCTACTACTAAGCTATGGACCCTTGAGATGAATCTCTCCATCTCTCGTGACTCGGAGGTGGAAGCAATTGCCTTCCCTTTCCTCTTTCTTGAGGTTTCTCTGGCCTTAGGTGCCATTAATGGTTATGGAAAAAAAAAAGCAATGCTTTTACCACACCAAACTTAAAATCTTTGCTCGTCCTCGAGCAAGAGAAGAAAGAGGGGGGTAGATGGGGATCCTGTGGGGTCCACAGATCCAGTGGGGTCAAGGACTTAACATCCCTGCTCCAATTAAGCGTGTAAAACACCCTTAGCATGCATGCCTGGCGTTAAACGCCAGCTTGCTGCTTGTTTTTGGTGTTTAACGCCAACTCCATGCTCTGTTCTTGCGTTAAACACCAGTATGGTGCTTGTTTCTGGCGTTTAACGCCAGCTTGATGTTTCTTTCTGGCGTTAAATGCCAGACAAATGCTAGTTTCTGGCATTTAAATGCCATAATGCTCCTCCTCCAGGGTGTGCTATTTTTAATACTATTTTTCATTCTGTTTTTAATTTTTCAGTAGTTTTTGTGACTCCACATGATCATCAACCTAATAAAACACGAAATAACAATAAAAATAAAATTAAATAACATTGGGTTGCCTCCTAACAAGCGCTTCTTTAATGTCAATAGCTTGACAGTGAGCTCTCATAGAGCCTCACAGATGTTCAGAGCATTGTTGGGACCTCCCAACACCAAACTTAGAGTTTGAATGTGGGGGTTCCACACCAAACTTAGAGTTTGGTTATGGCCTCCCAACACCAAACTTAGAGTTTGAATGTGGGGGCTTTGGTTGACTCTGCAGTGAGAGAAGCTTTTCATGCTTTTTCTCCATGGTTACAGAAGGAGATCCTTGAGTTTTAAACACAAGGTTGTCCTCATTCAGTTGAAGGATCAACTCTCCTCTGTCCACATCAATCACAGCTTTTGCTGTGGCTAGAAAGGGTCTTCCAAGAATGATGGATTCATCATCATCCTTCCCAGTGTCTAGGATTATGAAATCAGCAGGGATGTAAAGGCTTTCTACCTTTACTAACACATCCTCTACTTGTCCATAAGCCATTTTCATGGATTTGTCTGCCATCTCTAATGAGAAATTGGCAGCCTGTACCTCAAAGATTCTCAGTTTCTCCATTACAGAGAGTGGCATTAAGTTTATTCCTGACCCCAGGTCACACAGAGCCTTTTCAAAGGTCATGGTGCCTATGTTACAGGGAATTAGGAATTTACCAGGATCCTATTTCTTTTGAGGTAATTTCTGCCTATCCAATGCATTTAGTTCATTGGTGAGCAAGGGAGGTTCATCTTCCCAAGTCTCATTACCAAATAATTTGGCATTCAGCTTCATGATTGCACCAAGGTACTTAGCAACTTGCTCTTCAGTAACATCTTCATTCTCTTCAGAAGAAGAATACTCATCAGAGCTTATGAAGGGCAGAAGGAGGTTCAATAGAATCTCTATGGTCTCTAGTTGAGCCTCAGATTCCTTTGGTTTCTCAAAGGAAAACTCCTTATTGGTCACTGAACGTCCCAGGAGGTCTTCCTCACTAGGATTCACGTCCTCCTCCTCCCTTGTAGGTTCGGCCATGATGGTTAAATCAATAGCCTTGCACTCTCTCTTTGGATTTTCTTCTGTATTGCTTGGGAGAGTACTAGGAGGAGTTTCAGGGACCCTTTTACTCAGCTGGCCCACTTGTGCCTCCAAATTTCTAATGGAGGACCTTGTTTCATTCCTAAAACTTAGGGTGGCCTTAGATATATCAGAGACTATATTGCTAAGCTAGATGGATTCTGCTCAGAATTCTCTGTCTGTTGTTGAGTTGATGATGGAAAAGGCTTGCTATTGCTAAACATGTTTCTTCCACCATTATTAAAGCCTTGTTGAGGCTTTTGTTGATCCTTCCATGAGAAGTTTGGATGATTTCTCCATGAGGGATTATAGGTATTTCTATAGGGTTCACCCATGTAATTCACCTCTGCTATTGCAGGGTTCTCAGGATCATAAGCTTCTTCTTCAGAAGATGCCTCTATAGTATTGTTGGATGATTCCTTCAATCCATTCAGACTCTGAGAGATCATATTGACTTGCTGAGTCAATATTTTATTCTGAGCCAATATGGCATTCAGAGCATCAATCTCAAGAACTCCCTTCCTCTGAGGCGTCCCATTACTTACAGGATTCCTCTCAGAAGTGTACATGAACTGGTTATTAGCAATCATGTCAATGAGTTCCTGAGCTTCTGCAGGCAATTTCTTTAGGTGAATGGATCCACCTGTAGAATGGTCCAATGAAATCTTTGATAACTCAGACAGACCATCATAGAATATATTCAGGATGGTCCATTCTGAAAGCATGTCAGATGGACACTTTTTGGTCAGTTGCTTGTATCTCTCCCAAGCTTCATAGAGGGATTCACCTTCTTTTTGCCTGAAGGTTTGAACATCCACTCTAAGCTTACTCAGCTTTTGAGAAGGAAAGAACTTGGCTAAGAAAGCCATGACCAGCTTATCCCAAGAGTTCAGGCTGTCTTTAGGTTGAGAGTCTAACCATATTCTAGCTCTGTCTCTTACAGCAAAAGGGAAAAGCATAAGCCTGTAGACCTCGGGATCAACCCCATTGGTCTTAACAGTATCACAGATCTGCAAGAATTCAGTTAAGAACTGAAAAGGATCTTCAGATGGAAGTCCATAAAACTTGTAGTTCTGTTGCATCAGAGAAACTAATTGAGGTTTAAGCTCAAAATTGTTTGCTCCAATGGTAGGGATTGAGATGCTTCTTCCATGTAAATTGAAATTTGGTGCAGTAAATTCACCAAGCATCTTCCTTGCATTGTCATTATTTTCGGCCATATCTCCTTCTTTTTCGAAAATTTCTGTCAGATTTTCTCCAGAGAATTGTGCTTTAGCTTCCCTTAGCTTCCTCTTCAGAGTCCTTTCAGGTTCAGGATCAGCCTCAACAAGAATGTTCTTATCCTTGTTCCTGCTCATATGAAAAAGAAGAAAACAAAAAAGAAAATATGAAATCCTCTATGTCACAGTATAGAGATTCCTTATGTAAGTAGAGGAAGAAAAGAATAGAAGAAGAGAAATTCGAACACCAAGAGGAAAGGAGGGTTCGAATTTTGAGATGAAGATAAGTGTTAGTAAATGAATAAATAATTTGAAGGAGATGGAAGGGAAGAATTCGAAAATTAAACAAAATAAAATAGAAATATTTTTGTCTTTATTTTAAAATTAAAGTTAAAATTCAAAAGTTAGAAAGAAAAATTAAAATTTAAAACAATTAGTTAATTAAAAATGAATTTTGAAAAAGAGGGAAGGGATTTTCGAAAATTAGAGAAAGAGAGTTAGTTAGGTAGTTTTGAAAAAGATAAGAATCAAACAAAAAGTTAAGTGGTTAATTGAAAAAGATTTGAAAATCAAATTTTGAAAAGATAAGAGGTTAGAAAAGATTTTGAAATAAATTTTGAAAAAGATGTGATTAAGACTTATTTTGAAAAAGATTTGAAAAATAAATTAAAAAAGATTTGATTTTGAAAATTAAAGTTGATTACTTGACTAACAAGAAACAAAAAGATATGATTTTAAAATTTAAAGATTGAACCTTTCTTACTAGGCAAGTAACAAACTTAAAAATGTTTTGAATCAATCACATTAATTGTTTGTAAAGATTTTGAAATTATGAAACAAAATAAGAAAAAGATTTTTGAAAATCAATTTGAAATTTTCGAAAATTATGAAAGAAAAATAAAAAAGATTTGATTTTTGAAAAAGATTTGAAAAAGATAAGGTTTTTAAATTGAAAATTTGACTTGACTCATAAGAAACAACTAAATTTTAAAAAGTTTTGAAAAAGTCAACTCAAATTTTCGAAAATTTATGAGAGAATAAGGGAAAGATATTTTTTGATTTTTGAATTTCTAATGATGAGAGAGAAAAATAATAAAAAGACTCAATGCATGAAAATTTTAGATCAAAACACATGATGCATGCAAGAACACTATGAATGTCAAGATGAACACCAAGAACACTTTGAAGATCATGATGAACATCAAGAACTTATTTTTGAAAATTTTTAAGAAAAGAAAAACATGCAAGACACCAAACTTAAAAATTTTTCGTGTATAGACACTAACAAATTGAAAATGCATATGAAAAACAAGAAAAGACATACAACAAGAAAATGCAAAGATCAAACAAAGAAATTCATCAAGAACAACTTGAAGATCATGAAGAACATAATGCATGAATTTTCGAAAGATGCAAGAAAGAGATAAACATGCAATTGACACCAAACTTAAAATTTGACACTAGGCTCAAACAAGAAACACAAAATTATTTTTGGTTTTTATGATTTTATTAATTTTTTTGTATATTTTTTGAAAATTATGTTGAAAAAGAAAAATAAGGATTTCAAAATTTTTAATAGGAATTCCAGGAATCTTGCAATGTTAGTCTAAAGCTCCGGTCCAGGAATTAGACATGGCTCACTAGCCAGCCAAGCTTTCAGTGAAAGCTCCAGTCCAAAACACTAGACATGGCCAATGGCCAGCCAAGCTTCAGCAGATATTGATACCTCCCATGTATACAACAACTAAGTGTGTAACTGCCAAATGGGTGAAGATCAACAAGCTCTTGTAATGATAAGTTGAAACCCCGGTCCAAGAGATTAGACATGGCTTACAGCCAGCCAAGATTCAACAAATCATCATGAAACACTAGAATTCATTCTTAAAAATTTTGAAGAAAAATATATTTTTGAAAATATTTATTTTTATTATTTTTTTTCGAAATTAAGAATAATAAAAACAAAAAGCTTAAAATTGAAATAAATTTACCTAATCTGAGCAACAAGATGAACCGTCAGTTGTCCAAACTCGAACAATCCCCGGCAACGGTGCCAAAAACTTGGTGCACAAAATTGTGATCTCAATGGCGCCAACAACTTGGTACGCACAATCGTAATCTTATTTCTTTGTCACAACTTCGCACAACTAACAAGCAAGTGCACTGGGTCGTCCAAGTAATAAACCTTACGTGAGTAAGGGTCGATTCCATGGAGATTGTCGGCTTGAAGCAAGCTATGGTCACCTTGTAAATCTCAGTCAGGCGGATTCAAATGGTTATGGTGAATTGATAATTAAAATATAAATAAGATATAGGATAGAGGTACTTATGTAGTTCATTGGTGAGAATTTCAGATAAGTGTATGGAGATGCTTTGTTCCTTCTGATTCTCTGCTTTTCTATTGTCTTCATCCAATCCTTCATACTCCTTTCCATGGCAAGCTGTATGTAGGGCATCACCGTTGTCAATGGCTACATCCCATCCTCTCTGTGAAAATGGTCCAATGCGCTGTCACTGCATGGCTAATCATCTGTCGGTTCTTGATCATACTGGAATAGGATTTACTATCCTTTTGCGTCTGTCACTACGCCCAGCACTCGCGAGTTTGAAACTCGTCACAGCCATCCCTTCCCAGATCCTACTCGGAATACCACAGACAAGGTTTAGACTTTCTGGATCTCGGGAATGGCCATCCATGGGTTCTAACTTATACCACAAAGATTCTAATATCTCGGACTCGGTCCCCTGTATTAGATATCCAGGAGATACTCATTCTATCTCGTCTTCATGTAGAACGGAAGTGGTTGTCAGGCACGCGTTCATAGGTGAGAATGGTGATGAGCATCACATAATCATCACATTCATCATGTTCTTGGGTGCGAATGAACATCTTATAATAGGAATAAGCTTGAATTGAATAGAAAAATAATAGTACTTTGCATTAATTCATGAGGAACAGCAGAGCTCCACACCTTAATCTATGGTGTGTAGAAACTCTACCGTTGAAAATACATAAGAACAAGGTCCAGGCATGGCCGAGAGGCCAGCCCCCAAAATGTGATCAAAGGATCGAAAGATAATCCAAAGATGATCCAAAGATGCAAATACAATAGTAAAAAGTCCTATTTATGCTAAACTAGTTACTAGGGTTTACAGAAATGAGTAAATGATGCAGAAATCCACTTCCGGGGCCCACTTGGTGTGTGCTTGGGCTGAGCATTGAGCTTTACACGTGTAGAGGCTTCTCTTGGAGTTGAACGCCAGTTTGTAACCTGTTTCTGGCGTTTAACTCCACTTTGTAACCTGTTTTTGGCGTTTAACTCCAGAATGCAACATGAAACTGGCGTTGAACGCCAATTTGCATCATCTAAACTCAGGCAAAGTATGGACTATTATATATTACTGGAAAGACCTAGATGTCTACTTTCCAACGCAATTGAGAGTGCACCATTTGGAGTTCTGTAGCTCCAGAAAATCCACTTTGAGTGCAAGGAGGTCAGAATCCAATAGCATCTGCAGTCCTTTTTCAACCTCTGAATCTAGTTTTTGCTCAAGTCCCTCAATTTCAGCCAGAAAATACCTGAAATCACAGAAAAACACACAAACTCATAGTAAAGTCTAGAAATATGATTTTTAATTAAAAACTAATAAAAATATATTAAAAACTAACTAAATCATACTAAAAACTATGTAAAAATAATGCCAAAAAGCGTATAAATTATCCGCTCATCAAGGGTCAAGGTCAAAAAGAGCTTCTCTATCCCTATTCCTGCTCATAAACAAAGAGAAAGAAACCAAGAAGAGTAAAAGAAAAGAGTCTCTATATCAGAGTATAGAGAGCTCCTTACGAGAGACTTAGATAAAGAGAAAAGAAAATAAAGGTGTCTTTTATTAAAAAGTTTTCGAAAATAAAAAGAGAGAATTAATTTAAAAGTTTTCGAAAAAGATGAGAGAGAAAGAAGAATTAAAGATTTTTGAAAAAGAAAAGAAAGAAAAATTAAAGAGACACCAAACTTTCAAAATTAAAATAAAACAGACAAGTAACTAACAAGATCTTGAAATTCAAAAGTTAAAAAGTCAAAAGAAAGAGAAAAGATAAGATAAGATTTAAAAATTAAGACAAGAGATTTGATTTTGAAAAATTTTAAAAATTAAAAAGAGAAAGTCACAGAAAGATTTTGAAATTCAAATTTTAAAGAAAGAAAAACTAATAAAGTACTAAACTTTAAAATTTGAATTTAAAAGAAAGATAAGATGACAGAATTTTAAAATCAAATAAAAAGATAAGATAAAGATTTAAAGATAAAATGATAAACAAAAAAATTAAATTAAATGAAAAGATTACCAATGTGACACCAAACTTAAAATTTGAAATCAAATCTAAAAGTTTTCGAAAATATGCTTTTTTTTTTTTGAAAAATTAAAAATTAAAAAAGAAAGGACAAACACTAGACGGACACCAAACTTAAAGATTTTGAAATCAAACAACACTAAATTCAAAAAAATTGAAAAGGAAAAACACCAAAGATATCAAACATAAAAATTTTTTAAAATCAAATAAAAGAAAATAACAAAATTTCGAACACAAAGGAAAAAAAACCAAGAATAATTTTTTGAAAGATTTAAGAAAAGAGAACTCAACAAAAACCAAAAGGACACCAAACTTAAAAATTGACACAAGACTCAAACAAAAGAAAAATATGACTATAGAAAAATTTTTGAAAAATATTTTTAAAGAAAGTTCGAAAATTAACCAGAAAGCAATTAAAAGAAAAACTAGTAAAAAGTACCTAATCTAAGGAGTAAGACAACCGGTAGTTTGTCAATCTCGAATAATCCCCGACAACGGCGCTAAAAACTTGGTACGCGAAATTGAACTCACACAACTTCACCGGCAAGTGCACCGAGTTGTCCAAGTAATACCTCAGTTGAGTGAGGGTCGATCCCACGAGGATTGTTGGATTGAGCAAACTGTGGTTATCCTACAGATCTTAGTCAGGCGAATAGAAGGATATTAGTTGTTGTTGAATGCACATAAAAGAAAGTAGTAAAGAATTAACATGAAAACAATAATAAGAAATCAATTAAGGATTTGGAGATGCTTTATCTTTCTTGATCAATATGTCTTACTGGCTACTTCAACAATGAATGATTCGTTCTATGGCAAAGCTGTAAGGCTGCGTTTGTTTCTAGAGACTCGACAGAACATGACACTGAGACAGAGACAATAGGACGGAGACACTAAAAATTATTGTTTGTGTATTGTGTTTGGATACGATGTACAAGACACTAATGTAATGTCCAGTATTATGTTTGGATATATATGGACAAGACTAAAATATTATATGAAATGACTAAAATAACCATATGATTCCAAATTTTCTATATCAAGTACAAATTAATTTAATAAAGAATAAGAGTACGTAGGAGTACAGACAAAACTTGAAAAAATGTTTGAAGAGACAAAAAATTTTAATAAAAAAATATATAATAGTATTTATATTAAAATAAAAATTATAAATATATTTATTTTATTTTTAAATTTATTATTAATATGTAGGAATACATATGGTTAAGATTAATAAAAAAATAGATCTGAGTTTGATTAATAAAAAATTTTGTCTGGGTTAATAAGCCAAATTAATTTTAAATAAAAAATCAGTTTTAAAAAAGAATTTGTTTTTACATGAAAAAAATTAGTTTTTGCACATAAAAATTTATTTTTATTTAGAAAATCAATTTTTTTTATCTAAAAACTGATTTTTCTTTAAATTATATAAAATCAATTACAACTTATAAATTATTTTTTAACATTTTAAAAGATCAATTTTACCTTTAATAATATTTATCTTTTAAAAGTTTCAAGATTAATTATAGAAAAAATAAGAAGGGATAATAGTGGAATATAAAAAATATCTATGGACAAAAAGGAAAACAAAATTTATAAAAAAGTCCGTGTCCACTCTTCCAAATCCCGTGTCCATCATTGTCCTTCGTAATAGAGTGGACACAAAAATATAAAAAACTGTCTCGGAGACAATGTGTTCCGTGTCCATGTTTCTGCTTCCAAACACATTTTAAATATGTACTGTCCATGTCTCTGTGTCCTGTCTCCGAAAACAAACGCTACCTAAGTGATTAACTCATCTCTTCTCATCAAGTTAATCTCCCCTAACCATAGCAAAGCTATCAGTGATCAACTCATGTCCTCTCATCAAGTTAACTCATGGTCGTTCACTATGGCCGAGGATGAAGCCCACACAATTCACTCTCCTTTATGATCCTACTCAAAATACTACAGACAAGGTTAGATCTTCCGGATCGAAGAATGATGCTCTATGATTCTAGCCTTAGTGCCACAGGAACCTCATCACCCATAATTAACTGGATTATATGTCACCTATCCTCGATTAGACCAGATGAGTTATTGGTTCAGGTGATGTATCCTCAAGCTCTAGCTCAATACTATCCAGGTCAGGACTCATAAAGAACTCATGTAGAGAAAAGAACATACCCAGTCTCATTTGGATGAAGAATGACAATACATCATAGAAGAGAATCAAATATATATTAAAATAGAAATAGTAATATTATTAATCCATAGGAATCAGCAGAGCTCCTAAGCTTAACCTAGGAGGTTTAGTTGCTCATAATTTACAGAGAAAACTTAGATGTAAAGTATGATACAAGTTGATTTCTAAACCTAAGTGATATCCTCTATATATAGGAGATTCTAACACTAAAAATGTTAATTTAAAATTAAAAAGTACAAAGATAAGACTGTATAAGCTAAGGAGTGCTAAAATCCACTTTGGACCCACTTTGGTCTTGTGCTCATCCAAGCCTGGCGTTCAACTTGGAGAATGGGTATTAAACGTCAGTTAGGGGGGTGAAATCGTGCTCCCTTGGTCCCTTAGTGGTGTTGACGCTAGCTTTGGGTGTTCAATGTTGGGCTTGCTCCCTTTGGGACATTGATAAACCACTATTTTATGGTTTATCTTGTGCACATTTGAGTGATTTTTATCAAGTCCTTACCCACTTTTTCATATGATTTGCATGATTTTACAATTTCTTCCTAGTGTTATTCTATGGTTGAAAACCTGCTTCCTAGAATCTTTAATTTGTGTATTTAATTCTCCTTTATACCATTCGATGCTGTGATCCATGTATTAAGTGTTTCAGGCTTTATAGGGCAGGAATGGCTTAGAGAATGGAGAGGAAGCTTGCAAAAATGGAAGGAACACAAGAAACTAAGGAGATAACCAGCGAGCATCGACGCGCACGCATGGCTCACGCGAGTGTGCGATATGGAGAAATTTGCAGCAACGTGTGCGCGTGCCTGACGCGTACGCATGGATTGGAGTTGCACAAAGATTCGTGCGCGTGACTGACGTGTATGCGTGACACGCCAAAGCGACCAGCGATGCGCACGCGTGACATGCGCGATCTGAAGAATTGACAGAAAATGCTGGGGGCAATTTCGGGCCGGGTTTTGACCCAGTTTTCGGCCCAGAAACACATACTAGAGCCAGGGAACATGCAGAGATTCAACACACATTCTCATTAGCATAGTTTTAGTTTTTAGATCTGAATCTAGAGAGAAAATTACTCTTCCTCTAGGTTTTCTTTTACATTCATAGTTTTATAGTTTTATGCTTTCGCTTTGGATATTGAAGAGTCATCACCTCCGTTGAAGATACTATTCTAGTTTTTTTTCTTACTCTTTTATTATTCCATATTCTTAATTCTTGTTTAAAGTTACAATTGGATTATTTTTAGAATTTATTAATGCAAAGGATTACTTTTACTGTTAATTAAATTGTAGTTATTATCTATCATGTCTTCCTTTTATTCCTTATTTAATTCTATACAAGTAATTCTTATGTCAATGGAGTAGATTCCCAACTTGACATGGGGGTTGATTAAAAGGAGACACTTGAGTTGGAATGCTCAAGTAATTAGTTAAATTGGAAGTTGTTGGCTAATTCTATATTTACTAACGCTAGACCTTCCCAAGGAAGAGGACTAGGATTTGTGAATAAGAGTTAGCTCAATCACTTGACTTTCCTTTATTTAGTAAGGGTTAACTAAGTGAAAATAACAATCTCTTTATACTACACTTGAGAAAATTCTAACAAGGATAGAACTTCCGATTAATCATTCCCCCAGTCAAGGCTTTTTATTTAGAATATTATAAATCTCTTTTAATTTTCATTGCTTTAAATTTACAATTATTTATTTGCCCATTGCCCAAACTCAAAATTACCCAGAAAACTCCTGATTAATAAGATAGCACCCTTTTGTCAACTCGTTGGGAGACGACCTGGGACTCATACTTCCAATATTTTTATTCTAAACTTTTGTGACAACCTTTCTAAATTGATGAGGCAGATTTTTGTTGGTTAAGAGCTATACTCGCAACGTATTTCCTATATCGATCTCTTAATTGGCTGACTTCCGTACCTCCGTCAATTTTTGGCGCCGTTGCCGGGGAGTTGCAATTGTGTGCTAAATTATTAATTAGAGTACATAATTTTTATTTTTGCATATTTTATTTTATTTTATTACCATGAGCTGTATGTTTCTTTCATTGAATGATGCGTTCACTGCCTTATTCGAGCTTAGCCGCATTTGATCCTGAAATTGAAAGAACTCTTTCACGTATTAGCCGAGCTCGGCGTCAGTTAGCCTCTGAGGGTGGTGAAGTGATTGTTATCGATTCACCAGTCTCATCTTATGGCGAATCTGAACTGCCATCTAAGGGAGAAACAAACTCCTTTACTACTGATTTAGTTGATTCACATGCAGATAATATGGCAGCACCTAGGAAGATCACTCTCCAGGAGGCAGGAGCCGCAGACTTTACTCTGCAACCGTATCAAGTGCGTCATCCAAATCTGGCTGCAGATTTTGAACTGAAGACCGCACTAATCAACTTGATGCCCAAGTTTCATGGCTTACTTTCTCAGGAGCCTATCAAGCACCTAAGGGATTTTCAGACAGCCTGTTCTACTGTTAGGCGTCATGGTGCAAATGAAACTTCTATTCTGTTAACCGCCTTCCCGTTTTCTCTTGAAGAAAAGGCGAGGGAGTGGTACTACTCCCAACCTGAAGCAACTGTTACCAATTGGGATACGCTCAAGAGAGAATTCTTGGAAAAATACTTTCCAGCTAAAGTTACAGATAGATTGAGGAAAGAGATTTCCTGCATTATTCAAGGTGAATCAGAAACGCTTTATGAGTACTGGGAGCGCTTCAAAAATCTTCTGGATGCATGCCCCCATCATATAATTGACAAGTTAGTGTTGATCAGCTACTTCACTCAAGGCATGAAGCCTCGGGATAAAACTACATTGGATGGTGCTAGTAATGGTTCTCTGAAAAAGTACAAGACCACAGATGAAGCATGGCAACTAATCAGTGACTTAGCTGAGTCCACTCGAAATCACAGGCACAGGGACAGCCACTCAAAGGCTGTTGCAGAGGTTTCCTCTAGCAGTTAGACTACTGCCATCACACAAGCTATATGTGAAATGACCAACCTACTGAAGAAGATGCAATTGAATCAACAACAAACTTAGCCTCCCCCACCACAACAAAGCCAACAGTTGGTCCCCCAAAGAGTATGTGAAATTTGTGCTGATTATAGTCACTACAATAATGAGTGCCCACAGCTCCAACAAGAAGACAACACTGTGGCAGTTATTCATAACTTCTATGACCGCCCGAATCAAGGATACAATCAACAAGGCGGCAACTACAACCAATGTGGGAACTATAACCAGGGGTGGCAGGACAACTCCAATCAAGATTGGAGAGATAATTCCAACCATGGCTGGAGGGACAACTATAACAGAGGAGGCAGAGACAACAATGGAAATCAGAGGTGGAACAACAACAACAAACAGCAGAATCAGAACCAGCCTTACAGAGCACCTCACCTTAGGCAGTCCCAAGGACCCCAGCATAACCAACAACAAGCCCCTCAGATCACTTATCCTCCTTCCTCATCAAATGACGAGATGCTTCGTTCTCTTGCACAAGGACAACAAGACATGCAGACTACACTGAACTCTACTCTAAATGGTCTGAATGCCACTTTACAAGCTCTCGTCTCCCGGATAGATTCATTACCTACTCCCACCAACCAGCTTTCAAGCTCCAGTGGAATTCCTTCTCAACCTACCTAATCCCAAAGGTGGCATCAATGCCATCACTTTGAGGTCTGAAACCACACTGCAAGAGAGGAACCAGGAGGAGCCAAACCCACAAGAACATGCCCCAGTTGAAGACTCAGTTGAAGTGGAAGATGCTGAAGAGGAAGAGGAAGTACAAGACATGGTTGAAGAATAAGTATTTCAGCCAAGGAATGGAGCACCAAAGGACACAGAAGCTGCAAGTGGCACCATTCCTATCCCATTTCCACACCTTGCAAGGAAGTCCAGGAAGCAGATGGAACTTGATCCCAAAATGGTAGAAATTTTCAAAAAGGTTGAGGTAATTGTTCCCCTTTTTTATGTTATTCAACAAGTACCTAAATATACAAAGTTTCTGAAAGATTTATGCATACATAAAGATAAAATTAATGAACTAGAAATTATTCCTTTAGGTAGTTCTATATCTGCTTTAATGGGAGGAGGTATACCTGAAAAATGTAGTGACCCAGGTCCATGTATGGTTAACTGTACCATTTGAGGTGTAATATTTTCTGATTGCATGTGTGATTTAGGAACGTGTGTTAGTATAATGCCATTGTCTATATATGATGCTTTGAGGCTCCCTCCCTTAAAAAGGTCGGCAGCTCATTTTGTGTTAGCAGATAAAAGCATTATTACAGTGGTTGGAATTGCTGAAGACGTGCTAGTGAGCATTAAGGGGCTCACATTTCCTATTGACTTCTATATCTTGGAAATGCCCCCTAATGACTCAGGAAGACCATCATGAATCCTGCTTGGAAGACCATTCCTGAAGACTTCAAAGTTCAAGCTGGATGCATTCTCAGGAACTTACTCCTTTGAAATAGATGGCAGAGCTGTAAGTTTTAGTTTAAATGAGGCTATGAAGCACCCTCTGGAAGATCATTCTATCTTCCAGTGTGACATCATTGATGAAACTGTAGCTGAAGTTCACCAAGAAGAAGTAGAAGAGAAGTACACGGAGCAAGGTCCAAGTGTGGGGACACCCTCTGAACACAATGAGGACACTTTGCCATTATCACTAGTTCCAGATGATCCAGAGCCCAGCCATAAGCAGAAATTGGAATTAAAGCCCCTTCCACCCCACCTCAAGTATGCTTATCTTGAGGATAATCAGAAGCTTCCAGTTATCATTGCAAGGGAACTCACTTCCCAACAGGAGGAGCAGCTGCTCAGTGTGCTGAGAAAACACAAGAGAGCAATTGGGTGGAGCTTGGCGGATATAGTAGGCATTAGTCCTCAAGTTTGTGAGCACAAAATATTCTTAGAAGAGGGATCAAAACCTATCCGTCAACCCCAAAGAAGATTGAATCCCACCATCTTAAAAGTTGTCAAGAAAGAAGTGACCAGGCTACTTGAAGCAGATATAATCTACCCCATCTCAGACAGTGAAAGGGTCAGTCCAGTACAAGTGGTGCCCAAGAAGTCCGGAGTCACTACAGTAAAGAATGAGCATGAAGAACTCCTGATAACTAAAGTGTAGAATTCATGGAGTGTTTGCATTGATTACAGGCATCTCAACCAAGCTACTCGCAAGGATCACTACCCCTTGCCATTTATTGATCAGATGCTTGATCGTCTGTCAGGTTTTTACAGGAGATTTATTAAGGACTTTAGTAAGGTAGCATTGCCTTTATCCAGACTGCTGCAGAAAGATATTGAGTTCGAGTTCAGTGAGGATTGCAAGCAAGCATTTGATAAGCTGAAAATCGCCCTGACTCAAGCTCCAATTGTGAGAGAACCAGACTGGAGCCAGCCATTTGAGATTATGTGTGATGCCTCTAACCATGCAGTAGGAGCGACGCTGGCTCAGCGCGAAGGTAAGGATTCTTTCGTAATTGCTTATGCGTCTAAGACCTTAGACGCTGCTCAGTCTAATTACACTACCACTGAAAAAGAGCTTCTAGCTATTGTTTTTGCTCTAGATAAATTTCGAGCCTATTTACTTGGTACTAAGGTGGTAGTGTACTCAGACCATGCAGCTCTAAAGTATTTATTAGCTAAAAAAGAGTCCAAACCAAGGTTGATACATTGGATACTGTTGCTGCAAGAATTTGATTTAGAAATTAAGGATAGGAGTGGTAACCAGAATTTAGTGGCAGACCACTTGAGTCGCCTTGAGCACATTAAGGGTGACTCCACTCCTATCAATGATGCTTTTCCATTTGACAGCTTGCATGCAGTATCTAAAGTAGTTCCTTGGTATGCACCGGTAGCTAATTATCTAGTTAGCCATACTTTCCCTCCTAATTTTACTAAGCATTAGAGAGACAAGCTGAAAAGCGAGTCAAAATATTATATATGGGATGACCCATATTTATGGAGGTATGGTGCTGACCAGGTAATTAGAAGGTGTGTGCCCCAATCAGAATTCCAGTCCATTTTAGAGGCCTGCCACTCTTTTGAGAGTGGAGGACATTTTGGCCCTCAAAGAACAGCTAGAAAAATTTTAGATTGTGGATTCTGGTGGCCTACTCTTTTTAAAGATGCTGCTGTTTTTTGTAAATCTTGTTCCCCATGCCAAAGGTTTGGTAATATATCCAAGAGGGATGAGATGCCCCAACAGATTATGTTGTTCTGTGAAATTTTTTATGTTTGGGGTATTGACTTCATGTGTCCATT
Organism: Arachis ipaensis; assembly: GCF_059453495.1. Classification (NCBI taxonomy): domain Eukaryota; kingdom Viridiplantae; phylum Streptophyta; class Magnoliopsida; order Fabales; family Fabaceae; genus Arachis; species Arachis ipaensis. The sequence goes on from NC_142440.1 coordinate 130,471,380, forward strand.
TTCAAACTCTAGTGGTTACCTTTATATACTGTTAGCTGTAGATTATGTTTCTAAATGGGTGGAAGCAATTCCTACCCGTACTGATGATGCTAATACTGTTATTTTCTTTGTTAGAAGCCATATTATATGTCGCTTTAGATCACCATGAGCAATCGTGAGTGATCAAGGCACTCACTTTTGTAACAGGAGATTAGCAGGATTACTGAAGAAGCATAGGATTGTTCACAAAGTAGAAATAGCATACTATCCCCAGACCAATGGGCAAACAGAGGTATCTAATATAGAAATAAAGCGTATTCTGGAAAAGATAGTAAAGCCTCATAGGAAAAACTGGAGCACCAGACTTGTTGATGCGCTCTAGCATATCGGACAGCATACAAGACACCCATTGGGATGAGCCCCTTCCGCTTAGTGTACGGAAAGGCTTACCACCTTCCAGTAGAAGTAGAACACAAGACTTTCTGGGCTGTGAGGGAGTGCAACATGGGATTCGAGCAAGCTGGTGCTGAAAGGATGCTGCAACTAGCAAAACTGGAGACCCTTCGACTCGAAGCTTATGATAACTCCAGATTATACAAAGAGAAGATAAAGGCTATGCATGACAAGCATATCAAGAGAAGAGAGTTCAGACCAGGAGATCTGATTCTCCTTTACAACTCCAAGCTGAGACTCATGCCAGGCAAGCTGAGATCCAGATGGGAAGGTCCCTACAGAGTGGAGAAAGTAGAGCCATATGGCATCTTCTACCTGCGTCATCCTTCAAGTTCCAATTGCATCAAGGTCAATGGACATCACCTAAAGCTTTATCATGGTGAGAAGATGAAGGAACACAAAGAGCTAGAGGTCTTTCTCTTGGAGGACCCACCAACAGAAGCAGAATGAGCTTGAAGACCGTCCAACTTAAGGACGTAAAAGCAAAGTGCTAGGTGGGAGACAACCCACCATGGTATGATCGTTCCGTTTTAGTCTTAGTTTTGTTTTATTTTATTCTACTTTATTTTTCTTAGTGACTCTTCTCATAATCTCTGCATATAGTCTGCATTTGTATTTGCATTCTGCATAAAAAAAATCCAAAAATATTCAATAAATAAGTAAATAAATAAGGGGACAAAATTATCCCAATGCTAAGTTAAGTTAAATAAAAAATCAATGCATATGTGATAAAATTAAAAGAAAGGTTTATGCATGAGTATGTAGTGCAAAAGTGGAAATTTTGGGCAGCTAGGCATGAATTTAAAAGTATATAGAGTATGTGTAGGTGAGAGCTTAGGTTAATCAAGGATTCAATTTATAGCTCACTTAGCCATATATATACCCTCACCTTTACCTTAGCCCCATTACAAGCTTGAAAAGACCTCACAATATTTGCATTGGTATATTAAATACTTGTTGATTGGTTAGGTGAAGAACAAAGTTTAGAAAGCATGATTAGAGAAGAGCAGAGCGATTACCCTATACATTTGAGGGATTAGAGTGCACATATACTATCAGTGAGGGTTCAATGCTTGGTTCTATGTTCCCTGCTTTCATGAGCTGTCTTCTTACAAGTTTACTTGTCTTTTATTGTATGATTTGAATTAGTGGAATTTGATTTATGTTTGTCTTGAAGAACCTATTTACTTTTAACCAAGTAGACGGAATCATCTTAGCATGTAGTTGCATTCATACATAGGTTGTGTTGCATTTCATGAGTCTTACTTTTCCCTACTCATTTATTTTATCTCCTTGAGCTAAGCATGAGGACATGCTAATGTTTAAGTGTGGGGAGGTTGATAAACCACTATTTTATGGTTTATCTTGTGCTCATTTGACTTATTTTTATCAAGTCCTTACCAACTTTTTCATATGATTTGCATGATTTTACAATTTCTTCCTAGTGTTATTCTATGGTTGAAAACTTGCTTCCTAGAATCTTTAATTTGTGTATTTTAATTCTCCTTTATACCATTCGATGCCGTGATCCGTGTGTTAAGTGTTTCAGGCTTTATAGGGCAAGAATGGCTTAGAGAATGGAGAGGAAGCTTGCAAAAATGGAAGGAACACAAGAAACTAAGGAGATAACCAGCGAGCATCGACGCGCACGCATGGCTCACGCGAGCGTGCGATATGGAGAAATTTGCAGTAACGTGTGCGCGTGCCTGACACGTACACGTGGATTGGAGTTGCACAAAGATGCGTGCGCGTGACTGACGCGTATGCGTGACACGCCAAAGCGACCAGCGATGCGCACGCGTGACTAACGCGTACGCGTGACATGCGCGATCTGAAGAATTGACAGAAAATACTGGGGGCAATTTCGGGCCGGGTTTTGACCCAGTTTTCGGCCCAGAAACACATACTAAAGCCAGGGAACATGCAGAGACTCAACACACATTCTCATTAGCATAGTTTTAGTTTTTAGATCTGAATCTAGAGAGAAAATTACTCTTCCTCTAAGTTTTCTTTTACATTCATAGTTTTATAGTTTTATGCTTTCGCTTTGGATATTGAAGAGTCATCACCTCCGTTGAAGATACTATTCTAGTTTGTTTTCTTACTCTTTTATTATTCCATATTCTTAATTCTTGTTTAGAGTTACAATTGGATTATTTTTAGAATTTATTAATGCAAAGGATTACTTTTACTTTTAATTAAATTGTAGTTATTGTCTATCATGTCTTCCTTTTATTCCTTATTTAATTCTATGCAAGTAATTCTTATGTCAATGGAGTAGATTCCCAACTTGACATGGGGGTTGATTAAAAGGAGACACTTGAGTTGGAATGCTCAAGTAATTAGTTAAATTGGAAGTTGTTGGCTAATTCTGTATTTACTAACGCTAGACCTTCCCAAGGGAGAGGACTAGGATTTGCGAATAAGAGTTAGCTCAATCACTTGACTTTCCTTTATTTAGTAAGGGTTAACTAAGTGAAAATAACAACCTCTTTATACTACACTTGAGAAAATTCCAACAAGGATAGAACTTCCGATTAATCATTCCCCCAGTCAAGACCTTTTATTTAGAATATTATAAATCTCTTTTAATTTTCATTGCTTTAAATTTACAATTATTTATTTGCCCATTGCCCAAACTCAAAATTACCCAAAAAACTCCTGATTAATAAGATAGCACCCTTTTGTCAACTTGTTGGGAGACGACCTGGGACTCATACTCCTAGTATTTTTATTCTAAACTTTTGTGACAACCATTCTAAATTGATGAGGTGGATTTTCGTTGGTTAAGAGCTATACTCGCAACGTATTTCCTATATCGATCTCTTAATTGGCTGACTTCCGCACCTCCGTCAGGCATTGAACTCCAGATGTGGACGTTCAATGCCAGTTATGGGCAGTGATCTGGAAGGGAAGTATAAACTATTATATATTGCTGGAAAGCTTTGAAAGTTAGCTTTCCAACGCCGTTGAGAGCGCGTCAATTGAACCTTTGTAGCTCAAGAAATGATTGTTGGAATACACAGAGGTCAGGACTTGACAACATCTACTATCCTTTCTTCAGCTCTGAGCTTGACTTTGCCAATCTTGCTAATTTTTTCCAAAAATTACCTAAAATTATAGGAAAAACACAAAAACTCAAAGTAGCATCAAAAAAGTGAATTTTGCACTAAAACATACTAAAACTTACCAAAATTCATAAAATCTAACTAAAAAAATATGAAAATGCAATGAAAAAGCGTATAAGAAATCCATTTATCATCAAATGGACATATACACTTATTCAGTGTTTCTGAATACAATATCTCTATCTATATTTAAATCATGGTTCTGAAAAATGGGACAGGGCCGGCCAGTTGAACCGATTCAATCGGGACCTGACGAAGAAAACGGTCTGGTCTGCTGCCTATAACCACCAGCCACGAACCGTTTTAAAACTGTTAAACTGGCTGAGAAAGTAAAACCAGCCGGTTCTGTATAAACGCCGTCGTTTTGATTTAAAAAAGAAAGTAAAACCCTCTTGGTCAGTCACCCACCCCTTCCCCCAACACCCCCTCACTCACGAATCTCACTTTAGACTCAGACACTCTCACTCACCCCATCTGAAGCCCAAAACCCTAGCTTCTGATGGAGGATAATCATTGGTCAACGTTTAATTTGTTTATCACAATGCAAACGAATAAAAATAACCGAAGTATTTAAATCTCGGGTCGTCTCTCAAAAGAATTACAGGAAAGTGTACTTATTATTGTATGTGGGAAAGTATTTTTGGAGTTTTTTTAATGATGAACAAGGAATGTAAATAACAAGAAAATAAACTAACAACTAAGAAAAGTCCTAGCAAGGGTTGAGAATTGAAATTTCTTTCCTCATTATCATGGTCAATTGTGATGGTAATTGCCTTTTGCTCTCACTTAGTTAACCTCTAACAATTGAAGGAAAGTCAAGTGAGCAAAATCAACTTAAGTTCAGAAGTCTTAACTAAAGACTAGATTTAGTGAAGCTCAAGCCAACTCACAACTTTTAATCACCAATCAACAAGAGACTTTGACAATTCAAGAGTCTCCAAATTACTCAGTCCAAGCCAAGAACACAAAAATCTATTTTAAAATACAACCAAGCATTTTATCGAACACATGGAAGGCACGAAATAAAAACATAGAAAATTAACACAAAATAGTAAAATCTAAGACTATCAATTGTAAGAGAACAATAACAATAAATTAAAGAAAGCGACAATAATCGTAAAATACCTCAAAATGCATTAAAAGGAAATTGGAATCAATAACGAGTCATGAACAATAAAGCAATAAGGTAAAGGAAACAACATATAAACCAAAGAAAGCAAAGAGGTAATAACAAGAAATTAAAAGAAGAAACCCTAAAACCTAGAGAGATGAGAGAGTCTCTCTCTCTAGAATTCTACATCTATCTAAAACTAAAGTGTGTGAATGACTGAACAGAATCGATGGATGTCGTCCCAGCTCCATCCCCAGCCTCTTGTCTTCATTTTCGAGCTTGAAACTGGGTCAAAATCAGCCCAGAAATCGCCTCCAGCATTTTCACTTGAATGAGGCACGTGCCGCTTATCATGCGTACGCATCAGCCACACATACGCATCATTTGAACTCTGCACTGGCCACGCGTATGCGTTAGTCACGCGTAAGTGTCGGTTGACGATGCTCCTAGTCACGCGCACGCTTCAGCCATGCATACACATCGGTTCCAACTTCTCAAATCTCCAAATTCTTGTGTTCCTTCCACTTTAGCATGCTTCCTCTTCATTCTCCATGCCATTCCTGCCCTATAACCCTGAGATCACTCAACAAACACATCACGGCATCGAATGGTAATAAGAGAGAATTAAAAATTAGTAATTTTAAGACTTAGGAAGCATGTTTTCAATCATAGAACAAAATTAGGAATGAATCTTAAAAACATGCAATTTACATGAATAAGTGTGAGAATAGTTGACAAAACCCACTCAATTCGGTACAAATTAAGTCAAAAAATAGTGGTTCATCAACTTCCTCCTCAACGGTTCTACCGCAGTGCCGCCGCCGTCCATGGATTCCTCCTTCCCCCTTTCCGAACTCAAGCCCTAATCTCTTGTTGGCTATAGCTCGGCACATCGTCCTCATCGTCCCTGGCTTCTCTGTTCGAGGCTTGGAGCAACTCGCCGTCGTGTCGCCACTTACCATCATCTCGCCGCTCGCTGCTCGTCTCTCCGTCAAAGGTTAGTGTCACTGCTTTCATGGTACTTGCTTGCAACCAACTCATATATATATATATATATATATATATATATATATATATGCTTTGGATTTGATTTTTAGGCGGATTCGTATACATCCAAAAGGGAATAAAGTAAACTGCTTGTAAATCTATTTGTCTGTTGGTGATATTGCTAATTTTTCTGCTGGTTTGGAGCAAAATTTGTGAATCGATTAATGGAAAAAAATCATTATTCAAATTTTGTGTTGTTACTCAGTGATTTTTGTGTTGCTATTGTGTTTTTAATTTTTGAAAGTTTTGTTGAAATTTGGTTGCTGCTGCAAAACATGGAAATCAAATAATTATTGAAAATTTTGTACTTCTGCTTAGGGGTGCACATGGCCCGGATCGGTCCGAAGATTCGGCCCGATCCCAAACATTTTAGGGACTAATTTGATGTGATTTTACCGGGTTTACGGTCAAGTAAGGGTATAAAAATAGTCTCAGTCAGTATTTCGAGTCGAGTCCAGATTAAGACGAACCCGGCTTCACCCGTCCCATGTACATCCTAAGGGAACTAATATATATATATATATTAAATTAATTTTAATATTATATTATATTAATTATAAGTTTATTGTTTTATTTTTAATCATACTGGTTGAATTAGAAAATAGATAAAAAAAAAGCATCAAATTAAAATTTATGGACAAATTTAAGTTCAAATATGGATATAAACTTTTTTATAACAAGTTTTTTCTTTATAAATAAGTGCATCCTAAATAAGTTTTTTTATAGATAAGTTTTTTATAAATTATTGTTAAAGTTTTAAATACCCAATTTTAACCCGATTTGGATCCGGTATAGTTGTGGCCCAAAAATGATTAAGTTTCATTGAGTTTAGGGTCGAGTTAGAGTCTAAAAAAATAGACCCGATATATATATATTTAGGACCGAGTCTAAGTCAGAACAAACCCGATTTCATTCGATCCATGTACATCCCTATTTTTGTTCATTGATTTTGTGCTGTTACTATTTTTTCAATTTCTAAAATTTTTATTCAAATTTTTTTGTAGAAATCAACTCATTATTAAAATTTTTTTATTTTTGTTTATCTTTATTGATTTCAGATTTAGTGTGATTACTTTATGCTCTGTTTAGTCTCTTATTAATAGTATTTTTGATTGAGTTTATCCTTTTAGAACTGTTGTTAGTGTGGTCTGCTACAAATTTTTGTAAATTTTGATGATTAATAAATCCTTATATTGACATTTAATATTTGATTTTTTTTTTTTTACTATTTAATTTGAGTTTATATATGTTCACACAATATACTAGTTAATTAAAAGTCTTCTACGCGGCTGCTAATATGAAATTCATTACTAGTAATAATACACACTGCGAATACAAAATAAATGTCATTAGCATGAAGAATCCTGGCTTGAAAGAGAAATTTGGGGCCAGACGCAATACATGACGCAAAACATACATGACATCATAATCTCCGTAGCCGTTATGTATTGAATATTGATCACAAGTGGCCCCCTTTAATATACCAACTGGTATGATCCGCATGTGCACTGCCATGCGTGATGACCGACTTTGATTATTGTTGGTCAATATGCAAAATATATAACGCATAAAGGACTGAGCGTGAATTCGGCATTACAAATTTTAATAATTTTTTTGTAAGTACATAAGTAAAGTAAATGGAGTAACAATATTTAAAAAAAATATATTTAAGAGATAAGGATAATAAAATTTAAAAAAATATTTTAATTTCTTTAAATTTTTATTTTGATTTATGCTTAGTTCTCTTCACATCTAAGTTAAAGATTAATTTATTATTTACCAAGTTTTAAAAGCTTTTGATTAATCACTATAATAATAAATATTTAACACAACATACGAACGTCTAATTGAGCTTAAAATAAATAAATTTAAATCTTTTAAATTTTAAATTTTTATTTTAAAGAATAAAATATAATTTTTTATTTTTAAATAATTTTTTATTTTTTTTGTTTTATTTATAAAATAAATTGTAAAAATGAGATCATATTTTACTTTTTAAAATAAAATTTAAAATTTAAAAGGTCAAAATCCAAAATAAAACGATTCATGAATTTTCATACAGTACCCTCACCCCATTTCACCTTTATTTATCGGTTCCCCTATGATAGGAAACAGCACACTCGTCTAACCAAAAAAATTATTTGCAACATTGAGCTTTGGTTTACAACTATTATGTTCATCTTTTTGTATATTTTGTTATGGTATGAAAAATAAATGTTTTATCTTCTCTCACTAGCTTTTTACAAATAATTTTTAATAATAAAAATAAAAAAAGACAAAAAATATATACAAAAATACTACATAAATCATTCTTAAAAAATATAACGTAATTCTAATCCCAAGACTTAAAACGTATCAGTTTATATATTTTTATATGTTTTTGTTTGTGAATATCCATTTGTTCATTTATCACTTCGCTGGTCTAGAAAAAAAAGTATTTTAATATCAGTAAAACAATTAAAATTTTAATTTTGATAAATATATAACAAATATATTAAAAATTTAAATTTTATATATTTTAACGAAATGTTTTCAACTAATAATTTTAATATTTGCTTTTAACTGAAAAAGTTAAAAAAATGCCTAAACTGGTCGGTGGAAGCGCGGGTTTCGGTGCTATAGAGTATGGAATATACAGTACTGCTCGGAGAATCAAAATGGTCAAGTCAAAATATGTATATCAGATTTTTTATTTTTTGTATAATGTTTATTGATAATGTAAAAATTTAGTATATTTTTATTTTGTATAGATATTATATATTTGAGGGTTAAATTTATAATTTTTATTTTTTTTTAAATAAATGACTATTTGTATCTATAAAAGATAAAAATACTGATATATATATTTACATTATATCGAAACTAAATTTATATCCACGCAAGATGTTTTTTGTGTGATAAAAGTATTCTACCTGGCACTCCAACCTTCTAAAGATAGGATACTTTTGTCACACAGAAGATATCTTAGTGGGTACAAATTTAGTTTCGATTTAGTGTGGGTATATATGTCAAATATTTTTATCTTTTATAGGTACAAATGATCATTTATTATTTTTTAAATAAAATTTATAAATCTGAGGGTCAAATTTATATTTTAACATTGAAAAATTTTTTGAACAAGCAAATTGGAAAATCCTTCCTGATTTGGGATTTCTGATTTTTTTTGTTTTGTTACCTAAAATCAACCCTCAATTTTTTATTCCACCTAAAATCGGTCCTCAATTTTTTATTTTCACCTAAAATCTGATCCTCAATTTTTTATTTTATCCAAATCTGAGTCTCCAATTTATAGTTTTTAATTAAAAAAATATCTTAGTATTCATAAAAAATATACCAATTTTTCATAACTATGCATAACACATTTTTCTAATTCATTACAAAAAAAAATTAGCCATATCAAAAACCCAAACGGTAACTCTTTTATATTATTATATTTATTGAGTAAATAGTAAAATTAATTTCTACAAAATTATTCATTTTTTAAATTGGCCTCTAATTTTTTTAATTAAATTTATTTTTTAAAAATATTAAATTAGTCATATTAGTTTTTTCGTTACTTTCATTGCTAACGATGTCAGAATTTATTAATATGATACATTAAGTAATATCACAATACACACCTAATAGTCTTAATTAACTATTAATATAATTAGTCTATGAAATTATATCAAATTAATCCCAAATAGAGAAATTTTAATACTTCAAGTTCTTTCTTCAATTAAGTTTTGATTTAATCTTTCATAAACTTATTATGTTATAGTCAACTAAAAGTTTTAGATATGTATTATAGTGTTATTTAATGTATTACATTAGTAAATTTTGACATCATTAATAAAGTAACAGAAGAACTAATATAATTAATTTAAAATTTTTAAAAAATAAATTTTATCAAAAATAATTTTAAAAATTAATTTAAAAATATGTAATTTTTTAAAAATTAATTTAATTATTTACCCTATATTTACGTTTTCCTTCCCCTTCCAACCAACTTTGGTTTATTCATTTATTTAAAAGTAAAGTATCGTTTTTGTCTCTAATATTTGGGATAAGTCTCAAAGTTGTCCCTAATGTTTTAATCGTCCTATTTAAATAATTTTAATTATGACGAAAACGTTAGGGACAAAAATGATACATAAAAATAAATTTTAATTTAATTTTATCTTTCAATAATATTAATTTTTGACTGTACATAGTGTTCAATTATTTTGTAATTACATCTAAATAACTTACACTTAATCACGTTACTTTCATTTTAAAAAAATTTATTTTTTTTATAATTTTAAAAAATTTTAATACATTAGAGACAAAAGGTATAATTTATATTTTATTGTATATATATTATTTTTTTTCCAAGTTTATATACTAGTCATTTTACAAATATTTCATGATAACTAAAAATTTTTAAGAGTAAAATTATAAAAAAATTAATTTATTTAAAATGAAAGTAATATGATTAAGTTTAATTTACTTAGATGTGATTAAAAAATAATTGAATACTATGTATAGTAAAAAATTGATATTATTGAAGGATAAAATTAAAATTTATTTCTATGTATTATTTTTGTCCCCAATGTTTTCGTCCTATTTAAGTCCCTAGCGTTTCAAAATCGTCTCAATTTTGTCCCGCCGTCAATTCTGTTAACGGATCTCTAATGGTAGGACAACATTGAGTCAAATTTAAAACGTTAGGAACTTAAATAGGATGATTGAAATGTTAGGGACAACTTTAGAACTTATCCCAAAAGTTGGGAACGAAAATAATACTTTACTCTTTATTTAAAGAGTTAATTATATATATATGGATCAAAATTAGTGAGATTAGTAGGCAGGGAGTCAACTTTAATAAATCATTTGTTTTCTTCAGCTTTAACACGCCTCACAGATGCGAGACACCTTTTTTATTGTCCGAACTCCGAAGAGTTTTTCATATTCGCTCTTAGGATAAGTACTTCGAATTACTTGCGGTTATTTTATTTCATATTAAAGAAGGAGACATTCAGTTATATAAAAGATAAGGTGACTAAGAAAATTCCAATATTAAAAGTATGGGAGATGTTAGGGGGACAATGACTTTGGGGAACAATATGAACAACGGGCTTTAATAGTTAGCCCAATTAGATTAATAACATAGGTACACTGATAAATACTCCATTTCTTAAATCCTAATTTTAATTATCTTAATTAATATCATTGTAATCATCACATCCACTCCCTCTTTCTTTGACCCAACAGTCAAAACCTTTCCCCTTTCCTAATTTTCGAACACCCTTCAGGAAAGGAAACGTTAATCTTCTCTCCCCGCTATTTCGAACGGCATTGACGAAGGAGGACCTTCCCCATTAGCCGCTCCTTTTTTGCTGCTACCCGTAGTTCGTCCTACCAATCGCCGTACCGAGCATCCGCCAGCGTCTCCATTGCGAAGACCACCAGCAGCAGAGGAGAATCCCTGGCCCCCTCGAGTGGAAATCTCCCAGAAACCTCCGACGTTGGCCTTTAACTGCAGTCTCCCTTGGTTGTAGCCGTTGCATGTTCGCCTTGGTTTGAGTCATTAACGGGTGCAACAAGAGAAGTCGTGGGATGTGTTTTTCTTCCCAGATTGAAGGTCAGAGAACCGATAACCGTATATTGAATGTTTAGATGTTTACAGTAACTTTTATGTTCTGGCTGCTTGGAAGGGTTTTGTTGTTTTCGAAAATTCTTGGGTCTGTTTGACTTATCCTTTTGTTTGTGAACGAAATGTAGTGGGAAGGAATAATGATACGTACATGTTTATGAGCATCCGGGTTTCCGCGTCTTGTATTTTAACGAGTTACTGTATTTGATTTTGTTTTGCCTTCGGTTATTAGTAAGTCAGCAATTCGTATGAGGCACGTGCTATGAATATGTTGCTTTGTGAGTTGTTTAATGAATATAGATAGGATGGTCAATTTATTCATTAACGTATGATTGAAAATTTTTTCCAGGTGATTGTAACTTGGTTGAAGATGTTTAAAATTTTTTTTTCATTCCAAAACTTAACCTAAGAGGCTGTCAAAATTTAGAAACTGTTAAATACTCTGATTATGAATATTTGATAAAGAAGAGATAAGCTTGAATTGGAATCCTGTTGGTTTATTTTACATAAAAATTGTAAATATAATTTGGGATAAATTTATTTTTTTTCTAGTATTAGTTAAAAGTGTATTTTATTTCATCCTCAAATGTCCACTTGCATTTTGATCCATTTGATTGGAATGGATATAAGTAAAAGTACTTTTTGGCGTTAAATCTAACCGTGCAAAGACTATATTTACATGTTGATCAGCATATTTGATAACCATCCCAATCAATATTAGGACATATTTTGGTGACTTACGTAATTAGAACTTCAATTTTTAATTGCTATGTTTACAAGGATCTTGTTTAACATTTAATTTTTTTTTAAACTGGCTATGTACTCTCACTCCAATCGACTGTGGGGGTGTTATGCTGTTGATTTTGATATGTTTATTTTTTTAAAATTATAGCATGAATAGTAATATCAAATGGTTCATGGTTCCTTGGATTAAGGCAAAGATGTTTGAAATTTGTTGGAGCCTGGCTTGAAATTTTAGTGTTGTTTTCTTTGTCTTATGGACGTTAATTTCTATAAATAATAGGTGTTCAATTTTGTAAGAAATGATGGATTGAGAAAATGTGACATGATCTACATCATTTAGGTAGTACTTGCTGATGTTGCTAAAGCTGGTCAATATTAGGACTTGTTTTGGTGATTTGGGAACTTAAAAGTTTAATTTTTTAAAGCAGCTACGTTTGCAAGGACCTTTTGTAACTTGAATTTTTTTTAAAACTGCCTATGTACTCTTACTGCACACGACTGTGGGTGTTATGCCTTTGTACTCTTATTGCCTATGTACTTTCACTACATTGTAATTCTCATTTTATTTCATTAATCCATGGGTAAAAAATTTTTCCAAGTGTTTGCAAGTTGGTTGACAAAGTTAAATTTTTTTTTCATTCCAAAACCTAATCTAAGAGGCTGTCAAAATTTAGAAACTGTTAAATACTCTGATTATGAATATTTGATAAAGAAGAGATAGGCTTAAATTGGAATCTGTTGGTTTATTTTACATAAAAATTGTAAGTATAATTTGGGATAAATTTACTTTTTTTATAGTATTAGCTAAAAGTGTATTTTACTTCATCCTCAAATGTCCACTTGCATTTTGATCCATTTGATTGGAATGGATATAAATAAAAGTACTTTTGGTGTTGAATCTAACCGTGCAAAGACTGTATTTACATGTTGATCAGCATATTTGATAACCATCCCAATCAATATTAGGATTTGTTTTGGTGACTTACGTAATTAGAACTTCAATTTTTAATTGCTATGCTTACAAGGATCTTGTTTAATATTTAATTTTTTTTAAACTAGCTATGTACTCTTACTTCAATCGACTGTGGGGTGTTATGCTGTTGATTTTGATATGTTTATTTTTTTTAAAACTATAGCATGAATAGTAATATCAAATGGTTCATGGTTCCTTGGATTAAGGCAAAGATGTTTAAAATTTGTTGGAGCCTGGCTTGAAATTTTAGTGTTGTTTTCTTTGTCTGTTTCTGGTTCATATGATGGACGTTAATTTCTATAAATAACAGGTGTTCAATTTTGTATGAAAGGATGGATTGAAAAGATGTGACATGATCTACATCATTTAGGTAATACTTGTTGATGTTGCGAAAGCTGGTTATATTAAGACTTATTTTGGTGATTTAGGTACTTAGAAGTTCAATTTTTTAAAGCAGCTACTTGCAAGGACCTTTTGTAACTTGCATTTTTTTAAAACTGCCTATGTACTCTTACTGCACACCACTGTGGGTGTTATGCCTTTGTACTCTTACTGCCTATGTACTCTCACTATATTGTAATTCTCATTTTATTCATTAACCCATGGTTAAAAATTTTTCCCAAGTGTTTGCAAGTTGGTTGACAAAATTAAATTTTTTTTTTCATTCCAAAACCTAATAACAGACAACTCTTAAGTTTTATAAATAAACACCCGAAACATATAGAAATAACCATACTCTATCCTACTAAGTCGACCATCCGCGATATACCACTAAGACACCATTCGTAATACACACTAAAAAAAACAATTCGCAATCCACAGGCAAAAATCATACTGGCACAATTAGAAATAACCATCCATGAACCTAAGTCAGTGAACATCTATATTATAACTATTGTAAGTAATAACATGCAATTTTGTATCCACACTAAAAGTAACCATCCACTCACCTAATAACGCGAACATCCACATTATAAATCCTGTAACTAATCACTAGCCATTCGTAATCAACATTAAAAGTAACCATCCAGTAATATATTGAGGTGAACATCCACATTATAACTCGTGAATAATAACATTCCATTCGTGATACATACTAAATAACCATCCAGAAACAAATAGAAATAACTATATGCAAACCTACTAAACCGAACATCCGCTTTATTTATCTTAGTTACTAAGACACTCGTATATAAAAAAATAACCATGCACAAGCCTAAGGAATCGAACATCCATACTATATGACATTTAAATAATCAAAAACAAATAGCTAATCCGATAAGAAGTAACCATCCAAACACCAGAAAAATAACAATCAATAACCGTAGTAAAGCGAACATCCTAAACATGCCACTCGAAGTTAAAAGCACACAACATCCCAAATTTATTAAATGGTTAAAATACAGATTATACGACATGTATTTATGCAGACAGTATTTTACAACCAGTCAATCGACATCCAGAAAAGTATAAACAGGCCAGATACTTGAGTAGCATCAAGATAATGCGATGAAAATACCAATTTCATAATTTTCTTATCATAGAAAACCTAAACAAAGAAAATGACCATAAAACATACATATTGAGTTGTATGACCTAACAAAAGGGACCTCTAATATAACATAATGGATGCAATATCGTAAACAATCTAGGTATTGTCAAAGGAGTTTAAGAGCGACATGAATCCACCAAGTCCTTGCTTAGCAATCTGCTGAGCGGAAGCCTCCAAAGCTTGATTTACAGCAGATTCTACACGATTATCCTGAAACAAACAAGCTCAATCAAAACCAACCCACTATCGACATAACCAACCCAGTAATTTTTGTACATTCTATGGCCTACAATCAAACATACACAACGTAAGTAGATACTATAATAAAATATCAACTAAATAGAATTTATTAATACTATATCCAAAAATATGATATTAAAATTTATTAATATGCATGAATTAATCTAAAGTGGCACCTAATGAGTTAGTATTGTGTTAACTATTATTTATATACAGAATGCATAAATCCACCACATATCAGGTATCACTACACAAACTAAAATAGAATCTTCTACTACCATGTAAACAGTCTCGTTATTAGCTCCTATAATTTTCTTCCATATTTATCCAAACTTGTTAGTGCACTGTGCATGCATGGTTTGATAGCATACAGATGGGGATTGTAACAATTTTAGTCGCAACCATGTGCAAAATTTTCATATTTAACACTATACATATATTCAAAACATGTCAGGGTGACCTATTAAAGAGGTATTGTAACACTTCATCATATCCAGTAAATAAATTTCTAACTTCATCTTCTTTAGAACTTTTCACATGATTCATTGAAACTAGTTATAAAAACTTAGCAAGAACCCAATCTGTAACTAGTAAGTAGTAACAACTAACTAGTACATTGTATTATAACATTCCACCATTCTAAAAATGTAATTTTTTTCTCTTTTTAGATAGAAAAAATTCAAACTAATTCTTTCACCCGATCATCCACTTATATATTACACTTTAACTAATAACCACATGAATGAACAAGAACACCATCCAAATTGTTCTGTTTGTAACAAAATATCATAATGGATTAAGAATGTTGAGCTTTTAATAACTATCTAATTTATATGAAAATAAACATACGTCTAAAAGAAATAAGATATATTGTTTACCTTGTCCAACTGTTCACTTTCTCCGTCGAACGAATCACCGGTAAAAGAAACTGGCACGAGACAACTCGGTTCAACGGAATTGTGCTCCATTAAAATGGTTGTGATAGGTGGAGACCTTGGGCTGCAGGGACTGCAATGGTGGAGGCCTTGGGCTGCAGGGGCTGCACAGGGCGTGATCACGGTGACCTACGCCGGGCTGCACGGTGCACGGATTGACGGGTGTAGTGAAAAAAAAAATTTCTCCACTTGGGGGCTGCCGGACGTTGGAACAGGGAGGGAGGGCTGCGTGGTTGGGCTGGGAACCAAGAGATAGGGGATATGGTAAGGATAAGAAACATGTGCTAGTTCCCAAGTTGGTATAATTAAATGGTTATTAGTATAATTAAATCCATTTTGACTTATCCTTTTAAATTTTGAAAAATAGTTATTAGTATAATTAAATTAATTATATCATTAATTAAATTTATGAGTAATTTACATTTGTAACCCCATTGTTCATATTGTTCACTAGAATTATTGTTCTCCTATACTTTTCCTAAAAGTATAGTTTACTACTCTCTCAATAAGTGAAAGGTAAATTCTTACCAAGTTGGTTGGTTTTGCACGCAATCTTAATATATACACTACATTGTTTTAAATTACCTAACATGCTCATTGAAGATATTTAAAGACGAATTATTCTCTAGCTCTTTTTATACAAATTATTTATATTTATGTATTTTTTTTATATTTTTTTTGTATCTCTTTTTTTTTTCTCTATATTTTTTCTTTTTTTTTCTTTCTTCTTTTTTCGTGCTTCTTCTTTCTTTTTTTTTTTTTTTTGTGTCTCTTCTTCTTTTTTGTAATTTTTTTCTCTCGTTATTATCGTCATCAATACCTCCTCTTCCTCTTCCTTCTCTTCCTCCTTTTTTCATTGAAATTTCTTTTCCTCTTTTCGTTTTCTTTTTCTCCTTCATTATCAGTTATCTCGTTGTTGAAGATAATAAATAATTCAGGTTCAGATTGTCAATTGAACTAGAACGAAATTTATTATTGTTTTGAATCCAAGGCTAAGGTGTGGTTCAATTTAGAAGAAAAAATATAGCATTAGAGGAAATATTTTTCTGTAGCAAATTTGGGTGTAGTACGAAGATATTTGGGTGTAACACGAAGATATTTGGGTGTATTTTAAGAATTTTTGAGTGTATTTTTATTCTGATAAGTTCTGCATAGTTCAAAACTCTTCCTCTTCCTCCTTTTCATCTTCTACTGTTTCTTCTTTTTTTTTTCATCATCATCATCTTCTTCTTCTGTTTTTTCTTATTCATCTTTTTTTTTTTTAATTTTACCTTCTCAAGTTTCTTCTTATTTTACTTTCTTAACAAGAATAAAAACAAAAAAATCAAAGAAAGAAGAAGAAGAAACACATAATGCTACAAAATTACTTGAAAGATGATGAACTTACATTCATTTAACTAAAAGAAAGAAAGAAATAAGGAAAAAAAGAAGAAGAAAAAATGCAGCATTATTAGAGAAAATATTTTTCTGTATTTACAGTAAATTTGGGTGTAACACGAAGATATTTGGGTATAATACGAAGATATTAGGGTGTATTTTAAAAATTTTTGGGTGTATTTTTATTCTGATAAGTTTTGCATAATTCAAAACTTTTCCTCTTCCTCCTTCTCATCTTCTACTATTTCTTCTTTTTTTTTAATCATTATCACAATCTTTTTTTTCTTTTTTTTATTCATCTTTTCTTTTTATTTTACCTTCTCAAGTTTCTTCTTGTTTTACTCGCTTAACAAGAATAAAACAAAAGAAGAAGAAGAAACACATAATGCTACAAAATTACTTGAAAGAGGATGAACTTACATTCGTTTAACTAAAAGAAAGAAAGAAATAAGGAAAAAAAGAAGAAGAAAAAATACAGCATTAGAGAAAATATTTTTCTGTATTTGCAGCAAATTTGGGTGTAACACGAAGATATTTGGGTGTAATACGAAGATATTTGGGTGTATTTTAAAAAATTTTTGGTGTATTTTTATTCTAATAAGTTCTGCATAATTCAAAACTCTTCCTATTCCTCCTCTTCATCTTCTACTGCCTCTTTATCTTCTACTGCTTCTTCTTCCTCATCTTCTTATTTCGTTTTCTTATAATTCTTCTTGAGAGAAAAAATCAAATAAAGAAGAAAAAAATATATAATATTGCAAAATCAATAGAAAGAGGAGGAGGAAAAAATGCAACAACAACAACGGTAATAAAAAAATAACGATGAACATGAAACACGCGAAAAAACGGAGGAGAAACACAAAGAAAAATGAGAAGAAGAAGAAGGAAGAGGAGGAGGAGAAGGAGGAACGTGAAGAAGAAGTGTCTTCCATAATGGTGAGTGAGAGCGCGCTTTGAAAATGGTTGAGTGACGCGCGTGTTGTCACACTCCAGTGGGTGAATATAGTTTTTGTTAGATTTAACCCAACTTGTAAGACTTATAAGCCAAAAAGACTTGTATATGTAGCATAACTCTTTAAAGACAAATAATACAATTTTGATGAGGCAAAGACAAAGAGAAAGAAGAATGCAAAGGATTGGATATAAGACTTTGTGCAGAAAGAAGAATCAAGAGGGGTTGAACTCTAAATATTTGAAAGTGTTCAATTTAGCCATGCTCAAAAAATAAAATCGGAAGGAGATTGATTACGAGCCTTACAAAAAAAAAAACTATGATCACAATAAAAAAATTGTGATCATATTCAATAAAAAAAAGTGACAATAAATTTATAATTATATTCCATAAAAAGAGTAATTATAGATTTATGATCATAGTTTTAGATTTATAGTCACAGTTTTTTATTGTGATCTATTTTAATGTGACCATAGATCTATAATTACGATTTTTTTTATTTATATTTACGATTTTTATGGTCACAATTGCAGTTTTCAAATCTTGAAATTTTAGTCTATGTTTTTTTATCGTGACCTAAGTTGCTCTATGCTCATACAAAAAATCGTGACCATAACTTATCTATAGTCACCCTATTTTAAAATTATGACCATAACTCACTCTATAGTCATCCTTTTGAAAAATTGTGACTATAGACCCTTTTACGCCACCCTCTAAAATTATGATCATAGACCTCTTTAGGTCACTTCCTAAAACTGTGACCATAGATCTTTTTAAGTCAATTTTTTTAAAAAACTGTGACCATAAACTCTTTTTAGGCCATCTTTTTTTTTTTAAATTGTGATCATAAATATGATCACCCATTTTTAAAAAATCGTGACCATAAATTATTTTTTTTTGTCACGATAAAAACTGTGACAAAAAAAAGTAACGATAGATCCAAAATATTGTAGAAAGACATACTTCCTAGTTTATAAAGTTTATAGAAACAAGGAGCTCCGTCGATACGGTCGAGGTAAAAGCAAAATCAGCTTTGTCGTTTCCATCCTCAGCAAAAGCTGGAACGTTAAAAATAAGAAATTTTTTTAGGAAATGGAGCTCTTTCCTCAAGAAGTCATGGCCTCAGCATCATCACTAACTGGAGAATTTTTTGCTAAAGTAGTATGAACATTTTCTCTTTCTTTCTTTTTCCATTGTAGTGCTTAGGTATAATTTGTTAAAATTTTTACTTTTTAAAAATAGTTTATAAAAGATAGTTTGGCTAAAAAATTTGGTTATGGAGTTTAGGGTGGTGTATTGGGTGGAAATGGATGAACCTAGTGTATTTACGCATAGATGGAAGTGTCAGGTAGAAGGGTAACACGCAAGGGGCGTGTTGCAACACGTGGGGGCGTGTTGGACACGTGGCAGCATCCTGACCAATACGTGGGGCGTGTTGGACACATGGCAACATATTAGCCAACACGTGGGGGCGTGTTGAAACACGTGGGGGCGTGTTGAATGATTTCCACAATACTGTAATACACTTCAAATACCAATATTCAACCAAAACACCATCTCTATTTCCATATTAAAAATAATTTCTGAGATAGTTTTTTAAAAAGTGTATTATTTATATTTGGTAAATCAAATTAAAAATGACTTTTGATAAATACAAGCACTAATAATTACATTGGTAAAATAGTTTTTAAAATTTTAAAATACTATAAAAGATATAAATTTAAGTGATAAAGTTGAAAATTAGTTAATATATGAGGTTATGTTAGACTTTTAAATTTTGAAAAGTATAAGCCAACTTTAAAAAGTTCCATCTTAATTGCTTTAAAAAATATCCCATCTTTTAAAAACTGCAAGCTCAAGCACATAATCATTTTTATTTACCAAACATAAAATGAGAAGCTTATGCTTTTAAAAATCACAAATACCTCTTCGAAAATCTTGCTTAGTTTGGTAAAGGTTTTACTTTTCAAAAGTAGCTTCTAAAAGCTAATTTTTAAAAGATGGCTTTTTAAAAGTTGTAGCATTTATGTTTGGTAAATCAAATTAAAAATTATTTTCAATAAACACAAGTAATAACAATTGCTTTTGGTAAAATAGTTTTTAAAATTTAAAAATACTATAATAGACATAAATATTTAAATTTAAAAATTAGTTAACATATGAGATTATATTAGACTTTTAAATTTTGAAAAGCATAAGTCAACTTTAAAAATCTCTATCTCAGATGCTTTTAAAAGTACCACGATCTTTTAAAAACTACAGTACAAGCACATGATCTTTTTGATTTACCAAACACAAAATGAAGAGTTTGAACTTTTAAAAAGTACAAATATTTTTTCGAAAAGCTTTACTAAACCAAGCCTTAGGGCCAGTTTGGCTAAACTTTTTAAATAAGTTCTTTTGAAAAATACTTAAAATATAAGGATTTCTATTAATAACAACTTCTAAATAAGTTATTTTGTGTTTGGAAAGTTATTATAGAAGTCCTTATTTTAAAATTGTGCATTAAATAGGAGTGATAAAATAGCTTTTAAAAATAGGAGAAGTCACATTTTTTAATTTTTTCAAATATTATTAAATAACTTTTTGAAAAGTTAAAAATTTATCTAAAAAATTGTACCAAACACTATTAATGTAACTTTTTATAAGCCAAAAGATAAAAAAAATAAATAGCTTTTAGAGTTTTCAAACGGATCCTTAGTCTATTTGAATTTTTTTTTCTATTTCGTTGATGTTCGAGTAAGAATTGTTTTACCCCTTTTTTTGTGTGGATGTAATGTTTTTTTCTCATTAATAAATGTTCAATATCTTTAAAGAAAAAAAAATTAAAATAAAAAAATTAATAAAATAATAAAATAAAAAATTAATCACTTTTAAATTAAAATAGTAAAATATATATTTTATAAAAGAGGAATGCTAGGGGCCAGTAACTTTTGTGATTTGTAGTCATCAAATAGCCATCAATGATAGTTTTAATAGTGTGAGATTGGTGTGAAATTTCATCCAATGACTCACTTTTCTTTGCTGGTTATATGCTGGCCAGAATTTAACAAAGTTGCTGACTCCTAGACTTTTCCTTTATAAAAATTAGGGTAAATACCCTTTCCGGCCCCTGAACATTTTAAAGTGGGACATATCGCACCTTTATCATCCAAAAACCTCTACCCAATCCTCAACCAACGACATAAGTGAACGAATCAATCCCTGTGACCGGTTGCTAACAGGTTGCCTGGATGACGTGTCAGGTGGAGGCTGAGGTGTCAACTGAATGTGCCACGTGTAAGTAGGAATTGTTGCAGGGACTCAAAACCCCCTCCCTGCAACTCAAACGGCGTCGTTGCATTGGGTTAATATTCTTCCATTCTTGAATGATTGAAATGGTTTAGGGTTTGCATCTTCTGGCTATGTGAGAGGACCTGCAATGGTGGGCATGGCAACTGCAAATTCTGGTGCTTCATTCAGTCGCAAGAAAAGATGCGGTGGGGTGACGAGAGTTGGGGCAGTGGAATGACTGCCGATGGAAGCATTCTGGAAGGAGCGTCGAGAAGGATGAAGAAGAAATTTCTTCCTCCAGTGTGCAATTGCGGATCATACGCCATTTTGTTCGAATCTGGAACTTCAAAAAACCCTAGGAGGCTTTTCTTTGGTTGTTCCTATTTTAAGGTAAATTTTTTGGAAATCGTTTTTGTTTGGGTTGTTGCGTTATTTTGGTAACTTGTTGGAGCTGAACAGTAGGCATGTTTGATGTAGAACAACACATGACATTGCAAATACTTTGCCTGGCTAGATGAGTATGTTGCCTCTTTTTGTATTGATGAGGTGGTACAAGATGGAGTATCGGACCCAACGAAAAAGATGGAAAAAAGAATTGCAGAGATAGAGAAGAAGATGGATGAGGTCAAAAGCGATGAGAAGAACAGTGGTGCTCTTAGCAGATGAAAAGTGCTTGGGTTGATTTTGCTGGGCATTGTAATAGGAAAGGGATGTAGTATAGTAATAGCTGCATAATGTTAATATGCCTATTGACATTGTAAATTCAGTATTTTGTAATGGGGGCAATGTTTGGATGTAGTGAAAGAAAAGAATGTGAAATTGTAATGAACTATGTTTCTGGATTAATAGAGTTTGTTTAGTCAGTTATGAGTATTTTTTGCATTTCATAATTTGTGTGTAATTGATTGACAGAATCATGGTAAACCAAACTGAAAACATAGTAAAAATGCACATTTACACAATGATTAAACATTGTCATTTCACAAATCCAAGCCATGTGAGGCAAAGTTTCCATAAGGTAACACAGAAGGTACATCAGACAAAGTTTACAAAATAAAACTCACACACTATGTAAGTCCAAGTAGTTTTCCAAAAAAACATGTCCTTAAACATATGCAGTTTTCAGAATTCTGGTGCAGCAGCCAAAAAACATAAACAGCAAGATAAACAGATAAGTCTTATAGTCTAAAATTTCTAGTTAACTAAGTCTGCTTTGGTGGCCTGAAATTTGGTGTTGGAATGAACTTCAATAAGTCTGAAGAGGTTCCTTGCAGCAACTGTTTCCTTGGTGATGGCCTCAAGATTTTCTGGTGTAGATGCTGGTTGGTGGCCTGTTTGTGGAGACAGAGGACCTGGTGGCCTAAAGGTCTTCAGCTTGGGCCTGAGTCTGGCACTTGGCTGTGCTGGTGGTGCAGGACTGGACTGGGATGGTGGTGCAGGAGTGGGCTGGGATGGTGATCCCTAGTCTAAACTGCACCTCTCCAAATGTTTTGCCCTCATTAAAATCTGGACCAAAAGGGCCCCTCTCATCATCAGATGAAACTGGAGTCACAAAATCCTCAGACTCATACTCATAAACAATATTATCACCATCAACGAATCCCTCACCAGCCTGAGTTGCAACCCCCTTCTGCCCCACATTTTTCTAACTAGCTGGGCCTTCCATATTACCCAAATCCGGCCCAACACAGCCTCCACTACCTGGGCCTTGGCCCAACCATGAATCTCCACTGCTAGGCCCACTTTCCATTTCTCTATTCAGAACACGTTTCATCCTCCTCTTACCAGTATATCTCCTGGAGGCCCTTCTCTTTGCCATGGTGTTAGGTAAGCAAGACTTCCCATTTTTCTTCTTTTTACTTTGTACATCAACAGATTTCTCAGAACTGTCAGTTTCATACCCAGGAGAAGGGGGCTTGTAAGCTTCATCTTCAGCATTCTCGTATGAATCGTAGGAGGAGGAAGAAGATTTTGAAGAATCTGTCACCGCTAAGACATCCTCATCTTCAGATACCCATTCCTCCTCCACAGGCTCATCGTCAGTTACATCAGGGATATCCACTCCATGCTCAAAGTAAAGGTGGAACTCCTTCAGATTATGCCTCATAGTGAAGTCGCACATGTTGTTGATCTCCTTATCACCATAGAGCACATGCAGACCATCCTCGAACTCAATAACAGTTAGGTCGTGCCAGTAGATTTGTTTGTATGTCAAGTACCCCAAACCCTTGAAAAGTTCCTCCAAGTCCTTCTTGTTTACGAAATCAATATCCATTGGAGGAAACTTCTCTACCTTCCCGTCTAAGTAATGTAGCTTACCATTAGCTCTAACAAGCTTTCCGCCATGGTTAAATACATGGATCACAAACACAGACATCTGCAATATTTAAAAACAGTTTTACTGTAATGCACAACAATGCCACCAACATTATCATCACTAAAACCACTACATACAAATTTCATTATCCGGATTACTCACTACGTTTATCAACCCCTAGCATTATCAAACCCTAATGAAAAACAGTGTTTCTTCTTAACCACTTTATCCATTAATCATACTAATCATCTCGAACGTAAAGTTCCTCACATCACACCCCGCATAGACATGCATGAAAAACAACTACATTCTCAACTAACACAATGTGAAAATCGAAAAACTGAACTAACCTTTCACTGCCGTCTCACACAGTGAACGTCTATGCCCTGCACACGTTCGTCGCATATTCGATTATACCAGACTTCCGTTCTAGCGTCGTGCAAAGGTTCTGGAGAGAAATAATGGTGGAAGATGAAGTGTTAGGGCTTTTTAGTGAATGAATGAAAAGAAGAGGGAGATTACAGTAAATGTACTTCGAAAGTGAGGGAGAATATTAACCCAATGCAACGACGTCGTTTGAGTTGCAGGGAGGGGGTTTTGAGTCCCTGCAATAATTCCTACTTACACGTGGCACATTCAGTTGACACCTCAGCCTCCACCTGACACGTCATCCAGGCAACCTGTTAGCAACCGGTCACAGGGATCGATTCGTTCACTTATGTTGTTGGTTGAGGATCGGGTAGAGGTTTCTGGATGATAAAAGTGCGATATGTCCCACTTTAAAATGTTTAGGGGCCGGAAATGGTATTTACCCTAAAAATTATAAAATTAATAGTAATTAATTTTTTATTTTATTATTTTATCAATTTTTTTTAGTTTTATTTAATACTAATGTAGCTCATAAATACCTTTAAGGCTTTAATTAAGAGGGTGACTGGGACCACGCCCCTGATTCCAGCCAACGCGGTGTATGATTACGTAAGGTCTTGCATCTTTCTTAATTAGTATATCTCATTCCACGGCCCCCTGGCCACCATTGTCAACACAAGAACAGAAGTAAAATAGATGACGACAAAATTGAGGGACATCATCACAGAATCATAGTAGCAGAGCAACGATTGAAGATTGAAGAAATACAACAGAGAGAGAACAAATACCATAAGTGTAACTGTTAATAACAGTAACTATAAAGTATTTTTTTTATATAGTTACAGTCCATAAGTGTGATCGTAGGAAATTAAATCTTTAAGTCACGGTTTTAAAACATAACAAGAATAACGACGTGTCCTAAAGATTAAAATTACTATATGACAAATTCCATTTAAATAATTAAGAAGTTGGAACGACACAATTTGTGTTAAGAAAGAAAATTACACATGATGAATTCGACGTTTAAAAAGCGAAGAAAGAATTAGATGAGATTGACATATAATTTCTCTCTAATTATTTAAATAGAATCACTCCTATGACAGAGACATATGATGAAAGATTGAAAATAAGCATCATCACAACAGTATGCATCCATATATAGTAATAATCTAAAAAAGTACTAAGTTACTAATAATATATAAGCATGTGGCGAAAGAGATGCACCATGACTGTACATAGTTAAGCAGTCTCCAGAGAGAAGTTAGTTGTCATTATTGTTGGCTTGGGCCTTAAAGTTTTAATTTGTTAGCAACAAACAAAGATGAATTATTACAGATCCAATGAATGGAATATTACGCAAATATCACAGACCACTTTCTTCTCCGTGTTAGTCTTAGCCTCTTGTCTCTATATAAGCTTCTAACCTCTCTGTCCTCACAAACTGATTAAACTTTCATTAATCGTCCTAATAACATACATATATATAACAGAAAAACTAAAGTACTTGTTTGTAGCATACTTATTATTATTATTATTATTGAGTGGAGTTGATTAGGGAACATGAAGAAAGCAATTAGCACAAGTAATGAGCCTTCCAAACTTGATCGCAAAACCATTGAGAGGAACCGCAGAATTCACATGAAATCTCTCTGCTTCAAGCTCACTTCTCTTATTCCTCCCAACCATAGATTCACACAATATTCCAAATCCAAGGTCTCTCTCTCTCTCTCTCTCTCTCTCTCTCTCTCTCTCTAATTTAAGATAAATAAAATAATTTAAAAAAAAGTTGGTTAATCATGGTTAAAAAAAATTGATTATCTAGTATATATTATTCTTAGATGATATTTTAATTTTTTAAATCCTTTAATTAAGAAAAATGAATGAATTGATATTTGTGTAAGTTTAGGACACACTAACCCAGCAAGACCAGCTGGATCTGGCAGCAAGGTACATAAAGCATATGAGAGAAAGAATAGAGGAATTGAAGAAGCAGAAGCAGCATGTCATGATGGAGTCAAAAAACAACAACAATAATACAATAATGTGCAAAAATATAGACACAAAATTGCCACTGCTTGAGCTGAGAGAATTTGGCTCCGGCATAGAAGTTGTGTTGGTTTGTGGATTGAGAAACAAGACCTTCATGTTATATGAAGTTATTAATGTTCTTGAGGAAGAAGGTGCTGAAGTTGTTACTGCAAGCTTCTCAACTGTGGGGGACAAAATATTTTACATTCTTCATGCTCAGGTACTTTTCAGTTTAATTTTCAAATAATTATCTTCTTGTAGTTAGCCATCTAGATTGAAAATAATAGTCAGAGTCATTTTAATTTAAATAAATTTAAGTAGTTATATAAATTTTATTAATAATTATCATACTTTTCTACCATTTTTTTTCATTCCACTAATTGTTTACTTTCTCTTGTTTTAATAGAGTTAATTCTATAAAAATGACTAATATTATTTTCCAAATAAAATCTAATTAAAATAAAGACAATTATTTAAGGGAGAGGAAATATGTCATAACTACTTTTGAAACAATGAATCCTAAAATAGAGAGTAAATAATTATTTTAATTTCTTTTATTATTAGTTATGTATATAATTATTAAAATTGATTAATAATCAAATCGGTTTGAGTTACTGAATTATTAATTCAACCAATGGATCACAATTGAAGTCGATAACTCGGTCATAGTTATATAATTACACAAATTTTCATTCTTTTCATAATAAGCGTTTTTTATTTTTAATTTTGTATATATATATATATATATATATATATATATATTTTTAATAAGCCATCAATTTGTTTATACTTTTATTATAACATTTTAAGTATTTATTGAAAAGAAAATTAATAGAAATCATAATAATAAATAGATAGAGAAATTATATTTTGATTGATAAAAGGATATTTAATCTCTTTTTATTTTTATAATATAAATAAAGAAAAACAAAACATGTTTGGTAGCCAGTGCTTCCTAAATCTTTTGGAGGACATGAGTGCGAAATCTATTGTTAAAATGCTTTCATTTTGAATTCTCCTCTCTAAAAGAAGCTACACATTGCCTAGAGAGTTCATAAATCACAAGTATTCATCATTTTATTTAATGGCTGTCTACTTTAATTTAAACAGGATAAAATATCAAGGGTTGGGGTAGAAACATCAAGGGTGCATCAGAGGCTTCAGGAGTTTATTGCTCCAATAGAAATGTGGGACTAATTTGAAGACTTTACGATTGCATCACGTAGAACCATTAGTACAAGGATCATGAACTATTGTATTCAATATTCATGGTAGAATCATAAATAAAATAAGGTGTAAGGCCAATTATACGGTAAAGAGCTTCACCTCCTACAAAGATATAGGTATTCTCTTTAATGAAATTTGGTGTTGGCGCGTGTGTGTGCGAATGCAATAAATAAGGGTTGGAGATGACTCGCTGGATGAGTCGCACAATCCACAAGGAAATTGAATTTCTGTTACGCTATTACTTAGAAGGGTGTATCTGATGTTTATAGGCCCTGTTGGGTCATATATTAGAGAAATTGGACTTTGTATTTTTATGGTAGAATTAGAGATCCGCTTATGGCTAGTGTGAGTTTCAGTTTGATTTTGGGGCTAGAAAAATAAGTGCATGTTTGGGCGCTATTATTTTGTTAAAAAAAAATTTTTTTTTAATGAAAAAAGATCTTTTTTTATTTTTTAACGTGTTTGGTAAATTTTTAGTAGTAAAAGTAAAAGCACTAGTAAAATAAAAAAAGATCTTTTTTGAAAAGCTGTAATTTACATCTTTTTTTAAAAGATCTTTTTTCCTTAAAAAAAAAGATGTTTTTCATGTAATAAATAAACAAAAAAGTACTTTTATATTGTTATACCCAAACATAATTGATTGATAAAAAGACCTTTTTACATGAGATATCCAAACATAAAATTACTTTTACTTTTCTATAAGATCTTTTAAAAAAAGATAACTCGAAAAAAGATCTTTTCTTATAAGCTCACCCAAACAAGCCCTAAATCTAATGAATTTAATTTAAATGCATAGTTGATTTTTACGATGAATAGAATTTAGATTGCAGTTATAGCAGTTAACAATTTAGAAAGGACAAAATTTTTGGATATTATTTTTATTTTATAAAGATTAAACATGATTAACCTAAATAGTTTGATTGTAGTATAAGAGTAAAACGGAGAAAAGAAGTTTACAAGCATAACATGAGAGAGGCATATGTCTAAAGTGTCTTAGTATTTGAAAAACTTGATTTTGGTTTGAATAATATACGGATTAGTTAATTTTGAATACACTAAACTTCCTAAGTATATAACATATAGGTGCTTGATATGACCGTTATAAATCGATTATAAAAAATTTGGTTTATATGTTATAGATCAGTAATTAAAATTACATTAAGCGAATCAGAGCGTTATGATCTTTATACGTTATAACTCGATAACAGACAGATTTCAAGTCTCGAACTACTAATATAAAAGCAAAAAGGAGAACTAGTCTGAGGTTACCTTTTTTAAGTAATACACACAAAATACTGACTTAAGCATCGGAATGCTTTTTGCAGATACCTCTCCCATTGTTGTTCATTCTCACACCAAGGTGTATCTTTCTTGGAGAATAAGCTTGGAGTGGAAATATAAAAGCTCGGTGCCCAAGCTCAACACAGGTGAGCTATACCTCGGCAGCCAAGTAAGAACAATTGGCGCCCACCGTGGGGCCGAAGACATAATTTTTTTTGTCCTTTTCATCGGCCTCAATACTTCCACGTCCATCCATGGCTGATCTACCTCCACCAACACCCTCTGAACTACTTCGGATGGTGATCAAGCTGCAACAAGCAAATCAACGTATGGCTGAGGAGAATCAATGGATGGCGAATCAGATAACCGAACTAACCAATGCTCGGATGGAAAACAACGTGATCGAAATTAACGAGAGGAGGATGAGGAACATGAATGCAATCCAACACACATTTTTGAAACTCCTTGGCATGAAGAAGCTCGGCCCGAGAACGAGGCCGACAAGCTCGACAACGCTGTAGAGCCATTTTCTGCTGACATCATGAACTTCCAAATGCCCAGAAGATTCACTCTGCCGACGACTTTAACTCCTTATGATGGACTAGGAGACCCGAAGAAGCATGTCAAAAAGTTTCGATCTATAATGATAGTAAACGATGCTTCTGATCCTATTTTATGCCATTATTTTCCTACATTTTTAGACGGTCCTGCACTTTATTAGTTTTGTTCTTTGCCTACATATTTTATTTCTCGTTTTCAGGAACTTGCGAAACAATTTGAGGATCACTTTGTAGCCTCTTCTATCTATTTGCACGATTCTGACTATTTAAACACAATCAAACAAGGTTAGAATGAAAGTCTGAAGGACTACATGACCCGTTTTACAAAAGTAGCTATCACCATACCAGACCTTCATCCTGAGGTACATTTACACGCCATCAAGAGCGGACTTCGACCAGGGAAACTCCAAGAAGCAATTATAGTGGCCAAACCGAAGACCCTTGCTGAGTTCCGTGAAAAGGCTAAGGGTCAGATGGAGATTGAGAAACTCCGCCAAGCTCGAAAATCAGAAAAACCGTACTCTAACAAAGATGAAGATAAAGTTTGGGAAAGCAAAAAGACTTTTAAACTGACTCCTCGCTATGACTCATATACTCAGTTTAACACAAAAAGAGATGACGTCATCAAAGAGATTCTGAATTCAAAACTAATCAAACCTCCCCGGAAGGCCGGCAATTATCAGGACGCGAAGAATGTGGATAAATCAAAATACTGCACTTTTCACCAAAAACATAGACATACTACTAATGAGTGCGTGATTGCTAAAGACCTACTAGAGCGATTAGCTTGGCAGGGTCATTTAGACAAGTATATCAGTAGCCATATACAAAGGCGTACTCCATCCTCTGCTGACCACACCTCGGCAGGGCAACATACCCGGGACAAAGAAAAATCAACTTCATGTTACCCTGACTAACCACGAGGAGTTATTAATTGTATTTTTGTAGGTTTTGCAGGTGGAGGAGCAACAAGCTCGGCATGGAAACGTACATACCGAGCTATGTTATCGGTAGAAGGCACCTTCAATGACTCCTAAACATTCTTCCACTTCCCACAAATGACATTCCAAGCATCTGATCTCAATACAAACATCCCCAATCTGGATGATCCAGTGGTAATCTCTATTCAGCTCAGAGACTTTTTGGTATGCAAAGTATTGTTGGATCCCGGAAGCAGCGCAGATGTTCTATTCTATTCCACCTTCTAGAAAATAAAAATGAGCGATAACATACTCCAGCCCTATTTCAGGTGACTTGGTCGGCTTCTCAGGTGAACGTGTCCCAGTGTTGGGATCTGTGTGGTTACAAACCACACTGATTTCCTGTGCAGGATGACCTTGTCGCTACCATTCACAATGAACATTGTGAAGCTTGTCAATGTTAAAATATCAGTCTCAAACTACCAAGCCGAGTTATAGGAGCACAAGTGAATAGCGTCTGTAGCTCTAACGAGCTCCTAACACTTGCCGACCTGGACCCAAGAGTCGAGCTCCTTGAACGACCTACACCAATGGAAGACTTATAAAAAGTATATTTCAGTGATAACCCAGAAAAATTTACTTATGTAGGTACAACTCTTAGCTTGGAGGAAAAAAGGTCATTCCAGCAATTTCTGCAACAACATGCTGATCTATTTGTATGGACTCCTGCTGATATACCCGGGATTAATCCCTCGGTCATTTTCCACAAGCTGGTGCTGCATCCGTCTGTCCGACCTATAGCTCAGAAGAAACAAAATCTCAGTGTCGAAAAGAAACATGCATCCTTAGAGGAGACTAAAAAACTAATCAGTGTCGGGTTTATCAAGGAAATTTGGTTCACAACATGGCTGGCAAATGTGGTAATGGTAAAAAAATACAACGGTAAATGGCGCATGTTTGTTGATTTCACAGATCTCAACAAAGCATGCCCAAAAGATGCTTATCTCTTACCCTCTATTGACTGTTTAGTAGATAATGCTTCAGGTTATAAAACTTTAAGTTTCATAGATGCTTATTCTGGTTATAACCAGATTCTGATGCACCCCTCTGACCAAAATAAAACTATATTCATTACTGAATATGGAAATTATTATTATAAGGTTATACCTTTCAGGCTTAAGAATGCAGGTGCCACATATCAACGACTCATGGATAAAGTGTTTGCACATCAAATCAGCAGAAACTTGGAAGTTTATGTTGATGACATGGTTGTTACGACAAAGTTCGGCAGCAATTAGTTAGACGACCTTCTGGAAATTTTCAATCAAATTAGACATTACAATATGTGACTAAACCTAGAGAAATGTGCCTTTGGGGTTCAAGGAGGCAAGTTTTTAGGATTTCTACTTACAAACCGAGGAATAAAAGCGAACCCTGAAAAATGCCGAGCTGTATTAGACATGGCAAGTCTGCAGACAATCAAAGAGGTCCAGCATCTAACAGGGAGACTTGCTACCTTATCTAGATTTTTACCATGTTTAGCATCTAAATCTTTCTGCTTTTTTCAAACATTAAAAAAGAAAAACAATTTTACTTGGACTAACAAATGTGAAAAAGGTTTTTCAAATATAAAGACCATCCTTTCAAAACCTCCGATTTTACAAAAGTCCCTTCAATGGGAACAACTTTACTTATATTTATATGTTATTGACTGAACAATAAGTTCTGTCCTTGTTACAAAGAGACAAAAAGTGCAACAACCAATTTACTTCATCAGTAAGTCTCTACAGAATGCCAAGCTTTGCTACCCAAAAATTGAGAAGTTAGCTCTAGCATTGATTTTCTCATCCCGGCACCTTCGGCCTATTTTCAGAGTCATATCATCCACATCAGAACTGACCAACGTTTGAGACACGCGCTACACGAGCCGGAGCTGGCTGACCGACTTATAAAATAGTCGGTTGAGCTCTTCCAATTTGATATCAGATACCGGAGCAGAGGTCCAATCAAGTCACATTACCTCACAGATTTTATAGGCGAGTTTACCGTTCCAAGTTTGCAAATCACTCAACAGAATGGACCCTTTATGTGGATGGGGCCTCCAATCCCCAAGGGTGTGGAGCCGGACTCGTACTTGAGGACGGCAACGGTTTTGTCTTAAAACAGTCTTTGCACCTTTTAATCAAGGCAAGCAATAACCAAACTGAATACAAAGCTCTAATTGCCAACCTAGGACTAGCAACCGACTTAAATATCTCGGAACTCAAGATATACTGTGATTCTTTTCTAGTTGTGCAAAATTTCTTTCAAGTTAAAGATCCCTTATTAACAAAGGTTTTAGATATTGTCAAAACATTGATTTCAAATTTCTCAAAGTTCGAGATCCATCATATACCTCGAGAACACAATCACCGATCTGATATCTTGTCAAAGCTCACAAGCTCACAAACACCTACTTCTTCTCTTTATCAATCTACACTTTTCATTCCAAGTATAACTCTAACCGAAGTTTTGAGTTTAGTACAGGCCGAAGACTGGCACACTCCGTATATAGAATACATCAAGTCTGGAATTATCCCACAGGGCACTGACAATATTTAAAAATTCTGGTGACAAGCGTCCTTCTTTACTATATACAACAACTCTTTATACAAGCGAGGTTTTTCTCATCCTTTGTTAAAGTGTCTTTCTAGGACCGAGACAGAGCTCACACTCACCGAGGCTCATGAGGGATATGTGGAACACATGTTGGAGCCCGGCATTTATCCTCCAAAATACTCCGAGTAGGTTTCTTCTGGCCAACAATGCAGAGAGACTGCCCTAAAAAAGTCAAAACGTGCACAAATTGCCAAAAGCATGGCCCAATCACACACTTACCAGCCGAGGTTCTACATAGTTCCGAAGTAAGTTGGCCCTTCAACCAATGGGGGCTCGATATACTCGGCCCTTTTCCCTTAGCACCTGGACAGGTAAAGATTTTGATAGTTGCAATTGATTACTTTTTAAAATGGATAGAGGCTCAACCCTTGGTAAAAGTTACATCTCAGCAAATGATTTTTTTGTTTGGAAAAATATTATCTATCAATTCGGCATACCTCGGCACATTATCACTAATAATGATCGCCAGTTTGCCGATAACGAATTCACCTCTGTTTTGAAGAATTTGAGAATCAAACAACACTTTTCTTTGGTAGAGCATCCACAAACAAACAGATTAGCAGAAGCCACCAACAAAGTCATCTTACATGCCTTACGAAAGAAGCTGGACAACGCTAAGGGACTTTAGGTCAAATTAGTCCCATAAGTAATATGGGCATACAATACCACTGTGCATTCAACAACGAAAGAGTCACAATTTCACTTCATATATGGTTCTGAAGCAATGATCCCTGTGGAGATCTCTCAATCCTCACTCCGGGCACAACTTGCTGATCTTGAAACAACTGATGAAGCTCAAAAGCATGATCTTGATACAATTGAAGAAGTCTGATGTTTGGCAGAAATTCGTCACCGAGCTATGCAATAGCATATAGCTCGGCGGTACAACCAAAGGCTCATACCCAGATCTTTCTGACTAAATGATTTAGTCCATAGGAAAACCGAACAAGTCAGAAGACCCCCTGCTCATGAAAAATTAGTAGCAAACAAGGAAGGCCCTTTCCGAATTATAGATGTATTGGATAATGGTGCCTATCGTCTATAATACTCGATGGTACTACTATACCTAACACTAGGAATATCTCTTCTTTAAAGCTTTATTATAGTTAGACAAAGCAGGGACATGCTTGTACTCTTTTTCCTACTCACAAGATTTTTTTCAAAAAGGATTTTGTTTGGAGAGGTTTTAACGAGTCAAGCCTACCTGCACCTTTGTAACCAAAGGTCACAAATGCTATATTTTTCATTCATTCATTCCCGACTTATTATGCATTATTTTTTTAATTATGCTTTCTTTTTTTAAATCTATTTACCTCACTATACTATATAAACAAGTCATAACAGTTATCAAACCTCTTTAGTGAAAATATGAAAACATCAATCATCCATGCAATCAGAATATTACTATTTTATCAGGATCATTCAAACTACCTGAACTGTACTCTGTAATAGAGTCACACCAAAAATTCAATTAAGCTTCATTAACGAAGCTTCAAAACAAATGGATATTTCCAATTTTTTGTTTGTCACTATCAATACAATATTCAAACCTGACGTATAGGTTGGCTACAAACACCGAACAGATCAAAATCATCAATTTGAGAACATATCTAAATAATGATAAAAGTATCCCACATACTTTGTTTATAAAAAATAAAACATCAAAATAGTTTAACATATTACATTCAAGCCATACTAGGGAATAAATAAAAAAAAACAAATAACATGCAATTGGGACCCAAAGGGCTAGCTCTCTGCCCCCATTCTCACCCTCTTCTTCTAGAGCCACCTCCTCATCATCTATCAGCATACCATTGTGCACAACTTTGGCCGGGTCCATAGCACTTAACTCTTACTCGGGTGCCAACAATTTAGTCTGGCTGACAGCTATCTCAAAACCTTATGCAAAGGCATCTAGAATCTCAGTTTCCTTTTCCTTTTCTATACTCTTCATCCTAACAGTTGTCTAAATAAACTGATTCTTGATATTATCTAAATTCTTCTCATACTTCTTCAATAACTCGGCATCTTTGTCGCAGATGGCCTTTATGGTCTTCAACTCTTCTTCTTTAAAATCTAACTGCTCTTTCAACTCAGATATTACTTTCTTATTTTCAGCAACTTCACCTCTAAGAACTTCGACATCCCTATTTTCCATCAACCTTTTTTGCTTATTCTCTTGACTCTGATCGATACTTGCCAAGCGAAGTCCAAGTACCTAAACAAACCAATTATCATTTTCTCCAAACAAAAACAGAGGAAAGGAGACAAAGTTACTGTACGGATCTGCATATACTGGTCGATGGTAACATCACTAGTATCCATAGCCGGCTTTACATCCGACAGAGCTTGTAACACCTCGTCAGTTACAACTGAGAATGGAAAGTTCTTATCCCATATAGAAGCCCCATCACCTACCTCCAAAAACAAATGCAACTTTTCCTGGTTACCCACAAAGTTTGTCACCTCCTGAAAAGAAATCCCTTTCGCAACCCCATCTGTATCATCAGTAACCAGGTTCGCATCTGTTTTCCTTTTTTTAAACTTAATCAGTTTCTTATTGGGTTGGTTCACCTCCCCTTCTACATCAATTACCGGGTTAGACGAAGACCCTTCCTTTTCAACATTTTTGCTCCTTATACAAGCTCTTAAAGCCGTTGCGATAACCCCAGGATACTTTCCACCAAAAACATCAACAACAAAATCACTCATAATAGGCAATACATCCTTTTGAAATATACTATCAAAATAATTTACCCATGTACTTCATAAGAGACTCCTTTTCTTCACACGGGAGAATATCATAAATAGAAATCAAATCCCCATTTTTAATATGACTCAACATAAATTCTA
Source organism: Arachis ipaensis (assembly GCF_059453495.1). Classification (NCBI taxonomy): domain Eukaryota; kingdom Viridiplantae; phylum Streptophyta; class Magnoliopsida; order Fabales; family Fabaceae; genus Arachis; species Arachis ipaensis. The sequence goes on from NC_142440.1 coordinate 130,506,971, forward strand.
TGATACATGCATCCCTACTATTAATTTCGTCAGGACCCAGAATATGGACTGGCTGGGGACACCAATACAAAGGAAATTTTTCACACAAATGCTCGTCCAGATAAAAAAGGAAATTATTTGTTCACATTTTTAACTTTCAAAAATATTTCTTTAAAATCCTTAAAAGAGGATTTGTACAACTTAAAGATACCCATACCAAGAGAACTATTTAAGTTCACCCAAACACCTTTCCACACTCCTTTGGCTTGGAACAATGAAAATAAAAACAAACTCAAACACAGTTTCATTTTCAAAAAATCCATTAAAATTTCAAAGCATCTCAGAAATGGCCATCCGTTTGGATGAAGCTGAGAAGGAGCGCAGTTTAACTACCACAAAACAAAACACTTAAACTCTATAAATGACAATTTAACATGCAACTTCTGCAACACACAACTATAAATATAAAAGCACTCAAAATCCTTTCTTCTATGAAAAACCCTTTCCGTCCTTGAACAAGGCAACAACACCAGATTAACACCGGATCCTACTCTAACTACTTTATGTTTACCAATATCATTTACACTATCTTCATTAACAAACAAGGAACCACCGATTTTTACATCCTTCCCTACCCACTTGTACAAACCATCTTCTTCCTTTTGAGCGTCGCTCAACTTTTCAACACCCATCACTCTCAGAAACGAAAATAAAAAAACTAAAAAAGAAACACATGTACTAACCTCTTTTACTCATGCCTTAACACCTTCTAAAACTGTTGAGTTCAAGTTTTCGTCTTTATGAAAATAGTTGTGATTCTGAAATGAATTAATTTCACACAATTTATAAACCGTTTGGGATCCTTTTTATTTAATCTCTACCATTGATTTGAACTAATGGCATCTATGACATGGGAAATCCAATTGATGTCAAATCAATGAACAAACGCTTCATTAAATAATTTTTCATTTATCTCTCTCCAAATTTTTAAATTTTAAATTTTTCTTTTTTCAAACATCATTCTTATACTGAACATTTTAATAAAGAAGTTTGAGTTCGGGGCTCCACATCTATAATGTATAAACTGACCTATACAAATCATTGTTTAAGCTCAACTTGCTTCATTAAAACCTCATCAGGCTCATCTTGGGGCTATGATATGACCATTATAAATCGGTTATGAAAAGCTGGGGTTATACGTTATAGATCGGTAATTAAAACCACATTAAGCGAATCAGAACGTTATGATCTTTATACATTACCACTATAACTCGATAACGGACAGATTTCAAGCCTTGGACTACTAATATAAAAGCAAAAAGGAGAACTCGTCTGAAGTGAGTGAAATACTCACCTTTTCTAAGTAATATGCGCAAAATACTGACTTAGGTATAGGAGTGCCTTTTGCAGGTGCCTCCCCATTGTTGTTCGTTCTCACACCGAGGTGTATCTTCCTTGGAGAATAAGCTCGGAGTGGAAATATAGAAGCTCGGGGCCCAAGCTCAAAACAGGCGAGCTATACCTCGACAGCTGAGTAAGAACAGTGGTGAAATTGTATTATATATAATTATGAAATACGTGTACACAATTAGAGTCAGTAAATTAGGGTAATGATATATTTGTGTCGCAATAAGCATAGAATGTTACATTTGTTGCGTTCATCATGTCGATGTGAGATTGTTGTTGATCGTAATCCAATATGTTTGGGATGGTTGTGATGGAGACTACGTTGAAATTACCAAAATTTTTTTGATGCAACCATATGCAAGGAAATGTGTATTGGTCTTATTGTTTTGGAGAACATTTAAAAAAGATTTGTCCTGTAACGACACAACTTCCAGTATGTCAAGATCGTACCAAAAGTAAGGCGTTACTAACTTGTTTTCCTTATTAACTATTTAGTATTAAGCTTTTAGTTCGATGCCGCGTTTCAATTTTTAAGAAAATTCCAAAAAAAAAAAATTGTTTTCAATTCATTAAAAATCATATATCAAAGATCACCAAGTAATAATAATCACATAATTACTAATAATAATAAATGCTATACAAGTAAATTCAGTATAAAATTCGAATACAATATCTATTCCTCTGGATAAAATAAAATCTAAAGCAACAAGGGCGAGGGAACTCTATAAAAGCAATAGGAATCACAAGTAAATCTACTAATTGTCTGTAGCTTCGTATTGAGTCTTTGAACCTGTGTCACTGAAAGGGTGGAAGATTTTGGGGTCAAAACAAACCACATGTTCTCAATAGGGACGATAATATCAACAAAGCAAAGAATTCGCTGGGGGCGAATTCTGAGCTTTCCAGGCCTAAATCCAACTCGTTTCTGAAGCTATTTCATGCAGAGTTGAAGTTGGACAAAGGGAGAGCAATTAGTTTTAGGTTAGCATCATGTAGGTTAGTTTTCCAGAGAGAGAAGTTCTCTCTTCTCTCTAGAATTAGGGTTCTTAGGTTAATTGCATCTTAGATCTAGGTTTTAATTCCTACTTCCATCTTGTTTCCTTTACAATTTCTTGTTCTCACATCTTTGTTCTCTTAGTTTATATTGTTAATTTTCCCTTTGTGCATCTTGTTGTTTGATGAACACCATTGTTGGATTTGGATTTCCTTTAATGTAATTTCATTTTTGATGTTCTTTTATTGTTAATTTGAGTTGTTATTGTTATTCTCTTGCAATTGGTAGTTGTAGAATTTATTTTTTCTTGCAATTTATTATGCTTTCCTTTTATGCCTTCCAAGTGTTTGACAAAATATTTGGTTGGATGTTAGAGTAACTTTTTGAGCATTCTTGGCTTGGAAAGAGAAATTAGGCAATCTTGAGTCATTAATACCCAACTTATGTTGGCGATCTAGAGTTGTTGGTTAATATTATTTCCATTAACGGTAATCTTTTTCTAATTCAATTAGTAAGTTGATTAGGACTTTTAGATTGAGATTAACTAGTCTTATTTGACTTTCTCTCGTGTGAAGATAACATTGTACCTTCTTCCATTGTTGAAGATGACTAAGTAGGATAAATTCTTGTTAATCATTGTATGACTAGGATAGAAAATCTATATTCTCAACCCTTACCATGAATGTCTCTCTTCATTACTTTCTTTATGTAGTTGTTTGTTCTATTTTCTTGTCATTTAATTTCTTACACTTTTACCAACCCGCCCCTTGGATACCATAACCAATAATATGCATACCTCACTGCAATTCCTTGAGAAGACGACCCGAGGTTTAAATACTTCGATTACTTTTATTGGTTTAGACTTGTGTCAACCACACAATTTAAACTTTGATTGAGCATTACTTGTCGGTTTGGAACTATACTTGCAACGAAGTTATTTTCCTCTAACCGAGAAGAAATTCTAAGCCGACGGTTCTGCTCTTATCAAGTTTTTGGTGCCATTACCAGGGAATTGCAATGTGTGCTTGTTATTGGTTATTGTATATATGTGAATATTTTGAATAGTTTGCTTTCTTTAGTTGTTTTGGTAGTTTTGGTTTAGTAGTTTGTTTTCTTTATCTCTTGTTTGTTTTTACTTTCTCTTGTCACTATGAATTCTCATCCTTTTGGCTATGAGTGTGGTTACAACTATGTTGTAGGAGATGGAAACTACAATGACAACATGCATCAAGGACGGAACAATCAAAGATAGGAGGAGCCTCAAGGAATTGATCAACCTTCTTGGCAACACCCTTCCCAAATGTGCTATGAGCAAGAGCCATTCCATGATGCATACCAATCCAATGGCTATGGTGGACCTCCTTGTGATCACCAACAACCACCACTATATGCTTATGAACCCCTGGTGCACGAATTGTGAATCAAACTTTTCACAACTCGTACCACTAACCAGCAAGTGCACTGAGTCGTCCAAGTAATACCTTACGTGAGTAAGGGTCGATCCCACGGAGATTGTTGGTTTGAAGCAAGCTATGGTTATCTTGAAACTCTTAGTCAGGATATTAATTTGTGGTTATCAATTGACTTGCAAATGAACAAGAAAGCATGAATTAAAGGTTACTTGTTATGCAGTAATGGAGAATATGTTGGGGTTTTGGAGATGCTTTGTCTTCTGAATTTCAGCTTTTCTCTTGTATTCCTCTTCCCTCATGCATGCAAAAGTGCAAAATTCCTTCCATGGCAAGCTGTGTGTTGGTTGATCACCGTTGTCAATGGCTACCATCCATCCTCTCAGTGAAAAGGGTCCACGTGCGCTGTCACTACACGGCTAATCATCTGTCGGTTCCCACTCATGCTGGAATAGGATCTATTGATCCTTTTGCGTCTGTCACTACGCCCAACACTCGCGAGTTTAAAGCTCGTCACAACCATCCAATCCCAGAATCCTACTCGAAATACCACAGACAAGGTTTAGACTTTCCGGATTCTCATGAATGCCACTATCAATCTAGCTTATACCACAAAGATTCTGATTAAGGAATCTAAGAGATACTCATTCAATCTGATGTAGAACGGAGGTGGTTGTCAGACACACGTTCATGGATTGAGGAAGGTGATGAGTGTCACGGATCATCACCTTCTCTATAATTAAGCGCGAATGAATATCTTAGATAGGAACACGCATGTTTGAATGGAAAACAGAAATAGTTGCATTACTTCATCGAAACACAGCAGAACTCCTCACCCCCAACAATGGAGTTTAGAGACTCATGCCGTCAGAGATTACAAAGTTCAGATCTAAAAATGTCATGAGATACGAAAATAAATCTCTAAAAGTTGTTTAAATACTAAACTAGTAACCTAGGTTTACAGAAAATGAGTAAACTATGATAGATAGTGCAGAAATTCACTTCTGGGGCCCACTTGGTGTGTGCTGGGGCTGAGACTTAAGCTTCTCACGTGCCTGGGCTGTTTTGGGTGTTCAACGCCAGTTTGTAACCTGTTTCTGGCGTTGAACTCCAACTTGTAACCTATTTCTGGCGCTGGACGCCAGACTGCAACATGGAACTGGTGTTGAACGCCAGTTTACGTCGTCTATACTTGAGCAAAGTATGGACTATTATATATTTCTGGAAAGCCCTGGATGTCTACTTTCCAACGCAATTGGAAGCGTGCCAATTGGACTCCTGTAGCTCCAGAAAATCCATTCCGAGTGCAGAGAGGTCAGAATCCAACAACATCAGCAGTCCTTTTTCAGCCCAAATCAGATTTTTGCTCAGCTCCCTCAATTTCAGCCAGAAAATACTTAAAATTACAGAAAAATAGACAAACTCATAGTAAAGTCCAGAAATATGAATTTTGCCTAAAAACTAATGAAAATATACTAAAAACTAACCAAATCATACTAAAAATTATATGAAATTAACCCCAAAAAGCGTATAAAATATCTGCTCATCAACCCCTCCTCAACATAGCCCTCAACCATCATACTCACAAGCCCCATACCACCATTCACCTCCATATGATCCTAATCCATATCCACCATACCAACCACCATATGAACCATACATAGAGCCACTACCATTCCAACACCAATACTCCCAAGAACCATAATTTTCTTACACACCATCTCAAGATTTTCACCATTATGAACCACCTTCCAACTATAATACCATTTCCTCAAACAATGAACCCTCTCTTCCACCACTGCCTTCATTGGACTAATCTCTCCAATCCCTAATGCAAGAACAACAAGAACTTTTAATTTGTTGCCAAAAGCAAGGGGAAGTCTTGGCTAATTTAACCGAAGTGATGAGCCAATTGGCCTCATTATGCACAACTATCCAAGACACCCTTATTGTTAAATGTGGAGGATTAGTTGAGGATCACAATGAGAAGAAGAATTTGGAGTTTCAAGGTGAAGAAGAGGAGTTGAAGCAAGAAGTGCAACAAGGGGAAGAGGTAGAGATAAATGAACCAAAGGAAGTGGTTAAAGATTTAGGAGATGTTGGGCGCAAAGAGGAATCTCAAGTTGAAGAGCCTTCTTTCATGGAACTTGAAAGTGATGTTAAGGAGGATAGTGCACAACCTCCAAGGCACAAGGTGATTAAAAGAATTGGAAGAAGTGGGGCAAACACCAAGTCCCCCTATTTATGATGATTTTGCATCAACATGTGATCCTTTTGAGCTTGATAAATCCTTCTTCATTGAACTTGGAATTGACAATGAGGTAGACTTCACTCAACCTCTGATTTATGATTTGAGTGATGGGGAAGAGCTAGAAGACATTGGTGAAGAAGAATTTGAACTTGAGGAAGCTAGGCAAGAGGTAGAGCTTGGAGAACCTTGTCAAGTGGTGGAAGCCCCTAGAAGAGGATGGACGGGAATGGAACGTGCCTTATCAAGATCATTGGGGACTCCTCCACCTAAGTCGCCATCCAATCCTTCATTTGTGTCGGTAAAACTCATTACTCTTAGCTTTATTATCCCACTTGAATTTGGTTTGCTTGAGACAGATAGCCAACTTAGGGCGCTTTGTGGAATGAAGCGTAAGAGGAGGATGTTTAGTGGTTGGCGTTGTAATTCTAGGCTCATTTTGGTTGAAGCTTCAAGGAGTGATTGCAAGGGTTGGGCTAATGCTCAAATGGATGGGTCTAGGAGGATCATTTGGTGCCTTAGTGAGAATTCGGCTTGCCTACCACCTGGAGGAAATTACCATGATCGACTCAAAGACGGGTGATAAATTGTTATTTTACTATTTATCTTGTACTTAATTTAGTGGATTTTTATCTATTATTCTCGCACTTATTCATAGAAATCGCATGTTTTACATTTTCCTTCCTGATTTTGTGCCATGATTGAAAACATGCTTCCTTGGCTTAGATTTACTATTTTTAATCCTCTCTTATTACCATTCGATGCCTTGATATGTGTGTTAAGTGATTTCAGGGTTTAAAGGGCAGGAATGGCTTAGAGGATGGAAAGGGAGCATGCAAAAGTGGAAGGAATACAGGAAATTGAAGGAATCACAAAGTTGTCAAGCCTGACCTCTTCGCATTCAATCGATCATAACTTGAGCTACAAAGGTCCAAATGAGGCAGTTCCAGTTGTGTTGGAAAGCTAACATCCGGGGCTTCAAAATGATATATAATTTGCCATAGTAGCCATATATCTAGGTGACGCACACGCGTGCATCACACGCATGCATCATTTTTGCGGAAATTCAGCGATCAGAAATCGCCCCCAGCGATTTCTGGGCTGTTTTTGACCCAGTTTTTGGCCCAGAAAATACAGACTAGAGGCTGTAGAGTGGAGAAATCAGGGAAGTCACTTTTCATTCACATAATTTTAGGTTTAGATGTAGTTTCTAGAGAGAGAGAGAGGCTCTCTCCTCTCTCAAGGTTTTAGGATATAGGACTTCTAGGTTTATTTCTTCCCAATTCCAGGTTCAATATTCCTTTAATTTAGTGTTCTTCTACTTTTATTCTATTACTTCAGTTTATCTTCTTCTTTTGTTTAATTATTAATGCAAAGATTATTTTTCTATTTAATTTCTTTATTTGATTGATTATCTCAATTCAATTCCTTTTATCATGTAAATGGCATCCATGTCAATGGAGTAGATCTCCTACTTGGTTTTGGAGTTGATTAATATTTGGAGACCCTTGAGTTGAAAGATTCAAGAGTTAAATTGTAATTGGGTTTATTATTGGCTGGCTCTCTAGTCACTAACGCTAATCCTTCCCAAGGGAGAGGATTAGGACTTGTGAATAGAAGTTGGTTCCCAACTTACTTGGCTTCCCTTCATTAGTTGAGGGTTAACTAAGTAGAAACAACGATCTATTACTATTAATCTTGGAAAATCCAACAAGGATAGAACTTCCGATTAATCTCCTCCTAGCCAAGGCTTTTTATTTCAATTTCATAAAACCTCTTGTTAATTTTTCCTGCTTTAAATTATAATTAATTATCTTATCATTCCTCACTCTAAAAATTCTCAGAAAAACCCATAACCAATAGTAACACACTTCCCTGCAATTCCTTGAGAGACGACCCGGGGTTTAAATACATCGGTTATTATTTTTATTGGGTTTGCTTTAGTGACAACCAAGTTTTTGTATGAAAGGATTCTTTGTAGGTCTAGAAGCTATACTTTCAACAAGAATTTATTTGTGAATTCTAGACCACGCAAGGAATCCGATCATCAACGGGTGTGAAAACAAAGTGTGGGATCCTGGATCACACAAGGAGAATCAATTTTGGGAGCTCATGGTTTGTGAAGAACTCCATCAAGGCTTAGAGTTATTAACTTTGAATGATGGAGCTTTTGGAAGTCCAAGCATTGGTGGATGTTCAAGGATGGATTCAAGCACAAGCCATCTTGATAAGAGCTCCCCATAAGTCTAACTTAAGGACAATAAACAAAAGTGTTAGGTGGGAAACACCCCACCATGGTAACATCTTTCCCTTTTTCTTTTTGTAAATATTGGTAAAAATTAGTTTAATTTCATGTTTTGTTTGGTTAGTTGAGTTTAATTGGGAGTCTAGTATGTTAAATAAGGTTTTATGGTGTTTTGGTAGCTGTTTGAAGGTTTGGAATGCTTAGTTTGGTGCAAGAACTTGGAAAAATTTTGAAAAATAGAGCACCACGCCACGCGTACGCGTCACCTACGCGTACGCGTGACCACCAAGTTTTTCATCTCCCATACAAATTCCAGAGAGTTGCGCGCGTTTTGGGCTGGAATTGTGCCTCTAGCACAAAATCCATCCATGCGTACGCGTGACCTGACGCGTACACATCACATATCTCTCTCTACAGCCACGCGTGCACGTCGGCGATGCGTACGCGTGGAATGAAGCGTACGCGTGGAACCTGCCCTGTTTCACCACTCTTCTTTTCCTCTCTTCTTTCCATTTCTTTCCTTCTTCTCTCTTCTCTTCTTTTCTTTCCATCCTTCAACCATCATCCAACACTACCAAACACCATCTATCACCAATTCTTATAGTTAGTTAGTTAGTCATTTAGTTAGTTTAATTTTTGTTTAAATTTTCTATTTTTTATTATAAATATTGGATTAGTAATCTTGTTTAATGTTTACTGCTGCTGATTACTGATAAGATGTTATCTTAACATCATTGTTGTTAATTTTCATTGTTGGATTCTTTTATTGAGGTTGCAATTTGTTACTTGGTTTTGAATTTCTCATACTTAACCTTTTTGAATACCAAGTACATATGACATTGCCGTCGAGCTTTCTAAATCTTTTGAATTGCATGTTTTGGCCACCATGCATTCATCATCTATTGTTAGGCAATTGTATATTACCAATGCATTTTTTTGTTAGGTGAGGCTTGTTTATGATTGACCCTTATTTACATCACCTATTTCATACATTGAGATTTGTGGAATTATGAAATTGGATCGAAAGCTTACCTAGTGACATATTTTTTAGCTTTGTCAAGCTTTGTGGACCATGCTTGCTATGTGATTGAGTTTAATTTCTATCTTCTCTTGTTCTAATTTCCATAGCACCCATGTGTTTCACTTCTATGTCACTTAGGTGTTGCAACAAATTCAAAGTGTGTCATTGATTAATGTGTAAGTTTCATATATCATTTTGTTCATTAAGTTTACTTACACATTAATCAATGCCCATTCATTATCCAATTTCATAATTGCTTGATTTTTGCTTGAATGCTTTTATGCTTCTTTATTGCTTGTTTGCTTATCTTAACTTACAAGTTACTTTGAAGTAATTCAAGCACACTAGAATGAGTGAAGTGCACCCTTCTTTTGTGTAATTATGTCATAGCTCTCTATGTTAGTGTGTGTGTTCTAAACCACATGCAACTTAGAACTCACACACTATTCTTCCTTAAATGTCACACTAATTCTCTCACTTTATTTTAGTGATCATCACCTCATTCCAACAAAATATGTTTTCTTGCTCCTGCATTTCCTTGTCTCCTTATCTTGTCTTCTATTTTCATGATAAGTCACCATAAGTAAAAACGGAAGCGGGAGAAAGAACACGCAGTAGCAGGTTGATTCACCAGCTGAGGGTGGCAATCCAGAAAGTCGCCGTACCCCCTTGCTCATCTTTGAATGCACCGAGGATGGTGCAAACTTTTAAGTGTGGGGAGGTTGTCCGACCACTCGGCGTTTTTGGGTGACAATTTCTAATCCCAACACTTTTGCATTTCAATTTTTTTAGGTCTTTTAGGAATTTTAGTTGCATTTTCTTGTTTTGCATATATATAAATAATAAAGCTTAGTCAAAATAATAAAATTTTCCAAGAAATTTATCTATAGGGCACCTTAATTGATTTGAAAAAAATTGTGTTGAACTTGCTTGAATTATATATATTGTGGATCATGTTTTTGAGCTAAGAACACATAAGCATGTGAGATTTGAGCCTAATTGTGTGGTTACATCATATAACCACTTATTTTCATTCTTGTGTGTATTATTCTCTTTCTATGATTGTAATCTTTGATTTGTTTGATTCTTTATGTCCATTATTTTGTGTATGAATGCACTTATATGATTGAGGCCATCGTTTCAAATAGCTTACTTACCCAAATAGCCTACCTTTTGTCTTCCATTGTTAGCCAACTTTGAGCCTATGCTAAACCCATTTGTTCTTAATTTTAACACATTACAAGTCCTGAGTGAAAAATAATAAATGTCCCCTTGTTTGGATCTTTGATTAGCTTAGGCTAGTGAGAGCGTTTATCATTTGATTTTGGGAGAGTTGGGAATATTGGGTAGAGATAAAAGGGTGTTTTTATATTTTTGTCAAAATTTTGGGAATTGGGAATATACTCATGTATTAATTAAATGTTAAATCATATGCATTGATACTTTTGTATATACTTTATTGCAAAAAGAAAAAAACTACAAAATAAAGAAAAAAAATATAAAAAAAAGAAAAAATATATAAACAAAAAAAGAAAAAGAAAAAAAATAGAAAAAGAAAAAGAAAAGCAATAAAAAGGAGACAAAATACCACAAAGTGAAGTTCAATAATAATCAATCCATATGGGTGGTGATCAAAAGAGAATGCATGAGTGTGTGAAAAAGTGAAGAATGGGTAGTTAGGTTAGCATTTGAATTGTATAGGTTGTAGGTTAGGTGGGAAGCTTAGGTTAATCAAAGATTCAAATTTTAAGCTCACTTGACCAAATACAATCTTACCTTGACCCTAGCCCCATTACAACCTATGGGAAAGTCCTCATGATATTTGTATGCATGCATGAAATAATTGTTGATTGTTAGATGAAAAACAAATATTGGAAAGCATGATTAGGGAAGAATTGAGTGAATCAACCCTATACACTTGAGTGACTAGAGCGGATACACATCCGGTGAGGGTTCGATTGCTCAATTACATGTTTTCACCTATAATCATCTCTTTTCTTGCAAGTTTACAAATTCTTTTCAATAACTCAAATCAATTGTGGATTTGATTAGGTTGTTAATACCTTTAGCCTTTATGTGCATATATGTATTCTTGGGAATTGATTTATTTTGACCAAGTAATTGCATCCATTTAGATAGATTGCATGTAGGTAGTTGCACTTAGATAGTGTGCATTGAATAAATGTTGATACCCTTTGTTTCTTTCTTGAGTTTAGCATGAGGACATGCTTATTTTAAGTGTGGGGAGGTTTGATAAACTCCAATTTTTTGGTTTATCTTGTGCTTAATTTAGGGGATTTTATCAACTTATCTCGTATTTATTCAATAAAATAGCATGGTTTTGTGAATCTCTCCCAATTTGTGCTTAAGAGTGAAAACATGCTTTTTAGGCCTTAAAATAGCTAAATTTAATTCACTTTAATTCCATTCGATGCCTTGATATATTTGTTAAGTGATTTCAAATTCAAAAGGCAAGTATTGGATGGAAGAAGTAAAGAGAAAAGCGTGCAAAGTGGAGAATTCATGAAGAAACAAGGATTTGGAGTGCTTAGATCGACGCACACGCATGACATGACGCACACGCGTGAAGATGGGGATCGTCAGGCGAAGCGTACGCGTGACATGATGCGTATGCGTGAAAAGAAAAATGCCAGACGATGCGTACGTGTTGCCCATGCGTACGCGTCACGGCAGGCATGTGACCTCATTAAAGTGAATTCGCTGTGGGCAATTTCTGAGCTTCTCAAGCCCAAATCCAACTCATTTCTAAAGCTATTTCATGCAGAATTGAAGATTGGACAAAGGGGGAGCAATTAGTTTTAGGTTAGCATCATGTAGGTTAGTTTTCTAGAGAGAGAAGCTCCCTCTTCTCTCTAGAATTAGGGTTCTTAGGTTAATTGCATCTTAGATCTAGGTTTTAATTCTTGCTTTCATCTTGTTTCCTTTACAATTTCTTGTTCTCACATCTTTGTTCTCTTAGTTTATATTGTTAATTTCCCCTTTGTGCCTCTTGTTGTTTGATGAACACCATTGTTGGATTTAGATTTCCTTTAATGCAATTTCATGTTTGATGTTCTTTTATTGTTAATTTGAGTTGTTTTTTGTTATTCTCTTGTAATTGGTAGTTGTAGAATTTATCTTTCCTTACAATTTATTATACTTTCCTTTTATGCCTTCCAAGTGTTTGACAAAATGCTTGGTTAGATGTTAGAGTAGCTTTTTGAGCATTCTTGGCTTGGAAAGAGAAATTAGGCAATCTTGAGTCACTAATACCCAACTTATGTTGGCGATCTAGCGTTGTTAGTTAATATTGTTTCCATTAACGCTAATCTTTTGCTAATTCAATTAGTAAGTTGATTAGGATTTTTGGATTGAGATTAACTAGTCTTATTTGACTTTCTCTCGTGTGAAGATAACATTGTACCTTCTTCCATTGTTGGAGATGACTAAATAGGATAAATTCTTGTTAATCATTGTATGACTAGGATAGAAAGTCTATATTCTCAATCCTTGCCATGAATGTCGCTCTTCATTACTTGCTTTATTTAGTTGTTTGTTCTATTTTCTTGTCATTTAATTTCTTGCACTTTTACCAACCCACCCCTTGGATACCATAACCAATAATACGCATACCTCACTGCAATTCCTTGAGAAGATGACCCGATGTTTAAATACTTCAGTTACTTTTATTGGGTTGGACTTGTGACAACCACACAATTTAAACTTTGATTGAGCATTACTTGTCGGTTTGGAACTATACTTGCAATGAAGTTATTTTCCTCTAACCGAAAAGAAATTTTATGCCGACGGTTCTGCTCTTTCAGTGGGAAAGGAAAATTTCTGAACCTCCTTTTAATTCATTATTGTTCTAATAGTGCTACACTACTGTACTTTATTTGGTCAGTTCATAGCGCAGTTTTTGTGAGAACACAAGACTACTTATTTGCTCATTTGATTGTCGTTCAATTTTTCTATGAACCTACGCTTGTTATTAAACTTAGTACCTACATTGTTTTCAAGACTTTCACACTCTATATTATAGTAGTAGTAGTAGATGGGATTTGATGGTAATCTTCTTACTACTGCCATATGAAAATATATTATATAGGATATGTCATTATGTAAAGAATCCCATTAGGGAACAATGAGAAATCTTGACAATGTGTACAATGGGCTAGTTATTTAGCCCAATAAAGATAAATAATAAAAATCCCTCTACAGATTATCCTAAATTAAAAAACTCTCATTCAGTTATTTCACATCAAATTTCAAATTTCAAATTTTCAAATTTTAAATTTCAAATTTTCAAAAAATTAAATTATTTATTTCAAAAAAATAACCATCCAAAATTCTAATTTACTAAATCATTTCACTCCAATACCCTCTTCTTTTTCAACCGGCAGCCACCCCCACCTTCATTAATAATTATCACACCTCACCTTCACTGCTTGGCTTGCCACACGCCACTCACATAGTAAAAATAACCATCCACTTAAGAACAAAAATAATCATCTGCTTACCTAATGAATTGAACATCTAACATATTTTAATTATATATAACTAAACCCAATCCAATCAAAATAATCATCTACATAAGATTTAAAATAACCATCCGCATATCTACTAAAATGACCATCCTAAATTGACCATTAAAATAGAAGAAGAAGGAGATGAATAAACAGAAGAAGTAACTATGATCATCCAACAATTTAATTTTTATTAAAAAAGAAAAAAATATATAATTTGACATATGAGTTTTATGATTTGATGTAACCATAAAATGAAAAAATGAAAAAAGAAAGGAAAAAAAAGGTTGAACAGATGAGGAGAAGACGACGACGGTAGGTGTGAGGGGCCGTAACACCAATGCGACTGTGACCTGTCCAACGGTCACGCCTTCAACTAGCTGACGAAGGAGGCAGGAGCCAGGCGGACACAGGACATGCACACCGTGCAGGTTACTAGCACAGAGACAGGCCGGCGCCGAAAGACGAGTGTGCGCAATGGGTGAGCGGTGCAGGACCGGGGCCGACTGAAGCAGCTGCTGCCAGCGGGGGAAAGACGCGCGCAAAGGAGGTTGGGCACTGCAGTTCTGATCGGCGCTGATGAAGGCTTCAAGTCACACAGCGCCGTAGCGGTGGATGTTGTGGTCTATGGCGGCGGGTGTCTGTGGCGACGCGGCAGATGAGAGTGGATGGAGAGGGAGAGAGAGAGAAAGAAGGAGAGGGAGACCGGTTGGAGGTGTTCGTGACTCTTTGGAATCCTTATTTGCTTTGTATTTGGAATCCTTATTTGCTTTGTAATTAAAATTAAAATTAATTTTGTAATTAATTAATTTAATTATCATTTAATATTAATTTCAAAAATATCCCCATTGTACACATTGTTCACTAATTACATTGGCTCCTCATATTTTCTCTTATGTAAATTCTTAGCTTGTTGAAAAGTAGGTGTGTTTACTATTCAAACTGAAGAATAATTGTATACAATGGTAATGAGAACCTTAAATGCTGCTCATTTTGGTGCATTTAATTCTTGTTTTCAGAATGCTTCTATTTGAATCACACTACTGCCATGATCCACTCAAGAAATGAAATATTAAACATAGATGTGACATATTGTCAATAATTTTTTTGTTATTTGACTTTTGAGTTTATATTTGAATGAGATTATAACATTGTAGTTTATGTAATACTTTTAATTTAAATGATATTTTAAAGTTTATATTAGACTATAATTATGTTTTACTGTGTTTATTTATATTTTATTTATTATTTGATTATAAAACAATTTTTTTTTGTTAAACCACAGTCGAATTGGTTGAATTAATAAACCAATAAACAAGTAACTAGAGCGATTCGATGACCGGTTCGATTTTCAGATCCTTAGATAAAAGATCCCAAGCATTAGACTTCACAAACAAGTTTCTTCAGATTATCACTATCACTTGGTATCTCGCTAACTTAAACATGGAGTCTGTTGTAAGCGACAACCATATTATTCACAGTGGAAGTAGCATTGTTAAGGCATATGGCCAAGAAATTTTTGTTTGAGGTCAATAATAGCCACCATTTTTTCGGTATCCCATGCCACTCATAATGCAATGAGAGATTGTGAGACCCTAGTGTTCGAATGATAAACATGACTTCAAGTTATCTTGGTAAAAATTCTTAGTAAAACTAGAACACACAATAATGATACAAGATATGTGCCATTACATCCAGAATTTGGAGAGAAAATTGGGAGCAAGTCAGAGGTTCCAACCTTCTTGCGCCAACAACAAGAAGCATAGTGTCGGATGCACCCTTATAGGGATCAAAATGAACATTACTAGGTGATCAATATTGTTAAGGCATGACCATCCTATGGGTATTGGTTGGTGGTCCTAGGCTCGATCTGACTGTAACACTCTACCATACCAAGTCTTATGCTTAAGTCATAAAATAGAGATGACAAGGTATTACGACCTCTAAAAATAAAATTTAGTATACGTAGTAGTGTGAACAACGTTTATAACTAGGAGCCTTCGAAGAAAAAGAGGTAAAACAAAATCATAAATTGAAAAGCGCAACACTCCGATCGATAACATAACGCAACGGATAAGGATAAGCTAGCGTAAGAATATATACAAAGGAGTGCCAAAAACACAAATATCAAAAACTCAAGACCCGGTTGTGAAGATAACCGGTCCGAGCATAGAAGTATATACATGTATATATATAAAGTAAGGAACCCAAAAGAAACCCATAAGACAAATTACAAAACCTGTTCTTCAAAACAACCTCTAAGAGGAGTCAACACAGTATGTATTATTTAGTGGAGATAATAAGTATCTAAGTAAAAACATAAAAATAAAGTAAAGTCCCGAGAACCAAGGATCTTCACTAATCCAGAAGTCTCCAGCAAGTCTCAGCGAGGAGCCTCACGTCCTGCATCTGAAAACCACAAAATCCGCATGAGTGAGAATCAGAGGTTCTCAGTATGGTAACAGTGCCCACATATCTAACATGTAATGTCCTGGGGAAAGCCGAAGGCAATCCTAGAACTTCCAACAGATAACTCAAAGCTTATAAACAGACTAAACCATAAATGACAACTGACTAAAGATCTTCCGTCTAACTATTACTTCCCTTTCCAAATCCTTCAGACCTCCCAACCACCAGCAGTAATATAATATGGCAAACACATTTATATCAGATAAGGAGATATACAAATAGGAAACAGATACGAAATTTAGACAATTAGCAAGTAACATGCAGTCAATTAGGCAATTCCAAACAATTCACGTAATATGCATATGATGTATGCCTGTCCTAATGGCTGATGAGTCTCATTTGTCGGTTATAAAGCCAACCAGACAAGTCCTGGTAGCTAACCATTAGACTGTCCTTTTGTCGTGCATAGGGCTGGCAATTCATACCCTACCCGCGGGTACCCAACCCGGTCCAACCCGTTTGGGTAGGGTACAGTCCGGGTATGCCTGCGGGTAGGGTAGGGTACGGGTTTAGGGTGTACTCTACCCTACCCTACCCGCACCTCATATATAACACATATTTTATAAAAATCTCTCTATATAGTGAAGGAAGTGAGAGTTGAACCCACAACCTCCCTTATGTAATGATTTATAATAAGTGAACAACCACTAAACTAGTTAGTTAATTTAATAATTTAGAGCATTAGTTTTTTATTTTTTATGTTATTAATACGTATAAAATTCAAAATGATTGAACTTTATATTTACTTTGAAAAAATTTGATATTTCTGCGTGTGGATGGGAGAAAAGTAAGGTGACGCCTGCACGTCAACCACACGTACGCGTGGGTGCGTTTTATGCCTCACGCACAAAACCAGCGCAATTCCCGCACAACTCTCGGAAAATTTGGCTGGGCAATTGAATCAGCACATCGACGCATACGCGTCGCCAGACGCACGTGGGGATAGTGAACATTTGAAAATGATGTGTGTGGGTCGGCCACGCTTACACGTGGGAGTGCGTTCTGCTAAAAATTTTACTAAGTTAAAAAGCTGCAGAATTCACAATTTCAAACCCCAATCTTCCGACGGGCATAACTTCTCCATTTCAAATTATTTTTCACCCGTTCTTTGAACGGCATAAACATCCCGGATCCAATTTTATTTTTAAACAAGTTTGGCACAAATCGGAGATTCAGAGTTCAAGTTATGATCTGTCAAAGTATACCCAAAAACCACATTTCATACAAAACCACAAAGTGCCATTTTCAAAACAAACCAATTTCAACCCTTTTTTGAAATCAACCAAAACATGCCAAAATTTAACCTCAAGCCTTCTCAACTTATACATTAACATTTTTATCAAATTCACAAACCACCATCCCATCATTTTAACCCATCTCACTCAAATAACTCAATTTCAAACACATTTTCATGTCATATATATATTCTTCCTCATCCCAATTTCCAACAACACCATTTCCAATCAACCATCATTACATATAATCAATATCACCCTCACCATCAATATGATTTCACCCACAATTCAACCTCAATCCATCATCAAGCATATATCAAAACATGCATATCTCTCATGCATCATACCATCAAAACATCAATATTCATAATCACATATATGACCACACAATATATCTCAACCATTCGACAACATCAACAATTCAATTCCTATCTTAGGGCCTCTAGCCTAAGTTTTCACACCACATTACATTTTAGATACAGAAAACCGAGACCATACCTTAGCCGATTTTCCCGGTCAACCTGGAGCACTTCCAAATCACTTTTTCACAAGCTCTCAAGGCTTCAACACCTCCAAGAACATATTTTTAGCACACCAAAGCCCTTTTCCAAGCTTTCCAAAACCTCAATCAAGCTCCAACACACATATATACACTTCCTAACCACAATTATCACATCCAAACACAACAACTCAATACCCAAACATCATAAACCCACAAATTCCACTAGGGTTGAGAATCTTACCACACCCAAGGATCAAGGAGACAAGATTAAGCCTCTCCTTCAAGCTAGTTGGATATTATAACATCAAAGAGCCCAAAATCTTAACACTTTTTTTTTCCATAAAATTCAAATTTAAGGCTGAAAAAACTGGACTAAAATCGTGGCTTACCTCAAGAACAAAGTAGAAGGTTTTGTAGAGCTTGTCGCGGTGAACGTGTGGCCGCAATCGGAGCTCCGAATCAAAAGTTTTGGTGGTTTGAAGATCAAGTGAGGGTTAGAACTTTGGAAGAATATTTTTCTCCCATTCTTTGTAATTTCCAGTGTGTTTGAGGTTTAAGGGAGGAGAGAGAGTGCTGTTTTAGGGTTTTAGGTTTAGTTTGATTGGGCCAAGGGCCCAATATAGGTCCGGTTTGGCCCGTTCGGTCCAATCTTGTGCCGATTTCTATAAAATTAATATCAAAATTCTCGTTTTAATCTCCTCTGTCATATTAAGCCATAAAAATCAGATTTTTGGCTTTCTAGAATAAATTTTAATTTATGGATTAATTAGTCATTAATTAACTGGGTTTTACACTGACTCCTACTCACGAAGTTGGAGGGACTTGAGCTCTGATGAGCGGATATTTTATACGCTTTTTGGGGTTAGTTTCATATAGTTTTGGGTATGTTCTAGTTAGTTTTTAGTCTATTTTCATTAGTTTTTAGGAAAAATTTATATTTCTGGACTTTACTATGAGTTGTGTGTTTTTCTGTAATTTCAGGTATTTTTCTGGCTGAAATTGAAGGAGCTGAGCAAAAATCTGATTCAGGTTGAAAAAGGACTGCTGATGTTGTTGGATTCTGACCTCCCTGCACTCAAAGTGAATTTTCTGGAGCTACAAAACTCGAAATGGCATGCTTCCAATTGCGTTGGAAAGTAGACATCCAGCGCTTTCCAGCAATATATAATAATCCATACTTTGCACAAGGATAGATGACGTAAACTGGCGTTCAACGCCAGTTCTCTGCCCAATTCTGGCATCCAGCGCCAGAAAAGGATCAAAAACTGGAGTTGAACGCCCAAACTGGCACAAAAACTGGCGTTCAACTCCACAAATGGCCTCTGCACGTGACTTACTTAAATCTCAGCCCCAGCACACATCAAGTGGGCCCCAGAAGTGGATCTCTACATCATCCATCATGGTCCACTTATTTTTTTGTAAACCTAGGCTACTAGTTTAGTATTTAAACAACTTTTAGAGACTTATTTTGTATCTCATGACATTTTTAGATCAAACCCTTGTATTCTCTGACGGCATGAGTCTCTAAATCCCATTGTTGGGGGTGAGGAGCTCTGCTGTGTCTCGATGAATTAATGCAAGTATTTCTGTTTTCCATTCCAACACGCTTGTTCCTATCTAAGATGTTCATTCGCGCTTAACTGTGATGAAGGTGATGATCTGTGACATTCATCACCTTCCTCAAACCATGAACGTGTGCCTGACAACCACCTCCGTTCTATATCCGATTGAATGAGTATCTCTGAGATCTCTTAATCAGAATCTCCGTGGTATAAGCTAGAACTGATGGCGGCATTCATGAGAATCCAGAAAGTCTAAACCTTGTCTGTGGTATTCCGAGTAGGATTCAAGGATTGAATGACTGTGACGAGCTTCAAACTCCTGAAGGCTGGGCGTTAGTGACAGACGCAAAAGGATAGTAAATCCTATTCCAACCGGATCGAGAACCAACCGGTGATTAGCCGTGCTGTGACAGAGCGCGTGAGCGTAGTTTTTACTGGAAGGATGGAAGGTAGCCATTGACAACGGTGATCCACCAACACATAGCTTGCCATAGGAGGACGTGCGTGCGTGAATCAGAAGACAAAGGAAAGCAGAGATTCAGAAGACAAAGCATCTCCAAAACTCCAACATATTCTCCATTACTGCACAACAAGTAACCTTTAATTTATGCTCTCTTGGTTATTCGCAATTCAACTGATAAACATAATTGACTTCCTGACTAAGATTTACATGATAATCATAGATTGCTTCAAACCAACAATCTCCGTGGGATTCGACCCTTACTCACGTAAGGTATTACTTGGACGACCCAGTGCACTTGCTGGTTAGTGGTACGCGTTGTGAAAAGTGTGATTCACAATTCGTGCACCAAGTTTTTGGCGCCGTTGCCGGGGATTGTTCGTGTTTGAACAACTGACGGATTATTTTGTTGCTTAGATTAGGAAAAATCTCTTTTTTTTGGTTTAGAGTCTCTTATTATTGTTCTTGGTTAAAAATATCCTTCTTTAAAACAAGTGTTACATTTACTGCACAATTGGCTAGAGCGTTGGTCTAAGTCCGTGGCAGTTTGGTACACTCTTTTTAAAATCTTTTTCAAAAATAATATTTTCTCTATTAAATCATGTGCCAAACTTTAAGTTTGGTGTTTTCTTGTTGATTTTCCTTAAAATTTTCGAAAATTTTGGTTTGGTTTTCTAAAAATTTTAAGTTTGGTGTTCTTTCTTCGTGTTCTTGAGTTTTCCTTGTGACTTGATCTTAAAATTTTTAAGTTTGGTGTTCCTTGGTGTTTTCCTTCCAAAATTTTCAAAAATAGGGAGCATTAGATCTAAAAATTTTAAAATCTTGTGCTATCTTATTGTTTTTCTCTTTCCTCTTAAAAATCAAAAATATCTTTTCTCTCTTTTTTAAAAACAAATTTTCGAAATATATTTCTAAAATTCAGATTTTTTATTTCAAAATTTAAATTTTTTTTTTCAAAATCATCATATCCTTTTCAAAACTTCCTAACCACTTTCTCTCTCCTCAGTTTTTCGAAAATCTTCACTCAATTTTTATTTATTCTATTTTAATTTATTTCATTTTCGAAATAAATATATAAATAAATAAATAAAAATATTTTTCCTATTTTACATCATCTCCCTTTCTCCATCATGGATCTAAGTGGAAATGAACAGTCCAGGAGGACTCTGGGGTCATATTCTAACCCCTCTACTGCTTCATATGGGAGTAGTATCTGCATACCCTCCATTGGAGTCAGTAGCTTTGAGTTGAATCCTCAGCTCATTATCATGGTGCAGCAAAGTTGCCAGTATTCCGGTCTTCCACAGGAAGAGCCTACAGAGTTTCTGGCACAGTTTTTATAAATTGCTGACACAGTACATGATAAGGAAATAGATCAGGATGTCTACAGACTATTACTATTTCCATTTGCTGTAAAAGATCAAGCTAAGAGGTGGTTAAATAACCAACCTAAGGCCAGCATAAGGACATGGAAACAGCTGACAGAAAAATTCCTGAATCAATATTTTCCTCCAAAAAGGATGACACAGCTAAGGCTGGACATCCAAGGCTTTAAACAAGGAGATAATGAATCTCTTTATGATACCTGGGAGAGATACAGAGAGATGCTACGAAAATGCCCCTCTGAAATGTTTTCAGAGTGGGTTCAGTTAGACATCTTCTACTATGGGCTTGCAGAAGGAGCTCAGATGTCTCTAGATTACTCAGCTAGTGGATCTATCCACATGAGAAAGACAATTGAAGAGGCTCAAGAGCTCATTGATACAGTTGCCAGGAATCAGCATCTGTACCTAAGCAGCAACCCTTCCATGAATGAAGAGGTTAAAACAGTAACTGCTGAACTCAGTCCTGTAAAACAAGCTGCTGAATTCAATCAGCAATTGGACTTTCTAATAAAGCAGCTAGCCGAATTTAAAGACAGGTTACAAGAGACAAGGATGGCTAATATACATATGGACAAACAGTTTAAGCAAACAAAGCAGCAGCTGTCAAAGCAAATAGCAGAGGAATGCCAAGCAGTTCAACTAAGAAGTGGGAAAACATTAAATACCCCACCTCAAGGCAGCAAAAAGCTAAGAAATGAGCAAACCACCCAAAATTCACCTGAGGACAGTAAGAGCCCAGGGAAAAATAATTCTGGCGCTAAAACGCCAGAAAATTGGTGGAAGGCTGGCGCTGAACGCCCAGACCATGGCCAAAACTGGCGTTCAACGCCAGAGATACAGCAGGACTGGCGTTCAACGCCAGAAATGGGCAAGGATCTGGCATTGAACGGCCAAAATGGGCAGGATCTGGCGCTGAACGCCCAAAAAGGGCACAGTTCTGGCGTTCAGACGCCAGGAGCAGACAAGGAGCTGGCGTCCAGTTTCACTCCAGCTTCTAACTCTGGCACTCAAGTGCCAGTGAGGGATCAGACACACACAAATGCTGATAACAACCCCTCTAAAAAGGCTTCTTCAACCACTTCTGTAGGCAATAAACCTGCAGCAACTAAGGTTGAAGAATATAAAGCCAAGATACCTTATCCTCAAAAACTCCGGAAAGAGGAGCAGGATAAGCAATTTGCTCGCTTTGCAGATTACCTCAGGACTCTTGAAATAAAGATTCCATTTGCAGAAGCACTTGAGCAAATACCTTCTTATGCCAAGTTCATGAAAGAGATCTTGAGTCATAAGAAGGATTGGAGAGAAACAGAAAGAGTTCTCCTCACTGAAGAATGCAGTGCAGTCATTCTGAAGAGCTTTCCTGAAAAGCTTAAAGACCCTGGGAGCTTTCTGATACCATGCATATTAGAAGATAATTGCACCAAGACAGCTTTATGCGATCTTGGGGCAAGCATCAACCTAATACCTGCATCCACTATCAGGAAGCTTGGCTTAACTGAAGAAGTTAAACCAACCCAGGTATGTCTCCAACTTGCTGATGGTTCCACTAAATACCCATCAGGCGTGATTGAGGACATGATTGTCAGAGTTGGGCCATTCGCCTTTCCCACTGACTTTGTTGTGCTGGAAATGGAGGAGCACAAGAGTGCTACTCTCATTCTAGGAAGACCCTTCCTAGCAACTGGACGATCCCTCATTGACGTCCAACAGGGGGAAATAACCCTGAGAGTCAACAATGATGAGTTCAAGTTGAACGCTGTCAAAGCCATGCAGCATCCAGACACATCAACAGACTGCATGAAAGTTGATCTTATTGACTCTTTGGTAGAAGAGATCAACATGGCTGAGAGTCTCGAATCAGAGTTGGAAGACATCTTTAAAGACGTTCAGCCTGATTTGGAGGATTCAGGGGACATGAAAGAGCCTCTGAACTTTCTTCTGAAAGAGGAAAAACCTCCTAAACCCGAGCTCAAGCCACTACCACCATCCTTGAAATATGCATTTCTGGGAGAAGGTGACACTTTTCTAGTGATCATAAGCTCTGCTTTAAATTCACAGGAAGAGGAAGCACTTATTCAAGTGCTAAGGACACACAAGACAGCTCTTGGGTGGTCCATAGGTGACCTTAAGGGCATAAGCCCAGCTAGATGCATGCACAAAATCCTATTGGAGGATAATGCCAAACCAGTGGTTCAACCACAGAGGCGGCTAAATTCAGCCATGAAGGAAGTGGTGCAGAAAGAGGTCACCAAGTTACTAGAGCCTGGGATTATTTATCCTATTTCTGATAGCCCCTGGGTGAGCCCTGTTCAAGTCGTCCCAAAAAAGGGAGGCATGACAGTGATTCATAATGAAAAAAATGAACTGGTTCCTACAAGAACAGTTACAGGGTGGCGCATGTGTATTGACTACAGAAGGCTCAATACAGCCACCAGAAAGGATCATTTTCCTTTACCATTCATAGACCAGATGCTAGAAAGACTAGCAGGTCATGATTATTACTGCTTCTTGGATGGCTACTCAGGTTATAACCAGATTGCAGTAGATCCCCAGGATCAAGAGAAAACAGCATTCACATGTCCATCCGGAGTGTTTGCTTATAGAAGGATGCCATTTGGGCTATGTAATGCGCCTGCAACCTTCCAGAGATGCATGCTCTCTATTTTCTCTGACATGGTGGAAAAATTTCTGGAAGTCTTCATGGATGACTTCTCAATATATGGAGACTCATTCAGCTCCTGTCTTGATCACCTGAAACTTGTTCTGAAAAGATGTCAAGAAACCAACCTAGTTTTAAACTGGGAAAAGTGTCACTTCATGGTGACTGAAGGAATTGTTCTTGGGCATAAAATCTCAAACAAGGGAATAGAGGTGGATCAAGCAAAAATAGAGGTAATTGAAAAATTACCACCACCTGCCAATGTTAAGGCAATCAGAAGCCTTCTGGGGCATGCAGGATTCTATAGGAGGTTTATAAAGGATTTTTCAAAAATCGCAAAACCTCTAAGCAATCTGCTAGCTGCTGACACGCCATTTGTGTTTGACACAAAGTGCCTGCAGGCGTTTGAAACGCTGAAAGCTAAGCTGGTCACAACACCAGTCATTTCTGCACCAGACTGGACATTACCATTTGAGCTAATGTGTGATGCCAGTGATCATGCCATAGGTGCAGTATTGGGACAGAGGCATGACAAGCTTCTGCATGTCATTTATTATGCCAGTCGCGTTCTAAATGATGCCCAGAAAAATTACACAACCACAGAAAAAGAACTACTTGCAGTGGTTTACGCCATTGACAAGTTCAGATCATACTTAGTAGGATCAAAAGTGATTGTGTATACTGATCATGCTGCTCTTAAATATCTACTCACAAAGAAGGATTCAAAACCCAGGCTCATCAGATGGGTATTGCTTCTGCAAGAGTTTGATATAGAAATAAGAGACAGAAAAGGGACAGAGAACCAAGTGGCTGATCATCTGTCCCAGATAGAGCCAGTGGAAGGGACGCCCCTCCCTTCTCTTGAGATCTCTGAGACGTTTCCTGATGAGCATTTATTCGCCATTCAGGAAGCACCATGGTTTGCCGATATTGCAAACTATAAAGCTGCAAGGTTCATACCCAAGGAGTACAACAGGATACAAAAGAAGAAATTAATTACTGATGCAAAGTACTACTTGTGGGATGAACCTTATCTCTTTAAGAGATGTGCAGACGGAATTATCCGTAGGTGTGTGCCTAGAGAAGAAGCACAGAGGATCCTGTGGCATTGCCACGGATCTCAATATGGAGGCCATTTCGGAGGTGAGCGAACAGCCACCAAGGTCCTCCAATGTGGCTTCTATTGGCCCACACTCTATAAAGATTCCCGAGAGTTTGTACGTAATTGTGACAGTTGCCAAATGGCTGGTAACCTGCCTCATGGTTACGCCATGCCTCAACAAGAAATCTTGGAAATTGAGTTGTTTGACGTATGGGGAATTGACTTCATGGGACCTTTCCCACCATCATACTCAAACACTTATATTCTGGTGGCAGTTGACTATGTATCAAAATGGGTTGAGGCTATTGCCACACCCACCAATGATACTAAAACAATGCTGAAGTTCCTCCAGAAACATATCTTTAGCAGGTTTGGTGTCCCTAGAGTACTAATCAGTGATGGGGGCACTCACTTCTGCAATAAACAGCTTTACTCTGCCATGGTTCAGTATGGAATTCGCCACAAGGTGGCCACTCCATATCACCCACAAACCAATGGGCAAGCTGAAGTCTCTAACAGAGAATTAAAGAGAATCCTGGAACGGACAGTAAATACCCGTAGAAAGGATTGGGCACGGAGCCTGGATGATGCTCTGTGGGCTTACAGGACAGCATTCAAGACCCCTATAGGGACCTCTCCATACCAACTCGTGTATGGTAAGGCATGTCACCTGCCCGTGGAACTGGAACATAAGGCCTACTGGGCAACCAGATTCCTAAACTTTGATGCCAAATTAGCAGGAGAAAAACGATTGCTCTAGCTAAATGAGCTAGAGGAATTCAGATTCACAGCTTTCGAAAATGCCAAGCTTTATAAAGAAAAATAAAAAAAATGGCATGACAGAAAGCTGTCATCTAGAATCTTTGAACCATGACAGAAGGTCCTGTTGTTTAACTCTAGACTCAGGCTATTCCCCGGGAAACTGAAATCCCGGTGGAGGGGACCATACGTGATTACAAGTGTGTCACCATATGGTTATGTGGAGCTTCAAGATATTAATTCTGATAAGAAGTTCATTGTCAATGGACAGAGAATCAAGCATTATCTTGAAGGCAACATTGAGCAAGAATGCTCAAGGCTGAAGCTAGATTAAAAGCTCAGCAAGGTCCAGCTAAAGACAATAAAGAAGCGCTTGCTGGGAGGCAACCCAGCCATGGGGCAACAATCCTCTAAGCATTTTGCCCTATTTCTATTTTTTATTCTTATTTGTTCATTGGCAACAAGGTAAATAATCATTTACAGAAGACCTCGGCACACAAAACAGAGAAAAAGAGCTCACTGGCAAGAAAACGCCAGTAAAAGTATATTTTGGGCATTCAACGCCCAAAATGGGCATCCACTGGGCGTTGAACGCCAGTGATGGTAGCAATCTGGGCGTTCAACGCCAGAAAGGGGCACCCACTGGGCATTGAACGCCAGTAATGGCAGCAGCTGGGCGTTGAACGCCCAGGAAAGCAGCATTTGGGCGCTGAACGCCCAAAACAGGCAGTGTTTGGGCGTTCAAACGCCAGGACAGCAGGGAGGAGCCAAATTCATTTTTCCACACGTACTTCCATTTTAATTTCAAATTTTATGTTTCAATGCATGATTTTTACATGAACATGTTAAGAACCCTGATTTCTAAAATCCTTAATTTCTAAAAATCCCTCTTTCCAATTTCAATCCAAACTCTTTTCAAAACTTTTCTGAAAACAAATCTATCTTTTTCACTCAAAAATCTTTTCAACTAATCCATATCTTTTTCAAATCTCCATATTATCTTTTTCGAAATTCAGATTTATCTTTTTCAAAAATCTATCATATCTTTTCAAAATTAAACTATATCTTCTATCTTATCTTTTTCAACTCAATCTTTTTATCTTATCTTTTCCAATTTTTCGAAAACCCACCCCCCATCCCTTTAAATTTGGGTTCGGCCTCCCTCCTCCTCCATCAACAATTGCACCTAGCTCTCCTTCTATCCCTCTCCTTTCTTTTCTTTTGCTTGAGGACAAGCAAACCTCTAAGTTTGGTGTGTTTATCCGAGATCACTAAGATCATGGCTCCTAAAGGAAAACAACCCACTCCAAGAGGCAAGAAAGAGAGCGTTCCAAAACCACTTTGGAATCAAGGGAAGTTCTTATCTAAAGAACATTCAGACCATTGTCTTAAAGTAATGGGTCTGAGATCAGTGATCCCGGAAGTTAGATTCGATCTGAAAGAAGATGAATATCCGGAGATCCAGGAGCAAATTCGAATCAGGAACTGGGAAGTCCTAGCTAATCCTGAAACGAAAGTAGGAAGGAACATGGTCCAGGAGTTCTATGCTAATATGTGGCAGACTGACAAGCAAAAACTATCTGGAACTGCCTTCTATGAATTTCGGACCATGGTCAGAGGGAAGATTGTTCATACCACCCCTGACAAGATCAGAGAGATCTTAAAGCTACCTCAGCTAAAGGATGATCCAGACTCCTTCAACAGGAGGATGATGAGAGCAGACATTGACCTGGATAAGATTCTAGAGGACATATGTATCCCTGGAGCCAGGTGGACCACCAACACAAAGGGTGTCCCAAATCAACTCAAGAGAGAGGATCTCAAACCAGTCGCCAGAGGATGGCTGGACTTCATTGGGCGTTCTTTGTTGCCCACTAGCAACCGTTCTGAAGTCACAGTTAAAAGAGCAGTGATGATCCATTGCATCATGATGGGGAAGGAAGTGGAGGTTCATCAGCTGATTTCAACTGAACTCTACAAAATTGCTAACAAAAATTCTAAAGAGGCCAGGTTGGCTTATCCAAGCGTGATTTCTCTGCTCTGCAAGGACGCTGGAGTAAGGATGGGAATAACTGAATATATCCTAATTGAAAAGCCAATCACCAAAGCATCAATGGAAAAACAACAAGCACAGGAGGATCCCATCAAGAAGAGAGCACAGGAATTCCTCCCAGAGATCCCTCAATCTGAATACTGGGAGTATCTTGAGACGTCCGTTACCAAGATACGGGAAGCTATGGAGCAAATAATAAAAGAACAGAAGGAACACAGTCAAATGCTGACCTATATGTTTAAAGAACAAGAGGAGCAAGGGCGTGACTTAAGGGAATTGAAGCGCCAAAAGTCTTCTCTTGTAGGACCAAGCACCCCAAGGATCAGAGGAACCCCCGTTCCCCCAGAATAAAGGTTGTTAATTTCCAATTTCTGCCTTAACTCTGTGACAGTGTCCTTATAGAAGTTTACCTTAGGAGTCATATAGTAGTAATTAGTATCTATTTTGATTTTATCTCCAATTAAGCTATAGTTTATTTTTCTCATCATCAGCAAACATGAATAAAGTAGTAGATCTTTTGAATAAGAGGCAATAAAATTTCGAGTTTTAATAAGAGAAATTCTAATTAGTTAAATGTGGTGGCAATGCTTTCTGTCTTCTGAATGAATGCTTGAACAGTGCATATGTCTTTTGAATTTGTTGTTTAAGACTGTTAAATATGTTGGCTCTTGAAAGAATGATGAACATGAGACATGTTATTGATAATCTGAAAAATCATAAAAATGATTCTTGAAGCAAGAAAAAGCAGCAAAGGACAAAGCTTGTAGAAAAAATATATAGACAAAAAAAAGAAAAAATAAATAGAAAGAACAAGAAAAAGCAAGCAGAAAAAGCCAAAAGCTCTTAAAACCAAGAGGCAAGAGCAAAAAGCCAATAACCCTTAAAACCAAAAGGCAAGGGCAAATAAAAAGGATCCCAAGGCTTTGAGCATCAATGGATAGGAGGGCCTAAAGGAATAAAATCCTGGTCTAAGCGGCTAAACCAAGCTGTCCCTAACCATGTGCTTGTGGCGTGTAGGTGTCAAGTGAAAACTTGAGACTGAGCAGTTAAAGTCAAGGTCCAAGGCAAAAAGAAGAGTGTGCTTAAGAACTCTGGACACCTCTAATTGGGGACTTTAGCAAAGCTGAGTCACAATCTGAAAAGGTTCACCCAGTTATGTGTCTGTGGCATTTATGTATCCGGTGGTAATACTGGAAAACAAAGTGCTTAGGGCCACGGCCAAGACTCATAAAAAAAAGCTGTGTTCAAGAATCATCACACTGAACTAAGAGAATCAATAACACTATCTGAATTCTGAGTTCCTATAGATGCCAATCACTCTGAGCTTCAATGGATAAAGTGAGATGCCAAAACTGTTCAGAAGCAAAAAGCTACTAGTCCCGCTCATCTAATTAGAATCTGAGCTTCACTCAAAAACTCTGAGATATTATTGCTTCTCAACCTATTAGTCTTCTATTTTATTTGTCTAGTTGCTTGAGGACAAGCAACAGTTTAAGTTTGGTGTTGTGATGAGCGGATATTTTATACGCTTTTTGGGGTTAGTTTCATATAGTTTTGGGTATGTTCTAGTTAGTTTTTAGTCTATTTTCATTAGTTTTTAGGAAAAATTTATATTTCTGGACTTTACTATGAGTTGTGTGTTTTTCTGTAATTTCAGGTATTTTTTTGGCTGAAATTGAAGGAGCTGAGTAAAAATCTGATTCAGGCTGAAAAAGGACTGCTGATGCTGTTGGATTCTGACCTCCCTGCACTCAAAGTGGATTTTCTGGAGCTACAGAACTCGAAATGGCATGCTTCTAATTGCGTTGGAAAGTAGACATCCAGGGCTTTCCAGCAATATATAATAGTCCATACTTTGCACAAGGATAGACGACGTAAACTGGCGTTCAACGTCAGTTCTCTACCCAATTCTGGCATCCAGCGCCAGAAAAGGATAAAAAACTGGAGTTGAACGCCCAAACTGGCACAAAAACTGGCGTTCAACTCCACAAATGGCCTCTGCACGTGACTTACTTAAATCTCAGCCCCAGCACACACCAAGTGGGCCCCAGAAGTGGATCTCTGCATCATCCATCATGGTCCACTTATTTTTTTGTAAACCTAGGCTACTAGTTTAGTATTTAAACAACTTTTAGAGACTTATTTTGTATCTCATGACATTTTTAGATCAAACCCTTGTATTCTCTGACGGCATGAGTCTCTAAATCCCATTGTTGGGGGTGAGGAGCTCTGCTGTGTCTCGATGAATTAATGCAAGTATTTCTGTTTTCCATTCAAACACGCTTGTTCCTATCTAAGATGTTCATTCGCGCTTAAATGTGATGAAGGTGATGATCTGTGACATTCATCACCTTCCTCAAACCATGAACGTGTGCCTGACAACCACCTCCGTTCTATATCCGATTGAATGAGTATCTCTGAGATCTCTTAATCAGAATCTCCGTGGTATAAGCTAGAACTGATGGCGGCATTCATGAGAATCCGAAAAGTCTAAACCTTGTCTGTGGTATTCCGAGTAGGATTCAAGGATTGAACGACTGTGACGAGCTTCAAACTCCTGAAGGCTGGGCGTTAGTGACAGACGCAAAAGGATAGTAAATCCTATTCCAACCAGATCGAGAACCAACCGGTGATTAGCCGTGCTGTGACAGAGCGCGTGAGCGTAGTTTTCACTAGAAGGATGGAAGGTAGCCATTGACAACGGTGATCCACCAACACATAGCTTGCCATAGGAGGACGTGCGTGCGTAAATCAGAAGACAGAAGAAAGCAGAGATTCAGAAGACAAAGCATCTCCAAAACTCCAACATATTCTCCATTACTGCACAACAAGTAACCTTTAATTTATGCTCTCTTGGTTATTCGCAATTCAACTGATAAACATAATTGACTTCCTGACTAAGATTTACAAGATAACCATAGATTGCTTCAAACCAACAATCTCCGTGGGATTCGACCCTTACTCACGTAAGGTATTACTTGGACGACCCAGTGCACTTGCTGGTTAGTGGTACGCGTTGTGAAAAGTGTGATTCACAATTCGTGCACCAAGCTCATCAAGTCTTGAAAGAATTAACAATAGGTAATGAAAAGTTCAAAAGGAGCTGATAGTCATGAGATCTATTGAGAAAGTCTAAGGTGCCCCAATTTTTATTAAAATTTGGCCAGCACTTAATTAGCAAAATAAAAGTGAGTAATCTCACACTATTAGATGAAATCTTACATCATTAAAAACACCAATAATAACTACTTAATAGC
Organism: Arachis ipaensis; assembly: GCF_059453495.1. Classification (NCBI taxonomy): domain Eukaryota; kingdom Viridiplantae; phylum Streptophyta; class Magnoliopsida; order Fabales; family Fabaceae; genus Arachis; species Arachis ipaensis. The sequence continues at coordinate 130,538,243 of NC_142440.1, forward strand.
TACAAATTACAAAACTTGTTACCTCCTAACACTCCTCTTTCTTTTACTTGGGTGTTAAGAGTCTGTCTACCATGAAATTTGATAAGCCTAAAATTAGAAAAAACCTAGAGAATTTGATATGATATTTAATATAAGGTATTTCTAGTAACTTAGCAAGATCAACCATCTCTATCTTGGCTAAGTGTTTTTCTTACTTTACTACTCGAAGAAAATTTAGAAAAAAATGTTTCTTCTATTTGCAAGGAGTAGATCAATGATCTGATGAAATAATTTAAGAGTATTGATCTTTTTAACAATGTCTTATTAGAGGTAGTTGGCTTAACCTTCCAAATTTTATTGATATATTCCAAATAAAAAATTTTTAGAGAGGCAATTACAAAAACGAGTTAATAGTCAATTTCGTCCCTGAAAAATACCTCGATCTCCATTTTCGTCCCCAAAAGTCAAAATTAATCAAAATCGTCCTCCAAAGATACCTTACATGATCACGTTCGTCCTTAAGTCATCTCCCTAGCTGAGTTGGCAAACGTCTGCTGACGTGGGCCGTTAACTGCCAAGGTGGCAGAGAACAAAAACGACGTCGTTTCGGTAGAAAGCGCTCCTAGGGTTGAAACGTCGCCGTTTTCTCTTCAGATGAGGGATTCAAATGTTCACCATGGCAGCACTTTCACCTTCACCTTCTCCTTCTTCTCCTTCAACATGCCCCCATCGACTTCAGCTATGTTAAGAGAGTTCCATGGAACCCTTCAACATGTGAGAATTTCCACTCTTTATCATCAAACTTGAGCAACTGTTGCACCTCGCTCTTATCTCTAATCGGAATAGGGTTCGCGCAGTACCTTAAAGCAACTACAAATTTCAACCTCCCAAACCTTGAAACCTCAACCTCATGCGTCCATGATTTCTAGTCTCAGCTCAATTCCTTGTCTCTCCAAAACAACCTCATTGACTTGTGCTTTAACCTTCACCAGTTCGTCATGTCCCGAAACGTCTGCGCAGGAATTGAAACCCTAACTAAAAGATTGGGACAAGAAGCTTGGTCAAATCACGCCTCTTGATACTAGTTGCAAACAAGACCTCACTGATCTTTCGCTATGTGATTTGTGTCTTACTGCAGGGTTTCAGGTGCAGCATAAACTTGTCTCCGTTGATGGTAATGCTTCTCACTCTGAAAATTGTTTCAAATTTACTATTCTATATGCTGCTACGTTTGTGAATCAGTATGGACCTGAAAGCAATGGTGCCATGAGTTGCATCTTTGGTATGTCACTTTACCCACAGGGTGGTGGTTCTGGTGGAAAAAGTCACCAGGATTTGGTTTTTGGGTTAACTGGTGCTGGTGTTGCTTTGTTAGTTATGTCTTGTTTGTTAGGAGTATGTTTGGTATGATAGGAAGGTTAGGAGGAAGAAGCTTAATGATGATGCAATTCTCAACCAAGAATTTCATTGGCAAGGGTGGATTTGGGCTTGTTTTCAATGGGGTTTTGTCCGATGGTTCAGTCGTGGCGGTTAAGAGGATCTTGGAATCTAATTTTCAAGGGGATGTGGAGTTTTGTAATGAGGTGGAGATTATTAGCAACCTGAAGCACCGGAATCTGGTGCCTCTTCGAGGCTGTTGTGTAGTGGATGATGATGATGAAAAATTTAATGACAGGGGAAGTCAGAGGTTTTTGGTTTATGATTACATGCCGAATGGAAACCTTGAAGACCATCTGTTTTTGGTGAGTGAGCAGCAAAAGTTGAAGAAATCGCTGACTTGGCCTCAAAGGAAGAGCATAATCTTGGATATGGCAAAGGGGCTGGCTTATCTGTCGTGCGATGCATGTGTTCACGGTGATGTATTTATCGTTTAAATTGGGATTAGGGTTCTAGGGACTAATTTGACGTCTTAAACAAGAGTTATCTTGTCATCAACAACATGCTACAGCCTAGCGTTTGCCACCTTGGCAGTTAACGACCTACGTTAGTGGACATTTGCTAACTCATCTATGAAGATGACGGAAGGACGAACGTGATCAGGTAAGGTATCTTTAGAGGACGATTTTGATTAATTTTGACTTTCGGGGACGAAAATGAAAATCAAAGTATCTTTCAAGGACGAAATTGACTATTAACTCTTACAAAAACACATTATTTCTAAAAGTTGTGCACAAGAAGGATAAAAAAAATACTCTCAAATATATGCATGATGAAAGATAACTCCTCAATCCCAGTGCATTTCACCCACAATGTTTAAAGAAATACTATTTATGTCAATTGTTTGATATACTTTTTGTATATTTGAAAAGTAATTTAACATAATTTATTAAAAACCATACATAAACAAAAATAATTCTACAATACCATGTTTATTGATATCTGATTTAAATAAAATTCAGTATACATAATCTTCATTATATGTTATTATGATTAATGGTTGGATTGATAAAATATATTTTCTATAAATAGTTTCGAGAAATGTAAATTTACTTAATACCATTATCCTTTATTTCATTATTTTTGTGCTATAATATTTTATTATTTATATAAATTATATTTGTGAGTTAAAATTAGTATTAAATTTTATGTGAGTAGATTGTGAATTATAAAATTAGCTCAAATCTTAATGAGTCGGTTATAAAGATAAACTTAATTTCTATGCGTCGAAATAGATTCGATTCTTAATGAGTCGAATTAAAAGACGAATATAATTTTTTTGTTAGGAATCACTCAGATAAAAATGTTTAAAATATTTTTTTAATTATATTTTTTAATAATTAAAATTTAATACATATAATTGATTAAAAATATTAATTTAAATTAGTTCAAAATTTAATTTATTAGTTTTTCGAATAAATTAATTTATCTGGTCTAATTTTAATAAAAATAATACAGTTTATTCAGTTATATAAGTTGAATTTTAATTATTAAAAAATATTTTTAAAAACGATAATTTTAATATTTTATTTGAGTGACTCCTCTTTTAGTTAGCTAAATTTGATTTAGATAGACTGTATTCATATTGGCAAATTACTTCTTCTCCTAAATTATTAAATAAAGAAATATCTTAAGAAAAATCGCCGTTGGAAAAGAAGTTGAAAAGAAGAATAATGTGAGGAATAAAAAACAAGACAAGAAAAAGAATAATAAATAGAAGAACAGTGAATGCTTAACGCTAAACACTAGTGTAAGACGTAAGAGTGAAAATTATAAATGAGTTAAAGAGGCTATAAAAAAAAAAAAATAGTTAAAGAAGAGGAGAGAAGGAGAAGGAGAAGGAGGAGACCAAGTGGGTCAGTGGCCACACGCTCTGCCCCGGGCATTTCCATGTGCCCAACTGGATGATTGGAGTCTCCGCGGCAATTTTGCGGACTCAATCAATCAAACAAACAAATTCTAACAACACAAACAAGAGAATGATCATCATCATCCCAAAATAATTGAACCTCAACATTCCTACTTACCCCAATAACCACACAATTCTCAGGACACAAGGAACAAGAACAAGAACAAGAGATGAAGGAAGGGAATGATGGCTTTGTTAGAGCTGATCAGATTGATCTCAAGACCATTGATGAGCAGCTTGAGAGGCACCTCAACAAGGTTCTGACCATTGAGAAGAACAAGCAGAAGCAAGATGGAGAAGAACAACAACAACAACAAGATGTTGTTGCTGTTGCCACTGCCACCAAGTTGAAGAGTGTTGTCTCTTCTAGTTTCAAGAAGCAGAGGCAGGAGTGGGAAATTGACCCTTCTAACCTCATCATTAAAGGTGTCATAGCCCGTGGAACTTTTGGTACTGTCCACCGTGGTGTCTATGATGGCCAAGATGTTGCTGGTAACCCCTTCTCTTCTCTTTCTCTGTTTACTATTTTTTATTAATTTTATTATTATTATTGTTGTTGTTGTTATTGATTACTTCAATTCAATAGGATCACTGCTAAGCATAGTCAATTTCTTTGATGGTCTTAGTTTTTGGAGCGAAATTCGGTTTGGATCAAGCACTTGATCAAAAGTTATGGCAGTTAGTTACGTTGCATTTCTTTTATAGTGATTGGTGATGGGTAGCTTTGAATCTCTTTGCATGTTGGGGCTCATATATGAAAATTCATGCGATCCAGATTTGTGTTTTTGTGTGGTGACTGTGGAATAAAATATATGTTCAATGTTATATTGAGATTGCTTGTGCTTTTAATGAAATTATTGGTTTGCTTTTTTTCTTTTTTTATTTTGCATTTCCACTGTTAACCAATCCTGTGATTATTACTTAATGATCAGTTAAAATGCTGGACTATGGTGAAGAAGGGCAACGGACCGATGCTGAAATCGCAGCCCTGAGGTCGGCGTTTACACAAGAAGTTGCTGTTTGGCATAAACTTGATCATCCAAATGTGACAAAGGTCAATTTCATTTCTTAGTTAATTTCGTTGTTGTTGGTTGAGCTTGTTAGTTGTTATAACAGCATATCATCAGCTGCTGTTTCACGGATGGTTAGTCAATTGACGCCTCTAATGCCTATGCATAACTCCTTTCAGTTTTACTTGTGACATCAAGTTCTTAAAGTTTTCAGATCATATAGCAGTTTCAAGGACTTTGTTTACTACATCAAGTCCGGTAAATTAGAGAATTCAAACTTTTAAGTGTTTAATTGATCGGATCCTCTATTGATATAGAAAGACACTATAACTTCATAGAAATTTATTGAAATTAGAGTCACTAAAAAATGGAAATGGATGTGTATAGGAACTTCCATTTGGTTGGACATGCTTAAAAAGCACCATACTTTGAAATTTATATATCATGCCTGCTTTTGTGTTGATTAGCTTATTTCAGGTTCAAAATAGCTTATAACCAAATCTTATTGAAACAGTTTTTGATCCAAAAAAATAGAAATCTTAATGAATCTGTACTCTGGAAGCATCGACATGTCACCATTTTCACTTCTATTCTGACAGAAAGAAAGTTATTCTACATCTTCATTACATGTATTTTGATTCACATGTATTCTTAATTTGGGTGTTCTAGCATGTCTTATTTTTTAGGACATAAGTGGTGTTGGTCATGAAATTTTCAAATAACTCTTTCATCTTGTTTCAGTTCATAGGAGCAACAATGGGATCTTCAGAATTGCAGATACAAACTGATGATGGTCTAATTAGCCTGCCAAGCAATATTTGCTGTGTTGTTGTGGAGTATCTTGCTGGAGGTGCGCTTAAATCTTTCCTGATAAAGAATCGAAGAAGAAAGTTGGCTTTTAAGGTTGTCATCCAGTTGGCACTTGATCTTGCAAGAGGGTATTTGTCTTTTGCAAATATTTTTTCATTGATTGCATAGTGATTTAGCAAGTTCAGAAAAGCAACTCTCATAATATGTCTAGATAACAGCTCAAATTATTCGTTTGTTGCAGGCTGAGTTACCTTCATTCTCAAAAGATTGTTCATAGAGATGTAAAGACAGAGAACATGCTGTTGGATAAGACACGCACGGTTAAGATTGCTGATTTTGGCGTCGCCCGTGTTGAAGCGTCAAATCCGAATGACATGACTGGGGAGACCGGTACACTTGGTTACATGGCTCCCGAGGTGTGTCATTAGTACCAATTAGAAATTGTTCTTCCATGTATGGCAGAGTTGATCATTATTGCAATTGCTTTCTTTTTCCAAAGCATATTTCATTTAATAATGCAGAATATCATGGGCCAATATAAACAAGAGGGTGACCTTAAAAGTTTCTAATTTAATTACTGATAAAGCCTGGTAAATTTGATTTATGACAAGATACTATGACATCGTCTAATTCATATAACCAGCTCTTTTTAGTAGGACAATACTAAGTAGTTCTTTTTCACAAACATCGTATAACTAACTACATATTCATCCATAAATTGGGTGGTGGCTTCCAGGTCTTAAATGGCAACCCCTATAACAGGAAATGTGATGTGTACAGTTTTGGAATCTGTTTATGGGAAATATATTGCTGTGACATGCCATATCCCGACCTCAGTTTCTCGGAGATTACTTCAGCCGTTGTTCGCCAGGTATATATATATGTGTGTATGTGTATATATATCTTCTGGTTTTGGCTATAACTCATAGTTGAGCAGCACATGTTTGTCACGGGTTATTCACATTTACTTTGAATCCATGATCATGATTTGACTACATTTTTCTGTTAAAATTTTAGAATCTGAGACCAGAAATACCAAGATGTTGTCCTAGCTCTCTAGCAAACGTGATGAAGAAATGCTGGGACGCGAATCCTGATAAACGACCTGAGATGGACGAGGTAGTTTCCTTGCTCGAGGCGATCGATACATCGAAAGGTGGAGGTATGATCCCGCCTGATCAGCAGCAGGGTTGTCTTTGCTTTCGCAAAAGCCGAGGGCCTTGAGCTTATCTCCTTGGTCCAGCATACTATTTGGTTAAAAGTAATATCTCACTATCTAAAGTATCAATTATGTGTCTATGGTCAGAAAACAGGATTTGAATGCCACTAAGAGGAACATATAGTAGAGGGTATAGGAAGAAGTTTGTGAAGTTTTATTTCTTGTGTAAAGTCATATACCCCTTGTTTTATTTTATTCTAAACTCTCTTTCTTCTTGGTTTGGGGTTTTATGGGTATGAGTACTACTTATAGCTTCACAATGTTTCCCATATAGCCTTGTAAGTCATCACCTTTGTACGATCTTCACTATGTTGTAATCATGATTGAAGTGATTAAATTGGATCTATTTATTAAGCATGCTCTAATCTCTACAATGACTCGTTCACCTCGCTTGAGAAATGAGAACTTGTATATTTAAAAATTTGTTATTGACTAAACGCATAAGACAGGATTCGAACTCCTAAAATTAGTTTAAATGAACAAGTGAGTTAATCATTTGACCAATTTGACCAATTTAAGTTAGTTAAAAACTTGCAATATTTTGCAAAAGTAAGGGAGTGTTGCGACCACCACCGAAACTCGGCTAACTAGTAAGGGAGTGCATGAACCATTTGATTGGGTTTAGCATTTTAGCTAGATTCGAAATTAAGTTTTTATTCGGTCATTTTTAATATCAAACCCAATTTTAAATTATCCAGAAAAAACATATTGAACCTGATGGATCCAACATTAAGTATACAATGTTGCATATTATACATGATAAAGCAATAAAATCTCAAAGACAAAAAAAAAAGCAATAAAATCTCTCGTGGCTAGTTTATTAGTTTGTTTAAATAAATTTTGGAGTTTGAATCTCATTTTATACATGCAGCAATTCATTGGTTAGTGGCAAACCCTTAAATAGAGCAATTATGCTACACATACAAGCCTTTTTAACATCCAAACCCAACAAAGTTGGCTTAAGCCCAACAAAACCAACTTCAAAACAGAAAGCGTGTAAAACACGCGCTGGTGCCACTGTTCACTAACGCGAATGACGTTTCGAAGCCGTGCACATTAATATGAAAAACAGTTCCACTTTCTTCCTCAAAACTGCAACAAAGAAACTTTAAACTACGCTCAAAATCGCGAAAACTCAAGAAAATCTCGAAGTTACATTCGAAATCTTCAACAACAAACACTGAAAGAGAAGACGAAAGATTATTGAAGGTAAATCGTCCATATTTTTCACTTTTCTCTTTCACATTTGCGATTGCAAAACATTAAATAGTCATATTTCTGTATATTTAGTAGATTCAATTTGTGTTCTCGCGATATTGTAGTTTGTAGATATGAATGTTTTTTTTATACTGTTCATTTGTGATAACTATGTTAGGACGGTGTCAGAATGTTGTCGTAGTGCTTCTTGTGTGATTTAATCTATATTAATATTTTCTTATCTATAATTAATTTGTATGTATTTTTTGTTCATGTTTAAGTGATTTGCATGTTTTGAACTGAGTTTGTGCCTAGTAATCAGTAAGTACTTTTAGTGCATTTTAACTGAATTGAGGTGCAATTTATTTCTTTGTCCTGGATTTGGTGTAATTAGGCCATAGAATGTTGCTACAGTCGTCATTTTGTGCATGTTTGAGTGATTTGCATATTTTGAACTGAGTTTGTGGCAAGTAATCACTAAGTACTTTTGGTACATTTTGATTGAATTAAGATGCAATTGGTGTTTTTGTCATGGATTTAGTGTAATTAGACCATAGAATATTGCTGTAGTGCTTCTGGTTTCATTTTGTGCATGGTTAAGTGATTTTCATGAGTTAAATGTAGTGTTGTTATCTATTAACCTAATTTTTTATTCCTTACAGCAAAAATGACAATAAAAAAGTTGCCAAGAAGAACATCTCAAAGAAGACCATATATCTTGCCAATTCTTTTGATTTGTATAATAGCTCCCTGAACGTATGGTACGAGAAAATCATGATCACCTCTACCAAGATAAGGGGATGCTCTTGGCTTAAATGCATCGAGTAAAAATCCTTTTTGTAATCTATTCTATCAATCAAATTTCGTATTTTTTTACATTACTTTTTTGTTATTAAAATATTTTTGCTGTTGTTGTAGGGAATTGATTTCCAAACAAAATTATCTATAAAGAAATCAATGAATATCAGAAAAAAATCGTAGAAGGCTTCAAAGGTTCTTCTTTATCATTTTTGACAAAGTCTTTAATTGAGATGTGTAACACCCTAACTATCAAAATGTCACGCTTCCGGCTGCGTCACTCTGATAGCGCGGGTATTATGACGACTCTTATAATATTTAATACTAAAATATGAGCCTATTTAAAACCTTAAAGCATATAACCGCTCCAAAATGCTTTTTGATAGGTAACATACATCCATACATACAATACAACTTATAAAACTTACAAAGTATATATATATATATATAATTCTACAAGCATTAACTAATACAATTCCTATCCCTCTTACAGAATGTATAAAGATAAAGGTGAGGGATCAATAAATAATAACTCAAGCAATACAAAACATCACGAGAACAACAGCTAGGTAAACTCTTCGTGACTTTAGCGCCCATATCCTGAAAAGAGAAATTTGTAGGGGGTGAGAACATCATCCTCGAAAGGGTTCTCAGTAGAGGGTTTTTGAGAATTACTATAATAGGACACGTGAAGGTAAAACCGTTAAGTGATTAATTTAAAATTTAAAATCCAAAACAATGTCTTATGCATCTATCCAAAACCAAAGGTTTAGTATCAAAATTTAAAATCCTCCCTGAAAGAGAAAGCTGTTAATTCCTCAATAAAATAAATCAAAAGCCTTTGTGAAAGTTTTCCTTACATAGTATGAATGACCAAGCTATTCCAAGTATAAGTTCATTAAGTCTATGCTGAACCAGTTTAGTTTTTCGTACTTTTCTAAACCAAAACACAAAACTAAACACAACCTTTGGCCCATCTCATAATCAACCACGGTCCTAGGCCCAAACAATCCAAACAGCAGCTAATCCACCACAATCCAACAGAGTTTCAATCACAAACACAAGTAGGAAAGCTCAAGTACAAACAAGCAGTTACATAAAGTAGAACAATTAACAGTTAAACACAAATAATCACATAGGCAAACCAAGTACAATATGTACACCCAAACAATGTCACATAGCTGTAAATGATGAATGTCTGTCCTAGTGGCTGATGAGTCTCATCTGGCGGTTATAAAGCCAACCCGACAAGTCCTGGTAGCTAACCATTGGACTGTCCCTCTGTCGTACATCCCCAACTCGAGTTATTCACAATCATAATTATAATCACACAACACCCACACTGGTGTTTATCCACGGGAGCGAGCTCATCTGTAACTTTCACAGTGTTTGGCCACACTTACTGTAAACCCCGGTTAAATTAGTAAATAATTAGTCAATTAAATTAGTTTTTAATAAGGATGATTAGAAATGTGAATATTATATTAAATTAGGATAGAGCTCGTCGAAATGAGAATTTTGACACCAATTTCAAAGAAATCGGCCCAAAATTGGACCGAATGGGCCGAACTGATCGAACCGGGTCCAAACCGAGCCCATAGGCCCAACCGGCCAGCATTTAAATGAGCCTAAAAGCTCATTTCCCTTCATTAATGTAACAGAAGCAGCAACGCTCCCAGGGAGGAAGAGAACGCCAAACCTAACGGCAACCTTTAACATGCCGTAACTCTTCCGTCCGAGCTCCGATCGCCGCACCATTTGCGACCATGCGTCCACCGCGTCGAACTCTACATTTCTACCGGAACAATTTCATAGGTAACTTGTTTTTCTGTTCCCTGCCATCTTTTCCCCCAATTTTGGAAAATTAAGTGGGAATATTGAATTTCTTTGTTCTTTGATGTTTTAGGATACAATTAGCTTGGGAAAAACGTTCACTCTTGCTTATGTGAAACTTGGGTAAGGTGAGAAAACCATAATTCCATTTTAATTTTATTGAATTTGAGCTTTGAGTATTAAATTGGGTATATATGTGTTATAAATGTGTATTAGGTTGTAAATAAATAATTGGAGCTCGAAATTTTGAATACTGGAACTTGGAGGAAGCGGATTAGTTGAGGTTTTGAGGGCTGTATTCTTTTAGGAAAATTGTCTTGGAATAATACTTGGGAATCGGCTAAGGTGTGGTTTAGGTTTCTTGCATTTAATATATAATGTTCTGTTAAAACTTAGGCTAGATGACCATAGGATAAGTTGGAATGCAGGTGTATATTTAATATTTAGTAATGGGTTGATGAATATGCTTGGTTTGATTTGGTGATTTGTTTGTAAGATGATATTGGTTGCTAGTTGGATCTTTGAAAGGATATGTGATTGAATTATTGATTATATGGCTATATTTTGGTTTGGTTGAATGATGATTGATGAAAAGATATGGAGCTTGTTGAGGATTATTGTTGGCAATTTGGATTGGTGGTAATAGGTTTGAAAATAATTGGAATGGAAATTTCGAATGAAAAATGAGGTATTTTGTGTTAAAAGCCTAGGATTTGTGAACTACGATTCTTAGTTGAATTTTGGTTGTTGGATTTGAATATTGTATGAGTATAATTGTTGATCTGAGGTAGATTTATTGTGATGATTGTTATGATGATGAGGAAGGGTATGTTGAATTGAAAAGAATGCAGGTTTGGACCCGAAAAGGGTGGCAAAGTCTGAGTTTTAGAGGAGATGCTACCGAAATTTTATAAAAATTAGAGATTTTGTTTAGATGATTATTTAAAAAGATTTAGATTCAAATGTTATATGGTTTGATTTTGAGTTATTAAGAAAATGAGCATGTTTTAAGTTTGATTCATTTAGAAAAGAATGAATTATGTTTTGAATTGGAACTATTGATGGACGGAATGGGAGGTGTGATAATGAAAGATAAGGATTGAATATGATTGATGTATGATGATGAATGAGATGCGATTGAGAATGATGTGGATGTTGATGAATTATAATTGAATTATTTATATGGCTTGAATAATTTAATGATCTGAGATACAAGGTTCCCTGGATTAAGTGCCGTGGCTTGCCACCACGTGTACCAGGTTGAAAACTCGATACTCTGTTGATCCTACGACGTAAGTGTGACCGGGCACTATATAAATTCCCGGGAATGTTACCCACATTGAGTAATATTGATTATTTGAGATAAAGCTATGCATAGACTCTTGGGGATGCACGTCGCGGGACAGTCTAAGGACAATTCAGACTTGTTGGGTTGGCTGGATAACCGACAGATGAGCCTCATCTGCCATAGGACAGGCATGCATCATCTGCATTTTACTTGAATTACTTGCTTGTGCATTAGTTGGGTGTGCCTAACTGTATTTACCATGTTGAATGTGTAATTGTTACCTGCTGTATTTGTAACATTCTTGTGCTTGCTTATACCTGTTTAACTGTCTGTGAAATACTGAAGGAAGTGGAGGTATGGAGGAACGGCAATATGGGGTTTAGATTTAAGGTTAAGTCAAGTCAAGTTTAGGTATTCTTAGAAAACCACCTTTTATAGCTTCTGTTTAATACTTTAAGCTCTATAATCTGAGTGTCGGCGTTCTAGGATTGCCTCTGGCATTCCCAGGACCTTATATATTATGTGTGTGGCACCTTTACCACACTGAGAACCTCCAGTTCTCATTCCATACTATGTTGTTATTTTTCAGATGCAGGTCGAGAGGCATCTTGTTAGGCGTCTGGACTCTTGAAGCGGAGTGGTTACTGGGTTATTTTGTTATGCTATAATGTATATATATGTACTTAGCTTTCTCTCCACATAACTTATTCTTTTTGATCCTCCTAGAGGTGTATGGAGAGGCAGGATTTTGTTTATGTACATTTGGGTTTTGGATATGTATATATATGTATATATGTGTGTATATTCTCTGGCCAGTCTTGACTTCGCAGGCTGAGTCAGGAGCTCGTTATTTTGTATCTTTGACTCTTTGTTCCTGTTTTGGGTTACTTTACACTTGACAGTGGTAGCTTTCTTAGCACGCAAGTTAACTCGTTTCTTGAGTGTTGCGCTTTTATTTCGCGATCTCTATTTCCTTTATTCTTCAAGGCTCCTAGCATATAATAATTCTTCTGCTATTATATATATATATATACACACATTTTATTTTAGAGGTCGTAATACCACACCACCTCTGTTTTACGACTTAAGCGTAAAGCTCTGTGTGGTAGGGTCTTACATTATGGTATCAAAGTAGTTTGTTCCTATAGAGCCTGAAAAACGGACTGATTGTGCCTCTGTGCATTCTCTGAGCATGTGTTTATGTGCTATTAGGATATATAATTGATATATGGCATAAACGTTTGTGAGCATGCATTTGGAACTTAAAGCATTAGACCTGCGATATTAAGACTGATCAACTTAATATCACTTGTTTAGTGTGTATAAGGACCAGATGTTGACTCGCAGACGCGGTCGCGGGCGAGGTAGAGGTAGGATAGGCATCGTTACTCCTAACCCGGTAGGGAATGATCCAGTAGACTTTATGGCTACTCTGGGAAATATGGCTGCAGCTATGCAGGCAACAGCTGAGGCACTGGGTAATAAGATAAACCAGGGTAATCACGGGATCAATAATGATGAGGACGGTCCTATGACACTTGCTATATTTCTGAAAGTTCACCCTCCGACCTTCAGGGGAACCTCAAATCCCACTGAAGCAGATAATTGGATTCAAGCTATGGAACGGTCGTTGCAGGCCCAACAGGTTCCTGAGGAGCAATGGGTTGAATTTGGAACTTATCAACTGCAAGGTGAGGCTCAGTATTGGTGACAGGGGACACGATGTATCCTGCAGGCAGGTGACGCTGTGATAGTCGGGAGATTGGTTATTTAAGAACCATGTTTTGCTTAATTGTTCTGAGAAGTCAGTACAGTTTATGCCGGAAGGGTCAGAAGTGCTGGCTGTGGCGAATAGTTATTATTTGAACTCTATGATAGTAAACTATTCTAGAACTGAATGTCAGGGTGTTATGTTATTAACTGTGGGAGTATCAGGTGATGATAAGAGTTTAGAGCAGATTCCGGTTGTATGTGAATTTCCAAATGTGTTTCCGGATGATATTAATGAATTTCCATCTAATCGGGTGGTTGAATATGCAATTGAGTTGGTGCCTGGAGCCGGTCCAATTTCGATTACTCCTTACAGGATGTAACCTTTAGAAATGGCTGAACTGAAGGCTCAGCTGAAAGATCTCTTGGGTAAGCATTTTATCCGACCAAGTGTTTCTCCGTGGGGAGCACCAGTGTTATTGGTAAAGAAGAAGGATGGGAGTATGCACTTGTGTGTTGATTATCGGCAATTGAATAAGAACACTGTGAAGAACAAATATCCGTTACCTGGAATTGACGACCTAATAGATCAGTTACAAGGTGCCGGTGTGTTTTCTAAGATTGATCTGCGATCCGGGTATCATCAGATAAGGGTTAGAGATGAGGATATTCCGAAAACTGCTTTCAGGACATGTTACGGTCATTATGAGTATACAATGATGTCTTTCGGGTTAACTAATTCCCCGGCAGTATTTATGGATTATATGAACAGGATTTTCCGGCTGTATTTGGACAAGTTTGTTATTGTCTTCATTGATGATATTCTTGTTTATTCTAAGACTGAAGAGGAGCATGCTGATCACTTACGAACTGCATTACAAATTCTGAGAAACAGGAAATTATACGCTAAGTTATCTAAATGTGAGTTTTGGAAGAGCGAGGTAAAGTTTCTTGGTCACGTGGTGAGTAAGCAGGGAATAGCCATGGATCCTGCTAAGGTAGAAGCAGTGATGAAATGGGAGTGATTAACTTCAGTAATAGAGATTAGAAGTTTCCTAAGTTTGGCGGGATAGTATCAGAGATTCATTAAGGAACTTTCATAGCTCGCCTTACCTTTAACTAAGTTGACTAGGAAGGATACGCTTTTTATTTGGACCCAGAGTGTGAAGAGAGTTTTTTAGCATTAAAGCATAGATTGACTACTGCACCCGTGTTAGTATTGTCTGAACCAAGTGAGCCGTTTGAAGTGTACTGTGATGCATCGTTGAAGGGCTTGGGGGTGCGTTCTGATGCAGCACCAGAATGTTGTAGCATATGCCTCACGGCAATTAAGGCCGTATGAGATGAACTATTCGACAAATGATTTAAAACTTGCTGCTGTTGTGTTTGCTTTAAAGATCTGGAGGCACTACCTCTATGGCGTTAAGTTTCATGTTTTCTCAGACCATAAGAGTTTGAAGTATCTTTTTGAGAAGAAAGAGTTAAATATGCGTCAGAGGAGGTGGATGGAGCTTCTGAAAGATTATGATTTTGAATTGAATTATCATCTAGGAAAATAGTGGAGAGTGTCAGAAGGACAGGATGGTTTGCGGAAGTTCAAGAACCGGATTGTTGTGCCAGATATTGGAGACCTGCGACAGAGTATCTTGAAGGAAGCTCATAAGAGCGAATTTTCAATTCATCCAGGGAGCACTAAAATGTATCAGGGTCTGAAAGTGATGTTCTGGTGGCCAGGTATAAAGAATGATGTGGCATTGCACGTATCTAAATGTTTAACGTGTCAGAAGGCTAAGATTGAGCATCAGAGACCATCAGGGACCCTCAGCCTTTAGAGATTCCACAATGGAAATGGGAGAGTATCGCAATGGATTTTGTGATAGGTTTTTCTAGAACCCGGTCTGGTTGTGATGCTATTTGGGTGGTTGTAGATCGACTGACGAAATCAGCTCACTTTCTTCCTATCCGAATAAATTGCACAATGGAGGAATTGGCTCAAATGTATATCAAAGAGATTGTCAGGTTACATGGTGTGCCTTCTACCATTATATCTGACAGGGATCCTCGTTTTACATCAAGGTTCTGGGGAGCTTTTCAGCATGCATTTGGGACTCAGTTAAGCTTGAGTACTGTGTATCACCCTCAGACAGATGGTCAGTCAGAGAGAACTATTCAGACCTTGGAGGATATGCTAAGGGCTTGTGTTTTGGACCAGCCAGCGAGCTGAGATCGGTATATGCCACTAATAGAATTTTCTTATAATAATAGCTATCATGCGAGCATCGGAATGGCTCCATATGAGGCTCTGTATGGCAGGAAATGTCAATCTTCATTGTGTTGGTATGAAACTGGAGAAAGGAGTTTATTAGGGCCTGAGATGATAGCTGAAATGACTGAACAGATAAAGAAAATTCGTAGTCGAATGCTTATAGCCCAAAGCCGCCAAAATAGCTATGCTGATCAGAGGCGAAAGCCTTTGGAGTTCAAAGAAGGAGAACATGTCTTTCTAAAAGTTACACCAACCACTTGAGTGGGAAGAGCTATTAAGACTAAGAAACTAAATCCCTGTTATATTGGACCGTTTGAGATCCTGAAGAGAATTGGACCAGTGGCTTATAGAATTGCCTTACCACCGTATCTTTCGAATTTGCACGATGTGTTTCATGTGTCATAGCTTCAGAAGTATACTCCTGACGCAAGTCATGTTCTAGAACTGGAACCAGTTCAAGTAAGAGAAGATCTAACACTTCCAGTAATTCCAGTGAGAATTGATGATACTAATATTAAACAATTATGCGAGAAGGAAGTATCATTGGTAAAAATAGTTTGGAGTCGAGCTGGTATCGAGGAACATACCTGGGAACTCGAATCAGATATGCGAAAGGACTACCCACATCTCTTTTCAGGTAATTGAATTTGAATTTTGAGGGCAAAATTCTTTATTAGGTGGGTAGGATGTAAACCCCGGTTAAATTAGTAAAATAATTAGTCAATAAAATTAGTTTTTAATAAGGAGGATTAGAAATGTGATATTAAATTAGAATAGAGCTCGTCAAAACGAGAATTTTGACACCAATTTCGAAGAAATCGGCCCAAAATTGGACCGAACGGGCCAAACCGGTCGAACTGGGCCCAAACCAGGCCCATGGGCCCAACCGGCCAGCATTTAAATGAGCCTAAAAGCTCATTTCCCTTCATTAACGTAACAGAAGCAGCAATGCTCCCAGGGAGGAAGAGAACGCCAAACCTAACAGCAACCTTTAACACGCCGTAACTCCTCCGTCCGAGCTCCGATCGCTGTACCGTTTGCGGCCACGCGTCCACCGCATCGAACTCTACAATTTTACCAGAACAATTTCATAGGTAACTCGTTTTTCTGTTCCCAGCCATCTTTTTCCCCAATTTTGGAAAATTAAGTGGGGATATTGAATTTCTTTGTTCTTTGATGTTTTATGATCCAATTAGCTTGAGGAAAATGTTCACTCTTACTTATGTGAAGCTTGGGTAAGGTGAAAAAACCATAATTCTATTTTAATTTCATTGAATTTGAGCTTTGAGTATTAAATTGGGTATATATGTGTTATAAATGTGTATTAGGTTGTAAATAAATAATTGGAGCTCAAAATTTTGATTACTGGAACTTGGAGGAAGCGGATTAGTTGAGGTTTTGAGGGCTGTGTTCTTTTAGGAAAATTATCTTGGAATAATACTTGGGAATCGGCTAAGGTATGGTTTAGGTTTCTTGCATTTAATATATAATGTTCTGTTAAAACTTAGGCTAGATGACCATAGGATAAGTTGGAATGCAGGTGTATATTTAATATTTAGTAATGGGTTGATGAATATGCTTGGTTTGGTTTGGTGATTTGTTTGTAAGATGATATTGGTTGCTAGTTGGATCTTTGAAAGGATATGTGATTGAATTATTGATTATATGGCTATATTTTGGTTTGGTTGAATGATGATTGATGAAAAGATATGGAGCTTGTTGAGGATTATTGTTGGCAATTTGGATTGGTGGTAATAGGTTTGAAAATAATTGGAATGGAAATTTCGAATGAAAAATGAGGTATTTTGTGTTAAAAGCCTAGGATTTGTGAACTACGATTCTTAGTTGAATTTTGGTTGTTGGATTTGAATATTGTATGAGTATAATTGTTGATCTGAGGTAGATTTATTGTGATGATTGTTATGATGATGAGGAAGGGTATGTTGAATTGAAAAGAATGCAGGTTTGGACCCGAAAAGGGTGGCAAAGTCTGAGTTTTAGAGGAGATGCTGCCGAAATTTTATAAAAATTAGAGATTTTGTTTAGATGATTATTTAAAAAGATTTAGATTCAAATGTTATATGGTTTGATTTTGAGTTATTAAGAAAATGAGCATGTTTTAAGTTTGATTCATTTAGAAAAGAATGAATTATGTTTTGAATTGGAACTATTGATGGACGGAATGGGAGGTGTGATAATGAAAGATAAGGATTGAATATGATTGATGTATGATGATGAATGAGATGCGATTGAGAATGATGTGGATGTTGATGAATTATAATTGAATTATTTATATGGCTTGAATAATTTAATGATCTGAGATACGAGGTTCCCTGGATTAAGTGCCGTGGCTTGCCACCACGTGTACCAGGTTGAAAACTTGATACTCTGTTGACCCTACGACGTAAGTGTGACCGGGCACTATATAAATTCCCAGGAATGTTACCCACATTGAGTAATATTGATTATTTGAGATAAAGCTATGCATAGACTATTGGGGATGCACGTCGCGGGACAGTCTAAGGACAATTCAGACTTGTTGGGTTGGCTGGATAACCGACAGATGAGCCTCATCTGCCATAGGACAGGCATGCATCATCTGCATTTTACTTGAATTACTTGCTTGTGCATTAGTTGGGTGTGCCTAACTGTATTTGCCATGTTGAATGTGTAATTGTTACCTGCTGTATTTGTAACCTTCTTGTGCTTGCTTATACCTGTTTAACTGTTTGTGAAATACTGAAGGAAGTGGAGGTATGGAGGAACGGCAATATGGGGTTTAGATTTAAGGTTAAGTCAAGTCAAGTTTAGGTATTCTTAGAAAACCACCTTTTATAGCTTCTGTTTAATACTTTAAGCTCTATAATCTGAGTGTCAGCGTTCTAAGATTGCCTCTGGCAATCCCAGGACCTTATATATTATGTGTGTGGCACCTTTACCACACTGAGAACCTCCGATTCTCATTCTATACTATGTTGTTGTTTTTCAGATGCAGGTCGAGAGGCATCTCGTTAGGCGTCTGGACTCTTGAAGCGGAGTGGTTACTGGGTTATTTTGTTATGCTATGATGTATATATATGTACTTAGCTTTCTCTCCACATAACTTATTCTTTTTGATCCTCCTAGAGGTGTATGGAGAGGCAGGATTTTGTTTATGTACATTTGGGTTTTGGATATGTATATATATGTATATATGTGTGTATATTCTCCGGCCAGTCTTGACTTCGCACGCTTAGTTAGGAGCTTGTTATTTTGTATCTTTGACTCTCTGTTCCTGTTTTGGGTTACTTTACACTTAACAGCGGTAGCTTTCTTAGCACGCAAGTTAACTCGTATCTCGAGCGCTTTTATTTCGCGATCTCTATTTCCTCTATTCTTCAAGGCTCCTAGCATATAATAATTCTTCTGCTATTATATATATATATATATATGCATTTTATTTTAGAGGTTGTAATACCACACCACCTCTGTTTTACGACTTAAGCGTAAAGCTCTGTGTGGTAGGGTGTTACACTTACGACATAGGGTCAGCAGAGTATCGAGTCTCAACCTGGAGCACGTGGTGGCTAGCCACTGCTTCTACCTAGGGAAACTCGTATCTTAGATAATTGGAAGTGCAACAATAACTTTATCAACTCAATAATCATCCATATTCATACTTTATCAACTCAATAATCACTTTATTAGCCCACTATAAAGAAGAGAAAGATACAATAAGTCTCAGAATTGTTAATGAAACTAAGTTCCAAATAATTGAATGGGGCTATTAGCTCTTTACTTCTGAACAGTTTTGGCATCTCACTTTCCTTTGAAGCTCAGAAGTATTGGCATCCCTTGGAACTAGAATCCGGATGATATTATTGATTCTCTTCTTTTAGCTCTTCTTGATTCTTGAACACAGTTTCTTTTGGTTCTTTGCACCTTTTAAGCCTAGCCGTGACTCTAAGCATTTTGTTTTCCCGTATTACCACCATATACATAAATGCCATAGGCACTTAACTAGGAGAACCCTTTGGATTCGAATTTAGCTTTGCTTAAATTCCCAGACAGTGGTGCCCAGAGTTCTTAAGCGTACTCTTTAGTTTTTGGATCATGATTTTAACTACTCAGTCTCAAGCTTTTTACTTGACACCTTCACACCACAAGCATTTAGTTAGGGATAGCAACTCATTTGAGCTTTTTAGGCCAATTTTTGACCCTCCTGACCATTGATGCGCAAAGCCTTGGATCCTTGCTCTTTCGAATTTTCTTTTGAGCTTTCTTTTTCTTCTCTTTTGATTTTTCTCTTTTTCTTTTTGCTGCTTTTTCTTGCTTCAAGAATCAATATTTTTTATTTTTCAGATAACCAATAATACTTCTCTAAATTCACTGTTCTTCAAGAGCCAGCATACTTAACTTCAATATCAAATATACACAGTTAATTCATACATTCAGAAAATAAAGATAAGACCACCTCATCTTAAATAATTGGAATAACTTATGATATACTCAAGATATTGTGTATTTTACTACTCCTTTTTCAAAAAATTTTCTTTTAAGCTTGTTGTGGGATATATGAGACATCTTAAATCCAAAAAAAAAATTCAAAATTTGAACTACTAGACTAAAAAGCAAAGAAAATCCTAGTAGTGATCATGCAAAAGCTAGAATAGAGAACAGGAAATAAGATAAAATACTGAAAAACAGAAAGAAGGGGGAATGAAACTCGACCACCTTAGTGCTGATGGTTGCTCAGGCTCTTCTATGAAGATGTTTCACCTTCCTTTGGTACCATTGATGATAATGTACACCTTGAGCTCGCTCTGCAACACCAAACTTAAAAATTTTGCTTGTCCCCAAGCAAAGAAAAATCTATCCTTTCTTGGCGTTAAACGCCAGGGCTGCCTCCCTTACGGGCGTTGAACACACAAGCTTTCTCCTCCCTTCTAGCATTGAACGCCAGGAAGGGGTACCCTCTAGGGTGCTATATTTTTCTCCTTATGCGTTCCTGTTTCTGTTCTAATGGCTACACATGATCTCAAATGTTAGAAAAACTAAGAAAACTATGAAAAACAATAGAAAATAAAATAATATGAAATCAAACTAAAATAACAGAAAGAAAAATAGAAAAGAAGAAAATACTATATGATACTTATGGTTGGGTTGCCTCCCAACAAACGCTTCTTTAATGTCATTAGCTTGACACTTGATTGTTGAATTTCTTCCTCTTCTTCCAGTTGGTTAAAAGAAATGACTCCATGGGAGAAGAGGAGAAGATTAATGCCCTCGGATGTGAATTCCTCCTAACAACCTTTTTGGTATTGTTATCAGAGTGATTCTCTTTGCTTGTTAGGGTAGGGGTTGGATTGTTTCTCCATCCCCTATGCATCTTCCTCTTGGGACCTTCCTCCCTGGTGGGTAGTGACTGCCCAACACCAAACTTAGGTTTGATGTCTGAGGAAACTGTATGAGTTTTTGCTAAGGGAGGAGGCTTCAGCATTGCACTCTGCATGCAGGTACCTCCTTTGTCAAGGGGTCTTGGAGGTTTAAAGACCTTGAAAACCATATAATCCTTATGTAATCTCCGCATCAATTCGCCTCTCTCAGCATCAATGAGGTTTCTTCCATTAGAGAGAGACCTTTGTTCCAAAATCTCAGCAAAAGGAATATTGATTTGTAACTTCTTAGAGACTTCCTGATTTTGAGTAGTGCTCGTCCTTGGTCTCCTTTTGGGGCGTCTGAGGGTGTGGAACTTTAGGCTTTCTTCCCATAAGAGGGGCATGTAACAGTGTGCTTCTAGCCTCTTCTTGAGCTTCTTCTTCATTTAATTCCTCAACAGTGTGTACCACCTTAGGCTCAGCCTCTTTTGTCCTGATGAGGGCCTTACTCTCTTTTATTGGATGCACCTCTGTGTCTCTGGAGAGAGTGTTAGAAGGTCTTTGAAGTGTCTGAGGGTATGGCAACTTAGCTCTGTACTCTGGGGCCTTGGGTGATGCAGGATGAGCGTCCAGAGTAACTGGAAAGGGATTTTCAGGATGTCTAAGGGGGATGTCCTCTGAACTGGCGCTTATGCCTTCCCCCCTCTCAGGGTGTTTAACGCCCCTGCTACTCCCTTTCAAGCGTTCAACCTCCTCTCTGCCCCCTCCGGGGCGTTCAACTTCAATCCTGTCCCCTTCGGGGTGTTCAACTTCAACTCTACTAGAGTGATTCCTCCACCCTTGAGCTTCCTTCCTAACTGGAGTCCTCTCAGATGAGTATAAATACTGGTTATTGACAACCATCTCAATGAGATCATCTGCCTCTTCGTGTGTCTCTATAAAGTATAGAGAACTGCCTGCAGAGTGATTTACTGACCTCCTGACCATCTCAGAGATAGCTTCATAGAAGATGATTGTCTTGCCCCAACTTGAGAACATATGGGGGGCAATCCCTGAACATCAGCTTGTACCTCTCCCAAGTATCATAGAGGGACTCGTTTGCCTTCTATCTGAAGGTCTGAACGTCTGTTATTAACTTAGTCAGCCTTTGCGAGGGAGAGAACCTGTTCAGAAATTTGTTAACAAGCTTCTCCCAAGTGTTCAAACTTCCCCTGGGTTCAGCATGCCACCAATCCAGTGCTTGGCCCCTCACCGCAAATAGGAAGAGTAATAGCCTGGAGACTTGGGGGTCTACTCCATTACTCTCTACAGTGTCACAGAACTCCAGGAAGTCGGAGATGAATTTCTTAGGGTCTTCCTATGGACTTCCATGAAACTGGAAATTTTGCTGTATTAGCGTCATCAGGTTTATGCTGGCCTTAAATTCATAGAAGCCAGGAGAGCCCACGGTTCTCCTGATTTGTGTTTTCCCCTTCGGATCCATAGCGACTTTGGTGTTCCTGTATACACAAATAAGAGACAAAGAAAAATGGGAGTCTCTATGTAAAAGTCTAGAGGACTCCCAGTGAGATACCCAAAATTTTTTTTTTAATTTGAAAATAATTAAAAAAATTCAAAAATAAATAAAATGAAATAAAAATAACTTAGAAAATATGAAAAATTAAAAAAAATAGGAAGAAAGAGGTTTAAAATTTTTGAAATTCAAAAAGAAAGTAAAAGATAACAACAACTTTTGAAATTAAGATAGAACAAAATAAACAACTAACTAACAAGATTTAAAAATAAGATAGAAGATTTGATTTTGAAAATTTTAAAATTTAAAATAAAAGATTCAATCAAAGATTTGAAAAATTAAATTTGAAAAGAAAAAGTCAAATAAGATAAGATAAAATTTGAAAATTTAAAGATTTTGAAATTCAAATTTAAAAGAAAGACTAAAGAAACACCAAATTTAAAATTAAAACTAGATAAAGCAAACAATTAATTAAAAAGATTTGAAATTAAAAAGGCAATTTTCAAAAATTAAAGAAGAAATAGTCAAGATAAGATTTTGAAATTTAAAAATTAGATAGAAAGAGTCAAGAAAAAGAAACAAAATAAGATAAGATTTGAGAATTAAGATAGGAGATTTGATTTTGAAAAATTTTGAAAATTGGAAAGAGAAAGTCAAAAGAGAGATTTTTGAATTTCAAAATTGAAAAAAAGAGAAAAACTAACACAATACTAAACTTTTAAAATTTGAATTTTAAAAGAAAGATAAGATAACAAAATTTTAAAACCAAAAAAAAGATTAGATAAAGATCAAAGAAGAAAAGATAAGCAAGAAAATTAAATTTAAATAAAAAAGTTACTAACGGGACACCAAGTTTTAAAATTTTAAAAGAAAATAAAGAGAAAATAGCAAACTTAAAATTTTGAAATTAAAAATAAGATAACTAAAGTGAGAATTAAAAATCAAAAGATAAACAAGATAAAGATCAAGAATCAAGAAAGACAAGATATGATTTGAAAATTTTAAAAATCACTAATAAGAAACATCAAACTTAAAATTTGAATTTAGATAAAGATAAGATAAAGATTCAAGATTTTATTTCAAAATTTCGAAAATTTAAAAGAAAGGATTTTTAAAATTTTTGAAATTCAAAAAGAAAAAGAAAGAAAAAGAAAACGCTAAACTTAAAAATTTTGAAATCAAACTACACTAATTTTTGAAAATCTAAAAGAAAAACACTAAAAGACACCAAACTTAAAAATTTTAGGATCAAACAAAAGAAAACACAAGGAAAATTTAGAAAAAGAGAAAAGAAACAAAGAACAATTTTCAAGAATAAAAAAAAGACAAATCAACAAAAATCAAAAGGACACCAAACTTAAAAATTGATATCGGACTCAAACAAAAGAAAAAGATGATAAAAACAATAAATTTTTTAAAAGAATTTTTAAAGAGTTTTCGAAAAATAATAAGAAAAGAGATTAAAAGAAAAACTAGTAAAAAGTACCTTATCTAAGGAGTAAGACAACCGGTAGTTTGTAAATCTCGAACAATCCCCGACAACGGTGCCAAAAACTTGGTCTCCGAAAATGAAACTCATACAACAGAATTGGCAAGTGCATCAGGTCGTCCAAGTAATACTTCAGGTGAGTGAGGGTCGATCCCACGAGGATCGCTGGAGTGAGCAAGCAGTGGTTATCTTGCAGATCTTAGTCAGGCGAATAGAAAGATAATTGTTGTTGTTGTAGGCGCATAAACAAAACAATAAAGAAAGCAATACTGAGTTGGTGTAGAAACAATAATGGGAAATCAGTTAAGGCCTTGGAGATACTTGTTTTTCCAGATTAATACTTCGTACTGACTACTTTAACAATGAGTGATTCATTCAATGGCAAGGCTGTAAGTGATTAAGCCAGGGCCAGTGGTCATTAATCTCCTCTAATCCAAGCCAAACACCAGCCGTGGTAGTTCAGTCTAGATGAGGGTGACGCTCACGCAATTCAATCTCTGACAATCCTACTCAAAACGCCACAAACAATGTCGGATCTTCCGGATCGGAGAATGAAGCTCTATGATTCTAGCCTTAGTGCCACATAAACCTCAATTACCCATGACTAACGAGATTTTATGTCACATATCCCAATTAGCCCATATAACTTGTTGGAATCTGTGATACATTCTCAAACTGCAGCTCAATACTATCCTGTGACTCGCAAGAACTCATGTAGAATAAGGGGTCATACGCCAGTTCCACCCCAGATTCATAAGGATGAAAAACGACAATGCATCATAGAATGGAATAAAACATATATTAAAGTAGAAAAGTAATGATATTGATCTATAGGAAAGAGCAGAGCTCCTATCCTTAACCTAAAAAGTTCAGCCGCTCATGTTTTACAAAGAAGACAGATTAAGAAGGTGTAAAGTAATGTGGCTGTGTTTCTCCCCTCCTGGGAGGCATCATCGTCAGGAGGAAGGAAGTCCTTTATTTATAATAAAAACTCGATCTAAAAGATATTACTAATAATTAAAAATTACAAAAATAAGATAAACTAAGTTAAGGTGCGAAAATCCACTTCTGAGCCCACTTGGTGAGTGTTTGGGCTGAGCTTGGTGTCCAACTTGGTTGAGTGGGCGTTCACTGTCCACACTGCTTCTTTGCTCCCTTGGTGGCGTCAGCTTGGGCGTTCAACTTGGGAGGTTGGTCCTGTTTGGGCGTTGAACGCCAGAAAGGGGGTAAGTTGGGCGTTCAACGCCCGTTTTGAGCGGTCGTCTCTAAAGAAAAGTATAGACCATTATATATTGTTGGAAAGTCCTGGAAGTAAGAGCGCATCAATTAGACCTCTGTAACTCCATAAATGCTCGTTTGAATGCATGAAGGTCAGGATCTAACAACATCTACACTCTTTTCTTTGCCTCTGAATTAGACTTTGCCAAAACTAGCCAAATTCACCCAAAAATTACCTAAAATTATAAGAAAAATACAAAAACTCAAAGTTGTATCCAAAAAGTGAATTTTGCACTAAAGCCTACTAAAACATAATAAAACTTAATAAAATATAACTAAAAACACTAAGAAAACAGTACTAAAAAGGGTATAAAATATCCGCTCATCATTCTTCCTTGTTTATTTCTGTTTTATTTTGTTGTAGTACTTTCTCTCACCTTTTTATCTTAGACCTTATGACCTTAAAGATTTGATTTGAGAGGTAAATTGTACAAGCTGTTTTAAACTTCCAAAATTCTGTTGTATTAAGTTTGACTAGGCGGCCTATACTCCGCAGGCTGTGACTAGTCCTCTTTTGACAAGGTCATGAACACTTGTAATTCTAGAGTCCTTCTTAAATCCAGTAATCGTGAAACTACTTTGTTCGTCACAGACATGACAAAGGCCAATGTCACGGTCCCAACTCCCAAGGCTCATAAAGTGGGATAAAATTGACCTTCCTCAGTCATGGTCAATTAATCGAGTCATTCCAACACAACCTAGACAAGCACATCTCTTACGAGAAATAAAACAGGATGAATCAGGAAGAGTAGAGATTTTCTTTGACAGACGAAACTCCTTTTCTTCCAGATCTAAAGCAGGAACATCTAATGATTTTGTTTCAACAATAAAATCTTTTTCTGTGACTTCACAATCTCATTTTTCAACTAAAATTCCCAGATCCGCAAATTCTGGAATTAATATTTCAGGGGTACAAAATAATTCAAACATTTCTCAACCATTTTATCAAACTGATGATGATATTGATTTACAATCTATTCAATCCCAATATATTCTTCTATAAATGATGATGCCCATGGGTAGCATAGAATTTGTTATAAACAAAGAAGCCTTACGTGTATATATATATATATATTGTTTAATTTAATGATTACCTTGTGTATCCTGGAGCTATCTACAAGGTTTTATAGTTATTTGTCTTGTTCTGTTCGTACCTACGTGATTAGTTATCGTGTGTGAACGCTTCGCGTTTCGTAATTCCGCTACATGCGACTTTGAGCTTTATTCCTTCATCGGGCTTCTAGTTATATAAATTCTTGAACCTATATTATATTTTATAAGTCTTAAAATTGTCATGACACTTTGTTATCCTTTACTTTACGGCTAGAGGTAAGGTTTAGGGTAATGGGGTGTTACAATATTTATTACTAGAAAACTATTTATTACAGACGGATATTTCTGACAGATTTTATTCCACGGAAATACAAACATATTTTGCGAGGAAGTATCTGTCGGAAACAAAAGAAAATGAATTAGCATAAACTACAAACGGAAAAGAGAATCCGTCGATAATTCTATCAAAAAAATTAATTTTTTCGTGCAAAATAATTACCGACGGAAAATCCGTCTGTATAAATTATTACAGATTTTACAAAATACTGCGTTTTGTTAAATTATTATAGACAGAAATCTGTCTGTAATTTAAAATATTCTGTCGAAAAAATTGAGTTAAACCTAGCATTGTGCCCATCCTATCGAGCTCCATTCACACCACACAAATCAAACGAGCTTCTCTCTGTCAACGAGCTCCTTCTTCTCTCCGCCGCTCCCACCGCCGCTCGCATCGCACGAGCCCCCTCCGCCGCTCGCATCGCACGAGCCCTTCCGCCGCCGCTCTCGTCACGTTGCTCCCTTCATCGCCATCGTCGCAGAACCCTCTCTGCCGCTCTCATCGTGTCTGCTCCCTTCATCGCCGTCGTCGCAGAGATCTCTCTGCCACATAGCTTATCTTTTCAACAACTATTGTATCCATGTATTTAAATATCCATGTTTTTTGTGACATATATTCCTAGCTAGGTTTTCCGATTTGTGTAGCTTGATCTGATCTATGAATTATAGTAATCTTTTTTCCTTTTAATGTCATTTTAAATGAAAACCTGGCAAGCGATTGTTCTCATAGTATGGAAGAATTGACCGCGTTGACATGAAATCTGGTAATTTTTTTTTTATTAATTCTGTAATTTGCTAAAAAGTTTTGCTGATTGGTTATGAATGGCTCAAGTGCACCTTTTGATTTTTTGAATGTATTAGCTCTAGTGTCTTTCAAATTTCAATTTTGTTTAGGTCAAATGCAATTTTTCTTTTATTTGTATATCTTTTAATGCGGCATTCTGAATGATCAATTTCATCGGTGGTAATTGCTTGTGTCGACTAGGGAATGTGAATGATGAAGATTTTTTAATAGTAACTTTCATTAGTGAGCTGTGAAGTGAGTTTGTCACTCACAAGAAACCACATTTTGTAATTGTAAAAATATGATTGATGTTTGATCTAAACAGGCCACTGAAATCTAAGATATTGCGGCGGCGATATTTTGGATGTGGCGCGGACATATGGGTAGTTTTGTGGCTTGAATTGAAAAATAAAAATGGGTTCGGATAACCGGTTGGAAAATATATGAAAAATCACCAAAATTGTGCAATGTCTTTAGGGAAATCCTCTGGATTTTTAAGTGTTTGTTTTGACACAGGAAATTTCTCTAAGGAAAAATACGTTGAGGTTCTATCTTTTGGCTCGCCAACCTCTGCAATTTTCCTTTTTGGAAGAGAACCTTCTTGCTTGCTTGCTCTATGCATTTTCAACACTCACTTACCTCATCACCCAACATTTGACATCCATCAGAATGTAGATAGGGGAACCATCAATCAATGAATTTATTAAGCCATGCCTAGTTTCAATGCATATAGGGGATCAATGTACTATTTCTGAATTCACTTGTACTATAAGCTTGATAACCATATAAATTCAGTTTCTTTATTTAATGAAAACCTGAATGGCCTTCAATTGAGCCTGGCTATTTCTCAAATAAGGTAACTAAGTATGAATTACAGAGGCTTCTCTGCCAGCTAAGCTATATTGGAATATCTTCTCTGCTAGCTAAGGTAACTAATAAGCTATTCATGAATTCTTTGTGCCCTTGCTCCTCTCAGAATGACTGACCTTAGATCTGTGGATAATTGCTGCATGTTTACGAAGTCATAAACATTTGTTTATTTCTATTTTGTTGGCATTATTTTACTTTCAAATTTGAGTGAATTACCATAGGATTGATTAGCTGCTGTATTCTTACTTCTACCTTCTTTTTCTTAACAGGATCGAGATTCTATGCCACGATATTAATGTCCATATTCCGCATCACATATCCCCAAGAATAAATATCATGAAAAGCTGCTCCTAATGCAAATTTCGTATTGTCTTTAGAAATTATGTATAATATAACACAAGTTTTGAATGATTCACTAGTCAGCCTTTCCAATAGTCAATAATCATATATGGGAAAAGCATGTGTTAGAATTCATGACTTGTTAACTAACGAGTTTAAAAAAGCTTAGGTTAGAGTTTATTTTTGTGACAAGTTAGAATAATAATAATGATAGAAATTTAAAATAAAGGAGCATGAAATAGTAAGATCACGTGACTTGTTCTTTCTTTCTTATTACTCTTATTAGGCTTAGCTTCTGTATATAGTAGTCTATATACACTATTAATTTATTATACAGTGTGACATATAAGAAATTCATCATTTCAAGGGTCAACCAAAACCCGTTGTAGTAATTTAAGTTTAAGGAGTGGAAAGTATTTTGATGGTGTTAGTCTACTACATCAAAAGCTATTAGTCAATGTTTATAACTGCTGCTCCTCACTTCCAGAGACCCAGTTGGTATTTATCATTTATGTTAGTGATTGAAACTATAAAAAAAAATTCAGTTTTACAGAGGAAGAAGATGTAAATGTAGATGATGTAACTGCTGCTTTTGATGATTCTAAGGTACTACTTTATTTGATTAAAACATTTAATTTGCTTATCATAAGAGAGTTTTGATCTGTACAAATGTCATTAAGTTAATTCTCTTTGATTTATGTGTAGGAAAATCTAGTGACAGAGAGAAAAGAGAAACCGGTTTCAATGAATGCTTTTGAACTCATTTCAAGATCACAAAGTTTTAACTTTGACAGCTTATTTGAGTAGCAAACAGTAAGTAAAATCTAATATTTGATCTTTAATTTGATCATCTTAACAAATTTATTTATAATTTGCATGAAAACTCACTTTAAGAGAATTATTTTTTATCTATGTGATTGTAGTTGATTAGAGAAATGTTGATAATGGTTAATGAGAAATGATTAATGATGCTTAGCTTGTTTAATTATATTTTCTCAAATCAAATTATTATAGGAAGTTGTAAAGAGAGAAACACATTTTACTTCACAACATCCTCCGAACGAAATCATGTCGAAAATTGAGGAAGCTGCCAAGCCTCTTGGATTCAATGTTCGCAATAATTCAATGTAACTGCATCCTTATCTTCCTTATCTCATCCCTTGGAGGGTTCACCATTTCAGAATTGAATATCGACTCCAGAATCCAGATTTGTTCTGGTTTTGGGTTCCATAATGCTGGTACCATCTTTTTTCACTCTTCAATTTTGTCCTTACATATCTTACTACTCTTCAATTTTGGGTTCCATCATGCTGGTAGCATTATTAGAGAATGCTTGTTTATTGACCTTAATATCCTTTCTAATTCAATGATGAAGGGCTTGTCCGGTCTCCAATTTCACCAACCTTGCCACAGATAGGTTCTAGGTTGTGCCTGACTTGGGGCATCTTATGGAGTTTCCCTGAGGTTAAGACAAATTTCAACTCTTAAAATTTCATTTAATTTATCTTTTAATTGAATTTTCGGCCGTGTTATTTATTGAAAAGTTACTTATATATGTTTTATGACAGACCCGGAATCATGTGCTTGTTACCTCCCTACTAATGAGCTGGTCCATCACTCAGGTAAGTCTTTCACAATTTCTAGATGGTTATTGATTTATTTATACTTAATTATATATATATATTTCATTTCCTCTATGTTTGCTATCTCTAACTTCAAATATCATATTTGAAGTAATTGAAAGTGCTAAGAGCAAAGTAAGTTGATTACTTGGCTTCTTAACACTGATGAGTAGATTTTAATTGCTGGATGCCATAGCATAGAACTAGATAACTCATTATTCATGGGATATTAGGCTCAGTAAGATTTCTCTGCTAAAGTCAGTGAAAGTATAGGTGTAGGCTGTAGGGCATAGTGGACAAAATTTGATTTGTGCCACATACCTGTTGTGTGACATATATAGTAGTGTAATGTAATTATTTAGATATGTTGTTTTTATTTGAAATGTTAATTTATTATTTAATGGTTATAACTTATAAGCACCTGTTACATGTAACTCAAACCAGCAAGCCTTTAGGTTTGGCGCTCCATCTATTGCTTCGGGTAAATGCACCATTTTTTCTGTGTTAAAAAGGTAAAATATGTATCAGCCAATACCATTTTTTATTGTTGCAACTGCAGATAATTCACTATTCTTTCTTTGGCTTCAAGGAGGCTTTCCCATCATGGCTTTTGTGGCTAAGGTATGATTGAAGGTCCGGTTCTGCATATAGTAGAGTAACGGGTAAATCTTATTTTCCTGATATATTGGCTGAAATTCTCTACTTGCAATCTATTTTTGTTCATAACTTCTATTGAGAATATCAAGTTGATTGCAGGCGATTCTTGCATGCGCAATTGCTGCCAAGGACTATGACAAGCTCGAGTATTACAGGTTCTTTACATTGCTATTTTTAAACAAAAAAGATCCTAATCTTTGCTCAATTAAATTAGCTGCAAGACTAACAAACAATTATATTGCAGATGAGTTTGGTTTTGGGATTGGCTCTTGCATTCATTCTTGGTGCAGGATTTCCTTTTAGAGCTAAACTATTTACAGGTTTATGGCTATCTATTCATCATATCTTCAGCATTGAGAGGTTTTAATTCTATTTCAGTCAGGGAGATGCCAAGACCAACTTTCAATGTGGAGTTTGATGCTGCCAATGCAATTTGGTTATCTATTAATATTTTAGATTATTCCATCTTTAAGGGCTAAGTGTAATTTGTGACATCAGTTAATGAAGAAGATCCATGTAATATTAGGATGGTCATCTTATTTTTTTGGGTATCTTTTTATTGAGACAATGAGATATTGGTCAATAATGTTGAAAAATAACATCCAATTTTATAAGTATCATGTAATGAATATTATGTTTATCTATGTGATTTTTGGCTTTCTTTTTTTTAATTTACAGTGTGTTTGATGGAGTAAATTTAGAAAACAAATCTAAAGTATTCATTTTGCAATGGAAAAATCTAAAAAAAAAAAAAAATTCTATTTTACCTTATTGACGGATTTTCTATCTGTATTCAGAGTTTGAAATGGTTTTCCAAGGCTCCAATTACTGACGAAAAATCTGTCGCTATTTACCGACGGAAAATCCGTCAAAAAATCTGTCTCTAATTACCGACGAAAAACCTGTCGAAAAATATGTCTTTAATTACCGACAAAAAATTCATCGGCAAACCTGTCTCTAATTACCGACGAAAAATCCGTCGAAAAGTTTGACGTTCTAAGGAAATAGAGGGGAGAATTTACCGAGGAAAAATCTGTCGGTAACTGATAAAAATATGTCAGTAAATTACCGACAGAAAAAAATCCGTCGGTAAATAATTTTCGACGAGACTTTTACAAAGGGACGTAATCCGTCGATAATTTTGTTGGTAATAAAAAATTTGTCTATAATAAAATTAAATCTGTCTGTAAATATGTCTGTATTAAACAATTTTCTAGTTGTGATTTATAATAATTTTATATATGTAAATTATAATTATATATTTATTATATTTAAAATTATTCATTTATTTCAATAATAATTAAAAAGTGTAAAAATAAAAAAAAATTTATAGACTATTTTAAATTAATTTTTATTATCTTTCAATTATTTTTTAAATGCCTAATCTAACACTTACTTGGACATCATTGCTTGCCATTCAAATTCCTAGTCACTCGTAGAGGAGTCTTATTATTAATAGTTATAATAAAAGTAAAGTATATTTTTTATTTTTAAGATTTGTAATTTTTTTAAAATATTTTTAATATTTAATTTTATTTAATTTTGTTTTTAATATTTTTTATTTATTTAATTTTGTCATTAATATTTTTTATTTTGTTCCTAATATTTCAGATAGAATTAACATCCATAGGTAATTTTGATGCAAACCGAAAACGTTAAAAACAAAATTAAATACAATTAATAAACATTAGAGATATTTTTAAAAAAAATAACAATTAATGTTAGAAATAAAAAATATACTTTACTCTTATAATAATTATTTTTTTTATTTTTTTTTTTCAATTATTATATTAGATCAATTTGGTTAAATTTGATAAATAAAAAGACTTAGATATATATATATATGTGAAGGATTATTCTTTGTATATATTACACATCATTAATATTGTAATTATACTTTATGCATGGTATTTGAATGTACACGAGATTTCAGTTGAAGTTTTACAAGATATCACTCTCTTAATATATACACAATTGTCATCTCTACGTATATCTGGGTATAAGAGTAAGCCTCAAGTTAAACCACATTTGTTTATATATTTCAGCTTTTTTTTTTTCTTTTTTTTTTTAATAATTCCGATATATATTATTGGAATAGTCTACTCTTGTCACATATGAACGAGGGACATGATTAACTCATAAATAAGGACTCATTAGAAAAGCGCAGTGGGCACCAGCCATAAACAAGACAAATAAAGCATCAAGGAACACACAAAAGCAAAAGCTAATACACCGAACTATACATATCAAACATCTAAAAAAGGGAAATAAACTCAAGCAGCTGCTAAAGATATGAAAAACCGGGATACACTGTTTGATGCATGAATATAATATATGATATATAAAACATATTCCTAAAAGTCTAAAAGGATTAAAGCCTATAAAGGGACCTATATTAGAAGGGGTCGCCTCATTTTGCCACACCTTGTATGTGCCTGTCATAGCAACAAAGATTCAAAGAACAAACAGAGTCTAAGTCTAGACACACCCATCACCTATCATTAGTTTATGGACCATGGCTACGCTAACTTGAGCCTTGTCCATTTCTTGGGTTGCACTTAAAGCTGCACGGTTTGCATGCCATTTTATATCTGGCTAGTCACAATTATATGTTTCAAAAGGCATATATTTTTTAATATGTTAATTTTTTCCTTAAATATACATACACTAGTAATATTATTTGAAAATTAAAAGGTATGTATTAATTTAATATTTAATATATTCAAAACATGAAAATAAGAGTTTAAAATATCAATTCGAAATGCTCATACCAAAAGTTAGAGGAAGGTATAAAATAAATGGTAATAACAAGTACAATATATTATTACATCAATCATGTTAGGTGTACATTAAAATTAGTCATTAGGATAGAATAATACACAATAAAATATAAAAATATACATTAAAAATAAATTAAACTATCAAATATACATGATAACTGATTTTAGTATACAAATAATATTTATGATATTATAAATGTTTAAATCACCAAATTGTTAGACACGTGTATAATAAACATTAGAAAATACTAGGGCAATATTCTTAGTCGAAAATAAAATTGAGCGTTAATTAGTGTTGATTCGAATATAAAATAAATTATCAAAAGATATTAATCACATAATATTTTGTAAACAATTTAGTAGTCCTACTAGAGAATAATTTTTTTTTTCTTAAAATTATGAAAACAATATCTGTATGTCACAATTATGGTTTTAAAAATCGGATCGAACTTATTACTTTAGATGGAATCATTGAAAATCAATCACTAAAAATAAAAATCAGTTGGTAACGAATCGATTAAAAAATTAGAAAATCAGTCAAAAACTCGTTACAGTTTTTTAATAATTAATTAGTTTAAAATGATAAACACAAAAAAACACTTTTATCTAAAAAAATATATATTATATACATAATTATATTATTTAATTACCTCTAGCTCAACTCTGATTAAACTTTGGTTGAATTTTTTAATTTTTGAATATCTAACTCTACTAGTTTAATATTGATATGATTTTTAAAACCTTTGTCACAATACATATATAAAAGATAAAGATAAAGATGAATATAATTTATTAGAGAATTAGTTTTTTTATCAAATAATTAGTCACTAAAATAATAAATAAACAAAAATAAAAAAGCAATATTAACTAATTATTAACTAAAAAAATTAAGTCTCAACCTTTTTCTAAATAAATATTTCCACTCTCACTTGACCCCACAATCACTTTCACCAACTCCGATCCATACGCTCTTGCAAACATGCGCACTACATCAATAACGATTCCTTGCCCTTTACTACACACACATTCAGTTTCAGACTCCTCAAATGAGAGTAGTCACTGACACAAACACACCCAAGTGAGAAAGACATTATATTGTTGCACAATGCAAGGGGCATCATGGCGTATTACCTTAGCTTGGTAGTAGTGTACTGTGCATGCAATCAGCACCATCCCATCATCAGAAACAATAACAACCTTGGAATTCTTCGCTTTTCTTGCAAACTATATTATTAGTAAAGCTACTTTCTCCCATAACGGGTTCCCTTTAATAACATTCGTGTCTCCAGTGCCTTACATATTCCCTTGTCACGCACTTTATGATCAGTGCCAACCTTCACGTCTTTTTATGTTGGAAAAACAACATGGGCGTGACCAAGACAATGAACATATAATCATTGAGGAATTTTTACCATATATATTATTTAGGGTAAAATACATATTTAAACTAAATAGAGCCAAAAATTATACAATTCACCTAAAAAAAATATTACATGGATCTCTCAATAGGACGTTTTTATATAAATCGAATGAGCCTAATTCGAATTATCCATTCCAATACTAATTCGAATCAGGTCAATTCGAATTACTAGAGAAATATCCAAATCGAATCTAACCAATTTAATTTATGCACGCATGAAATGTCCTATTAAATCGAATCACATTGATTCGACTTATACATGCAACTAACGTGCCTAGTAATTTGAAACAACATGTTTCAATTTACACCTTGTAGTGTCCTTATATAATTTGAATTTGACTGATTTGAATTACCAAGAACATATATAGATCAAACAAAGTAAATTCGATTTACTATGATGCCAACGTATATAGATGTGAACGTGAATTCCTGCCATGAGAGTGAAACACAATGGCTAGTGGGGATAGTTTTTTAGTGTTTGTGCACTATAAAGGGTCGATTAAGAAAAAAACACGCTTTGGAATTAAGTTTACTGATAAGGATCTCCTCAGTATTTTTCTGAAACCTACAACGAGCTTTGCTGAGTTCCTGAATTCTATAATCCAAAAACTAGGGGTTGCAAGACATGATACGGGTTGAGAAGTTATTCTATCGAATTCCGATTTCAGTTTTGCGACATGATATGAAATATGATTCTTTTGTCATAGAGAGTGACGAGAATTTGGAGGTTCTGTTCTATTGTCATTGGAAGTTTCTCGAGGTCAGGACCCCTAAGCTGTTGGCCAAGCTTGTAGATGTGGTCTCCAACTCAGAAAGTTCGAACCGAAATCTCCAAGCTCCAACAACGGCAGCCTATTCTAGTTCGAGGCCTGTTGGTGCCTCTTCATCTGTGTCTATGATTGCATCTGAGGCAATGGTGGTAGCCTCCCCGTCCTTCA
Organism: Arachis ipaensis; assembly: GCF_059453495.1. Lineage (NCBI taxonomy): Eukaryota > Viridiplantae > Streptophyta > Magnoliopsida > Fabales > Fabaceae > Arachis > Arachis ipaensis. The sequence continues at coordinate 130,574,135 of NC_142440.1, forward strand.
TAGTTGATCTAAATCGCAGTGGTGACGGAAAAGTTGATATTACTGATACGGCGCCGGTTTCATTACAGGATGGACCTCCTGGTCCTTCGCACCTGAGGCCTGATGTCGAATTATATAAGGACAATACGAGGTGTAAATCAAAACAAGTTGTTTCGAATTACTAGGCACGTCAGTTGCATGCATAATTTGAATCAATGTGATTCGATTTAATAGGACAATTCATGCATGCATAAATCGAATTGGTTAGATTCGATTTGCATATTTCTCTAGTAATTCGAATTGACCTTATTCGAATTAGTGTTGGAATGGATAATTCGAATGGGGCTCATTCGATTTATATAAAAACATCCTATTGAGAGATCCATATAACGTTTTTTCTTTTGGGTGAATTGTGTAATTTTGGGCTCCATTTAGTTTCAATATGCATTTTACCCTATTATTTACAACATCATCACATATACTAGTGGCTGGTATGTGCTTAATTAATTGCTACTATTCCAGATTTTCTAACTATTAATTATATGATTTTTAAATTTTATATATATATATATATATATATATATATATATATATATATAGAGAGAGAGAGAGAGAGAGAATAAGTTATCATTTTTACCCAAAGTTATATACGTTGACAAATCTATCTACGAAAAAAAATAAAATTGAAATGGTATATATAAAAGATAGATTCCGTGTAACAAAATTCTCTAAGTACTAAAAACAACTCAAAATTCTCAAATTACATTTTTTCAACCCTAATTAACCTCACTCCTTATTTCTCTAATCCCCAATTCAAGTACAAACAATACAAATTCATTTTTCCTAATGTCACAGATAAAATAAAGTTAAAGACTAATAAAAACTAATCTAACTACAATACATTCCTCATGAAAGACTTCAACAAATCAAGAAAGACTTCAACAACCCAATCGCCTTCTCCTCATGGAAGATCATCACTGACTATTGCCACCATTGAAAACACTACAACATTTTCAGTAGATAGCGGCGGTTCTGGACCCATATTACCGCCGCTAAACATTTTGTGGTGGCTAAGTATAACCGCTCCAAAATAAGCCGCAGGTAAACAATTAGCAACGGTTTCTATTAACCGCCGCAAAATCAGCATTCAATTTTGCAGCGATTATATCTACTGCCATAATTGGAAACATAAATGCCTTTCATTTTAGCGTCGGTTTGTAATTGCTGCAATATAAACATAATTAAAAAAGATATTTTTTCTGTTTTTTATTATTTAATGTCAATATCAATATGCTTGTTTCCTTTATTTCGTTTCTTTTTTATTAGTTTAATTTAATAGAAATTAATTAAAATTAAGAACTTTTAATTAAATTAAAAAATAAAATGTTATAAGAAAAAGAAATATATATATAACAAAATTGTCACAAGCGCATCATTCTTTATAAACTAAAATTAGGTCATGTCAGAAAAATAAACATTAAACACTAAAACAAATTAAATTCTATAGTATCTATTTCAGTTTACTTAAACTCATTATTTTTGTTGCATGTCATGATTGTCAAAAGAAGATGGTCTTGTGCGCAATGAAGTCGGTGCACTCTCCAAAGAATCCAGCTCTGCAACAACGTCCGGTGGCAAATTGTCTCATTGCTGTTGAATTAGATATCTCAAAAGATTCTCCATTATTTATCTCTTCGCCTTCTCTTCTGCTGCCTCAACCTTTAATTCTGCAATCGTTCTATGATACTCTTCAATTTGCACACCAAAGTCCAACAATTGTGCAGTAGCATTACCAAAAAGTTGGGTGGGATATGGTCCAACACCTAAACCACGAACTCGTCCTGGGTGCTCCTTAACAAAAACCTATGCAAGCAAATTATTTTGTGAAAGCTACTTCGAGGATTCATCTTGGCTCTCAATATTCGTAATTACTTCCTACAAATATACTAGAATTGGGGTTATAATAGTTTTAAGTTTAGCATGATGAATACAAAAAGAGAAGTAAAAAATTTTAAAACATTACTTACACTAACAACACGCGCATCATCATGGATATCCGAGCCATTCTTTTTTTGTGAACCGTGGTCCATAACTCTCCTCTACTAATGCGCTTTTCTCGTAGTTGCTCCTATAACATTGATGTCGACACAGTCATGTAAATAACAACACTATATTTAGGAAATGATGCAAAATCTGAAACACAATCTATTTATTACCTCTTCGTCTTCTCGTCTTGCCAATGTTTTGGAACTCCTAGTATGTGTGTAAACTTGCTTCGAACGATTTAAAGCATTTTGTTTACACTTTTTCTATCAACAACGAAATAATTACAAATGAGACTGGGATGAATTAATAAAATATAAAGAGTCTTTTACGTACCCATATATGGTTTAGGGGAAAGAAATACAAAATACTATTTGTTACCTTTGTTTCTTCCTTCAAGCGATATTCAAAGAATAATTTCCAGTGATTTGCATCTATTCTTGATAGGTGACGCTTAACATTTTTCTCAAGAGTCTTTATTCATTGTAAAACTTATGATACAAGTTGTGTCTTGTATCCTTTCAGTTCTTTCCTATCCTTTGCAAAATTTTTCACTTTATTTTTTCTTCGGCGTCGTCCTCATATTGAAAGACCTGCTACAATTATTTCCATTGTCAGTAACCAAAATCAATGAATAGAGATAAGACTATGGTAATGTGAAGAATATCAATAATTAAAAATAAAATCTACTTTAAAATTAAAAAATATAACAATATATGAATCTAGAAAGCATTATTACATATAAGATAGAAATTCTAACTTAAACATGTGAAACACAAAATATGAAAATTTAACTAGCAATACAAAATATCCATTGCAAAGTTTTTACCCAAAAAAAATTGATAACTGAATTGCCTTAATATATCAAAACTAAAAGGATTACCTTAACCATGTTGTATGCATATTCCTTGGTTGTCTTGTTCACTGTCTTCCAACTCTTTTCACAAATGGAAAACTGAAAATAATCAGCACCCAAACTCCCAAAAAAATCACTTAATAATCCAGCCACCTGATCAACCGGTTGCAACTCTTTGTTAAACAGAAGTATGATCTTTCTATTTGGAGGAAGTGCTATAGCCCCCTTGATGCTCCGACTCGTCCCTTTTGTCACGTCGTCCTCTAAGAAATAAAAAAAATATTGCAAGATAATCGTTACACAAAAGGGAAATAGAATTAAAGGATTTTAAAAATCAATAATAACAATAATAGGGGAAAAAAGTTTACCAATGATAGTAACATTCCAATTATCTGTATCTTTGCGTTAGTTGTCGTGGTTCTGACCTTCGGCTTCTTGAAAATCAACCAAGTTGTCAATGTGGTCATTAAACGACTCAACTTCATTCGCCTCCTGTAATACCCTACCACGCAAAGCCTTACGCTATAGTCATAAATTAGAGGTGGTGAGGTATTACGACACCTAAACAGAAAAGTTCATACATAGTATTTGAAGAAATATAATTTAACTAGGAGCTTGTGAAGGAAGGATAAAATAAAAGCAATAAATCGTCATCACACACGTAGCGATATATATAGGATTCAAAAGGAGATACATAGCAAATACTAGTCTCGACCTGCGAAGAAAAGGCCGGCTAGAAAGTATTACAATCCAAAAGTATAACCAAATACAACCCTGTTTCTCCAAAAGGAAACCTCTAAGAGGGATATACAAATGCATATAAAAAAGTGGAGAAATAAACATTACTAAGCACAAAATACAAAATAGGAAAGGAGTCTTCGCTATCCAAGAGAATCCAGTACGCTTAGCAAGGTGCATCACGCCTTGTATTTGAAAAACAACAAAATCCGCAATGGGTGAGAACCCGAAGGTTCCCAATAAGGTAACAGTTCCAAAAAGAGACGATGTAAAAGTTGCACGAACCCGCTAGGCATTCCTAAACTCCAATCAAACGAGATTCAGTGGTCTATATTCTTAGTTCTCCTCCACACATCTCAGCATTTTACTCTTTTCAACATCACAGCCAATCAGTATATGGTTCATCAATTTATTCAGCAGTAGCAAACACAAGTAATAGGGTGCAAACACAATCAAGAGCAATTACAACATATATAGAAATTAGCAATTAAACAGAGATATTCACTTAGAAAAACCAAACACAAGATGCACACTCAAGCAATTGCATAAAGATGCATATGATGCATGCTTGTCCTACTAGCCATGAGCTCACGCGTCGGTTATGTTGCCAAACCTGACTCGAGTAAGCAGGATTAACCAAATGTCCTTACTCGTAGGTTCCATAAAAGCAAGCAGGATTCACCAAATTGTCCTTGCCCAGAACGTTCTCGGATCAATATGCAAGCGAGATTTACCACCATCCTTGCCAATTACATTAGTCCACGAGTAAGCGTGATTAACCAACCGTCTTTATCGGGCACCTCGAACAAGCGGGATTAACCACCGTCCTTGTTCGGAATGAATATCAATCAATGCAGAAGCAAAATTTACCACTGTCGTTGCCATTTCAGTATTTCAAATCTCAATCAGTTATCATTAATGTCTTTAATAAATTTTTTATTCAATAGGTTCATTAACCACAAGCTTTCATCAATTATCATTAACTTCGATCCTTCAATCCACAATCTCATTCAATTTGTCAATTTAATCCATTCAATATGCTCACACTCATTCAGAGCCTAAAAACTAGTTATTATACCTTATTCAAGGGTTACAAGGGTTTACAAGCTTGTTAGAAAAGCTAACCAGTAAAAAATAGAGACTTTTTATGAAAATAGGACCTGTGCATACGCATTACCCCTCATACGTACGTACAACTTGAAAATCTCCCTTGGCGTGCGTACGCACACCGTCGTACTTACACACAAGTCTTTACAGTCCACAGGCCAAAATTCTTGTTTTTCTGCAACATCTCAGATTTCAGTTTAAAATATCAATTTTCAATTGTTCATAACTTCATCTACAACATTTTGTTTTCCTTAATTCTTAAACCAATTTAAATCTCTCATCATTATCTTTAATTTAAGATAAGTTTCATCAAATTCCGAACTCCGAATGCCAAGTTATGGCCCGTCGAAGTTAGTCAAAAATCTATTTTTACCAAAAATCTGCATGATGTTATTTTTACAAAAACTCCAATTTACCTCATTCTAACCCATCACAAACCACTTCTAAATACCATCAATACTCATTTATCAATATTCAATCACTTGCTAACCAATCAAGCCTAATCAACCCAATTTCAACTCATATAGCATAAATCATCAAAATATACATTCATAACAATAACCACAACTCATCAATTATCTATCCAAACTTATTATTTCAACCACAATTCAGAACATGGCACTTACACCACTTACCGTAACTTACCAAATAGGGGATACTTCACCCTATCACAGTCTCCGACCCAATTTTCATATCAAAATCTCAATAGGCAATCAATTACAACATCTATTCAATCACAATTATATTCAAACTCAATTATACTCATTTTGAAAATTCACAATATTTCTCAACAATTAATCAATCATCAACCAACCAATTCTATTCAAACCTATCCTAAAGCATTTAACCTAGGTTTTCACATACTTTACATAATGTCTACCCAGAACCAAAACCCGTACCTTATTGACGGCAATTTTTCTAACACTTAAATTTTCTTTCCAACCAGACTCAAGCCTCAACCGACTCCTCCAAGCCTCCACCAATCGTTTCGCAACCACACCATGTACTCCAACTGCACCAATTTAACCAAACAAGCCAAGCTAATCCATATAATCTAATCACATACAAATTTCATAATGTTCACACTAGGTTCTTAACCCAAATTTCGGAAAAACAAAGGAAACAATTTTTCTTACCTTATTTCATGTAACCTCAGGTCAAAACCTCTCTAGACCTCAAAATTGAGCTTCTCCTAAACATCAAAATCACAAAAATCTCAACATTACATACCCAAAACTCGAATTCAGAAGAGAAATGAAAAATGGGGCAATAATTTTGAAATTTCTTACCACAATAGTTAGATAGAATCGAAGAACATGACAAGGTGGTCGCGTGGCCACAAACGAATCTTTGATCGGAGCTACAGATTGAAAGTTATATGGACTTGAAAATTTGAGTGAATAGTGGCTTAGGGTTTTTGTTCTTCCTCTCTTCTCTCTGTGTGCCTCTCTTTCAAATGAGGGGTATGTGTGTTGAATTATTGCTAAGTGAGAGGGGTTTTGTGCCTTGGGTTTGGGCTTTAGGCCAACATGGGCCCATTTTGTGATTTTTGGTCTTTTGGTCCTATCTCGGGCCAAAATTTTTAAAATAAGTGTTCTGGTTTCTATCCTAAACCTTTCTCTCATCATTTTTATAGTTTTAGTTTATTTATTATGTAACTGGATTTTACACCTCTAGGTCGTAATCTTTATTCCCTGAAGGTATATTGGCCACTTCATCGCGATACCGAGTCTCTGTACATTCTATGGGAGTTTGAAGGTCATCACTTCGACTTGACGGCGCCAGCAATCTATCATTGCACGGTGCACGAAATGGTTCATTAATACGGGATGCTGGAGCACTATTAGTTGAGGACAAAAATGCATGAGCTCTATCACGTGGTTGCTCACGTGACATCTGAGCTCCTCTAGACATTGTTCCAACCTTATTAAGGCAAGATGAAATCGTTTAGTATGATATTGAACAAAAAGAATTAATTTAGAATTGTAATTGAATTAATAGTTTAGAATTAATTCAGAAATCCTTAACGTCGTCCATACTCCATCCAAATTATCTGTAGTCACCCCTTGCCACTCTCCCTTCTCACCGCACCGTCACCCCTCACCGTGCCATCACCCTCACTGCGTTGTTCTCTCTGTTCGTGGCATTTTTTTTCCTTTTTGAGGGTGCGTTTGTTCTCCTTTCCGTAATTCTGTTGTCATGTCCATTCTTTTCTCCGCTATCGCGTCTCCCATCTCGTCCACTGCTCTATGCTTTGGCTTGTTGTCGCGTCCCCCCACTGCGTCATTTCTAAAGAAGTCGTTGTCCTGCCATTTAAACTTTTTGTATAAAGGCTTGCTATTTTGCGTAGGATAGATACTTGTAGCTCTATTCTTATGGAAATTAATGATCAGTCAAAACTATTAAAAAGATGGGGAATGAGGCCCCCGCAGGGAATGAGTACCTGTAAGAAATAGAGATGGAGGACAATATTCTCCCATGATGGAGAATGGGAGCGGGGATGGGGAGCAACAAGACATCTCCCGCTCCTGTCCTACCCCGTTGTCATCCCTACTTCAACCAAGCTAAATTTGTAATAACTCTCAATGATTTATATACACTATTTTAATAATCATAAATAGTTGAAGTCTTAAACGATTTATTGATGTATCCTACTCCAAGATAAATCGTGATGACTTCTTATAATTAACTATAAAAACATCAACGTTGCTATCTGCAACGATTGAAAAATAAAATTAAGACAAAATCGTAATCATTTTTGCTTTAAGGTATTTGTTTAATTGATGCATGAGCATCTTGTACCTATTTTTTCTTGGTTTTTTAGTCGTTTTTAATTAGAATTTATTAAATTTATATTATCTGTAGTCACCCCTCGCCACTCTCCCTTCTCACCGCATTGTCACCCCTCATCGTGCCATCACCCTCATTGCGTTGTTCTCTCTGTTCGCAGCATTTTTTTCCTTTTTGAGGGTGTGTTTGTTCTCCTTTTCGCAACTTTGTCGTCGTATCCATTCTTTTCTCCGCTGTCGCGTCTCCCACCTCATCCACTGCTCTGTGTTCTGACTTGTTGGCGTGTCCTCCCACTGCGTCATTTCGAAAGAAGTCGTTGTCTTTCCATTTATACTTTTTTGTATAAAGGCTTGCTATCTTTGTATATATAGGATGGATACTTATAGCTCTATTCTTATGAAAATTAATGATCTGTCAAAACTATTAAAGAGATGGGGAATAGGGTCCCACAGGGAATGAGTCCCTGTAAGAAATAGAGATGAAGGACAATATTCTCCCATGATGGCGAACGGGAGCCGGGATAGGGAGCAAGAAGACATCTCTCGCCCCTGCCCTGCCCCGTTGTCATCCATACTTCAACCAAGCTAAATTTGTAATAACTCCTAACGATTTATATACACTATTTTAATAATCGTAAATAGTTGAAGTCTTAAATGATTTACTGATGTATCCTGCTTGAAGATAAATCGTGATCATTTTTATAATTAACTATAAAAACATCAACGTTGCTATCTGCAATGATTGAAAAATAAAATTGAGACAAAATCGTAATCATTTTTGCTTTAAGATATTTGTTTAATTGATGCGTGAGAATCTTGTAACTATTTTCTCTTGGTTTTTTAGTCATTTTTAGTTAGAATTTATTAAGTTTTATATTATTTTAATACAAAAATTCTTTTTGGATGCTACTTTGAGTGTTTTAGTATTTTTATTTATTTCAGGTGAGATTCGGAGCAATTTAGCAGAGATTTGTGCTAAAAGGAGAAGATTTGAGGCTACCTCTCTGGGCGTTTAGCGCCAGCAAGCCTTGCAAAATAGGAAGCTTTCTGCCTCTTTGGGCGCTAAATGCCCAACTAGCGTTTAGCACCAGGCAATCCGAATTGAAGCTTCATCAATGAAGTATCTTTGAGTGGATTTTTAGCTTTTATTAGTTATCTTTTATTTTATCTTTGTAATTTTTATTTACAAACAATATCTTTTAGTTTTAGGATTTATTATTTTATTTTATTTTCAAATCAAAATAAGGTTAGATATAAAAGGAAAAAGATTCACCCTTTGGGGGGGGTCTTCTCTCTTCCGCACTTTCACACTTTTCAGAACCCTTATTTTCTTTGTAAGTCACGAGCCACTAAACCTCCTTGGTTAAGGTTAGGAGCTCTGTTTATTTCTATGGATTAAGACTATTGCTTTTCTATTTTAATTAATGTATCGATTTAGTTTCAAGGATTACTTTCGTTCTTCATTTTATGAATCTCGGTAGAACGAAAGTATGACCCTTATTCTATATGCGTTCTTGTGATCCTTAGAAGAGGTCTCTCACCTGAACAACAGCTTGAAAGTAAATTCCTCCTAAACTGCTAATTACTTGAACTAATCGGGATATGTGACATATAATCCTCTTAGCTTTGGGTAATTAGGGTTTTTGTGGCGATAAACTAGATTTAAACTTAACCCTCTAATCGGAATCAAGTGACCAAGGCATTGGCGGTTGATGAAGGTTAGAGGAGACTAAATCACTAAGACATTAGGGTTTAGTCACTCACAGTTTGCCATGAAATGAATCCTGCATGATTAAAATAGTTGGTAAGAAAACTTAATCCAAAAAGTAAACATCTGTGATACCTTAACTGTTTTCTCTTATTGATTTCTTACCAATTCTCTTATTTGCTTTCTTTACTCTTGAATTACTATTTAATGCTTTTTGAACCCACAAAACCAACTTTTTTGCATGCCTAACTAAATCAATCAGTCAACCATTGTTGATCAACCCATCAATCTTCGTAGGATCAACTCTCACTCACCTGAGGTATTACTTGGACAGCCTGATGCACTTGCCGGTTCAATTGTGGATATTCTCAAAAATCGCACCATTAATATTATTGTGACTTTGATCTATTTTCATATGATTTATCCTAAAATTTAAAAATATATAAATTAGAGATCAATTTAAAGTTTGGAATGAAATTTTATAGAAATATGAGATTGTCTAATCAATCAAATTTGAAAAAGTCTGTCTAATTTAGTGCAATTTGTTTGGTTATATAGCACTTTTGGTGTATTTTATTTCCATTTTTTTTTACTATTTCTGTATTGTTTCATCCTTGTTTTATTAAAGGGATAAGTATTGTTTTGATTCCTAAGCTTTGGGGTCAAAACCGAAATCATCTTTAAGTTTTTTTATTCAAAATTATCCTCAACATTCTATTTAATATTAAAATCGTCCTTTTAAAAACAATAATATTTTAAAAGATAAAAATATCCTCACTACACCAGCTTTCACCCTGCAATCATCACCACTACCTTCCTTTTCAAAGTCACCACCACCACAACCTTAGAAAATTTTTTTTAATTCAATAACATTAAATTCTTCAAATCTAGCAACAAAAATAATAGGTTCAGATTTTTTTTAAAAAAATAAAAAGAATGAAAAGCATCATCAATCCAACGGTGATGGCAACGGCTTCCAACAGCTTTGAGGGTGAACTCCAACGCTGCAAGAAGGACACAACGAAGGCATATTCATGGCAAAGCATGAAGAAAGTGGTTGCAGCAGCAACAACATAGGAGGGGAGCAGGGACCACAGCATGGTGACAACCTCCTTCAGCCGCGACGAAAACCACTGCAAGAGCATCTCTGTTGTTGCCATCTCCTTGCAATCTTCAGCCTCCTTTCGCATTCTATTTCATCTCTCTTTCTCTCTCTCCTCCTCTCTCTCGACTTGAGTTTATTCTTGTCGTTCAATCAAAATTCATGTAAGATCTTCCTTGATTTCAAAATCCTTCCCTTTAAACCAAACATCCTCCTCTACCCCATCTCCAAAATTATTTTTTTCACCATTATCTTCTTCCTCCTCATTACTCATTCACATCTCCTCGATCTTGTAAGTAAGCATGAAAAGAAGATCTGAAAATTATCGCAATCATAATGGTTGACCTCCCTTTTCACACTCCCTTTTCACACTGCTATTGCTGCTCATGGATATTGCTGTCAGGATAGAGGTTGCCATCGAGGTAGAGGTCACCAACGTAAAGAGATGCGATAGAGATGAAGAAAGTGTGTGTAAGTGAGAAGAATAAAAAGAAAAAAAGAAAGTGCATGTGTCTGAGTGAGAAAAAATGACCGTGAAAATGAAAAAGATAGGATTTGGAATTTAAGAGGTAAGAGAGTAGGTGTTAGTGAAATAAGAATAAAATGGTTAAAAAAATGATTTTAATATCAAATAAAATGTTAAAAACTATTTTAAATTGAAAATAAAATTAGAGACGAATTTAATTTTGACCATAACTCTTAAAGACTAAACAACACTTATTCTTTTTATTAATTATATACTTTAGTTTATCTACGTGTTCTGCATTAAAAGCGTGTGTTGAGACTTTGGTCGTGAATAAAAATATTGAAAAGAAAATAAAGGAAAGCCTATTTGCTTAAGTGACCTATTTGCTTAAGTGACAGTGGAAGTGTAGTAAATATAAAAGAAAAAATAATGCTCATAGTAAGAATTTTGCTGACACCATCGAAGTTAAAGAAGAGTTTTCAGTTTAACCCATCGGGGTTAACCACATCTTTCTCAACAAGTTAAAGGCCAAAATCAATTAAGATGTAATGAACTCCATATTATATAACACAACCCAACTAGAACACTAGAAGTTCATCAATAGAAGAAAAAAAACATGTCATGAGCCATGACCATCGAAACGAAACCTCTTGAACACACCACAACAGATACTGCGCAGCTGAGAAACTGAATTATTAGCATTACGATTTTTAAAATTCCAAAAAATTACATATTAACCGCATAGGAAATCTCAATAATTTGCATGGCAATACAATCACATTAGCTCCCAGAATAATAATATAGTACTAACTCTAAACAAAAAGAAAGAAACCAAAGTAGAGATTCTCTTGTCTCTTCTTCTTCCATGCATCTTTTTTGTTCCTCAAGAAGTGGTCCACGTCACATCGTTCTGGAATATCCAGTGGCACACCTCAATCTTTCCAGGGGTAGACCCCAGAGACAAGAAGGCCCCATGATCCGGCCCCCACGCTGACGTGTCAAGGTGACAGATGGCAACACCATGATTGATCTTTTCTTTCGTTGCCACGTCAAGTATATCTGCTTCATAAACCCTCACTTTTGGAACAGAGTGGCAATAATACAGCAGGTAAGGGTACAGGCTCTGATGGCATGACACAGATTTTGTCACATCTCCACCGTTGATTGGGTAGACCGTCCCAATCATCACGCTCGTGCCGGAACCATTCACACCCTCCGTGGTCCGCAAGATCACGCTGTTACCCAGCATTGACGTGGCAAACTCTATCATCCCCTCTGCGGACGCGACGCACCGTTTCGTTTCCCCTCGGCTCGGAGCTCTCTCGCACTCCTCCATTGCACGCGTGATTACACGATCCGTTGCAGAGCCCTCCCGCGCGTGGAACATTTCCCTCACATCAACAACCTTGGAGGAAGAAAACGGTAACTTTGACGAAACGGACAAGGGCAAAAACGACCTTTCAGGCATTTTATCCTTAATATCAGGCATAGGTATAACGTTTCCTTCTCTGATCATCGATTCTCTGAAAAATTTACCGGGCTCGACCCACCTATTTACAATTTTGCCACTGGTGGCGCTGAAATTGCGATACTCCGAAAACGACGCGCCCTGCTTGTTGTAACCCTTGAACGCGCGTCCCAACCCGTAAGACCTGAACCCGAATTGGGTCCGACCCGAAGATCCTTTCCCGTAACTAATAAACGTGTCATTTCCAACGTTGAAGGATTGGCCATAGTTCGCGAACGTCGCACCGCCGGAGTTTGATTTTCCGGCGTAGCTCTGGAACGTATTTTCGCCGACATTCGCCCGGTTCCGGTAACTGGTGAACATGTCGGTGCCGGAGATGGAACCGGTGGCGTAGTTCTTGAAGCTATTCTTAGGGTTATTGCCGGAGAAGCTATAAGACCTGAACGAGTCATTTGTGCCGCCGGATCCTAACTCGCTGTAACTCGTGAACTCTGATTGAAGAATGTTGGAGCTCACAGCGTAGTTATCGAACTCGCTGGTTCCGCTGCGAACTCTTTTACCGTAGCTCGTGAAAGTTTCGGTTCCTGAATTCGTTTCGTTACCATAGCTCGAGAACGAAAGCTTGTGGCTCTTGCCGCTGGAATCGTAGGTGGTGAACCTGAGGTCGGGAACGTTGACGAGCTTGTCGTAGTTGCGGAACTCGCCGGAGCTCGCAGTGGCGCCGGAGCCGTAGGAGGCGAAATCGGTGTTGGCGACATTGCCGTTCTCGGAGTAGGAGGTGAACGCGCCACCGTGTCGCGTGGATCCGGCGCTGTAGCGGCGGAACGAGTCGGTGTTGGCGTTGATGTTGTTGGAGTAGTTCTTGAACGAGTCGAGACCACCGTTTTGGGAGGAGCCGTAGTTGCTGAAACGCTTGTTTGAGTAAATGGCGAAGTTGGCGCCGTTTTGGGCCGAGACGTCGTCGTTTTGTTGTTGCGTTTCGAAGGAGCATAAAAGTTTTGGTGCAGAGCAGAGAGAAGTGAAAGGTTGTTTATTGAGTGTGGCCAAGTGTTTTGGTGTGAGAGGTGAAGCCTTTGAGAGAAGGAAGTTTGGAATTGGAAGGTTGGTTGTGACGTGGGTGTTCCAATAGCGTATGAGAGAAGCTTTGGGAGTGAATGGATTAATCTTTGCTTCAACGTTGGAATAATATTGGTAATGTTGTTTGCTTGCTTGAGAAGTATTACTAGCCTGCATTAATTTTAAAGACCTCGTGTTAAAGGAGGCATATGCACATATGCAATACAATGTATTATGTATAGTAAAAAAAAAAAAAAGGAATAGTTGAGGTTCTTACATGGAAAGAAGAGAGTGACAAGAGCAGGAAGATGAACTGACTGATACTCATTTTGAGTTGGTTGTGTTGTGTTGTGTTGTGTGTTAATGTCCCCGACGGAGAGCGTAAGATATAGAATAGAAGAGAGAAAAAGTGGAGAAGGGAGGGCACTCAAACACCTGAGTGGGCATGCTTTGCTTTACTCTGGAGTCTGGACAAATATCATCAATGACTAGGAACGTTCTTTTTACCTTTTTAAAAAAACTTCATGGTGGTACCTTATGTGAATATATGTGTATATTTGCTAAAAGTATCTTGGTTTTCATTATTAGTGTGAGCATGACAAGTGAGGAGAAGTGGACGGCAAGTCTTTTGAAGTGTTATTAGATTCAAAAATCACACGTGTATACTAAAATTAGGTATAATATATTAGATATATGTATTATTTAATTTATTTTTAATATGTATTTAATATTTTAATATTTTTTATATTAATAATTAATTTTTAAAAGAATTGTGTAATATCATTATTTATTGAAATATGGTGATTAAAATTCGCCATTGACATTATATTTTTAGAAATATTAAAAGATAAAAAAATAATTCGTCATTGATAAACTCATTTTTTAAAAATTTAAAAATAATAAAAGATAATTTATCATTGACAAATTCACTTTTTTAAATTTTAAATTATCAACAAATCTATTTTTTGGACTTTTACCTTCCAATAAATAATATGAAAATTTTTTTTTGCCTTGGCATGATTGTATTAGATTACATTTATCCGAACTAATTTTGCCTGTTCTCCTCTTTTCCAAATAAGAAAGATGACAAAATCTATTCCTTAGATAAGTAGCCTAAACAAATTCGCTTTACAAAGCAAAAAATGACACTACTTTTTATATGAAATAGAGATGTGTATTTTATTAGATTATGGAGGGGTAAACTATCAACTGATATTTGAAAGTTTATGATGTTAATAAGTAATAAAAATAATTTTAAAAGATACAAATTATAAATAAAGTTGTAAAACATTTAAAAATTAAATTTTAATATAATTTTTCACAAGTATAACAAAAATGAAATATTTCTATATTTAAAAGTTGATTTTTTTTAAGATTTTTTTACGTGAATAGTCAAAATTAAATTCTTTCGTATGCGTCTTCTAAATAGTTTAAACAAGTATAAAGTTTGTAAAATATTTTATATTTGAATATACTTATAAAAGTGCATTTAATTATTTAGTAGAATATAAAGACAATTGAATTATATTTAAATTTGACAAATATGTAAGTACTTTTTTTAATAAACACTACCAAAAAGAAGGGGTTTAGCCACGGAAAAATTTATGGCTAAATTTAAAAAAAAACTGTGGTAATTATGCTTTTGCAACAAATAAATATCCGTGACTAAAGAGGGCGACGCGTTTTTAGTTAGCCACGCTTTTTACTCCAATAACCATGGTTTTAACACCTGTGGAGACATTTCGTTAGCCACAACTTTAGCACGTTTAGACACACTCTTTTTCGTGGCAAAATAAAACATACTTTACCTGTGACAAAATTGACTAGGCCGGACTTTTTTGCCACACTTTTTTCCATAGCTAACGATAGAAGTTAAATTAAAAAAAAATATCATAATAAAAATGCTCTTTAATATAAAATTACATCATATAATATTAAAAAATTAATCACATTCCTATACGTATTATCCATAGTATAAAAATATAAAATTAACAAATACTTAATATTGAAAAGCAAATATTCTAGTTTAATGGATTTAATGTTAAAAAAATATTTAAATAAAACTATTACAAAATAAATATCAAACTTTACTAAAATGATATAAATCTTAAAAGTACCAAAATAATGAATTTATCAAGCTCTCAATTTCTTGTTACACAAACAATCCAAATGCAAAAATATTTTCAGGTAAAAAGTAAAAAATACACATAACTTCGGCCACTAAATTATATACCACTGAATTATACACCCTGTGGATACTCGAATTGCTTTGTGTACTCCAATAAAATCTGTTAAGCAACATAGAGATCAAGAATTAAGCTAAAAAATTAATAGGCTATGAGTTGACTCCTTCAAAGATGATAAAAAAATTAAGGTACAATGCTTACTTCTCGAATGTAATTTGCAGCTGCTTTGCAGCCTTCAATTGTCAGTTGTATAACATCTTTCAAAATGCCCATTGGTGATTTAGAATCTATCTACAACCAGTAGCAAGGGAAAGAATACATGTTGGAATAAAAAAAAAAAAAGTCAAAAATTAACTTTCATTGTTGACTAAAAAAAATATAAAAAACAAAATGATGTCATGAAAATCTTCTTCGCAATTCACGTCCGGTGTGATCGTACCTAGAACCTAAACAGGAACTCTTGAGCGAATTGCTCTAAAGGTTAGCTGAATTGATCGCGGGAGTTAAGAAATTACAACCTGGAGAAACGGAAGAAAATGTTATTAGCGAAAGGGGTTTGCTGCATGTTATCAAACTTGAATCAATTGCAGGAGCTAACAAAAAGGAATTTTGGGAATAGTAGGAGTGAGTTATTGTTAAGACTCTGTGAGTGTGCTACTTAATAAAAGTTGCGCTTAACATTGCCACTCAAAATTTCATCCATCTTATTATAAATGTTAATTTGAATTTTGTTTAGTGAAGTAACTATAACTTTTTAATTTAGAGTAAAATTTAATTTTAATAAAAAAATATCAAATTGTAAAATTTACAACTTTAAACTATATTTAAAAAATTTCACATACTCATTAGAATTTAGAATTTTTACTTGTTGAATTTAAAAAAATGGTATCAGTAAAAATTAAAATAAATAAACTTAAAACTTAAAAATTTGATACCTTTAAATTAAAAAAAAAAACTTGTACATAATTAAAAAATAACTCCCATAAAAATAATTTTAATTTATTTTTTAAATTAAATTAATAAAATATAGGTATAAAACTAATATTCTGAATTTTAAAAGTTAAAATTTTGTTTATTAATGTTGCCATAAATTAATAGAGTAATTAAATAATGAATAATTAAATTAGTTATTATTTCAATCAATCATAGTTAGTATCTTTTACTTTTTAAAAAGATAAATATGTACTCTTTTTATAATTTTAACATTTATTTTTAATTTGAAAAGATATGTGACTCGAACCCGTAACCTCTTAATTGAGTATGGGAAATCTATGCCATTTGAGCTATAACTCATTGGCTTAAAGTATACCTTTTTTTTTTTACCAAAGATAAGAGACTCGAACCCGCAACCTCTTAATTGAGTATGGAGAGACTATGCCATTTGAGCTATTACTCCCCATACTCAATTAAGAGGTTGCAGGTTCGAGTCTCCTATCTTTGGTAAAAAAAAAAATATTTATTTTCAATTGAATTATTTTATTCTATCACTAAAGTCTCTAAATAATGCATACGGTAAAATTGGACACTGAAACTGCATTTAACCAAAAAGAACACGCACAAAAAAATGTAACAACTAAAAAATATAAATATTGAAATTGTATGTATATAATTTAGTCTTTTTTATTACATTACAATTTGATGTAGTAACAAGTAATGAATAATACAACCATGTTAAAAAACTACTGTTAAATCAAAAGGGAAAAATTAATCAAATCAACGCATAGCTAATACTAAGTAAAAAACACATGATTCATAGATATGGCTAAATTCAAAGATCATACGAAGTGAAAAAATTGCACATCATCAACAACATCTAAAATTAAACCACTAGCATACTTTATTAATTTTTCATGGCAGCACTTAAAAGGAGGGAAAAGAATTCAACAATTAAAGAATTAGAAAAACCTGCACCTGATAAATTGAATTTATCTTAAGTTACGGTTTAAATTTTGAAAAAGTATAAACTGCATAAAAATATTTTGACAGGGATGGAGGACAAAACCAAATTAAACGCGAAATTTGAAAGTGAAAATTGTTCGATTTTGCCACGGTAATTATTGAATCTGTGGTCATTGAGAGAATTCATCTCAAGTTAGCCACGAACAAACAAAATCGTCGAAAAATTTTACAAAATTTGGCCACGGAAATACAAGACGTTGCAAGTGATTACCACGATCATATAAATTTGCCATTCTTTTTGGTTCGTGGGTATCTTCCCGTTGATAACGACCGTGTTTCTAGTAGTAAAAATTATATTTTGTATTTAGTAATCTATTTTGTATTTATTAAATATCTTTAATAATAACAAAAGTGAGATTAATCAAGATCGCCGATAAACACTTTATTATCTTAATAAATTAAATGACACTATTTTATTTAAATTTTAAAACTAACAAAACAAAATAAGCATCAATATAGATGTAAAAAAAAAATGGTATTCAATAATTATGTACTAAATTCCTCTTAATCTCCTTTTATATACAGATAATGAATAATAGAAAAGCTCAAGCGGCACCAATTTTAATTTATATTGACTAATTTTTTTAGTCAGTAATTTAAAGTCTTTAATTTAGGAGTTCAATGTTATATTTTTAATTAATATTTTTAAATATTATTGATTAATTGTTGATCAAAAATAATAAATTATGTTGATTTGTAGTATTGTTTAATGAATAAAATGCTATTTTACATTGCATGGTACTTTTGAGAAAACAAATATAATATTTTATTATATATTTTCTTATTAATATAAAATAAATTAATTTTGAAATTTATTAACAACAAAATATTAACTATGTTATATTTTAATTTTAATTAAAAATAATCTTTATCCTAATAATAATATAAAATATATAATACAATTTTTTAAATTTTAACAAGAGTAAAGTATAATTTTTGTCCTCAATATTTGGGATAATTTTTAAAGTTATTTCTATTATTTAAATAATTATATTTAAGTTCCTAACGTTTTAAAATTGGTTCAATATTGTCTTGTTGTTAGGGATTTGTTAACAGAATTGACGGTGGGACAAAATTGAGACAATTTTAAAACATTAGGAACTTAAATAGGACAAAAATGTTGGAAAAAATAATATATAGAAATAAATTTTAATTTTCTCCTTCAATAATATCAATCTTTTATTGTACATAGTTATTCAATTATTTTTTAATCACATCTAAGTAAATTACATTTAATCACATTATTTTTATTCTAAATAAATTTATTTTTTATAATTTTACTCTTAAAGATTTTTACTCATCATAAAATGTTTATAGAATGACTTGTACATAAACTTGTGAAAAAAAAACGAGCATGATACATATACAATAAAGTATAAATTGTATATTTTGTCGCTAATGTATCAAAATTTTTTAATGTTTAATTTAGTTAAAATTTATTTTCAATTTTAAATTATTTTTAATTTTATTTTTCAATAATATCAATTTTTTAGGAGATAATTATTTAATTAGTTTTTTTATTTTACTCTTAATCACACTATTTTTTTCTAAGTGAATTTATTTTTGGTTAAGAGACAAATTAAAAAATAAATAAGTAATTATTTGTCGTAAAAAAATTCAAATTATTGAAGGAAAGATTAAAATTTATTAAAAAGTTAAAAATAAAATTTAATTAAAATAAACATTAAAAAAATTCGGTATATTAGAGACAAAAAATATAATTTATACTTTATTATATATATACATACTCTTTTTTTTCTTTTCCGAAAGTTTATATACTAATAATTCTACAAGTTTGAGTAAAAATCTTAAATTAGTAATGCAATTCATTCTATTAAAATTTATTATCATTTTATTTGATTTTATAATTCTTCTAAAAGTAATATACCATTTTTGCCCTCAATATTTTTGTCCTATTTAAATCTTTAACATTTTAAAATGATCTCAATTTTGTCTCACTATAGATCACTAACAACAAAATAACATTTAAAACATTAGAAATTTAAATATGACGATTTAAATGTTAGGAACAATTTTGAGACCTATTCTAAACGTTAAGGACAAAAACAATACTTTATTAAGGACAAAAACAATATTTTATTCTTCTAACAATAAAGAACCATGATATAACTTTATACTATTTTAAGATTGGCTGTTGGTTCAGTAGAAAAATCTTATTAAGATTTAAGAACATTAATTTTAGAAATAATGCTACACATCCAAGTTTTTTTATTAATTAAGTCTAACCAAATTAGTTTAACTTAATAAAAATTAGTTATAATTAATATTAAGAAAAGTCTAGGCCAGCAACTTTTTTATTTTCTGGCCCGTACTTAACCATTAAAATAAAAGTGAGTGATTTCCCACTATTAGATGTAATCTCACACCATTAAAAACATTATTGATCTGATGGCCAATTGATAGTTATAAAATATCAAAATTGCTGACCCTAATATTCCTCTTAATATTATTCTAAGTCTTATTATTTAATTTAGTTAAATTTAGTTTATTAAAAGATTTGGATGTATAACATTACTCTAATTTTAGTGCATTATTACGTTTAAAAGTGATACAACTTTTCAAGGGATACGCCATGGGGATAAATTTGCATTGTAAGCGAATATTTTCAAAAATAATGACTAAAATTTCTCTCTCTTTAACTGCCTTATATTCTTATTAGTTCTCAAACAACGAAGAAAAAAAAAAAAAAACATAAATGTTAATTTTCTACTTCTGAATTTTCTATAAGCACAAGAAAAGTGTATATTGTTGTAAAGCATCCTATCTTAAGCTAAGTATGGAGAAGGACCACACCCTTTTTAACCTAATGTTGGTATGAGTTATTGATTCCATGTTGAACTGATTCGTAACTTTGACGTCACATGAGAATAGTTTGATCACTTTGATGCCCCATAACCAATGGTGTTAATTTCGAATTGAAATGTGTCGTTATAAGCATTCATATATAAACTCAAAGTTTTTATGTTTTGATGAATCACAACCATAGAATTTAAGGATTTGAGCGAGACTGTTGAAAGCAATACAATGAAATAAGAAGGCTAAGTCCAAAAAATGAAGACGTTTACCTTAAAAAATTGAAACATGTTGAAAATTGAGTTCTAAACAAAACGGTTCAAACGCTTTTGAAATGGTTTACAAATCAAGAAAATGTTAAGACATATCAACTAAATTGATTGGAAGTCAAATCAAATTTATTTGATAAGGCATAATCAAACTGTCCTAAAATTATTTTTTTTTAAATTTAAATAAGAAAAATACATAAATAATTATATATCTAACACACTTCTCAAATAACAATTTTTTTTTGAATTTTCTTGAATTTTTATATAATTTTTTTTGTCACTTTTTATTTAGTTTCCGCTATTTTTTTTCTTTTAGAAATAATAAGAATTAAATTTTAGAGTTTTTGATCATACAAATTCTAATATCATGTAAAATCATTTTTTAAAAAAACTTATGAAGATACATATAAATAAGTATATTTTTAATACATTTTTTAAATAAGAATCTCTTTTGGTTTTAGTTAAATACGAATTTAATATATAAAAAAATATTAAACAATTTGAAATCGTCGTTGGCAATTTTATGATTCATATTCAAAATAATATCTTCTAAAAAAATATTCCATAATTCGATAAAACAAAAAGCTATACTCCATACAAAAATCAATTACCCTTCAAACGTGTTGAGAGCAATAAGGACATCTATATATTTAGGATGTTTTGTACATGTAACAGATTAATACTTAAGTTCAACTAACACTCACTGCAAGAGAAATTATAATATACTTCATCCATATTAGCACCATGGAGTATAGTAGCTATTAATTTAATTAAAGAACTTTAAATTAGGATTTATTTTCTAATACGTTTTTGTCTTTACTCAAATAATGCTCCTCAGAGAGTGCAATATGGCAACATCGTGGCCTCGATTTTGTTTATAAATTGTGTAGTGCGCTGATGTAACAAACGGTTAGATTAGGCATTAGTAAGTGGAACACAAATGGTTTAAGATAATAATTAATAAAGTGAAGTACCTTCTCATCGAGTTTATAATCATTAATGGCAGCTGAAAGGAGGATCAGAGCGTCTAACATATGTTTAATGGGTTTGATAATATTTGAATAAAAACCTTCTCATCGAGTTTATAATCATTAATGGCAGCTGAAAGGAGGATCCGAACGTCTAACATATGTTTAATGGGTTTGATAATATTTGAATAAAAATAATTTTATAAAATTATTTTAGAATGAAGTAAGTTTTGTCAATATAATTTATTTTTGATAATTCTATATTAAAATTAATTTAATAAAATAAATATTATTTAAATAATATTAATTAAAATTATTTTTAGATAAATAATTATTTAAAAAAAAATATGACATTAAATTATAATATTATTTTTTTAATATGTTTAATTTTTTTATAATTTTTTTAGTATCTTTTTTATATAATATTTTTGAATAATATTATACATCTAAATTTTTTTATGAATCAAATTCAACTAAATTAAACAAAAATTTGGAGTAATACTATTGATTTTTGTTGATATTAGACTAATTTAGTTAGACTTAATTAACAAAAACACTTAGATGTGTAGCATTATTTATATTTTTTTTAGTATTTTTAGTATTATTTTTTTAGTACGTTATATTTTTTCACTACTATTATTATTTATGGTTATTTTTTTTTTTAATTTGCTCTACCTAATGGAATCAAAAAATTATATTATCAAAAGATAATAAAAATATAATACACAAAAATTATAAATATAAAAATGTACAGTGTCAAACCAAAAAAATTAACAAAAAATACAAATAATAAATAAAAAAATTCATAAAAAAATATTAAAAGTTTCCTAAATAAAACAATAATATATGTAAAACATAGGGTTAGTAAAAGAAAATTAAAGAAGCACAAAAACTAGTTAATAAAATGCAAAAATTAGGATTTATTATTTTTTATAAACGTAAATTTGAGTACAAAATTATTTCTGTATTTAAAAGAAAAACAAATAAAAAATTAAACCGTTCAAAAAAATTAAACCTACTTTTTAACCTTCAAATAATAAAACAAACACACCTTAGCTCATTTGCCTAGGCGCGCGTGCATGGTAGGTGCACTTAAACAACTAACACCTGCTACTCGGATATCACTTCACTTCGCACATGCCGGTTGAGTTATGAATGTGATGGACCAAAGGCAAGCTTGGATCAATATATATAAATCAATTAATTAAAGTATACATTGATGGTCATCACTATGATGCAAAACTCCAAGTTTTCCATATATGAAAAATTCTTTTTGAATGGAAAGACCTCATGCTAGTTTAATTTGAAAAAGGTTGAATTGAAAGCATACCCACACAACAGGTACAAATTAGAGGTGTCAAATTAAGCTATTAGTCCCGTTTTAAAATAAGACTAACACTGTTAACCTACTAAATTTAAACGGATCAGAATTTTTAAATCTGTCCTATTTTATGGTGAATTGACCCATTTTAAGTTATTTTAAAAAAAAATTAATTTTGATACACGATCAATATAAAATTATTTTATATATGTGCATCTAATTATATAACACTATATTAACAAAAATAAATATTTTTTACATTAATCGTATGAATAATCATCCAAAATACAGTTGTGATCAGATAACAGTATAAAATATTTTACATTATCAATATCAAAATTAAATTCTTCTTTTAAGATAACTAAATTAATATAAAATTAAATTACATAATAATCAAATAAAATATATCGATCAAAATTATCCTTTGCAGAATCCATTTTCCAAATTCCTGCAAGAAAAACCTATAGGGCAAAAAACGGAATTAAGCCAATAGGGGGAAGATATTACACAAATCAGCCAAACTAAAAATTTCTTCACGAATGAGCCAAAGCATATTACTATATAATTCGAACCAGCATGGTTCGAACTACAATAACACATAATTCGAACCAGGGTAGCTCGAATTAGGATGTAACACTTGATGAGTGTAATTCGAACCAGCATGGTTCGAACTAGATTAGAGAGTAATTCGAACTAGGCTTGTTCGAATTAGGTAGTTGCACGCTTCACAAAGTAATTCGAACTGGGCTGGTTTGAATTACACATTTTGTAGCTATAAAAGGAGTTCGAATCAGCCCTACACGAATCACTTTTGCATCCTCATACCCCACCAAATTCCAGAGAAAACGACCCAGGTTCGATCCGACAAAGACTTGAACGGAGTACTCAGCCGATGGGGGACGATCCGGCAAGGTTATATCGGTTGGACGGAGTTGCTCATATAGCCGGGGTCATCAACGACGAGGTTAGTACATAAAAAACTTCGTGCTAGCGGTATATCTGAGTTAGTGGTTTTGCATGCGGTTTTAGTGGCGGTTTATGTTAGCGGTTAATCGTAGTGGTATTGCTAGTGGTTTAGTTGAGAGGTTTTGCATACGGGTTAGATGGTGGTGTAGTTGGTGGTTTATGTTAGTTGTTTTATGTTAGTGGTTTATGTTAGTTGTTTTATGTTAGCCGTTTTATGTTAGTTGTTTTATGTTAGTGGTTTAGTTGGTGGTTTTTGTTAGTTGTTTTATGTTAGTGGTTTATGTTAGTTGTTTTATGTTAGCAGTTTTATGTTAGCGGTTTATGTTAGTTGTTTTTTGTTAGTGGTTTAGTTGTGTGGTTTATGATAGTTGTTTTGCATGTGGTTTTCGTTAATGAATTTTTATGCGGTTTATAATAGTGGTTTATTCATGTGCTTTTGTTGGCGGTTTAGGTTAGGTGTTTTTAGTGTTGGTTTTGTTAGTACT
Source organism: Arachis ipaensis (assembly GCF_059453495.1). NCBI lineage: Eukaryota > Viridiplantae > Streptophyta > Magnoliopsida > Fabales > Fabaceae > Arachis > Arachis ipaensis. The sequence continues at coordinate 130,598,415 of NC_142440.1, forward strand.
TTTGTATGCGGTTTTGTTGATGATTTACTTTGGGGGTTTATTTTGGTGGTATTGGAAGTGGTTGACCATGTGCTTTTGTCATTGGTTATCAAGTTGGTTCTAATAATGCGGTGCATGTAATGCGCAGCCACAGTGATGCATCAGGAGCATGCGGCGGCAGGAGGGCATGCGACTCGATGAGAGATACGTTCCGTACTTGTACACCCAAATGCCCTTGCGCTGCCGGAGACTCAGTCGAATCAACCATGTACACCCATTCCCGAACTCAAAACACTTGCCCACATACCGGCGATAGTCAGACTCCACTACCTTGTACTGTACCCCTCGGTGGATGCTGTAAGTCTTCACACTTAACAGAGCCTTATATTTATCCTGAAATTGCTGACCAACTTGGAACTCTGTCAGACCAACACTCCCTTCCGCATCTCTAGCTCCAAATCCAATAGGTTGCCCAGAAACCCCCTACTGCCTCATGGCATCCAAGTCCAAAGAGGAAAAATATGGTGGATACTGCTGTGTGCCAGAGCTAGAACCACCTCCCGCCCCTGCAGGCTCACTCGCTCAAATATCATCGCCACTGCCATCATCAATCATATCCGGCTCGACGTCATCGTCCTCTGCATCACCCAACAATCCGTCTCCAACCCCAAGCGGTGCAGCGCACTGTAAAAGAGGTCGGCAGAAATTTCCCTGTTCCGACCTCGTCGCCTACGCTGCCATTCAGGTCAACAGCGAAAGAAGGGGACGCGACAGGTTGGACCGGTGGCTCGTACGTAGGGACGGACGAAGAAGCAACGGAAGGTCTGGAGCTAGAACCGGATGCCGTGGCTAAAGTGGTGGTATTCCGGTTCGAATCCCCTGAGCTGGATACCACATCAACCAACTTTGCCAACAGTTCTGGTGTCCTCACCTTTGGAAACTGCCGGCGACAATGAAACATGACTTGCAAGTCCTCATCACTCCCGATCGTGAAACAATCATACTTCACGGTTTTCTGGAGCACCGTGATTGGAATGCGATAGAAAAACTTCTTAACCCGCTTCGCACCTTCCAGACCAAGTTTCATCAGTACAGACCTAACAAGGTCATCATAGCTCGTCGTTGGCCTCACGATAATACAGAGAGGATCCTTATCGGTGAACTTCACACAGAAACGAGTTTTCCTCTTAATCGATCCTCTGTGGTGAACCAACACTACAAAACTCTCCTCACTAGCCATCTTACACCCTCTAATGAGAGCAACTCACGTTTACAACCATATATATACAGGTCTGGTGCTTACTACTTCGAACCAGCCTAGTTCGAAATATGGTTTGTGTAATTCGAACCAACCTAGTTCGAATTACTTTGGGCAGCTTCTCTTTGTATAATTCGAACTCACCTAGTTCGAACAATCTTGGTTCGAATTAGGGTGAATTTTTCCTAAGCAATTCGAGCTAACCTGGTTCGAATTATGTGTTATTGTAGTTCGAACCATGCTGGTTCGAATTATATATTAATATGCTTTGACTCATTCGTGAAGCATTTTGCAGTTTGGCTGATTTGTGCAATATCTTCCCTCTATTGGCTTAATTCCGTTTTTTGCCCAAACTTATAATTTCATCATTTTTAGCAGAACAAAATTTTAAGCATAAAACGAGTTTTTAACATAACAAAATTATAAATTTTTAAGCAATCCTATAAAATTTTAAAATAAATAAAATAGTTATGATATGCTCTATTCCAAACCAGCCTTTTAAAGGTGAAAATAGTTTTTGATAGTTTCCATATAAATACTCTTAAAATTGTTTAGAATTTTCTTAATAAAAGATGAAGATTTGTCTATACATAAGATTATTAGATTTTATATATTCCAATTTCAGCAAAATAATATTTTTGTGAACGTAGTGTATATATATATATATATATATATATATATATATATATATATATATATATATATATATATATATATATATATATATATATATATATATATATATATAACGTACGTAATAAAGTAATTAATTTGCGATAAAATGTGTAGATTAATATATATTGACAAAGTTTCAATATTAGAAAATGAATTGAAATTAGCAGCAACAATTAACACATATATGATATATGACCCTTCAAGCGATATAAAATGTTGTGTGTTTTACATTAAAAAATATATATAACTAAGAGTTTAAGTAATATTAAAATCATAAAAATATAAATTTTAATTTTTAATATATTTATTACATATTTATTAAAATATTTAAAAATTTTAAATTCATAAGATAATAAGGTATCGGGGGCAACTTTGAAATGTAACCAATGAAAGCTTTGCGTGCCAAATTGACAATTTGTGTGTGAATTTATAAAGGACAACTCTAAAGTGTTTATAAATTTTGTGCTTAAATGACCTAAATATAAATATTAAAAAATGAGATCCACTCATTTATAAAATTAAAATACGTATATTTTATAGGTATCATATAAAACACAGCATTTATAAAAAGCGTTGTCTCGGAAACAATGGTGGGGAAGGAGGAAACGATGTCTTCCAAAAATAGTACGTAGAAGGCACTCACACCTAAAGCGGGTAACAAATGCTTTAACCTTTCCCGGTATTGTAGTACTTATTATGGCCAAGAAAATTGGTGATATATGAATATAGCTTTAATTGAAGTTGTAATTAATGAGAAACCGGCGACACAGTACAGTCTCAAGGTCCCCACTGTGGTTTTTGCTTTTATTGTTTTAAAGCTAAAAGTCTATTTCTTATAGTGGTATATCTGAAATTTACTCCATGTCCGTATAGCAGATGACGTGGGTCAATAGATGTCCAAACATAAAACATACACATCACATTTTTTTTTTAACTTTTCTAATATGAAGATATAATGTGAAATAGGATAGGTTGTCCTTATGAGTTTGAGATTACACAGGAAGAAGCGTAGAATGTCTAGTTATATGTTCTATTGTTACTTGTCAAAATATTTAATCAATTTCACAAAAAATTCAAAAATTAACCAATCACCAACAAACATAATACGTCAATCATAACAAAAAATTATTTATATCACAGACATCATCTATTTACATTAACCAACTAAACTTATCAGATATTTAAAGTTTAAAACGTTTTTATTTTAAAACAATTTCCTACCTTAATTAGCTGCAATTGTATAATTAAACACAATCAATCCCTTTTTTTCCTCAGCCCACAACAGCGACAGCTTCATCCACAATTCTATTTACTTCCATAACATCAACAACAACTTTTATTTTAACTATACAATTACTGAAACTCGACCCTAAAATGTTAACATCACAAAATTCTCAATAACAAATAACCATAATACTAGCAGTGATAATTTTGGAACAGAGTTAACTTACTGCAACAAAAGAACGAAATAACAGCCTCCGAACTGACTTGGCAGTAGCTCCGACAGTGGCCAAAAGCTCCGGTAATTTAGCTGCAACCTTAATTTCGACATGCAATCATCAGAACTCAACCCACACTCAGGAAGAACACATAGTAGCTCCGACGGTAACCCCTTGGTGGCAAGAACTGTGGCAAGGAGCTCGACAATGGTGGCTGGCCCCAACAACGGTGGTAGAAACCAAAATGGGACACAACTCCAGTAGCTAAAGAACAGCCCAATGATGACAGCAGCAGCTTCTGATGGCAACAGAGCCTCTGGCGGCGATGCAGGTGGCTTCCTTCCTTTCCCGTCACATCATCTCGCTCTCCTCGGGCTTCTCCTTCGGCAGCAGCAGCTTGAACGGCAGTGGCGATGGCGGCTCAGCGTCGTTTCCCTCTTGCGCATCTTTTTCCTCTGCGACGGCGATGGTGAAACGGTGACAAAGGCGACACTTAGCATCTTCTCTCGGTGACGGCGACACGGACCTCACGACGACGACAATGACGAAACAGAAAATTATAGAATGGCAACAACGACGACTTTTCCCTCCTTATGTTTCGTCTCTCTCGCGTGTCTCCCTCTCCCTTCCACGACAACAACAGCGGCACCCAGCCCCGCTGGTGCCGTACTCTTCCTTCCCCTTTCTCTCTTCCTCGTTTCTGATTCCCCCTCTCTTTTCTTTCTTTTCGCGGTGGGTCTGTGTGTGTTTAGGGTGAAGGAAGGTTAGGATTAGGGTTTTAATTTTTGAGAAAAAAGGTAATGTAGGTATTTTCGATAGAATTGGAGGTAGGATAGTAATTGAAAACTAAATATAATACAATTTACTTATCTTTAAAATAATACTATTTATTGTTAACTTGTAAAATATTTTCAATTGAGTATTTTAATTTAAAATTAGAGATAAATAAATTAATTTGCCTTCGATTCATAAAATCAAACTAAAATTTCAATTATTCAAATTTAAATAGTCGAAACCTCATTATTTTTAAATTTCTAAAATTTTAAATTATAAATAGAAAAAATACTCAATAATTGAAAAATTAGATAAAACATTAATTTTGGTGATTGAACATGAAAGAAAGAGAGAAAAAAAAAAAAAAACAAAGAACAAGAAATAAAACACGAGCCAATTCACATGGCAGAGGATCTATTTATGCTAATAAGGTGAGTAAATTTATCGAAAGGGTGAAATCATTCCACACAGTAAACTGTATTAGTGATATCTATTTTTGCAATAAAATCAACAATATTATTAATTAGCTGTCTTCTGAATAAAAGTGATGCTCATCTTTCACTTCTAGCCACTAATGTCTCTGATTTTTTTCACCAAATTTTGCTGCTGAATAGATTTAACAAATTGTCTTTTCTGTATTAATAAAAACACATTTAAACAATCTATTTTATATGTTACTTTTCGAAATTTACACTCCTAAACAAATACTAAGTCCCTCCAAATAGAATGGAATTCGGCATGAAGGACACAAAAGTTGCTACACTTTCACTATACCGTTTCACCTAGCAATCATCTGAGTTTCGAATTAAACAATCAAAATAAGCAAAATCGATCAAATTATTCAAGATAGCATTGAAATTAATTTTCACAGTATTAACAGAAAGAAGGATCCAAATAAGACAGAAAAATGGAGCACTTAAAGAACGATGCATGACAGAGTGTTTGGAGATTGGTTTCACAATGAAGAGTTAAATATGCAAGTAGCAAAAGAAAAATAATACAAGGTATGCTAATAGAAAATCTGGACAAACAACAAGAAACTACATGGACATGGCGACAATGTGTAATACACAAAAGCGAGCAAGATTCATATGCTATTGGTGGATATTTAGATGATTGGAATGGAAGTTTAAGGGTGTGTTTGATTTGCGTTTTTTATTTTCTGTTTTTATTTTTAATTTTTTTGTTTTTTAAATTTTATAAAAAAAAAAGAAAAACAGTAAAAGTAATAAAATTATATTTTTTATTTTCACTTTCTATTTTGTTTATAAAATTTTAAAAATAGAAAATACTAAAAATAAAAACAAAAAATAAAAAATGCATCATAACTTATAAAAAATTCATCTTGCACATACACAAGTAGCTAGAAGCATTAAATGCTCTCGAAGGAATGGCAACATTGTGCTATATATGAACAACAATAGTAGGTGAGTAATTTAGTGTAATAACTAGAGATTAATTAGCTAGTAGAAGAAGTCATAGGTGTTCATTATCATAACATGGGTAGAAAGAGAAAGAAATGGGACATCATTGTATGTTTGACTTCTTTATCATTCCTATATCGATGGTAATGTCGGAGAGACAGGTATTGTTCCAAGGGTTACCTGAAACATTTATTTGGGCCTGAACGTGAGGTCTAAGTCCCTTGTGATGGCAGCGTCCGACCTCTTTGGTGCTGAGGTGCCGCTTGTCCGAGTTCTTTGTGAGGAGGTGGAGGGTGGTACCTGCAAGAGACTCTGAGGCTTAAGTTAGCAAGCGCTTTAAGCAGATTTTTAATGGATGAAAACGTGAATTATACCTGGGAGTTCCAGTGTATTTATAGTAGAGCTGCTAACTACCTTTGATGGAGGAGTTCTATCTTTTCTGATAGATAGCTATTCCTTTTATCTTGAGAGTCTGTTAAGATCTCCCTTCTAGACGTAGCGGAGAAATATTAGGACGCAGTTACTCGTTAGATTAAGTAGAGTTGAACCTCTTTGTTGATGTCCAACCTCTTTAAGAGGTCGGGCTTATCGTGAAGAGCCACTTTATTAGTGGGCCTTTTTGTCTTATTAGGTTTGACTTTATTTATTGGGCCAGGGTATGAACAGTGCCCCTACTTGAGTCCGGATCCTTTTATAGGTCGGGGTCAAGCATTTCGCGGCTTCTGTTGTGGACGTTGGGATCTAGCACTTTGGTTTATCCGACGTGTTTGAAATTTTGAACACTGATGGTGCTTTAATGATAGGCGAACGTTGCGTAGCAGTTGCTCCTTGGAATCCGTGTACTTTTAAAGAGGAGTGAAGGAGCCATTTTTAGTTCATTGTCTCTTATAAAGAGGACTTTTCAGCTCTTCTTCTCCTTTTTGTTGTTTATGAAAAGACTGCTTTACTTTCTTCTTCACAAAAGAACTCCTCTATGCCATTTCGACCGCTTCTGTTACTTCAAGATTTCTCTATCTTGGTCTTTGAAGAGTTTTTTGCTTTCGCTGGCGTGAAGAGGATCGTTCGTGTTTTGCTATTTTTAGACGTGATCTCCCCCTTTTTTCACAATCTTCTTCAAGGTTGGTTTTCGTTTTCTCTTTCCCTCAAGCTCTCCTTTCTGGTTGTTTGAGACTTGCTTACTGTTTTATTGAGTTTGCTTTTACTGTCTTTCCACTTTCCTTTGAAAAAAAAGTCTATTTTGATTTTCTTGCGAGTTTGATGTGGAGCGTTTGGGAAGTAAAAAATGTTTGTCACCAAAAGATTTTTGAAAGACTCTCTTCTTTCTTGAAACAATCTTCATTTGTATTACCGTAGCTGTTACCCTTTGTGTTTATGCACTATACTGCCTCAAATGGTGCTGCTTTGATATGACGATGTTGTATAAGAGAGGCACTATTTTGTTGTGCTATAAGGGTATTTTTGAAAAGATTAGCTTTATTTTTTATTTTGATGTTTTACCCGACTTGTATTAGATGAGTTCTGACTTCTTTTAGTAACGGTCTGATTTACTTTTGCGTTTGTAGGTATAGCATTTATGTCACGCCGTGTTATCTTGAATATGTCGACTAAGGTCCCTCCTGCTCTTCGGGTTTGGGTAGATAGTAATGTTCTTAGTTGTGTCTTAGTGACCGATAAAGAGTATTGTGATGAGTTCCATAGGCACCATAGCATATGTGAAAATAGGGAGGATGAGAGAAGCTATATTTTGGAACTGCCCAATCCAGAGGAGAGAGTGTGTCCCCCCCTTTAGAGGAATCTGAACAAACTTTCTTTTACGCCTATGATTGTTTCTTCACTAGGCTAGGTGTCCGACTTCCTTTTACAATGTTGTGGTTTATCTTGTGCTTAATTTAGGGGATTTTATCAACTTTTCTCACATTTATTCAATAAAATAGCATGGTTTTGTAATTCTCCTTAAATTTGCGCTTAAGAGTGAAAACATGCTTTTTAGGCCTTAAAATAGCTAAATTAATTCACTTTAATTCCATTCGATATCTTGATGTGTTTGTTGAGTGATTTCAGGTTCATAAGGCAAGTATTGGATGGAAAAAGTGAAGAGAAAAGCATGCAAAGTGGAGAATTCATGGAAAAACAAGGATTTGGAGTGCATACATCGACGCGCACGCGTGGAGATGAGGTCGCCAGGCGACGCGTATGCGTGACATGACGCGTACGTGTGAGAAGTAAAATGCCAGACGAAGCGTACGCGTGACCCATGTGTACGTGTCACAGCAGGCACATGACCTCATTAAAGTGAAAATGCTGGGGGTGATTTCTGAGCTTTCCAGGCCCAAATCCAACTCATTCCTGAGGCTATTTTACGCAGAATTCAAGCTTGGGCAAAAGGGGGGGGGGGAGCACTTAGTTGTAGGATAGCATCATGTAGGTTAATTTCTAGTGAGAGAAACTCCCTCTTCTCTCTAGAATTATGGTTCTTAGGGTACTTTACATCTTAGATCTAGGGTTCAATTCTTGCTTTCCTTTAGTTTGCCTTGTAATTTCTTATTCCTACATCTTAATTCTCTTAGTTTGTAGTGTTAATTTCCCTTTTCATGCCTCTTTTATGTTTATGAACTCTTTGTTGGATTTCTTTTAATGAAATTCATGTTTTATGTTCTCTTATTGTTGATTTGAGTAGTTATTGTTAATTCCTTGTAATTGGTAGTTATTAGATTTTATTCTTTCTTGCAATTTATTATGCTTTCTTTTTATGCCTTCCAAGTGTTTAACAAAATGCTTGGCTGGATTTTAGAGTAGCTTTTTGAGCATTCTTGGCTTGGAAAGAGAAATCGGGCAATCTTGAGCCATAAATACCCAACTCATGTTGGAGATCTAGAGTGATTAGTTAATATTGTTTTCATTGACTCTAATCTCTTACTAATTCAATTAGTAAGTTGATTAGGACTTTTGGATTTAGATTATCTAGTCTTATTTGATTTTCTCCCTATGTTGAAGATAACATTGTACCTTCTTCCGATGTTGGAGATGACGAAATAGGATTAGCTCTTGTTAATTATTGTATGACTAGGATAGAAAGCTTAGATTCTCAATCCTTGCTATGAATGTCTCTCTTTATTATTTGCTTTCTTTAGTTACTTGATTTACCTTTCTTGTCATTTATTTTCTTGCCCTTTACCAATTCAAACCCCCCTTGTTCCTTCATAGCCAATAATTGATCACTTCATTGTAATTCCTTGTGAGATGACCCGAGGTTTGAATACTTCGGTTAATTTTCATTAGGGTTTGTACTTGTGACAACCAATCTATTAAAATTTGATTGAGAGTTATTTGTTGGTTAGAAACTATACTATCAACGGAGTTATTTGTGTGAAATTCCGAACCGACAATAATTTTCATCTATCAAATTTTTGGCTCCGTTGCCAGAGAATTGCAATGGTGCTATGTTATTGGCTATTGTACATATGTTGATATTGTGAATATGTTTGCCTTTTGCTTCTTTGTTAGTTGTTGCTAGTTGTAGGACTTGCTTTCTTTGTTTCTTGTTAGCTTTTGTTTTTGTTTTCTCTTTCACTATGAATTCTCATCACTTTGGCTATGAGTTTGGTTACAATCATGTTGTAGGGAATGAAAGCTTCAATGAGAAACCACATTATGGGAATGGATATCAAATTTGGGAGGAGCCACATGCTTATGGTCAACCTTCATGGCAACAACCTCCTCCAATCGCTCATGGTTACAATCCACCCCACGATGTACATAATTATGACCCAAACCCTCAACATTGTTGTCCTTCATACTCCCAAGTCTCATACCACCATTCACCTCCATATGATCCTAACCCATATCCACTATACCAACCACCATATGAACCATACCTAGAGCCACCATATTTCCAACACCAATACTCCCAAGAACCACAATTTTCCTATACACCACCTCAAGACTTTCACCAATATGAACCATTTTCCAACTACAATACCTTTTCCTCAAACAATGAACCATCTCTTCCCACACTGCCCCCAAAGGACGAAGGTCTCTATACCCTCATGCTAGAACAAAGAGATCTTAGATCTCATATCCTAAGGCAACAAGAGGAGACGGAAAAGGAATTCAAGGAGATAGAAGCCAAGATTGCTACCGTGGCGAAAGCCGTTAGTAACATGGTCTCCTCCCGCCTAAGCCTATATGATTAAGGCACTCCTATTGTTGAATATAGAAAAGTAACCAAGGAGCTTAGAGAGGGAGTGAATTTAGAGCTTCAAGGTGGAGAAGGAGAGTTGAGACAAGAAGTGCAACAAGGGGAGGAGGTAGAGATCATTGAACAAAAGAAAGTGGTTGAAGACTTAGGAGATGTTGGATGCAAGGAGGAATGCAGAGTTGAAGAACCTTCTTCCATGGAGTTTGAAGTTGATGTCAAGGAGGATAGTGCACAACCTCCAAGGCATAATGTGATTGAAGAATTAGAAGAAGTGGGGCAAGCACCAAGTTTCCCTATCTATGATGATTCTGTATCAACATATGATCCTCTTGAGCTTGATGAATCCTTCCCCATTGGACTTGGAATTAATGATGAGGTAGATTTCACTCAACCTCCAAGATATGATTTGAGTGATGGGGAAGAGCTAGAAGAATTTGGTGAGGAAGAATTTAAACTTGAGGAAGCTTGGCAATAGGTAGAGCTTGAAGAACCTTGCCAAGTGGTGGAAGCCTCTAGAAGAGGATGGCGGGAGTGGAACATGCTTTGTCAAGATCATTGGGAACTTTTCTACCTAAGTTGCCATCTAATCCTTCATTTGAGTGGGTAAAACTTCTAACTCTTAACTTTATTATCCCACTTGAATTTGGTTTGCTTGAAATGGATGGCCAACTTAGGGTGCTTTGTGGAATTAAGCGTAAGAGAATGATGTTTAGTGGATGGCATTGTAAATCTAGGCTTATCATGATTGGAAGCTCAAAATTTAGGAGCATGGATTGGTGTAGTGCTTAATTGGATGGGTCTAGGAGGGTAGTTTGGTGCCTTAGTGAGAATTCGGCTTGCTTCCCACCCGGAGGGAATTATGATGATCAACTTGAAGACGGGTGTCAAAACAAAGTATAAGATCCCGTATTACAAGATATGAATCAACTTTGGGAGCTCATGGAGGAGGTCGAGTTCTTCCTTTTGAGCCCAGGTGTTAGCTCTTTCATTGTAAAATATGACTCTAGGTGATTCTTCAGTTACTTCTATAGGGATCATTGCTTCCATTCCGTAAGCAAGTCAGAAGGGCGATTCTCCCGTTGTGGAGTGTGGAGTAGTCCGATATGCCTATAAGTCTTGAGAAAGCTCGTCGGCCCAACCCCCTTTTGTGTCTTGTAGTCAGAATTTTAACCTGGCCAATATGACTTTGTTGGCAGCTTTGGCCTGTCTATTGGCCCGGGGGTGTTCTACCGATGTGAAATGGTGTTTTATTTTTAGGTCAGCCACCAAGTTCCTAAAGGTTGAGTCAGTAAACTGAGTTCCATTGTCTGTGGTGATGGAGTGAAAAACTCCAAACCTTGTGACAATATTCTTATATAGGAATTTCTGACTTCTTTGAGTAGTAATAGTTGCTGAGGGCTCCGCTTCAATCCATTAGTGAAGTACTCAATCCCTACTATGAGGTATTTGACTTGACCTGGTACTTGTGGAAATGGTCCGAGTAAATCAAGGCCCCATTTTGTGAATGGCCATGGTCAGGTAACACTGACGAGCTCTTCAGGAGGTGCCACATGGAAATTAGCGTGTTTTTGGCAAGGCAGACATACCCTAACAAACTCGGATGCCTTCTTCTGTAAGGTCAGCCCGAAAAAGCTAGCTCAGATCACTTTTTTGGCTAGTGACCGAGCTCCCAAGTGGTTTCCACATATGCCGCTATGTACGTCCTTCAAGACCTCCTTTGTATTGGAGGTCGGGACGCACTTTAAGAGAGGTTCTCTTTTGTATAAGATAATATGGACCAATGTATAATTTTGTGCCTCTTTTACGAGCCTTCTGGCTTTTTTTCATCTTTGGGGAGTACGTCAAATTTGAGGTAGTTGACTATGGGTGTCATCCATCCTAAATTTTGATCGAATATGGTCAGTACTTCCTCTTCCTTTGATATGGATGGTGATTGCAGAGTCTCTTGAATGAGACTTCTATTATTGTCCCCTGGCTTGGTGCTGGCTAATTTTGAAAGGGCGTCAGCTCGGGCGTTGGACTCCTGAGTTATATGTCGGACTTCACTTTTTGAAAAGTGTGTCAGTTGTTCTCATGTTTTATCCAAGTACTTCTTCATAGTGGGGTCTTTAGCTTGGTAGGTGCCGTTAATTTGCGAAGTTATTACTTGCAAATCACTGAACACCATCACCTTTTCTGCTTCCACTTATTTAACCAGCTTCAAGCTAGCAAGTAGGGCTTCACACTCTGCTTCATTATTGGAAGCGGGGAACTCGAACCTTAAGGATAGCTCTATCCGTATTTTTTAGTCGCTTTCTAGGATAACACCAGCTCTACTTCCAGCCTTATTTGATGACCCGTCTACACAAAGACTCCATATAACTGGATTTTCGGGGCTTTTAGTGTATTCGGCAATAAAGTCAGCAAGGTACTGAGACTTAATAGATGTCCGAGCTTCGTACCTTAGGTTGAACTTGGACAACTCTACTGGCCATTGTAGCATCAGACCTGCCAAGTCCGTCTTTTGTAGGATGTGTTTCATGGGTTTATTAGTCTGGACTTTAATGGTGTAAGCTTGAAAGTAAGGTCAGAGCCTTCGAGATGATAGGATAAGGGGATAAGCAAACTTCTCTATCTTTTGATAGTTCAAATTGGCCCCTTATAGGGCTTTGCTGATGAAATAGATAGGTTGCTGCCCCTTTTTGTCTTCTCGGACCAGGACTGAAGCTATAGCCCTGCTTCCAATTGACAGATATAGCACGAGCTCTTCCCCTTTGATAGGTCGGGTAAGTATGGGTGGTTGCCCTAAGAATTCTTTAAAGTGTTGGAAGGTTTTTTCGCATTCTGGGGTCCATTCGAATTGCTTCCCTTTCCTTAGGATTGAATAGAGGGAAAGTGATTTTAAGAGCTGACTCGGCTAAAAATCTGGATAGAGCGGCCAACCTTTCGTTTAGTTATTGGACCTATTTGATACAAGTCGGGCTCTTCATGTTGAGTATAGCCTGGCATTTGTCTGGGTTTGCTTCTATTTTTCTTTGGGTTAACATGTACCCCAGGAACTTTCCAACTTCTACTGCAAAGATGTATTTTGAGAGATTTAACTTCATCTTATGCTTTCTTATAGTGGAGAATACCTTAGAGAGGTCGCACAGTAATGTCATGTCCTTTTGGGTCTTGATAAGCATGTCTTCCACATATACCTCCATGAGTTTTCATATGTGAGCGAAAAACACCTTATTCATTAATCGCTGATATGTAGCTCCTGCGTTCTTCAATCCAAAAGGCATTACCATGTAGCAATAGTTAGCCTTTGGAGTTATGAACGAGGTCTTCTCTTGATATGGCTTATACATCGGGATTTGATTATACGTCGAGTAAGCATCCATAAAGGATAAGTATCTATAACCTGATGCTGAGTTGACCAAAGCATCAATACTGGGAAGTGGATAAAGATCCTTAGTGTAGGCTTTTATTAAGGTCAGTATAATCAACACACATTCTCCACTTTCCATTTTGTTTTTTCACCAACACTACATTGGCTAACCATAGTGGATATTTTACCTCCCTTATAAACCTTTCCTTCAACAAGGCTTGTACTTGTTCTTCTATGACCTGTGTTCGTTCGAGTCCGAGCTTCCTGTATTTTTGCTGAACAGGTTGGGAGTCTGGATATACTGCAAGTTTATCGGACATCAGGTCGGGACTTATGCTGGGCATGTAGAGACTTATGGGACTTACGACGTCCTTCTCGAACCATCACATTTTCGTGCGTATAGACCCTGCGTATGCATCATCAATTCAACTTGTCAATTCATGCATATGCACCCTTTGTGCGTACGAACGATAACATTCCAGAATCGACATGTTTTTGTGCGTACACCATGCATACACACGAATTCAAAATGATACCCTTTAGGCGAATGCCTTAATTCGCACGACCTAACATTTCAGCTTTTCCTCTTCTTCGTTCTTCTACACCCAACCACTACACCACACTCCAACCTCAACCACCATCTTCAACCACCACTCCGGCAGCCTCCACTCCTTGCCGCCAACACAACCACCCTCCTTCCTTCTCTCTTTTCTTCTTTTCCCTTTTTTCACCCCTGTTAGAGAAACTACAGCCTTCGTGCTCTCCTTTTTCTGGAGAGTTTGCTGCTGTCGGCACCACCTAGCAGCCACCCAGGTGCTGCTGCAACAGCCCCAGTCCCATTTCCTTTGCCTTGTTCAACTTGCCCTGTTCTAGGTTTTTGATTCATTTCCTTTTTCTTCCATATTCAGTTCACTCAGATTAATTTTGTTATATTAATCTGATTTGTTGTTATTAGCTTAGTTACATTAGTTTGCTATAGTTGATTGTAGGCTGTTAGGTTAGATATGATAGTTTAGTTAGTTCACTAAGCTAGTTTCTGATTTTTGCTATAATGTGTTTAGGTTATTCTGAGTCTGATGGTTGATGATGGATGCACTGTTTTTTTTTGCTGTTATTTTGTATTTGCTGCTTTACTCATTGGAACCTGTTTGTTTAATTTCCTGTGAATTAAGAGCTGAATTGCTACTAAGTTTATGTGGATAATTGTTTGATTAAGTGAATTTTTATGTTAATATTTGATTGTTACTGAGATTATTTGGAAACTATTTGATTATATGGCAATTTACTATTTTATTGCTGTTATACTGAGATATCCCGCTGCTTTTGTTTCATTGGGCTGCACTTTGTAAATTGGTGTTGCAAGGTCCTTATTGGCGATATTCTGTGTTGATGTGATATTGCATACCAAATGGTCATCAAATTGCCTCAAAAGCTTTTTAACGAAAAATTTTAATCAATTTCTTGCTTCAATGCTTGTTTTCCTAGAATTTTACCTAAATGCATTGAAGTGACTGTTTTAAGTTTCTAACATGACTAAAACTTGTGCATTTTGCCTGATTGAGGCCTTTTTGCTTCATTTCGCAAGATTGACACACTCTTAACCTATATAACCTTTTTGAATTCACTTTCTTTATGCTTATTTGGTTTAGGTTACATTAGGCATGGACTTTTTGATTTGTACATCAATCTTGTGATTTTAGTGTTGGAAAGTATATTGGTGCTTGAACTTGCTATGATTGCTTTGCTGAACATTATTTTTGGTTGTTTCTTACATCAATTACTTATGCTTATACCTTAATGACATGTTGACTCTTATTTTCTTAACTATGTACACTACATGTACTTTAAATCATTTGTTTTGGCATAATATATGATTTGTGAAGTTGAATTTGAGCTTGCCTATTTTTATCTTTTTGAAAAATTTTCAAGTTCTAAAGGCCATATTTGCTATATTATATGACAACTAACTCTTTTTCAACTAACCTATTTTCTTTTTCTAAATACATAGCAACCATATTTTCATACTTTTTGGTTAAATAGGCAATGCAACTAACTATGATTGATGTTATTGATTAGAGTGTGATTTATAGTTAACTTTGTTTCATAATTTCACTCACAAATCCAATTAATTCTCTTTCCTTATTCCACTTCACAATTACTTGGTTACTCACCTAAGTCTTATGCTACTTGATGCTTTACTTGTATAGTCTCTGTTTCATTGCTTTGTGATTACATTTTTCATACCCACTTTCCTTGCGCTTTTACAAGATGAATGACAGAAAGAGAAAGAAAAAAGTCAAGGCAATAGGCCCAAGTCTTATCTGGTGTGTTTTGGAGGGTAAACAACTGTATCTTTAAAGGCTTACCAGGAAGTACATGGGGGTAGGCTCATTATTGGCAACTTCGCCTTCCCTTACTTGATCACTCAATTAGCTTTGAGGGCTGAGGTTGTCTGGGAGGGCGCTGATGAAAGACCTACAGTTGTCGGAAGCAAAAAGATCATACCTCATGGCGACTGGTACAAGTCCCAGCCATATGCTAAGCACAAAAGGTGCAGCCAGGCATCTACTTCTAAGGTTGGCACCTCTTCAGCAGCACCACCACCAGCATCACATCCAATTCACCGCATTGTCCTCAAGCTATTCCAAAAGATTGATCAGATGGAGCATCGCAACAAGTGACGTTATGAATACTTGAAGAAGATTTCTGGCTGTAGCGACCCACCACCAGAGGTGCCTGACACACCGGAGACCTTCTCAGAGGAGGAGCATGATCCACCAACTGAAGGTGGAGATGAGTAGAGCTCCAGCTTTGTTTTGCTTGCACGGAGGACCGTATATTTTTAAGTGTGGGGAGGTCAAGTGCCCAGATCGGCTGTTGGGTAAAAATTTTTCCTTCCAAACACTTCTATTTTGATTTTTATTATGCTATTTGGTTATTTGTTAGTATGTTGATATTTTGAGTACTTTTTAATTTATTGCACTTTTTATTTTGGTTTGTACATAACTTAGATACTTATTCTAGTTTTGCATATTTTTTTTCTTTAATATGGTTTGTATATATCTTTAGCTTTTAGTTGTGATTGGATAATGTGATAATTGAATCTAGTTTACTTTTCTATATGCATAGGATTTGGATCGATAGAGAATAGGAAAATAACCTAGGATTTTGATTTTTCATCCAATCGCATCACACACACACACATAATAAGCTTACTCAAAATAATTAATTTTCAAGACAATTTTTTGCATATATAGGGCATCCCATTGATTTTCATTCTTGTGTGTGTTATTTTTTTTCTATAATTGCAATCTTTAACTTGTTTGATTCTTTTATATCCAATATTTGGTGTATGAATGTATTTATACAATTGAGGTCTTTATTTTAATTTAGCTCACATATCCAAATTGTCTTACCATTTTATTTACCATTGTTAGCCAATGTTGAGCCTATTTAATCTCCTTTTATTCTTACTTTTAGCACATCATTAACCCTAAACAAAAAATAATAAATATATTTAATATGAATCTTTGATTGTCTTAGGCTAGTGAGAGTGTGCATCATCTAAGTATGAAAAAATGGGATTTGAAAATATTGGTAGAGAGAAAAATGAGTATTTTGCATTTTTTTGAAATTTTAGAAATTGGGTACATATTCATGCATTGAATGTTGAATGGTATGCATTAATATTTTTGTATATATTATGTTATTAAAAAGAAAAAAGTTTGAAAAGAAAAAAGAGGAAAAGAAAAAAAAATGAGAAAACAATAAAAAAGGACAAATATTACTCCAAAAAGGAAAGTATGAAAAATAAATGCATATGTGATATGAATTAAAAAGGATGCATGAGTGTGTGTGAAGCAATAATGGGTAGTTAGATTTTCATTAGAATTGAATAGGTTGTTATAGGTTAGGTGAAAGTTTAAGCTAATCAAAGATTCAATTTCAAGTCCACTTAGTCAAATATAATCCTACCTTTACATTATCCCCATTACAATCCTTGAAAAAATCCTCATGATACTTGTATGTATATTGAATAATTGTTGATTGCTAGAAGAAAAATAAGTCTTGGAAAGTAAGATTAAAAGAGAGTTGAGTGAATAAACCCTATACACTTGAGTGATTAGAGAATATACACATCTAATGAGGGGTTTGATTGCTCAATTCTATGTTTTCACCTTTTATTACTTATTAACTTGCAAGTTGTTACAATCTTTTGGAACTCAAATGAATTTATGGGAATTGCATTGATTGTTACATTGTTTAAGCCCTTTAGGTTTATATGAGTTTCTTGGAAATTGAATTGTTTTGACCAAGTAGATATAAATAGATATAAGTAGATAGATATATAGAATATATAGAATAGATATACGTATTTTATTTTTAATAAATGTGAGATCCCTTGATCTTATCTTTCTTGATGTTTAGCATGAGGACATGCTATTGTTTAAGTATGGGGAGGTTGATAAATTTCTATTTTATGATATTTTTGGATAAAAAGGGTAGAGTTTATCAACTTATTTTTCATTTATTCTTTAAAAATGCATAATTTTGTGATTTTTTTCTACTTGTGCTTAATTGTGAAAAATATGCTTGTTATGCTTGAAAATTGTCAAATTTAATTCCCTTGTCTCCCATTCGATATCTTGATATGTTTGTTTGAGTGATTCAAGATTTGAGAGTCGAGGTAAGGAATTAAAGGTTTAGTAGCATTTAAATTCCTTGTTTGCTATTTATTTTCTTATCATTTAATTTCTTGTCCTTTGCTTTCAATCCCTTTTTTCCTCATAGCTAACGATACGTGCACCTCACTACAATTTCTTTGAGAGACGACCCGAGATTTAAAATTCCTAGTTTTTATTGATTTGAATTTGTGACAATAAACTAAACTCTGATACGGGTCATTTGTTGGTTTGGAACTATACTTGCGACGAAATTTTTTTGAAAAATTCTAAATCGACGTTTGGCCCGCATCAAAGGCAAATCTGTACAATACTTTAGGTGACCTTAGATATCCAAATTAATTTGGATCTTTTGATGTTAAACCATTTTAGTTACCCAAAAATATTGAAATCTCTAACAATCTTGTATATTTTATTTCCAACTTTTCTTTTAAAAATGAGACATTGATGAGAAGAATGTCCATATTTTTTGTATGTTTGACAATGATTCTTTTTTGCTGATTTTCAAAATGATATGAGGTTTAAAATCTTTTATTTTTGGAAGTTGAGACTTCATTTTTAACACTTGATTTTTCAAAAATAGTTTCATGTTTATTAAAATACTCCAATTCAGGTTTTTCAAACAAAGGTCTTTGACTAGCTAGTAATATGTCTAAGTTACTAGAACTTTTTAGCAAAATTTCAGCTATGTCTTAATTTAAACCTCTAATCACTTTGTGCAACCTTTCATTTTCATCAATTCTATCCATTAAAGAAATAACTGAATGATTCCCTTTAAGAGTTTCATTTTCAAATTTAAGCCGTTTATTTTCTTCCACTAAATCAACTGTATTTTCGGCTTCACTCAATTTTTCTTTAAGATATGCATTTTCTGCTTTTAAAGAATTATTTTCAGCCTCATATTCATGACATTTATCCAAAATTTTTCTAACATGACCAGTTAAATCATCAATCATTTGATGAAGTTCATTATTAGTCATTTTTTTTTTGCTTTGCTCCTTCTTTTGCTTCTCATGAGCCTCCTTAGCCTCCTATCAAAAAATACAATTTTATTATCTGATAAACTATCATTGGAATCATCTTCTAATGACTCAATAGTAGATTTTATTGCCACTCCTTTCTTTTTTGAATTACGGTTCATATGGGTGGTTTCATAGGTAAGTAGTTTTTTTTCTCAACTCATCATATAACATTTGCTTCAAGTTACCACTCTCAGCAATGACACTTGCTTTTGTTTCCCACTCTTTGGTATGGCTTTTTAGTATTTTTCTCACTAACACTTGTTCGATGTGAGTCATCTCCATAGCATTCAAGTTATTGATGATGACTGAGAATCTCTCCAATATTTCATATGTTTTCTCCTTTCTTTATAGCAAACATCTCATATTCTTTTCTCAGCATGTCAATTCTTGTTTCTTTCACTTGTTCAGTACCCTCCTGAGTGACTTGGAGTATATCCCAAATCTCTTTTGCTATTTTATACTTTGATACCTTCCAATACTCCTTAAAACTAATTGAGCAGCGCATTATGTTGATTGCTTTAGAGTTTAGCTTCACCTTTTTTATATCTTCATCATTCTATTCAGCTTCTTCTTTAGGTGTCACAACTCCTTCTGCACTTGTCTTGGTTGGAACTTGTGGACCGTTCATGATGATATTTCACATATTGTAGTCAATAGATTGGAAAAATATTCTCATTTTTTCCTTCCAATAGTTGTAGTTCTTGCTGTTGAAGAATGGAGGTCTGTTGTTGGACTAACCTTTAGTAAGTGTGTAAGCCACGACATTTGAACCCATGTTTTTGGCCATTTGGATTTTTTCTCTAAGTTGTTAAGCTTGATTTCTTGAGACCAAGCTTTGATACCAATTAAAGGGGTTGTAAATGGCTTAGAGAAGGGGGCTGAATCTATGGTCTATTTTTCAAACTTCTTTTTGCTTTTTGCTTCTGACTAGAATAGAGATTTAGTTGCTGCTACCTCTGTGGAGTTGGAATTACAGGAGACAATTTTATTTTGCCTCTTCACGATTCGATTAGGAACAGAGCAACTCTTTCGCTTTTAGATAGTTGTAACTTTTAAGAAATATACAATGCAGGAGACAATTTTATTGCCTTATATCGAAGTAAAACAGAAAAAGAATAGAGAAGAGAGAATCATATAGCCATGTATCCTGGTTCAGCTACCATGTGTAATATGACCTACATCCAGTTTCTCCTACAATAGTGAAAAACTTTTACTATCTTTCACAATGCTTACAAACACTATTTTTCTAAGATTCAACCCAATCCTATCTGGGACAAACCTAGCCTCTACCCAAGTTAGATTTGGCTAAGTTCACTCCATAGACTTGTAACCACTAAATGCTCACCCAACTTAGTAAGGAAATCTCCTCAAGATCACATGTACAAAACGAAAAAACATACAAAAGAGTTTTGACAAAATTTTCTGCCTTTTTCTTATAACTCTCTTTGCCTTTTCTCTTAATAGATTTTACTATTTCTCATTTAATGCTTTTTTCTATTAAAAAGAAACAAAGAAAGATGAATACTGAAGAATAGAAAGTTTAATATAAACTCATGAAGGAGAAGAAAGGCTAGCTTGAAAGCTATGGAGAATCAAATTTGTGTGCTCACTCCTTACTTCAATCTTTGTCCATTTACCCCTTTAATAGAGGAGTAAAACTTCCAAATCATGAACTTGGTTTGAACAAGTGACTTCTTCTTTCCCAAATACATCAGCAACAATGCAGAGAAGAGATGGGACAGCAGTAGCGAATAAAGCAAGCATGCATTCTTACCTAGTTATTTATCTTTCTTCCTTTTTCAAATTTCTTCAAGAGTCTGAGCAATTCATCAATGCTTTGACTCCAAGTTTGATTCTTGACCTTTGATTTGTAGCAGGGTTTTAATAACTTTTATTTTCTCCAGGTTTTCTGTTTTGTGCATGAAGGAGAAAAACATCTTCAACAAGCAACAAATGAAGCACAATGAAGAAAATAATTTTCTGATTCACCTTCAGATTTGATCTTTGTTTTTGAGACCTAACTTTTGACTTTCTTTTTCTTTTTTATTTTGTTTCTTGATTTTTGTAATTCACTTTTTTTTTTCTGATTTGAACTCTAATAAGACTTTCTTTTTTCTTACTTTCTTTTGGGACTTCTTCAAGTGGGTTAGAGAGGAGAGAAGAGAGAATGAGTTTGATCATTTTGGCTTTGTTTCAGAGAAAAATGAGTTTCTTCTTTCTATCTAGGTTAGTGATTAGTAACTATTTCTTGGGCCATTAATGAGTGAATAAGTTGAATGCTTTGATCATGGAGTTGAACTATCATTGGACTTTATCAGCTTGTTATTGGGTCTGTTTTGATGTCTGTAATTTTCTGAACAATAAACAAACAAACCAATCATACACATAATTAGACTCTTAACCCAAAATAATAATATTTAGTCATTATATATTAAATAATTGTTTTGTTTCTTTAAACTTAACATAGCTGATATGACAGATGTAATCATCGATTTTAGAATGTGTATAGAGTGAAGTACTAACCCAGTCCCTGTCCATTTTTAAGACTGACAAAGCGACACCTCAAAATAAAATCGATCCACTTCGGTCCCTGTCCCCTATTTCTGTCACACAATGCGGTCCCGATGCGTTTTTCTCCGGCGAGAGTTGACGAAAAACGCTGAGCTGGCTGGTTCGGTGTGTGACCTGTCATATGAGCTGGATGACGTGTTCATTCAGTGCTGAGATGGACAAGTTGAGATGGACAGTGGCTAATTTGTCCACATCCTTCACCATAAAAACGACGTCGTTTGAGTGGGAAGCAACGTTTCAGTTGCTTTTGAAAAGCTGCTTTTCCATAAAACCCCTTAATCCGGCCTTCACATTTACAAGAAAACCCTACCAGAGTGATAAACCATTATTTTATGGTTTATATTGTGTTTAATTGTGTGGTTTTATCAAATCTTTACCCACTTATTCATATGATTAGCATGTATTTACAACTCCTTCCCAAAAATTACTCCATGGTTGAAAACTTGCTTCCTAGAGACTTTTAATTATGTATTTTAATTCTCCTTTATTCCATTCGATGCCGTGATCCCTGTGTTAAGTATTTCAGGCTTTATAGGGCATGAATGACTTGGAAATTGGAGAGGAGGCTTGCAAAAATGGAAGAAACACAAGAAATTAAGGGGATGACCAGTGAGAAGCGATGCGGACACATGGCTCACGCAACCGCGTGAAATGAATAAATCGTAGTGACGCGCTCGCGTGCCTGAAGCGAATGCATGGATTGAAAACTGCACAAGTGACGCGAATGCGTGGACGACGCGCACACGTGGCAAGGCAAAACGCTGGATGACGCGAACGCGTGGATGACGTGATCGCGTGATGTGCGCGATCTGCAGAATTTGCTGGGGGCAATTTTGGGCCATGTTTTGACCCAGTTTTCGGCCTAGAAAAGCATATTAGAGCCAGGAAACATGCAGAGACCAAGGGGGAGATTCATTCCGCATAATTTTTAGTTTTAGATCTGACTTTATTCCTTCTCTAAGTTTTCTCTCTACACATTCATAGTTCTTAGGATTTTGTTTTTATTGCTTTTTGGATTGGGATATTGAGAAGAGTTATTACCTCCACCAAGACTTCATCATTCTAATTTGTTTTCCTTACTTGTCACTTACTCTTTCATATCCTTAATTTGTTCAGAATTACTATTGGATTATTTTTAGAGTTTATTAATACAAGAACTATTTTTATTTTTAATTGGTCTTTTTGATTATTATTTATCATATCTTCCTTTATTTCCTTTTCTTATTTTATGAAGTTTACATTCATAATGAGCGAGTAATTCTCTAACTTGATTGGGAGTTGATTGAGAGGAGAACCTTGAGTTGGAATGCTCAAGAGAAAAATTGTAATTGGGTTTATTGTTGCATGGCTCTCTAGTCACTGACACTAATCCTTCCCAAGGGAGAGGATTAGAACTTGTGAATAGAAGTAGACTTCCAACTTGCTTGACTTTCCTCTACCTAGTAAAGGATAACTAAGCAGAACAACCTCCAATTATCAATTAATCTTGGGAGAACTCCAACAAGGATAGAACTTCCAATTAATATACTCCCGGTCAAGATTTTTATTTAAATTACATAAATTCTCTGTTTTTATTTCCTGTTTATCAAACTCAAAACCATTTTGGAAAACATCTGATTAATAAAATAGCACATCTTTCTGTAACTCGTTGGGAGACGATCTGTGATTCATACTCCCAGTATTTTAATTCTAATTTTGTGACAACCCTTCTAAATTGATAAGCAGATTTTTGTTGGTTAAGAACTGTACTTACAACGTATCTCTTATATCAATTTCTTAATCCGCCAATTTCCGCCACGTCAATTTTTGGCACCATTGCCGGTGAGTTGCAATAGAGTGCTGAGTTATTGATTGGAATTTATTTATTTGCATTTATTTTATTTTGCTACTATGAGCTGCATGTTTCTTTCATTAAATGACGCGTTCACTTCCTGATCCATGCTTGCCAGTATTTGATCCCGAGATTGAAAGAACTATTTCACGTATAAGGCAAGCTCAGCGTCGATTACTCCTCTCCGAGGACGAATCTGAAACGTCATTTAAGGAAGAAACAAGCTCCCTTTCTACTGATTCGGTTGATTTACGTACAGGTGACATGGCAGTGCCTAGGAGAGTTACTATCCAGGAAGCTGGAGCCCCTGATTTTACACTAGAACCGTATCAAGCGCATCACCCAGCGGTGGCTGTAGATTTTGAATTAAAGACTGCAATACTCAACTTGATTCCCAAGTTTCATGGCTTACCTGCTTAAGAGCCTATCAAGCACCTTAGGAATTTCCAGGCAGCCTGTTCTACTGTCAGGCGTGATGGTGCAGATGAAACTTCTATTTTGTTAAAATCCTTCCCATTCTCTCTTGAGGAAAAGGCGAGAGAGTGGTACTACACTCAACCCGGAGCAACTGTTTCTAACTAGGATACGCTCAGAAAAGAATTTTTGGAAAAATTCTTTCCAGCTGAAGTTACTGATAAACTGAGGAAAGACATTTCCATGATTGTTCAGGATGAATCCGAGACTCTCTTCGAATATTGGGAGCGCTTCAACAATCTTCTGAAAGCATGCCCCCACCATATGATTGACAAGATAGTGTTGCTCGGCTACGTCACATAGGGCATGAAGCCTCAAGATAAGGCCACATTGGAAAGTACCAGCAATGGGTCTATGAAAAAGTACAAGACCACTGATGAGGCATGGCAATTGATCAGTGGTTTAGCTGAATCTACTCGAAATCACAGGCAGAAACAAAGCCGGTCAAAAGCTATTGCAGAGGTATCCTCTAGCAGAGAGACTGCTACTCTAACTTAGAGTATCTGTGAAATGACCAACTTACTGAAGCAGATGCAGTTGAGTCAACAACAAGCTTAGCAAGCTCAGCCCTCTCTACCACAACAAAGCCAACAGTTGGTTCCACAAAGAGTATGCAGGATCTATGCTGATTATAGCCATTATACTGATGAATGTCTGCAGCTCCAGCAGGAAGACAACACTGTGGTAGCCACTCATAACTTCTATGATCGCCCCAATCAAGGGTACAATCAAGGTGGCAGCTACAACCATGGATGGCAGGACAATTCCAACCAAGGTTGGAGAGATAATTCTAACCAGGGTTGGAGGGACAACAATAACAGAGGAGGCAGAGACAATCAAGGACATCAGAGGTGGAATAATAACAACAACAGGCAGCAGAACCAGAACTAGCCTTACAGAGCACCTCACCTAAGGCAATCCCAAGGACCATAGCACAACCAACAACAAGTTTCGCAGATCACTTATTCTAATTCCTCTCTGAATGACGAGATGCTTCAATCCCTTGCGCAAGGACAAAAGAGCATGGAAAGTTCACTTAACGGTCTAACATTCGCTATACAAGCTCTCATCTCTCAGATGGGATCATCCAATACTTCAAACACTCAACATGCAAGCTCCAGTGGAATTCCTTCTCAACCCTTACCCAATCCAAAGGGTGGCATCAATGCCATCACCCTAAGGTCCGGAACCACACTGCAAGAGAGGAATCATGAGGAGTCAAACCCACCAGAACACACCCCAGCTGAAGAGGTGGTGGAGGTAGAAGATGCTGAAGAGGAAGAGGACGTACACGACATGATTGAAGAAGAAGAAGTTCAATCACAGAAAGAAGCACCAAAGGATGCAGACGCTGCAGAAAATGCCCTCCCCATTCCATTTCCACAAATTGAAAGGAAGCCCAGAAAGCAGATGGAACTTGTTCCCAAAATGGTAGAAATATTCAAAAAGGTTGAGGTAATTGTTCCCCTTTTTGATGTTATTCAGCAGGTACCTAAATACGCAAAGTTTCTAAAAGATTTATGTATACATAAAGACAGAAGTAATGAATTAGAAACTATTCCTTTAGGTAGTTCTATATCTGCTTTAATGGGAGGTATACCTGAAAAGTGTAGTGATCCAGGTCCATGTATGGTTAACTGTACCATTGGGGTGTGATATTTTCTTACTGCATGTGTGATTTAGGAGTGTGTGTTAGTATAATGCCTTTGTCTATATATGATACTTTGAGGCTCCCTCCCTTAAAAAGGTCAGCAGCTCATTTTGTGTTAGCAGATAAAAGCATTATTACAGTGGTTGGAATTGCTGAAGATGTATTAGTGAGCATTAAGGGGCTCACATTTTCCATTGACTTCTATATCCTGGAAATGCCCCCTAATGACTCAGGAAGGCCATCATCAATCCTGCTTGGAAAACCATTCCTAAAGACTTCGAAGTTTTGAGCTGGACGCATTTTCAGGAACTTATTCTTTTGAAATAGATGGTAGAATAGTGAAATTCAGTTTAAATGAAGCTATGAAGCACCTTCCGGAAGATCATTCTATCTCCCAGTGTGACATCATAGATGAAACCGTGGCTGAAGTTCACCAGGAGGAATTAGAAGAGAAGTACATAGGGCAAGGTCCAAGTGTGGGGACATTTTCAGAGGATAATGAGGGCACTTCACCATTATCACCAGCTCCAGATAATCCAGAGCCTGGCCATAAGCAGAAATTAGAATTAAAATCTCTCCCTCCACACCTCAAGTATGCTTACCTTGAGGACAAGCAGAAGTTTCCAGTTATCATTGCGAGGGAGCTCACTTCCCAACAAGAAGAACAGCTACTCAGTGTACTGAGAAAACATAAGAAAGCGATTGGATGGAGCCTCGCAGATATAGTAGGCATCAACCCTCAAGTTTGTGAGCACAGAATATTCCTAGAAGAGGGAGCAAAGCCTGTCCGTCAACCTCAAAGAAGATTGAATCCCACTATCTTAGAAGTTGTCAAGAAAGAAGTGACCAGGCTACTTGAAGCAGATATCATTTACCCCATCTCGGATAGCGAATGGGTCAGTCCAGTACAAGTGGTGCCCAAGAAGTCTAGAATCACAACAATAAGAAATGAGCATAGAGAGCTTCTGACAACCAGAGTGCAGAATTCATGGAGAGTTTGCATTGACTATAGGCGTCTAAACCAAGCCACTCGCAAGGATCATTACCCTTTGCCATTCATTGATCAGATGCTTGATTGCCTGTCAGGTAAATCCCATTATTGCTTTTTAGATGGTTATACAGGCTATTTTCAAATTCACATAGCTCCTGAAGATCAGGAAAAGACTACTTTTACATGTCCTTTTGGAATTTATGCTTATAAGAGAATGCCCTTTGGCTTATGCAATGCACCAGCTACTTTCCAAAGGTGCATGATGAGTCTTTTCTCTGACCTTATTGAGAACTGTATGGAGGTTTTTATGGATGATTTTAGCGTTTATGGTGATTCATTTAGCCTTTGCTTAGATAGTTTATCTAGAGTATTAGATAGATGTGTTAGTACGAACCTTGTATTGAATTTTGAAAAATGTCACTTTATGGTAAAACAAGGGCTTATACTAGGACATGTTGTGTCTAATACTGGCATTTCTGTAGATCCAGCAAAGGTGGATGTTATTTCTTGTTTACCTTACCCCTCCTCTGTGAGGAAAGTCCGTTCATTCCTTGGCCATGCAGGTTTTTACCGGAGATTCATTAAGGACTTCAGTAAGGTAGCACTACCGTTATCTAGACTACTGCAGAAAGATATTGAGTTCGAGTCCAGTGAGGATTGCAAACAAGCGTTTGATAAGCTGAAGACCGCCCTGACTCAAGCTCCAATTGTGAGAGGACCAGACTGGAGCCAGCCATTTGAAATCATGTGCGATACTTCCAATCATGCAGTAGGAGCAGCGCTGGCTCAGCTTGAAGGTAAGGACCCTTTCGTCATTGCTTATGCGTCTAAAACTTTAGACGCTGCTCAGTCTAATTACACTACTACTGAAAAAGAGCTCTTAGCTATTGTGTTCACTCTGGATAAATTCCGAGCCTATTTACTTGGTACTAAAGTAGTAGTGTACTCAGACCACGCAGATCTGAAGTATTTATTAGCTAAAAAGGAGTCCAAACTAAGGCTTATACGTTGGATACTGCTACTACAAGAATTTGATTTAGAAATTAAGGATAGGAGTGGCAACCAGAATCTAGTGGCAGACCACTTGAGTCGCCTTGAGCACATTAAGGATACCTCCACTCCTATAAATGATAATTTTCCATTTGACAACTTACAAGCAGTATCTGAAGTGGTCCCTTGGTATGCGCCTGTAGCTAATTATCTAGTCAGCTGCACTTCTTCTCCAAACTTTACTAAGCATCAAAGAGACAAGCTGAAAAGCGAGTCCAAATATTATATATGGGATGACCCATATTTATGGAGATGTGGCACTGACCAGGTAATTAGACGGTGTGTGCCTCAATCAGAATTCCAGTCTATTTTGGAGGCCTGCCACTCATCTGAGAGTGGAGGACATTTTGGCTCTCAAAGAACAGCTAGAAAAATTTTAGACTGTGGATTCTGGTGGCCTACTCTTTTTAAAGACGCTGCTGAATTTTGTAAATCTTGTTCCCCATGCCAAAGATTTGGTAATATATCTAAGAGGGATGAGATGCCTCAACAGATTATGCTTTTCTGTGAAATTTTTTATGTTTGGGGCATTGACTTCATAGGTCCATTTCCAAATTCTAATGGTTATTTTTATATATTGTTAGCTGTAGATTACGTTTCTAAATGGGTGGAAGCAATTCCTACTCGAACTGATGACGCTAACACTATTGTTTTCTTTGTTAGAAACTATATTATTTGTCGCTTTGGATCAAAGCACCCATTTTTGTAACAGGAGACTAACAGGATTACTGAAGAAGCATGGGATAATTCATAAAGTGGCAACAGCCTACCATCCCCAGACTAATGGGCAAGCCGAGGTGTCTAACAGAGAGATAAAGCATATATTGCAGAAGATAGTTAAACCTCATAGAAGAGACTGGAGCACCAGACTACAAGATGCACTCTGGGCATATAGAACGGCATACAAGACACCCATTGGGATGAGTCCCTTCAGCTTAGTTTATGGTAAAGCCTGTCACCTCTCAGTTGAAGTAGAGCACAAAGCCTTTTGGGCAGTGAAAGAGTGCAACATGGGATTTGAGAAGGCCGGAGCTAAAAGGAAGCTGCAACTGCAGGAATTGGAAAGTCTTCGCCTAGAAGCTTATGAGAACTCCAGGCTTTACAAGGAAAAGATGAAGGATATGCATGATAAGCACATCAAGAGGAGAGAGTTCCAATCGGGGGACTTATTCCTCCTTTACAACTCTAGACTGAGGCTCATGCCAGGCAAGTTGAGATCAAGATGGGAAGGTCCATATAGAGTAGAGAAGGCTGAGCCATACGGAGTTTTCCACCTGAGTCATCCTTCAAGCTCTGAATTGATCAAAGTCAATGGACATCGCGTAAAGCTTTATAATGGTGAAAAGGTGAAGAATAAGAAGGAGCTAGAGATCTTCCTCTTGGAAGATCCACCCACAGCAGAAGACTGAGCTAGTGGAGCGTCCAACTTAAGGACGTTAAAGCAAAGTGCTAGGTGGGAGACAACCCACCATGGTATGATCGTTCCTTTCTCTCTTCTTAGTTTTCTTTTTCAATAACTCTTCTCCGTACTAGTGCATATAGTTTGCATTTGCATATTGCATATAAAAAAAAAGAAGAGAGAGGAGGAAAGCGGCATGCGACGCGACAGCGTCACCGACGCGTTCGCGTCGTATTGGCCCTAGGAAGAAAAGCAAACTTAACAGAGAGGCACGCGACAGCGCGGCTGGAGGCGTGCCTTTAGCTCAACTTGATCCACGCGACCGCGTCCCCGATGCGTCCGCGTCATGTGGGAAAAATGCCTCCCACGCGTCCGCGTCAAGCACGCGAACGCATGCCCTGAACATCGACGTAAGAAAGAGTGTATGGCAGAATGTTACGCTGGACCGGGGCTGGAATGATGCTAGTCGCACAGGCCCTACGACGCAAACGCGTGCCCCACACGTCCGCGTCATTTTCCAGTCTTGGCCATTCACGCGATCGCGTCCACCACGCGAATGCGTCACCCTGAAATTTGGCAACAATGAGTTTCGAACAGAGAGTTGCGCAGGTGCGAGGCTTCCCTTGCGCCACTAGCACAGAACAAATCATGCGTCCGCGTGACCGACGCGTCCACGTCGATTCATATACGTGCTTTTCACGCGAATGCGTAACCCACGCGTCCGCGTCGCCTGTGCCGCACATCTCATCCAAATCTGCCAAAATATCTTATTTTTTCTTCCCCAAATCCTATTTTTTATCTTTTCCCTTCTTCTTCCCCCTTCTTCTTCCTTCTTTCTTCTTTCTCACTTTCTACTTTCTCTCTTTCACCACCATTATCAAGGTTTTTCTTTTCTTCTTCCCTCCTTCCGTTTCTATTCTTCCTCTTATTTTTATGTTCTCTTATTCTTTTTCTTTCTACTTTCACTATCCTTGTTTTCTTTTTCTTTCTTCTTCCTTTTATTGGTGTTGAAAATTTAATTGGGTCATTATTTCTTATATTTTGCTTGTGGATTGTTAATGAATTGTTTGACAATTATATATTAATTTTTAAGGGTTGCTTGCATGTTCAAATTAATACTTTCAATAGCTTATTCGCCATGCATGCTATGTGTTTGTTAAAACGCCTGTATGACATTGTACACTATTTTTAGATTTCTTTTATTCTACTACTCTAAATGCTTGCTTTTCACAAAACCCTTTTTTATATTATCTTATTTATATATAATTGTTATTACAAACAAGTTATTAGTTTGAAATGTTTGGTAATCTAACTTGGACATTGAATGCTTGATCTATGCTACTCATGCCTTTGCCGGCATGCCAATAAACACCTTGCATTTAACTGTCATCATATGCACTTGCTATATTTCCATTGATGATCTTTCACATGTAGTCATGACCATGTGTTAACATCATTCATCTTTAATATGCCTTGATTACCACCTTTCCCGTTCTCTTCCTTGCCCTAACCTTTGAAGTTTTAACATCCTTACTCTTTCTCTTTCAGGATGGCTACCAAGAAAGAAAAAGAGAAAGCTACTCCCAAACCACCAGCAAGAAGAGGAACAAAAAGAGCATTAGTGGAAGAGCCATCTTCAACTGCAGTCAAGCCCTCAACAAAACAGATTAAGAGGATTATAAAGGTCGATGAAAAAGAGAAAGCCTTCCCAGCAAAGGACACTGCGCGATTCCCCAACCACTACTGTGAGCAGATGTTCCCCATCCTGGCAGCAAGGAATTACAACAACAAATATCTTCTTATCCTCCAAACCCGTATTGCTGAATTTGTTGAGCTGCGAATTGAACAAAGACAGCCACGACAGGTTAATCTCTAATGGGTAGTCGAGTTCTACTCTAATTTCTACTTGCCAACCCTGCAGTCTGTCTATGTCCGTCAGAAGCAAATCCCCATTACAGAAGAGGCCATTCAACGAGCTTTAGATCTTCCCCCTGCCCCAGAAGGACTGGACGCATTTCAAGAAGCCTCACTCAAGCGCCAGACGTACCAATTTGACTGGGACGTTGTTCTCAGAGTTATTGCATTACCTGACAGCAGATGGATTTATGGATACCATCGTTCCTGACCTAAGGGAATATCGGCTTCCGCACTTACCTTGGAGGCTCACGTATGGGCACAGATTCTGTCCCACTACGTCTTTCCGAGCACTCATGAGTCCTCCTTCACTGCAGACATGGCCGTTCTACTATGGTGCATCCTTACAGACCAGCCTCTAAACCTACCAAGACACATCCGGAATGCCATGGGACATGTTCAAATTGTGGGCAACTTACCTTTTCTCGCCTTGGTCTCAGATCTTGTCTTAGCAGCCGGAGTCTCCTACAGAGCTGGGGACACCAAAGCCATGCTTCCACGGGATGATCAATACATCCCTAACGGGAAATATCTCAGGCCACCAACAGCCACTACCAGCCAGTCCACAGAACAAGCTACAGACATTCTCCCTTCCACACCACAAGCACCTTCAACAAGTCAGCTGCTCCATCAAATACTGGCGAGGTTGGACCGGCAAGAACAGAAAGCGAAGCTACGAGAGCGCCGTAACTAGCGCTGATTCAAATACTTCAAGGAGCTACTCACAGGTAACCACATGCCTAACAAGGACCTAGACACCCCGGACTCCACTTCACTTACCAGCACAGGGAGCTATGACGGTCCCGACTGTGGAGATACTGCTACCAGCCCACCTTTATTCCTGACAGATGGTACCGAGGACGGTGCAAAGCCTTAAGTGTGGGGAGGTCGGTCAGTACCTGACTTCCGGAGGTAATTTCTCTTCCTTAACACCAATAAAATAGGATTTTCTTTTGTAGAATAGGATAAATTGCATAGTAATAGGTTAGTTGCATGCATGTTCTACTTGATTGAAAAGATAATAAGTTTCTTCTAAGACCCTTTTTTTTAGAACAAAATTTCACTAATTTTAATAAAAACTTTTATGTTAAATTTGCTTGAAGTTGTATTTGGAACATAGTTTAAAAAGCTAAGAACACACAACCCGTAAGGTTTGGGCTTAGTTACATGGTTACATTATTTAACCATAAATATTTTATTCTTGTGTGTTTACTTCTCTATGATTGTAATCTATATTTTGTTTCATCCTATATATCCAATATTTAATATATTTATATGCTTGCATATGATTGAGGCCATTATTTATTTAGCTCACTTATCCCAATTAAGCCTACCATTTAAGTTACCTTTGTTAGCCACTTTGAGCCTTTAAATCCCATTTGTTCTGTATTTTACCATATCACTAGCCTTAAGCAGAAAAATAATTATATATCCCAATTGAATCTTTGGTTAGATTAAGATAGAATTGTGTGTTAATTGAGTATGGGAAGATTATGGGAACAAAAGATAATAAAGGAATGTGTCATGATAATATAATGGGAATTTGGGTACCTACTCATGTGAAACTATAAAAAAATTAAAAATCCATGTGCATTGATAAGCTGTGTTTATTTTCATGTTCAAAAAAAAATTTCAAAAATATTCAATAAATAAATAAGGGGACAAAATTACCCCAATGCCAAGTTAAAATTCAAAGATCAATGCATATATGATCAAATTAAAATAAAGGGCGATGCATGAGTATGGAATGTGAAAGGGAATTTTGGGTAGCTAGGTATGAAATTTAAAGTTATATGGAATATATACATGTGTTAGGTGAAAGCTTAGGTTAATTAAAGATTCAATCTATAAGCTTACTTAGCCATATATGTACCCTTACCCTTACCTTAGCCCCATTACAACCTTGAAAAGCCATATATGTACCCTTACCCTTACCTTGGTACATTAAATATTGTTGATTGGTTAGGTGTAGAACAAATTTTAGAAAGCATGATTAGAGAGGAGTAGAGTGAGTACCCTATACACTTGAGAGACTAGAGTGTACATACATCATCAGTGAGGGTTCAATGCTTAAATTCTATGTTCCCCACTTTCATGAGTTACCTTCTTGCATTTTTATCTGTTCTTACTGTATACAAATTGAATTAGTGGAATTTGATTTGTGATTGTCTTGAAGAGCTTATTTACTTGTAACCAAGTGGACAAGAATCATATAGTTGCATTCACATGTATAGGTTGCATTGCATTGTATGAGTTTTACATGTTCCTACTCATTTATCTTATCTCCTTCGACTAAGCATGAGGACATGCTAATGTTTAAGTGTGGGGAGGTCGATAAACCATTATTTTATGGTTTATATTGTGTTTAATTGTGTGGTTTTATCAAATCTTTACCCACTTATTCATATGATTAGCATATATTTACAACTCCTACCCAAAAATTACTCCATGGTTGAAAACTTGCTTCCTAGAGACTTTTAATTATGTATTTTAATTCTCCTTTATTCCATTCGATGTCGTGAGCCCTGTGTTAAGTGTTTCAGGCTTTATAGAGCATGAATGACTTGGAAATTGGAGAGGAGGCTTGTAAAAATGGAAAAAACACAAGAAATTAAGGGGATGACCAGCGAGAAGCGATGCGGACGCATGGCTCACGCAACCGCGTGAAATGAAGAAATCGTAGTGACGCGCTCGCGTTCCTGACGTGAACGCATGGATTGAAAACTGCACAAGTGACGCGAATGTGTGGACGACGCGCACGCGTGGCAAGGCAAAATGCTGGATGACGCGAACGCGTGGATGACGCGATCGCGTGACGTGCGCGATCTGCAGAATTTGCTGGGGGCGATTTTGGGCCATGTTTTGACCCAGTTTTTGGCCCAAAAAAGCAGATTAGAGCAAGGGAACATGCAAAGACCAAGGGGGAGATTCATTCCGCATAATTTTTAGTTTTAGATCTGACTTTATTTCTCCTCTAGGTTTTCTCTCTACACATTCATAGTTCTTAGGATTTTGTTTTTATTGCTTTTTGGATTGGGATATTGAGAAGAGTTATTACCTCCACCAAGACTTCATCATTCTATTTTGTTTTCCTTACTTGTCACTTACTCTTTCATATTCTTAATTTGTTCAGAATTACTATTGGATTATTTTTAGAATTTATTAATACAAGAACTATTTTTATTTTTAATTGGTCTTTTTGATTATTATTTATCATGTCTTCCTTTATTCCCC
Organism: Arachis ipaensis; assembly: GCF_059453495.1. Taxonomy (NCBI): domain Eukaryota; kingdom Viridiplantae; phylum Streptophyta; class Magnoliopsida; order Fabales; family Fabaceae; genus Arachis; species Arachis ipaensis. The sequence continues at coordinate 130,632,333 of NC_142440.1, forward strand.
TTTCTTATTTTGTGAAGTTTACATTCATAATGAGCGAGTAATTCTCTAACTTGATTGGGAGTTGATTGAGAGGAGAACCTTGAGTTGGAATGCTCAAGAGGAAAATTGTAATTGGGTTTATTGTTGGATGGCTCTCTAGTCACTGACACTAATCCTTCCCAAGGGAGAGGATTAGAACTTGTGAATAGAAGTAGACTTCCAACTTGTTTGACTTTTCTCTACCTAGTAAAGGATAACTAAGCAGAACAACCTCCAATTATCAATTAATCTTGGGAGAACTCCAACAAGGATAGAACTTCCGATTAATCTACTCCCGATCATGATTTTTATTTAAATTACATAAATTCTCTGATTTAATTTCCTGTTTATCAAACTCAAAACCATTTTGGAAAATATCTGATTAATAAAATAGCACATCTTTCTGCAACTCGTTGGGAGACGACCTGGGATTCATACTCCCAGTATTTTAATTATAATTTTGTGACAACCCTTCTAAATTGATAAGCAGATTTTTGTTGGTTAAGAACTGTACTTGCAACGTATCTCTTATATCAATTTCTTAATCCGCCAATTTTTGCCACGTCATAGAGCCATGAGCAGCAGTAACCAACTACCGTCGAGTTCCATTGATGGGAGTGGAAGAGATTTTTCTAAAGATGAAGGCAGAAGTCCTCTAAGTGTACTTGCAACAAGTGTTGCTGCGCCGAAGAAGAAGAAAAAGTTCATTGCTCCACGATATCGGTGTGGGGCGCATGCTATTTTGTTTCTCTTTTCAACAGAACTGAACCCTAACCGGTTATTTTTTGGATGTCCACATTTCAAGGTAATCTGAAATTTAATTTAAGTTTCCTTGATTTTAAGTTGCTGTGTCACATTTTGAGCTGTGGGTATATTCTACAAAGCTCAACACCGCATTGCAATTTTTTTGTGTGGTTGGATGATTATGTTGCATCGTTTGAAGAGTTTCCCAGAAATTCTCCTGATATAGAGGGTTGGACGTGAAATCAAAGTCAGATACCTGATGCTGCTGGTGTTGATGCTGGAAAACTCAGGGAACTAGATGCTAGAGTTACTGGGTCAGAATTGGAAGCTAAAAATTGTAATGCCAAAAGTGGCACTAGCGGCGTTAGTGCTAAAGCTTTGGTTATTGCTTTTGTATTTGGAATTGTGATCTCCAAATTTTTTTAAGGCATATGACTAGCAGGAACCTTCTGTGATACTAGGTTCAAAGTGTGTCTTATTTTTTAGAAGTGTGTGTTGTTTACATTGTAAGTTGTATTACTTTAGAAGTATGTATGTTGTTTCAGATAAGATTATGATTTGATCCAAGAAAAATGGTCTGTTACTACTTTAATGAATTGTGGCAGTATGTAGTCATACAAATTTCTTAATGAAAAATGTTGGATAAACAAACTCAGAAGATGCCTTATATAAAACATGTACAGAAAACAACCAATCATGTCCTTGTTCAGCATGAGAAAGGGGAAACTTATAGCCCTCTAACAGCAAAAAGAAGGCCAACATGTAGCCTTGAACCAAAGTGTTTCCTAATTTTGTCAAGTTTCAAACTGACTTAAACATCTTCCACATCAGTCTAGTAAAATTTCAAAATGACTACTTAAACATGCATACAAACACTTAAATAAACCAAAATATTTCCTAGTTTTCTAAACACTGACACCAAACTAATAACAAAAGGAGTCATTCTTATCATCTATGTCAATAGCAACATATCAGAAATCAAGTCTTCCTCGGAGGTATAAACCCATAGGTAGGAATGAACTTGAAAAGCCTTGCTGCAGTTTCGAAACTTGCTGTAGCCATGGTCTCAGCAGAAAGAGCACTTTGTTGAAAGAGAACATTAGCATTTGTTGTCCTCGGGTTTACAGTCTGACCGGTTGGAACACATGGTCTAAGACCTGATGCTGCTTGAACTGGTGGTGGGCTAGGTTGTCCAAATGAAGGTGGATTAAGGGGTTTTATGGAAACACAGCTTTTCAAAAGCAACTGAAACGTTGCTTCCCACTCAAACGACGTCGTTTTTATGGTGAAGGGCGTGGACAAATTAGCCCCTGTCCATCTCAACTTGTCCATCTCAGCACTGAATGAACACGTCATCCAGCTCATATGACAGGTCACGCACCGAACCAGCCAGCTCAGTGTTTTCCGTCAACTCTCGCCGGAAAAAAACGCATGGAGACTGCTTTGTGTGATGAAAATTGGGGACAGAGACAGAAGCGGATCGATTTTATTTTGAAGGGTCGCTTTGTCATTCTTAAAAATGGACAGAGGCCGAATTGGTAGTTCACTCATATGTATATATAAAAAGTTTATCATGTATTTTGTTTTATGCTATGCAAAATGTACGTTAGTTTGATCACAAAGTTGCTATACATCAACTTTATTTTATCACTTTTAGCGAGTCTCTCATTTTTCTTACAGGTAATATTAGGACTAGGGTGATAAAAAATAATCCACCTAGATAGTTTAAATTTATTTTATTTAGTATTTATTTATTATAAAATGTATTAAATAAAATTAAAAATAATAAATTTTAATATTTTTTAATTAATATTTTTTAATTATCCAATATTTCTATTTTTTTAAGAGAATTTATTTTTATTAATAAATATTAGGAGACTAATATTTTTTAATTTATTAATATTAACTAATATTTTAAGCTATCACTTTATTTTTTATATTATTATAATTTATAATTTAAAATTTAATTTTTAATATTTAAATTTTATTAAATATTAATAAAAATAATAAATTTTATTGCTCATAGCTGTATTATTCATTTCTTCTATACTAGCTAGTGTGATTTATAACTGATCAGTATCTTCAAGTTTCTCAACCTATTAGGGAAGTAGTATGTGAATTATGAAACCAACCTCTTCACTTACTTGTAGAGTAACCAGTACGATTAAGTAAGTAAAAAATGAAAAATAAAAATAAACGAAAGGAAAGCAATCAGTTGCCTGAATCAAGGCAGTGAAAATTGAATTTGTGGTAGGTCTCTGGCTTGTACGGCAATTGAAGAGGACATTAATAGGGACCTTGTATTATAGTGATACTCTGTTCATCAATATGACTCCCACACTAATTAAAAGCCTTTGACTCAACATTTGTAAAAGCGTCATTTTGCAACTAATTTTGTTCAGTACTGTAATAAAATATGTGTTGTGATTTGTTATCTTTGTTATTATGAATTTTACATTATTATGGGACTTTTTTTACTTTTTATACAGTACAAAACATCATTGATGTTTTTTGTAAAAAATAAAATTTTATTTTCTAAATCACAAAACGGCAATCAGGTTTTGTTTATTTTTTTTTTTCAAAATCTTGCAACACAAAACGGCATTGCGTGTTGCTTCTTTTAATATTTTAATTAAAAAATAAAAACGTAATTTTGAAATTATTATTATTATTATTATTATTATTATTATTATTATTAGTAGTAGTAGTAGTGTAACTACGGTGACGCACTATAAGGGATGCGCGAAATGGCGGCGGGTTTTTTTTCATTAGCGGCGGTTTTAAACCGTCGCGAAATCAATGGCCGGCAGCCCATCAGATCGCCAAGGATATTGGTGCCGGCACTAGGTTTGGTGGCGGTTTTTAGCAACCGCCGGTATAACCGCCACTAAATCAATATTTCGTGGCCATCATGCAAAAAATTGCCGCCAAATGCGAGTGACACGATTTCCGTCATGTTTACCGAAGGTTCTAAAACCGCCGCTATTTTCTTAGTTGTTTTCGAGTGGACGTGTTTTTTGCGGTGATTCTAAAACCGCCCCGAAATGGAAATAAAGTTTCTGGCACAGTTATCGGTGGTTGTAAACAACCGCAATACCGATCTGATTATGCACACTCTTCGGCGGTTTAAAACCGCCACTAAATATAGAAAGATTAAAAAAAGAAAATTTGGGTTTTTCTAAATAAATCGTACAATTTTTCCTGAAATATTATAGAACTATTTTTTGCGTTTTTAATTTTTTATTATTTTAAAAGTTAATATTTTCAATCTTGGAATCCAAACTTGTATAAAAAACAAAAAAATTATTTACAAAACAAAATAATATATTTATGAAAGTACAAAGAAAACAAATCTTCTACAAAGAGTTGCATAGTCTAATTCAAAAAAAGTTTGCTTCAAACCAAAATAATTCCAATCCTAATACATTATTCTTCACTCTATCATTTCACGGAACTCATCCCTGCAACGATGTCTGGTGGGAGCTCCTCACCCTACCGTTGGTAGAGATAAATCAGAGCACTCTCCATCGCCTTCCTCTTCAACTTCTCGCGTTCCAGCTCTGCTTGCAGTTCTAGTAGCTTCCTCTGGGTCTCCTCTACTTGGACTCCGTTGACCGGCGCACGTGAATTCGGACTAAAGAGTTGACTAGGAGTCAGTCCAACACCCACGTACTCTACCAGGTTTCTCTTTTCCAAAAACCTGAGCAATGGAATCATTTTGAGACAACACTCTAGAAGACTCATCCTGTTGCTCAATCTCCTCAATTCTTTCTTACAGACACAATTTAGCAAATACAATCATTTGGATCATAGGTCCATCTCGTGTCAAGAACACGCCAAACAGGATGATTAACGATATCACTTTCATCACAATAAAATAACACACAAATATGAATGAAAAAAGTTGGTCTCAAAATTTATTTACATAAAACAACCAAAATAGAGATCACAATTTCATCAATCAATTATTAAAAGTAGTACTTACACCAATTAATCTTGCTTCATCATTGATATAGGAGCCATCTTTTTTTTTTGTGCACTTTGATCCATAACTTTCCTCTACCGACTCTTCTCCCTTGTTCTTCCGACTGTATCAACAAAGTTTATACCATCACCATATTCCACAGAATCAAGTGAACTTAAGTCGTAGAAATAGTTTAATGTGAGTGAATAAAAAAGTAAAGTAACTCTTCTTCTATCCGCCGTGCAAAGCTTTTCAAACCACCAGTGTAGGTATATAGTTGCTTTGATCAATTAATCGTGTTTTTCCTACACTTCTCTTGTTGGTCCATGATAAACCACTATTTTATGGTTTATCTTGTGTTTAATTGAGTGGTTTTCATCAAGTCTTCACCCACTTATTCATATGATTTTCATGATTTTATAATCCCTTCCTAGTATTATTTTATGATTGAAAACTTGCTTCCTAGAGATCTTTAATTAGTATATTTTAATTCTCCTTTATACCATTCGATGCCGTGATCCGTGTGTTAAGTGTTTCAAGCTTTATAGGGCAGGAATGGCTTAGAAAATGGAGAGGAAGCTTGCAAAAATGGAAGTAACACAAGAAATAAAGGAGATGACTAGCGAGCACCGACGCGCGCGCATGGCTCACGCGAGCGCGCGGAATGGAGAAAATTGCAGCGACGCATGCGCGTGCCTGACGCGTACGCGTGGAATGGAGTTTTGCAAGATGACGCGCACGCATAGATGACGCGTACGCGTGACAAGGAAAAACACCAAATGATGTGCACGCGTGACTGACGCGTACGCGTGACCTGCGCGATCTGCAAAATTAACAGAAAATACTGGGGGCGATTTTGGGCCGCGTTTTGACCTAGTTTTCGGCCCAGAAACACAGAATAAAGCCAGGGAACAAGCAGAGACTCGATATACAGAGATACACATTCACATATTCTCATTAGGATAGTTTTTAGGTTTTTAGATCTGAATCTAGAGAGAGAATTACTCTTCCTCTAGTTTCTCTTTACATTCCTAGTTTATTGCTTTTGCCTTCGGATACTGAAGAGTCATTACCTCCGTTGAAGATACTATTCTAGTTTGTTCCATATTCTTAATTCTTGTTTAAAGTGGTAGTTGGATTATTTTCATGGATTGTTAGTGAAAATGATTACTTTTATCTTTAATTAGTTTTCAAAACTTTATTCAATTTATCATGTCTTCTTTTTATATTTCTACAAGCGTTATATTCATGTCAATGGAGTAGATTCCCTACTTGACATGGGGGTTGATTAGGAGGAGACACTTGAGTTGGAAGGCTTAAGTGATGGTTAAATTGGAAGTTGTTGGCTAGTTCTGTATTTACTAACGCTAGACCTTCCCAAGGGAGCTGACTAGGATTTGCGAATAAGAGTTAGCTCAATCACTTAACTTTCCTTTATTTATTAAGGGTTAATTAAGTGAAAACAACAACCTTTTTGATACTACACTTAAGAGATCCCAACAAGGATAGAACTTCCGATTAATCATTCCTCCATTCAAGGCTTTTTTATTTAGAATACTATAAATCTCTTTTAATTTTCATTGCACCAAATTACAATTGTTTATTTTCTGTTATTCAACTCTCAAAATTCTCGAAAAATTCCTGATTAATAACTTAGCACCCTTTCTAGCAACTCGTTGGGAGATGACCTGGGACTCATACTCCCAGTATTTTTATTTTAAACTTTTTGTGACAACCTTTCTAAATTGATGAGGCGAATTTTTGCTGGTTAAGAGCTATACTCGCAACGCTATTCTATTATATTATAATCTCTTAATTGGTCTAACTTCTGCCGCTCGTCAGTCCATCAGAGACAAAGGGCGATTAGAAACTAATTTAAAAAGACTCCATGCTAAATAAATTGTAATGTTGTGTACCAATGAGTTACTAGATTACCTTTGTCTCAGCTTTGGCGCGATAGTTAAGGAACCATCTCCAATGCTCTCGATCAATTTCCGGCAGACGTTGCTCAATGTTTTCTTCAGTCGAAAATGTTGTCTCGTAAAAAGTATTGTACAACCTCAGCCTTGCTTCCTTCCAAGACTTCCCCATACTTTTCAAAATATATTTCTTGATAGTTCTTTCATTATCTTCATCAAAGTGAAAAATTTGCTACACAAGTAATAAAATTTGTCAATAATTATAAGAATAAGCATATTTAACTCAAAGGGGATATAAACATTTACCTTGATGCATTCATTATAAACCTTGTCTTTAGTGATAATCTTACGCCAACTTTTCTCACAGATAGAAAATTTTCCATATTCAGATCCCAACAGACCAAGCACGCCATTCAACAGTCCAGCTTCGTCTCCAATTGCTTGCTTTGCACTGTTGAACCTGAGCACGATCCTCCTACCGTTAGGACGTTCCATAGCCTCCCTCACGCTTAGTCTTGCCGGCTTGACTGTGCCGTCAGAATCTATAAGCCAAATATAATACGTCATATGTGTATCCGTTGTGGACAGCATGCGAAAAAATTAATATATAACATAGAGTCTAAATCTGATAGACAAAGAAAAATTATTAAATACATTACCGATGATCTTAACTGCTCAAAATTCTGTAGTCTTGCGTCTTTTGCGACTCTGAGCACTAGGATCAACAATGGGGTCATTATCTTCTTGATCAAGTGAATCTACATCATTTGTATTAGCTGCCAAGTTTACGTGGCCTAGCTCCGAGTTCTGAATGTTAGTTGTGCTCGTTTGTGGAGCAGGCCTTGGTACACTGCGTGGCGGAAGGAACGGGCGTGCAGTTGCAGGGACACTATCACCGCTATCTGGGAGAATTTCAGAGTCATCGCGGTGGGCAGCCGAAGCTGGAGATGGAGCCGTGTGAGGTTGCTGACATCCTGGTCCTAATTTTGCTTTTTTCATGTAACGACCTTTCCTAGCCATTTTAAAAAATAAATGGCACCTATTTTCCAGCTAAAACAAATCACAATGAATGAGAGTCAAATCATGATGTACACTTCCGTAATTCACAATTAAAACCCTATATTACATGGTACATATATATCAATAGAATTAAACTATCAACCATAAAACATAGATAATTAAAACAAATTAGGTTTCTTCCTATTTATTTAAGGATTCTTGGAGGAAACACCGCATCCCAAAAATTGCCTCTGCACGTATCATGTATCTAGAATTGTTCCCAAAACAAAAATATTATTTATCCATATGATTAAGGAACTCTATTTCATCTTACCTTTCGTATATTTTACCTCCATATGTGACTCACTTACTTTTAATTGTTAACATATATGTAATTCGATTTTAAAAAAAGAGAAGAGTTAATTCAATGAATGGGAGTAGCCACCAGCAACTTCAAAAACCGTCAACCGGATTAATTGGAAGTTTCAGAATAGCACAAGTTATTAAAAAAAAAGATTAAAAAAGTGAATTACCCTAATATCAAATACAACAAATAACACTCAAGTATTCACTCAGACAAGCAATTAGCCATGAAATTATATTCTAATGTGTTAGTATCTGTGTTTGGATACCATACCACATACTAGCTATTTTTGTTTTAACCAAATAAAATTAACTAAAAGGAAAAACATATATATATATATATATATGAGTTCTCCGGTGCCTGGATATCGGTGACTAACGGTGGCCATGCTTTGACCCACCAATAACATCATAACATCTGGCCCAAAGGACTCTCTAGGAATGAGCAAAATGACGTCGCTGAGAAATATGCAATTAAAGATAAACACAGTAACTTCAGTAAGTTTGCTGGGAAGGTATTTATGTAATTTTGCATCTGAAAAATAATTTTTGTTTCTTTTTTAAATAAAAGTCTTGATGTTCCCCTGGATAAGAAGCATCACCATGGTGGAGCACTGTACCAGCAGAAAATGAATGTGTAAGCTCTTTTACTGAAACTCGAAGCATTGTATCTTGGGACTTGGAGCCACTGGAAGAAGTGGCAGTTAGAAGTGTCTAAAAGAACAGCAGCAGCTCATCAACGTCTTTGGCGGATTGCTGAGGAAGAAGGGGCGTGTTCTCATTAGGTCCAGATTTTCATTTGGGCATGTCTTCATGAAAGCCATGACAAAAAAAAAGCAGTTAGGGTATTTGTGGAAAATGGTGCATTTGTAGATGCAGCGGATGTTCAAAATGAACTCATTTGCCAGATTGCAAGTTCCATTGGCTTATTAGAGACGAGAAACAAGTTGAGGAAACCATGACTTTCGCGGTGGAGAAATATGGAAGGCTTTCAGCCTACCTTTGATGATTTTTGGATGTTGTGGAACCTTCTGAACCAATCTTTCTATTTTTTGTATTTTCCAATTTATTACATTTTTCAGGGATGATTTAGTTAGTTGTTTATTACTCTTAATTAATATTCAAAAAATTTTACCTTTTTTCACTTTTTTTTAATTAGCCAATTTATCATGGTCAACCATGTCAAAGCCTGCCTTCCATTTGTGCTAAACATGCCACATGCCAATATTGCATTGGTTGATCTAATTTAGTCACCTTAGTCACCATAGAAGTCACCATCTATATATATTGGTCCGAGGACTTTGAAAAAGTAGGAGCCATGTTTGTAAAAGTTAATATAATAATGATACCATTATAATAATTTATTCAAATTATATGATGGATAGTATTAATAATTCGTAAGAGGACTGATGAGAAAGCCAACTAAAACAGATCTTTTCCATTTTTTGGGCTATTTGGAAGCCTACATTACTTATGAATTAGGAGATAATAAAGTTTGAAAGGGCATAATAGTATGCTTGCATAATTGCATTTTAACATCTAGAGTTTAAAGATATATTGGAACTTACCGGAGAAGAGAGGGCCGCCAGCAGCAGGCCCAAACCGGTTGACGACCATGCGGGTTTAGACGGCGACGCAACAGGCACCTTCTAGAGACCAGGACGGCGACGCGAGTGAGGGCTCCTCGTCGGCGATAGTAAGGACATGTGCTGGCGGGGGTGGTGAGAGCCTCTCTGGACGAGGGGTTACTTCAATGGTGCATGGCTATGAGTTAGGGCTAAGGTGGTCGACGATGTATAAGGATTGAGGGAGAAAGATTTGGGCACATCACTACTAGAAAATTAGTTATTACAGACGGATATTTCTGACGGATTTTATCCCACGGAAATATAGACGGAATTTTAGAGGGATTTTTTGTCGAAAAACAAAAAAATGAATTAGCATAAATTACAGACGGAAAAGAAAATCCGTCGATAATTCTGTCGGAAAAATTAACTTTTTTTTATAGAAAATAGTTACAGACGGAAATCCGTCTGTAATTAAATGAACAAAAAATTACGTTTTATTAAATTATTACAGACGAAAAATCTGTCTGTAATTTAAAATTTTTCGTCAGAAAATATATTGTAATTAGGGTTGTCACCCATAGTTCCTCTATTCAGTCACGATCCTTTTACTTCTCCACACTCATCTCCTCCAAATGCTCCGTTAGCGGCGCCTCTCAGCCTTGCACCGCCGTCGCACCGAAGCTCCATCACACTCCTTCCTGGATCTTCTCCCTGTGTTGCTTGCGTCTCTCCTTTCAAACCCTAACTTGCAATCCGCTAATTTAGCCAAAGTTTGGAGGTTAGATTTTCAATTTCATGCAATTAATTCCTCTTATTCCAATAGATCTTCTCCGTCACGCTCTCTTCGTTCCTTCTCCTCCTCCGCCGCCGCCTCTGCTGCCATTGTTCGGTCGTTCGCCACTACCTCGCACCACAACAACCACCACTAGAACCACAAGTTTCTGGATTCCAATACCTTCTTTAGAAGCTGGCAGCCTCCGTAGGACCCGAAGGAGGCTGAGGCGAAGCTGGCGATGCTCCGAAGGGGCTACGCGAAGCAGGTGAAGGAGGTTCGCAATCTGTACATCCACGAAATGGAGCTGCTTCAGATCGAGAAGGAGCTCAAGGACGAAGCTTGCAGAGAATCCCTTAGAGTTGCCAATGAGGAGCACAAGAAGCTCAAGGCCGAAGCTGCACAGATTAGGGCTCTGGAGCGCAAGATCGCACAACAAGAATTCAGAGAAACACTCGTATGTTTTTCTTTTTCTTCTTCCTTTCCCTCTATGAATTTCGCTGTGCACACCAAGTGTTCGATGGTTTGCTTATTTGTTGGTTTGAGCTAACATGCACATCAAATGTTTGCACTAAATGCTTGTGATTCAATAATTTTTTTTCGTTGTTTCATATGCACTTTCTGATAAAGAAGTTGTTTGCAGCTATTTGATGGTCACAATGGAACTGCTGCTGCTATTTATGCCAAGGAGAATCTTCTAAACAACATTTTAAGTACAATTCCTTCAGATCTTAACAGAGATGAGTGGATAGCAGCATTGCCAGGGCTTTGGTTGCAGGATTTGTGAAAACTGACAAAGATTTTCAACAGAAAGGTATGACTAATTATTTCTCTTGTAGTATTTGTTCCAGCCTTTACTAATTATTTAGTTGTGCGGCAAATTGAAGTACTTCTGGAATATTCTGAGTATTGCCAAATGAGTTTGCACATGCCCAATTCCAGAAGTTAGCAAATTAAAGAATAAAATGGTAATATTTATCTAAACCCTGTTGGTGGATTGCAAGTTGCACTGCCTGTTACTTAAGCCATAATGACTGAGAATGGTCTAATATTGTTCACTCATGTTGGTTCAGCTGTTTTTACACGTATTTGTCTATTTGATATATAATATATATTAATAGTTTAATACATAGTTGCTGAAGAGTAAGATGTTACTGGGAAACTTTTTGGTTGAGAAACTGTTTGTAATCACTCTTACACAGACTAGTCTCACCTTTCTTTTCTCTTTTCGAGGAGGGTCCGCATAACCTGCAGCGGGGTTGAGGTTGGCCGGCTAAATACAGGTGGAGGAGCAGAGGTACATTTTGTTTTAATCGCTTTTAACTCAGACAAACTGATGCCTCTGCCAATACTATTTCTTTGCATGATGCTTGGGCGTTAAACTACGTAATTAGATAATTAGATATAAAAAAGAAAACTACGTCAATCATACCAATGAATGTAATGAGGCGAGCTAATTGAAATCTAGTCACATGATCCTATCTCTCACTTAACATACTCATTGTGAGGGTTATTAAATATTCACAATCTTTTGATAAATTATGTTTATTCTTATTTTATGTGAAGAGAAATTCCAGCGTTTGAGCCTCTCTGTTTCTTTTCATGCAGCTTTCTAGTGTCGGAGGAAGGCTTGTTATCAGCAGTGATGGTGTCTGGGACTCTCTAACTCCAGAAGTGGCCTTGGATTGTTGTCGTGGCATGTCAGCAGAGGCTGCAGCACCACAAATTGTGAATGTATGCCTATCTAAGGTATTAACAATCTCTCTACTTTTTCAAAAGTAAACCAATAAATTGTTCTTTGCTACATAGGCCAAAAACAACACCACCACCCTTTCTTTAACAAAACAAAGTTTGAATCTTTTCATGGTGGAGAAGCATTAGCAATCCTCACCTTCTCTAACCCATTGGGGAACCTAAATCAATCAAGCAGTTGCAATCCATGATGGAAAATGGTGTGTTCTTCACAACCTTCAAAATAAATAAATAAATCAGTCTCATCTCGCATTCTTGTTTTACTTCCATGATCTCTAATTGATAAAGATTCCTTCTTTTTTGTTTTTTTGTCTCGTTCCAGTGAATGAGCAGCAGAAGATCACATTCCAGGTTTGCTTTTTTTTCTTTTAGTTAATATGCTTAGATTCTTATATGTTTGATCTTGGATATTGAGAAAAGATTTAAGGGAAAAAGAAATAATTTAACTTATGAGTCATGATCTGCAACTTGATTTGGTAAAGGAGAAGAAAGAAAAAAGCTTTTCTTTTTGTTTGTTTGTTTGAAATTCCAAATTAAGAGAATCAAATGATTTGATAAGCATAAGTTTTTTGTAAATAATGTATGTTAACTTGAGTGTTGTGAAAGTCCTGTGAAAATTTATGTAAATAATGTATGTTAACTTGAGTTCTAAAACAACAGTACAATGAGAAAGCTACACAATGCCACTATTTCTATCTTCGGCTGGAGATTATGAAAAAATCAACCCATGCTCCGGTTCTTACAAATTATTCTTTCTGGATTGTGCTTTGGAATAATCTGTTTTGATGATGTTGTCAATGCCTGTAGCACATCAGGTGCAAAGGCTGACTGGGAATCTTCGCATTTTTTACTCTGCACTGGCGAGAGGTCTGATCCCGCTCATAGGGAGGCACTTCTTAAATTCAATAAACATGCTAATGGTAAGATTCTTTCCCTTTGGAAATCAATGATTTTTAACAATCTAAATTTCTTCAGAATATATTATTTTCTTTATGTTCCTGTTTATTTACCATTGGTCTTCCCTTTTTCCCCAGAAACAAATGATATATTCATCCTTGCCGCAAAGGTACATTTCAGTTTTGCACTGAATTTCTTGATTTGTTACTTTTCGAATGAGCTGTTTGCACTGAATTGCACTGATTTATAACAGAATTTCTATGGTAGTGTATATTAAGGAAGCATATGATTCATTATTTTTTAGTTTGGTACTCATAATGTTTCAGGTATATTGACTATCTGTTTTTGGGAGATTATGTTGATAGAGGACAGCACAGCTTGGAAACCATTACCTTGCTACTTGCACTTAAGGTTAGCTACTTCAATTATATTAATGTGTATATGTAGTTGTATTTTAATTATTATTTTTGTTTTTATCTTTATAATCGATCACGTACTGCCCTTGTGATTCTGCAAATTGAGTATCCTGAGAATGTTCACCTGATACGTGGTAACCATGAAGCTGCTGACATAAATGCACTATTTGGTTTTCGTATTGAGTGCATTGAAAGGATGGTACGGATGGAATGTGCATATAGTCGTTAATTATATTTAACTCTAAATTCTATTATTCTACAACTAACTAGTGTTCCTATAGGGGAAAAATGATGGAATGTGCATATAGTCGTTAATTGGATTTTCTTTTTTTTTGTTTATTAATTGGTTTATTATGAAGTTAAATCTAAGAAGGTTAATTGGTTCATTTATGCAGCTAAGTTTTATTCTTTTTTTTTTGTTTATGCAGAACAAAAGCATTGCTGAGTGTGGTTCTTTAGCTGTAAGCACTCCAAATCATTGAAAAAGGTAATTCATGGATTGCATATTTTTTTCATTTGAAAATCATACTAGAACAATATAATCTGATATGAGAAGCTGTTAATGCTCTAGCTTGATTTATATTTATAAGAAATTATGAACTGATTGATTGAATACCTTATCTGCTTTTGCTTTGCTGCTGCTACCTGACTCTGTGTTCCAATCTTAGCCTCAGGTGCCTTCTTCCCGTATTTGTAGAACTTCTCTCAAGAGCTTCAAAAGCTTGAGGAGTATCGCATGAACCAGAAATCAATTGATTTAATGGTACCTATATATATAGCTCTCTTATTAATGCTTTTACTTTCTTTAATTTTTGTTGTCACATCACATGGTATTCTTGATCTTCTTCTTTACATTATTCATTTTCATTGGTCATTGCATTTCTTGCAATTTCTATTGTTAGGAATTAGGAATGGACATTAGAAACCTTGCTTACTTCACTTTTTCTATTGTTAGGAATTAGGAATTACCAGATTTATTGCTCACATCTCGTATTGGTTAACACAAGATGTGACACTTAAAGAAGATCCAAACGTAGCCTTAAGTTAGTTAGAAGCTTGCTGACTTGGCATGGGATGTTATACATTTAGTTGTATGATAGCCATGTTCCTTCAGCACTAATATCTTCTCTTTTCCTTTTATTTTGCTTTTTAATTTTGAAATATACAGGGTGATTACATCAAAGGCCAAGTAATAGGGTATCTGGATCAGTTTGGCACTTCACTTCCTGTTAAGGTGATCAGAAATTGCAACAGAGATTACAACAAGTGTATCAAGTAGCAAAACCTTTTACACTGATTCCAATGGACGCGATTTCATCGAAAGGGTAGGCCTAATAGGTTGATCAACTGATTTAGAGTTCTCAATATGAATGCCTAGGCAAATGTATTATATTATGGTATTCCTGATTTGTTGCTAAAACAGTGCACTTTACAGATTTGAGACTATAGAAAAGACTGGAAATTGCAAGTAAATCAACTTGTTGCTGGAAATTATTACCCTGTATGTTGTTCTGTTGAATCAAGTATATTGCAATTATGCTAATTCCAATACACATGAATGATTATTGAAATCTAGTTTTTTGTTTCAGATCAACCTTGGGATTTACCTGAAAGATAAAAGTAAAGAGCTCTCTATATTGGTAGATAGGTCTGTAGGGGGATCCAGCATCAAAGATGGGCAATTAGAACTAATTGTTAAATTCCTCTGAAGTGAGTTGCCCCATTTCTACTAGTGCATTGTATAGCTTATTGGCTGATTGAAAATAGCTTAATTGTTCTTAGTTGGGATCTATGGAAATCATTACTCCTTGCCTTGTATATTAGAATTGTTCCTAGTCCTAGTCCTAGAAATTGATTTTGCAACTTCTAAAAATTTTTGTTGGAAGTCCATGAATTAAAATATATAGAAGGCCAAATTTTTATTTTCAACTTTTGAATTGAGAACTAATTTACTAGTTTCATTTCATGGCAAATTAGTTCATTCATATGGTCCCTTTAAGCTGCTGGAAGCACCCCACAACTGGTGGCAAGAAGCATGAGCACCTGAAATTGCTTTTGTGCAGATTGAATGGAGCGTCAGGGTGGCTCATTAAGGAATGTTGATTCTGCTCGTGTTTCAAATCCCCAGCACCTTTTACTGCTGATATCAGGCAAGAAGTGTAGCCCTTTTTCAATTGCATTAAGAGATATAAAGCAACACGACATTACTCAAAGCATGCGCGGGATACTAGTTGATTGGCTTGTAGAGATTTGCATAATGTAATTTTTCTCATATAATACAATGTTATGAATTATAGCTGATAAATTTAGTACGGTTGAACAATACACTGAGGATTATAGTTGATGTATTAATACACTTCGTTTATGTTTTGATAATACGATGAATTTTATTTTTTGAAATATTATAAATATTCGAATACAAATTAGATAAAAGTTTGTTTTAAATATATATTTATTTTGTATGAAAACAAGTTTATTTTGCAATTAGAAAAATAAAAAAAATTCTATTTTACCTTACAGATGGATTTACAAACGGATTTTCTGTCTGTAATCAAAACGTGGGATGATTTTCCAAAGTTCAAATTACAGAAATAAAATCTGTCAGAAAATCTGTCTGTAATTACAGACGGAAAATTCGTCAGAAAATCTGTCTGTAATTACAGACGAAAAATCCATCTGAAAATCCGTCTGTAATTACAGACGGAAAATCTATTGGAAAGTTCGTCGTCTTTGGGAAATGGATAGAAAATTTACAGAGGAAAAATCCGTCGGTAACTTGTAAAAATCTGTCTGTAATTTTTCGACGGAAAAAAATCCGTCGGTAAATAATTTCCGACGAGGCTTTTATAAAGGGACAAAATCCGTCGGTAATTTTGTTGGTAACCAAAAATCCGTCTGTAATAAAGACTAAATATGTCTGTAAATCTGTCTGTATTAATCAATTTTCTAGTTGTGACATTTTCTAGTTGTGACACCGAGGCTCAATTCAAAATATGAATTGCAATATATATATATATATATATATATATATATATAAAGTGTGTTAGTGCTTTAGTGTAAATAATAATAATAATAATAATAATAATAATAATAATAATAATAATAATAATAGAAATGATAATAAAAATTGACAACCTATATATTGAAAAAAGTTATAGCAAAAAGTTATAACATCAGTGCAGTGACAAACCTAGAAAATTTTAAGAGTGGGGCAAAAATATATATCTTAAAATAAATTTCGTTGAACATTGTTAATTATAGTAAAAATATAATAGAGATTTAAAATTTAAAAAGAGTTAGTGAATACTTTCATTCTTAAAATACTATTTATTATACTTAATTTATATAAAAATATTTTTTATTTCTAAAATTTAAACTTAAAAATATTTTAATTAAATTATAAATAACTGGTCTTCATAACTAATTTTATTTTTATGTATTTTTATATACATTTAATAATAATAGACTAAATTAATTGGCGCGTTATTAGTGCCTATTAATATAGAAGCATTTATAATTTGAAACTTTAATTATTGTATATAAATACAATAAAAAAAATAAACCTATATATGAAAAATATGTTTATATTAAATAATAAAAATTTAATATACAATTATTTTTCTCTCTTTTTTTTTGAAATAATTAATTTTTAAATATTTTTTAATTTAATTTTGATATCTGTTAGATTAATTTTCATATATTTTATTAATAACATAAATCTCATAAAATTGGTCTCTATCTTCATCTTCAATAAGTCAAAACTATAAACTATTAATTTTAATAGACCGAGAGCTTATGTAATTCTTGTTGATTTCTTGCCATGGCTACTACAAACTATGTTATTTTTTCATCTTCAACAATTCTGTTTGATAAACCCAATTAAAAAGTCTTTCATCTCAAAAAAATAACAAATGTACCAATCTTGACAAAATATCAAATTCCCTAAGTTCTCTTATACGCTAAACTATCCAATAAGAACAATCTCTGATAACAATCTGAATAGTTATAAGGTCACGATAAAATCAACAAACAAGTCTCGGCTATCCTATACCACCTGAATCGAGATTCTTCAAATATTTAAAGCACTGTCCTCAAGGATTTAAGTATCGTGTTGCCCACGTAGCTAGGTGCCATGCATTCTTCTTTCCAGGAGACATTCCACTATAAGGATATTCATTCTCTTCTGGCGTTTTATTGAGGTCATAGGACCATAGTTATCAAACTCGGACCAAACTGGCCGGTTCGACCAGAAAATCGGTGAACCGAATCTGTTTCCGGTTAACATTTGAACCGGATAAGTAAACGAACTGGTAAAACTCGAAAAACCCGGTCAAACTCGATTGCGGGTCAACTGCTGATGTCAGTATCACTCAATTTCAAAAATTGAGAATATACACTAAGCGCTGCTGCTGGGGTTCAAACTTGAGTTATTCAAGTTGCAAAAGAACCCTTGCAACCACGGGAGCAAATTTTCTCTTTGTGTTATATGGTGTGTTTTAATAAATATATGACTAATTATTAGACATATCCTAATTAATCACTTGTGTATTAATTCTTTTAGTCATGTAAATTTAAGATATTTTTTATCTTTTTATTCTAATAAATAGTATTCATATTATTTTATTTTATTTTATATTTTATACTTACTTTTTTTAAAAAAGAATTATTTTTTAATTATATATAATTATTAAAATAAAAATTAAACTTTTTTAAATATCTTTAAATTAAAAAAGATAAGGAAAAAAATTTTATTAATCAATGATATATTTTTGTTTTTGATAATTATATAACATCTATTAATGAAATAATGTAACAGATACTAATTAATGTAATAGATACTAATTAATGAATTAGAAAATAAGTTAATTTGATATAAAAAATTAAATTTTATATAATTAATTAATTATGATCGGGTCAACCGATTGAACCTGTGACCCATCGGTTGAATCAGTGACTTAGTGACCTAGTAACCTGACCGAGTCGATTGCCGGGTCGGTTCTGATAACTATGCATAGGACAGTACAGAAGCATTTTGTCTAGCAGAATCGGTCTCATGAGAACCATCGGAGGAGACAACGTCCTCTTCCTCCATTGAATCTGGAATCACCTCCCCCAGTTCTTCGGATGCCTCTTGAATCTTGGATCGAGATAACCCTGAGAGTTGCATCATAGCCAAACATACCCAAAATATGAAGAATTAGTGTGTGAACATAATCTAGATAAATTAGCATCATAGATGTCGTGTCTTTCTTACGTTCCCATAGTCGTTTAAGTCCATGTTCTATGAGTTTGAATTTCTCCCGTGCTGCAATATCTAGTTCAATGACAAGAGTATTTTCATAGCGTTTCTGCACAAAATAGCAACATTAATACTAGCAGTAAAGAGATATAAACTATTTTGTAACCTTCACCGTTACCAAAATCAAAACTTGTACAAAAGAACACAAAAAAAAAATAAGACTAGCAATTGAGCAATAATAGTAATAAAAAAGCATAGGCCATGTAAGTTACTTTACATGTTTTAGGACCTTACCTCACACTTTATATAGAAATTTTTTTCTTCTTCTTGATCACCAATTAAGGTTTAAAGAATTAAAATTTAATTTTGCTGACAAGGGGTTGACTATAAATATATACTTATTTTCTTGGTTAATGTTAGTTACTATTTTGTTATATATACTTATTTTGTTAAATAATTTGGCACTTGAATTATAAGCATGCTCATGCAAATGACTGGTGTTGGATTGACTTGTTATACACAAAATTAAAGGTTTGATAGAGCATCACATTGATCAAGCGGATTTTAGTGCAATTCAACATTATGTGCTAAGGTCAGACCACTAAAATAGAAGATACAGAAACAAATGAAACCAACACTATTATCAAATTATTATTTTGAACAAGAAAAAAAGAACCAAAATACAAGATGAGTTGAATGTACTTAATGAGTTTTAATAGAACCTGTGGTTAATTGGAACATTTTTGTTAGTTTGCTACAATATTCACCCAATTTTAAAAAACAGGGCAATCTATTATGCTATTCAACTAATAGGATTCCTGTAGACATTTTCTTTAATGTGCTTGCAATATTTCATTTCTAGTTTACTAAACTTCAGAGGAATAAAATAACTACAAATCATTTTGTCACTAGGTAGAGCCCAGTGCACGCTATAATAGATCACACATGTATTTAATCCATTATATATTTAAATCTCTTTAAATAATTTCTTCTAAGATTATAGACAGCTTTCGGAGGCAACCATGCCTATTGACAAAAAGCCTATCTAGTTGTTGTATACTAGAGATATGCCCTACATACACTTCCAGTGACATGTGAGATAAACCAAGCTTAAAACACTGCTAGGAACGAACACATCCAACATATATAAGCCCATCCGCACTTCATTCCATGTCTTATGCATAACAAATTGCTCCCAACTTTAAAACAAATCAAATTTTATATGTTATTTTTCTTTTCATTAAAAGTATTTAATAAAAAGTATCTACTATATGCTCCTTATTGCTAATAAAGAACTTTTATATATGTCAGACATAGATAAATACAGGAGAAAACACATGAATATTTACCTTTACCTCATCGAGTATTTTTTGTGAGAATCATGTCTCCGTACTTGTTATAAACTTGAATCCAAACTTAGCCTTGTACCTTCGGTCCCATTGAAGCAATTCCTAAATGTTTAACATAACCACATGAAATCTTTGTCGGGTTTCATCCAAAAATACGATAAGACTGACAAAATTTCTATAGGCAGCAGTAACCAAACCTTCATGATTGAAGCAGACGCATGACCATTGGCCACAGTGAGGTGTTTGTTTCCAGAGAAGGCATCCAGTCATGATTGTATATGGGACTCTTTAAACCACAATTGCCTTGCAAAGGATGTTGCGTGGTCCAACGAAGATGCATCTATCATCTTCTCTACGAACTAGCTGCTTTTGCAAACCAAAAAGAAGTCTCGGCTCTCCAATTTTCCTGATAAAAGAGCTTTTTATCTATGGAAAAGGTTTTAAAAAACTAAAATATATTGACCAATTTAATCTATTGTCTAAGGATAAAACTAAAATACAATCCATTATCTATCATAGGTGAATCATGATAGTAATGTATACGCAGAATCTCTTATGAATATGATCTACATGCATGATGGAGAAATGTATATTAGGATTTGGCGGCCTCATCACAATCTTCAACGCCGTCATTAGTGGATTATTCACTCATGTCAAAAAAATCTCTTGTCAACCGTAGGGCTTCAACATCAAATTCAGGCAAGCTAGTCATACAAGATTGGGGATGAAAGTCGATTTCACAATGTTCATAATCTTCACTCATGTCAAAAAAATCTCTTGGCTTCACATGGACTACTACACTCCATCCGTTGTCATCCTCATCCTCCACATAGAACACAAGACGCGCCTCAGAGGCTAAGATGTATGGCTCATCGTCTTCTCGATCATCGATGTGATTCGGAGAGGCAAAATTGACACAGGTGTGGCCCAAAACATCTTGTCATATGCCTCTGTCCGACGTGGTGTCTACCCAAAGACATTTGAACAAGACTACAGTGAATTGACCACTGTAATTTAGCTCGATGATGTCTACTAATCTCCCGTAATACGAGACACTGCCAACAGCAACGTTGACATCTCGTTTGCTTGCATAACTTCTAGTATCTGAAGTGAAATAAACCCCTATTCTATGTTTTCATTCATTCTCCCTTGACATGGTTCTAAATTTAAATCAATTGACGTTGTAAGCCTGAAAGCGTCTAGCCCGAGTAAGGGGACCACAGGCAAGCCCCTGCAACTCGTTCGAATGACTGGTGCTTCCAAATGGGACCTGGCATTGAACCATTAGAGGCAACATAGCATGAAAGGGTAGTAGGATCCTAAGATATAAAGGATTACCTCGTGCCTAAACCAGTTGGGAAATTCTCTGTGTACAACACTATCTATGTGAGACTGGGACCTTATTTTATTTCGCAGTTTTCTTTTCGTGAAGGCTCTGAACTCACTATACATACAGAAAGTTTGTTCAAGCTCAATACTATCAATACCATATTGGCTCAATGTATAATTTTAGACCTCATGATCTATACTTACTCCAAGAATTTCTCCACATCAATACAATTGACTAATACATGACGATGTGCTTAAAGGTTTTCTGTTGCTGTTAGAGTAAAATATGAAGCAGCCCCGACCCCTTTCCAACTTCTGGGAACATGCTGGCAATCTCGCTTGGCGGAGCATCTCTCGGCCTATCGTCAACGCGCGTCGGTCGGTTGATCTTATTGTCGACATTATCCAGGTAACTTAAACAAAATGTGAGAATCTTCTCGGATAAGTAGGCCTCTGTAATCGATCCTTCTGGTTGTGCCCTATTATGCACGTACTGCTTGAGATGACATAGGTACGTTCGAGAACATAACAGGTAAATTACTAGATGACAGCTATCTTAATAAAATAGGTCGAAATGGCTTATTTAGATTTTTACCTCTCAATTGGGTACATCCACTGGTAATGCACTGGGCCACCGAGGCGTACCTCCTCGACTAAATGCACCGTTAGATGGACCATGACTGTGAAGAAGGAAGGTGGAAATATCATCCCCATGTGACATAGAGTATGGACCACATGATCCTGAAGGAGAGGAAGTTGCTGAGGATCTATGGATTTACTACATGTTAGTCGGAAAAAGGCTGATAGCTCAGCTAAGATGGCGGACACTGGGGTGGGCAATACATGTTTTGACGCAATTGGTAATAGATGTTCCATTAGAATGTGGCAGTCGTGACTCTTCAAGCCCGATAACTTGCGCTGTTTTAAATCAACACAGCGAGAGATGTTGCTAGAGTACCCGTCTGGAAAGACTACATTCTTGATGGTCCTAAGAAAGACATCCTTCTGTGGATTCGACATGGTAAAGACTGCAGAGGGATACTTTCCATCTTCAAGAGGCCACATATCATGCCTGATTCCCATCAACTGGAGATCTTTTCGAGTTTTTAGGTGGTCTTTGGATTTACCACTCTCGTTCAACATGGTTGAAACAATGTTGTCGCACACATTCTTCTTTATGTGCATCACGTCAAGGTTGTGACGTAATTTATTATTCTCCCAGTATGGGAGATCAAAGAATATACTCCTCTTTTTCCAGGGAGACTCGTCTTGCACCACGGTTTGTTGTCTGCGCCTTCTTTTACCGTCCACTGCTTGCACTTTGCCCTATGAGACGGGCACACCCTCCAACTGTCTCAAGATATCCCTGCCAGTCAATTTGACAGGTGGGGATATATTTTCTACCTTGCCATCAAATCTACTCCGGTCCTGTCTATATCTGCGATCATGATTCAAGAAGCGATGATGACCCATCCAACACCATTTCTAACTGAAGGTGAGTCGCCTAGTCTCAGCGTCCAAATCGCACGTGGGGAAAGCTCTCCCGCCATACGTATTCCAGCTAGATAAATTGCCCAAGCTAGAAAAAAACACTGATAGTCCACATCAACGCAGCATGCATCTTGAATGTTTTCTTCTCACTAGCGTCGTATGTATCAACACCGGCCCACAACTGCTTCAACTCATCGATCAGGGGCTGTAGGTAGACATCTATGTCATTGACGGGAATTTTAGGACTGGGAATAATCATAGAGAGAATAAAGTTGGTTTGTTTCATGCAAATCCAAGGGGGTAAGTTGTACAGAATAAGAATCACTGGCCATATTGAGTACTTTGAACTCATGTTTCCAAAAGGATTGAAGCCATCACTGGCCAAGGCTAAGCGAACACTACGCGGATCGCCAGAAAAGTCAGTATATCTCCTGTCAAATAATTTCCAAGCCTCGCCATCCCTGGGATGCCTCAAGGAACCGTCAGGGTTAGTTCCTCTCTTGTGCCACAACATGTCCACGGATGTCTTGTTGGATATGAATAATCGCTGCAACTGTGGAATTAGAGGAAAATAACGAAGAATCTTCGCCGCTTGAGGTTTTCCATTCTTCTTGACAACGGCGTTAATCCTTACTAAAGAATTCTTTTTTGTCTGTAGCTTCCACCTGGATGCTCCACACTGTTTGCATCTAGACAGGTCTTCGTCATAACCCTGGTATAGCATGCAGTCATTTGGACATACATTTATCTTCTTGTACTCAATACCGAGCTTCCTTATGATCTTCTTGGCATCGTGCAAGGTCTTCGAAATCTTTGCATGCTCAAAGGCGTCCCCCAATAGCTCTAGAATTAACCCGAAAGCCATGTCGCTCACTCCGCACATGCACTTTATATGGTATAGCCTCACCAAGAAAGACAACTTCGAGAATCTTGAGCATCCTGGATATAGTTCCTACT
This sequence comes from Arachis ipaensis, assembly GCF_059453495.1. Lineage (NCBI taxonomy): Eukaryota > Viridiplantae > Streptophyta > Magnoliopsida > Fabales > Fabaceae > Arachis > Arachis ipaensis. Next base: position 130,656,110 of record NC_142440.1, read on the forward strand.
CGCCATCCTCAAGCAATTCATGTAAGGCACGAGCCTCGCGGCTAGGTTCGTCAGAAAACTTTCGGCAACCCCTCCACACCGTCTCCGACATGATCATCCATCGAGTCTTCATCATTACTCTGCAGTCTCAGGAAGTTGAGTGCCTCGTGGACCATGTCATGCACTCAACCTAATCCCAAACATTAATACAAACAGTGTTGATTAGAACTTTCTCTTTTCCAATTCCATGTGAAATCCATTGTTATGGATTCCTTCAAAAGTCTTTGATTCACTTAGTTGACACAGAGAGTGATTTCTGTACCCTTTGGCCTTCATTTTATATTATATTTCAGTTTGACATTAATTATTGGACTTAATTTAAATATTCTTCCATTTTAAACTTTATTGACATCTAATGATAATATGTATATTTACGCTATTAGTCACTCAATAGATTTCATAAAAAGTTATGTATAAGTAAGTAAAGATAATTGTCTTTAGAACTTAATTTTATGTATAGAAGTCAATGTAATAAATTATTTAATGACAGATATAAAACTATCTTATTGAAGATAAATACTTAGTATAGCTGAAATGACTATTAAATTTTACTATGACAAGAGAGAAAGAGGATGAAAAACTTAGCGACATGTACACATATTATAATATACTAGATTTAAATATGCGTGCTACACAGAAATTTACAAGCAAGATGTCTTATACTAATAGACTATGAATAATGTCAAATTCGGATTGATTAAAATAACATTTCCCACAACGGAAGTTGAAGCTGGCATAATGTCTAATAAAACAAGAATGATATTTTACAAAATTAGTAACATGCTCACCAACTTGTGGTCGGTTGCTGACATTAACTAGTGAGAGAATGATAATATACCCAAAATTTAATTGAATCCCAATTAGGCATGAAAAGAACATCTTATGACATCAGCTAAAGCATAGCATAAGAAAATAGGCAGCACATAAGTTTAAATTAGAAATAGCTAGTATATGCATCTACTATTTATTTAATCTGATAACTGTCAAATAAGTGCATAGCAGAAAATAACTCAACAGTAATACTTTATAGCTTTTAGTTTTTAAAGCACATTTTTTGTGGATTCCTTATTGCGTGAATCTTTGAACACACCAAGTCAACAAGAATATGATCCCACAATTGTTTGAATAGTAAATTATCCATTGCTAGACTAGATGTGAGGTTGAAGAACTCTCAAAATTTCAAAGCAAAGTTAGTAAGCTTGACAATCTAGCAGAATCCACAAGCATGGTAGCCACCTTGATACAAAGTCGTGCTCTATTCAAACTTGTGTCATACTTGATCTTTATTTAAACAGGACACATTAAAGTAGTTATGAATCGAGATGATAGACTCATCAAATCTTGAAGGTGATACTTGCCATATGTAACTATCAATATTTATGACCCTTTTAGAAGCATAAAAACTTGGATGCTAAAGCTTTTAACATCAGACACAGAACACGACAAAATTAACAGTTGATAATAAACTTTGAATCACAACTGACATGTTATCTTTACTACCTACTACCCATATCAATTTTCAAGTCCTGTGTTAAAAGATTTGATAAAATCCAATTCATAATATATTTTAGCAAAATTAGTTAAAGGCTCAAAAGAGAGTTAGCTATATCACTCTAGAGAGCTTGAATTCATTTCATTTTTACTTCAGAAATTCCTTGTTCTATTTGATTCTTTCTAGATTTCATTTAACTATAGTTCCATGTGTTTGTTTCTAGTCTCAAGATTAATCTTTTGTACAAGATTCTTCTTAAGGAATAAATCCTAGCAAATAGGAATCCTCTGAGGCAATAATTATTATATTTGTTCATATGAATCCTCATGAATACATAGATAGTTGTCTGATAGAAAATTGTGTAAGTACTTTATTCTTTTTTGAAAAGTATTTTTTCTGCGCAAAAGGATACAAATACCAAATATTATAATTTAGAAAGCAAAACTTTTCAGTTTTAGAAACAGTAAACATTGATTAGGCAAATACGTTATCATTTGGAATAGCTATTTGAGAGAATAATTGGCGTATCAAATAAGTGCACAATTCATGCTAACAGTAAATCAGAATAACCAAGCACCAATTCATATAAATGTGAACCAAAAAGATGAAAAATTTACAAAATGAACAATAGCAAAATAAGCACAATGACCAGAAAATGGCCACAATTAGCATCAAAATTTGCAATTAATTCCCCTAACACACATTATTAGATTTGCAACTATTAAACCGAATAATATCAGTAATTCCAAGCTCAGAAGCAGCACATAGTTGGTAATAGCCTACAAAGAGCATAATGGGATGAGAATGAACACCTTAGCATTTTTTCGTTATGATCTATACACGCACATAAGTCCCTCTCGTTTAATGATTCCAGTTCCAAAAATAGTATGCACAATCCATGACCAATTCATTCCTCTCATAATGATAATGACCATTTTTTCGTTTATCTACGAATACTATCAATTTCAATACATAGCAGCCATTAAAATAAGAAAAAGTGGTACCTTCAAATCCAAAGATCTAAACAGCAGCGATTAACCCAAATTAATGACAAATATAGATAAATTCTTTTCAAAATTCTGAACCAAGAATGAAAGCAAGAAAAAAAGATCATAGTGGAAGAACGCACTAGTGACAGGGGAGAGGCGGTGATGGCCGAGATTGGCGCACTGTGGAGGAGGGTGTCACGGTTTCAATCGAGGAGATGGGAAACTTCGCCGCCGGTGGGAAAAGCTCGGATGGCAGCTACGCGTCTCGACAACCTGGGGCAGAAGTTGGGGATTTTGCACACCGTGGATGAGGGACTTTGGGTTTCAGAAATTATGGATGAGAGGCAAAACCTCGACGCCAGATAAAAGAGGATGGATAGGCAGCAGTTGGGCACGGTATTGCAGCGATGGCGGTGTTTCGCGCGCTACCCAGCTCCCTTCGCGGGTAATTTGGCAAAATTGGGAAAAATCGATTAACTATGATAAGGTAAAAATAGTGTATGAGATAAAAAAAGGGGTAAATAGAAATTGAATTATCATTTGATCCTCATCTGTGGCGTTTCCAGATGCAATCGCCGCTGTTATTGCGGCAGATGAAGGGAATACTCTTCCGCAGAGTTATTTTGCGGGGGCAAGGTGAAATGTCCCCAATTCTCCGCCGCTATGCTCCGTTCCTGGTGTAGTGACGACGACGACAATGATGATGATGATTATGATTATTATTATTATTATTATGATTATTATTATTATTAGAATAATATTTAGATTTATTTTGTTTTATTATTGGTGCAATTTCAGTATTGTTGCAGACAGTAAATTTATCGTTGAAATAGAATTTAATTTTAAAGAGATTGTTATTGTAGCAATAAAATGTATACCATCTGGAGAGGAGTTGATTACAAGTTATATGAATCAGAAGTTAGAATTGATAATATTTTATGCTAAATGGATACATATTGGAACAAATTGTAATTTACTTATCAGAGTTAGTCTTATAAAAAAACAGTATTATTTAAGAAAGTACACAATTGTAGTCACACGTGCACAAGAAGTACCATCTCTTAAAATCATGCTAAAACTAAACTCTAATATAATTGCAGAAGCGATAAAACCATTAATAATAATAATAATAATAATAATAATAATAATAATAATAATAATAATAATATAATTACAAATTATGTTTTCATTTTTAATAAAAAAATTAAAAGCAGCAACCTGCAATGTCGTTTTGTGTTGCAAAGTTTTGAATTTTTTTTTAAACAACGTGATTCCCATTTTATGATTTAGAAAATAAAAAATTATTTTTTACAAATAAAACCTCACTAACATTTTGAACTTTTTAAAAAGTAAAAAGTTTTAGGACAACTTACTAAAATAAATTATTTGCAAATCAATATCAACAAATACAACTTTTAAAGATTGCATACGCAAATGTAATTTTCATGTTACTATAGAAACCGCAATAAGAACTCAACGGATTAGATAACACGTGTAAATTGCGGCAGGGATATAGCGGTTTACGTTACAACACAATAAAGAAAAAATTGCGGTACTCCTCTAACGGTTTCTTCACGAATTTCCAAAGTGCATAAACAGCGATACCCCTATAACGATTTATGCTTGACTATAAAAACGCTGCACCCAGTCGCAGATTATTCAGTTCGCATGAGGTGCCAAAAACTTTAGAGAGAGAAGTTAAACATTTTAGAGAGAGAGAGAGAGAGAGATAGAATTGTGGATTGAGAGAGAAAGTTGCATAAGGCTTAGAGATGATTTGGGCATTTGGAATTCCTAAGGGGCGGGACCATGGCAGACGAACGCAGCCTGTACTGACTCAACAGTGCTGCGCACGTTGTCGGTGACATCAATGAAGAGGTAAGTTCGTTTTCTTTTAGTTATTAAATTTTATATAACATAATATGTAGTATTAGGGTGCAGTGATTAGAATACAAAATTTAAGATTTGTAATTTAGTATTTGAAAGTTAAGATTTAAAATTTAAAATTAAGGATATAGTGTTTAGGTAGAATATTTATCCTCCAGTATTTGAGATTTAGGGTTCAAATTTTAAATATAGTATGTAAGGTTTATAGAGTTATTTTTTAAATATCGTATTTGAAAACTAAGATTTAAAATTTTAAACTTTAAATTTTAAATTTTAAAAATAAAAATTTTGTAGTTTAGAATTTGAAATTTAAGACTTAAATTTTAAAAATAGAACCTAAGGTTCGTATTTTATTATTTTAAATTTTATAATGTAGAACTTATAGATTTAAAAGTTAGAGATTTTTCACTTGTTCTAAAATACATTTAGATATGTTTCAAAATTTTATGTAAAAGTTCATCAGTTTTGTTTCTCTATTTTAATAAAATTAGCTTGAAAATAATATTAAGTGAACTACATCTAAAATTTTAGTTAAGATTGGATAGACAGGACAACTGTAGTTTTTGTGTCCGATTATATTTATGATTTAAACTTGTAAGTATTGAAATTTCATTTGGTGTGGTTATTTTTCTCACATGATGCAGTCAAGTAGGTGTATTTACAACATTCAGAGGCAACAGAATATGCCTTTGCATGATAGAATCATACCCTATTTGGAGAGGGCTGGTTTGTACCACCTGTCTAGGTTCAACATGTCTTGGTTCTGGTTAGATGAACTCCTGGTCAGCACATTCAATGAGAGGTGGCGTCCAGAGACGCACACCTTTCATATGCCATTCGGGGAGTGCACCATCACGCTGTAGGATGCGACATACCAGCTGGGGTTGCCCGTCGATGAAAAGGTTGTATCTGGCTGCCTCATAGATTTTGAGAAGTTGATGGATGATGGAAAACTTGTTTGGGAGTGGTTTCAAGAGTTATTTGGCAAGCTTCCGCCCCCGGATAAGGTAAAACAGTTCACATTCCACTTCACATGGTTCCATGAGAGATTCAGGGTACTACAGGCGGATACGACTAAGGATACCATATGCATATACGCACGTGTGTACATTATAATGCTGCTATCCACTCAGTTGTTTGGTGACAAGAGTGCAAATTGGGTACATATACGCTGGTTGCCATTGTGGCGACTACAGTCTTAGATATTTTGACGGATCCCTACTCTCAGGCCGCATGGATTTGACGACTTTTTTTTTCTGTTGGGATCCAGGTATCGATAGATGCACTTAGAGTTTCATTATTTGTTCCCAGTTATTAACTATTGAGATCCCGAATTATTTGTTAATATGAAATTGTCATTCTCTAGGTAGGCCACTTATTTACCGACATCCAACCGGAAGGAGCAAAGAATTATCCAGTTTTGTCTTGCATTAGATGGGTTGGGTGGTCGAGATGTAAGTTGTTTGTGTCTATTTCGAAGTTACATTACTCTTTCGCCGACATGTTTAGTATATAGTGTACTGTTGGTAGATTCTATTGTCATTTGCAGATTGTGTGGGAGCGTTATGTTGGGCTAGACATGTTTGCCGTTGTTCATCCGGAGATTCTAGCTGAGGAGCACAATCAATTATGTCGGGCGGTCACTAGTCTGATATATTTCGCCGTGATTGAGTGGCATCATGTGGATAGGGTGTTTCCACAGCTTGGTGGCATTCAGCATGTGCCTGAACCAGCCCTAAACATAGACTGGCTTCATGGCAAGGACGATAGGGGTGGGAATAGGTGGTTCCCGGGTTATTTTCAGACATGACATTTGCATTGGGATAACAGAATTGATTCTGTTTTGAGTATCTAGAGAGTGGGTGATCCAGGTCCGTTGGGGGAGTTCCTGGATTGGTGGTATCGTGTAGCCCACAGGTTTCTGTCGCCAGATGCCTTATTTGCTAATTCCAGGGCGAAGGAGATTCTGGACGATGCCATCCAGAGAGGGTCGTCACAGGCGCCCGCTAGGGTACCTGTACCAGATGTTCCTGATAACAGACGTGTGGAGAGGCGACGACGCATCGGTACATGAGCTACTGACTGGGAATGGTGATGGCTGAATGAGATAATGCAGGATGAGAAAGTTGGTGGTGATGGTGGAGGACAGGCTGACCAACGTGTGCTTCGTGGACGTGCGAGACGTCGGGATGCTGGACCGGGGGTCGTAGCAATTGGGAAAGGTGATATCCTCATTGGGGAGCCGGAGGTTAAGACTCAGGGGGTATGTTTACCCATGCTTTGAGCACTCAGATATTCCATGCAAGGTTCTAAAAATCGGACCGGATCGGCCGGTTCGACCGGTTTAACCGCGAACTGGCACTACAAACGGTCCGGTCCTCATATGAAAACCGTCTAAACAAAAACCACTTACGAACCAGCGAACCGGCCAAAAACCGGCCGGTTAGACCGAACCGGTGACCGGCCGGTTATGCTAAACGACGCCGTTTTATAATTTTTAAAAAAAATAAAAAACCGAACCCGACCCGACCCGCTCGAGGAGCACCCCACCCCCCTTTCTTTCCCCGACCCCATTCATTCATTCCCCCTTTCTGAATCATCTCCAACAGAGAACCCTAGCCGCCTTGAACCATAGCCCCCCTGTCGCCATCCTTCCTTCCCTGGTGTCGCCATCCTCAGCCCCAGTAACCCTCCAATCTCCATCGTCGCCTTCGCCTGGTTCCTGCCCAGTAGCCCTCCATCTCCATCCTCTGCTCATCTTCTCAACACCAGCACCGCAGCACGCAGTCAACACCGGTAGCCCTCCATCTCCATTGCGCGGTCCTCAACAGTCAACACTCAGCATCGGTAGCCCTCCATCGACCCCAGGTGAGTGACTCGTCCTCTGCTTATCTTCTTTGTTCTTCGCCTCTGCTCATGTTCTTCCATCGACCCCGGTAGAAATCTTGCATGAAATTGATACTCTGTGAAGTGTGAACTTCCTCTGTGAAGTGTGAACTGTGGCTGTGGCTGGTCAATTTAATCTCTGTGGAATGTGAACTGTGGCTGTGAACTTATGTTGTTGAAATTATGTTATTGAAATGGATTTGTTATGTTGCTGGCCTGCTGCTGCCATTTTTTAATTTTTTTTTGTATGATGTTTCTGAATTTTTGTTGAAATAGTTATTGATTTGAAGGTTAGGGTGATTATTTATTCTGGAACTGAGTCTGCTGTTTCACTGCCTGATGGGAAAGTAAGTTCTTCCCATCCTCCATTGGATTCGTCCTGCTCGTCGCCCTCTGCTCAAATTTGTTACTCTAAGTGTATGTTCCCGCGCGAATCTCGGCAATCACTTGCTCTGATTCTACGTATTGATTATTTTGAACTAATAAAAAGCTTTTCGGTGGGGTTTTGTAAATAAGCTGAAATTTGTTGCCCAATTTCTGTTCGTTCCTTTGCTAAATAAGCTGAAATTTGTTACTCTATTTTGTACTTTGTTAATGCTGGAAACTTACTCGGTTTTGCATAATTATTGACTGGCTAAATTGCTATAGGCAGAATTGCTGTAGCCAGAATTATTAATGTTCATTGTGTAGGCAAAATTGTTAATGTTCATTACTGTGGCTGTTTTTAATTTCATATATGTTTTATTAAGCAGTGCAAGCCTTCCAAGTAACACACTCTTTGATCTTTTTGTTGGGATCTTGAAATCTGACCAAGAAATCATGGATTCTATGAAGGATAATCTCAAAGCAGTTAAGGAAAGAGACCCTGCTTGCATAAACCATGTGCATTGCTTCTTGAACTTCAAAGGCTTCTTAGCATGCCAATCTCATAGAGTTGCTCATAAGCTATGGCTTCAAGGAAGAAAAGTCTTGGCAGTTATGATCCAGAACCGAGTTTCCGAGATTTTTGCGGTTGGTATTCATCCCGGTGCTAAGATTGGAAGCAGGATTCTGCTTGATCATGTAACTAGATTAGTGGTTGGTGAAACTGCAGTGATTGGTAACATTGTGTCAATTTTACATAGTGTGACTTTGGGTGGAACTGATAAAGCTTCTGGTGATAGGCATCCAAAGATTGGTGATGGGGTTTTGATTGGTTCAGGGACTTGTATTTTGGGGAACATTAAGGTTGGTGAATGTGCTAAGATTGGTGCTGGTTCTGTGGTGATTAAGTATGTTCCTCCTAGGACTACTGTTGTTAGTGATTTTGTTATATTTTATGATGTTTGTATATAATTTATTTATTATTTTATTCAGAAACGGTTTTTCCGGTTAAACCACCGGTTGAACCGGTTGGACCAATGAAGCAGTGAACCAGTAGCTAGAGCGGTTTGATGACCGGTCCGGTTTTCCAAACCTTGATTCCATGAGTAACACCCAGATGTATGCTGACTTAACCACCACTACATTCACCATAGACATGGACGATTATGTTGGCAGATCACAGCTCTACGCCAACTTCGCGGTGATCATACGGGATGACGATGCTCAACGTTACCAACATCAAACGTCATAATCTTAGATTCCAGAGTACCATCCGTAGTTGGAAGAAGTTCAAGGGTACCATTCGCAGATGCCAAAGGTTCAAGGGTACCATCCACAGATGCCAAAGGTTCAGCCTCAGGCTTTGCTCTACCAGCCACAAATGACAGAGATTCAACCTCAGATGACTGAGTACCACCCATAGTTGGCGGTAGACCTTAACGAGCCTACAGGCAGTTTGTATGACACTTAGTTCACCATGGGAGGGATGCCTTCATCTGCATTTGGAGTGGGTCTGCTAGCTAATCGTCCTACACATCAGCCTGAGAGGCTTGCTAGAGTAAAGCGGCCTGCTCGGTGTGGTACAGGCTCGCATCTCCTTGGACCATTTGGGGACGACGCCACAACGATGATGATGAAGAGCGGGATCATTAGTTGCTTATTTATGTTTTGTTTCATGTACTCATGACTATGTTATTTGTATGACCATGTACCATTTCTTATTTATGTTTAGTAGCATCTACTTATGATTATATTATTTGTATAACCATCTACCGTTTCTTAGTCATGTTTAGTTGCATATACTTATTGTATTCTAACTTTATTATATGAATGACTTTTCAACTTTGCTTATTTCAGTATTTCACTATTTCATGTTTAGATGGCACATCATACATTGAATGACAAACATAATGAAATTAACTTTACTCAAGAGAATGACAATTACATAAAGCAACACATAAAATAAAGACAGAATAGTAAAAACTTCATCGCAAAGACAACATTAACTAAAATAAAGACAACACAGATACAAAAGGAGCAACAGAAACAAAACCAACGACATCATGACATTTATGCATCACCTCCAGCCGTGGAGGTTCGTTGAGGGCAACTCCTATGAGTGTGTCCGAGCTGTCTGCAGAGGCCACAATGCTTCAATCTACTTGTAACACCCTAATTAGCCTAAGCTTTACCTCGCGTCGTAAAGCAAAGGTTAATCAGGGATTACGACAGTACCAAACTCATACATAACATATATATATATATATATATATATATATATATATATATATATATATATATATATATATATATATATATATATATAGAAGGAATAGTATAACCTAGAAGCTTGATGAAGGAGATAGCTCAAAAACAGAATTTGAAAAGCACAAAATGTACTAGCGAAGCTACTAACTTAAAGCACAAGTTGTAGATACGGTATGACAAAATATCATAGTATAATATCATAAGAATCTAGACACGGCTTGCGGAGTTTAAGCCGGCTAGCCATATACAGACCATACATGAACCCAGACAGTAAAAGTAGCTTATACAAGTTTTGTTCTCTCAATACATGCCTCTAGACTAAACAAAATACAAAACTGAGAGATGTATAGCAAAATAAATCAAGAGACTCAAAAGGTATCCGGATCCTCCGCTTCTGTCACCATCTAGGCAACTCACCGAGGTGGGCTGCTACCTGCATCTGAAAAACAACAAGGTATGAAATGAGAACCGGAGGTTCTCAGTATGGTAACAGTACCCAATATGTAAGATATAAGGCTTCGGGACGCCAAAAGCAATTCTAGAACTTCACATCAAACCGATATTCAAGCTTAGAACAAATATAATAAAATAAATATCGAACTTACACCATAAATCGGGTTATCTAAACTTAGGAAAATTCTAACTAATACTAATCACACCGCTATATCCCACAGCCTTCGCCACTCCAACCTCCTTGCAATCCCATCGCCACCGCCTACCTAACCTCCCCAAAACCAGATAAACACAGATAATACAAGCAAGGAAAACACAAGTAATATTCAAATATATAACAATTAATTAAAGAAACAAGTAGGCATACTATATAATTAGGCAAACTCAAGTAAGCAAAGCAAACAAGCAATTAGGATATGCATATGATGAATGTCTATCCTATTGTCTCGTGATATCACTTGTCGGTCTATAAATGCCACCCGACACATCCTTTCGGATGTCGCTTTTTCTGCCACTTCCAACGATATAGCGCCTATCACGCTTTTGTTCCTAGGATATAGTGCCTGGCACACTACAGTTCCGAGGATATAGTGTCTGGCATACTTGCATGCTCAATCCGAGGATATAGTACCTGGCGCACTCTTGCGGCAGAGAAGGAAAACAACAACAACAACATATAATTCATTACAAATCATTCCATGGATATAATGCCTGGCTCACTATCCTCATCAACAAGTCCATCAACCTCAATTCATCATTATTTCTCATCTCAAATCACTTTCAATTATCAAGTCTCAACATTCATCAAGATCATCATTCCATTAACATCCTTAAACATTCATATTTCTCAGACTCATCATAAGCAATTCCATTCCGAACTCATCAATTCACCAATTTCTCACATCCGTTGTCAGTAATCACCAAGTTCACTACTCTTCCCTCTCTTTCAACCAGACTCATGCTCAATACACCAGAATCCTAAACCTCCGTCTGCTAACTTTTCAAAGTAACACCAAATAAATTCTCCTAAGGCCCTTCCCATGTTCCAATGCCCAAAAATTAGCCCAAGAGTCTTTAAATGGTGTCCTAGAAGTATACAATCTAGTTGGAAAAGTGAAATAGTTTAAAAACAAGGTTTAAGTTATAAAATAGGACGTGTGCGTCGCACAGGGGTGTGCGCGCGCACGCCCAGAAGATTTTTAAGATGTGTGCGTGCACATAGAGGTGTGCGTACGCATAGGCATTAAATTTCCCAACTCGTGCGTGCGCACAGGTTCTAAAACCTCATTGGTGTGTGCGTGCACAGGCTGTGTTAGCGCTGCAACCAGTATGCCCTTCCCTGCATGTGCGTACGCACAAGGCTGTGCGTACGCACAAGGCTGTGCGTGCGCACAGGATTAAAATTTTACAAGGTTGTGCGTGCTCACAAGGCTGTGCGTGCGCACATACCAGAAATCACAAAATTCTGCAACTCTAAAGAATTTCAGATTTTGACCCCAAACTTTGAATGATCATAACTTCCTCTACAAAATTCCAAATTTTACAAACTTTATATCGATTTGAAGAGTTTTCAATGAACTTTAATTTAAAGCAAATCATCAAAAATCTGTTTTTACCCAAAATCTCAAAAACTCAATTTTTTTTAACCAAACCTCAATCCAATACCAAATCAAACACATTTCAACCATACCAAAATAGCCCAAAATTCATACCAAACACTACTTCAACCATTTTATCAATCAAACAACCTTCTAAACCATTCAACAATCCCAAATCCAACCAAATTCGTAGTTTTCACTTTCCATTAACCTTATTAACATCAACAAACCCCATCAATCATTAACAATCCTAAAAAATCATCATTACCCAACTCCTACATCATACACCAACACCATCATTTATCATAATCAACACAACTCATCCATAATCATCAACAATACCAACAACTCTCAACAACCATAACAAATATCAACATTCATCCTCAATTTCATCAACATCAACAACCATCATATCACTCATAATCAATATCAACCATCAACAATATGAACAATCACTACAAATCCTCAACAATTTCAATAATTATCAATCCCTCATCAATTATAATTAAATGCCAACAATCATCCTCAAATTCACATATTCCTCATCTCAAAACTCTATATCATCATCATCATCATAGAAGTTATCCTCACACACCAAAATCACATACAATTAAATATACACCCAAAACATTCAATCCTATCTTAAGGTCAACTAGCCTAAGTTTCCAGAAATATTACATATTACATAAAGGAATCCAAAACCATATCTTGGCCGATTCCCAAATGCTCCAACACCAAAATGAAGCCACCAAACTTGATCCAAAGCCTCAACCAACTCCCACAAACACCAAAGTTCAAACTAACAACAAATATATCACCAAAATCAAAACCTAAGGTACACAAAATAACTAAACACAAGGATTTAGTGAAACCTTACCTTACTCAATGATATTAGGGGTAAAATCCAACAATTACCCGCTACTAGAGACCACCTAAACAAGCAAAACCACAAAAATTGCTCAAAAACCAAACTCAAAATACCCAGAAATCTAGGGCACGAAACTGGGGAGCGAGATGCGAGCCCTTACCAGATTTCGTTTGATATAAAGGAAGAGCACATTGAGAGAAAGTAAACTATTCACAATATTCACATATTCACATAACCAATATCAAGGCATATATTGCAACCATTCCCCGGCAACAGCGCCAAAAATTTGATTCTCTCTCGAGGGTTACGTTGGAATAGAATTTCTCAATAAGGTCCCGTTGCAAGTATAACTCTACCAACAACAATCCTCGAGGATCAAATTTAGAAAGAGATTTGGTTGTCACAAGTTCAACCCCAATAAAAGTAACCGAAGTATTCAAATCTCGGGTCGTCTCACAAGGAATGGGCAAACATGTGCTTCAACATTGGTTAGAAATCCGTGGTTGTAAGTCATGAGCAAGAACTTAAAATAGGAATCTTAACAAGCAAGTAATCTTGAAATGCAAGAACTATTCAAATAACTAAGCAAGATGTGAGCAATTCTAAACTAATGAGATAATATTCCATATAATTGTACTTCAAAAACTAAACGATAATTATAACTAAGATAAAATAATTAGAAATTTGGGTTTCAAATATGAATAATAAAAGCAACTCTTGGCTAGACATGGGAATTGGGGTCACTATCCTTGTCTAATAACCATATCTTGACAATTATGAGGAACCAAACTCATTAAGTCTACCTCTATACTTGAAGTACGTTAAATGGTTTGGTCAACATCAACCCATAAGGTCTAACCTCACTACTAATTGGCTTAGTAGTAGGTTAGTGTCAATGGCTATCAAATTGACCACTAAGGGTTCCCAAATCATCAAATCCATTAGACCCAATGAATAAAGTTTACCCAATTCCCTTAGCCTAGGCCAAGAGTAAAGAGAACTACTCCATGATCAAAGTAAACAATTCATCAAACACATGGTAACCGCTAATAAAAGACATGTTCAAATTGCGATTAAATTGAAACTAACAAGTACCCACTAACAATTATCAACATACAATCATTCAAACAACATAATTAACCATAGAAATCATCAATGTAACATTAACAAGTCAAGATTCACAACATTCAAGCAATGGGTATAAAGTGACAAATGACAAGAATTCATAAAACTAACATAATATCTAAGCAAAATTATACTAAGAAATTCAAATTAAACAATCAAAACTAGTAATTAACAAGATCCAATTCAGAATTCAACAAGGGAAGATCAAATTAAAATTAGATCTAGAGAGGAATAAAGGTTTCTCTCTCTAGAAGAACAAGAACCCAAAAACTAACTAAAATTGTGTCTAAGTGTAAAATGATTGATCCCCCTTTCCCCCTAGCATCCTTGGGTCTTTTCCATGCAGAAACAGCTTGAATTTGGGCCTAATGAGCCTCAGAAATCGCCAGACACGATTTCCTTTAATGAGATCACGTGCAGCTTCCCGCGCGTGCGTGCCGATCGCTTTTGTGATCCACGCGTGCACGCCATGTGCGCATGCGCGTCGATTGGATTTCTTTGATCCGCGCGGATGTATCCATCCTTGCGTGCCGCTTCCAGATATCCTCATGCACGCGTGCGCGTGCAGTGCGCGTGCGCGCCCTTTGCGAAGTTTCCAAAATCTAAATCTTCGTGTTCCTTCCTCTTGTACATGCTTTCTTTCTCTCTTCTAGGATATTCTTGCCCTATAATTCCTGAAATCACTCAACAAATACATCACGACATCGAATGGCAATAAAAGAAGATCAAAATATAGCAATTTTTAGGCAAAAGAAACATATTTTTCATCATGAAGCATTATTAAGAAGAGAACACAAAACCATGCAATTCTTGTGAATAAGTGTGAGAAATATTGACAAAACTCCCCGAATTCTACACAATATAAACCACAAAATTGGGGTTTATCAAATCTCCCCACACTTAAACCAAGCATGTCCTCATGCTTAAAATAAAAAGACCAATGATCATGGTAAGAAAGGGTTTATGAAATGCAATTTCCTAAATGAATGCATGCAACTAAAGTAAAATCATCTATCTACTTGGTCAAGGGTAAATCTATCCTCCAAGAACACATATGAGCATACGGGGTGAAAATGCTATGTGGTTCATGAATCCTACCAAATTGAACATCAACATGAAGTGCATATAACTTGCTAGATGAGCGCTTGTGAAAGCCGGGAACATGGAGTTGAGCATCGAACCTTCACTGGAAGTGTATCTGCTCTATTCGCTTGAGTGTATAGGGTTTGTCACTCAATCCTTTCCTACTCATGCTTTCCAAGATTTATCCTTCATCTAACAATCAACAATTACTTTATGCATGCTTACAAGTATCATGAGGTCTTATTCATGGGTTGTAATGGGGCTAGGGTGAAGGTAAGGATGTATATGGTCAAGTGAGCTTAAAATTTGAGTCCTTGATTAACCTAGGATCCCACTAGACACATAGAAAACCTATACAACTATAATACATTACCTAGCTACCCTTGAGTTTCACTTTTTTGCATACTCATGCATTCTTTTCAATTCACATCCCATATGCATTGTTTTTATTACTTTGTCTTGGGGCATTTTTGTCCCCTTTCATAGCTCTCTATTATTTTTATTATTAATATTTTTTTTTGGTCCCCTTTCTCTTGGGGTTTCATGTACAAAATTTTCAATGTATATGGTTCAATCATTCAATACATGAGTATGTTCCCAAATCCTAGAATCTTCAATTACAACTACAATACACCTATTTATATCTACCCAAATTTCCCAAGTACACCCTCCCAATTAATTGATACACACCTCCACTTACCTAAGCTAATCAAGGATCCAAATTTAGGGACAATCATTGTTTTTCGCTTAGGGTTGTTGATGTGCTCTTTTTAAGAACAAAGAGGGTTTACCATAGGCTCAAAATTGGTTAGCAATGGTAGATAAAAGGGTTAAGGCCGTTTGGGAAAAGTGACTATTGAAATGATGGCCTCAATCATGTAAATGCATTTATACACAAAGTAATGGACATATAGAATCAGACAAAGCAAGGATTACAATCATAGAGAGAGAATAATGCACACAAGAATGGGAAATAATGGTTAGAAGATGTAACCATACAATAGGCTCAAAACTTACATGCTTGTGTTCTTAGCTCAATCACTATGTTCCAAAATATATTCTTAAAGCAAGTTTATTGCAAAAAGTTTTTCAAAATTTGGTAGGGTACCCCAAAACATAGTTTCTTTGGGAAGAAGTTATTATCTTGACCAAGCAACTCTATAGAAACTGACTATTATGCAAGGAGTATTTACAAGCAAAACTAACTACACATGCAATGTACTATCTACTAAGCAAAAGATAAATCCATGGGTGTTGAAAGAAAGAGATTGTTACCCATGGAGATCGGTCGAACGACCTCCCCACACTTAGAATTTAGCACGGTCCTCCGTGCCACCAACGATGTGCAAAGGACGGTCGGGACCGGAACCTTCACTATCCCCTCCATCAGAGCTCCCATCATTTGGGTTTGAGGTGGATGTGAATATTTCGAGTTCCTCCATGCTATGGGTAACACAACGCAGAAGCTTCTTGATGTAGGAGTATAGGCGTTGATTGCGCCGCTCATATCTATCAAACTTCCGGTGTAGATCTTCTATTCTTTTATGTGTGGATCTTTGACGTGGTGGTGATGATGAGGTGGAAGAAATAGTAGATGGGAGGGCTATGTCAAGGCTTGGGTTGTTCATGGGAAGATGTAAATATTTTCCACTTGGGACCACATCGCCCTTAGCCGGAATGATAGCCTTTGTGTCCATGTCTTCCCAAGGAACACCCACAGCAGCAACTAAATCGGATACCAATGCTGGAAATGGCAAATTACCCTGGGCGTGGACCTGTCCCATCGCTTGCTTGACAAGAAGCGGAATATTCACCGGTCTCTCCGTGAGAACACACCAAACAAGCAAAGCGAGATCCGCCGTGACGGACAACTTGTGGGTGCTAGGTAGCACATAGTGAGATAGGATCTGGGCCCAAGCTCTAGCTTCTACAGTGAGAAAGCGAGCGTTAATGCATTTGGGCCTCATCCGGAGTCGACCATGGGTCCAAAATGTCTCTGGCTCAGCAATGACTTGGAGGATCGAGTCCCAATCAAACCCAAACTTTTCTCACTGACGTAAGACCTCTTGGTAACCATCCATATCACTTGGTACTGGTAGGACATTAAGTACTTGCTGAATAGCCTCTTCTGAAATTGTGACTTGCTTCTGGCGCATGTATACTGATTGAAGGGAAGGAAGATGGTAGTTAGTGTAGAATTCTACCACCCATGAAAGGTTGACCTCTTGTGGTTTTCTCAGAAGGAACTCTCATCCTCGCCGTTCAATGCGGGGTAAAATACAAGGAGCAACCTTGTCCGGCGGAGCGAGTAGATGCTCGGCATGATAGTTCCTCTCAACCATGGCGGGGAACACAAGTTCACAGAAGCGGTTGGGGAATCTTAAAGAATCTTTTGCCGGTTTGCTCTTCTCTTTCTCATCAATAGGAGTGGGTGCCTTTGCCTTCTTAGAGAGGGGTTTGGCTCCTAATGAAGGGTGCGCCTTGGAGTTTGATCTTTGGGGTGCCCTCTTTACGGCTGGTTTCCTTGAAGCTTTCACCTTGCCTCTCTTGGTGGCCATCCTGAGAAAGGAAGGAAACAGGAAAATATTAAACCCAAAGAATCATTTTAACAAAAGCATGCAAGTGAAGGATAGTGCCCAAAATAAGTAGTGCAACAAAGTGATTATAGAGGCATGGGTCACAACACTTGGCATGGGATGCAAGAGGTAGTAAAGCATGCAATAAGGCATGAGAAGAATAATCTTAAGCATCCATAACAAAGAGCAAGTCATGTTCAATGAGTATCTAATTAGCAAGTGATAAGCAAAGTGAACTCAATGCATTTAGAAGAGAGCAAGTGAATGAGTAGGAGGCACCAAATTAAAAGTACATGATTAAAATAAACCCAAATGGTATTCATGTATTTCCTCAAACACTTGGCGTGCAATTATTAAGCAATGAGCAATTATGAGATACTCAACCAATTTGAAGCCAAAAATAAAATATCAATCATCACATAACATCACTAATTGGCAAAGATAATGAAAAACAATCAAGAATATCCATTAAGGCAAATTAAAACTCAAATTCAACATCCATGGAAAAGCAAGAAAAAGGACAAGTAAACAAACAAAAAGCAAATAGTATAATCATACAACTAAAAAAAGAAATAAGCAAAGCAACAAGAAGAATCTAACTAGAAGAAGAAATAATGCAAAGAAATTAATAAAGGAGATATGGAAGAAGTAGAACCTTGAGAAGTGTAAGAGAAGAAGGTGGATTTTTTTTTTTTTTTTGGTTTCTTTTGTGAAGATGAGAGAGAGATAGAAGAGATGTAAGGCTACCAGAAGTGGTGGTGGTCACCGGTGAGTAGTCGGAGACGGTGGTGGTGGATTGTGGAAGAAAAAGGAGAGAAAAAGGATGATGGAGAAGGAAGAAGTAGAAGAAGATAAGAAAAGAGGTGAGAAAGAGGGATAGAACAGGGCGCGCCAGCTTTTAAACTGGTTCGCGAAACCGGCGCGCGCACACACGATGCGCTGGCGCGTTGGTGAGGGCAAAGCGAAGGACGCGTACGCGTCCAAGGCGCGCACGCGTGAGGTCAGTTGTGCCCCTGGCACGAAGTTGGCACCAAGTAGGCGCAACTCTCGGGTGAGTTGTACCAGGGTAGTCATGCAGCACAGGCGCGCGGACGCGTGCCTGATTGGGTTGATGACCGACGCGGACACGCGCAGTGCGTGGACGCATCGGTATGGGCACAGGCTGGGCACAAGTGTGGCACAAGTCTCTGGTTTTTGTACCAGAGAGTTTATGTAGCACCATCGGCGCGCGCGCGCACAGTGCGCTTGCGTGTTGATGGTGAAATTACAAAGGGTGCGCAGGCGTGAAGCACGCGGACGCGTGGGCGCCTGGTGCGAGATGGGCATAAAGTGGGCATGACTCTCGAGTTTTTGGCCCAGGAGTTAGAAATGCACCAGCGGCGCGCGCACGGTGCGCTGGCGCACGGATGCCTTTTTTTTCCTTTTTCCTTTTTTTTTCAACATAGGGAAAAGCTACTCTAACACATTCTTGGCAGGTGTTTAAGCTAGTAGGCAAGAAAACACTTATAAATTCATGCACCATTCAAGACAACGCATTTTCTCTAACTTCAATAATTCATCCATACCAAAATGATGAAAACTATATGAACATCCTATCTATCCAACAAGAACAATAAGGCTAGCAATCCTATGCAATCAACAACATCAAGAAATCACAAAATTCACAAGAATTTAAAGCTACAAACTAGATGGTATACATAAGGAAGATCTTACCACGGTGGGGTGACTCCCACCAAGCACTTTTCTTTAACATCCTTAAGTTGGACAGTCAGTCGCTTAAGCTTCTCCTTCCTTAGGTGCATCCGCCAATAGGAACACCTCTAGCTCTTTTGGGAGCTTGTAGCCATGATACTTCTTCACTCTATGTCCATTCACCTTGAAAGTTGCTTCACTTTTAGGATCAAATAACTTCACCACTCCATAGGACTTTATCTTCTTTACCTTGAAAGGTCCTTCCCATCTAGAACGGAGCTTTCCAGGAATGAATCTAAGCCTCGGGTTGTAGAGGAGGACCTCATCACCTTTTTGGAAATCCTTTTTCCGGATGTGATGGTCATGAAATGCTTTGGTCTTTTCCTTGAAGATCTGGGCATTCTCATATGATTCGTTCCTCAAACACTCGAGCTCCTCTAGCTGTAACTTCCTGGCTTCACCCGCCTTGACTAAATCCATGTTGCACTGCTTTACCGCCCAATAGGCTCTATGCTCAATCTCCACCAGAAGGTGACACGCCTTACCATAGACGATCCAGAAGGGGCTCATCCCTAACGGAGTCTTGTAGGCCGTTCTATACACCCATAGTGCATCTCCTAACTGGAGGCTCCAATCCTTCCTTTATGGATTGACCACTTTCTCCAAGATTCTCTTAATCTCCCGGTTGGACACTTTCGCTTGCCCATTGGTCTGTGGGTGATAAGCAGTAGCAACCTTATGCGACACTCCATAGCGCTTGAGCAATGCCTCTACTTTCTTGTTACAAAAGTGCGATCCTTGGTCGCTCACAATTACTCGTGGCGACCCATAACGGTATACAATGTGATTTCTAATAAAAGAAACAACGGTATTGGCGTCGTCAAGGCGGGTAGGTATTGCTTCTACCCACTTTGACACGTAGTCAACCGCTAACAGAATATATAGATACCCACTTGAGTTGGGAAATGGTCCCATAAAATCAATGCCCCATACATCAAATATCTCACAGAATAACATAGGTTGCTGAGGCATCTCATCCCTTTGGGATGTGTTTCCCGACTTCTGACACTGATGGCAAGACACACAGAACCGGTTAGCATCCTTAAATAAGGTTGGTCACCAGAATCCACAATCCAACACCTTTTTAGCGGTCCTTTGTGGGCCAAAGTGGCCACCACATTCGGACGAATGGCAAGCTTCAAGAATGGGTTGAATTTCAGATTCCGGAACACATCTTCGAATTACTTGGTCTACGCCCCTCTTCCACAAGTGAGGGTCATCCCAAATGTAGTATTTGGAATCACTCCTCAACTTATCCCTTTGGTGTTTAGAAAAGTTTGGAGGAAAGAATTTTACAACCAAGTAGTTCGCCATTGGGGCAAACCAAGGAAAGCTATCCGACACAGCATGCAAACTATCCAATGGGAATGAGTCATTGATCGGAAATGGGTCAAATTTTAAATTCTCAATGCGGCTTAAATGATTCGCGACCAGGTTTTGAGACCCACTCCAGTCCCTAATCTCATTGTCGAATTCTCGCAAAAGCAAGATCCAACGTATGAGTCTAGGCTTTGACTCATTCTTTGTCAATAAGTACATTAAAGCTGCATGATCCGTGTATACCACTATCTTTGACCCTAGCAAATAATATCTGAATTTATCTAAAGCATGAACAATAGCTAGGAGTTCCTTTTCAGTAGTGGTATAGTTAGATTGTGCTGCATCCAGTGTTTTAGAAGAGTAAGCAATGACATAAGGGAGTTTACCAACGCGTTGTGCAAGTACGGAACCTACAGCATGGTTTGACGCATCGCACATTATCTCGAATGGCAACGTCCAATCGGGGCCTCGCACAATCGGTGCTATGGTAAGAACTCTCCTTAGCTCTTCAAACGCTTTCACACATTCACTGTCAAACTCAAAGTCCACATCTTTTTGGAGTAGGTGCGACAATGGCAAAGCAATCTTGCTGAAATCTTTGATAAAGCGACTATAGAATCCTGCATATCCTAAAAACGAGCGGATCTCCCTCACAGATGAGGGGTGAGGTAAAGTGGTGATAATATTGACCTTGGCCGGGTTTACAGAAATGCCTTCATGAGAAACTACATGTCCCAACACTATACCTTGTCTTACCATAAAGTGACACTTTTTAAAATTCAAGACAAGGTTAGTGGCAACACATCTAGCTAAGACTTTGGCCAAGTTCTCTAAGCAACAATCAAATGAAGTTCCATAAATACTGAAGTCATCCATAAAGACTTCCAGATAATTCTCCATTAGATCGAAAAAGACACTCGTCATACACCGCTGGAAAGTAGCAAGTGCATTACATAGTCCAAATGGCATCCTTTCGTATGCAAAAGTGCCAAAAGGGCAAGTGAATGTGGTCTTTTCCTGATCTTCAGGAGCAATGTGAATCTGGAAGTAACCAGTGAATCCATCAAAAAAGCAATAATGGGATTTACCCGCCAAATGGTCCAACATCTGATCGATAAAGGGCAAAGGGTAGTGGTCCTTTCTTGTAGCGGCGTTCAATCTTCTATAGTCGATGCACACGCGCCACGCATTTTGTACTCTCTTGGTGACCACTCCTCCATCATCCTTTTTAACCGCAGTGATGCCTGATTTCTTGGAAACGACCTGGACCGGGCTCACCCATTCACTGTCAGAAATTGGGTATATAATACCCACATCAAGTAGCCTAGTGACCTCCTTCTTTACCACATCAAGGATGGTAGGGTTGTGCCTCCTTTGTGGCTGCCTAACCGGCCTAGCTCCCTCTTAGAGAAATATACGATGTATGCACTTGCGAGGGTCAATCCCACAATATCAGCTAGGCTCTAACCAATTGCCTTCTTGTACCTTCTCAGAACATCTAGGAGCTTTTCTTCTTCTTTACTCGAAAGCTCACTAGCAATAATGACCAGAAACTTTTGGTTGTTCTCTAAGAAAGCATACTTCAAATGAGATGGAAGAGGCTTCAGTTAACTCTTTCCCTCAAGCTGAGGTTCCTTTTCATCAAGCTCACGGAGTTCATTCTCAACAATTTTCTCATGTTCATCCTCTTGGTCATCCGTCTCTTCAACAATAGGGTAGCATAGCTTATGGTGGTCTTCTTCTTGCACTTCCGCTACCACTTCATCAATTACATCACATCGGAGAACGGAATGCTCTTCGGGAGGATGCTTCATGGCTTCTTCCAAATTAAACTTGATAGTCTTGTCTCCAACCTCAAAGGAATATGTGCCGGTGAAGGCATCTAACTTGAATTTAGAGGTCTTAAGGAAGGGTCTACCAAGTAGAACGGAGGATGAGCTTCTATTTTCTGTTGGAGGCATTTCAAGGATGTAAAAGTCAACCGAAAAAACCAAATACTCGATCGTCACAAATACATCTTCGGCTATTCCTATCACCGTGATCACACTTTTATCGGCTAAGGCAAACTTCACCGCCGACTTCTTTAACGGAGCTAAATTCAACCGCGCAAAAATGGACAATGGCATGATACTTACGCAAGCTCCTAGATCACACGTACAGTCATGAAAAGTGCGCCCACCAATACAACAAGACACCAAACAAGATCCAGGGTCACCACATTTCTTTGGAATAGGTTCCATCAAGGAAGAAATTGAACTACCCAAGGATAATGTCTCCAATTCTCCAATCCTATCCTTGTGTGTACACAAGTCCTTCAAAAATTTTACATATTTTGGAATTTGTTGAATAGCATCAAGAAGGGGTATGGTTACCTCAACCTTCTTGAACACTTGAAGCATGTTCAAATCAAATTTCGGCATTTTCTTTGCTTTCTTCACCATGGAATGGAATGGAATAGGAATGGACTCATCCACTATAGCTTTCCTCTTGGGTTCCTTGAGGCTTACTCCTTCTTCCTCATGCCTTTTGTCTACCTCCTCTTCTTCATGTGGAGCTTCAATAACCGCTTCTTCCTCATGAATATCTTCCATGACCCTTGGAGGTATCTCCTCTAATGTAGTCCCCGACCGTAGAGTGATGGCGTTGAGACCGCCCTTAGGATTTGGTTGGGGTTGGGATGGAAGATTAGAAGAGCTTGAGGGTTGGTTGGTGTTGTTGTTGGAGGTTGAGGGTTGGTTTGACATGGCCATTTTTAAAAACATGTTGGTGAGGTTAGCCAATTGAGCGGCCAAGGCATCAAATTGAGCCTTGTTACTCTCGTCCCGTTTCTCCATAGCGGCTCTAAGCTCATCAACTTAATTGTTGAAAGATGGAGAGGTTTGATTGGATTGTTGTCTATGGTGTGGTACTTGGTATTTGGTGTAGTTGTTTTGGTTTTGGTTGTGGTGATTTTGGTTGGCTTGGTGGTTGTTGTTGTTGTGTTGGTATTGAGATGAAGATTGGTTGTTGTTGTAATGAGAAGAAGAGTTGTTCCATCTTTGGTTTTGATTGCTCCCTTGTGCATTGTCCCTCCACCCTTGATTTTGATTACTACCATGAGAGTAGTTGTTTTGGCCTTGAGAAGGATAGGGCGGACGGTTGTTATAGTTCACATTGGCTACAACAAGGGCATGCTCCTCTTGAATTTGATGGCATTGATCGGTGTAATGTGTGGTGCTAGAGCACAAACGACAAATCCTCATGCAAAGTGATCCGTCGTGGCTCCTCCATTTATGGTTCACCTGTAGGATGCAAAGATGTATTAGTAGTGCCAACAGAAGAATAGGAAGTAGCGGACTCCAAGTCACTTTCGGTGCCGCCTAGTGATTCGGTATGTTCCTCAAGAGAGGCAGAAGTATTAGCCGTATAATCCAACCGCCGTCTAGCTTGCCGAGTGTGTAACAAAGTTCTTTCAATCTTAGGGTCAAACTCGACTAAGCTAGAATTCGGTTGAGACCGAGTCATCAAACTTGGGAGTCATAGCACACAAACAAAAGAAATCTAAACTAAAGCTAAGTATTGAAAGAAAGTAAACTATTAACAATATTCACATATTCACATAACCAATATCAAGGCATATGTTGCAACCATTCCCCGGTAACGCCGCCAAAAATTTGATGCTCTCTCGAGGGTTACGTTGGAATAGAATTTCTCAATAAGGTCCCATTGCAAGTATAGCTCTACCAACAACAATCCTTGAGGATCAAATTTAGAAAGGAATTTGGTTGTCACAAGTTCAACCCCAATAAAAGTAACCGAAGTATTCAAACTTCGGGTCATCTCACAAGGAATGGGCAAACATGTGCTTCAACATTGGTTAGAAATTCGGGGTTGTAAGTCATGAGCAAGAACTTAAAATAGAAATCTTAACAAGCAAGTAATCTTGAAATGCAAGAACTATTCAAATAACTAAGCAAGATGTGAGCAATTCTAAACTAATGAGATAACATTCAATATAATTGTACTTCAAAAACTAAACGATAACTATAACTAAGATAAAACAATTAGAAATTTGGGTTTTCAAATATGAATGATAAAAGCAACTCTTGACTAGACATGGGAATTGGGGTCACTATCCTTGTCTAATAACCATATCTTGACAATTATGAGGAACCAAACTCATTAAGTCTACCTCTATACTTGAAGTACGTTAAATGGTTTGGTCAACATCAACCCATAAGGTCTAACCTCACTACTAATTGGCTTAGTAGTAGGTTAGTGTCAATGGCTATCAAATTGACCACTAAGGGTTCCCAAATCATCAAATTCATTAGACCCAATGACTCAAGTTTACCCAATTCCCTTAGCCTAGGCCAAGAGTAAAGAGAACTACTCCATGATCAAAGTAAACAATTCATCAAACACATGGTAAGCGCTAATAAAAGACATGTTCAAATTGCAATTAAATTGAAACTAACAAGTACCCACTAACAATTATCAACATACAATCATTCAAACAACACAATTAACCATAAAAATTATCAATGTAACATTAACAAGTCAAGATTCACAACATTCAAGCAATGGGTATAAAGTGACAAATGACAAGAATTCATAAAAATAACACAAGATCTAAGCAAAATTATACTAAGAAATTCAAATTAAACAATCAAAACTAGTAATTAACAAGATCCAATTCAGAATTCAACAAGGAAAGATCAAATTAAAACTAGATATAGAGAAGAATAAGGGTTTCTCTCTCTAGAAGAACAAGAATCCAAAAACTAACTAAAATTGTGTCTAAGTGTAAAATGATTGATCCCCCTCCCTTTTCCCCTAGCATCCTTGGGTCTTTTCCATGTAGAAACAGCTTGAATTTTGGCCTAATGAGCCTCAGAAATCACCTGGCACGATTTCCTTTAATGAGGTCACGTGCAGCTTCCCGCGTGTGCGCGTGATGCGTGCATGCGCGCCGATTGCTTTTGTGATCCACGCGTGCACGCCATGTGCGCGTGCGCGTCGATTGGATTTCTCTGATCTACGCAGATGCGTCCATCCTTGCGCACCGCTTCCACCTATTCTCATGCACGCGTGCGCGTGCGCGCCCTTTGCGAAGTTCCCAAAATCCAAATCTTCATGTTCCTTCCTCTTGTACATGTTTTTTTTTCTCTCTTCTAGGCCATTCTTGCCCTATAATTCCTGAAATCACTCAACAAATACATCACGGCATCGAATGACAATAAAAGAGGATCAAAATATAGAAATTTTAAGGCAAAAAAAACATGTTTTTCATCATGAAGCATTATTAGGAAGCGAACACAAAACCATGCAATTCTTGTGAATAAGTGTGAGAAATATTGACAAAACCCTCCCGAATTCTACACAATATAAACCACAAAATTGGGGTTTATCAGCCTCAAGTGTAGCCTTAATGCCATTGTACCTGTCAGAGATCACCAGAATACCTTCTTGTGGGGTCACATGTTGATGCAAATTAGATAGGAAAAAAGCCCTAGACTCTGCATTCTCCCCTTTCCACAAGTGCAAAGGCAATGGTAAGATATTCGAGTTACCATCTTGTGCGATATCCAAAAGCAAAGTACCGTCGTACTTCCCATACAAATGAGTCATGTCGATGCTGACTAGTGGCTTGCAATGTCAAAATGCCTCAACACATGGAGGAAATGTCCAAAAAAGATGATAAAAGTACACAGTAGATTCATCAACCTAATCAACGACACATACCGGAGAAGTCTTCAACAATGCCATGGTTCCATCCATCGTGGATTGCACACCAAGGATCCAATAGGGCAACTCGGCATATGACTCTTCCCGATCCTCGTAGATCTACGCAACTGCCTTCTGTTTTTCTATCCAAACCTTCCTGTAACTAGGCTTGAATCCGTAGTTTGCTGCAGTAGCTTCTTGTAACACTTTTATCGTAACCACTGCATCGGCTCTAACCAACGGAAAGATCCTCGCACAGATGACATGATGATTGAGCTATCGGTGATCACTCGAAATCGATGTTGCCAAGAAAATGTGAGGTCCATTGTACCTTCTAACCTCCTAAGTACTCTTTCGCTGCTGAAGTGTGATGCGAATCAACCACATGCAACCTTTTTCAAACTCCTTGCATTTTTCATAATACTTGAGGTGATCTGACTTTATCACCCGGTATTCAACTCCACGACGGATGCTATAATCCTTTACACTCAATATAGCTTTCTCCTTAGTTTGGAAAGATTGGCCAATCTGAAATTCCACAGAAGGATGTCCCTCGTGTAATCCTTGACCTCCAAAGGTAGGATCTATATCCGATTGTTGGCCGATGGCTTCCAAGTTCAGCATTGAGAAATCTGGATGATATTACTATGTCCCAGAACTGGATAGCCCCTGATGTGTAGGTGAGTTTCTCGGAGTATCCTCGTCACTATCCCCCACAATGTGAGCATGCTCTTCGTCCGAATCATCCTCTCGTATCGCATTTTTAACCCAATCCAGTTCACCGTCACCTAAAATACCTGGAATTATACGGGGTGACCTAGTTTTCCCAACTGCAACAGATGAAGGATCAGCCAACAGACAACCGGGTGCAACGACAGGCATTGAGGTAGAAGCACCATCCACCGTAATCGACTTAGGATTCGGTGTTGATGCCCCAGAACTATCGACGCCATCTTCCAGCTTGGCATACAACTCGTGTAATCTCACTTCTGGAAAAATTTACTGACAATGAAACAAAACCTGCATGTCTTCGTCTGATCCTATCACAAATATTTCATACTTCACACCAGTTGACACAACTGTAATCGAAATCTTGTAGAATAAATTCTTCACCCACTTGGTCCCACACAACCCTATAATGTCTCACCGTCGCTGATGACTGTCGCCACCCAGTAACCACTCATCGCCACTCACCATCGCTATTGATCGTCGCTGTTGCTGCAGTGACCATCGCTCTTCTTCGCCGTTCTTCTCATCATCGTCTTCTCTGTGCTCACATCGTTGAATATGTATATATTGATTTCTATTTGGTTCTGCAATTTCAGAGGTTTAGGGTTCTAATTTTAGGGGTTTTAATTTGGGAGTTTTAATCTGTTAAATATGGGTTTGTGAATTGTGCTTTGATAACATGCATGCTGTTGTTGATGAAGATGCATGGTTTAACAGATTAGTGAGTATTGTTAGATTAGTGATTTTCTATGTTTATTCTACCTTCTGATAAAGAATAGAATAGTGTCCTTACAGTGAAATGTGAAAAATGAAGAAC
This sequence comes from Arachis ipaensis, assembly GCF_059453495.1. NCBI lineage: Eukaryota > Viridiplantae > Streptophyta > Magnoliopsida > Fabales > Fabaceae > Arachis > Arachis ipaensis. The sequence continues at coordinate 130,684,061 of NC_142440.1, forward strand.
ATGCTTCTCTTTTTGTGTTTTGTATTTTTTTGTATTAAACCAAAATATTTTACCTGTAGTTTGTTCAAGTTCTCACGCAGCTTGCTTTCTGACAATTTAGCAGCACTTGTTTCCTGCATTATCAGATTTTCCTTGAACCATTTTTTTGTTTCTAATTTGGTTTCTTACTCTTAGTAGATCCAAATATAGTTTTTAAATTTGACTTTATGATAATAGAGAATAGAATTATGCAAATTGCAAAAAAAGAAGGGTAAAGTATATTTTTTGTCCTTAAAGTTTGACAAAAGTTTTAAAAATACTCCTAAGTTTTATTTTATTTCAATTTTGTTCCAAAAGTTTTCGATTTGCATCAAATATACTCCAGATGGCTAATTTTTCAAAAAAATTAAGACCAATTCAGCAACAATTTCATAAGAACAACTCTTAATACAAGCAAATCAAGCATAATTTTCATGCATTATTGTTAGATTGGTCTTAAATTTTTTTGAAAATTTAGCCGTCGAGGGTATATTTGATGCAAATCAAAAACTTTTGGGATAAAATTGAAACAAAATAAAACTTAGGGGTATTTTTGAAACTTTTGCCAAACTTTAGGGACAAAAAGTATACTTTACCCAAAAAAGAAATAAAAAGTTAACAATAAATAAATAAGTAAAATAAAACGTTTGCATGTAATATATAAATTGTGAAATAAATTTATGTGGTTTTTATTTTTGACATTAACTCCACCTTAAATAATTTTGATACTCACACTTATTCACTTACTTAACATGTCAGGTGCTAATCAGTACCACTTACTTAACTTGTTGTAATTGGATGCCTTTTGAAATTTTAGTAATATATAAAGATACCATGCTTAATTTGTGTTTTGCCATGAAGGTTGTGATTCAGCCACTGGACTTGTGCAGTATCCATTGATTGAATGCATAATTATGTCTTTTAAATTTCAGTTGTAGCTTGCTTAATGCTACTGGTAGTGAACTTATCCAATTGCATTACCGTTTGCTTCATATGTTTCCTTTTTGGGAATTACTTGTATCAAAGTTATGTTTTAAGGTATTTGGTTATTTTGTGCAAGAACCAAGTGCGAGGATGTTAGAATGATGTAGAGTTTTGTTGCAGTGTTTGAAACAAGAGCAATATGATATTCTTTGAATAAATAGAAATGCAATGGTAAAATTTTATGGTTGTAGATCGTGAAAAGGTCAGGTCAGAATTTGGATTGGATACTAAATGTAATTTGATTTCCAACTCAGTCTTAAATAGCAATTCTGAAGTGTGTGATGTCTTAGCACTGATCAGAAAGCAATGTCCTTCCATAAAGTTGAATGAATCCATTTTCTAAATTTATAGCTTTGTGCCTTTCTTCTACTCATAAGTACTAACATAATTTTTTTTGTATTCTTTTAGGAACAAGTAAAGCTGCAAAATTCTTAAGAGCCAATGGAATTTCTCTTTTCAAAGTACTGGAAGAAACAGTAGAGCTACTTGGGAAATTTGACCTGTATTTCTTTAGCCCCGAGGATCCTCCATTGATCGAGCCAGCTCAGAAAGCCCTTGACTGGGCCGTGGATGAGAAATTCAAGTCAGGTATTATGGTTTTTGCCTATCAGTTCCATGCCAAAATTTGTTCAATAAATGAGTTAGACTCATTGTCAGTTCAGATTTTTCATTTTGTGTTGTACTACTTTGCAAGTTACTGTTGCACAAAATTAAAATGAACTGGAAAGAAACTTTGAGTTGTCTTGTGCCCTATCTGAAAATGATTTTAATTTGTGTATGACTGTGGTAATATTACATGTCACAAACATATAGGATATACTTGATTTATTTTTTTCATCTAATCAGTTTTCAGGGTTTATGATCTTTATGTACTTCTTTGAAACTTACTTGGATATATGACAACTTAAGGCACTCTTGGGTGTACTTCTGTATGATCTTTATGTACTTCTTTTAAAACTGGAATTTTCGTGAGAGAACCAAATCTTGAAGGATTTATTATAGATAGATGCTGCTCACGGAAAACTATTCTTAGAATCTTTGATAGAAATAAAGGGATTGCTGAGTGAAATTACTTGTTATGTTTTCTTTGGTTTATGCTTTGTGCTGTGATACATTAAAAAGTGAAAGAGATAAATCCTATTTTAGACCTCAACGTTACCTCCATTGACCAAAACCTTTGTATGAGTGCACATTTTTCTGCTTAGTGTTGTTGATTGATTTCACTCTTAATCCATACAAAAAGGAATAAGACTGATTCTGGATTTTTGTATGCTTGTCACTGTTATTAATTTATTTATTATGTCTAATTTGATTTATTTATTTCAAGTTTATAAATCTGGGTGAGTTTATGATTTTGCATAAATAGCCTTTGTTTCCAACCTCATTCAAACCAACATATATTGTTCAAAAATCTGGGTAAGGAAATTTAGCAGCCTTGATTTCAAAGTTAACAACAAATAAATAAGTAAAATAATCGATCTACATTTGTTTATTTCAAATACTGCACTTATTTAATTGATCTGCCCTGTTTCTATCCAAGGAACAAGCTTTTGCCTTCTTCGATTCTGCCTGCTGCTCTTCTGCCCTGTGCTATCTGGTTCTACCCTAATTTTCACCTTCTTCTAAGTTGTCTTTTTTTTCCCGCCCTACTGCTCTTCACGCTTCTAGTAATAATTTTAATTTTTAACTTACTATTCACCTGCAAAATGCTTTTACTTAAATCTGATAATAAAATTTGTTGATTAAATATTTATATTTTTTATTCTGAAAAACTCCCTCCTAAAATTTTATATAGCAACTGCAGGATTGCAAAAATATTATTATAATTTGTGTTTGAGTTTATTATGAATGGTTGCAAAAAGTATTATTAGAAAGTTGACTTTGTTTTTTGTTTTCATTGACCAAAATTGAAGGCGAAAGTTTTTGGTTAAGGTCTTCTAAGCAAATTTTGTCAAAACGTTGATCGTGTCATGGCAAGGTACATTGCATACTATAATTCTATTATTTTGTTAGTTTTGAAATTACAATTTAACTTATTATATTTGTACTATAAATTCTATGTTTCTCTTTATTTGTTTTACCTCAATGGGTTTCTAGAGAATTACTTCTAAGACTAGAAACTATTTTCCAACCCAATTACTAGGCTTTGAAAGTCCTTTCCATTGCCCATTCCCTTTATAGCGAATAATACCATTCCTCCTCTATTCTTGTTATCTTCACTTTACGACCCTTTGTAAATTTTTCTCCTAAAAAATTTAATAATTATCGATTAGGTTTTGTGATATGCCAAAGGATTGGATGGATCTACCGAGATATAGCGAAGAGTATATCAATGGTGTTATTAGTTTTTTAGACTTTGCATACTCCGAGGGAGAACCGGATGGACGATAAATTCAATGTCTTTGTAAGAGGTGTTGTAACATTAATTGGTATAGAAGAGATGTGGTATTTGACCATTTAGTAGCCGACGGATTTGTTAAGAGATATAGAAAATGGATTAATCATGGGGAATGGACAATCCCGATGGTGGTTGACGATGACACGGATGATGAAGAAGGTGTACAGGATGACATCAAAGAACTGCTTAATGATTCATTGGAGATGTACCTCACGCTGAGGGTGTTACTGTAGGTCAAAATAAAGAGGCTAAAAAGCTTTACAATTTAATAGATGGGGCAAGTCAAGAGTTATAGCCGGGTTGCAAGAAATTTTCTACATTATCTTTTACCATCCGTTTGTACTTGTTAAAGTGTTTGCATGGTTGGAGCAATGCCTCCTTCACTTCACTTCTTGAGCTATTGAAAGAGGCAATGTCTGACATTAACATACCTTCATCTTTCCATAAGACGAAGGCTATGATAAGAGATTTAGGTCTGGATTATAAAAAAATTATCCTAATGATTGCCTCTTGTATAGAAAAGAACTAAAGGATGAAAAACAATGTCGTGTGTGTGTAACTTCTCGATATACTAAAAATTCTAGTGATAATAGCGAGAACCAACCTGACAAGAAAGGTCGTCCTATTCCTGCAAAGACTCTAAGATACTTTCCTATAATTTTAAGACTTCAGAGATTATTTATGTGCTCAAAGACGGCAGCTAGTCTGAGGTGGCATGATGAGAAACGCGTAAAAGATGGGATGTTAAAGCATCCTGCTGATGGCTTGGCATGGAAGAACCTTGATGAATTGGATGAAGAATTTGCAAAAGAATCACACAATATTAGACTAAGCTTGTCAAGTGATGGGTTCAAGCCATTTCGTAGCATGAACATTTCATGGAGCACGTGGCCCGTGATGTTGATGGTATACAACTTGCCTCTGTGGATGTGCATGAAACCCGAATATTGTATGCTTTCTTTGCTTATTCCTGGGCCACAATCACCTGGTAAAGACATTGATGTGTATCTACAACCATTGATAGAAGACTTGAAGTTGTTGTGGAAAATAGGGGTCGAAACTTATGATGCGTCAAAGAATGAGACCTTTCAAATGTGGGCAACTCTTTTGTGGACAATCAACGATTTTCCTGCATATGCTATGTTGTCTAGGTGAAGTACAAAGAGAAAATTGGCTTGCCTTTGTTGCATCAAAAATACCTGTAGCTTACAACTAAAACATAGTCGGAAGATAGTTTATATGGACCATTGTGTCTTTTTACCCATGGATCATCCATGGAGAACTAATATAAGGTCTTTTAATGGGAAGCAGGAATTAAGACCCCCTCCACCTGTTATAGAAGGAACTGAAATCTTTGAGATGCTACAAAATGTTGAGAATGTTTTTGGGAAGAAGCAAAGTACATCAAATAGTTTTTCATGGAATTGGAAAAAAAGATCAATTTTCTTTGAATTGCCTTACTGGCATAAGAACTCACTGCGTCACAACTTAGATGTCATGCACATAGAGAAGAACATACTTGACAATGTAATTGGAACTCTCTTGGATATCCCAGGCAAGACAAAAGACCATTTGAATGCTCGATATGACTTAAAATATTTGGGGATCTAGAAAAATCTTCAACCAAAGGAGGTGAATAATGGCAAGAGAATAAAATTGGCAAAGGCATGCTTTTCTATGATTGTTGCAGAGAAGTCAATTTTTTGTGGTGTTTTGAAGACAACAAAGCTACCTGATGGTAGTGCTTCGAATATATCACGATGTGTACATCTAGGAGAAAGAAAAGTTTCTGGGTATAAGACCCATGATGCTCACTTTATGCTTCACTATTTACTACCAATACTGATTAAAAGCATCCTTCCTGATCATGTGGCCATTCCATTGATTTGACTAAGTTCATTTTATCGTCGCTTATGCAAAAAGTTCATCACACTGAGAGATAGATCGACTGGAGTTAGAGATTGTGGAAATATTATGCCACCTTGAGAGGATCTTTCCCCCTAGTTTTTTGGACATAATAGTTCATCTTCCCATTCATTTATAAAATGAGGTGAGATTGGGTGGTCCAATACAGTTTCGTTGGATGTATCTTCCAGAAAGGTACATGTGTACATTAAAGTCATATGTTCGCAACAAAAGTTGCCCCGAAGGTTCTATTGCAGAGGCATATCTGGCTAAAGAGTGCTTAACTTTCTGCTCAAGATACTTGCATGGAGGTGTGAAAATAAGACTTAATAAGCGGCCTCGGAATGATGATGATCCTAACAAAGACAAAGTTGTGCCATCAAATTTGTTTTCTAACAAAGATCGTTCGTTAGGCGTGGTGGTGCACGAATCTCCACACCTTCGTACAGCTATACCAGCAAGTACACTAGATTGTCCAGGTAATACCTGAGCGAGTCAGGGTCGATCCCACGAGGATTGTGGTTTGAAGCAAGCTATGGATACCTTGCAAGTCTTAGTCAGGTGAATCAGAAGAGTTATTCATAATTTGTATTTGTGAGATCTAAACTAAGTTGACATGAAAGAAATAAAATAAAATACTCTGTAAATTAAATGGAATCAGTAATAGAAATGTGGTTAAGGATTGGAGTTGCTTTGTCTTTTTGAATTAACTCTGGTATTACTATCTTCTTTGCTTGTGAATGATTTCTTCTATGGTAGGCTGTATGTGATCAACGCCATGGGTCGTGGTCATCAATCTCCTCTATTTTAGATCAAACGCCATTAGCCGTGGTCATCCAATCTGAACAAGGGTGAAGCTCTAGCAGTTCATTCTCTTGGCGATCTTACTCAAAACGCCACAGACAAGGTCGAATCTTCCAGATCAGAGAATGCTGCTTCTTTGGGTTATAGCCTCTACCACAGAGACCTTAATCTCTCCAAAAATTGGCTGAATTGGTGTCTCGAGAAGTCCCCAACGAAGTCATGGATTAGCCGTCTGAGAGATGTATAATCAAGCTGGCGGTTCGCACTTTCCAGTCACGTATTCACACGAACCCAAGTAGACACGGATGGTTATCAGGCACGCGGTCCTAGTATGATGAACAGAGCTGATTATCACTGATCATCCTATTCACTATGTTGAAGAACGAGTATACAACTTAGAATTAAATCAAACACGGATAGAAGAGAAACAGTAATACTTTTATTAATTCATAGGACTCAGCAGGGCTCCTCCCCTCAACCTAGGAGGTTTAGAAACACATACTGAAAGGAAATACAATGGTAAAAATGTGTAAAGTCTAGATTATGTGTGTGAATAACATAAATCTAATCCCTTGAATACTAAACAAATGACTAGTAAGGGTAAAACAATCTTTTTAGTGCTAAAATCCACTTTTGGGGCCCACTTGGTGAGTGTTTGGGCTGAGCTTTGATGAGATCCACGTGCTATGAGGTCTCTAGGGTGTTAAACGCTGGCTAGGGGGTCCTCTTTGGGCGTTTGGACACTGGTCTCTTCTCCTTGGGTGCTGGACGCCTGAAAGGAGGCAGGAGGCTGGCGTTAGATGCCAGTTTTGGGCCTTTTAATCTGAAGTAAAGTATGGATTATTATACATTTCTGGAAAGCTCTGGAAGTCAGATTTCAATAGCCGTTTAGAACGCTCCATTTGGACTTCTGTAGCTCCAGAAAAGCTCTTCCGAATGCAAGGAGGTCAGATCCAGACAGCATCTGCAGTGCTTTCTCTGTCTCTGAATCAGACTTTTGCTCCAGCTCCTCAATTTCAGCCAGAAAATACCTGAAATTATACAAAAACACACAAACTCATAGTAGAATCCAAAAAATGTGAATTTAACACTAAAACCTATAAAAACTTAATAAACACTAAACAAAACATGTTAAAAACTATATGAAAATGATGCCAAAAAGCGTATGAAATATCCACTCATCACATGGAAAATGGAGAACCAATTAATCTAGATGACATATCAAGTGCTCAAGCCCATGTATGTATTACACAATTGTGAAGAAGTCGCAGATTATGTTAGGTAACTTAATCAAACTTATTTTTATTCCGATCAAGTTCACTCATATTTTTTAGATCAAACCTAACTATTATTAATTATAGAGAGCATGAGGAAGAGGTTAACAATTAGCGGGGAACAAAATGGAGAAAAGCAAAAGTTTACAATAAAACGTTCGCGCAGTGGTTTGAAACTCATGCGAGGGATCCAAATGTGCCTTTTTTGCTAAAAGAATTATCTCGAGGTCCAAGCTCTGTTGCAAGAAGATTTTCTGGATATGTAATTAATGGATACAAGTTTCACACTGTGGAGCATGATAAACAGTGGTGTCACATTAACTGCTTTAACTTCAAGCTTTGCAAGTGCTAAAGATAAAAGTCCAATCCAGACACTATAGCTTATTATGGCAGGTTGTTTGAGATAGTAGAGTTAGACTCTTTTGGGTGTTTTAAGGTTGTCTTATTTTGGTGTGAGTGGTATGATGCTGGGAGAGATAAGTATGGTCTTACATTTGTTCACTTCCATAAGAAATGCTTCCAGAATGAACCTTTCATATTAGCATCTCAAGCACATCAGTATTTTTATGTGTAAGATCCATATGAACATAACAAACATTATGTTATGGAAACTGTCCCAAGAGACTTATTTAAAACAAGCAACGAATCTGAGTCTGAGGCCCGTCAAACACACTTTAGTGAACAACACGAGCGTATACGAGCCCTGCCATACCAGCTGATGATGGTGAACTTATTCTGGAGAAGACTGATTTATGACCCATGGTTATTGAAACGGTTCCCCAAGTGACTTATGTCCAAGAATATGAGGCAGACTTCATTGGAAATTCTGATTCTGATGGGTCATCCTAAGCAATTTATTGCTTAATATGTACATATGTATACCTAAGTTTTCTTCTTCACCTTTTTATTTGTAAATAATATTTATTTTTTTGTTAATTTGTCAGTCTCTTACATTTTTCTTATATTGATTTTGATGGGTATATTGACTCTACTTAACTAATTTATTTGTGTAGGAATAAGGAATTTATTGATCTTAAAGCTACGTCAAGTAAGAATTTTCTTAGACAATTTGAGGCTAAGAGACAAAGGATTGTAGTCAAACGCAAGAAATATGAGCGAAGGGTGGATGAACCAGAAAGTTAAATGGAGATGCATGCAACCAAAGGGCAGAAGAAATCCATGTCAAAAAAGCTGGATTTTAGTCATTTGCAAAGCACATTCGATTCTATTAGCAAAAGGACTAATTTCACGCCTACCACCTTAGAAGTACAGCCAAACATTCATTCACAACAGCCAAAAAATAAAAAAAGAAAGGAGCTATTGACTATGCCTACTGCTGAGAAAATCAAGAATGGAGTGCATGGTGGAAAATCAACACAAGGCTTGAAGAAGTCTAAGCCTACAAACATGAAGGCAGCTGAACTTACAAGGAAGCTCGAAGCAATTCGTAAAAGGAACAGCAATGTGCCAACAAGTGTATGCCAAGAGCGAAGTTGTCCAAGTTCTACTTAACTCATAATCAACCAAGGATAGCAGCAGAATATTCAACTCACAGATGAAGAGACTCAAACAGGGCAAGATGACACAACTTTGCCTACTCCTGAAACTACCCCACAAAATGAAAATACAATGTTGGAGCAAGAAATATCAACAAAGGGTAAGAGGAAGCCAAGAGTAAAGGCAACAATAATTGACGAATTCTTAAAAGAAAATGGGATAGACGTGGAAATTGAAGAACCAAGCACTGAACTAAGTGAGGACGGGGAAGATAGCATGGCACTTGATGAAGACTATTATCAACATGTGATGGAGGACATTGATGATAAAGACGATACTGTTTTGCTATTTTTCTATCTTCTCTTGTAAATTGTAATGCTTCTTTTTCAATTGGTATCACTAATTAGTCCTTGATCTCTTTCCTAATGAATAAAACTATGAGAGACAAAGAAGAAGAAAATCCATGAAAAAATAACTTGCAAAGAGATTTATGCAAGGACTATGGAACAGCGGGAAGAAGTCACTTTTGATATTGGACAGCTCGTAGGACCAACAGACCAAAGTGTGTCTAATTTAACTAGTTTTCTTGGCACCATTGGTAGAAATAAAAGATTCGTTAGTCTTTTGTACACTAGTTGGCATGCTGTTTCTCCGAAAGCTAAGAAGTTCATGTGGGACTATGTTAACATAAGACACTCGGTAACTATTGACTTCGATTTTTTTATTCAGCACAAGAGCATATAACAATTACTTATAATCATGTAGACCAAGTTTATCCTCCCAGGCAGTGGAGAAAAGTGGATAATGCAAGCGATTCGAGATGCTTGGAAGCGGTTCAAAGGAAAGATTAAGCAAAAGCACTTCGTTCCCTATGATACTATTGAAGATATGGTGAAGAATCGACCCCCACAAGTACCAAAAAGTCAATTCATAAAATTGATCTATTATTGGAGTCATCCTCTAATCCAGGTAAAAGACAATATATGTTGAATTTTCATGTGTACGCTTTATTTATAACATGTGATAGTACAAATAAAATTTAAATAGTGCTTTAGTGCAACAGCAAAATAATTATATTGAATAGACGTAGTGAAAATAATTGCTTAATAATAATTCAGAGGTTATTGGAAAATAAAAATCTCTTTAGTTGCATACAGCAGTCTTCCTTTGAGCTTGACTTCAGGCGCAACGAATAGAGATTAGAGCTCAACTTTCATTTGTGATACTTGATTTGAACCTACATTTGGACCAAAACCCATGATTATTTAACGAGTGAATGTGACATATTTTTCAGTGCTTTAGTGCTTAGTGTATTATGTCTAACATGTGATGGTACAAATGAAATTTATTAGGTTCTTATTTACAGTAAGATATATCAAAGCAGAAATGACATTACAACACACAAGACTGTGCTTTAGCTTAATAATGCAGCCATGCTAGTAGATTTGCCTAACTCATTATGTTGCACGTGTTAGTAATTGTATACTAACTTTTTATTCACTTACAGTCAATAAGTCAAAGAAACAAGTAACATAAGGAAAAATAGAAGTTTCCACATCGCATGGGGCCAATCAATTTCGGAAAAGTACGTGTGACTCTGGTAAAATTCTTTAATATGGAAGAGCAAATTTATATTTATTAGGGCTTATATTTGCATAAATTGAAGGAAGAAACCGAAGTAAGATCTTGTTTTGCAGCGAGCGACAAAGAAAACAAACGAGGAACCAAAAAAGTTTGAAATGTTCAATGCTACCCGAACAAGTCGGAAGAGGAAAGAAGTTGATGAGGAAACACATACTGCTATTGTAAGAGTTCATTGAATCATTCATAATTACATTTCAAATTTAGGATATGGTAACTAATTCAATTTTAAATGTTTCTTCTATGCAGGAAGACTTCCAACACCGCCAAGCTACTGGTGAAACAGAAGAAGAAGCATTTGAGGCCTTATTCGGAAAAGAACAACCAATTCGGGTAAGGTGCTATGAAAGATCTGTGACAAAAAGTGATTTAAAAAAACATGCTGAAATTTCTGAAATCAAGAATTAGCACAAAGAGGAAGTGACAACACTGAAAGATAAACTTGGACACATGGAGGCCAAACAGCAGAAACAAGAGGAAGAGATTCATGTGTTGCGAAATATGGTCAAGTTAATACTGCAGCGATCGGAACCTGGAATGAGGCCAGAAGAACTAGAAGCTTTATTACAAGACGCCCAATAGTCTCCGATTGATGCGAATAACGGCCATGGATCAACTCATTTTCTGAACTTAGATGTGGTATGTCCTTATCTGTTCCTTATTCCATAGTTTTTTGCTTGCATTTACATTAATTGCTATGGCTGGAAATCATATGTTGTTGACTTTATTAATACCGAAGTTGTATTGCTATGGCTGAAATTTGTTTGTGCAATTCTGGTTGTTGTATTTCTGATTTTATGCACTTAGTACATATGAATTTGTCCCAATATTAAAGGGTATTTGAAAGAGAACGAGAAAGAGGTTTCAAAGTTTGAGAACTGTTTCAGGTGCTGTTGTATTTGTTGCAAAGGTAACAAAAATTCCATGAGTACTCTGTTGGTTGTAGTTTAGTAGTAGATGTAGAAAACCACAAGCTTCAATTTAAAAAAAAAAACAAACTCTTAGTATCACCTTCTCTCTCGTGCTTCATGGATTCCCCACCGTCAGAACCAAAATATAGGATGACTTGGGATAATTTTGATGTTTCCTTTATCTTTTTGGCCATATCATTTCCTGAAACATTATTTTTTAAAAAAAAAAAAGTAGTCAGCTTTATATATATATATTCTCTCTATGTTTTTTCTTCTTTAATTTTGTGTTGAGAGTCTTATATGTCTTGGTGAATTAATGATATCAGTCATTGATAATTTTGAGTTTGATTTTTTAATTTTTATAATTACGAATGTCATTATGGATATTTTTTTAACTACTTTTCTATATAATTATGCAGGGTAACAATAAAGATTAAGCTGATTATTATTGTGGTCTATTGGCTAAGATAGAGTACTGTTTAGAATGGATACATGTATGGTTGACTAATAACTTTTATTAGAAGATACTTATGTATGTAGGATATATTTTTTTTGTAGAGTGTTAGTAGTAAATTCTAAGTGGTATTATGGTTATTTTGATATGGCTATATGCTTACTTTAGTGTGAGATGTATGAATATTTACAATTAACTTCATTCTAGTACTTTTGGATCATTATTATAAATATATTTTGATTAGAGATAATTTTTATTATTTAAATAAATTATTTAGTATAATTATGTATTTATTTTTATTTTATAATATTCAACTCATTTAAATAAAAATGCCCGAATTATTATGCATGTAATCATATTACTAACTATTATGTTGTATTAATAATTATTAGAAATTATATACATATATATACACACACACACACAAAAAATGAGATCTAAGGCTACACTTATATACAGTAGCTATAATATACAAAAAAAAATGAGGGACCTAAGGCTACATTATAAAATATAGCCATGGTATACAATGTGGCTACGCTTTACAGGTGATGCAGTAGCGTTGAAAAGCGTAGCCTATTCTGGCAAAAATGGAAGCTGAAAAGCGTAGCCTTTAGTCTTAGACAACATCACTTGAAAAGCACACCATATTCCCAAACGCCAAAAACGTAGCCCTTGGTGCAGAAAAGCATAGCCTTAGAGAATAGGTAACGGCCGAATAGGCATCCCCCAAAAAGCGTAGCCGTAGCCCAAAAAGCATAGTCGTAGCCTAAGGCATCATTTTTTTTTTCATTTTTGGCTACACTTTTCAAGTGTACCTAAATAAGTGTTTTTCTTGTAGTGACTCCCTCCTGCTTGGTATTTATAGGTGTTTTTGTGCATGTATAAACCGCTATAGGGGTACCGCAGTTTATGCAGTTTGGGAATTCGTGAAGAAACTGTTGAGAGTGCCGCGGTTTCTTCTTTATTGTATTGCAACGTAAACCGCTATACTCTTGTCGCGATTTACGTGTGTTACCTAATCCGCTGAGCTCCTATCACAGTTTCTATAGTAATATGAAAGTTGCATTTGTGTATGCAATCTTTAAAAGTTGTATTCTGGTAATATTAATTTGTAAACAATTTATTTTGGTAACTTGTCCAAAGTTTTATAACAATGTAAAACTCAATAACAAAAATAATATAGCATAACACATATTTTATTACAATATTGAAAAAATCAACTTTTTTTTTTCTGTTTTTCATGTTCTTTACCTTTCTTTTCATGTGCTGAGTACATTCTTTTCATCTCTTTTCTATTTCTTCTTTTTTTTTTTGGTTTTGTATTTAATTTTTTTGAGACTTATGTCACAGTCTTGGACTTCTTCTAATACTACTATATCAACATTTAAACTTACTTAAACTTTTTACCGACCTAAGATTAAAGTAACTTAACCCTCAATACTTAATTAAAAACTAAAAACATAAAAAAACTTTAGTGAAATTATTGAAATGTTTCTTATAAATAGCTCACATATACAAATTCTAACTCTAATTCCTATTTATAATTGTCGACTTCCTTAATGGTCGATAATGATTAAATCTAATCAACAGTCTAGATTGAATGTCCAGAATTTTCATTACAAATATTTAATCTATTATATTTTTTTAAATACTTATAGATTATTCTGCACTACTTTTCATATTTTTATATACATGTATACTCTTTTAGAATATTTTATGACCTTTTAGAATTTTTCAAAATTTTCTAAGACATTTTAGAATATTTTAAAATTATTCAAATCAATCTCAAACATTTTAGAATATTAGAAAAATATTAAAAAATTATTAAAATTTATTATTTTTTATCATCAATTAATAATCAATTTAATTTTTTTAGTTTAATTTTTTTAGTCTAATAATTTAATAATATCCTTTATGCATATTTTTAAATATTAATAATTAAATAATAATTAAAATAATAAATTTTAATAATAATCTTTTAATAATTTTTAAAATATTATATAAATACCATTAAATATAACATCCTAAAATGGATCATGACACTTAGCTGTGTATATATTTAACTAAGTTTTGATCTTTTGGATATGTACATTATTTTATCGTGATTTGTATGTAAATGATATTAAATTAAATGTATATAAAAATGATAAGAGATATATACATGAATAAGTTCTGCTCTTGGTCTGATTGTAGAGACTGCAGTAAATGCCCCAATTTCCTTGAACGCGCTGCAGAAAATAAATTTTAGTTATTTCAAAGAGTACGTTTTGAAAGTCAAGTTTGCAGATATAATAATTTGGGGTACGGTGATTTGAAGCCATTGTATTTTTCACTGTTGTTCTTGATAGAGTCCATCAAGAAAATGCTGTGGTTTTTCACTGCCGTTTGCATATTATAAGGAATTCCCGTCGTTAGCGTTTGAACTCTCTTCAAAATGAATTAGAAATAAATTAGCTGCTGGTCGAAAAAATAATGTAATATTAGTTCGAATATTTGATTCTCTATCAAAAAGATATGGGTATTATTTTGGCAGATTGTAAAAATACTTACAGCGCCTATTTAGTTTTTGTTTTCTATGAATTATTAATTTAATTGACACTACATATATCTTTCAAATATTAAAATAATAATATCAAATATGTTCAGCGATGAGAATATACTTGTCCAAGAGATTTGTTTGAAGAAGAAAATCCTAAGAACTCTCGAGTTGATATAGTAGTAGTTTGGAGAATTGGTGAGGATATTATTTGTAAGGAGTTTTGACGCTTAAACTAAAAGAAGAGGAATGCTAGGAGGTCAGCAATTTTTGTGATTTGTAACCATTAAATAGTCATTAATAATAATTTTAATGGTATAAATAATTTTAAGATGTATAAATTGTAAAATCATACGCGAGACTAACGGCTTTTCTATTTATGTTGTATTGCCACTCGCAAGAAGTGATTAACTTGTTTTCTTAATATGAATTATTTTTTAAGTTTTTAGAGACATTAGGTAAAAAAAGATGAGATTAAATATATATATGAAAGTGATATTGTTTAAGCTTGAAATCGTTATTACTTCAAGTTCTCACATCGTGTGTGACTTAAGGTTCGTTTCTATAAGTTTATAAGTGATTTTTTTTAACTTTTAACTTAAGAAAATGTATAATATTAATGTCTGATATAATTTTTAAAATAAAATTGTAATTTTTTAAAAAGTTATTTTGGTATTTAAAGAGAAGTTAAAAAAATACTTTTTTCGTAATAAAAAGTGTTACGGCCGGGCCCAGAATCCCTGCGGGTCGGCCCGACTCGAACGCCATCCGATCCGGATATACGCCCCGCAACCGACCCGGACACGCGTCCAAAACAGCTCATGTGCAGCTGTGGGACAACGTCCCTAGAAACATGGGCTTGTTCTCATCGGGCCCGCCTCTGACAGGTATATAAGGGGAAGACTTGCTCTTCCCCCAAGGTACGTCACATATCACACTACCCTTTCCGCCTGCACATTTACTGACAAGAGCGTCGGAGTGTCTTTGCAGGTGGCACCCCCCTTTTTTCCACACGAAGTACTCGGGACCTCGCGTATCGTTGACCGGCAGTCCACGACTTGACGAGCCCCTACCATCATCCCGGATCACAACCCAAACCGTCCGATAACCGACCTACCGAACATTGGCGCCGTCTGTGAGGACTCGTCCATGGACTTCGTGCTAGTCGAAACAGAGGCAAGCCGCGAGGCCGTGCCCGGAGGCGACGCCGCCGGGACGGGAGCCCGACAACATCCGAAATCCCCCCCCCCCCCGAGGGACGCAACCCAGGCGCACGAGAGACGCCCCTTCGGGGGGACTGGCGACAACCACGCCAGAATAATGCAAGAGTTACGCCATAGAATGCAAGACTTAGAGCGCCGGTTAGCAGACAGAGAACGCGACCAGCGCACCCCAGAGCAGAGTTACTCCCGATCTCGCTCCAGGAGTCGCTCCAGACGCACGCCTAGCCCCCATGCAGAATCCGAAAGCGCCGGCAAAAGGGGGCGCGCGAGAAGACGTCGTGACCCTGTCATTTATGCCAGACGTAAAAGGCGACATACCATGAACCGCGGGGACGAGGACACTCGTCGGGAAAGCGACGAGGGAAGAAAGACGGGAACACGGGGACCCGTCATAATGGGAGCGACACCATTCCACCGTTCCATACTCGAGGTCCGGCTGCCAAAACATTTTGACAAGCCAACGGACATGAGGTATGATGGAACGCAAGACCCCTGGAGCACCTGACGGCCTTCGAGGCCAGGATGAACTTAGAAGGAGTAGGAGATGAGGTAAGGTGTCGCGCCTTCCCGGTCACCCTGGCGGGACCTGCAATACGATGGTTCAATAACCTCCCGCAATGCTCGGTGACCCAGTTCTCCGACATCAGCCATGCCTTCCTGGCTCAGTTCACAACCAGGATCGCCAAAGCCAATCACCCAATCAACTTGCTAGGGGTGACACAAAGAACCGGGGAGCCGACCATAAAGTACTTGGATCGCTTCAATGATGAGTGCTTGGAAATCGACGGGTTGACGGACTCGGTAGCGAGTCTATGTTTGACGAATGGGCTCCTAAATGAGGACTTCAGGAAGCACCTTACCACGAGACCAGTTTGGACAATGCAAGAAATCCAGTACGTGGCTAAGGAGTACATCAACGACGAGGAAGTCAGCCGGGTCGTGGCTGCCAACAAACGACAACCCCCTTACAACCAAACCCGGCACTACGATGGTGGAGAAAGACAAAAGGAACACGCCAGGGACGGCGGTTCGAACAAGACGACAAAACCATTTCCCCGAGTCGGGAAATTCACCAACTACACCCTCCTCACGGCACCGATCACGGAGGTCTACCAACAGATAGCCGAGAAAGGGATTCTATCGAGGCCCCGACCCCTGAAGGACAGGACGGGGGAAACAAGAACCTCTACTGCGAATATCACAAGGGGTACGGGCACAAGACCCAAGACTGCTTCGACCTAAAGGATGCTCTGGAGCAAGCAATCAGGAATGGAAAGCTTGCCGACTTCTCCCACGTCATAAGGGAACCAAGGAGACGGAACCGGGATCACGAGGGTGAGGACAGGCCCCGGGTGACAAGACGACGTCAAGAGCCAGAGGGAGAAAACCACGGTCTCACGGTGGTAAATGTGGTAACAGCGAGAAACTCCGCCCTGAGGTCGAAATCGGCACAGAAGAAAGACGCCAAGGTCCTGGCGCTCTCCTCCTCATCTGCTAGGAGTTCCCGGGGACACCCATCCATCTCTTTCGGCCCTGAAGACCAATGGTTCGACGAGGTACCGGAAAGTCCTCCCATGGTTATTACGGCCAGAGTCGGAACCGGACTCGTCAAACGGATCCTAGTGGACACAGGGGCAGACTCGAACATCATGTTTCGCAACATCTTCGACGCCTTGGGACTGCGTGATACCGACCTGGCGACCCACCAGCACGGTGTGGTAGGGTTGGGTGATCACTTCATCAAGCCAGATGGGATCATCTCCCTACCGACCTCCCTAGGACAAGGACAGAGGCGGAGGACGGTAATGGCCGATTTTGTTATCTTACGAGATTCCACTGCTTACAATATCATCTTGGGGAGAAAAACCATCAATGACCTTGGGGCAGCGATTAGCACGAAGCTGCTCGTAATGAAGTTTGTCACGGATGACGGATCCGTGGGATCCATCAGAGGGGATTTGGAAACGGCAGTCGCTTGCGACCACGCCAGTCTCTCTCTTAGGAAAAAATCCAAAGAGGCATCTGGGGTCTTCCTCGCCGACCTGGACGCCAGGATAGATGACAAGCCCAGACCTGAGCCGGAAGGGGATTTGGAAAAATTTAGGGTCGGTGATGGGGACGAGAAGTTCACGTTCATAAACAAAAACCTTCCCCATGAATTAAAGGAGCCTTTGATGGAGATGATCAGAGCCAATGCCGACCTCTTTGCTTGGACGCCAGCCGACATGCCAGGGATAGATCCCCAACTCATGTCACACCATCTGGCCGTCAAACCAGAAGCCAAGCCAGTGGCCCAGAGGAAGAGAAAGATGTCACAGGAAAGGGCAGAGGAGGTGGCCAGGCAGGCGGCCAGCCTCCTCGAAGCAGGGTTCATCCGGGAACTGGACTACTCGACCTGGCTGTCGAACGTAGTTTTGGTGAAAAAACACAATGGGAGGTGGAGAATGTGTGTGGACTACTCTGACCTCAATAAGGCATGTCCTAAGGACTGCTATCCCCTGCCCAACATTGACGCACTCGTCGACGCAGCGGCGGGATACCGGTATCTGAGCTTCATGGACGCCTACTCTGGGTACAACCAGATACCGATGCACCGACCCGACGAGGGAAAAACAGCGTTCATAACGCCAGGAGGGACCTATTGCTACAAAGTAATGCCATTTGGTCTGAAAAATGCTGGCGCCACGTACCAGAGATTGATGAACAAGATATTCAGTGAGCTTATAGGCAAGACAGTGGAAGTCTACGTGGACGACATCCTCGCAAAAACCACACGACCCGACGATCTCCTAAACGACCTCGGGGGCGTATTTGCGTCCCTCCGGCAACACAGCATGAGGCTTAACCCACTCAAGTGCGCCTTTGCCATGGAGGCCGGAAAGTTCCTGGGATTCATGATCACCCAAAGAGGAGTAGAAGGCAACCCCGAGAAGTGTTAAGCGATTCTCCAGATGAAGAGCCCGGGTTGTATCAAAGATATCCAACGATTGGCGGGGAGACTGACGGCTTTATCCCGTTTCCTCGGTGCATCGGCAGCAAAAGCCCTACCCTTCTTCAATCTGATGAAAAAGGGAATAGCATTCGAATGGACCACAGCGTGCGAGGAGGCATTCAACCACTTCAAGGAGATCCTAGCAGCACCTCCGGTGCTCGGGAAGCCCAAGGTCGGAGAATCACTCTACCTCTACCTGGCAATAACAGAGGAAGCACTTGCAGCAGTGCTTGTAAGAGAAGAAGGGAAAGCTCAGCAGCCGGTCTACTTCGTGAGCAGAGCTCTACAAGGAGCCGAGCTGAGGTACAGCAAACTGGAAAAACTGGCGTTGACACTCCTAAATTCCTCCCGAAGGTTAAGGCAATACTTCCAGGGCCACCGTATAGTCGTGAGGACGGATCAGGCAATTCGCCAAGTACTCCAGAAACCTGATTTGGCTGGTAGGATGATGACCTGGGCCATCGAGCTCTCCCAATATGACTTGCAGTATGATCCCCGGCATGCAATCAAGGCCCAGGCAATGGCAGACTTTTTGGTTGAGGTAATGGGTGATCCCCCCGAGGAAACGGGCACACGGTGGAGGCTCCACGTGGACGGGGCCTCCAACCAAACGTCCGGGGGAGCCGGGGTCATCTTAGAAAGCCCGGCAGGAGTCATCTATGAGCAATCGACCAAGTTCGAGTTCCCTGTGTCGAACAATCAAGCGGAATATGAAGCTCTCTTAAGCGGACTAATACTAGCGCGGGAAGTCGGGGCAACGAAGGTCGAAGTATGCAGTGACTCACAGGTCGTCACCTCACAAGTAAACGGAAGCTACCAAGCCCGAGACCCCCTCCTGCAAAAATACTTGGAAAAGGTTAAAGAAATGACAAGTCAGTTCCAAGAGGTCACGATCCAACATGTCCCAAGAGAAAGGAACACACGGGCGGACCTCCTGTCCAAACTAGCGAGCACGAAGCCAGGAGCGGGTAACCGGTCTCTCATCCAAGGCATGGTGAACGAGCCAACGGTCGCCCTCCATTTGGCGGAGTCAAGCCCTTCGTGGTTGGACCCCATCACAAACTTCCTGGAATTCGGCAAGTTTTCTGACGATGAGAAAGCGGCCAAAACATTGAGAAGGGAGGCGGCCAGATATGCAATCATACAAGGGCAACTGTTCATAAAGGGGCTCAGCCAGCCCCTATTGAAGTGCTTGCACCCCGACCAGACCAACTATGTACTTAGAGAAGTCCACGAGGGATGCTGCGGCCACCACATCGGGGGCAAAGCCCTAGCGAGGAAGCTCATCCGAGCTGGATACTACTGGCCATCAATGATGAAGGACTCCAGGGAATTCGTTAGAAAGTGCGTAAAGTGTCAACAAAACGCCAATTTCCACAAGGCGCTGGCCTCCGAGCTGAGCCTTCTGACGACTACACGACCTTTCGCTCAATGGGGAGTCGACCTTCTAGGACCTTTCCCGGTTGGCCCAGGACAGGTCAAATATCTCATAGTGGCCATCGACTACTACACCAAATGGATAGAGGCTGAGCCACTGGCCAGCATATCTTCCTCTAATTGCAGGAAGTTCATATGGAGACAAGTGATAACCCGGTTCGGCATCCCGGAGGTCGTCATCTCGGATAATGGAACGCAATTCACTGACAAGAAGTTCACGGAGTTCCTCACCGGCCTAGGGGTAAAGCAAAAGTTTTCCTCAGTTGAACACCCCCAGACAAACGGACAAGTAGAGTCCGCGAACAAGGTCATCTTACTTGGCCTCAAGAAACGCCTAGACAACAAGAAAGGCGCTTGGGCCGACGAACTCGCTTCGGTCCTGTGGTCCTACCGAACAACCGAGCAAAGCGCTACGGGGGAAACCCCTTTTCGCCTAACATACGGGGTCGACGCTGTGATACCCGTCGAAATCGGCGAACCGAGCCCGCGGCTACTGCTCGCAGGTGTGGACGAAGCGGTAGAAAAGGACCTGGTGGAGGAGACGAGGGAGATGGCCCATTTGTCAGAAACAGCGTTGAAACAAAGAATAGCCCTGCGCTACAACGCTAAAGTCCTCAGGAGGGATTTTGGGGAAAGAGACCTCGTTCTGCGACGCAATGACATCGGTCTGCCAACCCCTGGAGAAGGAAAGCTGGCGGCAAATTGGGAAGGTCCCTACAGAATTAGAGAAGTGCTTGGTAAGGGTGCCTACAAGCTCGAGAGACTTGACGGCAAAGAAATCCCTAGAACATGGAATGCAGGTAACTTGAGAAGGTTCTACTCCTGACTCGGACAAGCCAACCAGGAGGCCTAACGGACTCATGTATGCTTGCTCTGTTCACATGTTAATTTTTAGTCAATTTTTAGCTATTTACTCTTATCGAATACTTGCCATATTAACAAGCTTGCCTAGCTGACGATTAATTCCCACTTGTCAAAATATTCTCCTACTTATCTGTTGCTTCCCAATACGCGTTTCACACGATTGCATCCTAAAACGGCAGCCCGGGACTAATCACCCCGGGAGCCAGATGGACCATAGCCATAATTAACACGGCGACAACACGACCAAATCGGTCCAAATCGTTACCAACGTAAAAACGACAAAACGGGCACAAGCAACGAGCCCACCCTGAAAAGGCGGTAACAAAAATAATACGACGAGCAAGGCGAAAGATAGTAACAGCCACCCGGCCAAACGACCAACTTAACATAAATGTTGCGAAGTATCAAATTACAAAACATGCAACAAATGTTCAACAAATCTACATCAAAATGTTCAAGTCATAAGAAGTCACTTCCTAGGCATGTCGACAATCTTGCCGTCTTGGATCATTTTGAAGACCCCAATAGCCGATGTGTCGAAGTCGGGAGCCACGATCTTCACTTGGGCTTTCAGAGCATCTTCAATCATAGAAATCGCGCTCTTCCCTTGCTCTTTGGTCGCCTTCAGCTTCTTCCGGAGCTCCTCGACCTCGACTTTAGCGGCTTTAGCCGACGACACGGCTTAGTCACGCTCCTTCTCCAAGACCGCTACCCGACCCTGAGCGGCATTCAGCTGGCTCTCCAAGGTCATCTCCCGCTCAGCTAAACGGGCCACCGTCTCGTCGGAAGCCTTCAATTTTTCCTTGGCGGATGTCGTCTTTTCCTCGGATGCCTTGAGCCTCTCCCCCATCTCGGACAACTGGCTCTGGAACAGCTCAACCTGCATCTTGAAGTCATTGTTTGCCTTGGCATAGGACTCGAGCTTCCTCCGGAGGGCCTGCATTCCCGACAACTCGAACTCAGCCTTTCGAGATATCACGGCCCCCCGGAGCAAAGTCCGGTACATCCATCTCGCCTGCCCGGCCAGGTCGGTTCCATGAAAATGCTCCTCCGTCCCAGGGATCAGCTGCGAGTCGATAAAGGTTGTGGCATCGAAAATTCTCTCCATGATGGTGAGAGCCCCCTCCGGGCTCGCAGACGCCCTCCGCCTCTTAGGAGTGTGGATGAGTTCCACATCGTCATCTTCCTGATGGGCGAGTGCCCGCCAACAATGACCTCGGGAGGGGGAGAAGCCTGCGCCCCTTCTGGGTTCTTGCCCGACATGTCGGTATCCTGGGGAGGGGGCACAGTCTGGTCCTCTTTCTCCCCAGAAGGGCCACCCGAGTTCCCAGTGTCTTTCTCCTCGGCCTTCTCTTCATCGCTTTCCTCGAAGAAGGTCTTCATCATGTTCTCAAGACCCGTCACTGTAGCAGACATCTCCACTGCAGCAAACAAACAAACACATCAGTCGTTAGATCACGTAAAGCAAGCAGTAATAAACAACACAAAAAATACAAAATAAGACGACTCACGGATATAGCTCCTGGCGGCCTCCCGTTCACCCATGAGGAGATGGGGATTCACGGGGTTCTTTTCAAAAAGAGCAAATAGCACATCGGCTATTTTCTTATCTACCGAGGACATCCTCTTATACGTCACCTTAATAGAAGGATTCGACCCCGCCCCAAAACTCCAATAAGTGGGGATGAGGCGTTCCCCCTCTAAAGACAACCAAAAGGGGTGGCGACCTTTAACGGGGCAGACTTTGAAGAATTTATCTTTAAACCCATGGTAGGAGTCCTCGAACAGACCAAATATTCTCCTACCCTGGGTAGACCGGAAAGAGAGGAACCCTTTCCTCGCTTTCCCTTGTTTGGAAGGGTTGGTAAGGTTGAAGAAGAAAAGGAAGACATCCACCGACACCGGCAGCTCAAGATACTCGCAAACCATCTCGAAACAGCGGATAGAAGCCCAGCTGTTCGGATGGAGCTGTGACGGCGACACGGATATCCGACTCAAGAGCGACATCTGGAACTCGGAAAACGGAAGGCGAACCCCGACCTGGGTGAACATGGCTTTGTAAAACCAAATCCAATCGGCGATCCGGGGAGAGTGAAGATTGATATCGTACAGCCGCTCATGGGGGGCAGGCACGGAGGTCTCATAATTGGCCTCTTCGTCTGTTCCCCTGCATAAGTACCCGGCTTGCCAGAACTCCGTCAACTCCGCCAAGTCCATCTGGTTTGGCGAGTCCTTTACATCCGAGGTTACCCAAGCATACGGATCATAGCTCGCCGCGGAAGGGGAAGCCCGGGAGATGACACGTGGCATACCTACAGCGGGGTACCATTCCGTTAGTCTACGAGGTCGGGAGTCCGGGAAAAACCCAGAAACTATACCCTTTCCACTCAATCATGACCAAATACGGCTAAGAACTATACCAATCGCACAAATCACCTAGAAACCTACCCAAGAATGGTACCCCTCCCCTAACACGTCTAACTAGCATTGAAAGGCCACATAACAGCAAAAATGGCAAAGCAAATACATACAACAAGCATGCGAGAACGAAACAGAAAAGAGAAGGATTCTAGAATTACCTGAATTGATTACAGGAACTTGAAAGTGAAGGAAGAGGCACAGAGACGCTCGAACAAGAAGGTTTGGATATCAGGGAGAGAAGAAAATGGGAATAGCGAAAGTGGGAGCAAAGGAAATAAGAAACTATTTAAAAACCGCTGCATAAAGCGCGAAAAGGCCAGGGGTAAAATGGTCTTTGCGCGCGGGGTTTTTTGTAACCCATTATGAGCATTTAATGCTCAGCGCGAAGAACGAAGCGACAAAACGGTCGCCTCAGCAACCAAGAAACACGCGCGCAGGGGACACGTCCCTCCCACGGTCAGCCGACCCGACGACAACACACGAACGAAGAAATCACGCGCCACTAATGTCCCTCACGACCATCACTGGCGCGTCGGGGGCACTGTTACGGCCGGGCCCAGAATCCCTGCGGGTCGGCCCGACCCGAATGCCACCCGATCCGGATATACGCCCCGCAACCGACCCGGACACGCGTCCAAGACAGCTCATGTGCAGCTGTGGGACAACGTCCCTAGAAACATGGGCCTGTTCTCATCGGGCCCACCTCTGACAGGTATATAAGGGGAAGACTTGCTCTTCCCCCAAGGTACGTCACATATCACACTACCTTTTTCGCCTGCACATTTACTGACAAGAGCGTCGGAGTGTCTTTGCAGGTGGCACCCCCCTTTTTTCCACACGAAGTACTCGGGACCTCGCGTATCGTTGACCGGCAGTCCACGACTTGACGAACCCCTACCATCATCCCGGATCACAACCCGAACCGTCCGGTAACCAACCTACCGAACAAAAAATTTTTTATTATTTTTTTCTTAAAATAAATATTTTTAAAATTTAAAAACCAAATACAAAATAATTTATTTATAAATTATTTTTAATATAAATATTTATTATTTAGTCTATTTTTTTAAAATTAACTTGAACCTTAAGCCGTGAGTAGGATAACTTTCATGTTTCAAGCTGTGTAACCGGCTAACCGCCAAGATCCTACCCAAAGAGAATGTCCAGAACGGTATTAGACACTGAGATTTTGTGTTTCATAAGTTTTGATTTTTTATTACGAGATATAGAGATCACGTGATGAATTTTGGTGGATAATGTTTGTAATTCATAAAAAGTTTTTAAATCAAATCAATTAGATTTTCTCTCTTAAATCCTACACCATCCTAAACCCAAAAATCTAAATCTTAAAAATAAATTTCAAAAATAAAATTAAAACAGAAAAAAACTTATGACAAACTATAAAAATGCAACAAACTAGGAATCATTTCTATCATCTTGTTGGACTGTTGGTAGTTTGCACTCTCTCCCCTCCACACGTTCCTTTATTTTTGTTTTTTTAAATGATTAAAATTCATAATTAATTAATTAATAATATCTTTATTTTTAATATGGGTGTCAATGATGTTTAGTGTAAGAATAATATTTTTCTTGAATAAAATAGATACAAGTAAAAATAGATAATAGATAAGTATATTTAACTTTTCATTCCTTTTTTGTTTTTCTTTTATATGATTACTGTCCAAGTATGTTATAGTGGTGGTGGAAGTATAGTTATGGCGACGACAATGGTGATGATGACGAAGATAGTGATCATAATGATAATAATTAGGAATGAGATTTGGATGATAATGGATTTAAATGATAGTGATAAAAGATTGAGAATTTAAAAATTAGTAGCAAAAGAGATTAGAGATGGATTAAAATAGGTAAAAGAATAATTTAAAAATTTAAAATAATTTTTTAAAATTTTGATAATTTTATCAGAAAAAATTTATCTTTTATAAATTTAAAGTTAATTTTTTAAAAAATAAACTTATCAATTTCCACATAAAATTTTCTCCATATCACACTTGTATTTTTTTTTTTTAATAGATTGGACAATTTTTAATTTTAGGCATTACACCACATGGTCATCATTTGAATAGGGCTGACAATTCATATCCTACCCGTAGGTATCCATTCTGGTCCAATCCATTTGGGTAGGGTAGGGTACGAGTTTAGGGTGTACCTTACCCTACTCTACCATACCCTACCCTACCCTACCCTACCCGCACCTCAAATATATAACATATATTTTATAAAAATTAGGTATATAGTGAAAGAAGTAGGAATTGAACCTACAACCTTTCTTATGTAATGACTTACAATAAGTAAACAACCACTAAACTAATTAGTTAATTTAGTAAATAAAATCTGACTTAATCTAAATTATTATGATTTTAATTAATTTTTAATTTAAATTGAATTGAAAAAACAATTTTGTTTGAAACGTCTCTTTCTCTCTGTAACCTGGTAGGGTGAGGATGGAGTTTTTGATCCACAGGAGATGGTAGTGTCCAAAATAAATTCCGCGTGGGATGCTAGCAATTGGCAAAACTGATTGCCTCATAGCAGCTGCAGTTAACATGGAGGAAGTTTAGGGCTAAGTTGTTTTTTCACAGTAGATCTAGATTAGCTAGCAAGCTAATCCATCTCTAATTAGGAGGCCGATTTGGTATCTTGGGCTTCTGGAACAAAATTTTTATTGGGCCCCTGACATTTAAAGGCTACTATTTTACCTTTTTATTTCTGAGAGGTTTTTGGTTGCTTGAGACAGTCCATATTCAAAGTTAGCGTTGGCAATGGGTAGAGTAGGGTAGGGTTTGGACAATTAGATGGAATTTAAAATTTACTTTTTAAAATTAAATTAATCTAATCCAAACTACAAAAATATAATATAATATTATTATTTATTTTTAAAAATATAATATAATTAAACAGTATAAATTAGATGGAATTTAAAATTTACTTTTTAAAATTAAATTAATCTAATCCAAACTACAAAAATATAATATAATATTATTATTTATTTTTAAAATTAAATTTATATATAATATATTTAATTTGTTATATATTTTATTTTGTATTATTATTGTTTAGTAAATATAAAATAAGATTTATTTATTTATTTGTCTTATCAATTTAAAATTATTTTTATTTTTAATAATAAAATATTATTTTTAAAAATCAAATCAATCCAAACGAATTTTTTACTGAAATAAAATAAAAAAAATTATTATTTTTCAAAACTCCAATTTTTAACTTTAATTTTTTAAATACGATTTTTTTTTTATTTAGGACGAGTTTATCTTATAGAATTCGTCTAAGTCAGATGAACTTTTTTTTAATTTTTTCTAAAATATAAGAAACTCAAATTTTTAAGTCATTATCATCGTATCTAAGAGTACATAAAAGTACCTAAAAATACACATGGCTTCTTTAACATTGCTGGCAGCAATGACAATCATTTTTATCGTCTTCAAAAATACACAGATACACGGAAATAAGTCATATTTAATAAAAAAAATTTCCATTATAAATAAAAAAATCATTATTTCTCCAGTAAAAATATGATTGATTCCTATATACTCTTGTGTATTACTGTGCACTCTGAAGACGATAATAATGGTTATCGTTGTTAGAATTAGAAGTGAAGTTCGCCGGGTTACTTTTTTTTACTACGACAAACTTGCTTTGAATACAAAAAAATCGTATTTAAAAAATTAAAATTAAAAAAATAAAATTTTAAAAAATAATAAATTTTTTTATTTTATTTTAATGAAAAATCCCAATTCAAATTGCAATAAATTATATGTTTTACTGTTTTAGAGCGGATTATTCTTTTAAAACCGATTTAAAATGCACTGCAAGAACTCCTAAAACTATCATTCCTCCAACAAAAAATAAAAAAAATTGAGTGTTTAAGTGTTATGGTAAATTACTGAATTACTGGATTACCTGAGACCGAGTTCCTTACAGAGGAAACTGGGAATCAAAGCTAAGCTGGAGTTGAGGTCCCTCTCCATTTCAGTGCTGATTCATTGTTCTTCTCACTTCCACAAACAATTACCTCCCCCCCCCCCCCCCTCCTCTTTGCATTCATGCATTTCCCACTCTTCCATAACCGCCATCCTTCAACACGACACCGTTTCAATCTAGGGTTTTCCTGAACCCCCTTTTCCCCTCCCTTCGCAATGGCCGTTAGGGGCGTCAATTTCCAGTGGTTCGTCTCAATCCTTCTTTCTTCATTCTCCTGTCTCTTACTTAAACCAACAATTTTCATATGCAACTCACTCTCTTCTTTGCAGGTACGATGGGTTCTTCCTATCCATGCTCGCCACCAGCGTGTATCCTTTCAAAAACTCGAATCATTATGCTGATTTCCAGTGATTTCTCTTTGATTGATTGGTTCCACATTCATAATTGACGAGGAAAAAAAATTAGAGAAAATTGAGCTAGAAGAGTTTTATCAGTCAAACCAGATTGATTAGGTGCAAATGTCCAATGGATATGCATATCAGATTCTGATGAATTATTTTTTAGTAAAAAAAAATTGCTATAAGGAAAAAATAAAGAATATAAAAGATCTTATGTTTCTGCAACAAATTGTTACTGTGCAAGTGTATTTGTATTCTTTGACCATTTTTGACTTGTAGAGTTGTTGTGGCAATTAGTTGGAAGCGCTACCAATCTTGTAGCTACCCTTTGCATCTATGGATTATGGTGGGTTCCTTATATTAATAGTGCTGGAATTTTACTTCTCTGATAAGAGAAGTTGTTGACTGATTTATGTTTATTTGCTCTTTTGGTTTCTTTGAATGGTTCAGATTGATTACACTGCTGTGTTTACTTTCCGGCTTTTGATGTTTGTTGACAATGGACTTGCTTCTGGAATGGGTTTGTAAGGCTTCCCAAACTCTCAACTTTTGATGTTATTGTTTTTCAGAATTCTCCTTCCAATTTGAATAAAGAGAATTTGCATTGGCTGATCCCTTGGTGAAATTAAAGTAGGATGAATTGCTGTGTACTTCTCTAGTTGGAAGTACTTGCCTTATCTGGAGATTTTGTTTTTTCACAACTAATTTTCCATTCAGACAATTTAGATATTAGTAATTAGTTTCTTTTTTTTTTAATTATACCCCTATTATTAAACACAAGGTAGAGTAGTGGGAAGAAATAAATTTAGAAGAGGAGTTTAGTCATAAAGTTAATTTCGTGTAAATATACCTTAGTTACTCCATAGTTGATGTTTGTTAAGTCATTTCCTCAATCCATTTCATCAACTAAAGCTGGATATTTATACTCCAGTCTGAGGTAGTCGTCATCTTGGAATGACTGAAATCCTGCATTTTATAATTATGGATCATGTACAGACAATAATATTGGTACCAATAAATATCATGTTGGTGGAATCAATCTACATGGAACTGATTTAACTATTTCTAGTATGGATTACAATTAGTTTTGAAATTAAAGTTGTGGGCATCATATTCATTTTTATACCAAGAACAGCAATTCTTTGCCTGGATGTATGACTTAGGTTAATACTGTTACTATTGTGCAGAAGAAGGCAGGATAATTTCTTGAAATTGTGGTTCTTAACTTCTTTTATCCTGTGGTTTTACAGAAAAGGTTATCCTCATATCTGAAATTGTGGACAATTAATTTTCTGGGTCCATGTCACTAAATTTTACGTTACTACAATCACTGAAATGCAGTAGTACCCTAATGTTTTGATATGTTAATTCCCAGTGCTAATTCACTTGCTCTTTTATTTTACCCATCTTTGTTTTAGAGATTTT
Source organism: Arachis ipaensis (assembly GCF_059453495.1). Lineage (NCBI taxonomy): Eukaryota > Viridiplantae > Streptophyta > Magnoliopsida > Fabales > Fabaceae > Arachis > Arachis ipaensis. The sequence goes on from NC_142440.1 coordinate 130,713,203, forward strand.
GGGTGGCAGCAGAGATATGCTCGTTTCTGTGGAAGAGTGGTTGTCCTTTCAATCCTTGCATTGCTTCTCTATCCATTTCTTTGGGTTTGGACTATAATTGGTTCTCTGTGGTTCATCAGTTCCAAGACTTGTGTATGTGCTTGCTTTCATTTAATCCTCATTCCTCAATGATACTTTATAAACAAGTGTATGATGCATGACGCAACTAATTACCTGCAGTTGAATGGAGATGGTAAAAAATATGGCTTTCTCATCTGGTTACTTTTTAGCTACTGTGGACTCATTTGTATTGCTTGCATGTCAATGGGGAAGGTTAGTACTACATTGTTTTTACCCATTTTTCTGTGACTTGTTTCCACTTTCTATTATCAAAGTTCCTTTTTCCTCTGCATGTTGTGCTGTTCTTGTTTCTGCAACACAGAATACTGTTAATTTTTTCTTAGGTCTTTGTGTCTGTTCTCATTTTTGAATGTTGAATGCTTGGTAGTGGTTGACACGAAGACAAGCACATCTATTACGTGCCCAACAGGGTATTCCTATATCTGAATATGGGGTAAGTGCTATCTTTAATGTGGACTATGTTATTCAATACTTATTTGGTATTATTATCCTGTTATATTTGGCTTCATAGGGGTATTTCTCAATGGCATCTGGAATGATGTGGAAAGAAATCCTCTTCCTACTGCCTTCCCCTCCTTGCTCACAAAATTGGACCATAAAAGATTCTCTTATATTCATATTTATCGACTAATATTTGTTGATTTCAGTAATAATTGATGGGGTGGCTCGTTGGGGCTACTATGTATAAATTGTAATCTTACAATTCTCCTTGTACAAATTATATTATGATGAGTTTGTTTGTGATGCTTTGATGTCATTTTTTCTTTTACATTAAATTATGATTCTCATTATACAAATTATATTAAATAATATTTTTTAAATATTAAATTGATCAATTTTGATTTAAACGGTTTGACCATTGACCCACCGGGCCACCGGTTGAATCACCGACTTAGTTACCAAATCGATTTTGATATCTATTGGTAGAAGATCCAATAAAGGAGTACAAAAGACTGGAGGCAAAACCACATACAGATTATATGTTAATGATGTTAGTGGTTTGACGTTTGATAAAAAATAGTTGAATATGAATACCTATTTGGTTCTCTGTAGTTTGACAGTGTTGATAAAAATAGCTATTTTCCTTTTGTTAGGTTCTAGTTGAAATGATCCGAGTGCCTGATTGGGCATTTGAAGCTGCAGGTCAAGAATCAAGGGGCATGAACCAAGATGCTGCTGCATATCATCCTGGACTTTACCTAACTCCAGCTCAGGTTATTCTATTCTTTTGCAAGTATTTCATATGTGATAATTAGAAATATATTGTTTGGCTTCTGTCATGACGCATGAAACTATTTGTATCGTATCTTGTGTTTTGGACGGTATATTGATTATGGTTATATGTGAAATATATTGTATTTTTATATTCCTGATTTAATTTCCTTTTTTATTTTAGTAATTAAAAAATAAAAAAAATGTGCAGTTTCATATATAACATCTTATTTAAATATCTTATATATGTTTATATCTCTCTACCATAGTTTACTAATAGTTGACTTTCTTGTCCGAGTTGAATGTAGCGAGAAGCAGTCAAAGCTTTAATTCAGGAACTCCCAAGGTTCAGCCTAAAGGCTGTTCCAACTGATTGCAGTGAATGCCTCATCTGCTTAGAAGAGTTCCGTGAAGGCAATGAGGTATATAATAGATCAGGCATTATGCTGTGTGCTTGAAAAGCATGCTTTTAACTAACTACTTGAATGATTGATAAAACTTTTCATCCCATCTGAATATATGGGACTCTATTTAGCGATAATAACAAAATATTGTTCTAAAATAATACATGTTCCATCAATCACATTACCTTAAATGATTTATGTGTATACTCTTTCCTCTGCTGTGTCTATCTTCACAAATTACTGCAGCTCTGTACTTCAACGAAGTTCTGATGCAGTATATGTCATTAAGAGCAATTGAAAATTGTTTTCTTACCTAATGCGCAGGTTCGTGGTCTTCCTTGTGCTCACAATTTTCATGTTGAATGCATCGACGAATGGCTTCAGCTGAATGTGAAATGTCCTCAGTGTCGTTGCTCGGTTTTTCCAAATCTTGATCTTAGTGCTCTGTCCAATATTCGTTCCGAATATCAGCAGTCTTCTGAGAGTAGTGTTGGAACATCAACCAGATATGTGCAACTGCAACCTTCTAGCCAGAGTTACCTGTTGAGATTACAAGGACTTGTCCACCCAGTGCATTCTGAAATTACAGGGCCAAATGGGGAGACAGACAACGCGATAGAAAATGCCGAAAATGGTGTTGTACCTGGTACAACAAGAAATGTGTCTAACTTGTGACCAGGGCTCTGTTGAAATAAATGCATTACTGTTACTCTCTACAGAAAATTATACTTCTTTTTGAACTTTTATATTTCTAACCCATTCTAAGGAAGTTGAAGGACAGATATCCGTATCCAGCGATTGGCTGAAGCTTTTGGAATTGTCTACTAGAAATTTCCTGTTTTTGATCCATGAAGAAATGGATCAGTTTCCTTTTTCTGAGGAATCTTGCAGAAATAACACTTGATAGATGAAAGTACACCTTTTTCGCTTAGGAAAAAAAATAGGGTTGGACCTGCAGATGTGTGTATAGTGATCTAATAATTGTAAGAGTTGAAAATTCTCAAAGTTGTATGTTGCAGTTTATTTTTTCTATTTTTGAAACTATAAACCTTCGTTCCTTCTTACCTAGGGTAAGATCACTTTCCATTGTTTTGTATTTTTTTAGCAATGGAAATTGATAGAAATAGAGAAGAAATGCTCCTATCTAATCAGTCAAAAAATTGATTGTTGTTTATCCAATGCATGTTAAGATCCACTGTCCGCCATAATTATCAAAATCGAATTGACAATCACACCTATAGATTCAGTCATAATTAAATAAATATATTAAATTATAAGAAGAATTTTAAGTGTTCTTGATATTTTGGTGTTCTAGTTATTTTAACAGTTGATTTTAATTATAAAATATATATATATATATATATATATATATATATATATTTAATTAACGGTTAAAATTATTGGAACACCAATATTTTGGATATATTTAAATTTTTTCTAAATTATAGTAAAGATGTAAATTTAGAAGGCAAAAAGAAGCTGCAAATGATAACTTATGATTTAAAATCAGGAATTGATGAACCATGGTGCATGGTTTGCTCCGGCCTCCAATGATGTTCTTTGAATCTCTGGAAAAGCTTCAATTACGTCCAATGTTGTTTTGCCCTCCCAATTACTCACGTTGATACACTTCCGCATCCTTTGTATCAATAAATCAATGGCTTACACATCCCACAAATTAATTTTCAAATTTATTTTAATATTAAAAATCTAAAAATAATATTATAATATTATTTAGACATTCCAATATTCCATAAACCAATTACCAAATTTATTTTAATATTAAAAATCTAAAAATAATATTAATAAATTTATTTCAGATTATTATTTTAATATTCTCTGTATACTTTATTTATTATAATAACCGAATTTATCATCTTGTATACAAGTTTCCCAATAATGATTTGTAAGAGAATATGTACCAAAAATATATAGTATTATTTGTTTTAATAGACTATATCTATAAGCTTGCATGCATATATAGCTGTCCATTATTGGTGTGCATAGTTATTGTTCCGAGGGTTATTTGAAATGAATAAATTTGGACCTAAACATGACAGGCTCCTTTTAAAATGGTGTTTGACTTTGCTGATGCCAAAGTGATGCCGTCCGAGTTTTTCGTGAGGAGGTGGAGGTGGTACTTGCAAGAGATTCCGATGGTTAAGTTAGCAAGGGTTTAAAGCAGATTTTTAGTAGATTGGGTTCTGAATATACTTGAGTATGTCAGTGTATTTATAGTAGAAAAGATAACTACCTTTTAGAGTAATTCCATCTTGAATGGTGGATGGCCGTTCCTCTTTTCTAGAGAAGTTGTTTAGATATTCATTCTTGATGGATAGGAGATATCTTAGGAGTTAGTTACTTATTCAAATAAATAAGACTAAAATGTCGTCGTCGCGCCCGATTTCTATGAGGTCGAGTAGGAGTAGATGAGGCCACCTGCGTTGGGTGGGATTTTATTCCTTTTGGGTAGGGGTGGCAAGCAAGGAAGCTCGCCGTGCCCCGCTGAAAGCTCGCCTTTTCGCGGGCTGGCAGGCTAAACCCACTAAATTTCTTTTTTTTTTTTTAAATTTTACTATTAACTATTAAATAATATATAATTTTACAATCATTTTAATAAATTTATAATTTCTAAAAACATAAAAAAATTATAATTTTTATATTCACAAATATTAAAGTTTTTATAATTATAAATATCTAATAAACATAATTATAAACCAAGTTTTCATCTAAAACATAATTATAAATATTGTCTTCAAAGCAAAATAAACATAATCCAAAACATTCAATTCTCATCTTCATTCTCTTGTAAGTTGGGTTGAGAAAAGTTGAGTTTTGACAAAAAAAATTACAAAAATACCCCATTGCCAAAAAAATACTAAGCCCGACGGGGAAGCCCGCCCCGTCCCGCCAAAGCCCGCGGTTTAAGCAGTGCGAGTTAGGCGGGATTTCGCTATTTGGCTGTCCCAATTTTTCAGCCCAACCCGTCTTTTTTGGCAGGTTACGCAGGCCGGCTCGGCGAGTTTAAACCCATTTGCCACCCCTACTTTTGGGTCTGGCTATGTTTTTTGGGTTAGGGTATACAGTGTCCCTGCTTAAATCCGATCTTTAAAAGGTCAGACTCAAGTATTTATAGATCAAACTGATTCCTTACAGATTTAGCGTATTAGGTCGGATATATTGCCTTTCAGGTATCACGTCGGGTACTCGACGTGTTTTAAATAAAAAGATGTTACATCTTTTCATATCTTGTGCACGTCACTCTATGATTACCTTGGTAACCGTGCGCTATAAACGAGGAATTGTGAAATCACCATTTTGCACCTAGTGTCTTATAAATACTCAAACTCATTTCTCTCTTTTTTTCTTTTTCGCATTTCTTCTGAAACGTTTGTACTTCATCATCTTCTTTCTTTCAATAAATTCCTTCAATCTTCTTTTCTTGCATCTGTTCTTGCATTCAAGATTTTCTTTATCTTGAGGTTTAGAAGACTTTGTCTGTACTTTGAAATAGAACGTTCGTGTTTTGTTGTTCAAGTGTCCCTTTTTTCACTTCGTATTCCTTAAGGTTAGTATTCTCATCTTTTGAACTTATGTCTCTGTTTTATGTTTTGGGTGATGTCATTGTTATGACCTTTGGCGATGCTTCTTTTGTCTATTTGAGAAATTCTTTGGAAAACTTTGCTTCTTTTTCTTTCTTGAATTTGAATATTTGTTTGTTATTGTCATTGGTGAACCTGAGTGTGGGGTTTTTATGTTGTGTTGCCCCCAAATGGTGCCACTTTATTTGTTGAAGATGGCGCCATTTCTGTATCTAATAATGTGATGGTAGTTGTTGTGTTTATTAGAATTTGTAAGAACTATAATCATTTGTTAGTGTTGTTGATGACTACCCGACTTCTTGTGATTGTTACCCGACTTTTTGACTTGTTATGATAATTTTCTTTTGTTTGTTGTATTGTAGGTATAGCTTGTATGTCTCGTTCAATTATTCACAATATGTCCTCTAAAGTTCCATCCGACCTAACCTGGGTAGATATATATGTTCTTACTCCCGTCCTTCTTATTGATAGAGAATATGCTAAGACCTTTCGTAGGGACCACAAGTTGTGTGAAAATCGAGAGGATGAGCATAGATATGAGATTTTAGTTGCCGATCTTGAGGAGATGGTGTGTTTTCCCCGATTTAGTAACTCGAAGTGCTATTTCATATATGTGTATGAGTATTTTTTTTTTTTTACAAAATTAGGGGTTAGCCTTCCTTTTACTGATTTCAAATCCAATGTCCTTAGGGTCTGTAAGGTTGTCCCTTCCCAGTTTCATCCCAATTATTGGGGATTCTTAAAGATTTATCAACTTCTTTGCCGGGAGCTTGACGTCTTGCCTTCTCCGAAGGTCTTCTGTTATCTTTGTGTCATTACCAAACCCTTCAGCTCTAAGAAATAAGGATGGATCTCCTTCCGAGTTGCTCAGGAGAATGATGAGTCATTTCTTGACTTCAAAAATTACTTTTTTAAGATCCGTCCCGTTGAGGTTATCCGACCTTTCTTTCTGAATGAAAGGAATGAGCCTATTTTTATCTTGTACTCGGAGAAGAACCTTGTAGTTGTTAAGTATGGCCTAGATGATTTGGATGAGGTCGAACAGAGTGTTGTCGCCTTATTCCAGGAGTACTGGGGCCGAGCTCCTTATCTGGATACCAAGAAATACTTAGGAAATCCAAGCTAAATCCGACCTAAGCTAGGTAGCGTTTTATCTATTTTATAGATATGATTTTGCTAATTGCTTTGTTAGTTAATGTAGTCTGACTTTGATGTCGTGCAGAAAAGATGGCTCCCAAGTCGGCTGCTTTGAAAACCTTCCGTACTACTAGGAAGAATGTTGTTGCCCGAACTATCCCATTAAAACAAGTTGGTGAATCTGGCGACCTCTCCTCTCCTTCTAAATTGGACTCAGGTGCGTCAACCTCGGTAAAAGTTATTGTCGACCTGACTCCTCAACTGACTCCCTCCTCTAGCCCGGGATAGCAAACAACTCTTCCTCCACCTTCTAATCCCGAGCCAAATCCTAAAAAGCTAAGACTACAGAATTAGTGGGTATTTATGAGCAGGACTTTGATGCAATAGCTTGGAGTGAGAAACACATCCTTCCCCATAGCTTTATTAGCATGGATGATGTTTACATAAAAAGCCATCTCCAGGTACTTGTTCGGGGTGGAGTTCGAACGGCCGGAGTGTGTGCAACTTTGCTGAGAGAGTTAGAGAAGACTTTCTTTGGTGCCACTCAGCATACTTTGACTGATCTACAAGCTGAGGTGACGTCTTTGAGGGAGTCAAAAAAGGAGTTGGAGGCTGAAAATGAGTTGCTTGCTTCCGACCTTGCTAAAACTTGGGAGAGGTTGAAACAATCTGAGGCCGTTTTAGCTATGGCAGAGAACTTAAAAAAGAAAGTTGAAGAGAGTTACACTAGGGTCTTCAGGGAGAAGCTTGATTTGGTGGACGAGGTTGCCAAGTCAAAGGAGAAATATGTGGAGCTAGAGGAGACTATAGCTTAGGGGATGGACGTGCTAGTTGACAATCTAAAGGCTCAATTTCGAATTGTAGCTTTCGAGGTGGATCTCTCCCTTATTAGTCCTAATAGCATCGTGGCTGATGGAAAGATTGTCCCTGCACTTGAAACATAAAAGCTCTACCCGCAACGACAATAATAGGGAAAGAAAAACTAACCTTGAGGAAGAATAGAAGGCAAGAGAGAACATGAGCAACAGTAATGCAAACAGACGATTCTAAAATGTCTAAAAGCAACCTGAACGAAGATTCAAGATAGTGAAATCTTGAAAGATTAAAGGAAATGGAGCCACAAAGAAGAAGAAGACAAAGAAAAAGAAGACGCCCAAAGAAGAAGAAGAATAAGTCTCGAGAAAAATGAAGTAAAAATCGAAGAAACTTCTCAGAAGTGGAAACAAAAAAGAAGAAAGAGAAAAGGGATTATGTTTTATATAGCCACTAGGGGAAAAATGGTAAATTTATCCCTCATTTAATGATATGCACAGTTACCAAGGTAACTAAAAAGGCGTGCAAACAGTTACAAAAAGACATAACGTTCAGATTCAAAAAACACGTCGAGTACCCGAGCTAACTCCAAGGAGGGCGGTATACCTGACGTGAGGGAACAAAAGCTACAAGAGATCATGACCAACTTAGAAATGCTTGAACCCGACCTAAAGAAACTCAATCTCAAGTAGGGGCACTGTTCATACCTTGACCCACAACCTGGAAGGGCCCAAAAGGATAAAGCCCAGTCAACACTCTACAAGTATTGTTCAAGGCTACACGACCTCATGGAGGTCGGGCACGACGACATGGGCCCAGCGCTACTTATCCAAATAAGTAACTAACTCCTACTATCTCTCCTATTCATATAGAAAGGAGATCTCAACAACTTTCCTACCAAAAGGGAGTAACCAACCCACCATCAGAGGTGGGACTACTCAAAAGGTGGTTATTGACTCCATCTCTATACCTATAAATACCCTAACACCTTCAAATATTCTTTGAACTCCAATCTACTAAAAGCCTTCTTAAAACCCTTATTAACTTAAGTATCAAAGTCTATTGTAGATACCACCCCCACCTTCTCATGAGGAACTCGGACGACTTCATTCTTGCAGGAGAAGATATTGAATCTTTTATCTAAAAGAGTCTGAACCTCACGTTCAAGCCCAAATCACCCTGATTCTAGATAAGCCTTGAAATAGTACCCAACAATTTCTTTAACCCTGAAGTTTAAAAAAAAAATCAAATCAATCCTTCTGATTTGCTATTTTATATAACGATATTCATATTTTAGGACATTAACAGAAAGGACAATAGCAAATATCTTACCATACAAATAGAAATTCAATCTTTACATTTATAATTTTTTGAAGGTTTGTAAATGACCTAGAGAAGGGAGAGTTGAATCTATGGCCTTTTTTTAAATTTCTATTGCTTTTGTTTTTTACTGGAATGGAACTTAGTTGCTGTCAAATCTGTCAAACTGAGATTTCAGGAGACAATTTTATTTTGTCTCTTCATGATGCGATCAGGAACATAACAACTCTTAGCTTTTGGATAGTTGTTACTTCTGAGAAATAAACAAAGTTGGAGACACTTTTATTTTATCTTATATTGAAGTAAAACTGAAGAAGAGTAGAGAAGAGAGAATCACACAGCCATGTATCCTGATTCAGTCATAATGTACAATATAACCTACATTCAGTCTCCCTACAACAGTGGTAAAATTTTCACTATCTTTCACAATGATTACAAACACTAATTTTTTTAGGATTCAATCTGATCTTATCTAGGACAAACCCAAATTCTACTCAAACTAGATTTGGCTAGGTCACTCCCTAAACTTGCAACTACTAAGTACTCACCCAACTTAACAAGAGATTTCACTCAGGATCATGTGTACAAAATAGAAAAATATACAAAAGAGTTTGACATAATTTTCTAGCTTTTTTTAGATAACTCTGTTTTTCTCTCAATGGCTTTTACTAATACCTTACTTAATGCCATTTTCCATTGAAAATAAACAAAGAAAGATGAATACTTAAAAAATAAAAAATTTAACGTAAACTCATGAAGAAAAAGGGATAGCTTGAAAGTTATGAAGACCTAAACTTGTGTGTTCATTCTTTGCTTCAATTTTTGGCCGTTTACCCCTTTAATAGAGGAGTAAAGCTTCCAAAACTTGGAACTTAATTTGAACATTTTTGACTTCTTCTTCCCCAAATAACATAGCAACATCGCAGAGAAGAGATGAGACAGCAGTGATAAAAGTTAACATGCAATCTTACCTAACTGCTTCTCTTTCTTCCTTTTTTAAATTTCTTTAAGGATCTGACCCATTCATCGGCTCCAAATTTTGTTCTTGATCCTTAATTTGTAGCAGAGTTTCATAACCTCCATTTTCTTCAAGTTTCTTGTTAGGTGCGTGTAGGAGGAAAACATCTTCAATAAGCAACAATGAAGCACAAATATGGAAAATATTTTCTAATTCACCTTTAAATTTGATCTTTATTTTTGTGCCCTAACCTCTGACTTTCTTCTTCTTTCCCTTTTGTTTCTTGATTTTGTTAATCACCTTTTTTTTCTTTGATTTGTGTCCTGATCAGAGCTTCTTTTTCTTATTTTTTCTTTGGAACTAATTCACATGGGTTAGAAAAGAGAGAAGAGAATGAGTTGTTTCTCGCCATCTTAGATAATGATTTGCAACTATTCGTTGGGCGATGAATGAATGAGTTGAATGCTTATGGACCTGAATTATTATAGAGTCTTGCTCGTTCTTTCTTTTAGATTTGGTCTGCATACTTAGCCAAACAAATTATTCACACAATTTTGGACTTTTGGCCCAATGTTATAATATTTTATCATTATCAAATTATTGTTATTGTTTCTTCAAATTCAACATTTTTTTATCTAATTCAATTTATTTGATTTTTATCTTGTAATGCAAAGAGTTAAACTCCAAAATGATTCTTGAGATTGATTGTTTGCATTGACAACATCTTTAAAATTTTAATTACACCATATCTTTAAAATTGAAAATATTACACCACGTTAGTCTCCACTCTCTTTTTAGTCGAGTTACACATCACATAATGAGTAACTAAGCACATATCCTTCTATAATGAACTTGACAAAATAATGTTACTTTAATTTTGACTTTAAATATTTAATGAAGCGACATCATTTAACCTTAATAAACATAAAAAAGAATTAATCTCCACATACAAGTCTTTTTGTTATACAAGTCTTATAAGTCCTGAAATTTCACTTACTCCTGAAACGCGCTTCTTATGGCACGTATGTTTCACGCTTCTCCTTAACAGATTTTTCAATCAACGCGCGCACGTTCTTCTCCTTCTTTCTTATCGTCGTCATCAACACCACCTCTTCCTCCTCCTCCTCTTCCTCCTTCTTTTTTCTTTGGATTTTCTTCTCCTCCTTTCTTTTTCTCTTTCTCCTCCATCATCAGTTATCTCGTTGTTGAATATAATGAATAATTCAAGTTCAGATTGTCAATTGAACCAGAACGAAATTGATTATTGTTTTTTAATCCAATCAAGTGGCCGAGGTGTGGTTCAATTCAGAAGAAAAATTACAGCATTAGAGGAATACATTTTTCTGTATTTGCAGCAAATTTGAGTGTAACACGAAGATATTTGGGTATAAAACGAAGATATTTAGGTGTATTTTTATTCTGATAAATTCTGCATAATTCAAAACTCTTCCTCTTCCTCCTCTTCATCTTCTGCTGCTGCTTTTTTTCTTTCATCATCATCACAATCTTCTTCTTTTTTTCTTATTCATCTTTTCCTTTTTGTTTTACCTTCTCAAGTTTCTTCTTGTTTTACTCTCTTAACAAGAATAAAAACAAAAAAATCAAACAAAGAAGAAGAAGAAACACATAATGCTGCAAAATTACTTGAAAGAGGATGAACTTACATTCATTTAACTAAAAAAAAGAAAGAAATAAGGAAAAGAAGAAGAAGAAAAAAATGCAGCGTTAGAGGAAATGTTTTTTGTACAAAAATGCTATTTATACACTAAAATCAGCCACCAATGTATTTGTGTATAACTACATGTGTGCTTTAATTTATTTTCAATGTATATTTGTATTCCAGTATATATTTTATATTGGTGGCTGACATTGGTGGCTGATTTTAGTGTACACGTAGTATAACTCATTTCTATATTTGTAATAAATTTGGGTGAAAAACGAAGATATTTGGGTATAACACGAAGATATTTGAGTGTAAATCGATAATATTTGGGTGTATTTTTATTCTGATAAGTTCTGCATAATTCAGAACCCATCTTCTTCCTCCTCCACATCTTCCGCTGCTTCTTCTTTTTCTTTTCATCATCATCACCATCTTTTTCTTCTTTTTTTCTTATTCATCTTTTTCTTTTTGTTTTACCTTCTCAAATTTTTTCTTGTTTTACTATTTTAACAAGAATAAAAATAAAGAAATCAAACAAAGAAGAAGAAGAAACACATAATGCTGCAAAATTACTTGAAAGATGATGAACTTACATTCATTTAACTAAAAGAAAGAAAGAAATAATGAAAAGAAGAAGAAGAAAAAAAATGCAACAATAGAAGAAACAGTTTTCTGTACAAAAATACTATTTATACCCTAAAATCAGTCACTAAAATCAGCCACCAATATATTTGTGTATAAATACATGTGTGCTTTAATTTATTTTTAATGTATATTTGTATTCCAGTATATATTTTATACTGGTGGCTGACTTTGGTGGTTGATTTTAATGTACACGTAGCATAACTCATTTCTATATTTGCAGCAAATTTGGGTATAAAAAGAAGATATTTTGGTGTATTTTTTTCTGATAAGTTTTGCATAATTCAGAACTCTTCCTCTTCCTCCTCCTCATCTTCTGCTGCTTCTTCTTCTTCATCTTCTTATTTCATATTCTCATAATTCTTTTTGGGAGGAAAAAATTAAACAAAGAAGAAAAAAATACATAATATTGCAAAATCAAAAGAAGAAGGAGAAACACGACGATGAAGATGAAACACACGAAGAAAAAGGAGGAAAAACACAAAGAAGAAGGAGAAGAAGAAGGAAGAAGAGGAAGAGAAGGAGAAACGCGAAGAAAAAATGACAGTTGTAGTTTCCGTCGAGGAAAATGAAGAAGAGTCGTTCATAATGGTGAAGGAGCGTTTTGGAAACGTGATGAGCCTGTTAATACTTAATACGCTTTTGTGGGTAAACGTAGCTTCTGTTGGGTTTGGCCCAACTTGTAAGACTTATAAGTCAAAAAGACTTAGGGTGTGTTTGGGGTTCACGTTGGAGAATAGAAAAGCCCGTTTGAGCGTCTTGAACGTCCCATTGTTATGTTTGGCAACTTTTTGAAATCCCTAACCCAGAAGTGCTTTCACCTCTGAACGTAAGTTCAGGTGAAGCTAAAAATTCAAGCTTCTACATTCACGTTGAGAAGGTTAATTACCGTTGGAAGAATTAAGTAAGAAATTTATTCCATATCTACCAACTGTATCCTTCATTTTTTCTATAAAAAGGATGCACATATGACATAACCACATATTTCACAGTAGTTCTTTGTATGTTCTTGGTTACAATTTTTTTTTCAGATTTGTTTTCATCACTGTTAAGGTAAAGATTTTAATTTTTTTTCATTATTTTTAGTTATTTCTTTCGTATTTTGATTTTTATGTTTTTTATTGTATTTTTTATTTATACGATAAATATTTTTCATATCATTTTTTTAGTATCCTGATGTTATTTTTTTAATTTTTTATTGTTATATTTTTATTGTATTTTTTTATTTATATGACAACTATTGTTGATATAAATTTTTATTTTTATTAATTTTTATGATATTTTTATTATTTTTTGTTTATATAAATTATTTTTTTTCTATTCTTTATTGTACTATATTTATGTTGTGTATAAATTTTTTTATTTAATTTTATTTATATGAATTTTATTTATTTTTTATTATAATTTTTTTGTTTATATAATATATGTTGTTGGTTGTGATTATTATATACTATATTTGTATGAATTTTTTTGTTTTTATTTTTTATTTTTATTGTACCTCTTACTGTACTTTATTTTTATTTTTTTAGTCCAAAATGATATTAAATTAAAGAGTACTAACGACACTAAAATAAATTATAAAATATTTTTTTTGTTTAATATTATAAAATGTATAGTACTATCTTTTATATTTTTATTTTTTATTATTTTTAGTTCATATGAATTTTTTTTATTATTTACTATTCTTTATGTTTAATATGTAAAGTGTCTTTTTTATTTTTATTTGACTTTGTTTTTTTTTTTTACTTATTTTTATCGTTGACTTTTTTTATATTATTTTTTCAGTGTTCTAGTCTCTCAAGTATGTTATTAATTTTTTTATGGTATTCTTATTATTTTTTGTTCGTATGGATTCTATTTTTTTCCTCTTTTATGCACTGTGTTTATATCTTATACGAAGTTTATTTTATTTTTCTTAATTGATATAGTTCATATGAATTTTTTTTATCTTTTATTATATTTCTTTTATTCATATGATATATATTGTTGGTTTTATAAAATTTTTATCATTTTTTATTTACGTGAGTTCCCGTTTTATATTTTATTATACTTTTTTTGGTTCAGCTGAAATTTTTTAATTTTTATTTGACTATGTAAAATTTATAATTATAATTCTCATATATTATATTTTATTGTAACTTTTTTTATAATATAGATTAATTGATCCCATTAAAAAAGACAAACTAAATAAAAAATTATTCATAAGTATTAATAAAATTATGAATGTTGGATGTGAAAAAAGGCTTACAAAAATAAAATTATTGAGGGTACGATATAAAAATAATATTAAATTAACATTCTTATGTTATTACTTAAAATTTAAAAAAAGGGTAACATATATATATATATATATATATATATATATATATATATAATGAGTAACAATGAATCTCTAAAGACAAATAATAGTGTTCTTATGTACTAATTTTGTATAAGATATGATTTTTTATATATTTCATTAGTGTTTTATCTTTTAATTTAATATTTATTAGTGTTTTTATGTATTAAAATATATTTTGTCAATTTTTATACGTTACTTTAATTTAGTAAGTAAATATTAATTTTATTATAAAATAAATTAATAAAATTTTTTCAAATATCTGAAGTAAAATAATAGAATAATATAAAAAATTATTTTAATTGATGTCTCTTTTAGTAATTTTTCATCTAAAAGTTATTTTGAGTAGTATAATCCAAACAACATTTATTTTACTATAATCCATTTTGACATAAAGATTGCCAAACATAAATCACGTTAACACAAACTTACTTTTCATCAAAATCAAGTTTGCAAAATCAAGTTTATGCAAACTTCTGTTTGCAAACTGTAATCCAAACACACACTTATATGTGGAGCATAACCGATAAAAAAATATATATGACCATTCAGATTACCATTCAGATTTAACTCAACAATAGAAGTTTAATATAGGGCAATTCACCTAAATAAATTGTTTCACTCTCAAAATTACGTAAATGCATTGTTTCCAAAACGAGATGCAATATTTCATATATCTATAGAAACCGCTACTCGTGGTTTACACAAAACACAGAATCCACTGGTGTCAGCCGCGGATTACATTGAGTTGTGGCAGCATAAAAACGACTGTTGTCTGCCGCGGTTTCTGTATGATTATGATTGGTCATAAACCGCTACTGTCAGTAGCGGTTTATGTGCATTGTGACACGTGTGTAAACCGCTAGAGGCAGCAGCGGTTTATGTTGAGTATGAAAATAAATAGTAAAACTATTTTTTATCTAAAAAAATAATTACAAAACAAATAATTAATGGTATATATTATTTAAATAATATCATAAATAATAAAATTTAATTTATCATTTCACAATATAATTTAAAAAATATAAATATGCATGTAATAAATTTTTTATTTGTATTTATTATTAAAAGTGAGACCAAATTATAAATAAAAAAATACAATACTCAAAGTATTAAATTATATAAACCAAGACTAATTTTTTTTATTCTCATCTCTTTTAAAATTTATAAATAATAAAATAATTTATTTTTAGCCAAAAGTTCACTAAATCATATATTTTTCTCTTTAAAAATCACTTCATTCTCTTTTATTTATATCAACCATACAAAGAAAATTCGGGGAGTTTGAAACATGGGTTGTGTTCTTTGCTGCTGATTTGCAATTGAGGTTCTAGCTAAATAAATTTTTTTTATTGTGCAACTTTGTTGTCTTATGCCAAAAAATAAAAATTAGTTGTATTTTATAGTTGATTGATTAGATAAATAATAGTGATAGCATCATAATTTTGATGAATAAAATAAAAAATATAAATATGCATGTAATAAATTTTTATTTGTATTTATTATTAAAATGAGACTAAATAGCAAATCAAAGAGTGAATACTCACAGAGTACTCAAATATATAAACTAAGACTAATTTTTTTTCATCTTCATCCCTTTTAAAACTCATGAATGATAAAATAATTTATTTTTAGTAAAAAATTCACTAAAGCATACATTTTTTCTATAAAATAAATTTTTTTATCTTCATTCCTTTTTTTTATCATCATCCATTTTAAAACTCATGAACTTTTGGCTAAAAATAAATTATTTTATTATTTATAAATTTTAAAAGAGATGAGAATAAAAAAAATTAGTCTTGGTTTATATAATTTAATATTGAGTACTACTGTATTTTTTTATTTGTAATTTGGTCTCACTTTTAATAATAAATACAAATAAAAAGTTTATTACATGCATATTTATATTTTTTAAATTATATTTTAAAATGATAAATTAAATTCATTTCACAATATTTGTTTTCATACTCACACGTGTCCCAATGCACATAAACCGCTACTGACAATAGCGGTTTATGACCAACCATAATCATGCAGAAATCGCGACAGATAACCGCGGTTTTCATACTGCCACAACTCAACAGATAACAGCGGTTTTCATGCTGCCACAACTCAACGTAATCCGCGGCTGACAGCAGCGGATTTTGTGTTTGTGTAAACCGCTACTGTCAGTAGCGATTTCCATAGATATATGAAACAATGCATTTACGTCTTCGTTTTGGAAACAATGCATTTGCGTAATTTTAAAGGTGAAACAATTTATTTATGTGAATTGCCTTTTAATATATATATATATATATAATTAATGTTCAATCATTATTAAGAACTAATACGTGGCTAAGTATCCTAGAATTAGAATTATAATAAAAAATTATGATTAAAAGTAATTAACTTTGAGGCCGTACTAATCCTGTGTAGTGATTTGCACATATCCTTTGGCCATCAGAAAAACTTATCCCCAACA
Organism: Arachis ipaensis; assembly: GCF_059453495.1. NCBI lineage: Eukaryota > Viridiplantae > Streptophyta > Magnoliopsida > Fabales > Fabaceae > Arachis > Arachis ipaensis. The sequence continues at coordinate 130,729,876 of NC_142440.1, forward strand.
ACAAATACATCAATTTGCAATTTTGCATCCATCATCGTCTTCTTCAAACTCCATTCTTTTATCCGTAACCGTAACCATGGTGGTTGTGGCCAACACCTTGGGTGTCTCCCAGGCCATATCCACCACCTCTTCTTTTGATTCTATCCCAAAGAAGTTCCTTCTGAGTTGTATCGCTCCCAGCAGCAACAACAGTAAAAACTACTCTCTTCCTCTTTCTCTTCAATTAGTGTTCCCCGGAAGGACCCGCACCCACTTATGCCGCTGTACCAACTACGAGACTTCATCATCGTCATCCTCGTCTTCATCTTCTTCTGTCAATAAGTGGGATTGGAACCGATGGTGCCGCCATTTCTCTGAAATTGAACAGGCTGAGAGCTTCGTTTCTCTTCTCAAGGTACCCTCCCTTCCCCCTCTAATTCATGTTATTGTTCAAAGCAATTTGACAGGCACGATTGTTCTTCAGATTAAACCCCATAGTATTCGAAAAGAAAACAAAAATTGAGATTGAAATTTAGCTACAGGACAGAAATTGGACGTGGTATTGTGAACTTCGGTAAATTGGGGAATTATTGTGGAAGTTTAAAAGTGGAGTATTATGGATTATAGAAGTTTGACCCAAATAGGTTAATCCCCATTTTATTTATGTATATATAGTATAGAAATAGAAGTATAGATTATAGATATTAGTTCTGATGCACTGTAATTGTCTTAGTGTCACAATTCACATGCTTACATTCTGTGTTACACTCACAATTAAATTCTAGTCTTGAGTATTATTTTTTGTTATTGTTTATACCCAAGCAGAAAAAAATTGTCATACTGTTTGACTTTATGACGATAGTTGAATGAAATGAAGTATTATGGGATATTTATCCTGCTAAGAACAATAATTATCATTTGGTTTAGTAAAGGACATAGAGGCGTTGTGGTTTGTTTAGTTATTGTATTTTAATTTCGTTGATTTTCCATTAAACGACGATGAGATGATGTTTATGAGAAATGAAAAGCAGAAGCCAACGGAAGATTTTTCCAGGGTGTAATTATTAATTTATTATTTTGAAAGCTGAGGTGGTTTTTGTAAGTAAATAAGTGAAGTACTATGTTTCTCATGCAGATGTACTTGGCTAAGTGTCATAAACTTTGTTCTCAAATAAAGAAATTCAATAACTTAGTGCCTCAATTATGCATATTATTAAATTTATTTGTTGTTGAACAAAGACAATTAAGTGTAACTGTGTACGCAGGCCGAGAAACGCTTTACCAGCTTTGTCCCTTAAATATCTTAAGATATTAAAATCCGATGAGACAAATGAGTGTAACAAAAGCCTAATTTGGGGCTAGTTTAATGATGTTTGGCATGAGTGAGGGTCTAAATTTATTATACTTTATGATATTGAGGGAAGAAGTTGATGCTTGTATCTTGGGACTTTGGTGGACAAAGTAGAGTGTTTACTTTGTGTAAATAGTAAATAGTAGATTGTAAATACTTACTCAGACGATTTCTACTTCATGCCCTTCAGTTTCAACTTGAAGATGCCATTGAAAAGGAAGACTTCCAGGAAGCAGCCAAGTTGAAGAGAACTATAGAAGAAGCAACATCCAAGGACAGTGTTTCTGAAATTATGGCTCAATTGAAGGTTAGACAAATATTTTTGTTTGGATTAGTTAGACTGTCATTCTCTCAATTTTTCCTACTTAGAGATTTTACTGATTATAACATCATATTTCTTTATGTCCAGGATGCCATAGATGATGAACGCTATCATGACGCTTCAAGATTATGTAGGAACACTGGAAGTGGGCTGGTATTCCTTTGCTTTTTACTATCAGCTGTTATTAAAAAGTCAACTTTCCTCCTGTAATTTTAAAAGTGGTTTCTTTCTTTCTTGTTTGTCTAATAATAACTTGTTGGATAATTCCACTATAACAATGATTTAAAGAAACACAAGTAACCATGGCATACCAGTCTTGTGCATGCCCCCACTGGGGAAGACAGCTAAAATATATACTGTACAAAATAACTATTACATATTTCTTTCTCACATTGTGTTCTTTGAAAACTTAAAGGTCATGTGCCAATCAGAACCAATAACCATCAGAGTCTAGAGCGAGGAGAGAGTAAGAGGTGAAAAATGTTTGGAAAATTTGTGGGTCTGATTTGGAGGGGCTAGTTGTAAACAAAAACTTTTTCCTTACTCATCAGTGACAATCTAACTACTTGATTTTATGTTAAAATTCTTAATTTTCTAAGTTGGTATTCATCAAGTAAAGAAAGATATATCTTTGGAAGAAATCTGGAAACTGTCATTGTCAAATATGTTAGTTATAAGTTTATGACTGTGGATAATATCAATAGAAGTTATTCATAGGACTATAGGAGCTTGAGTGGTATGCCTGTTATTGTAGATTAAGAACCTGCAATAGAGACACTGTACTGCATTGGAAACATAATTATTTCGGTTGTCTAGGAAGATAGAGATATTCTATAGAAAGCCGATATACAATAAATGGTATGAACCTAGTTGTGATCATGACTTGTAATTGTGTGTGTTGATTATGGTAGTAATGCCAACAACTTTCTGTAAACTGTATCCACTGATGTCCAACACCAATTTTATCTTTACGTATGATCAGGTGGGTTGGTGGGTGGGGTACTCAAAAAATTCAGATGACCCTTTTGGTAGAATAATTCATATAAGTCCTGGTATGGGTAGATTCATTGGCAAGAGTTACAGCCCAAGGTATGTTCTCCCCAACTTTCGAATTTTTATTCTTGTAATTGGGAAAAATTGCTTATTTATGTTTGGCTTTTTACTACAGACAGTTGATTACAGCATCCAATGGGACGCCAGTATTTGAAATTTACGTGGTTAAAAATGCTGATGACACATATCACATGCAGGTAACATGCAAAATTTTTAACAAAATATTGTTTTTTGTAATTTGTCAATATTACCCATAGATTCAAGGAAACATGGATGATTTGAATTGTTTCGATCTGATCGAAGATACTTCTGATTCATGACCTATAGATATCCAAAGAAACATAATTTGGGGTACTGATGCAAATATTCAGTAATGGAAACTAAGCTAAACAAAATGAATTTTAGGATTGGAAATCAGAACATATTATTATTATTATTATTATTATTTAAAAAAAAAAGTTTAATACTAGTGCTAATCATAGCTGACCCATTCTGTATAGTATAATTAGCTTTCGCGTTATGCATGTAATGCACTAATGCTAATGATGTCTCATCTGGTAACATTTAATAGGTAGTGTACTTACGGCGAAACAGAGGAAATTCAATGAGTAAACCTCCATCTGTACCTGCTAAAAGCCCATCCAAACCTGAGGTTGAAAATATCTCTTCCGTTGAGGTAGAGGAACATGAAGAGAAGGCTGAGCCTAATGATGATAAAAACAGTAACATTGACGGGGCCACCGAGGAGGGCATTAAAAGTGTCATAAATTTTCTTAAAGAAAAAATTCCAGGATTGAAGGTTAAAGTTATGAACATCAGTGTTGAAACAGAGGCAGCAGAAAATGAATCTATTAAGCAGTTGATGGAAGAAGATAGTAAGAAAACAAGCTCCAGCGAGAATTCTGAAGAGGAAGATAATAATCTGGACGAACCTGATGGGGTCACTCTAGGAGGAGATAGTGATACCTCTGGAGAAGAAAAGGATTTGGATATGAAGCTCTTTATTGGTGGAGTCGTACACAATGATGAAGATACTCCTGTTAAGGACGACTTTACTAGACTTCCTGCTGAAATTAAAGATATGGAACGAGATTCTTTTGCCTTGCACATTCCTAGGAGAAATCTAGATCTTGATACAAGAGAAAGTAAAGTGTCAAATATCAAAGTTGCAGCTCTTGCAGCACAAGGATTCACAGAGCTTATGCCTCCTGAGGTTGCGAAGGCATTTTGGACTGACAAAGTTGCTTCTAAGGTGAGATTTAGATAAGAGGCTCTCAATCATTGTTTAAAAAAGATTAATCAAACATATATTCTGCTAAGGCATACTTGGTAGAATTACAGAATGCTTTCTTGGGTCAAGCAAAATTGTCATTTTGAGGGGGGAGGGGGAAAAAGGATCTTGTACGTATTATTTGTGTTTTTTTGGACTCTCTCTCTCTCTCTCTCTCTCTCTCTCTCTCTCTCTCTCTCTCTCTCTCTCTCTCTCTCTCTCTCTCCAATTATTCTTTCATAGTTATTTTTCCACTGTTAACACAGAATGGAGAGAGTAGCTGTTATGATTACGATGATAAGTCTGCATCTTTTTGCATATAATGAATCATCCGGATGATAAACTTTTATTCTGTATCAGTTTTGCTTATCAACCACATCATCTAGTTAGACCAGTCTTCATTTTATTTTCCTGTTCGCATATCCCTGGAAAGTCAGTTGCAAAGGGCGAGTCTTTGTACATAAGATATTTATGTTAATTTTATAAACAACGAGATATTAGTGTAATTTACTCGTTGGTTTATTGATTTTAGTACACTGTCAGAAGATGGATTTGATACTGCATAAATAATATTTCATTTTCTTTAGGTGGATATAACTTTCCAAAAAAAATGTGACATTGCGTCAATTTTACTTTTATTAACTTATCTTCAGAATTGGCTTATTTTACTATTCTATCTATTATTGTCAAATGCTTGTGACTGTAGTAAGCTTATTCAAAAAATTCCTTGGAAAAGATGATTGTGGATTCTGCCCCTCCCTTCCGAAGTTCTTAAACTGTATCTGATTATTATGATTTTCATGTCAATTACTTAGGTTACCAAAAACATGCGTGAAATTGTCAAACTTGCTATTAGTCAAGCACAGAAAAGAAGTAGGTTATCTGAAGATACATATTTTAGTCGGATTTCCACTCCAAGAGGGGGTTTTGATCCTTTTGATGGTCAGTTTGCTTCTCCGTTTGACCAACTGGCACTGCTGTAATTTGTAACCTTGGAAAAATTCATTATAAATAAATTGTTCTGGCTGACATGTAGGACTCTATGTTGGTGCATTTGGCCCTTATGGCACGGAAGTAGTACAGTTGAGGAGAAAATTTGGACATTGGAATGATGCCGACGATGCAAACAACCCTTCAGATGTGGAGTTCTTTGAATATGTTGAGGCAGTGAAGTTGACAGGGGATCTTAATGTTCCTGCTGGCCAGGTTTTGTGCATTTCGAATCTGATAATAATCCTTGTTGTATCATATAGTTCTATCAACTACGTGCTCATTATAGGAAAGTTAAATTTTGTTTTGGGTATGCAGGTGACATTCCGTGCTAAAATCGGCAGAGTCAACCGTAACAGCAACCGTGGAATGTATCCTGATGAATTAGGAGTGGTAATTGCACTTTACAATTTAATACCACCATATCTGCGTATATGGTTGTAAATTCTTATCGTGGTATGCTTAGTTGCAAACTCCAAACCTTAATACTGAGCCGTATCCAAACATTCTTTTATTTATAACCTCGTACTTGCTGTTGCATCAACTACATGCACAATTTAATTCCGTTTTTTGCGAATTGGCAGTACTTTTCACGTATTATATTGCTTTAATCTGCTCTTAGTGATTGCATGTCTGTATGTATTTATTGCTTTCAAGAAGCTTTCTCCTTCCCCTTACATACTTTTATGTTGGTTTGCATTCCTTTTCTTCTTCACCGTAGTTTCTGTCTTTGAGTTGGGTCATTTCGGATTGTCCTGGAGATATACAACTAACCTTGAATACACTCATTTATGAAAAGGTTGCAAGTTATAAGGGCCAAGGGCGAATAGCAGACTTTGGATTTCAAAATCCAAAATGGGTTGAGGGAGAATTACTCCAACTTAACGGCAAGGTAACTTGATAGTGCATGTGTCACAGTTTTTATTTACTTATTTATTTTTAAATGTTCAAACTTGACCGATATTTCTACTAGCATACTTGTTTTGTTACTGTTTCTTTTGACATTCTTTGGTTTCTGCTGTTGTCATATTTAGGGCATAGGACCATACATGAAAGGTGCAGATCTTGGTTTCCTTTATGTTGTGCCAGAGCAAAGTTTTCTGGTGCTATTCAACCGGCTGAAACTACCAGATTGAGCCATGGTTCCCTCAGCCTGTCTGATTTCTTCTCTTTTCTATGTGAGCAGGACATTGAGAATTCGACTACTATGCTATTTTCCTTAGGTTTATAGCTTTATCCCTCACACACAGGCACTTGTAATTTTTATAGGCTCTTACTCCTTTCATGAGTTAGCCATTTCTTCTTCTTCCTTTAGTCATTACTATGAGATTGTGTATATAAATTTTGCTGAATGACACAATAGTGTACGACAGGAACTCTGGAAGTACCTTATTTGACCTTTTATGTGCATGTGGATTGTTGTGCCTCTGTATACCACTCTCTCCAGTCTCCACAAAAGACATGAAATAATAAAAACTCCATTGTTGTGAAGGCCCAATAAGTAAGAATATAAAATAAGAATAAATAAAGAGTAAATTACTGACCCGGCACAAAATGAGGCATGAGCCATGACTGGTGTCTAAAGGACACGTCTTATAGTATGCCTAATAACCAAATATACAGAAAAACAGCAAAAAAATTTTCTACTTTTAGGATTTTTCCAAATAGATATATTATATCATCATGTGCCAATGATAAACAGACCTCTTGGCAATGTCAAAATCTACAATATATACCATAAAAGCATTCTGTTTGTGAGAAATGGAGTTCAGGCACAATTTAGAATTTAGCACAAGGTCTTCTGTTATAAACAAAGTGTTTGGATAAAAAGATGGTTCACCAAAAGAGCTAATAACTATTGAGGCTTGTGGAATGAAAATTGAATTAATACCTGTTTTTGAAAAATATGAAAATACTATAGGGTGAGTTTGCAACTTATGAAAGGGTTTGGTTTCATAACGAGTGGAGTTATTTATTTGGTTTGTTTTGATAAGAAGAATAAATATTAAAAAACAATTATACAGGATGGGATTATTAGTTAGGGTGATAACTTATGTGTTTTGTGTAAAAAAGATATTGAATTTATTCACCATTTGTTTCTTGGTTGTGAGTTTATTTTGCAGGTGTGGTGTGCGTGACTATCTGATTTGGGAGGTTGTGGTCTGTTTCGAACTCGCTGAAAGAACACTTTGAGAGTTGGACATGTGTCGTTAACAGAAAAGAGGAGCGCAACAAGTGACTCATATGCTTCTTTGCAGTTATTTGAAATGTTTGGTTAGAAAGGAACGGACAGATCTTTCATAACAAGGAAACTGGTGTAGAATAAATTTTTCACGGATCATTGACCAGTTATAGAAAGTGAAGTTGTTTGGATCCGTTCTATTATTAATGGCAATGCTGGAGATAACATTGGGGATAGCTTTTAATTTTTACTTTTGTTGTTAGTTTTTGTGACTTTGTTTTACTGTCGTTCTATTTTTTTGTATTGAGCTTGTTTGTTAAAAAAAAATAATACTATATCTATAACTAACATGAGACAATATAAACACTACTGTGAAAATTATATTCCTCCTAAGGATAAAAAGATATCATATAAGTGGACAAATAAATAAATGAATGAATTGAAATGAGAGTTTTCAATTCAAAAGTCAAATTCAAATAATATACATTTGGGCAATTCCATTTCTCGTAGTAGTCCTTTTCTTTGTGCATCTTTATGATATAACAGATTCAATATATGACCTAATCATTAAGTTAGCAATGTTTCTAATAGTTAAGGTTTGAGTCAAATGCATGTAGGTCAATTTCGGTGGATCACTGTCGATTGGATGTCCGCCATCCTCTTCGCACAAGTTAATTTAGCTTGGGATCAAGTTTAGCTCCTCCGCATCACTAATAAATCAATCTTGAGCTAAAATAGTACCTTATTCAATAAATTGTAGTTTCATGAAAAGGTACCTCAAGATAAGTTGGGGAGAAAGATGCTTTTGTTGCCCATTGCATGAAGATTTCTATATAAACTTAAAGAGCGTTTTTGGTGGAGTAAAGAACAAAAGGTATCCTGTGAGAAGGCTAGAACTACATTATTTGGCACGTTGTGTCGTATAATTGATTTTATATGTGTAAATGGTACTAAAGTTTGTAGGAGGTAGCTTTTCCGGTAGATAGTGTGGGTTATATTTTAGAGGAAGTTGCTAAAGATAGTCCCACTAGTGAAAGAAATCTGATTACTTTACTACTACATTATAATTAGGGTGGCAACATATACTGTGTTCGCGGGTATCCAATTCGATCTAATCCGGTCAGGTAAGATTGTCAATCCAATTCGCAACGGATAGGGTTTTCGTACGGGTTGGATAGGGTGGGAGTTGAACTTTAACTCTACCTGACGTTGCCCACATCCTATATATGTATATGCTATATATTTGTATAAAAATATGTTTAAGTGGAAGTTAAATCAAAGACCTTTCATTAAATACAAAAGATTTGTTACCACTAAGAGAAGATTATTAATTAATAATTTAATATATTTTTTTTTACATAAAAATCAGTTCTATTTTAAATTATCATTAAGTTATATAATAATATTATATTTTTTTTATAACTCACGGATAGGATTAGGTATCCCTAGATTAAGAATTAGGAAAGTTAGAGTTAAAATATTTTCAATCCATAAATAAAATAGAATTGAGTTTATATAAAAATCTTAACCCACATGTAAGATTAGAGTTAGATCCAAATCCTACATACCCTACCCTAACTGTTGCCACCCCTAAATTGTAAAGCTTGTTGGTCCGGATGGATTTCCTTTATTTTCTTCCATTATTCTATCTTTAGATGTTAATGACAACAAATATCATTATATTAATCTAGCAACTTATTATGGGAGCATTATAGAAAGATCTGGGCAGTTTATAAGTGGATTGCAAAGAATTGGTGGTTAATAATGTAATTAAATATTTTTTGGGGGAAGAAGGAAAGGAAAGTCTTCTTTCGGCGATGAAGGAAAGGGAAGTCTAACTTGTTTGGGAGCTATGATGGTAGTAATTGGAACTTGGAAGAGAAGTATGCATATGGTTTTCTTAGGATACTCGTTAAAATTATTGTTATTAGAAGTTTTCATTTTTACAAAAATAAATATATAATAAATGTATTAAAATTTTAAATTGCATACTCTTTCAATATTTTTTTAAATTGATAATTTTAGGAAGACTTGTTAGCAAATTGTCTTAACAAATATTTTTAGAATCTGAAAATAAAAAGTAAAATAAAAAATATTCTAAGTAGTTATAAGAGTATATACACAAGTATAATTGATACTTGAAATAAAATGGATCAAAGTATTATTTTTATTTCTAACAATATTTGGACTAAATCTTTAAGATTTAAAGTTATTTTTAACATTTTAAATATCTTATTTAAGTTCTTGTTTTAAAATGGTTATAATATTATTTTATCATTAGTTCTGTTAATAATTTTATGATGAAAATACACATGTAGACATTGTAATCTACTCTAGTAAACTGATCCTATATTACTATTAGTAAAAAAAATGTAAAATTAAATAAATAAATAAATAAATATCACTAATAATACAAAATTTTAATTATATTTTGTTCACTCATATATTAATGTTACTTTTTCTTTTATTTATTTAATTTTTTACTTTTTTTACTATTGGTAATATGAGATTAATTTGTCACAATGAATTATAACGTCTACATGGCATCTTTTTTACAAAATTATTAATAGAATTAATAATCAGATAACATTATAACAATTTTAAAATATTAAAAATTTAAATAAAATATTTAAAATATTAAAAATTATATTTTACTCCTCTTACTTATAGGGCTGGCAATGAGTAGGGTAGAGTAGGGTTTGGCCTCTACTCTAACCCTACGCGCAGGTTGAAAATTTTATTAAAACTCTACTCTACTCTATTCGCGGGTTGAGAATCTCTCAACCCTAACCCTACTATGCACCCTAAAGTTCTAAACCCTACCCTACTCTATCCGACCCGCAGAAATATCAAATTTTTTTAAAGTAAATATAAAATTCAATCATTTCAAATTTTATACATATTAATAACATAAAAAATAAAAAACTAATGCTCTAAATTACTAAATTAACTAACTAGTTTAGTAGTTGTTCACTTATTATAATTCATTACATAGGAGAGGTTGTAGGTTCAACTTTCAATTCCTTCACTATATACTTATTTTTTAATAAAATATGTGTTATATATGAAGTGCGAATAGAGTAAGGTAGGATATACCCTAAACCCGTATCCTATCTTACCTACAACGAGTCGAATAGCATACCCTACCCAAATGAATTGGACCAAATTGAATACTCGCGAGTAGAGTATGAATTGCAAGCCCTACTTACTTACATCAGACATATTTAAGTTATTAGGCCACACTCGTGTGGCTCAAGGGTTAGATTTAAGTTGATAATTGGTTACACACTTCCACTAGTTAATGGGACATACATTTATGATACATGGCATCTGTGTATTTCTGATTTTTCTTTTAAAAAAATAGTTTTACAAATTAATGTTTTTTATAAAATCAAAATAATCTAAAATCTGATTTTAATAAAAAAAAACTATTTATTATCACAATTTTGTAAAAAAAGAAATAATTACATTTTGATTTTTTTTTTTTTCAAAAATTTATCCAAATAGAGAGTACATTTATCATCGATTCATCTCATTATTATCTCGGTATAGATTTTCGGAAGATAAAAGAATGATTATGTACTTTTATCTGCCACCTTGATTGAAGTTAGTGCCAGTATGACTAAAGTCAAATCCCAAATAGTACTACATGCAAGATAAGAAAACAACTCAAGCTTCCGATCCAATGCGGAAGTAAAACCTTTCCTACCATGCACCCTCACTAATCAAATCAAGAACTGAACCAATAGTAAATAGTCCACCCTACTATAAGTCTACAATTACCAAGTGATTGACCCACATGGCAACAAACAATTGGTTTTAATAAAAGTAATATGCTAAGCTTTCCTCAGCATAACAAAATGCAATGACGTGGCACGGCCCACACTAAAGGAAGCCACACACAAACACAATCCCTTAACTCCTAGTTTTTCTTTTTCCCTCTCTTCTCTTTTCTCTCCACCCAAACACCCTTTTCCTTTTCCTTTCTATCTTTCTTTAATCTCTCTTCTTTTGATCTCTTTTTTTGAACTTTTCTTCTTTCCACCTCTCTATAACTCCATTTCCCTTCCTTCTTTTCCTTGCTTCTTTTATCTCATTTGAAAATCCGCGAAGCGCAGGGAACTGAAAATCGCAACAAAATAGAAAGAACGCAGCATCACCGCGATGAATAAATCGCTCTCTAAAAACTCCGAGTCGTCGAATAAGTTCGAGTCGCCGGTCCCGTTCCACACTTCACCGCGGTGGGATGCCGCCAACACGCAGGGATCGCCGATATACTGGTCGTCGGAGGAATCGCCGGCGAAGCCCTTCGACAATTCCAAGGCTATCGTCGCCGTCGACAAGTTCACACAGTACACTCCCGAAAAATCCACGAGGCGCCAGAATCCGCCGCATCATTCGCCGGCCGTTCCCGCGCCACCACCGCCTCCTGTTATGCCGCCGCAGAGGGAGTCGAAGGGGGAGTGGAGAAGGGAGGAGGCGTTGAGGAAGGCGGCGCTAGGGTTCCGGGTGAGCGAGGTTGTCGTGTGCCTGATCTCGTTTTCGGTTATGGCTTCCGATAGGACTCAGGGTTGGAGTGGCGATTCCTTTGATCGCTATAAGGAATATAGGTACTCCCAACTTTCTTATTATAATTATTTATTATTATAACAATTGTTAATTCTCTTTTCAATAATGATTAGAGCATAAGAGTTATATAGGCAAGAACTTAATGATCCAGATTAGTTCAGTTAAGTTCAGTGGATTTTCAGTACTGATAATAGTTAGTCCAATTCATGTTGCTTTGACCAGATTCAAATTTTATTTAATGATATTGGTATGGATTATTGGAAGAAATATGTTCGGCTATCATGATATCATTTCTCCTAAATGTTTAAGCGGACAGGAGGATGCACATAAATGGTTATATCTCTAATAGACAAATACTAGATAATATTAATTCCCCGGTTAAATTATTCATACAAGCTTTGTTATCCTTGAACATACTTCTGAGTTTCTATATGGTACCTAAAACCCATTGATGGTATTAGAAGTCTCACATGTGAGGATATAGTCTTGAATCGGTGAGTGCTATTCTAATATAATATCAAAGCCACCCTGTGTTTGTAAGTTGGGGCTGTTGGGCCACCTGCACACATGGAGTCTCTAGTATAGTGTATGCTACAAGTGTTCGATCTTGAGTGTGAGGGGTTTAGGGAGCCATTATTATAGGTGTTATTCTAATTGTAAAGCAATACTTAGAATTTACAGCCTAATTATGTATCATAATTTGGTCTTTTAAACCGTCGCTTATACTTCCTTTCTGCTACTTGTTTTTGGACATGGTTTTTCTGAGTCAGTTTATCCTACCATCTTTTTTTTTTTTTTTTTTTTGTTATAGTAGTGGATACATGTGATGATTAAGCCTTAATGATATGGCAGGTACTGCTTATCTGTGAATATCATCGCATTTGCATATGCAGGATTACAAGCATTTGATCTGGTTTATCAACTAGTCACAGGGAAACACATGATCAACCACCACCTTCGCTCCCACTTTGATTTCTTTGTTGATCAGGCAAGTCATGAGATTCTTCACCTTTAGTTTGGACTTTCAGTTTCTCATTGTTACTTAAGAATATTTATGATTTGAATAATATATGTGACCATATATGTAGTAGGCCTCTAACAATTACCCAATTAGCTGATAGATAATGAGTACCTTTCTATGTCCAAGTTCTTATTCAAATGCAATATTTATACTATAACTTGCATTTAGTGAAATTTGATGCATAACTCTCTGATTCCTGTGTACATAATTTTCCTTCACAGCAAGAACCAAAGCCTTTACTTTTTGAAAATTAATATATCTGCAAAAATTGATGAGCAGGTTTTAGCATATCTTCTGATATCGGCATCATCATGTGCAGCCACCCGGGTCGATGATTGGCAATCGAATTGGGGGAAAGACGAGTTCACAGAGATGGCAAGTGCCTCAATTAGTATGGCATTCCTTGGTTTTGTTGCCTTTGCTATTAGCTCACTTATCTCTGGGTACATTCTTTGTACCCGCAGCTCCATGTGAACTTAATAATAGTTAGTCTTCTCGTGTACTGAAATTCTGTGTTGCTTTTTACCCTTTTCCTGTGTCGGAATGTGCCTTCAAAAAAAATGTTGATGCTCGCTGTACAGGATGATGTGTGTAGATACAATTCCACTATTGTTTGTCTTTCAAAAGCAAGGGTGGAGAAGGTAACTTTCTTGTAAAAAAGTAGACTTATTTAACTCCCAATTCAAAGAGCAAACTAAATTGAATAACTAAACAATTAAATTAAACTGAAACTGAAATTCAATTAATGCCAAACCCGAAAACTAACATATTATCTATCTAAAATACATCTAAATGTGTTTGACCGCTCCCATTCAACAGATAGATAAAAAACTAATTATATTACATGGACATACAAAAACCGGCTATTAAATTAGTGATCTATATAGAATATACATTGAAATATAAAATATATATTAAAAATAAATTAAATAATATATGAACTAATTTGATGATTGATTTTTAGTTTGTTTAATTTTGGAGATAAACCACAAAAAATGTATTCAAATTATCTTAGTATTGACAAAAATACTTTTAAATTTTATTATTGACAAAAATATTTTCATAATTTTAAAACGTGCCAAAAATACCTAATCATGATTAAAGACTTGCTCCGTTAACGTCAAAATATGACGTGTTGGCGATGCCAGAATCTTTTTACATAAGAAATTGCATTTGTTATATCACTTTTTTTTTTTTGTTAATGTAAGATATTTCAGTTTAAGAATGTGTATTTTTGTTACATTTTTAAATAATTTGAGAATTTTTTTATCGATAATAAAATTTAAAAATATTTTTAACAACGACAAAATAATTTAGGTGGATTTTTGTTGGTCCTGCCAATGTGGTATTTTTCTATGGACATATTTTACAATGAGGAAGTTCTTTTTTATTACCTGTTGAATTTTTGGTCTTGCTTTTTTTTTTCCTTGGGTTAGAACAGGTAATCACTTAACTAGGCCCCCAATACAAGTTAACTGAGAACCACGGACCCACAAGAGGACGCTTAAGAACTGCATGACTACATGGGCACAGATCTGGGCCTAGAGAGCCCCCAAGACTAAGCCAGGAAAATTCAAGGAGAATTTTTTAAACAAAAATACTATTTGTACACTAAAATCAGTCATTGTATATTTATATATAGGAGTGACAGGTAGGAGCAATTTTTTATTTTATCCGAACCTCTCCCCGCCCTCCTTTCACTTCACTACTATACACCCCACCTCTATCTACAGGTAGTAGACTGCTCTATCCTAACCCGTCCGCGAGTACTCGTCCCATTTCTACCCGTCTCTATAAAAATTAAATAACACTTATATTTTTTTATTTTAATAAATTAAATAAATGTAATAATTATTGAAATAAATAATTTAAAAAATTATTACCGAAATCTGTTTCTCTATCTTATCTCATTTACAGAATTTTGCACGTATCTTGTTTACAGTGTAAACGAGATATACACGTATTTGTAAATATAAAAATATATTTTCTGAAAATAATAAATAATATTAATAATATCAATAATCCAAAATTTTAGCATACAATTAGTACTTAAAAAGGTTGATAGAAAATATTAAAATGGATATGTTTGATCAATTAGCACTCAAAAAGAGTACATAAAAATTTTTAGATTAAATTATAGATCCAATTGGATTGATTTAAATTTTAAAAATAAAAAATTTGTATATGTTCAAGTTCCATGATGAGAATAGATACTATAATTGTGCCCACTCCTAAAAATTAAAAGATGAGAAGCCTAAAGTTGATGCACGATAAATAAAATAGAGAAAAATAAGAACGGTTATTTACACTGTAAACGAGATACGTGCAAAATTATATCGTTTACAGTGTAAACAAGATAAGATAGAGAAATAGATTTCGGTAATAATTTTTTAAATTATTTATTTCGATAATTATTATATTTATTTAATTTATTAAAATAAAAAATCCCATATTCATATATGAATTAAGATAAAATCTTAAAATTTATACCTAAATTAAAATAAAAATATAAGATTCATACAATATCAAATAACTTGAAATTAAAAAAAAGAGAAAAGGACAAATAGGTCCCTAACCTTTTGCTCTGCAGACATTTTTGTCCCTAACCATTGAAAAATACTTTTAAGTCCCTAACTTTCACAAAACTTGGACGAATCAATCCCTGACGAAGGCATTTGGACGGATTAGTCCCTAACGGAGGCATTTGGACGGAGGGACTGATCCGTCCAAATTTTGTGAAGGTCGGGGACTTAAAAGTATTTTTCAATGGTCAGGGACAAAAATATCCGCGGGACAAAAGGTCAGGGACCTATTTGTCCTTTTCTCTAAAAAAAAAATTAATGTTTGATCACTACAAATTTAACACCATAATAAAAAAATTGCAACATTAAATATAAACAAAAGTCTTCAATTCTTAATGTTGATCACTTTTTATATCTTTATTATCATTAAAAGTTTGAAGATCAAGATTTAAATTTAAAAATCAAAAGAGATAGTAATTAATTAATTAATTAGTATTATTAAAAAAAATTAACATAAATAAATATTAAATAATATATATATTCAATCTCAATCAACATATATTGAAGTACAATAAGGACATGCACATAAGTAAAGTGCAGATTCAGAGATATATTAAAGAACATATATAAATACAAAATTGAGTACAGATTATATGTAAGATTGAGTCATAAATTGCACATATATAAACTAAATTGAAGCACAAAGTCAAAAGTTCATAAACTGCAGATTCAAACATTTAGAATAGTACAGATTCAGATTCAGACATAAATTGAAGTACATATATTAACACAAAATTGAGTGCAGATTATACATAAGATTGGGCCATAAATTGCACATATATAAACCAAATTGAAGCACAAATTCACAAATTCACAAACTGCAGATTCATATTTTAACACTCAGTAAAGCTTCACACATTCATAATAAGAGAGGAAAAACTTACCACAAGCAAAGAGACAGAGGAGGAAGACAGCGACATAAAAAGCTATAACGATTAGAGAAAAGGAGAACTGCAGGGATGTCGATGGGCTCGGCAGTGTAGCAATAGTGACAACCTTGGCAGCGCAGCGACGACGACCAGAAGTCTAGAACTGTGATGGCGATTGGCGACTAGGAGCTTGGCTGTAGAGAAGAAGAAGACGTTCTCTGGTAGGATTGGACTGAGGGTATGACTGTATGAAGGAGGCTGTGAGGGAAACCCTAATTTTTAAGTGTATATATATATATATACTCCGGAGCAGGTTCACCCTAAATCTGACCCCCTCCCTGCCCCGAACAAGATCCGCCCTGCACCAGGTCGGGTTATTGACCGCCCCGACCAGGTAGGTGCGGGTCGGATAGCCGCAGGTTTGGGTGCTCCTGCTATCTCTATTTATATACAAATATATATGTAGTTTAACTTATTTTAAATGTGTATTTTATATTCCAATGTATATTTTATCTTAGTGACTAATTTTAATGGTTAATTTTAGTGTACAATCTACCATAGTTGCATTTTAAAATTATAGAAAATAGATAGCCTCCCGAAAATTGCATGTAGCCTTTCTTACCAAAAATATTATGGGCAAGTTAAAAAGAAAAATCAATCCGATTTAATCCCAAAGTTAATAAAAGTTAATAAAATTTGGATTATATTGTATTCTAACAAAATGTATGAATTGAAAAATTAGATTGGATTTTAGATCCAATTTTCCAAACTAATCCCATCTAATCTTAATCTAAATGTCAAAAAATTACAAATTATAATTATTAAGTTTGTCTTTAATAATGATATATAATAATATATGATGGGATGAATAACTTTGCGTATGCTACATAGTCCATCCCAAATACAGATAAAGAAAGAGGATCGTGTTAGGCTTTCGACAAGCAATATAAATTTTATCGTATCTACATGACTTGGATCAAACATCACTATAAGAAAAATGCTAAGTACCGACAAATTTACATTGGAATTTAATGTCGTCTTGGAGTAAATGGTATAAACGACGCTGGAAACTATTTACTAGTGGATTATTTTCATCCGACGCTAATTAATGGCGACTTTTCCATCGGTTTTTTCAATGAATATGTCGAAGTTGCTTATTACCATCGGATTATTCCTACGGTAACTTTGGCGTCACATCAGGTGTTTTGACGCCCAATTACCGTCGAATTCGTCTGATGGTAAATTCTATGGAAGTTTTTTTTGACACAGTTGAGCCACAATTAGTAGTCAAATTAAAGCTCTTGGTAACAAAATTGTTAGTAGAAATTTAAAATTACTAGAAATTAACAAATTATTTTATTAAAAATAAATAGTTTGAATATAATAAAATATGACAGAAGTAGAATATAATAAGTAGACCTAAAAAATATTAAATCCTTAAACCCTACAGATCCCCGTAATCATCGTCATCGTCGTCTTTCTCCTGATGAGACAATGGAGTAGGTGATGATGTTGGTGCCCCACCAATAGCGTTGCCGCTAGTACCTGCAGCGCCACTGCCTCCAGCGTGCATCTGCTGGTTGTACACCTCTATCTGCTCTCACAAACGATCTAGCTGCTCCAGCATCTCCGTCAGGTTTGAGCTTATGCCAACGGCTCCTCTCACGCGTTTATCTTTTTTCTGTATTGTTTGTATGTGCAACTGAGATGCCCCTTGTTTGACGAAGGAGTGACGAGGGTAGTTCCACCAGAGTTTTGGAGGATTGGAGGAAAGGGTGAAGTGGGGACTTAAGTTAGAACTAGATTAGAGCCTAAATGCCTTAGATAACTTACCTTGTTTACAGTCTTAAAATTATAATTCTAAGTTTCAAATATAAGCGTCGGTGTTCTTGGATCGCCTCTGGCTTTTTCGGGACTTTATATATTATTTATGTTGGCACCATTACTATGTTGAGAACCCCAGTTCTCACCCCATACATATGTTGTCTTTTTCAGATGCAGGTCAAGAGGCACCTCACTAGGCGTCTGAAGTTTTCTGTCGCAAGTGATGTTGGGATATTGTCTTTTGGGTGTTGTTATGTATATGTATAGACTTCTTCTTTATATGTATTACTTTTGTCTCTCTTAGAGGCTTTTTTTTAGAACTAGGAGTTTATTTTATGTATTTAGATTATCTGGGTTGTATATATATGTATATGATATTCTTCGGCCAGTCTTGGCTTTGTAGAATTACAGATTGAGCCCAGAGCTCGATATTCTGTATCTTTGACACTTCGAGCTTCTTATATGTATATGTTCTTACTTTTCTTTGTACACAAGTTTCTGTTACATGAGCATTGCGCTTTCCTTTTTGAGGATTTGCTTAAACCATCATTCAAGACTCCTCGATTATTATATTCTTTCAACTATTATTATGTATATATTTTAATTTTAGAGGTCGTAATACCATACCACCTTTGTTTTATTGCTTAAGCGTAAAGCTCTATGTGGTAGGATGTTACATTATGGTATCAGTGCAGTTCATTCCTGTAGAGCCTGAGGGACAGACTGATTATGCTTCTAGGCATACTTTGGGTGTCGTTACATTTCAATTAGGATTTCTAACTGATATATCTGCCATATTTGTTTATGAGCATGTATTTGGGTCTTGAAGCATTAGACTTGAGATATTAAGACTGATCATATTGATATCGATTATTTGGTGTGAACGGGAGCCAAATGATGTCTTGTGGACGTGGTCGAGGTCGAGGACAGAGAGGCAACGAGGTAACCATACTGATAGGTAGTCTGATTGAATTCGTAACTGCGATGACGAGTGTGGCTGCTACCCTGACCAACCGAGCTTTGAATGGAACGGAACAACAAGTTGGACGTGGCATAAGAGGCGGTAATGGGCATGAAGGAGGAGATACTAATCAGAATGAAGGGGTACCAACAAGGATGGCAAGTTTTTCGGAGTTGGTTGACACGGGTCGAGTAATGGGAGAATGCTCAAGAAGGACTATGAAGGCACGGAGTGACTGCCGAGAGTCCTACAGAAAGGAGAAAAGAAAGAAGACTACCTCAGGGAGCCAGAATTTCAAGAGAAATGGCAATCGCTAGTGACATGGTAAGGAAACACAAACGAAGAGGTATTTAGAGGATTTGAGGTGCCTGAAATGCGGAGGATATCATCCGAACAAGACATGCCATTTGGGTACAGGTCTATGTTACAGTTGTGGGTTACCTGGGCATATGTCTTAGAATTTTCCACACAGGAAAAGTACCTGCGTTGATTTAACTGCCTTACATAACAAAGGAATGTAATATTTCTTCATAACACGCAATTATATTGTGAGAACCATGATTTTTCCAAATGTATTAGCAGCCGATGATCTTCAATTATTGAGATAAAGCAATTTTTGGTTAACATAGGGAAGTGGTTAAGTCTTGGAGGCTAATAGATTAGAGTGACGCAACGGGAGTGGGCTGAACTAATTTGAGCATTCAATTTGAATTGTATCTAAGGATCAAAAGTGCTGACAACTGAATAGAGTTGCTATTCAAATTCAGTGACTGTGAAATTTAGTGGAGAGGAATGACAAGGATTTATCTTCTAATTGCTAATTGCTAATTGGTTAGGTGACGAGTGAAGTTTGACCGAATTCCTACTATGAGGGAATTTTTTCGAGGTATTTCTTGAAGATGTACCAGAGCTTCTACATCTAAAAGAGATTGCATTTGTGATAAACTTATGCTGGGAGCTGGACCAGTCTCGATTGTGTCGTATAAGAAGACACCGCTAGAATCGACAGAACTTAGGATTCAGTTTAAGAGAGTATTGGAAGAGAAATTTGTTCGACCAAGTGTTTTCCTGTGGAGAGTACTGGTTATGTCAAGGAAAGAAGGCAATAAGAGGCTTTATGAGAGAGAGAAAGAGTTCTAACGAATCTTCGCGACTCAAACTAATCTTTCTTTTATAACTTACGTTAGAATTTATCCTAATTTTCTTAATGAATTGATCATTTTTCCAATTTTGTTCCTTACACGCATATATCTGTATATGGGATTGTCCCTCTCAAAATAAACTTGAGCTTGTTTTGATAAAATCAAACAATTCTTGAGTGGTGGAGACTTGCTGAAAGTTGAGTGTCCTCTTTCGCATCCTTGTATCTTTTAAAAATAGTTAAGACTTATTTGATTCATTGTGCCTTGCTCTTTCTATCAAAGTTTTTTATCTGGATTCTTTTCTTGATATGCACCTTAATTCTTTCCCTTATGCATTTCGTTACTTTCTAAAATTTGGATTAATCACCATACAAGACATCCTTCTATTTTCTAGCGCACACCGTTTGTGTTGTTTGATTGCCCTTGGGCTTAATATCCTTTCAAAAATCAACTCGATCTTAGTTAAGCATCTCGTAAGATTCTTAGATATAAGCCTCAAGACAATAGTTTCTTGAAGCAAAAACCTCTGAACGCAGAATATGAAGCATGCAGGTATGCAACATCAAGAAGAGTTTTGGAGCCTTAAGCCCTTAATTCTGGTCAACCGTATTGCCTGTGATTAAGTTAATACGTTAGGATGCACCATTTATATGGATGCCTAAATGCGACAAAAGCTTTCGAATCTGGAGAGAAAAATTAGCCTTAGTATCAATATTCGTGATACCAGAACCTAATGAACTATTCGAAATTACTGCGGTGCATTATCGAAGGGTCTAGGATGCGCAGATGTAACATAGTGACAAGGTGACAGACGCCCTGAATAGGAGGTCTCTGAGTGTTGTTTGGATGATGATTTAGGAGGAGGAATTATAAGTAAGGATGTAGTCTTAATTTGGGTGTTGAGAAAGTGGTTGGAGGTATCGGACTGAATCAATTACAACTACAAACAATGGAAAGACTGAAATTCAGGGAAGCGCAGCAAGACGATAGAGAGCTATTAAGGATAGTAAAGCTTGTCAAATCAAGAAGATACCAAGGGTGATAGAGGAGGAATGAAGAGAGGATTTTATGTCAAAATCGGAAGTTGAGATGAAAACTATTGTCTGAAGCTCACAAGAGAGGATTTTTGAATTTACCCTAAAATAACTAAGACGTACCATGAATCAAAGAGGATATTTTGAGTAGCCAGAAATGAAGGACGACGTGTCGATGCATGTGATTGAGTGTTTGACGTATGAGAAGGTGAAGATTAAGCACCAGAAGCTATCTGGAATGCTACAGTCTTTGGGGGTTTCACCATGAAAGTGGGAAGATATGGGTACGAATTTCATAATGGATTTGCCAGAGTCTAGGACAGAATTTGATGTCATTACGTAATTGCGTATTAAGTAACCAAGTCCACTTATCTTCTGCCTATCGAAGCGAACTATTCATTGAAGAAATTGGTAAGACTATACATCAGAAATATAGTAAGGTTGAACGTTGCATGAATAGCCTCTGTATTGAAATGAAATTGGAGAATCAAACATCTTAATTCCCGAAGCGATAGTCGAGATGACGGAGAAGAAATCAAGCAAATTCGAGTTAAGATACTCACTATGAAAAGCCAAAAGAAGAGTTATCCAGACCTAAAGAGAGAATTTTTTTTAAATTTTGAAGAAGGAAGTCCTGTATTCGTGAAGGTTACTTCAACAAACTGGAACCGATGAGTAATCAAGACTAAGGGGTTGAAGCAGAAGTGTATTGGGACCTGAGTTAGTGGGAAAAACAGACCGTTTCAGATTTTGAAGAGAATTCGGCCGGTGGCATATCGAGTAACTCTACCTCGACATCTCTCGAACCGATACGACGTATTTCACGTTTCGTAGTTCAGAAGTACGTTTCTGATGCCAATCACGTTTTAGAACCTAAAACCTGAACATGTACAACTGAGAGAGGATCTAACGCGTCAAGTAACCCCGGTTAGAAATTGACGATACCAGTGTTGAGCAACTATGCAGAAGAGGAGTTTTGTTAATAGATGTTGCTTGGAGTCGAGCTAAAATTGAGGAATACATCTGGGAACTTAAGTAAAAAATGAGAGAAGACTACCCTTACCTATTTTCAGGTAACTGAATCTGAATTTTGGAGACAAAATTCTTATTTAGGTGGGTAGGATGTAAACCCCACGTAATTAGTAAATAATTAGCTAATAAATTAATTATTAATAAAAAAATTATGAAATTGAATTTTATTAATACAATGAGATAAAAATATTAAAATTATGAATTTCGGCATTAATTTTAAAAGTTTCAACCCAAAATTGGGATGTCGGACCGAACCGGTTAGACCGGACCCAAATTGGGCCAATGGCCCATCATATAAAAGAAACAAAACTCAGCTTCTTCATCCTATTATACACCCACACGCTGAGAAATGGGAAAAGGTTAGAAGCAAGAACACAAACTCTTGACACAAATTTCAATCCCACATAATTTTCAATCCGGAGCTCCGATCGCTACACCACTTATGGCCACGCGACCACTGCGTCGAGCTCTACAAAGTCCACTAACTAATTTGGTAAGAAACTCTCAATCTCACCCTCAGTCTCTCTTTCCTCCAAATTTTGAAAATTTGGAAAATTGGTTATTGAAATTTGATATTTTGGTGTTTCGGATTAAACTAGCTTGAGGAAACTATTGGGTTTTGTTCTATTGGTGTATGGGTAAGGTAAGAACCCTCAAACCCCCTATGAATTGTGAGTTAGTAAGCTTTAATATTGATTATGGTGATATGTTATGGAAATAGATTCAATTATGTTGATTTGGAATTCATTAATAGTGTTGGGAGCTTGATTTTGGATCTTGGTGGCTGAAATTTTGTTTAGAGAGGCTTTGGGGCTGTGAGCACTTGAAGAACGGTGATATTAGGGTGTCTTTGGCTTAGGGAAGAATTGTCTAAGGTATTGTTCTGGTTTCTCATAGATAACATATAATGTTTCGTGAAAACATAGGTTAGAAGACTATAGGATAAGTGGAAAATGTGTGAATATGTTAATGTTTAGTAACCTTGATATAAACATGAAATTATGTTGATAATGAGTTGATGAATAATGATATTATGGAGTTAATGAGTAATGATATTGTTGATTGTTGATGTTGATGTTTAATGATGATAATGAACCATGATGAGTTATGTTGTATGATTTTGGGTGTTTGGAGTGTAATTAAATATAATTGAGAGAATGATGTGAATGAGAGGAGATGGGATGGTTGTAATCTTAATTTATACACAATGGGTATGGTTTGAAGAGTGAATATTGGTTTTGAAATGAAATGTGGTAAAAATGGAGGTTTAGCAAATTTTGTGAAAATATTGATTTTGACCGAATTTCGGCGAACCATAACTCGACTTCCAGACCCTCAAACTTTTCCAAACTTATCTTAGATGAAAATTGGATCCGTGAATATTATGCCGTTCGAAGAACAGACAAAAAATGGTTTTTAACTAAAACGTTATGCACGTCAAAAGTTTGGTATGCAAAAGTGTTTCTGCAGGTTTTGTAACAGCTTTTTAAGAAGATACAAGGCCTGCGTACGCGGACATATGGCTGCGTACGTGGGAATTCGCTGCTGCCTAGAATGCTCGCATACGCGGACAATGGTTGTGTATACGAGATGGAGAATTATACCCCCGCGTACGTGAGATATGGCGTGCATACGTGGCCATTCCATTCTGTTCAGCGTACTTGCATACGCGGATAGGGCTTGCGTATGCGAGACCCCTGCTTTTGGAAAAAATACCTTTTTGTGATTTTCAACCTATCTTCTAACCTCTAAACCTCTGTTTTTACTCTCTAAGACCCTAAAACTTAATTTTAATCATAGTGAGGGAGTTGAACCTTTAGAGGGTGGTAACTTAGAAGTGAAGGAAGTTTATGAAGTGGTAAATTATGATTGAGAAGTGCAAAAACATTGAGTATGTGATAAATATTGGCCATGATGAAAAAGAATAATTGAACTTGAAAGATGTTTTGGCTTGAGCACTTCCTTTTATCTGAGATACGAGTTTCCCTGGATAGATGCAGTGGCTCACCACCATTTGCTCCAGGTCGAGACTCGATACTCTGTTGACCTTACATCACAAGATGTGGCCGGGCACTTTAACTCCTCGAAAATTCCCCCAATGAGCTGAATTTGATAAATGATTGAGAAAAATCTATGCATAAACTCTTGGGGATGCGTGCACGAGGGACTGTTCAGGGTTAGCTACCGGACATATCGGGTTTGGCTTTATAACCGACATATAAGACTCATCAGTCATAGGACAGGTATACATCATATGCATATGTATGTTTTGTTTGATTGTGCATTATTTGGGTTTGCCTTTGGGATCACTATGCTTATTTGCTATACTTGCTACCTACTATATCTAAATTCTACTTGCGTTTTCTTTGTCTTTGCAACTGAGATGCCCCTTGTCTAGCGGAGGAGTGACGAGGATAGTTCTACCAAAATTTTTGAGGATTGGAGGAAAGGGTGAAGTGAGGGACTTAACTTAGAATTAGATTAGAGCCTAAATGCCTCAGATAACCTA
This sequence comes from Arachis ipaensis, assembly GCF_059453495.1. NCBI lineage: Eukaryota > Viridiplantae > Streptophyta > Magnoliopsida > Fabales > Fabaceae > Arachis > Arachis ipaensis. The sequence continues at coordinate 130,754,566 of NC_142440.1, forward strand.
CCTTGTTTATGGTCTTAAAATTTATAATTCTAAGTTTCAAATATGAGCGTCGGTGTTCTTGGATCGCCATTGGATTTCCTGAGACCTTATATATTATGTATGTTGGCACTATTATCATGCTGAGAACCCCCCGGTTCTCACTCCATACATATTTTGTCTTTTTCAGATGCAGTTCAAGAGGCACCTCTTTAGGCGTCTGGAGTTCTTTATCACAAGTGGAGTTGGGATATTGTCTTTTGGGTGTTGTTTTGTATATGTATATATATGTATAGACTTCTCCTTTATATGTTTCACTTTTGTCCCTCTTAGAGGCTTTTTTTTTGGAGAACTAAGAGTTTACTTTATGTATTTTCGATTATCTGAGTTGTATATATATGTATATGATATTCTCCGACCAGCCTTGGCTTTGCAGGTTGAGCCCGGAGCTCGATATTCTGTATCTTTGACACTCCAATCTATTATATGTATATGTCCTTACTTTTTTTTTCGTACACAAGTTTCTGGTATGTGAGCGTTGCGCTTTTCTTTTTGAGAATTTGTTTAAACCATCCTTCAAGGCTCATCGATTATTATATTCTTTCAACTATTATTATGTATATATTTTAATTTTAGATGTCGTAATACCACACTGCCTCTATTTTACGGCTTAAGCGTAAAGTTCTGTGTGATAGGGTGTTACACTGTCGACCATTTGTCTTAATTCATCATACAGGTTTTCCAAAAGTAGCTAGGTCATATTGAGTTTTTGCTTTTCATGAATGAGAGAAATAAGGGGAATGTATAATTTTTGCATCAAAATGCTTCTCAAACAAAAACTATAGCATTCAGCCAGTAGTATAGGAAGGCCACATGCTCAACATCTGTGACTGGTGTGCCTTGCTCTCCCAACTCTCCCATGTTTTGCCTGATGAATTCTCCAGAAGAGTTCTTCTCGACAATGTTGTATTTGTGCTCAAGTTTCATGCCAAAAATAATTACAGGCCCAATTGATGAAAGCCCTGTGATAACTGCTATCTCGAAAAGCGTAGGTCCGAGCGTTCCACATGGTAGATGAAAATTGTTGGTAGTTTTCATCCAATAGTGTATTGATGGTTGAAAGTATGAGAGTCTAAGAAAATCATAGATTTCTCGAGACTTTCATTCATCTATCTTAAAAGGTTCTAGCTTTTTAAACCTAGTAAAAAAATTTGCATTTTTGAAAGAAATTTTGGCGTTGTTTCGAAATGGATGAGCATGATTAATAAAAGGGGCTACGAAAAGATCTTGTTTGATCAATAAGTCTTGGTTTTTGCTACTAGGAAAATAGTGACAAACCCTTTTTGCTTGTTCTGGGGAGTTCAGGGGACTGAGGAAATAAGGAAGTTTGTTTCGACAAAAAAAGGGAATAAAGTCTTTTTGTCATTGGTGGTATCTTCTGGATCCTCGATAATGATGTCCACATTGGTTGAAAGGACTTTCAAACTTGATTTTTTAAAAAATTTTGTGGTTTCTTATTCTTCTTTATGTTCTGCAGGTTATTTCTCTTTGGTTTTCACTGAAGATGTTGCCAGGAAAGATGAGGCATCCATTTTTGTATAGGTTGAATAGAGATGGATTTAATTACCAATTTCCTGAATTTGTTTAAAATGAAAAAGGAAAATCACTTGATAATGTATTATCCCAAAATAATTGGTTCATTTGAATAAAGATGAGGTTTTTTCTGAATAAGAAGTTTAATGGAAACTGGTGAAGGTGGTAGAAGTGTCTAATAGTAACATGAGAATGAGACAAGGTAGAACATACCAGAAAAATGCAAAGAGTAGTAAAGTTTAAAGCTTAGAGTTCTTCACGATAATGATGATGATGGAAGGAGAAGGTGAAGAGGAAAACTCTTGAAGGTAACTGGTTTTGAAAATTTTTTGAATTTTGAATGAGAATGATATTTTAATTAAATAATTATGGAAAACTAAAGTGCAGAATAGAGAGAGAAGAGAGTAATTAATTAGTGACACGCGGGATGTGCATAATTAATGGGATCGTACAAATAGAGACGGTTATTAAGCATGTGTATGGATTTTCTTTCTTCTCTATTTGTTTATTCAGGATTAACTATTTCATCTTTAAAAAAGGATTTCGATGACAATAATAATTCTAGAGAGCAATTTATTAGTCGAAGAATTTGATACTCGAAGAGTTTGTAGATTGAAGTGTTGTTGGTCGAATTACAAAGGAGGACAACTCAAGAGAAGGTGTCGATAAAAAGGGGTTTCGATCTGCCATAACTTGTTGAATAATGAGGTTGGCAGATAACATATTAAGATCGGTGGTGTATTGCACAAGGGCATTTACTTGGCTTTGCATTTAGCAGAAACAGTTATTTTTGAACTTCTCAGAGGCAACATAAGATTGGTTGGATTGGTCTATAAATTAAGGAAGTTCAGAAGAAGCAAGGTGTTTTAATTTTTCTTCAAAAAACACTCCTACACACTTACATCCCAACAAATTTCTGAGCCTGCCTCGAGTTCATTTCTGCAGAATTCCTTCCATGTCTTAATTTTCTTTTCAAGTTCTTGTAATTTCCTTTCATGCAATTTATTTCCTTTCTGTAAAGGAATTGCTTTTTCTCTTTAATTGATTTAATATATCTATCAAAATGACATGTGAGTTATTTTGCACAATTTTTTTTTTCAACCATGACATAATTACTAATGAAGGTTTTAGAAGGCTTAGAGAAGGGGGGTTGAATCTATGGCCTTCTTTAAAGTTAATGAAATAACCCTTTTAAAACAAACTATCAATCTGATTCTGTTTGAACTCAGCAGCGGAAAATTTATGAGACAATTCTATTTTGTCTCATGAATATCAGAAAACAGAACATAGAAGGGAAGAGAGAAGGTGACACCATCATATATCCTGGTTCGGTTGCCTTATGCAATGCAACCTACATCCAGTCTCCACCACAACAGTGGTGAAATTTCCACTATAGTTAAAGTACTACATACACCAATTCCACATGATTGACACAATCTTTTCACTCTCAAGTTATAGCCTAACTTGACTTGGTTATGCTAATACATAACTCTTCACTTTTAATGCTCACCCAACTAAGAAAGGGGTACCTCATTGGTACAAAACACAAGACACAGAATTAACCTAAAAAAATATGAAACCATTCTAGGCTTTTCACTGAAGTGTATCACTTTGCCTCTTTCCACTCTTAGGCTTTTACTTGAGATCTCTTATTTTACCTTTTACCTCAAGAAATTACAAAAAGATAAACATTAAAAAAAAAATTACAATCTGTAAAACATGAAGGAGATTGATGCTTCAATAGCCTTCAAAACAGAGCATCAAGACTAATAAGGGCAAAACAGCAACATATCATAAAAAGCAAGTTCTAATTCTCATGCCAAAAAAAATCACAGCAGTAGCAAAATTTGCAAATCAAATTCTCATGCAAAAAATTATAGCAGTAGTATTCAAAATTCACAGAAAAAATTCACAATATTCATGCTACTCATGCTACTACTCCCCCTTTTGTCATCAAGGGTGGAAAATAGTCAAGATCAAGCAAAAATCGCACCTTAAAACCTACAAGAAAGTGTTAGTGCAAAGTCCAAAATCAGTAGATAATTAATTAAGTGCAACAGTAGTTAAAAGTATTACAGTCATCCGAAATAAACAGAAAGTAGTAGACAACAGCAGCAACATGAGACAAATCTAGGCATCTGAACCATCCTCCTCAGTATCAGCTTCTTCTTCAGTATCAGTGGCAGCATCTTCATCCTGTTGAAAATTATCAATGAACTTCATGAAGACAGCCACTCTGTCTCTTGATTTTCGGAGGAAGTTCTCATGCTTGCTTGCCAGCTTCCTTTGTTCCTTTCTCATGGTAATCATATGATTGGATTGGGAGACAAATTCTTAGACCACATCTCTAACAACATTAAACAGAGCAGATTTTTGTCTAGTAGAGATGAAAGTGTCCTCAGTGGAAGGAGGAGGAGAATCCTCAAGAATGAACTCATCATCTTCATCGTCTAGAACCACCCTTTCAGACCAAGTAGGTCCTTTATGCTGTTTCACTGAACCACCTCCCTTTAGATATGAATGTCTATTTTCATAATCCTCATTGGACAAGTCAATACCAAAATGCTCAAAAATACAAGTTAGAAACATGCCATAAGGAAGAGCTTTATCTTTATCACTCCTAACAGAATTAAACATGTATCTTACCATCAAATAAGCAAAAGAGATTTCTGCTTTAGTGAGAAGGGCATACAAAACAAGAGTGTCAGTGTAAGATACCGTTTGGTATGAATCACTCTGAGGAAGTATGGTATGATTTACTATTCAGTGCAACTGAGCACGTTCATAACCCAGGAATTTGTGAGTAGGGGATATGCCGTCAATCAGAGAAACATGTTCACAAATATGAGCCAGAGCATCATTGAAAAAGATACCAACTTCTTCATCCCACTTACCAGAGGTATATGCACAAGCCCCAACATCAGTGTATTTCAATGAATCACTGATTATTTCATTGTTTAACACAATGTCTCGGCCCTTGACATAAGAATGAACACTGCCCTCATGATAAGTCATGTTAGGTGTTAGCATAAAAATCTTTGACCAAAAGTGGGTAAACAAGCTTTTTGATGTTAAATAGATGATTTCAGTCCAGAAATTCCAAATTTTCAACAAAAGAAAAACCTTTCTTTTTCAGATTTGGTAAATCAGCAAGAAATGAGGGACACAGGGTACGATACTTAATGACTCCTTCATAAAAATCATTATTCATTGCAGGCTTAAATCTGTAAGGGTTATAATCTGAGTGGGAGGTCATGAAGTGTGATTTGTGTGCAAAGGGATCAATGTCTGGTTCTCTAACAGATTTAAGAGGGATACGAGGTTTACCTCTCTGAGAACGAGTGGGAACAGACTTTGTCTTAGGCTGAGTGGGCTTAGAGGTAGGTTCAGCAGCAGCTGGGCATTTCCCTTTGGAGATGCTAGGCTTCGATGAACTAGGTTTTGAAGGAGGTTCCTTTGGTGGTGGCGTCTGCTTGGCTGGGGGTGGAAACCTTGAGGGGTTCTTAGTGCGAGCCATAGGATCTGGGAGAGGAGGTTTGATAAACCCCAATTTTGTGGTTTATCTTGTGCTTAATTTGGGGGATTTTATCAACTTTTCTCACATTTATTCAATGAAATAGCATGGTTTTGTAATTCTCCCTAAATTTGCGCTTAAGTGTGAAAACATGCTTTTTATGCCTTAAAATAGCTAAATTTAATTCACTTTAATTCCATTCGATACCTTGATATGTTTGTTAAGTGATTTCAGGTTAGAAGGCAAAGATTAGATTGAAGGGATGGAGAAAAAGCATGTAAAAATGGAGAACTCATGAAGAAATGAAGGAATCACAAAGTTGTCAATGCTGACCTCTTCACACTCAATCGATCATAACTTGAACTACAAAAGTCCAAATGAGGCGGTTTCAGTTGCGTTAGAAAGTTAACATCTGGAGCTTCAAAATGATATAAATTTTTTCATAGTTTCCTGGTGTCTAGGGATGTGTACACGTGCATCACGCGCACACGTAGCAGGACCAGCGTGGGTCCATTTTAGCAACTCGTGGCCAGCGATTTCTGAAGCATTTTGGGCCCAATCCAACTCATTTCTGATGCTATTGAACCTAAGGATTGAAGGGAGATGAACCAAGTAGTCATAGGGGAGTTTTCATCATGTTTTAGGTTAGAATTCTAGAGAGAGAAGCTCCTCCTTCTCTCTAGAATTTAGGGTAGTTTAGGTTTAATTTTCTTAAATCCAATTTTCAATTCTTGTTTTGATTTAGTCTTCCCTTTTAATTTCTTGTTATTACATATTTGTTCTTCTGATTTTACTTGTCATTTCTTATTTTGCTCTCTTATCTTGATGAACAATTGTTGGATCTTGATTTCTTTTAATGCAATTTTATGTTTCCATGTCTCTTTTATGTTGATCTTGATTGTTATTTTTGATTTCTTACTTATGTTAGTTGTGGGTTTCTTTAATTCTTGCATTTTGTGATGTTTACTTTTCTTACACACTAGGTGTTTGATAAAATATTTCCTTTGATTATGGAGTAGTTTTCTTGACTCTTGGCCTAGGCTAAGGGAATTGGGTAAACTTGAGTCATTGGGTCTAATTGATTTAGTAATTTGAGAACTCTTGGTGGTCAATTTGATAGCCATTAACACTAGCCTACTACTAAGTTAATTAGTAGCTAGGTTAAGACTTATGGATTGATGTTGATCAAGCCATTTGATATACTTCAAGTATAGAAGTAAACTTGATGAGTTTGGTTACTCATAATTGTCAATACATGGTTTGTAGACAAGGATGGTGATCTCAATTACCTATGTCTAGCCAAGAGTTCTTTCCTATTTATTTTATTAGTCCTCATCATTTACTTTTTTGTTGTTTAATTTTCTTGCCAATTATAAAATCAAACCCCTTGCATCTTCATAGCTAATAATTGAGCACTTCATTGCAATTCCTTGTGAGATGACCCGAGGTTTAAATACTTCGGTTAATTTTTATTTGGGGTTTGTACTTGTAACAACTCAAATTTTTTATGTGAGAATTGTTTGTTTTTTTGGAGCTATGCTTACAACGAAGTTCTTATTTCTATAAGAGAAATTCTAGACCGACACGACAATTTTCTCATTATCAAGGTGAGGTAGGAGGAGAAGGAGAAAGAGTGAAAGTTCGGTCTTGAGAGCGAGTGAAAGGTTTCTGTTTTGCAGGAAGCTTGAAGATCTTTTCACGAGGAGGCTTTTGAGAGATAGTTTTCTTCCTCATTTGGTTGGTTTCTGATTTTGAAGAAAGAGAAGCAGTAAAGGTAGTTGGGAGAAACCGAAGAGTTGGAAGGAGTTATGAAGGAAGAAGAAGGCGTGTTGATAACCACACCATGAATAAAAGTTTTCTCAAAACATGCAACTGAATCACTTCTGATTTGACTTTGAAAGGACTTGACATCACCAAAAGAAAGATTTGATTTTATTAAAAATAAAATGAAAAGTCATTTAAATTTGAAACCTTTTGACTGAAAGACAAAATGAATAAAATAAAATAAATAAAGTAAACCAAGATACAATAAATAAATGGATCATATAACACTCATATTGGGCCCAGAGGTGGTTGGTTTTAAGGAAACATATTGGATCATCTAGATTCTGAATTTTAAGGTTGGCCCAAATGATTTTGCACGTGCAACAAGGCCAGAGAACGCTGTTTAGAGAGATGGTTCTTCATTTGCCCAAAATTGTCTCATACCTATTTATGAGACAAAAATTCCAACAAATACATCAGCAATTTCCAAACAATGAATCATAACTTAAAATCCCTATACTAGTCTTAAGCATGCAAAATCTGTCCTCAGATAGTGGTTTAGTGAAAATATCAGCTAATTACTCTTCTGATTTAACAAATTGAATGCTAATATCCCCCTTTTGAACATGTTCTCTTATTGAGTGAAATCTCACTTCAATATGTTTAGTTCTAGAGTGCAAAACTGGGTTCTTTGAAATATTAATGTCACTCATATTGTCATACAACAATGGAATATTTTCAGCAATTAATTTATAATTAGCAAGCTGTATTTTTAACCATATAAGCTGAGAACAACAAGAAGAAGCAGCTATATACTCAACCTTTGCAGTGGATAAAGCCACTGTTGAACGCTTCTTACTTGACCAAACATTCAAAGACTTTCCAAGGAAACAACATGAGCCTGATGTGCTCCTTCTATCGACTCTATCACCAGCAAAATCTGCATCATAATAACCAACTGCAGAAAAATCATCAGTCTTAGGATACCATAGACCAAAATTAGATGTGTCATGAACATATCTAATGATCCTCTTAACTGCAGAAAGATGAGACTCTTTTGGTTTTGATTGGAATCTTGAATACATTCTAACACTTTGCACAATATCAGGTCTAGATGAAGTTAAATACATAAGAGAGCCAATTATTCCTCTATACATAGTCTCATCTACATCTTTTTCAGTTTTTTCCTTTTCTAATTTTGAATTAGGGTGGATGGGAGTTCCCATGGGTTTGGCATTTTCAATACCAAATTTCTTAACTAATTCCTTGGCATACTTCTCTTGATGAATAAAAATACCATTTTCAGTTTGCTTAATTTGAAGCCCAAAGAAAAAATTAAGTTCACCCATCATACTCATGTCAAATTCACATGTCACGAGTTTTCCAAATTCAGTGCAAAGGATTCATTGGCTGATCCAAAAATAATGTCATCAACATAGATTTGGACTAGTATGAAAGAATAATTAGAATTCTAGATAAATAGAGTAATGTCTGTGGTGCCTCTTTGAAAACTATTTTTCAAAAGAAAAAAGCTAAGTCTCTCATACCAAGCTCTAGGAGCTTGTCTTACACCATAGAGAGCTTTTGATAATTTGAAAACATGGTTAGGAAATTCTTTATTTTCAAATCTAGGTGGCTGAGCCACATACACTTCTCTATCTATCACACCATTCAAGAATGCACATTTCACATCCATTTGATATAATTTAAAACCACAAAAAGTAGCATAAGCTAAAAGAAATCTTATGGCTTCCATTCGGGCAGCAGGGGCAAAGGATTCATCAAAGTCTATTCCTTCTTCTTGGTCATATCCTTGTGCCACTAGCATTGCTTTGTTTCTTGCAATGCTACCATCCTCTCCTAGCTTGTTCCAAAATATCCACTTGGTGCCGGTCACTTTCTTTCTATTCGGCCTTGGAACCAATGTCCAAACTTGGTTCTTCTCAAACTCATGAAGCTCAACCTCCATAGCCTTTACCCAAGAAGGGTCATCAAGGGCTTCCTTGACATTCTGAGGCTCAATTTGAGAGAGAAGAGTAATGTTTGATTCTTCACTTGCCTTTCTAGTTGAAGACCGAGTTTTAACACCATGAGAGACGTCCCCAATGACAAATTTCTCAGGATAATTCTTCAAGAATCTCCATTCACGAGGTCTGGTGGACTTGGAGGCAAATTCAGTCACCAAGGGATTTAGAGAACTGTTGGTTTCAGGATTTCCTTCAGATTCATGAGACAAAACAGAATTGTCTCTTGTTGGATTTTCAGCAGGTGCAGTTTCTGGTTCAGTTTGTCCAGAATTTTTATTTTCATAATTTTGTGCTGTTTCATCATCCTTTTGAGCCTGATTTCCTGCATCACAGTCTTCCAACATGCTTTGAACCAAGTTAGTATCACAAAATGTAATATGTATAGACTCCTCAATTATTCTAGCATCTTGATGATAAACTCTATATACTTCGCTAGTTGTAGAATATCCTATAAATAAACACTCATATGTCTTTGGATCAAATTTCCCAAATTATCTTTGTTATTTAGAACAAAGTATTTGCATCCAAAGATATGTAAGTAATTTAAGTTTGGTGGGTGACCTTTCCAAAGTTCATAAGGTGTTTTCTTCAAAAATTTCCTTATGATAGTTCTATTCAAAATGTGGCAAGCTGTGATAATCGCTTCAGCCCAAAGGAATTTTGGAACATTACTCTCACAAAGCATGGCTCTTGTCATTTCTTGAATACTTCTATTTCTTCTTTCTACAACATCATTTTGTTGTGGTGTCCTTGGGCAAGAGAAGTTGTGAGATATTCCAAGTTCCTCACAAAAGGATTCAAATAATTGGTTTTCAAATTCAGTTCCATGATCACTTCTTATAGAAGAGATCTTTAAATCTTTTTGATTTTTAATTTTCTTGCAAAAAATTTCAAAGGTCGAAAAAGCTTCATTTTTATGTGCAAGAAATAAAACCCAACCAAACCTAGAGTAGTCATCCACAATTACTAAACCATAATGTTTACCACCTAGGCTTTGAGTTCTTGTTGGACCAAATAAGTCAATATGTAGCAATTCAAGTGGTCTATTAGTAGAGATGTCTTCCTTTGATTTGAATGAGCTCTTTGTTTGTTTTTCCATTTGACAAGCATCACAAGTGATATCTTTGTCAAACTTGATCAAAAGAAGACCTCTTACTAATCCTTTCTTTACAAGTTTGTTTATTTGAAACATACTTGCATGACCCAATCTCTTGTGCCATAGCCACTTTTTAGATTCTTTGGAATGAAAACAAGATACATTTTAATCCTTTAGTTCATCAAGGGTGAATCCATACACATTATTACAACACTTAGCAATAAACAATACTTCATTTGTCTTTTCATTCACAACACAGCATTCTAATCTTTTGAAAGTCACAAAATAACCTAAGTCACACAATTGACTTATACTCAAAAGATTATGCCTCAACCCATTTACTAAAAAGACATCATCAATGAAGGTAGAATGATTATTACCTACTTTTCTAACAGCAACTATTTTACCCTTTCCATCATCTCCAAAGGTCACAAAACCTCCATCATACTTGTTTAGTTTGATGAAGAAAGTTGACCTTCCAATCATGTGCCTTGAGTATCCACTATCCAAGTACCACATATCCCTTTTGTTATTAGATGCTAGGCAAATCTGCATTAAAAACTTCAAGTAACCTTAGGTATCCAAATTAATTTGGATCCTTTGAAGTTAATCCATCTTGGTCACCCAAGTGCATTGAAATCACAAATAACATTGTAAATTTGGTTTTCTACAATTCTTTTTTCAATGAAGCATTGTGAATATGATTGACCAAATTTCTTACAGTTAAAGCAATGCTTTTCTGATGCATATGGCTGAAATTTAGGTGAGTTGTTATGCTGAAAATGATTAAAGGACTAAGATTTTCTGGTTTTTGAAAAAGGTGCATTTCTTTTTACAAACTGATTTTTGTTATAATTATTCCTCTTTGCAAAAGCATTCCAACCAGAATTTTTAAGAGCTTTTGGACTTTTCGAATGTGAGGTTTTTTTGTAAAATGGTGGATTTTTGAAAGCAACCTCATTATTCGAAATGTATCCCAGACCTGACCTATTTGATATAGGTTCGGTTTTTTATGATGACTCAGTTTCACTAGTGTAAAATTCATCAAATTTCTCCTCATGTGTGGGAACACATCCAAGACCAGGTTTGTTGGAAGTGGATTTAGTTTTTGATGAAGAAGCCACAAATTTTATAGAGGAATCATTAAAAACTGCACTTTCCTTGGTTACATAACTCAAACCAGATTTTTCAAACAATGGTCTTTGACTTGCAAGTAATTTGTCCAAGTTACTAGAACTTTGAGCAAATTTTGCTAAATCACCATTCAGCCTTTTAATCATTTCATTTAATCTTTCGTTTTCAGCAATAAGCTCTTGAGAAGGATCCACAATGTGCTTTCTTTTTAGTTTTTCAAGTTCAGATTTTAGAAATCTGTTTTCTTCAATAATATCCAAAGCACATTCAGTTTCCTTCACTTTTTCTCTCAAAAAATCATTTTCAGCTTTCAATATATCTTTTTCATATTTGCATTTATTGTACTTATCCAACAGTTTTGAGGAATTTAGTGTAAGATCATCAATTATAGCATGTAAATCATCTATGGACAAGTCATAATAATTTACCTCATCAAGATGATCATTACCAGCCATGAAGCAGATTTTATCTTCACCTTCAGAGTCTTCTTCCTCATTTGAGTCATTCTCAAGATCCTTCCAAGATGCCATGAGCACTCTTTTCTTTTCTTTCTTTCCTTTGTCCTCCTTCTTGAGCTTCAGACAGTTGAGCTTAAAATGTCCAGCCTCCTTGCAATGATGACAAGTCACCTTGCTCAAGTCCATCTTGTGTTTCTTTGAGCTTGAACCCTTATACTTACCTTTGTTCTTCATTATCCTTCTAAGTCTCCTAAAAAAAAACACAAGTTCATCATCTGAAATACCATCACTAGATTCACTCTCTTTTGATTCTATTTTTGACTTGAGGGCTATTCCCTTTTGCTTTGAGTTCGGATTTGTGTGTGTGACTTCATAGGCAAGGAGTTTTCCTCTCATCTCATCATAGGTTATAGGGCTTAGGTTATTACTCTCGGCTAGGACAGTGGCAGTAGTTTTCCATTCCTTTGTGAGGCTTCTAAGGAGTTTTCTCACTAGGGTTTATTCTGAGTAGGTTGTACCCATAGCATCAAGGTTGTTGATTATGATTGAGAATCTCTCAAACGCTTCATCAATGCTTTTTCCATCCTTCATATTAAACATCTTGTACTCTTTTCGCAGCATATCAATTCTCGTTTCTTTGACTTGTTTTGTACCTTCGTGTGTAACCTGGAGTTTTTTCCAGATTTCTTTGGCTGTCTTGCATCTAGACACCTTTCGGTACTCTTCAAAGCTAATAACACAGTGAAGAAGGTTGATGGCTTTAGCATTCAGCTCCATTTTCTTCTTGTCGTCATCATTCCATTCAGTTTCTTCTTTTGAAGTCACCACTCCATCAGCACTTATTTTTGTTGGAATCTTGGGGCCGCTCACAACAATCTTCCATATGTTGTAATCAATGGATTGAATGAAGATCCTCATCCTCTCTTTCCAGTAGGCATAATTCTTCCCGTTGAAGAAGGAAGGACTGTTGTTTGACTGGCCTTTAGTCAGAGTATAAGCAACTGTGGTTGTGCCCAAGTTGTTCGCCATTGGACCTTTGCTCCAAGCGGTGAAGCTTGATTCTTGAGACCTTGGCTCTAGATACCAATTGAAGGTTTTAGAAGGCTTAGAGAAGGGAGGGTTGAATCTATGGCCTTCTTTAAAGTTAATGAAATAACCCTTTTAAAACAAACTATCAATCTGATTCTGTTTGAACTCAGCAGCGGAAAATTTATGAGACAATTCCATTTTGTCTCATGAATATCAGAAAACAGAACAGAGAAGGGAAGAGAGAAGCTGATACCATCATGTATCCTAGTTCGGTTGCCTTGTGCAATGCAACCTATATCCAGTCTCCACCATAACAGTAGTGGAATTTCTATTATAGTTAAAGTATTACATACACCAATTCCACAGGATTGATACAATCCTTTCACTCTCAAGTTCTAGCCTAACTTGACTTGGTTATGCTAATACCTAACTCTTCACTTTTAGTGCTCACCCAACTAAGAAAGGGGTACCTCACTGGTACAAGATACAAGACACAGAATCAACCTAAAAAAATCTGAAATCACTCTAGGCTTTTCACTCAAGTGTATCACTCTGCCTCTTTCCACTCTTAGGCTTTTACTTGAAATCTCTCATTCTGCCTTTTACCTCAAGAAATTATAGAAAGATAAACATTAAAAAGAAAATTACAATCTGTAAAACATGAAGGAGATTGATGCTTCAACAGCCTCTTTGCTATGTGATGAACCAGATTTGCTTGCCTCTGATTTAGTTCCTCATTCTGGCGGAATGCTCTTTTGACTCGGAAGCACTATCCAAGTTGATGAACTTCTTCAGAAAACTCTTCTCAGAACATAAACCTCAAAACACTGGTTATCTCTCCTTGGCTTCTAAATGATGAAAAATCTTCTTTTGTATCTCCTTGCATGTTGTTGAGTTGCTTTCTCCTAGGTCAAACCCTTGAGATGTGTGCTACCAACTTACCACATCACTTTTTTCAGTTAATCCTCAAATTAGAAACTTTGGTTCTGACATTCTTCCTTAACCGAAAGCCACAGGATAGCAGAGAAAAATATTTTCAATGGTAAACCCAGATCTGAGCCATTGAAACATTACTTGGTCCTCAAGATACAAATTTGACCATCGATTTGCAGCAGAGTTTAACAGAGACTACTTTCTTCATTTATTTCAATTTGGAGTGGCAGAGAGTTGGGGAAGAGGAGAAGAAAGCAATATGCATGCAAAAGGAAATAAGTTACCTTTGACCTCTGCTTTAGCTTGATGTGGTTTAATTTGGGTGATTAAACTTATGCCTTTCTTGCTTAATCCTTCTCTTTCTTTCTTTTTTGGTGAACAACTTAGAAACTAAGTTTTCTCTCTCTTTTTCTGAGTTCTAACCGAAGAAGAAAAAGTGAACGTTGCCTTTGGGAAATGCACTTTGGAGAGATCAGCTTTGAGCGATCAATTCGGGTTTAAGTTGGTTCTTTTCTAGTTCAGCCCATTTAAGTTCCTTGCTTTGTTTTCTTTGGACTTACATTGTTTTGACAGCCCACCAGCAGATTTTATTTTCCATCTTATTGGGCTGCTATTTTGTTTTTTTTTTCTGCAACACTTAAACAAATTCAATTAAAAATTAATTGAGTGTTTAACCCACTAAAAATAATATTTATTATCATCAATTAATTTAGTTAATTTTTTAACTCAACAACTAAGCATTACATAACCACCATGGCTTGCATGATTGGAGCATAAGTGGCAAAAAAATTATATTAATAAGTCGTTTAATTTTCTTAACAAATCCTTTCATAAATCAGTATTCCATATACAATTAATTACATTTGGATATATTGATTTATGAAAACATTGAAAATTAAAACGACATAACAATATAAAATAGAAGAAATATAAAATCAAACATGAATGATAGTAAAGAACTAACTTTAATAATTATTATGGATTTTCTCTAAACTTTTATTACTGTTAATTATTGCAGATATATAGGTGACAAATTCAACGTGACAATGAATGGTTTAGTGAAAAACCTGAGACTGTCTATCTTGGAGTCCCCTAATGATGATGAAGAACCACACAACAGTCATTGATTCATGTTAGAGCGTCAAATAAGATAATAATTTTGATGAACTAAAATAATTTCTGAAAGTCCTTCTTGCTTGAGAGTGTGAGTGTGATCCTGGCCAATTAGGGTGCTGTTATTATTTTGTTATTCATGACTTAATTTAAGGACAATAATTATGTGGCTATTTTTTTTACATATGGGTGATTTTAACGTAAGAAAAAATAAATGAGTGAATTTTTTTTTGGGTCATACAATGAGTGAATTTATTTGATTGTGGTATTTATTAATCGATGTTAGTTGATTTTTTTATTGGGGTCGCTAGTGGACTTGTACTATTATTATTATTATTATTATTGGAATAAGAGGGTTTTTTATTTTTTATTTAACTTGTAGGTGTGACTGTGTGAGAATATAGAGTTCGTTTGGTCCGTGTTTATGTTTATTAGAGATATAAATATGGTGGTGCATGTTTATTGTTTGTTTGTGGAAAGACAAATTTTTTATAGATACAGTAGCACACTAATGCATCTATAATAGATGTATTTAGCGTTTTGCAAAATATTAAAATATAAAAACACAACAAATTAGACACAATTTTTACACATATTTTTATTCCTTATTATTATTATTATTATTATTATTATTATTAATTTTTCATATACTAATTTCATCCCTAATTATACCACAACCTCTTTGCTTCTCATGGAGTGCAGCTTGTTGCCATTAATAGTTGAATTTATTATTAAAATTATTAGAATTTTTTGTTATTTAAATTATTTAATTTTGATTATGAATGATGGTAAAAAAGAAAAATAAGTGGTAATAGATAAAATATTTGGGTGGTGATGATAAAGATAAATGATAAGAATATTACAGATTTTTTAATATTTTAATGTATTTTGTGTATCTATTTTACCAAATATAAAATATATATCCATATATTTAATTTTTATCTATGTCTTTTTAATCTGTATTTTAGTATTTATATCTCATAGTATACACTAACCAATAGAAATTATAGTTCATAGTTGCATTTTTTTCGCTAAAACTTGGGCTGAGACTTTTATTAGCAATCATGCCACGTTAAGCTAATTCTGTTATGGATAAACTTCATGTTTTTTTTGGTGACTAGGATAAACTTCATTTAGAAAAAATAAACATATTCAATTTTGAAAAATAAAAATAAAGACCTATTCAATTTTGACAAATAAACTTCTACGTAATTTATATTAAAAAAAAAGTTACTTTTTAGTTTTTATACATAAAAAATAAAAAATGCTGATAATTTTATTTATTAATTGATGAATAAAATTTGTCTTTGAACTTACGAAAAATAATAATTTATTATTTTTATTTATAAAAATTAAAGTACTGATAGATTTATTCATAAATAAAATTAATGATTGGATCTGATAAACTAATTTTTATTCTATTATTAGATTTTTTATTAATAGTAAATATAAATTTATTTATTATAATTTTTTTATAATAAAAATAATAAAAAATACATAATATATAAAGTATAAAAATAACTCGGCAAATATTTTTAAAAAAATTTTCATATAAATAAATGCTAACCAAGTGAGATCCTCGTAAAAAGAGTGTCATTCGAAGATTAATCTCGTAGTTACTAAAGATATCTTTAAAGAATGGAAGACAATCTTACTCTTAATTCTAATAGATAGAATGGCATTGTAAATCTAATAAATATGTAATCAGCATCAAAAATACTATTTTTTTTTAATTAATAGAATAGATTATTGGATGCCGGTCAATATAACAAGAAAAAAATAATTAGTATCACAAATTCAGATAAAACAAACATAAATTTTAATATGTTTTTGCTTTCTACTTTTACCATTAGTATGTGGCTGATTTTTATTACATAATATATGTAGTTATTAAAATAATTTATTTAGTAATAATAATAATAAAAATAATAATAAATAAATAAATAAATAAATAAAATATTATGGAATGTGAGAATTTATATTTTTTATTTTTTTTGTATATTCTCTCTACTTTTCATATATTTTTTTCTGTTGTGTTTTTTTTTCTTGTTATATTTAATATATGTCTATTCTTTTATATTGAATCTTAGAATAGTTATTGCTTTTACTATATATAATTATTTTTTATTTTGATTTATTCTCTATCATATCTTAGAATTATGGCTCCAAAAAGAATTAAAAAATGTACGGAAATTAAGAATATCTATTAAGGTAATGATTTTACAATAAAATAATAGTCAACAAATATTATTGAATGATTTAAAAGTTTTCTGATAAAATTATTTTTTCTTCTTAGTGATATTTTGAAAGATATAAAGATAAATTGACTAATATCAATAACCTATTAATTTTACTCTCAACATGTTAAAGAACATTGATGGAAACGAAATCTCAAAAGAAATTATTGCTATTGTTATTTTATTAGATACATAATTGTTAGTATACATATTATAATATAAAATTTTTTTATCTTGATGTTGTTAGTAATTATAGGATAATTTATAGTCATGTCATACTTAGGTATTAAGAAATTAAAAACCTTTAATTATCATTTTACCACGGAGAAAGGATTTATTAAATAATTATTTGAGTTATGAACAAATTGAGCAACTAAGAGAAGATCTAGAAAGTCTAATACATCTTAGGATTGGTCCACTAGATAAGAATTGTCATACAATAACTTTTAATATTTTAGAGTTGGTGATTATAAATGATTATGTCACATAAAAAAAAAATTCGCTGTGTACTTTCTGTGTTTTTTTCTGTACTCTTTATCTGTTATTTTTTTTTTCTTTTCATACTTGATATATATTCATCCTTTTATATTGAACTTTAGAATGATTATTGATTTTATTATATATAATTATTTTTTATTTTAATTTATTCCCTATCATATTTTAAGACTATGGCTCAAAAAGAATAAAAACGGTACCGAAATCAAGAATATCTATTAAGGTAATGATTTTATATTGAAATTTATCGATAATAATCAATAAATATTATTCAATATTTTAAAATAAATAAGGTTATATGTCCAATTTTTTTATAAATCAAGTTTAATCAAATTAAATAATAAAAGAATAATGTTATTTATAATTAATTTTTTTGTTAATGTTAGATTAACTTAATTAAACTTAATTAATAAAAACACTTGGATGTGTAACATTATTTTTTTTAAATTATAATTTTATCCTACAACTGAATGATTTAAAAATTTTCTTGTAAATTTTTTTTCTTAGTGATATTTTTGAGAGAGACAAAGATAAATAGATCAATATTAATAGGTTACTAATTTTATTCTCAACATGTTACAGAATATTGATTGGAACGAAATCTCAAAAGAGATGAAGTATTAAGATAAATGCAGTAATAATTTATGTTTAATTAAATTTAAAGTTAATATTCAATAGAATGTGTAATTAATTGTAATTATATTTAAAAAATTTAAACATATTTTAAAAAAATTATTTTCAAATTGTTGATATTGTTATTTTGTTAGATACATAATTGTTAGTATACATATTACAATATAAAATTTGTCATCTAAATGATGTTAGTTATTATAGGATAATTTAGTCTTATTATACTTAGTTATTAAGAAATTAAAAATTTTTAATTATTATTTTTTCTATGATTGTTAATCTTTGAAATTTTTTAACTACGATTTTATACTTCCTTTAAGTATTTTTAATTTTATAATTGGAATAAAAATACATATAATTAAAAAACTAATAAAATAGTAATAAAAGGTTATATGTTATAATATAATTTACTAGCAGACGTACCATGATACTTTATCATATCGTCGTTAGTTTGCTTTGGTGTGGCTTGTTTCAGGGAAGCTAATATTTTGTTTATGCAGCACTATACTATTATAGGAGGATCTCTAGCCCTGGAATTGAGGTATTCAACAAAACAAACATCCCTAGCCTAAGAGCCTGTAGTCCTACTCACAACCAGCTTAAAAGTCATTCTAGCCATTGCTAGTATAACACCAGATATGTAAAGCGCTACTTTACTACTATCTTGATGTCCAGATGTCGCAATGCATTAGATGATTCTTCCTCCGTCGGCTCTGAGGCCGCAGATTGGAGTACTTGTGCAGCTGTATTACCATCAACGAATCCTGTGCTGGAGCCACCTATATGTTGATCCGCGGGACCAGTAAATGGATTAATTATTTCAATTAATTCTTTACTATTTATAGTAAAGAGGGTTTGAACTTATACCTGCTTTCCAGGCAAAATAACCTATTATAAATGAAGGTAGGATTGGGTTAAAAAAATACCACTTAGATGTAAATAGAATAATTCCCCCTGTTACTCCAAAGCCAGTCAGAGGTTTTTCTTCGTGAAGTCACTCATGAAAAGAGTTTGAAGAGCTCGCAACCCCACCCTAAATTATTATTTATTATGGAAAAGGCCACGTCCTACAAAAACAAAAAGCAAAGGAAACTTTGTCTGAATGGCCAATCCATATCCCTGCTTCTAAGCTCAGACCTATAAGAAAAGGGATAGGGTTCTTGTTCTTGAAGAAGGTGAGAAAGGCGAAAGAAGAACAAGTCGGGAACAAGACCTATAGAAAGGCCAATCAAGAAAGCTCGCTGGCAAATAGAAAAGAAATGTTTGAAAATGACATCTTTTTAGGTCTGGATAATTCCGGGGCGGAGGAGTTTTTTTTATTATTTTGTTTGTTGCAGTTGATTCTTATTGGCCCCGAGCTGCAGGAATCTTTATTGGGATTGAATGCTTTAACCATTTACCTGTATTATGAGCAGGCATTCCGTAGCTTCCAGAATAAAAAAGGTATATTAAAATATGCCCACCACAAGTTCAGACTTTAGGTTTCAGGAGGGTCCTTCCTGTGCAACGTCCACGAGTGCCCACGACAAGCTCACACCAAATCTCAATATTTTTTAGAGTAGCTCTTAAATAAAAGAGTGTGCTGGCTTCCTTAACTTCATTAGTAAGACAATTGGGTATGGTGTCCCCCAATGGCTCTGAGCCTAACTGATTCGATGAATATCTGTTTTTAATAGGATGATCAGCCCCAATCTCTTTGCCCTCTGCCACTTTGGAACATCTTAGTAGGTTCACCAACACCGCAAATCTGGCTAAACAGGATCAGATCCACCTCTGATCAAAACCCATCAACACTTGGAAGAGGCATCCCCAGTAAACTCTGTCATAAGCCTTTTCAAAGTCTAGCTTTATCTCAAGACCCTGCATTGGCAAAAAGCCTTAACTTAATTATCAGCCCTT
The DNA here is from genome assembly GCF_059453495.1 of Arachis ipaensis. Taxonomy (NCBI): domain Eukaryota; kingdom Viridiplantae; phylum Streptophyta; class Magnoliopsida; order Fabales; family Fabaceae; genus Arachis; species Arachis ipaensis. The sequence goes on from NC_142440.1 coordinate 130,774,464, forward strand.
TAATTAATGAAAATTAAGGCACCATGATTCCAGCGGATCCCTCCACCACTTTTGAGTCTCCAAGCATCTTCGTGATCTTTTTTAGGCCCCATTCAGTAAAGTAATTGGTCTATAGTCCTGAAGTCTATCAGCACGCAAGAGGACCGAAACCTCTTTCTTTTTCTTGATATTCCGTGAACACTAAGACCAGGTCGAAATAGGTCTTATCATAGCTTGATTGCTCAACGCTAACATCACATGCCAGCTGTGGCCGGCCATATTTTTCCCATCGCGCCTCTTCTTTGCTGCGTTGCGGGCTTATAGAACATAAAAAATGTGATAAATTCAACCAAAGTGAGACTATTTTCGTAGGTGAATCAAGTACAACAAGTAAGGTCAGGGTAGAGGATTTTGCTCTGCTATGCAGATCCACTAGACTAGGAAAGAAGTACGCATTGCTTACTTACTGTTTCTGTTTTTTCGATCCCTAGTAGCTAATTAAATTGCTAGTAGGGCGAGAAGGGGAAGGAAGGGAAATGATAGCCTTTTTTCATAAAAGCTCTTCATAAAGACCTATGAGACCGCTTATCCTTAAGATATAGGAGGGCTACTTACTGGTGGAACACTTTGAAGGAAAGGTACAGAATCTGAGTCCTAGGCTACAACAGCACCTCTTTATCCCGAATCTTTTCTTTTTCCTCATTAGCTTTCGAGCCCCTTTCTACAAAATCTCTTGCTGTCTTTTCCCGGTTGGAATCCTTTTTTAGCCGAGTTTTGTCTTTACCTTTCTCCGCTGCCAGATAAGTTGGCTAACCGTGGTCCTATGATAAACCACTATTTTATGGTTTATATTGTGTTTAATTGTGTGGTTTTATCATGATCCTTACCCACTTATTCATTAAATTAGCATGCATTTAGATTTCCTTCCTGAATTTATTACATGTTTGAAAACTGTTTCCTAGAGACTTTAATTATTTATTTTTAATTCTCCTTTATTCCATTCGATGCCGTGATCTGTGTGTTGAGTGTTTCAGACTTTACAGGGCATAAATGAGTTGGAGATTGGAAAGGAAGCTAGCAAAAATAGAAGGAACACAAGAATTTGAGGAGATAACCAGCGAGAAGTGATGCGGTCGCGTGAGCACGCGACCGCACGAAGGAGCGCAATTCGCAGTGACGCGACCGCATGACACACGCGGCCGCGCGGATTGGAAAAGCTAAAGCGACGCGGTAGCGTGGACGACGCGAACGCGTGGCAAGGAAAAACGCGAATGACGCGTCCGCATGGATGACGCGATCGCGTGACATGTGCGATCTGCATAATCTGTAGAATTCGTTGGGGGCGATTTTGGACCTTATTTCGACCCAGTTTTCGGTCCGGAACAGCAGACTAGAGCCAGAGAATATGCAGAAACAAAAGGGAGCATTCATTCTAGACAGTAGACAGTTTTAGATCTAGTTTTTCCTCCTCTAGGTTTTAGAATTTTAATTTTGAATTGATCTTAGCATTGGAACATTGAGAAGAGTTATTTCCTCATCAAGACCTCGTCATTCTAGTTCGTTCTCTTAACTTGGTTTTATTCTTCCATGTTCCTTGCTTTGTTTAATTTTGTTATTTGAATATTTTCATGATTATTTCATACAAGGATTATTTCTCCCATTTTAATTTATTTTCCATTCCAATAATTATGTCTTCTTTTAATTCCCTTTCATGTGTTATGGATTTATTATTTACAATGAGTGAGTAGTTCCCTCACTTGATGGGGAGTTGATTGAAAGGAACTCTTGAGTTGGAAGGATTGAAAGAAAAATTGTAATTGGGTTAACTATTGGATTGTTATCTAATCACTAACACCAATCCCTTTGAACTAAGTGGGTTGCAACTTGTGAACAGATCCAGCATTCCAACTTGTTTGACTTTCCTTTACCTAGTAAAGGATAACCAAACAGAACAACCATTAATTATAAATTAATCTTAAAATCATTCCATCAACAGTAGAAATTCCAACTAATCAACTCCCAGTCAAGGCTTTTATTCATATTAATTAAATTTCCTCAATTTAATTTCCAATTTACTTAACTCAACTTCTTGGAACATCTGATTAATAAAATAGCACACTTTCTGCAACTCGTTGGGAGACGACCTAGGACTTAAAACTCCCAGTAATTTTAATTTAAACTCTCTGTGACATATTTCTAAATTGATAGGCAGATTTTTGGTGAGTTAAGAACTATACTTGCAACGTAACCATTTTAATAATTTTTAATTCACAAACTTCCGTACCTCATCAATTTTTGGCGCCGTTGCCGGGGAGTTGCAATAGAGTGCTAAAGTTATTAATTAGAATTTATTTATTTGCATTTTATTTTATTTTGTTACTATGAGCTGCATGTTTATTCCGTCAAATGACGCGTTCACTTCCTGATCCGCGCTTGCTAATATTCGATCCTGAAATTGAAAGGACTATTTCACGAATAAGGCGAGAACAGCGTCGGTTAGTCCGCTCTGAGGGCGGATCTGAAAGTGAACTTGAGGAAGAGAAGAGCCCCCGTTCTACTGATTCGGTTGTTTTACGTGCAGAAGACATGGCAGCTAGGAGAGTTACCATCCAGGAGGAAGGAGCCCCTGATTTTACAATGCAACCGTTTCAAGCGTATCATCCAGCGGTAGCTACAGATTTTGAAATAAAGACTGCACTGCTAAATTTGATGCCCAAGTTTCATGGCCTACCTGCTCAAGAGCCTATCAAGCACTTGAGAGATTTCCAGGCAGCCTGTTCTACTGTCAGGCGTGATGGCACTGATGAAACTTCAATTTTGCTGAAATCTTTCCCGTTTTCTCTTGAGGAAAAAGCAAGAGAGTGGTACTACACTCAACCTCTAGCAAATGTATCCAATTGGGATACACTCAGAAAGGAGTTTCTGGAGAAATTCTTTCCATCTGAAGTCACTGATAAACTGAGGAAGGATATTTCCACAATTGTTCAGGATGACAACGAGACTCTCTTTGAATACTGGGAGCGCTTCAATAATCTTCTGGAAGCATACCCCCACCACATGATTGACAAGATAGTGCTACTTAGCTATATCACACAGGGCATGAGGCCCCAAGATAAGACCACATTGGAAAGTGCTAGCAATGGGTCTATGAAGAAGTACAAGACCACTGATGAGGCTTGGCAATTGATCAGTGATTTAGCTGAATCTACTAGGAACCACAGACAGAAGCAAGGCCATTCAAAAGCCGTTGCAGAAGTATCCTCTAACAGAGAGACTGCTGCTCTGACTCAAAGCATCTGTGAAATGACCAACTTGCTGAAGCAAATGCAATTGAATCAACAACAAGCTCAGCAAGCTCAACCTCCTCCACCACAGCAAAACCAACAACTAGTCCCACAAAGAGTTTGCAGAATCTGTGTTGATTACAGCCATTACACTGATGAATGCCCGCAGCTCCAACAAGAAGACAACATGGTGGCATCCACTTATAACTTCTATGACCGCCCCAACCAAGGGTACAATCAAGGTGGAAACAATAACCATGGATGGCAGGACAATTTTAACCAGAATTGGAGGGACAATAATAACAGAGGAGGCCGAGATAATCAGGGAAATCAGAGGTGGAATAATAACAACAACAGGCAGTAGAATCAACATTACAGAGCACCTCACCTGAGGCAAAACCAAGGACCACAGAACAATCAACAGTAGACCTCTCAATTTACTCATTCCTCTTTATCTCCTAATGAAGAGCTACTACAATCTTTCGAGCGAAGACAACAGACCATGGAAAGTAACATCATGAATAGTATTAATGCCAGTCTGAATGGTCTCACCTCTACTTTGCAAGCTCTTGTGTCACAGCTTGGATCAACACAAAATTCCAGTAACCAACCTTCAAGCTCCACTGGAATCCCCTCTCAACCATTACCCAATCCAAAGGGAGGCATTAATGCCATCACCCTAAGGTCTGGAACCACACTGCAGGAGAGGAATCAGGAGGAACCAAGCTCACCAGAATACGCCTCAGCTGAAGAGGTGGTAGAAATAGAAGATGTTGAAGAGGAAGAGGATATACAGGACATAGCTGAAGAAAAAATAGCTCAACCACAAGAGGAAGCACCAAAAGGCGCAAACACCACAAAAAACACTACTCATATCCCCTTTCCACAACTTGCAAGGAAGCCCAGGAAGCAGCCGGAACCCGACCCCAAAATGGTAGAAATATTCAAAAAGGTTGAGGTAACTGTTACTCTTTTTGATGTTATTCAGCAGGTACCTAAATATGCAAAATTTCTAAAAGATTTGTGTATACATAAAGACAAAATTAATGAATTAGAAACTATTCCTTTAGGTAGTTCTATATCTGCTTTAATGGGAGGATTACCTGAAAAATGTAGTGATCCAAGTCCTTGTATAGTTAGCTGCACTATTGGTGGTGTAGTAATTTATGATTGCATGTGTGATTTAGGAGCATGTGTTAGTATAATGCCTTTGTCTATATATGATGTCTTGAGGCTCCCTCCCTTAAAAAGGTTGGCAGCTCATTTTGTGTTAGCAGATAAAAGCATTATTATAGTGGCTGGAGTTGCTGAAGATGTTTTGGTGAACATTAAAGGGCTTACATTTCCCACTGATTTTTATATCTTGGAGATGCCCCATAATGATTTAGATAAGCCATCATCAATCCTACTTGGAAGACCATTCCTGAAGACATCAAAATTCAAATTGGATGCTTTTTTAGGAACATACTCCTTTGAAATAGATGGCCATATAGTAATCTTCAATCTGAATGGAGTCATTGACAACCCCCCAGAAGATCGTTCTATCTTCCAGTGTGATGTCATAGATGAAAGTATAGCTGAAGTTCACAAGGAAGAGTTTGAAGAGAAGCACACTGGACAAGGCCCAAGTGTGGGGACCCTCTTAACTGACAATGAGGGCACTTCGTCATTTTCACAAGCTCCAGATAATCCAGAGCCTGCCCATGATCAGAAGTTAGAATTGAAACCCCTCCCTCCACATCTCAAATATGCTTATCTCGGAGATGAGCAGAGGTTTCCAGTTATTATTGCAAGGGAACTTACTTCTCAACAAGAAGAGCAGTTACTTGATGTGCTGAGAAAGCATAAGAAGGCAATTGGGTGGAGCTTGGCAGACATAGTAGGCATCAACCCTCAAGTATGTGAGCACATAATATTTTTAGAAGAGGGAGCAAGATCTGTCCGTCAACCCCAAAGAAGATTGAATCCCACCATCTTGGAAGTTATCAAAAAGGAAGTGACCAGACTATTGGAAGCAGGTATCATATATCCTATTTCAGACAGTGAATGGGTAAGCCCAGTACAAGTGGTGCCCAAGAAGTCTGGAGTCACTACGGTGAAGAATAAACATGGAGAGCTTATAGCAACTAGAGTTCAGAATGCTTGGAGAGTCTGCATTGATTACAGGCATCTCAACCAAGCTACCCGTAAGGATCACTATCCACTTCCATTCATTGATCAAATGCTGGATCGCCTGTCAGGTAAATCACTTTATTGCTTTTTAGATGGTTACACAGGTTATTTCCAGATTCATATAGCTCCTGAGGATCAGGAAAAGACTACTTTTACATGCCCTTTTGGGACTTATGCTTACAAGAGAATGCCCTTTGGCCTGTGCAATGCACCAGCTACCTTCCAAAGGTGCATGATGAGTCTTTTCTCTGACCTTATTGAGAACTGTATGGAAGTTTTTATGGACGATTTTAGCGTTTATGGTGATTCTTTTAGCCTTTGCTTAGATAGATTATCTAGAGTATTAGATAGATGTGTTAATACAAACCTTGTATTAAATTTTGAAAAAGGTCACTTTATGGTAAAACAAGGGATTGTATTAGGACATATGGTATCTAATGATGGCATTTCTATAGACCCAGCAAAGGTGAATGCTATTTCTAGTTTACCTTAAGGGAAGTCCGTTCGTTCCTTGACCATGCAGGTTTTTACAGGAGATTTATTAAGGACTTCAGTAAGGTCGCACTTCCCTTATCCAGATTACTGCAGAAGGATATTGAGTTTGAGTTCAGTGAGGATTGCAAACAAGCGTTTGATAAGCTGAAGACTGCTCTGACTCAAGCTCCAATTGTGAGAGGACCAGACTGGAGCCAGCTATTTGAAATCATGTGCGATGCTTCCAACCATGCAGTAGGAGCAGCGCTGGCTCAGCGTGAAGGTAAGGATCCTTTCGTTATTGCTTATGCGTCTAAGACTTTAGACACTGCCCAGTCCAATTATACTACTACTGAGAAAGAGCTTCTTGCTATTGTTTTTGCTCTGGATAAATTCCGGGCTTATTTACTTGGTACTAGAGTAGTAGTGTATTCGGACCACGCAGCTTTAAAGTATCTATTAGCTAAAAAGGAGTCCAAACCAAGGCTCATACGTTAGATACTGCTGATGAGCGGATATTTTATACGCTTTTTGGGGATAATTTCATATAGTTTAGAGTATGTTTTAGTTAGTTTTTAGTCTATTTCTAGTAGTTTTTAGGAAAAATTCATATTTCTGGACTTTACTATGAGTTGTGTGTTTTTCTGTAATTTCAGGTATTTTTCTGGCTGAAATTGAAGGAGCTGAGCAAACATCTGATTCAGGCTGAAAAAGGACTGCTAATGCTGTTGGATTCTGACCTCCCTGCACTCAAATTGGATTTTCTGGAGCTACAGAACTCGAAATGGCATGCTTCCAATTGCATTGGAAAGTAGACATCCAGGGCTTTCCAGCAATATATAATAGTCCATACTTTGCACAAGGATAGACGACGTAAACTGGCGTTCAACGCCAGTTCTCTGCCCAATTCTGGCGTCCAGCGCCAGAAAAGGATCAAAAACTGGAGTTGAACGCCCAAACTGGCATAAAAACTGGCGTTCAACTCCACAAATGGCCTCTGCACGTGACTCACTCAAATCTCAGCCCCAGCACACACCAAGTGGGCCCCAGAAGTGGACCTCTGCATCATCCATCATAGTCCACTCATATTTTGTAACCCTAGGCTACTAGTTTAGTATTTAAACAACTTTTAGAGACTTATTTTGTATCTCATGACATTTCAGATCTAAACTTTGTATTCTCTGACGGCATGAGTCTCTAAACCTCATTGTTGGGGGTGAGGAGCTCTGCTGTGTCTCGATGAATTAATGCAAGTATTTCTGTTTTCCATTCAAACACGCTTGTTCCTATCTAAGATGTTCATTCGCGCTTAACAGTGATGAAGGTGATGATCTGTGACATTCATCACCTTCCTCAACCCACGAACGTGTGCCTGACAACCACCTCCGTTCTATATCCGATTGAATGAGTATCTCTTAGATTCCTTAATCAGAATCTCCGTGGTATAAGCTAGAACTGATGGCGGCATTCATGAGAATCCGGAAAGTCTAAACCTTGTCTGTGGTATTCCGAGTAGGATTCAAGGATTGAATGACTGTGACGAGCTTCAAACTCCTGAAGGCTGGGCGTTAGTGACAGACGCAAAAGGATAGTAAATCCTATTCCAACCGGATCGAGAACCAACCGGTGATTAGCCGTGCTGTGACAGAGCGCGTGAGCGTAGTTTTCACTGGAAGGATGGAAGGTAGCCATTGACAACGGTGATCCACCAACACACAGCTTGCCATAGGAGGACGTGCGTGCGTGAATCAGAAGACAGAGGAAAGCAGAGATTCAGAAGACAAAGCATCTCCAAAACTCCAACATATTCTCCATTACTGCACTACAAGTAATCTTTAATTTATGCTCTCTTGGTTATTCACAATTCAACTGATAAACATAATTGACTTCCTGACTAAGGTTTACAAAATAACCATAGAATACTTCAAACCAACAATCTCCATGGGATTCGACCCTTACTCACGTAAGGTATTACTTGGACGACCCAGTGCACTTGCTGGTTAGTGGTACGCGTTGTGAAAAGTGTGATTCACAATTCGTGCACCAAGTTTTTGGCGCCGTTGCCGGGGATTGTTCGTGTTTGAACAACTGACGGATTATTTTGTTGCTTAGATTAGGAAAAATCTTTCTTTTTTTGGTTTAGAGTCTTTTATTATTTATCCCTTGTTAAAATACTTTAAACTTATAGCTCAGTTATTTAGAACGTGGTGTTTATGTTCATGATAATTGGCTATCATATTTTTTTAAAAATATTTTTCAAAAATAATTTGCCAAACTTTAAGTTTGGTGTTTTCAAAAATAATCTTTCTTAAAATTTTTGAAGGTCCCATAACTCATTTGGCTAGAGCGTTAATCTGTGTTCTTGGTAATTGGGTTAGAATCTTTTATACTCTTTTCAAAACCTTCTTTTTCAAAAATATTTTTTTCTATTAAATCTTGTGCCAGACTTTAAGTTTGGTGTTTTCTTGTTGATTTCCCTTTGATTTTCGAAAATTTTGGTTTGGTTTTCTAAAAATTTTAAGTTTGGTGTTCTTCCTTCATGTTCTTGTGTTCTTGTGAGTCTTCAAAGTGTTCTTGAGTTTCCTTGTGTCTTGATCTTAAAATTTTTAAGTTTGGTGTTCCTTGGTGTTTTCCCTCCAAATTTTTCGAAAACAAGGAGCATTAGATCTAAAAATTTTAAATCTTGTAATATTGTTTTTCTCTCTCCTCACTAAATTCAAAAAAATATCTTTTCAAAATATCTCTTCTAACTTCCTAACTTCTTATCTTTTCAAAATTTGTTTCAACTAACTAACTAACTTTTTGTTTGTTTCTTAACTTTTTCAAAACTACCTAACTAACTCTCCCTCTCTCTAATTTTCGAAAATATCTTCCCTCTTTTTCAAAAATTTCTTTTTTTTATTAACTAATTAATTTCTTTTTTTTATAAACGAAAAAATTTTTTTTTTCAAAATTCAAATTCTTTTTAGTTATTTTATTTTATTTAAGTATTTACTTCTTATAAAATAAAAAAATAAAAAGGTAAATCAGTCCAAGTTATATCCATAGATCCATCATGGACATAAGTGGAAATGAACAGTCCAGGAGGACTCTGGGGTCATATTCTAACCCCTCTACTGCTTCATATGGGAGTAGCATCTGCATACCCTCCATTGGAGTCAGTAGCTTTGAGTTGAATCCTCAGCTCATTATCATGGTGCAGCAAAGTTGCCAGTATTCCAGTCTTCCACAGGAAGAACCTACAGAGTTTCTGGCACAATTTTTACAAATTGCTGACACAGTACATGATAAGGAAATAGATCAGGATGTCTACAGACTATTACTGTTTCCATTTGCTGTAAAAGATCAAGCCAAGAGGTGGTTAAATAACCAACCTAAGGCCAGCATAAGAACATGGAAACAGCTGACAGAAAAATTCCTGAATCAATATTTCCCTCCAAAAAGGATGACACAGCTAAGGCTGGACATCCAAGGCTTTAAACAAGGAGATAATGAATCTCTTTATGATGCCTGGGAGAGATACAGAGAGATGCTACGAAAATGCCCCTCTGAAATGTTTTCAGAGTGGGTTCAGTTAGACATCTTCTACTATGGGCTTGCAGAAGGAGCTCAGATGTCTTTAGATTACTCAGCTGGTGGATCTATCCACATGAGAAAGACAATTGAAGAAGCTCAAGAGCTCATTGATACAGTTGCCAGGAATCAGCATCTGTATCTAAGCAGCAACCCTTCCATGAATGAAGAGGTTAAAACAGTAACTGCTGAATTCAGTACTGTAAAACAAGCTGCTGAATTCAATCAGCAATTAGATTTTCTAACAAAGCAGCTAGCTGAATTCAAAGACAGGTTACAGGAAACAAGGATAGCTAATATACATATGGACGCACAGTTTAAGCAAACAAAGCAGCAGCTATCAAAGCAAATAACAGAAGAATGCCAAGCAGTTCAATTAAGAAGTGGGAAAAGATTAAATACCCCACCTCAAGGCATCAAAAATTCAAGAAATGAGCGACCCACCAAAGATTCCCCTGAGGACAGTAAGAGCCCAGGGAAAAATAATTCTGGCACTAAAACGCCAGAAAATGGGTGGAAGGCTGGCGCTGAACGCCCAGACCATGCCCAAAACTGGCGTTCAGCGCCAGAAACAAGGCAGGATTGGCGTTCAACGCCAGAAATGGGCAAGAATCTGGCGTTGAACGCCCAACAGGGGCACATTTCTGGCGTTCAGGCGCCAGAAACAGACAGTGAGTTGGCATCTAACGTCACTCCAGCTTCTGACTCTGGCATTCAATTGCCAGTGAGGGATCAGACACACACAAGTGCTGACAACAACCCCTCTAAAAAGGCTTCTTTAACCACTAAGGTTAAGGAATATAAAGCCAAGATACCTTATCCTCAAAAACTCCAGAAAGAGGAGCAGGATAAGCAATTTGCTCGCTTTGCAGATTATCTAAGGACTCTTGAAATAAAGATTCCATTTGCAGAGGCACTTGAGCAAATACCTTCTTATGCCAAGTTCATGAAAGAGATCTTGAGTCATAAAAAGGAGTGGAGAGAAACAGAAAGAGTTCTCCTCACTGAAGAATGCAGTGCAGTCATTCTGAAAAGCTTTCCTGAAAAGCTTAAAG